>NC_137467.1:62481503-63874003 GCF_964235325.1 Thermobia domestica
TGTCCAAGTTAAGAATGTGAAAATGGTAAAAATAACTTTGATCCAGGTTAGATTTACAACCACTGTGCACAGGACAGTGAGGCGGCAAATATCATATATGATGAACGAGAGTACAAGGGATTCTTCACATGACAAGTGATCCCCACAAATTATGTGAATTTGGGAAAAAGTTAGCTGCTTTAACAGATTTTCTACTTGTAATACGTAATTCTGTTTAAGATAATAATTTCCAGCATAGAAGCAATGAAACTCGACGAAATACAAGCTGTTGCGCGCATTACACAATGATACAAAGCAGTACATTTTCAAACTACTGATTTATTCTATTTTGTACAAAGTTGGATACCTATGAAATAATCAGAGGTACTTAGTGCAGAATTTGTACAATGTAGTATGTGTACACGAGACATGTGTAAAGAATAACAGTTCTCAGTGTGATATTGTCGATCATTGACCGCAGTCGCAAGGATGACATCGGCGAAGCAAATTTTTCCGCCTGAGGTCAAACACACCTGAAATTTCCTGGATGACTGTCGCAGCTATATTAACTCGAGCAACAAGTTCTACGGCTGTCGTGGCTGAAAAGTCGTTTCATAGCCCCCAAAGAAAGAAATCAAAGGCGTGAGGTAGGATGAACTGCTATTTTCAAGACGGTCTCTGATCACTTTCAATGTGCTGTCTTCAAATTCAACTGCTCACATATTGTGATTTCCTCCGATTTCACGTAAGGGAAATTGAAGAGACCCTACCTCTCGAAGGCAAATACGGAGGGGTACAAAAATACAAGGAAAGTTACTCTCCTTTGAGGGCGACCGCTATGATATAAACGCCTAATCTCTCGCCTCTGGGGCATGCCCCCTTGCGCCTTCATAAATGAAGTGTATATCGGCCAGCTCGTAGACAGGCTAATCTGCCATTGCACAGGCACGTACAAATTAACACAAACAATTTTACTTAAGCAGCAACGTCTACTTTCACACGATCGTGAATAGCATCATGCCCTTAGTGAAAGAACTATAAGCTACGTAGTGCTGCTACGTGTACGCGAAAATGGCACATTCCCTTTTCTCCGTGTAGGAATTCCATAAAGCTCCAAGGTACATTAGAAAGTCGAAAAAAAGATTTTCCCCATTTTGGGGATATAATACCAATGAGTTTTGTTCAAGAAAATTTCTCTAGCAGTGTCAAAATCAAGATGTAAGTGCGCTATACTAGGACGCTATTGGGGTATATTCACAACAGCAATGTAGTTTTTCGTAGCTCAGGGAAAACGGCGGTTTCCCAACTCCGAGGGAGGGGAAAAGAGTCTCGAAAGTATCGCTGGAAGAAGATTCACCTAACGGATAAATCAAGTCATACTGTCCCAGCACATTTCTTTGTATTGTTATGCAACGCGTCAACATATCCTGTTTCGTCTATTTTTGTTGCCTTTGTGCACAGAGGTATCATATTCCACGGAATTACATATTACGAGGAGGAAACTCTTCAATGCAGCTTACTTTGGCCTAATATGTATTTATGCAATATTTGGGAATTCTTCTGTCATGTGGAGTAGTCCTTGTACACTCGTTCATTGCATTTTTCGATACTAAATGTTATGTTTTTTATATGCCGCTTGGGTGTCCTATGCACAGTCGTTTTAAACGTAATCTGTATGTTATTTTTTCCGTTCTTACATATTTGTAACTTGGACAGGATGCCGTCCATTTATCATCCGTTACCATTAGCCTAGGAGATTTAATTGTGATACGTTAAAGACTTCGTTTCGTTTAGGTTCTTCTCCAGAGAGTTTATTCTGTCCTGAGACAAAATAGATCAATCACACATGTGTATCTCTTTCTTTCTTTCTTTCGAATTCTAACTGTAAGTTTTCATCTAACTTGAACGATATAATATTACTTTCGATTGTTTATAGGAAAATATTCTTAAGAAATACTCCACTTTCTGCGGGAGTCACCCTTGCGCCACCACTGCACTATATCTGATTGTACACTAATGGAATCTACGAGTAAAAATAATGGACATTCTCTTTTACCCGACTTCGATCCGACGTTTTGTTCTTGAGCTATGGCTAATTTTCCAATTTTTCGACAAATTTTCGGGTTAACAAGGCGCCGAAAGAAGGTATTTTTGCTCCTAGGTTGGTATGTACTTTTCGTTTTTTCTCGGTGTCAGGAATCACCTCCCGACGTTTGTTATATTAATTAAATTTCACCCTGAATATATACTGACTCCATTTTAAAACCACCAAATTTGTTTAATAACGCCAATAGCTAAACTCTAAAAAGGTCTTTACTAGAGAAACACTTTTCAATTCTTGTAATGAAACTTTTGTCAAAGTGAAGCTAAATATATAACAATAAATCAATATAGCTATATTTTACAAATGCAATAGGCACTGATTTTTCGAACACTGCTCTAAAACACACAGGAACAATCAAATTGGTAAATAAAGAGTTTTGAAGAAACTTGAATTGTTTAAACTACGCTATATCAATTGCACTTACCTTTTGAAAGTTTTTTTTTTTTTTAAATAAATGAGCAGCAGCACAAAACACTCCTATATTATCTTAACAAATAGACCTATATGTTAATTGTGTTGCTAGCATTATACATATTTTTGGGAAAGTGATTCTACTCTTTTCCTGTTCTCTGCCAATAGCAACTGTATGAATGTATAATACAAAACTAGTATAGAGAAGAATTTAAAAAAAATATTTATAATGTGATGTTTCGCAGGCCGCTTTTATAAGGGCGCACTACATCCTCTACGGTTTCTTTACCAACAGTGACAGTATGTATTCATTATATAAAACTGTGCTATACAGAAAAATAAATAAAACAATTTATGTGATTTCGCAAGGGCGCCTTATGTAAAGAGTGCACTGTACTCATTACATGTTCTTGAAAAATAACAACTATAAGAATTTATTATTAAAAACCTTGTACTAGTATTTATAATTTGATGTTTGGGAGGGCGAACCGGGACATGTGCCGGTAGGCCAGCACGGGCCTGCATGAGAGGCAAGTATTTCTTAAGGTATGTAAGGTTTAAAGTAGAGGAAGTTGAAAGAAAACAGGATAAATTAGGCACTGAAAATAGAAAACAATTTCAAAGATGTAATTTACGAGATATAGCAGTAGTTGTTATGTAATTTGAAGATAAGTTACTGCAGCTTTAAAACCCATAGATAATAATTCAGAATAAGGTTCTAGGGTTAGGTTCGTTTAATATCGGATATCTGAAGAATATTTATAGTGCAGTAGAAGTTATGTTTTATTGCAACGTATACATAATGTGGAAATATATTAAACCAAAACTCAGGAAAGCTAAACGATGAAGCAATTTAGAAGTTAATTTCGGCAATATCAATTGATCTCTTTCAAAAAAGTATGTTAGGTTTCAAGGAAAAAATGTTTGATTGAGAATCTCTGTAAACCTAAGTGAACTAAGTACTCCAATATTATTATATTTCACGTGATTACAATGTGTATAGGTTTCATAATTATATAGAAACGTAAGTTAAAAACATTCTATTTAGTATATTTTCTCTTTGATTTATACGTTCTATAACGCAGAATCCGACTGATCAACCAAATTAAGAAAGAACTAAATATACGAACGTCATCTTTCCCAGGACCACTTATTCAGATCTTGATACGCGCAGCGCTTAAATATAAGTTTTAATTATATAATAATGTAGTGGAGATTAATAATATTCTATTAAATTCGAAAAACATTTTTCTTGCTTTAGACGATTCTCTAAGAAGTTCTGGACTCCCATTATACTGGATTATGCCTAATTGCGTCAGGTTGATACAGTGGTGTAGAAACTGGTATACCTAGGTATACTAGAAATAAGTTGAACCTGCTTTTTATATATGCAATTATTTCATCTCGAAACTTACCTCAAGTGTCTTAGCTGTTTCTCAGGGTATGACTTGAATTTATGGGTACAAATTACTGATGAGGACGTTCTCTTTACAGCCATAAAAACAACTATGCAAAAAAAAAAAAAAAAAAAAAAGGAAGAAGACTATGTTGTGCTAGTTAACAACTGAAAACTAAAAGCGAAAATGCTATATAACCGACAAAGGAAAGTCTGCGCTGTAGCTCGGGAGTCCATTCGCATTTAGCTGGCGCATCAGCGACATGGGGTATATTCAAAAACGATAGTGCAAAAAATACTTCATATCGCACACAATGACATACGTGTGAGCACTTGTAATACTTATACACGTATAATTCTATACTTGTAACTACAAAATATGTTACTCCTACATCGAACCGAAGTATTGTGGTGGTGCAAAATTAGTATCATACAGAGTGGTCTTTGAGAGGCACTTATTCATTTTAACCCTACCCGTCTTTGTAATGGTTTCACACTTGTAAACACGAAACACCGGTTTCAACACTGCGAAAAATGTTTCCGCTACCAGAAAATCGCACACAATAAATTATTTGTTGGTGTTTCTCTTCTGTACACTTTTTTTTTTTTTTTTTTTTTTTTTAAGTTTAGAAAACCATTGGTGCAAATTAAGAATACTACGTTAAATAGACCCGTATAACGCAGGTTCCTGTTACAACCGCATGGAGCATTCTCAGGTTGTGGATCAAGAAGGCCTCTGGATAGAGAGGTTAGCTGCGAATATACTGAATAAGCAGTCGCGGATAGACGGCAAGGAGTAGTCCTCCCGCTTTGGGGTTTGGTATGGCTAAAAACTTTATCGTGTAGAAAAAATCCACCTGTTTAGAAACATTCACAGAAGCCTCGGACAAGGACTGATCACTTGGCATGACCTCAGCAATACATAATGGACATGAGATTTGGAACATGAAATACTAGAAGTCTTTATAGGCGCATTAAAATCTCTAAGGAGTGAGTTAGGGAAATACAGGACGGACCTAGTTGGAGTTCAGGAAGTTAGGTGGGAAAGAAATGGAACTGTGAATTCCGGAAATCTCACGTTCTTTTATGGGGAAGGAAAAAATAATCACCAATTACGAACCAATTTTTCGTTCACAAACGAATAATATCAGCAATTATGCGGGTTGAATTTGTTACTGACAAACTTCCGTTCAGCACTTTTAATGGTTGGTGGTGTGATATTATTGATTTAAATGTACATGCCCCAACAGAAGATAAAGATGACGATTTAAAAGTTTTTACGAACAAGTAGAATGGATATTTGTCCAACTTCTGCGATACTATATATGAAAATTCTATCAGGGAATATCAATGTGAAGTTAAGACGAGAGGATATTTTCAAACCAATTATAGGGAACAAAAGTCTGAATCAGGAAAGTAATGAAAACGGTGTCAGACTCCTGAACTTTGCAACATCCAAAAACCTTATCGTGAAGAGTACAAAATCCCTACATCGCGACGTTCATAAATACACTTCGACCTCACCAGACGGAAAAACACTGATCACGTTTTAGTAGATAGAAGAAGGCAATCTAGCATAATTGATGTCCGGTCGTTTAGAGAGTCTGATTGTGACACTGATCACTACGTGGTAGCGGAGACAGTAAGAGAGAAATCATCGTTGAATAAAGGAAATATTTAATGTCTGAAAACGGACGTCTGAAAACCTAACCTACGACGAAAGAAAGTAGAAACACTGTCAAATTCTTGACTGGAAGATCAATCGGAAAACGACCATGAAAAAGACCTTGGTGCAGATGGGAAGACAAAATTAAGATGGGTCTCAAAGAAATAGGAATACAAAATAGGAGCTCGATTTAGTTGGCTCAAGATAGAAGTGAGTGGAGAGCTTATGTTAACGCCGAATTGAACCTCCGTGTTCCATTGGCTATAGATTTAGTTAGGTAGCGTCAAGTAAATAAATGATTTTTCTTTTACTTTTCTTATTTTAAACAAAACCATTGTAGGTAGCAGTTTTTTAGCGTATGCCCAAATGATTGCTTAGAAATTGATAATATTTATGCATCCTTAAGTGCACTCGAAATTATGATGTGCTACTCTAGTACCTGGTATCCTACTACATGGAATTATTTCATCGCGAGATTTACTTGGAAGTTGTCTGTCTGGGCGTGAGTGGCATTCATAGGTACAAGATTACATTACGAGGTTACCTTACGGGTAAAAGTACGAGTTCCGATATGGTATAAAATTGACTGTGTAGAAAACACAAATGCTGTGTAGCCTCTAAAAGCGAGGATGCTATTCAACCGAGTTACAACAGAGTGGTCTCATGCGGTAGCACGAGGTGGGTCCGCAGGTAAAAGGCGTATCAGGGACAGAGAGCATGCGCAAAAACAAGAATGCCACAACAAAACACCCGATATTGCATAAAATTACAGACATCGGCCTACTTGTAAACATACCGGAACACTTTCTCCACATTGTGCATACTCTGCCAATGGAAATAAGTATGTCACACAGTCGTTTTTGATATATACTCATTCATAGTAATCCTTGTATAGATGTAAAGGATACAAACTTGTAATATTACATTTGTAAGAATGAAATTGTGATTGTAGACTGTTTCTCCCTTAATGTAATTTAAAATGCTGAACAACCCACTTTGATGTTGATTCATTCATTTTAACCGTAAAATTATCATTTTTGGAACGGACTATTCTTAATCAGTACACATGATTAAATAACCTTACACATCTTTTTCATGTGCACTTTTTCATTCCAACCGTAAAGTTATATTTTTATAACGGACTATTCTCGATCAATATTAACGATGTTTCTTAATTACTTGTTGCATTCGCGACTTAATATACAATTAATAAATTTAAATATTCCATCTATTATTTTTTCCATTTAAATATTCCATCCATAAATTATATATCTATTATTTTTCCATGGGGAGAAGAAGCAACAACGGCGTGTAGCACCTTTCAACGCAAATATATGCAGCAATAACGTTTAGTTTTAAATATCCTATACACAGAAGAACTACCTGAATAGATATCTCCACACATATTAACTAATTAAGTAAGTTATCACTTACATTTCACATTATTTGCACCTTCCTGTTATTCCGAAAAAAAGTACCAAAATATACTACATTTGGTTGGATTAGACTACGTTAGGTTAGGTTGAGTTACAAGTACCTTCAAAACAGAGGCCTGTGAATTTATACAATTTGGAAAAGAAAGTTACTATTTGTGAATAAACACGGCGCTCGGGTCCATGGCATAAAAACTAGATCGTAAAAACACGAACCAACCTGTCCTAGGTTGGCACTAGAAAACGGGAGAGTTATCTAACTGAGGCAGGGTGAAGCCCGGGTCGGCCCATGCAATAGGGTACGGATATATCCGAAGGGAGCAGGCGCATCAGCGACGGTGAATATATGCGTAAGCGAGGGTAGTAAAAGAAAGTGGGTCTCGCCAATGGTATTAGATTCAAAGCACTTGTCATAGCTTCATTTTACTAACGTTCCACTTGTAAACAAAAAATAGAAATCTTGTACACTGTGAAGAAATACACCAAAGTAGTGGCCACCTAGTAAGTTAGGTTACATGGTCGCTATTTTTACATAATTCTATAAAACTCGAACACAATATGTCACAACCTTGACATATAGGGTTAAGTGTTATATCGCCAGATCAGCTTTAGGAAATTTCCCGGTTGAATTAAATAATTTATTTTGGTTTGTGAATATGAATGAGTGAAACTCAGATAAGGGGAATAACTGAAGTTACGAAAATACTTGTTCTTAGTTGCTTGTGATGTTGTAAGCAACACTATAATGGAGCTGGAAGGGTCTATTTGGCGGACAAGTACAATTCTTATGATTTACTAGAAAGGTATGGCATATCATATTAAAGCTTTATCGAGTTATACAAAGATAAGGTCTACTGGCTGCTGAAATTGTGTGAAAGTCTACTAAACCGGTAAGCAGTTTATGGTAAGTATGGAACCGAATTGAAAGTACAGAAAAGACGAACATGTAACGATATTTAATCGAATTTAACCCAATTTAGTACATTGTAGTACTTCTTTGGATGGTAGTTATTTTCTCCTGAAAAGCTGTACAACACATAAGCCATTCATTTCACAACATAAAAGGTGTTTTTCCACTATCCTCCTTTATGCATATACCCACTGCCTGTGACGCGCCTGACCTACGGACGCACTCACGCTGACACTCAGGTTCCCCAGCTGTGCTCCTGGTTTGAGTCGGTTAGATAGCATTCATGCTTTTTAGGGGCCACCTAACAGAAGTTCTTTCGTATCTTATGCACTAGCTTCTATGCCACACGTCCACACTCTATTTCGAACAATGATCACTACCAAGTGAGCCAGGTTACCTACTATTTTGGAGGAGAAAGTGTTTTTTTTTTTTCGATTTTCGCGTAGTCCAGCGACACAGCCGCAATGCCGTAACGGGAGCGGAAATTGTATTTATTTTTCTTTATAAGCACTTATAAACAGTGTTGGGTAAATTCCCGGAAAGATATTTGGATATAGTATACGTAAGACCGTCTGAGTTCCAGAAGAAGCTGGACGCTCATACTTTTAGGGATTATTCATTGAGTATCTACGAACTTAGAAAGGGGGTAACAAACCCACTTTCATTTACTTATCCACTGATACGAAAATAAAAAAAGAACGTACCTATTTGCCCTTGTACTTTATATGCTATAGCGCATTACACTATATGCAACAAGGATTTTGGTCTGCATCATGATATAAATTTAAAAATATTTAACATTTTTCGAATCGAAATCAACAAAATTTATTCTAGAAAGTAAAAATAGAATGTTAAGCACATATAATGAAGACAACGCAGTGATTTAATTTGGTAACGTATAAATATATAATATGAAGTATCCTCGCGCACGGAAGACAGGGTGTTCTCATGTATACTATTACCAGATATTTTTCGGGAGTATTTCCTGGGAAAATTCCCGGAAGGTTCCCAAAAAATTTGTTAATTATCACCGTATACTATTGCTGTTATGTTCAGAGGATTCTTCAAAATGTATATTCGGAACGGCATTATGTTATTTTATTCATATATTTTGAGAATACGCATAAATGCATATTTACTTAATATGTCCTATGCAAGTAAATAAAGTTGAAAAACTGGTATAGTAAGTCCACATACTTTTACATCGCTAAACAGTTTAAATTTATATGTAAGTGGATTTTCTAAACTTGACTCTACTATTGATATTATAAACATATTAAATATTTATATGTTATAAACAAATTAGATTGGGTAACTGTTAGAAGACATATGTCTCACCATGTCTCAGAAGACACATTTGCGCATACATATTTATGTTCACAATATTTGCAAGATACTGAACTAGTTTTATAATTTAGCACGTAACATTGAAACACACGACCTTTCTTCCTACCTATTTCTCGAAATTTAATGCGTTAATTCACATGTAAGATAAGTCTGAGAACCTTTTCAGAAATTTGAATCAGCCAGGATACAGACATCTTTTACTAACGGTGGTTTGGGGTGTATTGATAGTACTTCATCTCTATTTCTACATAATTTCTACATTACTTTACAAACTGGTTCTTTTTCATCATTTCTAAATTAGTACTTTGCTACTTTTTAGTGCAAATGGAAAGGGAACTTAACACTGCAGTGGTCGCGCGTTCTACTATTGTAGAACAGGTGTTTTATTTTTAAAATCCTGAGCAGTTGGGAACACGCTCGACCTTGAGCGGTTTTGTACCTTTCTCTGACAACCTTTTGTACATTCCAGTCTATTTTCAGCCCTTATTCTTACACCTGCTCTGATTTGTTAACATGATTTCATTAGTGTTCTACTATTGTAGATCGCGCGACTATTGACGTACTGGTTTGTTTCGTATTAGTGATTTCTTTCGTTTTACATTTTCACGTTATTTTTGCGGAATAGTGCATGTATATATTTGAAATATTAGAGTATGACAGAGAACAGGTGCGTCTTTGGTTCCAGAAGGCAGAAAGCGATTGTTAAAGTGTATTTGGGATCGAAGACATGAAGGATCTCGAGGAAGATTTTGTTGAATAAACAGTTGAGTGCAGTGATACCGAAGATGTAGCAGACATTGTACCGGAAGAAGAAGAAAACATTGCAGTTCAAGCCAGTGTTGAAGTCATGAGTCCTGGTACATCACCTTCTCTCGACATACGTGCGTTTTATATCGGTAGAAAGAAGAATTAGAACCTTCTCGCTGGTATGTAGATTCCATAACGCCAAGAAACTCATGAACACCCAATTTGAATAAAATACCAGATTTTCGTAGGCTTGGCCCACAAGGCATTATTTTCATGCCTAATTGATGATGAACATACTTGGTGTTAATGATCTTAATATATTTAGAGCAAATAAGAACATGAGAATGTCAGACGCAAGAATTTTCTACATGATATAACTTTTGAGTTGATAAAACCAGCGAAAAGTCAACGTTTAGCCATGGAATCCTTTCCGAAAGAGCTTCGACACAGAAGAAGACTTCTGCTTGGCTTCATCGAAGGTGTTCCATTACCACAAGACAGAACTTCCGGGTAGGAAAATGTTTCTTTTGTGACCGTTCTCGCAACAATTCAACAAGAGAAAACTTTTGGAAAATGCTAGAGATGGGTGTGCCCAGACCACCAGAAAAGCGTGTGTGACGATTGCTTGGAGTAGAAAGTCATTCAAAAAGAGTACATCAAGTCATTCTACCTGTATGATCTATAGAAAAAGGTTTGTGTTGTTATTTCTACACTTATACCTAAGCATTTATTAAATTTGTTGTCCGAAATTGTTAATATGTTAAATAAGATATACATAATGGTTATTTTTGTCAATATTCTTGTATTAATCAAATAAAATAATTTTAAAATATTATAAAACCTGTGTAATAATATAACTAACATATTTCAAGACCGAATATTGCTAAAAGTCATAACACTATAGAAAAATATTGATGTTCTACAATAGTAGAACGCGCGACCACTCACGTAACGGTGGAGGGCGCGACCAACGAAGTGTTAAAGTATCATATTATTAGTTACTTAAAGTACTGTCAAAAAATTTAATTTTTTTAATCTCCAAAATATTTAAAACCTTGAATTAAATAATAATAAATGAAAATAAAATAATTAGACACATGGTTCTTATAATTTGGAAAATAAAGTAAAAAAAATGGAAACAAATTCTTTCCCGGGAATATGTATGCCAGGGAAAACCCCCGGGAATATTCCCATTTTTTAAATTCCTTCCCACCGGGAATATTCCCACTGCCCATCACTAGTTATAAACACGGAACTATTCGACAACCGGATGGAAATACTTCGCGCAAGGTTGAATTGTAGCATTTGTATAGTAGTAGTGGCCCCATTATATTGCGTCGAGTCAGCAAAAATTTTTGTGACGTCATAGGTCAAAGGTTAATGACCTTGGCCCGGGGTCAATGACCTAGGGGTACCTAGGACCACCCCTCTAAATTTTGGCAGGGGTACCTTGGCCCACCCCCTGAATTTTGGCAGGGGTACATAGGACCACCCCCCTTAAATTTTGGAAATTGCCAAATTTAAAAATTTGGTATGGTAGCCTAGGACCATAGTATGTACCTCTATCAGTATTGGGTGTCTATGTCGTTCCCTTTTATGGGTAAAAAATTGCCAAAAATTTAAATTTCGGGGGTTTTTGACCTAATTTATCCCCTTGGATGAGGTGTTATTACCCTATATAGTTATATGGGCGTATACAGGGGTCCATTACCTTTCATAAGACATGGGTATATTAATGCACCCCTTGAAAAATTTGGGAGGGGTACCATGGCCCACCCCTTAAATTTTGGAAATTGCCCAATTTCAACATTGGGTATTATAGTACCGGACCCTAATATGTATCATGATAAATTTGGGTGGTCCACCTCGTTCCCTTCTAGGGGTACAAAATTGCCAAAACTATAAACGTAAGCAGTACGTTATACCACGTGTTTGGTTTTTGGTCGATTTTTTCCCCTTTGATGAGGTGTTATTATCCTATATAGTTATATGGTCATGTATAGGGGTCCATTCCCTTTCATAAGATATGGGTATATTTGTGCACCCCTTTAAAAATTTGGGAGGGGTACCTTGGCCCACCCCTTAAATTTTGGAAATTGCCCAATTTCAACATTTGGTATTATAGTAGTGGACCCTAACATGTATTATGATAAATTTGGGTGGTCCACCTCGTTCCCTTTTAGGGGTACAAAATTGCCAAAATTTTAGTACAACCACGTGTTTGGTATTTGGTACATTTTATCCCCCTTTGATGAGGTCCTATTACCTTATATGATTATATGGTCATGTATAGGGGTTCATTATCTATCATAAGACATAGGTACATTGGTGCACCCCGGGAGGGGTACCTTGGCCCACCCCTTAAATTTTGGAAATTGCCCAATTTAAACATTTGGTATTATAGTACAGGTCCTCAATATGTATCATGATAAATTTGGATGGTCTACATCGTTCCCTTTTAGGGGTACAAAAATTGCCAAAATATAAACGTTGTACCACGTGTTTGTTTTTTTGGTCCATTTTATCCCCTTTGATGAGATCCTATGATTACAAGGGTCCATATCCTATCATAAGACATGGGTATATTGTTGCACCCTTCTTAAATTTTGGCAATGGGGGTCCACTGAAATTGTCCAATTGAAGCATAGTACAGGACCTCAATATGTTTCGGTGGTCCTATTTTCAAATTTTTAAGTACAACCACGTGTTCGGTTACTGACTCAATTTATCCTATTTGATAAGGTATGGACGGTATCTCCTTTCAATTTGGTAGTACCCTTCGGGTGTAGTACGGTCACGTGATCAATGATTTGGTTTTGATGCGCGACGAGGTCCCTGGTCAATGTTCTTTAGGAATTAGGTAGAAACTTTGTCCAGGGTTCTCGTCTTATATCACACAGTTTTTTAGGAGAATCTGATACCGTTGTATATGGAATGGACAATAAAAACACATAAATAAGTATAAATTGTATTTTATTCATTTCTCTGGTTTCTTCTTTTTCTTTCTTATTGACAATGTTTGTATATTGAGCTGGGTTTCTTCATTAGACCGCCTCCTCTTCTTGATTGTAATGATTTGTTTCCATGTTTTGCAGCATAGCACCCGTTTGCAAAGCTTCGTATTGTGAATTCTGTAAAAAAGAACGAGGAAAAAGATGATTAGTATAGAAATAGATGATGATTAAACAATACATTTACAATGATAAATATGATAAAATTACCTGGAAGGTATATTGCAGCAGTCTACGATCATTAACCGTGGGTACTGTTGTGAACAAGTATTGAATTTCACGCAGAGATTTTCCTTGGGCTTTACAGCACAAATAAAAATAAGCATAATAGCCACATACGGATGAACCAAGACTTTGCATTTGGCTATTATTATATTTATAGTACATACAATGAAGTTTTAAGAATGCAACCTGTTGTGGTACATAAGGAGGAAGGCCATAGCTGTCAAAATATTCTCCAACACCGCGATGATCAATATAAATTGCAATCCAATGACTTCCTAGTTTTGTAGATGGATCTGTATTTACAATCATTGCCAGAGGAAGAGAAATCCGTGAGGGCAACTCATCGCTTGCAAATACCCCGGTAAAATGATTTCTGAATAATGGACTACCGTGTAAAGCACTAGCTAATTGTAATGTATTCAACATCGTGAATGGAAATGATACATAACGTATACGTACCTTGTAATTTAAAAGTCCAGGATAATGTTGCGCTGGTGGTCGATCTCTAGGAGTGAGGAAAACTCTCCATACACAATACGGTTTGCAGGTGCTGCTAATTTCTCTTGGAAATGAACTTCCAATCGGATGGCTCCATGTCGTTGTAAATTCCAATAGTGACAATCTCCAGCAGAAGAATCGGGAGTTAGGTCAAATACAAACAGTGTATATCCATTCTTGTAGTCGGCTCTTGAAATTGTATTTCCAGTATTGGTAAAATGTATGCCAGAGCCTGAGAACAATGTGTGGTACGATGAAATGTAGAGATTTTCTTCAAAGTTGGGTTGCAACGGTTTTGAAGGTACAGCTTTTCCATCCACGTACAGTGTAAAGAAATTAATGTTTAGATGTTGAAATTCAAATGGATTGGTGGTAATTGTTCCACTGGATGCTTCATTCGATGTAAATCCTACAATAATACGATTTGGCAATGTTCCCATAAACAGGTTATCAATAGTTTTGGATTGTATATCCTTCGGGATGGTAAATGATTTCATTTGAACCCTTGTCAGAGGATACTTTGCCGGTGTAGATTGTAAAATTTTATTGTGTGCCAATTTAACACTAGGGCTAATGTTGACTTTTTTCACCTGCAACGATGCATCTAGAATATTGATTTTTGCATTGACACCACTTTCACCGGCCATGAGACAAAAGTTTGGTTTTGCAGGAATAAGTTTCACACATAATTCCACTCCATGAATTAAAAATTTATCTTGATTAAAAATGTCACAATGAAGATGTCCAATCATATCGAATTTCATACTTTGTTTTGTCAGTTCATAGCGTTGTTGAAATCCTTTGTTCTCACTTGTGGTTGCGTTCATATGACCAGCCGTATCTTGAAACCACATTGCTGTTTGTAAATGTGTATTTTTAGCTCCATCACTATAATTGAGCAGTTTTTCCATGTACGAACGATATGGATGATTATGTGACGGAAATGAAATCAGTTTATTGTTCAAGTAGATTTGTACTTCACTAAACATAGCATTTAGAAAATCATTGACAGGTGCAATTGCTTTATCCGTATTGGTGAAGGAGGAACCATCTGGTTTCACAATTTGTGCTTGGATGTACAATAAGGTTTGTGGCAAATCAATATATTCATCACTGCTACCACTCACTACAAATTCTATTGGTGAATTTTCAGCTATTGAACTAATTGGTTTGTAGCCTATAATACGATTGTCCAGAACACTGGTTTGCGTGGGCAACGTTGAAAAAATGTCCAATTCACTTTTTACACATTCACAGTATTGATGATGTAAGAAAGCCATCGTTGAATTAATCAAAAATATCTGGTGACGATGCCAATGATTTCTTCTTCTTCTTATGTGATAATTTACGTCTCTTTGTAGGATTGATGGTGTTGTTGATCGTTGGAAGGTCAACCTCAAACTGAGAGCAGTCATCCCATTTTCGTTTATGATATCCACTTCCCAGCATAGTTTTCAACTTATTTTTAGCTTTTTCTTGTAAATTTGATTTTGCCTCTTGCATACGTTGATGAAACGATTCTTCCAGCGGTTGATTCGAGATCACAACATCATTAATCATATTGGCACCTGATTTTAATAATTCTTTTCCCACAGTTTTAGCTCCTTGCTTCACAAGTGGTAACACTGAACGAAATAAGCCACCAAGGAAACTTCCAATGCCATGCCCTGCTTGATAGGGACTTCCCACATAGACGTTGCCGATACCGGACAACGCTTGTTTTTGGTAGTATTGCAAATACGGATCAGTCATGACGACGACGACGGAAATGTAGTTTTGTACACACCGTTCCAAAGGTGAATGGCATCCGATGACCTGTGCTATCCCTTATATCGATTTGTATTTGCTCAAAATTCATTTTTTTCCACCGGAACATAATGTGCAGGATTAAAGATTTGTACTGCATGACTTCCAAAAGTATGATTCACAGGATCCATGTTGACAATTCGTAGCAATGGTACCATTGTATCTCCAACAATGACAGATTCAATAATGTCACAATAGACGTACATTTGTGATGGTAAGCCTAATCGTACATCCGGTGTATATTGTCCCTTTTCCATATCTTTTAAATCACTTTTCGGTTCAAATCCAAGCATTAAACTAACACTTGGTGAAATTTGTACAGAAGTATGGATTTCCTTTTTGGGATGTCTTATGAGGCATATATTATTAGTTGCGTCATGAGATATAAATAAATTGGTTTCTTTATGATGTATATTAATTGCATGAATAAGATCCCGTATATTGTTATAATAGCGTACAGGGATCGTTACAACCTTCCACGGTTCTTGATCATTACTACTTGATGATTTGTAATATATTTTATTGTTTTTACTGTTAATGTTCAGCAAAGAATGTGAATAATGAATCTCTACAATTGCCACATCCCATTTCTGGCGAAACTCTACACGTCGTTGTAATTTCGTAATATATGAAGTCAATGTATTTTCTGGAAAATAATCCATGGAACTATTACTGGGAAGTGTAACGTAAAAATCTTGATCAGGTTCCATTCTTGTTCTTCTTCAATGAAGTTGCAGGGATCCACGAATTGAATGAGGAAGGATATCCTTTCCACTGGACGAGATACTCCTTTCTGCGACCATTTGTTCTTGTACGTAATATTTTATCGATGAGGAACGTCGAAGGGAGCGGTACTGGTTGTAATTCTTCTCTGTAGAAAACACCATCGATGAGTTGATGATTTAAATCCTCTAGTCGATACACTGGTGGGTTTCTTGGTACAATGGCTTTTACCTTGAATATTTCCCAAGTCCAGTTCTCGAGGTAACCCTTGTCAAAGATACGTTTTGTTTTACTTATACGAACAGTATCACCAACAGATAAATCCGTATCTTGTTTTGAACGTTGTAGCTTTTTGTCGTATAAGTTATGCCACACCTCCAGTAAATTGTCCTGAGAAACGTTTGCAGGTGCCATTTTAATACTGGAATGCAGACTTTCATTGTATGCTTTTACAAGTAAAGGCAATACTTTGATGTAATTGTATGTTTGATATTTGGTAAAGTATTTCCACATACGATGTTTCAATGTCTGATTAAATCTTTCTGCGATGCTGGCTTTAATATCTGGATCCTTTGTTGTAACATGTTGCACGTTGTGTTTCCTGAAAAACTTTTGTACTGTCTTGTTGGTAAATTCAGTTCCTTGATCACTACGTAGTACAATTGGTTTCCTCTCCTGGAAAATCATTTCAAATGCATTCACTATATCCTCGGCACTTTTTGATTTTAGTGGTACAGCCCACCCGTACCGACTAAACACATCAATCAGTGTAAGAATATAGCGGTAATTGTCATTATAGTTTTGAAGTGATTGTAAATCATTTAAATCACATTCCCATTGATCATCAATATTGTTGACAAGATAAAAATCTCTACGGAAACGACGACGTACAGGACGATGTAACGTGTAGGTAGGTTGTTTGTTTAACCAAAGTTTTATTTTGGCTAGAGGTATAGATTTTCCTGTGGCTTGCCATAATTTCTTTGCAGTAGAAAACGATGCAGGATGTGCTGGATTGTAATAAATGGATTTCAACTTTTTGTTCATGGTTTGTACGTTGACCATTGTGGAATGATACGTTTTCTTTTTGGTCGGACTTCTAAAACATCATCATCATCATCTTCTTCTTCTTCTTCTCCGGAAGAAAATAATTCAGGTGCCGGTTTTGGTGGTGCAGATCCTTCAGATGCTGATGTACTATTATGCTTGACAATATAGTTTAATCTCCGTGGATTACCGATCAATTCTTGAGGTGTGTTTGACGATGCAAGGTAGTTGCAAAACAATTCCCAGCCTTGAGGATTAGAATGTTTCCTCGGTCGAGTCACATCGCACATTAAATCTACAATATTGGATCCATGTAGTTTATTATCGTTGATGTACACTGTTCCTTTATGATCCCACGTAATTGCGTCATCTTGTTTTAAACGACGGAATAGTAGTTCGGCTTTCTTACGATACGTTTGTGGTATTGCGGCTAAAATTTCTTGTTTCGTGCTATCGTCAACATTCGGGACGTCACCATCAGGTTTCATTGATGTAATTGTAAGTGGTATTGGTTCTTCTTGTTTACGTATCACATAAAGCTATTTCTGTAATATTCTATTGTACTGATTCCATTTTTCTTCATCACTTGGATACGATGTATTCAATATAGATTGCATTTCACGATCGAGATTAGATTCTCGATTTTCACTCACACGGGATGATGATGCATGCATTCGTTGAAGCATTTCTGGTGGCACTAAAACCATCTTCTTGCTATGTTCCATGATGTTTATTGTTTAAACAAAATACTGGATAACACACTTCCTACAATAGGTGCAAGTAATGCAGGTAAGAATCCTCCTTGTTGTACGGCTAAATGTTTCTTCTTTTTATCCAATGATTTTGTATTGTCTACGAGATAGCGGAGCGTGTTCTTGTAACGCTTTAATCTTGACTTCTGCGCACTTGTCAGTAGAACATTGCCTTTTAAGACATTATAACAACATTCACAAATACTATGAATTAATGAAGCGTCTGCATTGGCAATAATAGCTTTACGCAATCTTGGTTTAGCTTTGTGCAGAGCACGTAGCAGATCAGCGTGTTTCACTGTAGGAGACACCGTGACAGACTAAGTCATTCTTTTCACATGCACAATAATTTAAACATGTTTTGTTGGTACGTAAACATAATGATGCAAATCGTCGGGAAAAATATTTGTACGAAATCGCATTTCATCGGGTGTATCTTGTTTTAGATCCATCAGTAAATAGCCATGTGGATTTCTTGTTGCGTCTGCATAACTTTCTTGTAGAAACAGTGGATGCTCAGGCATGATTTGACAACTCATATGCTTGATTTGTGACTTGTCACGTGGATTTTTAAACAACACCAAATACGAACAATTTAAACTCATATTTCTATTTGCTTTACTTTGATGAAATACATTTTGTGTTATAAAAATCACACTAATATTTCGATGATGTGATCCTTTCGTGAACATATCAACAATATCACTATTCACTTCTCGCATATGGTCATCAATAATAATCAAATGTGGTCCATCGTGAGGCTGAAAATCTTTCATTCGTGGAAGT
The DNA here is from genome assembly GCF_964235325.1 of Thermobia domestica. NCBI lineage: Eukaryota > Metazoa > Arthropoda > Insecta > Zygentoma > Lepismatidae > Thermobia > Thermobia domestica. The sequence goes on from NC_137467.1 coordinate 62,500,345, forward strand.
CCTTCGTGAAATTCTACTGGAACCGGCATTGTTGCATACACGTCTTGCCATTCTGCATAATACCAATATATCTTACGAAATTTTGCATTGATCATGGTTGGGAGATGTGACAGTAATCGCTTCACAAAATACGTTTTTCCACACCCACTTGGCCCTGCGAGAATACAGGTAAATGGATGTTTCCACTGTGTATCCATGATGAACACTAACACCTTGTTTCAAAAATGATGCGTATTTAAAGCGAGTACAAATTTTCTTTTTGTTTTAGATTGTAAACTCTTGCACTCACTGGTGTGAAAAGGTTAAAACCGTTCATCTGTTTATCGAGTAGTTGAAAACCGTTTATTTGTTAATCGAATAGTTGAAAACCGTTTATTTGTTAATCGAATAGTTAAAAACCGGATAAAGTTTAACGGTTAACCGTGAAAGCTGATCACTGTTTGATTTAAATTCTATTTGAAAATTTTTCGTTTGAAATTTGTTTTGTAATTTTTGTTTCAAAAATTTTGTTTAAATTTTTTTTTGTTTCAAAATTTTTGTTTCAAATTTTGTTTAAAAATTTTTTCGTTTGAAATTTTTTTTGTTGAAAATTTTTGTTTTGAAATTTTTGTTTTCAAAATTTTGTTTGAAATTTTTTTCGTTTCAAAATTTTTAATTTTTTTTGTTGCAAAATTTTTTGTTTAAATTTTTTTTGTTCGAAATTTTTGTTTTGAAATTTTTCGTTTCCAATTTTTTTTTGTTTAAAATTTTTTTGTTTCAAACTAAAAAACTTTTTGTTTGAAATTTAAGTTTAAAAAATGTTCGAATTTTTTGTTTAAAATTTTTTGTTTGAACATTTTTGTTTCGAAATTTTTTCGTTTCAATTTTTGTTTTCATTTTTTTTAGTTTGAAAAGTTGAAAAAAAAAGTTTTAAATGCCAAGAATCTTTCCTAGAGAACATTGACCAGGAACCTCGTCGCGCATCAAAACCAAATCATTGATCACGTGACCGTACTACACCCGAAGGGTACTACCAAATTGAAAGGAGATACCGTCCATACCTTATCAAATAGGATAAATTGAGTCAGTAACCGAACACGTGGTTGTACTTAAAAATTTGAAAATAGGACCACCGAAACATATTGAGGTCCTGTACTATGCTTCAATTGGACAATTTCAGTGGACCCCCATTGCCAAAATTTAAGAAGGGTGCAACAATATACCCATGTCTTATGATAAGATATGGACCCTTGTAATCATAGGATCTCATCAAAGGGGATAAAATGGACCAAAAAAAACAAACACGTGGTACAACGTTTATATTTTGGCAATTTTTGTACCCCTAAAAGGGAACGATGTAGACCATCCAAATTTATCATGATACATATTGAGGACCTGTACTATAATACCAAATGTTTAAATTGGGCAATTTCCAAAATTTAAGGGGTGGGCCAAGGTACCCCTCCCGGGGTGCACCAATGTACCTATGTCTTATGATAGATAATGAACCCCTATACATGACCATATAATCATATAAGGTAATAGAACCTCATCAAAGGGGGATAAAATGTACCAAATACCAAACACGTGGTTGTACTAAAATTTTGGCAATTTTGTACCCCTAAAAGGGAACGAGGTGGACCACCCAAATTTATAGTGATCTATATTAGTGTTCTATACTATAATACCAAATGTTTAAATTGGGCAATTTCCAAAATTAAAGGGGTGGGCCAAGGTACCCCTCCCAAAATTTTAAAGGGGTGCACAAATGTATCTATGTCTTATGATAGGTAATGGACCCCTATACATGACCATATAATCATATAAGGTAATAGGACCTCATCCAAGGAGATAAATTAGGTCGAAAACCAAACACGTGGTACAACGTATTGCTTACGTTTATAGTTTTGGCAATTTTGTACCCCTAGAAGGGAACGAGGTGGACCACCCAAATTTATCATGATACATATTAGGGTCCGGTACTATAATACCCAATGTTGAAATTGGGCAATTTCCAAAATTTAAGGGGTGGGCCATGGTACCCCTCCCAAATTTTTCAAGGGGTGCATTAATATACCCATGTCTTATGAAAGGTAATGGACCCCTGTATACGCCCATATAACTATATAGGGTAATAACACCTCATCCAAGGGGATAAATTAGGTCAAAAACCCCCGAAATTTAAATTTTTGGCAATTTTTTACCCATAAAAGGGAACGACATAGACACCCAATACTGATAGAGGTACATACTATGGTCCTAGGCTACCATACCAAATTTTTAAATTTGGCAATTTCCAAAATTTAAGGGGGGTGGTCCTATGTACCCCTGCCAAAATTTAGAGGGTGGGCCAAGGTACCCCTGCCAAAATTTAGAGGGGGTGGTCCTAGGTACCCCTAGGTCATTGACCCCGGGCCAAGGTCATTGACCTTTGACCTATGACGTCACAAAAATTTTTGCTGACTCGACGCAATATAACGGGGCCACTACTACTTGTATTCTGAACATGGCTACAGGTGTACAGAGACGCTGAAGTATATTGTTACGGAAAAAGGAGAAATTATATTCTATTAATTTTAGCAATATGGGTCCATAGCTAACAAACACTAAGCTAGCCCTACAAGACCCTACTTATCCCTACCTTAACTTTATTATACCTTCTTGAAACGGCCATAGAAATTGACGACTTTTAAAATTTCTTAGCTGTCACGCTTTTTGTAGAAAACCAGGCTGACGACCAACTTCGGAATAAACCGAGAAAATTTTGTTCCGTAATTAATTTATTTGACCACTCTTCAAAACAACTGAGAAATTTGGCGACGTATATTTAAACTATTAGGAATAATTTAATAAGATCGGCGCTACCTTTTACGCAAATTTACCAGAAATTTTAGAGTCTACCACCTTCTATACTATATATATTCTAATGATTAATTATCTTGCTTTCCTGTTCTCGGGGGCTCACTAAAATCGACGTTGTTCTGCTCTGTTCTGTTCATGCTTTCTTGAACCGGCTCCAGTCTTGACTTTGGGCACTTCAGATTTATGTTGTATTTTAAAATGCGAATACTAATTATTAAAAGTTGTGTTGCCAAAACCCAAGAAGAAAGTGTTGCTAAAGTGAATAGCTAAAAATGGCTAGAAATAAACAAAACAGAAACACCCGCAATGAGAGTAACAAATTTGTTTCCTATATTAACCTAAAGTTATAACAAAACTCACCTACGAAATAAATATCATCGTCGTCATAATCATTTTTACATTGAGGCGGAACTATTTGTCTCGGTTTGTTTGTTCCAGACTGCTTTCATTTCAACTCGGAAACTATTCCTTAAATTTTGTATGGAACACAGCGTTTTTGTATACGGCTCAACCAGAAATACCCACAGGATTTGTTTCTCGGAGGGAGGGTAAAAGACCGACACACAACAGAGAATGCGTGGGTAAATGAAAACTTGACCCATCACCCATCATGGCCAAAGACCCCCCCGTGACCCACTCCGACCTACCATCCAGTGATTTATCCAGAATTTTGAACTTAGGGGGTGTTCAAGAAATCTGGAGGGTTCAATCTTACATATTTTTTAATACAAATTTTAAAATTCGTTTAGGCAACGAAAGATTCCATTGGATTTCCTTTCTTATCCAGAGACAATTAGTGCCGACTTTCTGATGCTTGGTGTGACGTCGAGATGGAATTGTTGGCAATCGATTGATTAAACGTTGTTGTGACGATCACAGAAGTGTAAAGATTGATTTCCGTTCAATCTTGCATTGCGTGCTATGCTTGAAAATTTATCTTGTGGAAAGTAAGTTGTTTTATACTATTGGCACTTAGAAACAAGAATTCAAAATCTTTTAAAAACCAAAATAACAAGATTGTTAATGGTGTCTTCCCATTCTGCTTAAAGGCCCTCTACAACTTCGTAAAAAAAATATTTTGAATGATTTTATCTTTAGGCAGAATGGGAATTCTCGTTCTGTCTAATTATTGGAGACGAGGAATTCTGTCCAGGGAGAGATTTCTTAAAGAGAATTTTTAGTAATTGTAACAGATTCTGTAAGAAGAATAACTATTTCTTTTCGTTTTATCATAAATTTTAGATGTTATTCAATTTGTTCTCGGAAAAATTATTAGATACAGTTTTGTTACTAACAGTGTTGTTCACATCTAAGGATGCGCACACGACGAGTCAAGACAGGATTTTCCTGACAAAATTCGAGTCGAGACACAGCTCTTCCAATAGAGAAATATACATTTCTCGGGTCGAGACATCACTTTTACAGCACATTTTCGAGACGAGGCAGCCACAAATCTTGTCTCGTGCGCATCCCTATTCATATCTATTTCAGTAAATATGATTTTTTTAGAGCCACCTGCAGAGAAATGGAAAATTGACTCAGTTGCAAGAAAGCCGTTTGATATTGTAGCTGAAATTAAGATAAAACAAACTTTCTTCGGTCTAGTATCAAGTTATTTCACAACAAAATTTTACTCAGTTTTCCAGTAGTTCACCTCCAACATGCTAAGGCTCGCAGCTAGGGGGTTTTAGGATTTTTCAATTTGGGTAGTCCCGCTCCCTCACGTATGGATACATATATATACATTTGATTGATTAATGATAAAGGAAATTACTTTTACAGTAGTGGTTGATGATCTTTATTAAATAATTATTTACTATTAATATAAAAAGTGGAACGTATATTTACTCTTGATTGTATCTTTTAGTGTTTATATATTTTTCAAAATTTTTGGGTAGATCCATGCCTACCCGACCTACCCGCTAAAACCGCCACTGCTCGCAGTACGTAAAAGGTGCCACAGTTCACATCTTCAAGACAAGTTTGCAAACAATGTATATTAAGCAAACAATGTATATTAAGCAAACAATGTATATTAAGCAAACAATGTAAAAAGATGCGTAAGACAGCCATTATCCCCGATTATCTGACATTTTGATTTGATTGAAACTACAAAAAAAAAAAAAAAAACATACAAATATTTCAATATTGATATTGATATTTTGTATTGCTGCTGTTTACATTGACTAGAAGTATATGTGATACTATTGCATATAGTATAGAATTATGTATATAAGACAAATCTGCTGATAGGGTGATGACGAAAAAGGAGTTGTGATGTAGAACACTAACATTCTTATGAGTCGCCTTGTTTAATTATATGGCCAAACATGTCTTGAGGATGGGAACTGTGTCTACTTTTACGTACTGCGACTTTTAAGATATTAGAGATGAACTACTGAAAATGTGAATAAAATCTTGATGTGAAATAATTTGATATTATACCAAATTAAGTTTATTTTAAGTTAGATTCAGTTACAATGTGAAACGGCTTTCTTCCAACTGAGTCAATGAATTTTCCATTTCTCTGCAGACAGCTTTTTTTAAAAAATCACATTTATTTTTACTGAAATAGATATGAATAATACTGTTAATAACAGAACTGTATCTAATCATGTTTGCGAGAACAACAAGAAGAATAACATTTAAAATTTATGATGAAACTTGAAGAAATAGTTATTCTTCTTACAGCCTCTGTTAGAATTATCAAATAGATTATTACGAATGCAGAGCAAAATTCAAGAGGACAAACCCCATGAAAAATTCAGACAAAACGGACTAAATTCAAGCGACAGGATCATAGGCGCAATTAATAAAAGAATGTTTTTCTCTTCACTTGTTATGCATCTAAAATGTTATCTGAAATTCTTCACTTTACGGAAATAACATTTAAAAAAAATGCTGAAATCCCAATAAAGTACGTAAGACTGTATTAGTAAGTATATATTTCAAATATTGATATTTGCTTAAAAAAATCTTGATCAGTATTTCAGAATTAAAATAAATATTTATACATTACTCAAAATAAAAGACTGCTATATGTTACCACACAAGATCTTTTTTCAAATCAAATAGCATCACAGTTAGTTTTCTTAATAAATGGTCTTACTGCAATACTGTATGCTAAACGTATTTCAAATGCATTAAAGGTATAGTAAATAGGAATACTCAGAACTTTTCATACAGGTATGTGTGAAAGTAATTAAAGCTAATCTTCTCTTTTATTATAACATTTTTACTTTTGTTGAGTTTTCAGCATTTTAAAAGAAAGAAAAGGTTATTTAGGTTGAAAAAGCCAGATAACCTTTTAGAATATATGACATTTGAAGGGAAAATATAATCATATAGGGTGTGCACTGGTACATCCAATATATAATCCTGTGATGATTTTGTCCTTTGGATTTTGTTCTCGTCACAATTTTCCTTGCATTTTGACCGCTTGGATTTAGTTCCCGCCCTCGTTACTACAGCCATTTTATACATGATTACCGATTTGCACAAAAAAATGCTAGGAGTCAAACTTTTCGGTGCTGCATTTCCCTAAAAGTTTCCTCCTCGCATTGAATTCCCTGTTTCCAAAGATTAGGCAGAACAGGAATTCCTGTTCTGCCTAAAGATCATTTAAAATATTTTCTACAAATTTCTGGAGGGGTTTGGGCAGAACGAGAATGAATCTTTTTAACATTACACCCCATAGTTGGGAGGTGTAAAGAATTTATTTTCGAGGAGGTGTCCGAAAATTTTAGGGTGTTAGGGGTGTAGATAAATCACTGCCCACCACCCACCATGAACCACTCAGACCCACCAAAACACATCGTTATCAACTCTAGTGTTGCCAACACTCAACGAGAAAAGTGGCTAAAATCAATAGCTAAAAGTGGCCAGAAATGGCAAAAAAAATTCTGCGCTGAGACAAAGCTAAATAAATTCGATATCTATAATAATATAAAATTAAAATAAAACTTTCCTAACATAATAACAGTAAATATCATAATCTTCTTCAGGTTGAGGTGAAGCTTCTTTTGCCTTGATTGCTTATACCGGCCTGCTTTTGTTCCAACTAGTTGCAAAACTATGCATTAGATTTCGTACAGAAAATAACACTTTCGCACACGTCGTAATCCAAATTTCATTCTTAAAATTGAAGAAAGCGTTTTTGTTTTCAACTTATTCCTAGTTTTTTACTGTATTCACCTGGTTGAATACAAGTTTCTCCTCCGCTATTGAATGTGGAAGCGGTAATATAGAAAAGAGCCAACAAAACTAATTCTGAAAGTAGACTCTCTTCCCCAGCATCTGTGTACAATTTTACCTCTTGAAAAATTTCTTCAATTGAAGACTTATCTACCAATTTCATGAAATTTATGTTCGCCACTGACTATCAATTTTATCTATGTTTTTTTCAGATCCCAAAGATAAAGATAAAGATAAGTCAGTAAAAGACTACTTCACTGGTTTTAAATTATCATTGACACTGAAAAGCAACATTTTTCTGAAAGGCGTCTATACTATCAGGAAGTCTCTTCTGAATGTCTACTAGTTATCTTACAGGTTTCGGACTTCTCTACTGTATAACTAAGATAGGGGAGGGATCAATATGATAATTAATTCTGTCTTATAAGGTTGATATTGGAAGTAAAGGTTAGAATGCTACCAGCTACAGAAATAATCAAACTTCACAAAATAGTAAAATGCATACAAAATATATCGAAAAGTGGCTTAAGTCAGAAAATGGCTAGAAATTGCTAAAACCAAAAAGCATATTGCTAGAAAAGCCAAAAGTGTTTTTTTTTTCGAAAATTTGTGGCTAGCCAGCTTCTCAAAATGGCCAGATCTAGCCACATAGTGGCTAAATTAACAACACTGATCAACTGTGACACGGCCTCTTCTCTTCCAACTAAAGAATTTACTCTTGTAATGAAACCAGGCTATGAAATTCGAACTAATCGGAATTTGAATTTCTACGATCAGTCGTTGAACCACCGCTCTGTTACAATAACGGGGGATCTGACCTTTACATTATAAAATGGTAAAGTGTTTATCATGAGCAAAATTACGATGAATTTCAATTAAATTACCAAGGTATAATTATTTCCTTGTTGAATTATCGATACTTTTCATTGGAAAAAAGGATGAAATTTGGAAGTACCAAATCAAGGAATTGTGAAGTAGCTGTGTATTAGATGTAAAGTGACCGTGTGATAATTGTGTAAACTCAACTTAATTCGCTAGATTCAATTATTTTATAAAATTGCATTATCAATTACAGAATCATGTACTCTTGAAGATCCAAAGGAATAAAAACTTTTATTAAGATTGTACATTCTCAGACAGCCTCTGTAAACACATATTTGTTAATAAACTCGACTAGTTTTGTCATTGCCTTTCCGCATACCTACAAGCATAGCCTGATACTTCCCCATTCATTGAATTCCGAAGTCATCATTCTTCAGCCACACAAAACCAAGGAGGACGCATCAACAAGAGGTATTCGACACGCGCTTAGGATAGGTGCAGGATCATCGGAGAGAAGAGGATCGCACCGTTGGAGAGCAACCAGCTCCATGTTCCAAGAATATCATTCTGCCGGTTCATCGCCGCAGATACTTTTGAGTTAGACAGCAGAGTAATGGCATAAAGATGAAGAAGAACATAATCGCAGAGACGTATCACAGGGAGGATTCGATACCCCTAGCAGTCCAACAGGATTGAGTTCCAGTTGTTGGGTAATACCAGTACATCCAGGTTCATCCTGGACAAAACCTTCATCGTTCCAGATGACCAGGACGACGCCAGTCTCTTTGGATTTATCAGGCTAGTGCTCATTCCTTTATCTCAGTTAAAACCTTTCTCTTTTTCTTACCTTTCCCACTAGTCATTTTTCAAAATTAGAAACATCTGAATTTTATTTAAATTCAACTACAATTTCTAAGTTAAGTGCCGTGTTGTGCATCAGTTTCATCCAAATTTGGTTGCGTTCATTTAATAAGTATTCTGAGCTACAACTGATGGCACAGCACCGGCACAGTATGTAAACCAACGTAAAGGGAAAAAAATGTAAAAATTTTCCACAAATGCGTACAGTCCAAAGTTAAAATTTGAGTCTAATTAAACTTACAGTACAAATTTTATGTCTATCTTTCTCACAACTTTATGGGTTGATAGCCCTGTGCTTAAGCACTCCATATAAAAAACATAAGCTTAACCAATTGTTATAGTAGAAAGCAATGGATAGGCCAATATTATACGAAGCAGTTTCTTTTTAATGTTTCTCAATTAATAAATGTTTCTCAACTAATATTTCTCGTTTTCGATTATTTTTACAAACCAACTCACTACCAATTTTCCATATATAGAAAGTGCCGCCCCCTCATAAAGGATAATTTTTAAAATGCCAGGACACGTTCTGTTTATTTTCAATAAAGAGTTAATATGGTTAATTTCACCTCCGGAAGTTAAACGGCATGCGAGATACTCAATGTTTTTCGCAAAAATTCGGATCTCCGTTATTCCCTTAGGATATGTATTATATTGAAATCGATATGATAACATCTGTTTGGATTAAAGCCTAACTATATACAAAAGGTAATTTCATTTGACTTTGCAATTTGGAAGTGATTATCTGGCGCACATAGTTACATTCAATTTTTTCTATAATACTTTATAAATTACAGTGATTCAAAAATGTATTTTTTTCAGTAGTTAGCTATTCTAAATACTCACAGGCTGTGTGTCTCGAAACCCAAGTAGTAGTATAAATCCTATTGCATATTGTATTATTACATTTACAAATACCAAATATCCAAAAATTCGTGAGCTTCTTGTTTCACTTAGAGAGATAAGTAAACAGAAACAAGTGAAAAAGCAAGGGAAATGTAGGCCTTGAAATTAAAACGTAGACAAATTTACCAGTGTTCAGAAGTGGCGGCCGGTGGATTGTGGTTTTGGGTGTTGCAGTGCGAACAATCGGAGACGGATGATATAAAGTGGACTCTGACTAATCAGCATAACTTTGGATGCAAATGCTATGTGACATGTGAAATTAAATAAAATTTTGTTTTTAAAAAATAAAATAATGCAGAACATTTTATCCGATGAATCACTTTGTATTCTTATTGTCTGGTATTCTTATTGTCAAGGGACCTCCTTCGTGACTAAGCGGTTAGCGTACGCGCCTTTTGCGTGGGAGACCCGGGTTCAATTCCCGGCGGGAGGTCAGGTGGTTCGGATTCCACATTAATCAGTAGGTCCACGTCGCATATAGCCTCGCTGCTGTACGAGACGTTAAACTCAAAATCAACCCAACTCTTATTGTCAGGTCTTTTCCGATGGAAAGCATAACTAATGGTGATAACCTTTCTTGGGATATTCAATTCCTTGAAAGTGTCTATTCTTATTGATGTGGAAAAACAGTTTCTTCTTTTGCTGACGCGATAGCTACGGTTAATATTAATTTCAGAAGCTTTGTAGATTCACTAAATATTTTTTCTTGATTATTGCGAACAATTCATTCTAGCAAACTTAGTCCCTGACAGTGATTCGAATTCCTCTTCAGTGTAGACTGAAGACAGTTCGTAGCAGAGATTGTTATAAAAAATGTACATTGAACACACTTCATTCACAGTTTATCTAGGAAAATTTGAAATACATTGAGGAAATGTATCTAGTGCAAACAGCATTACTGCCATAAGATGTTCTGTAAATTTAAATTGGATTTTTTCGAATACTCTCCTGAATTGCCCTTTGATTGTTTTGTCTAAGCCTTAGTTGCAAGTTTTTCCTCAATTGAAAGCTGGACAATTTTTTATAAGTTGATTTATTAGTTGATTTTGAGTTTAACGTCCCGTTCAGCAGCGAGCCATTATGAGACGTGGACCTACTGATTAACGTGGAATCCGGCCCACGAGAAGTGATTATATACAATTCTTTCAGAATTTTCATGTTATTTACAGAATTAAATTCTGTATTTGCTATTTGAATTCAACATGGCAAGACATAGATAACACCAAAAAATCAGAACTGTGTTTTTCGTTCCTACTTTCGGGAGCATTACTCTCCTGAGCTAGTCCTCAAGTTGCCGCGCTGAAGGAATCTGGTCGTTGTATGCTTGCTGCAACGCAATATAAATTAGAGACTCTGTGATGGATTATTTTTCGCTTTTTAAAACGGATTAAGAGAACGGACAGTTACAGAAGTAAAAAATATGTTATTTAAAGTATATATGGGAGTATTAGAAAGTATTTTCTTCTGTTTTTTACTACTACAGCTTATAATATATTTTTCTTGAAATACTTTGGTCGTTGCGCAACGCTGCAACACTAACATTAGCCGCCATTAGTTTTCACACGCATATTTTAATCACGCTCGATCCTAGCTATAGGAGCTAAATATACGGTTCTGATTGGTTGAAGTTATGTTTCTAGCCACTTATCATGATATAGCAGAAACTAAACGCCTGCTGGGTTGGTCTTCGTGGCCGAGCTTACTAGCGCAAAGGTCTACTAATAGTTATTGTTTTTGGTGTGGGTTCAAACACGGCCAAGAAAATGCTTTTCTATTTTTATATATTATTTTTTTTAATTTTCATAACACCTTTTTCATTTAAGTATCATGAAAATAATAGTGAAAAATGTGATTTACTTCCGTTACGCGTGCAGTTTTACTATACGAATCCATAGTATAAGTAGCAGAAGAAGAAGTTGATTTTGAGTTTAACGTCCCTTTCAGCAACGAGGCTATATGAGATGTGTACCTACTGATTAACGTGGGATCGAAACCACATGAGCTCCTGCCGGGAATCGAACGCGGGTCTCCCACGCTCAAGGCGCGTACGCTAACCGCTCAGCCACGAAGGAGCTCCGAGTAGTACTACTAGTAGTAATAATAAGAGCAGTAGTAGTAGGAACGAGTTAGAACTTCTAACTCATTCAAGTTCCGCAGGGCTCGTTTTGTTCCAGCTTGACTTCCATGATATAAATTTAACCTCAGCTGCTTCAATTCCAACAAAGTGGCAATTTCCTTCTGTAACTATAATACGCAATACATACACCAGAAGGATTGGACAATTGCAAACTGCAACCAATCGGAAATGGGTGTTTAGTTCCTATGGCTAGGATGGGGGGTTAAAAGAATACGCTGTTCAGATGATGCTGTCTTCAATGAAGTGAGCAGAGTGGGTCGATGAACCAGAGTGTGTGGATCATGGTGGGTGGTGGGTCGCAGTGAGTCACGGTGGGTGCTGGGTCGGAGTGGGTTACATTTTGACCCACTGTTCCATTCAGAAAACTCGACCATGTGACACTGACCCACCGACCCACTCTAACTCTGACACACAAGCACAATCACAAATACACAAATAGGCCTACTTTGGTTCACGCGTACACATAGTAAGAAACAACAACTATTGATTCTAATATCCTTATTAATTCCAGTAAATAAACTAGTGCTATAGTTTTTAACATAACAGAGGAAACTGGCATGTTTTGACATGTAATTGCCAGAAATGAATACAATTTGAAACAGGTGCGGATCCAGGCTGAACGTTTGGTTGCGGTCGTTTGAATCAATAGGTTTTATTTAACATTTATAACACATGGTGAAAATTCTTAGGTTTTATTTTTAAAATAAAAAATCCCATTCTCGGGAAGCAATCGCCCCTATCGTCCCCTACTTTAAAAATCCAGGGGCAGCAGGTGTTCCCTTTGCCCGTCGCTGCCTTGGCAACCATGGGGCAGCCCAAATTTCATTCTTAAAACTGTTGAAAGTGTTCTGGTTCTCAACCTGTTTCTGATTATGATTATGCCATATTTATATGGTTGAACACATGCTTCACTTCCGCATTGAAATCTGGAAGCGTTAGTATTAAAAAAAAAGCAATGAACCTAATTCTAATAATAAATTCTCCCCTCCAGAACTTTGTACTAATTTACTTCTTGCTAAAACCCTTCGGTTCAAGACTTATTTACCAATTTAATGATTTTATACCATGCCATTGATTTTCAATTTTATAAATATTATTTATAAATCTCAATGCTATTGCAAAGTTAGCAAAAAATCATTGTTGATACTGAGAAGACATTTCTATAAATGTTTATGTTATGAGGAAAGCTATTCTCAATTTCCTTAACTTTTCTTTTTCTTTTAAGTAAAATTTACACATCTTATTCGATTTTTTTTCTCAACAGCAAAATTATGCACATAATATACGAAAAAGTGGCTAAACTTAGAAAATGGCTGTTTATGGTTAAAAGCAAAAGGCATGTGGGTAGAAAAGCCACTAGTTTTTTCCCCCAAAATTTTGTGACTAGCCAGGTTCTTAAAATAACCATGTATAGCCACAAAACGTCTGAATTGTCAACCCTAACGAAAAGTAACTTTTGTTTTCAGAAACCGCTACGGTTTGTAAAATTTCATGCCTCAGATACATAATCCTGTAATCTACAAATATATTATTGTTTTTATATGTACATCACACGGGAGATATATGAAATTCAAAACTAAATTGTCCACGTCCTAAAGATTCAAATGTCTCAGTGCCTTCTTGGCAGTAACTTTCATTTGACATCAACTTGGAAATGCTATAAAGATTTTTAATATTGATAATCGCAAAATTAAAATAGATAATATACATATTTTTCCTGTACTTGTTCCCTGCAGAAATACTTTTGTCTTTATTTACTAAATTTTATTTAAAAAAGCTGATAGCAGATCAGATTTTTTTTTAATTACTGACTAAAAATGAAAATCCCTCAAGTACTGTAACAGGTAACAAGCAAGGTAATATATCTTGTTATCCTCTCGTTGATACGGTCCCCTTTGACTTTCTAAAATCTGACTTTCGTATAATATGCCCAATAATTGCATACAGATTAAGGTCATGCCCGATTTTGATGTGCAAAGAAAATTATTGTTCATACGAAAAACACACATCAAGAGGGCACTGTGACTCAGTGGTCACCGTTTACCTCTGATACATGCGGTCCTTGGTTCGATTCCATCTCGCGCTAAGTGAGCTTTGTGGTGGACAAATATCATGTGTTTTTTCGGGATTTGCTCGTTTCCTCCTACTTTCTTCTTTCCACCATTACATTCATTTCTTATCATCATTGACTCCTATGAGAACATTTACGATCAATTCAATTCAATTATACCATGTATGAGATAAAATAAAATTTTGTGCCAAAAATACTTTTATGCATTCTAAAACCTGTAACATCCAATTATTAGTCCTGAACTCAATCGTATTTAACTATTATCAAAATTTAGACCTATTTGGAAGCTAAAGAAACTTTTTAGAGAAACGATTAAAGATGGGCTTAGAAAACGTAAGAGATAGTAATATGGTTTGAGTGAGAAGTTAATCAATGTAACGTTTATGTCCTGAGACTCTATTAGACACCACTTTTTAAAAAGTATTTACTGTCTAAGTAAACCCCCAATTAGATATATAAGACACGTTAAACTCAAATTGATTAATCGATAGATAAACGTAACAGTGACAAATATGGCAGGAATTTGTGAAAAAGTACTAATATCGAGTATACATAGGCCTAAGTTATGCTAATATATTTACAATTCAGTGCTGTATACATTTGATTTCTGAAATTAAATTATAGTCACTGTAAATGTAATGAGCGCAAAGTCGCATCTTTAAACTTAAACCGAAACTGTGATTTTCCAACCTTAGACGATATATTATATGACCTTCCGATTTGAGTTTTGGTTAGATTCACGAAGCTCGGCTTTAAGATGGTCGCCAAGCAAGCCGTATACCATCCTGCGAAGAGCTCCAATTTTGATAGGCATAGCACAGATTCCATCTTAGTCCTGCAGTGTTTTTCCACTTACAATGGTTTATCAAGATTTTGATTAATCCTGTATGTAGAAGCAAGAACTTCTACGCCAAAAGTAAAATAATATACAGAGTGCTAACGAACACATTTTCATAAATTTAGGTTATGGTTCCTTGTATAAAATTAAAGAAACGTTCACATAAACACGGGTCAAAACTTCTAACAGTTATAAACTGCCGAAAATGCGAAACAGGTTTTGAAATGCATTGGCTTGAAAATTCTAGGACTCCGGGAAGCGATTCAAGGAACTACATTGGAATATGCAATTTAGAGCATTGTAGACGAAGAAACAGGCATGTTTAATTTAAGGGTAGACACTACACATCATACTACGAGTTATGTTAAACAACAATAACAATCAGATAAAAACAGAAAAAATAATCAAACAGCATACGAAAATTATCCTTGCATAAAGATTTTATTTACAGAAACACTGAATGACATATATTAGAATTCAGAGAATTAGAATTCCATATAATTATAATACAATCAGTTTCTTTGTATATGTGATTTATTGATATGTTTTAAAAGATTAGCTTTGTATTTGTAGAATCTACCACACACATCACATATGAATATATTTTTACAGTTACTGTGTAATCTCATATGCGCACTTAATTCTTCTATGATATGCTCACCGCATACACAGCACACATTGTTATTATGCAAATGCCGTCTTATATGAGCGCTGAGATTATTCTTCGTTGTAAAATGAGCACCACACATGTTGCATTTGTAAGAATATGACGAATAATGTTCATTTACATGAATCCTCATATATGTTACACTGCTAAATGTTCTGTGACAAACTTCACAGGTATATGGCATTTTGTTTTTATGCATTTTTAAGTGGTTAACTATGGACTTTTTTAAACGGAATTTTTTACCGCACTCATTACAAGTGTAAGGGTCGTAAAATTCGTGACACCTTTTATGTCTATATAACGCACTACTGTCAGCAAAGGACTGAAAGCATTTAGAACATTTGTACGGTTTTAACCCGCTATGAACAATTTTGTGTCTTTTGAAGGCACTTGGGTCAGAAAATGATCTTCCACATTCCTTACAATGATATGGTTTAATACCAGAATGAATACGCAAATGTCTTTCTAGACTATCTTTACAACTGAGACATTTCCCGCATTTCTTGCAAACAAATTGCTTTACACCCGAATGAATACTATGATGGAGCTTCAGTGAACCACTTTGAGTAAAACATTTTCCACATATATTACAAATGAATGGCTTAGCTCCTGTATGGACTCTAGAATGCACGACAAGTCCAGTGGCTACCGAAAATATCTTTCCACAAACATCACATGTGAAAGGATTAGATTTGGAATGAAGTGAGATATGAACTCTCAAATCAGCTTGTGTGGCGAAAATATGTCCACATCCAACACACAGATATATACCATGTGTCTTCAAATGTTTATGAAGATAAGTTATACTGGCAAAGCATTGACCACAACGAGAGCATCTTCTAACATCACTGTGCACATCAACAAATGCATAATTTCTATCTACAAGTGTCTGATTTTCGTTTGTTTTCTTTCCTTTTTTCTTCCATCCAGTTCGCTTCCTTACACGTATTAAATTTAGTTTGTCAGAACTTTTTGCAACATCCTTTCTGCTCAAATGAAAATCATGCTCATACTTCGGTGACTTTGCTTTAAAAGACCTGAAGGAAAATGTAGAAAGTAATCAATATCTGAAAGGCTGAAATAAAACTTGCTATAATAGAGTAAAATGTACTGCTGTATATTGGCGAAAGGAAACCAACTGAATTTGTGGGTGAAAAACACGTAACTAATTCAATCTCAATTCTGGAATAGAAATTCCTGCAAACACTTTCTACAGATTGAGCCAAGAATTGAACAATAGATACATAGCCAATTCATATTTAATATACATCAAATGCTGACATTGATTTCAGACAATGAGATATAGAACTACGTTTTAAAATACACAACAAATATGGAGCTCACTTTTAAGTACTCTAAAATCAAGAAAATATGGGAAAAATTTTAGTCAGGTAGTTAGATATATGAGAGCTAAC
Source organism: Thermobia domestica (assembly GCF_964235325.1). Lineage (NCBI taxonomy): Eukaryota > Metazoa > Arthropoda > Insecta > Zygentoma > Lepismatidae > Thermobia > Thermobia domestica. The sequence goes on from NC_137467.1 coordinate 62,517,097, forward strand.
AATAAAGTAATGAGAATTGTTGCAAAAAATAACTTTACTACATTTTTAACCAACCAAAATGTGATCACCTTCAAAGTACTACCCTTGTGCGTGCACACACGTTCTCCATCGGCGTTTCCATTGTTGGCAGCATCTCTGGAAGTCATCTTTTGTGATGCCTGCCAAAGCCCGTGTTACAGCTGTTTGAATGTATGTTTCTGCTTCAAAACGGTGCTATTTAAGAACTGATTTTATTTTTGGGAACAGAATAAAAATCACAGGGGACAATGTCCGGTGAATAAGGAGGGTGTGGTAGCTCTGTAATGGATTTTGATGCCCAATACTGAAGAAGAGACAATGCAGTATGGGCTGGTGCATTATCGTGATAGATGATCCAGGTGTCAGCAATCTCTGGAAGAACACGACGGACGTGTTTTCGATGTCTTTCGAGAATTTCTATGAAGATTTACTGTCTGCCCTGGAGGTACCCACCCTTTATGGATAATTCCCTGGAGTCAAAAAAGCACACAAGCATGAATTTCACCTTGGAGTTCGACATGCGGGCTTTCTTTGGTCGTAGCGAATCTTTCGAACATCATTGCGCATTTTGACGTTTGGTTTCGGGGTTATATTGAAAACACCAACTTTCATCACCAGTGATAATTTTGTTCAGTAAATCCGGGTTAGATTCCACTTGGTCCAACAAATCAACCGCCACACTTTTCTGGTCATCTGTTTGTTGCTATGTGAGATTTTTCGGAACCAGTTTGGCACACACTTTTCGCATTTCCAAATTTTCAGTTAAAATCAGACGCACTGTTTGTCGATTAATATTCAGTTCATTTGCAATCATTTTCACGGTTAATTCCATCCGGTCGCACAAGATCCCTCACACTGTCTGTGTTCTTTTCTGTTCGTGTTGCTGTGGGTGGCCCACTGCGGCATTCATCTTCAATTGTTGTTGTGCCTTCCGCAAACATTTTGTGACAAGGATACATCTGTGCCATTGATAACATTTCATTTCCAAAGGCCTGCTGAAGCTCCGCGGCACTCTCACCAAGTTTCACGCAGAAGGAGATTGCGTAGCGCTGCTCAATATTACGTGCTTCCATTATTGTGAGGGGGTCCAACATAGGACCACACTCTTTAACCTCTAACTCCACAATGAATATTATTTCGTGAGTTGCACGTGTGTTGCTAGTGAAGCAGGCCCAACGTCACACGCAGGCGGCGGTTTCAGTCTGTAGGGTTGCCAGCATTAGCTGAAAAAAACATTCTCATTACTTTATTGTCGGACCTCGTAGATCACAGAAGCATTGAGACCCCAACAAAACTAGTTTCGATCCAGGAGTTCATATATACGTAAATACTCGAAGAGCAAATTTTCAAGCAATGAATTAAATATTGAACATTAAGGCTGACCATTACTTGTAACTGCTGAAATGTGGAAGCAAACAATATCAATAAAGTACAGGAAGAAGTTGTAAGTGTAGACTTATAGATACAGATGTAATCAGAACAAGGCAAATAACTAAAGTCTGTAGAACCCAATGTGTATAAAGTAGAAACACAGAACACTGAAACACTACAGTAGAGCGCTTGTGTAGTGTCCAGCCGCTGTTTAGTAATGTGATAAATGATGATCTGTAGGACGTGAGGCGGTGTAGAGTGAAATTGTGTATTCCAATAGGCAGCCCGTGATGGTGCATAGTGGGATGTATTTAAGGTGGTCCGTGGGTTACGTGGGTCGCAAACGAAGTGTTCAATTGAATCCATGACAAAGCACCATCCAAAAGTGGTAGTGGTTGACCGTACAAAAGCCCCTACAGCACAGACCACCAAATACTGAAGACAATTATCACCAAGGTCCTGAGAGAGAATATGTGAAGTTTTCGAGCCATTTAACCAGCACCTGAGACAGCTGATTGCAGCAATCGCTATCCGACCCAAATTGCACAGCCTGACCATTAGCTATGCGTGACAATGCGTACAATTTACATTTCTAGGGTTGTTGATAGTGTTTCATGAACTTCGAGATCAAGTAAAAGACTTGCCTTCGCTTGGCCGATCCCCGGAAACTAACACTGAAGAACACATGTGGGAAGTTATGGAGCTGAGAATCCAAAGTAAATATCTTTCGTCATCACTAACATAACTGAGTGTTGCACTGCATGAGGAACGGGACAAGATATCTATGGATATATTTGCGATATGTATGATTTTATTCTATGATAATTCAGAGCTGTTCCTTAGGTTAATGGTGAACCTACGTTGTATTAATTACGTTAGTATGCATTTTCTTAAGTGTTTACACTATTTTGATAACAATCAATATATAAATATGTATGGCAATGTTTGCCCTCAGTAATACATATCGTCGTATGAGAACCAGAGGAATAACTCCATTTTCGTAGGTTTACAGGAGAGAAGGAAAAAGTTTTTTTCCCTACAAATGGTGTTTTAGTAAGATGGCAGACAAGTCAATGACAAAGTCAACTACAATAACATTAAATAACAAAAATGAGGCTTACAGAATTATGTTCATAATCCAAGAAAACAAAAATTCCATTCTTAGAGTTATACGTCCTTTGGTTCTCATACCACGATATATAATATTATATTGATCAATTAAGGATTGTTTGTGTGTGAGAATATACTATATTTAAAGCTTAAGGAAACGTAACAATGTGGTAGGGATTTCGATTCAAAATGTTAGTCGCAGTCAACTTCGATAACTGCTATTGTATTAAATGAGGATATGCTATTTTGATATATAAACTATAACAGACTCAATGACAAACCGAACAATATAACTCTAGTGCAGCATGATCGATTGTCGAAAGTAAGGATTCTACTTTATAATAGGCGATGCTTATGGTTCGTCACTTGTTGGAATGTGTGATCAGTTTGTACGAAATAAAGACATCTTCCTGAATAAAGCTTGCTTGAATGTTGTCTTAGAACACTGACATAATTTTCCAAGATGATAACGTTCCAATTAAACTTTTAAAGCTGTTGATTGAGAGAATTATATTCATCATACCTGTTGATTTAGATAAACCGCATCCAAACCGAAAAAGCATGAAAACTCATACCCAAATTCATAGCAGGAGGAATATGGATAATGAGTCAATAACATGATCTCACCAACTGCAGGAAAATTGGGATGTATTATGTGTTTTGTTTAAGGAGGCACAAGAAGTGTTAAAAAGTCTGTCGAGTGAATAGGCTGTCATCGTAGAAGGCTCATGTGCAATAATATTTTCAATTTCTCCCGGGAGGATTTGCAATACACCGGTGTGAAACCTTTTTGACAAAATATTGGTAATCCATGTTGAAGTAAGCCCACGGAAATCCGTCTCTGGTCACAAAGATGGTGCAAATGGAATTCTATTAAAATGCTTTGGGGAAACTATTGTAGAGATCTTTCGTTTGCACATAGGATCTTCAGGGGTAAAGCATCGACAGATATGAATATTAAGAGAACAGCTGAAGTGACGATGACAAGTGGAGATCGTATGTAACAATAATTGTGCCAACCTTCATTGAAGGTAACGAGAGTGATCTGAGTAACGAGACATGATCGTGGCATTTTACAGAACCCTATGTAATTTCTATTGAGAAGAGGGTCTTTCTCGACTACTGGTGACGGAGTGGTGTGGCACATCGTTATAATCATTGTAATGGTCGCATCTGGCTTGATTAGCGATTTTGTGGTAGATAAATAAATCCCTGTAGAACAGTAAGTGAGCCAGCCACCAACGTTACCGCTCAACCTTACTTTTTTATAGTTTTCTACTTCTGAGTTGACCCTATAGTCATTTCTTCTACAGGACGGCACGGTGGGTCAGTAGTAGACCGCTTACCTCTGGTGCGTGGGGTGCTTGGTTTCATCACCGGCGAAGTAAGTCTGTGGTGGATAACATCATGTCTGTGTGTTTTCTCGGGATACTCCTGTCTCCTTCCAATTCCTAATTCCACCAATTCTTCATCATCATTCACTTGCCTTAATCATCGTCTCCCTTAGCTTAAAGGACATAATCTTGTGATGTTAAACTCAAAATTTTCATTTCACATTTTCACTCGTTATCAGTCTAAATTGGCATGTTGCCGTACTGACAAAAGCAAATTATGGATGTACAAACACACGCCGTACCAACTGTTTTTTCACAAGTATATTCATAAAACGCAGATTATCCCTAAATGGAAATTAATGTTTTCTTTTTTGTGTGTGTGTGTGTGTTTTAGATGTAAGAATTTTGGAAATGTATAATTTCAAGACATAATACATTACAGTGTATAAATGTATTTCTTTTGTTCTGACAGATAATATTTCGCTTTATCGTTAAAACTAAGGCACAACAAATTGTATGACGCACACACTTCTTGTCTAAAAGAATTGAGATAAACTGATGAATATCCGCAACGATATCAAGGATATTGATTCCTACCACATGATTAAGTTTCCATTAACCTAACTGTATCTTGTGCATGTTTATATATAATATTGGTTGTTTTGTTGTTTAGCGTTCCCTTTAGTACCTAGACTATACAAAATGCAAATCTATAGTCTAACATGGAACACAAATAAACACATGAGATTCCATCGGAAATATAAGCCAGTTCTCCTGTAGCCAGAGTGCAGATGTTAAACTTCTAAACATAAGAGAGCTCATATATATATAAAATATTTTTTGCAATACATACTAAAACCATCCAGCACAAAGATCTGTATTGAACTTACTCTGTAATTAACGGATCAATACTTTCAGTGTTGCACCATACAGGCTCATTAAAGCAATTTGGTATTTCTTTTCTACCTTTTGATTTACCACTGTACTTATTTTCCCAAAAAATCTTATTGTCCAGCTTGTTATCCGAATTTTCTTCTTCTTCACTTTCATTACTTAGTAGAATTTCGTTGCTAATGGCACTCGTCTCTGTCTTGACTGTCGTGTTATTTATACAATTTGTATTAGTGTCATCTAAAATATTTTGGAATGTGTTAGAACATGTTTCTACAACGTTGCTACCTGATATATACTCTGGTGACTTTTCTAAATATTCTTCACATTTATTCCATTTTACATTACTAAGTGGTTCCACATATATATTTTTGTCTACATTGTCCACGACAGAAAAACTCCCCATGTTTTCGAACGTACAGTTATTCTGAAAATTCTGAAATAACTCATTTTCATTATCGGATGGTTGAAAGCTATTTTTCGTATATAAAAGCATGTATTTATCATGTTTGTTTATTGGAGGCAATCTTTCGCACAATACAATTGCTCTCCTAATCTTCCAATCTGAAAACAACGACCGTTCCTGATTTTCCATTTTCGGATATATTGCACACCTTTAGAATGTTTCCTTGTTTACATATTGAAGTGACTGTTCTTTCTGCTTTTATACCTTCCTTCACCAGCACATACAGAAGAACCGCTTGCCACATTTTATGAAAATTCCACTAAGTTTCGCCACAATCTGTAAAACAAAGGAGGAAATTGCTAATGTAAGTATTTTAGTATTTTTTTAAAAAAAAGCAATAAACATCATATTCCATTTAAAACGAAAATACTTACAACTTTTGTATATTGTAGCAGTAAAATACTAATAGGGCATGTGTATTTTTTTTTTTTTTTTTTTTTTTTTTTTGTAATATGCAAATGTTAATACTAAGGAAACTAAATCATGCCAGCGATAAACACTGCACAAAGCATTTTCGTGTAGGTGCGATCATGTTTATATGCTTTTACATATACGGAAACTAATACCTTTCTTTCAGAAACTACATTCTCTCTATATTTTCCTGTTTGAGAGTTCATCATCAAAAGAATCTTTGACTTTAACAACTATTTAAGATACTATGGAAAATTAGAAATCTATACCCAGGAAGTATAATCACATATTGACTTGTGTTAATGTTTGTTGCACTTGAAAGGAAATAAAGGCGTAAGGTTTGGACAGGATTGGCCATGTAATTTTATAGGGGATGTTACATATTTCTGCTGTCATCTCAGCATATTCACGACTTAAATGTGTTCTTGTGAATGTTAAGTATTCTAAATAAAAATTACCAAAGTCAACAAAGTATTCGCATTTAGCCTAGAACACTTCCTTAACATTCACATTCAGATGTATAACAACTGAGCATCAGTAATAAAAAGAACATTCCAAGTACTGATATTGCTGTGGACAATTGTACCAATCCCAGGGTTCCCACTCTCTTTTCCCCCAAAATTTCCAGGACGTTTCCAGGAAAAATCACTAATTTTCCAGGACTTCGACACAGGAAGGTATAACAGGATTGTAACTGTTGGTTCAAAACTCACAACAGTGAAATGAAAACTACAGTAGCTTATGAAGAAAAAAAAAAATCACGAGTCTTCCGAAGAAAGCTCACAGCTCGCTGTTCGAAATATTCAGGTCTCCTTTTGTCACATCCTGCAATGTTACTTTCAGAAGAAAACGTATTCCCTCGGCAAATACAGAGAACTTAGTGAAATAAACACACGCTTTTTAAAAAAGCATCTTTTCTTTCAAAAGTATAACATATTTCAAGACTATATGTTTCATTTATCACTATAGCTTCGCAAAAGTGATTCATGTCTGAATATTGGAACTACTTTATCTACGGCTCTATCAAACATAACTGAATTAACACAGTAATAACAAACTTTTACTGCATTAGAAGGTGTTCCTAAACAATGGGAAGTTCATTATGCACTCTGTAACTAAAGCTACAAGAGGTCTACGTTCTATGTCAACGGCGCACTAATCGAGTCAACTTTAGGAATATTCCGTTCTATTTCTTTACCAACGCAGCTAAAGGAAACGTATTTCAATGACTCCGTACAACTCAACATGGCTAAATGAATAAAGTCATGATTCGATAGCTAAGAGATTCGTGGTTCGAACGAAGCCCGTCTCAGGAGCTGAAGATTTTTAAAATTCTTAATTCTCCAGATCTCAACATCTTTTTCTCCTTTTGCAATCATCTGATGCTGTGAAAAGAGTTTTACATCTTAATTCGACAATTGCCTGATGTAATTCTCGCAGTTCGGAAACTTTCCTTTTACTGTTTCACAAAATTACAAATTTTGTCATATGGATGCTATCCGATTTTTTTTCTTCAATTCTAAACTTGCATATGAAAATTATCCCTCTCTGTTTCTGTATTTAGATTCTCTCTCTCGCTCTCTGAATGTCGTCCACTATGAACGCACATGGCTTGGGATCAAACCTTCCAGTATTGGAACCAAATGTAAGCGATCTAGGAAAACGCTATCGTAACTCTCGAGGTCTGTTGCTAAAAGTAGCATCATTTTAGACTTTGTTCGGGGACAGGGGATCCTTGGCCGAGATAAGAGTTTCACTTTTTATATGTGTTTCACTATATATTTGATAAAACAATATGTGTTTATGAAACTCAAAAGAGAGGGAAGTTTATTCTTCTCTCCTGTCCAAATGACGCTCTTAAAATGTTTGGTTGGAATTATTGGAAAAATGAAATTAATCATTAAATAACACTCAGTTCTGTCAGTAATTTTTAGAACTCGGTGTCCACATTACAGACTTTGGGAAGCAGGAAACCTACTGCCGTTGACAATTTTCATAGATTTCACACGGAGCACATAGTTTCTTGCTTCCTTCATAGCTTGATGTGATATGCAGTCTTTGAAGAAGGAAAAGAATGCAAATAAAAGCATTTATGAAGTTATGGGAACATTTTGTCACAATTTTTCCTCTATTCAGGCTTTACAAACAGGCATTTCAGAAAAAAGAATAATAATAATAAAATCGGTTTAAGTGCTATAATGCCTGAAAACATAGTAGGTTTACTTTCTTTTAAATGGAAAGATTATATTACGTCACACAGATTGCTTTAGACAATGAAAGAACGAGGAGGAGGGCCACTTCAATAACAGGAGCAGGTAGTGGATGGAAAGGTGTGTTCCTGAATGTATAGCACACGTCGCAAGTTTGTTGGTAATTTGGACTTAAGACTTTTTGTAACACTTTCTTTGCCGAGTAGTGTAGAAAGTGAATATAGATGAATTGCAAAATTGCAACCACAAGCAAGGCATGTGTATTTATGCCATATGAAGTGTTTCTCGACTATACACATTTATGCGTACATCTACCATCGCTAAAGCACCTGCTTTCTACGGACACATCTCGCTGCAGCTAGGGCCACCCTTCTGCGCTTCTCTCCTTAATCAGTTAGATATTATTCGTGCTTTTCACTAGTAACCTAGCAAAAGTTGGTTGCTATTTTTCAGTTCGTTTGCGTTTTATATTTAGCCCTCTCAACGTCAATCTGCACCCAATAGTACAACATTGGTAAGACTACTTTCACTAGAACAGTGACTGGAACCGGTTCTTATGGGTTCAGTCACTTCCTGGAGTGTTTGTGTTTTTGGTGCATGTGTATTGTAAGGTGAGTTGGTGGTATTTCTTATTTTTTTCACTAGATGTCTGTCTATCATGCACAGCCATATGAGTACCTGGTTGTAGTCGGTGTATTTAAGTGTGTTAAGTTTATGTGCTGGTTGTCAAATTCCTGAAAGCGCGTACTTTAATTTTGTCTTGTGGCGATTGTACTATTAGGAAACGAGGTTGACGAAACGTTAACGGTTTAGCTGCTGGAGTTTGAATATTTTTTCTAAATAACTTTGTACTAGATTCAGACATTAATTGTTATCGGTTTACTGCGTTGTGTGTTTTAAGTGAGTTAGAGAAAACTTATTATGTTTGTGGACAAAAGCTGAAGCTATTTCAGACGTATGGTAGGAGTCAAGGTTTACTTGTTGTTCTTGTTTGTTATAACAGAAATTGTGTTCGCTTTTCTTATTTTTAAAATTAGGAAATGTGCTTTCATACCGTTTGTTTTATCTAGTCAATTTCAATTTCACTGGGGTTTTGGGGGCGGTAGACCCCCACGTAATTTTTGAAATAAGCTTTCTCTGGTAACTTTGAAATAACAATACTGCAATAACTTAGTTGCGTTTGGTTAGTTTAGAAACTGGATTTCACTTCATTTAAAGTATATTAATTTTATCTGTGGTAATTTCATGATGCACAATATGGGGAAGAAATAAATTAAAGTTATTTAAGAACTGATTCATATGAACCGATTCCCGGAGCACTTTAAATCGTAACCATTTCCCAAACATTATTCTGTTCTCGGAGTAGCAAGTAGTGTTATTCGTAGCATGTTGCCTGTTTCGAGGAACTCACTCCTAGATTGTTGTGATGGATGGAATCGTTATTACTGATGAACAATATGGGGAAGAAATGAATTACGGTTATTTAAGAACTGATTCATCTGAACCGATTCCCGGAGCACATGAAATCGTAACCATTCCTCAAACATTATTCTGTTCTCCGGAGTAGCAAGTAGTGAGTTCTTCGTAACAGGTTGCCTGTTCCGAGGAACTCACTCCTAGATTGTTGTGATGGATGGAATCGTTCTTGGGAAATTATTTTGTAAACTGTTCTGGGAAGGGGTACGGATTAATTGGTTCTAGTGAATATTTTAATCAAAGTAAAAACTTGCCGCAACATTTTCTAATACAGTACGACAGCATTTTGTGCTCAGACAAGATATTATTTCTTGAATGTAAGTGTAGGCCTACGACCAAAAAAAGAATAGTATCGTGAACAGAGCTTAATGTAAGCTACCACCGAAAACTAACTATGCGTTCAGAGGTCAATTTATAACTTTTGATTAGTTACTTCTGTTCATCAGTTGGCAGGACTTAGCGGAATAAATGCCTTCATAGAAAAATAGTAATTTAGGGTTAATTTTAGAACGCCCGCTCCGGCAGCTATACTCACTCAGAAACAAGAAATTTCTAGTAATTTTATGAAAATGGATCAAAACTTTCTTAACCTTAACCGCTCCTACACCTACCTTAACTTATAAGTATGTTACTCTACCCTACCCTACTCTACTATACCCTTTTAAAGCGGCCATACTTATCGATGCGCAGCGGGAGCATGTATTGTAAAGTTTACCCCAGCTACTTTTAAGTGGAGTGACTTTCACCTGTATTGTTGACTATGTAATCACTTAATATTATTACAATTAATTTTAATTGTAATATTATTACTACTACGCTGACAACTCACAAATCTACACTAGTTACCTTTTGCGACGAGTAGGCTTATTCACAGTAGAATTTTTCACAATACTAACGGTTACTTGGTGTTAGACGGTTATTATTCGTTGTGAGTACTGAAACAATAATAACGCCAAATGCAAATAATGTTCTAGACCTTGCATGTGTACAACTTGTGTCCAATACAGTGTTGCCAGGTTCTCGCTGGTAAAAAAAAATTCTCTAACTAGTGTCAAAAATCCCTCATATTGGAAAAATATCCCTACACTTAGTATGGAGATATATTACATACAAACAACCCACGGGCACCGTGTTTGGACCTTCCACACCAATAGTTCGTAACTCATTTTGAATGATATTTTGTGTTTTGTTTGCAGCAGGGATGCATTCATGGGGGTCGGAACGTTCTGGACCCTTTCCAGTCTCTTGACTTTGGACCCCTCCAAGAAAAAAAATTGGTGGGCAGCTGGTTGTATGTTACCATATGGAACAACATATTGGAATGCAAAAACTGGAGGCTTAAATGTTATCTTTTTAAATTATACTCCACGGTCCTACCATGTAAGATAAAAATAATTCAAATAATGAGGCAGTAAATCATAAACCATGCTCTGAACAAGAGTCAATCCCATAACTAGCTCATATTTTACTCGCTCGTCTTTTCTCTCATATTTCTCAACAATTTCCTTTAAAAAAAAATAGGGCTTGACTTCAGCGATCAGTTCTGACGACAAAATACGTTAATACTGATAGTGAAATTTTCCAACAATTTCATAACAGACTTTTGTTTTTTTTAGCACAAATAAAAAATGTCGCATGCTGTATAATACACAATGCAGTTTTGTCTTTGGTCGCTTCACCTAAAGAATTAAATTCTAAGCGTGCGATAGCATTGCAAGTAAAGCTATTGGAAGTTATATTAAACTAATAAAAAACAATAGGAATATTGGTTAAGACAACAAACATATTATTTGACGTGCGAAGATTCAAGAGGCCCCAGCTCTCCCACGGACCGCCGGGTCAACAGGTTTCTGAAGTCTGAATTTGTTGATCATTACCTTATTACATCATGTAACCCCACGTTTGTAATGTCGTAATGTCTAGGAGACTTAGACCTTGAAGAACGTTGAAGAAGACTTGCGAGAACGTTGAATAGTGGCTAAAATTCGGCTCAAGTAATTTTTCTCAGCAGCAGATAGATGTGTGATGGTACCTTTACATCAGGCCAAACGGTTGTTTCTAATTACTTCTCTGCATTCTGTTAAACATAAGAAATGTAATCTCTCTAGACTTGGGATAGTATATTTAGGATAGAGAGTCTGTCACGCAAATAAGAATAGGCAAATAATTGACAAAAAGGAAAGTAATGTATGCTACAAATTATCTTAGAAATTATTGTACATACAGCACAAATTCAATCACGTACTACGTATTAAAATAGAAATGAAAACGACGTAACTTTAAATTATCCTTACAGAGGAACATGTAATTAGTTTGAGCTTCACTAGAAGCATATCAATAAATATTATTACTTACTAGGAATGCAATGGATATACCCGATTGCAATGAAATGATACTGAGCGACCTTAAACTACGTAATCAGGAAGCGTTTTTCGGTGATTATTCCTAGATGGTACATCGGATTTTTTATTTCGACCTATGTTGTCACTCAGCACGACATACTCTATCAGCGTGCTAAGTTTGGTTGAGATCGGCCAAACGGTCTAGGAGGAAGCGTTTTTCGGTGATTATTCCTCGATGGTACATCGGATTTTTTATTTCGACCTATGTTTTCACTCAGCACGACATACTCTATCAGCGTGCTAAGTTTGGTTGAGATCGACCAAACGGTCTAGGAGGAGTTCGCGGACAACCAAACGGCTAACCCGAGTATAAGAGCTTCGCTTCGCTCAGCTCAATCAAGACTCCTGATAATACATCTTCCTCTGCTTTTTTTCTTGAAATATAGGAAACGCAGAAGTTGAATAGCTGACCACAAAAGTAGAAAAATAAGCAGCTTAATTGTTTAATGGCTATAATGTACAGAGAGAGAAGTTGATAAATGATTGTAATTTTACTTTGATATGAGAATTGATCTTAATAAACAGTTTGCAATGTGAACTTTTTTGGTAGTGTTAATACTCCTTCCTATCCCTTTATATACCTCCGGCTTGAACACGATAAATAACGCTAAGATAAAAAGGTGAAATGAAATGAAATCTTTAAGTTTTACGTTCCACCCTTATGCCGCTAGGCTAAAGCAGAAGGTGATGATGAGAAATGAATGAAATGGTGGAATAAAGAAGGTGTGAGCAAATGGAAGAACAACGAGGAAACCTACGCAAGCGGTGTTTGTCCACCACAAAATTCACTTGGTGGGAGCTGGGATCGTACCTCACTGATCCACCGCGACCCCTAACACCGTCCTAAGATAGAAGAATTATACATTATTTTTTCTCTTTCTTGCCCTTTTCTTTCTATGATCTTTTTCGGTTTTATTTGTTCAGAAACTTCATTACGTCTGTAATTATAAAAAGGATCCTTTTTATAATATAATATATTAGTTAAAAATTATATGAGATCAACCAGGTCTACTTACATTTAATCAAAAATTGGGATGTTGTACGTCTTCCATGTCGTCCTCATCCTCTTCCATTGCTAGAAGACTCGCAATCCGTGTATCTTCCGGGTTCTTCTTAATTGGAGCATTTCTTTTGTAACAGGGTAGTCAAAGGAAGATTTATTCATATTCTTCATTTCCGATTTGATGCGTACAAGAGCAGTCACTGTGCGCGCATTCAACTTCTTTCTCTTTTTGGTCGTAATTTCCGCAACCATAGAGAAAATACGCTCGACTGAAGCATTGGAATGAAGTAATATCAAACAAATTCTTGCGAGTTTTCCAAGATTTTCAAAGGGACGTTCACCGTTAAAATTTTCACACCTCAATTTTCTTCCACAATTCAACAATTGAGAGTTTCAAATATTCTGCCTTTTTTTCATGAGAAAAATAATGAGGCAGAATATTCCATTCATTTAAAATTTTGTCCGGATCAACTTTATTCTTAAACTGTTGAAGAAGCTGTGACAATTGAATGTTAGGCCTTGACACAAATGCATTATCTTCCAACGCATTTGAAGGTTCCAAAAAGACCAAACCAAGAATAAGACCCTTCTCTAATGGAGCGCACACTCTCTTAACTGTTTCCTCAAAAGCCATTTGATAGAATATTAAACATCTCAGTCGAAACACCTCAATGTCTTTTGTTATCTCCACCCACTACGGTTCGTAAGTTCTTCTAGCGTTTCCTCGATTTCTGCTCCAACTTTGACTTCAGTCAATGGAGGACGTTAGCAGGATGTTTTGGGTTCAATTTGAAAGTAAGGTGACCAGCTGTCGATTCTGGCTTAAGTAAACTGCTGGCCAACAATCTTAAAAATCGCTCTATTTCGTTTGCAAGACAACTAATAAGAATTTTGTTGGATTGAAAAAAATGTTCAGGGTATTGAATATTGGCAAAACAAAATTTAGAAACTCAAGATACGGTTTTGTAAATGGATTATTTAAATCCGCAAATATTATTTCTGCTATAGGACTTTTGTCTTCAATTTTTGCCTCTGCGAATAACCTATACAGCACAGACCATTGTTTCAAAATTCTCGAAACACAACTCCTATCGTGTCTTCGAAGGGCTTATCATATTAAATTGAGAAGAAAGCATAAATGTCTGAAGTTCTTCCAATATAATTTGACGCTTCGGACTTCGCGAGAAAATACGAATATATTAAATGTAGTAGCGACTCAACATTTTTTGGAAGCGCTTCTGAAGCTGCACTAGCTACAAGATTTAATGAATGGCAAATGCTACCCACAACTACAATACTACCAGTTTCCTGAAGCAAACGAGACACAAATGAATTGTGTTCTCCCATCATTACATTGGCATTGTCATTACAGTACCCTACAATATTGTCCAATGATAATCCTGCTTTATTTAGTGAATTCTTGAAAACAGCAAACAAATTTTCCACTGTGGCGTCTTTTACTCTTACATAGTCTAATAAATATTTACCAACACCGCTACTATCTTCACTAACACTTCTGGTAAGGATACATAAGTTTTTCTGGTTTCCGATGTCTGTACTTTCGTCCACCATAATCGAAAAAAAATTCCTTGCAACTTGCTCTCGTACTTTTTTTTGTACCGCTTTATTAATGACATTCGTCACAAGACTGCTCACGTTTGTTTTCTTTAGGTTAGTGTCACGAACCATAGAAGACTCTGGAAATGCACTTTGATGGAATTTCACAATATGTTCCATCGAATGAAAAGTTCTGTCGTGTTCAATGATCTCAAATACCATTTAAGTTCAGCAATTTTCACTTCATCTTTTGTTTCCACTGATTTAAAAAAAAATGAACTAACACAAGGAACATTTTTCACCTTTAGTGCATTTTTCTTATCAGTTGGAGTTTCACTTTGTGTCTCCAATTCACTTTTCCCGGCCACCAACTCTTTATTGTAACACAAACACTTGGCTTTATATTTATCACTTGTTTTGCACAACCAACCTTTACATTTTGGATCTGCTAACCATTCCTCAACAAATATTTTTCTTCACCATGACTTTTCTCCTTGGTGAGTTCATTTCGTATCGCACGTATTTTCTTTGGTGTCGAAGGACATTCGTCGCTCGATTTGGACATTTTTGTTTATATATTACCCGCACGAAAAAATATATTCACAACTGACCGGCCGGCAACACACTCACGACACGATGTGATGGTACTTGACTCATCCAATAAACTAAGCTAAGATTAACAATTGTCACTGTCGCCGTTGCCCCCACATTGCCTCCCGTTATTCTAACCGTAAGATCAAAACTAGAAACGGAAAAGGAGCATAATTCCGTTTAAACGAACTTCAATAGAATCACTGTTTTCAACTACACACTGCCCACACAATTTCAAAAGGCTCAAAGAAGAAAGTTTTCCATCCCTACGTCCACCCCACCCCCGTTTAAAGGTTCATGCATCCTCTTTCGGTATGAGAGTGCCTACATAATTGCTAGCAAGCTTTCGGAGCAAGTGTCCCATTGTTTTCACCCGTACAGTAAGAGGTCGGAAATGCTAAACCCAAAATATTCCAAGTGGGTCACGAAAAAGAGGGAAACACTCTTCAGAGGACTGCAATTTTATTATACTATTTACTTCATTGGCTTCCAACTTTACAGTATTATTTTGTTATGGGGAGTATATTCAGAAACGACGAACTTTATCGATTAAATACTTTGAAAAAATAAATAGTAGCACAGTAATCGAGCTTGGCATGGTATCAGATGCTGCTATGAAAACTGTATATTGTTTGTTTACTTCAATAACATCTACCTTTTCCACAGGTTAAGTGAAAAAAATGTTCATTTCGATCCTGGAGTCTAGAGTAGATTCCCACTGGTAGCATGGGAAACACAACACGTTAGCCTTCAGGACCAAGACACATACAAACTCATGACGCAAGAGTTTAAATCTCAATCAAACAAAAGGAAGAATATATAATACCTGATATGGATAATTTTATGAATGGCAAAAGTGGATATCCACTTGACCAGTTAAAACATAAATACAGACCGTAGAGAGAATTAAGTTTCTTACGCAAAAATAAAGAATATTTGATTTTTTCAGCTTCTTCGTGCTAATGCATGTACATTATTATTATTATTATTATTATTATTATTATTATTATTATTATTATTATTATTATTATTATTATATAACCTGTCTTTCGGCTGGTCCTGGGACTCATGAGTTTTTTTTTTTTAATTTTAGATTTAGATCTGGAAATGTTCCTTCCACGTTTCTCGATCTTCAGCTTCCTCTTTCAACTCCCAATATTTTCTTTTTTTCAAATTATTAATCACTTGTGTTCTTCTTTCTATTCCTCGCTTTCCTTCTACCTTTCCTTGTATGGTGATATGAAGAAGACAATTTCTTCGCAAGGTATGTCCAATCCAATTGGCCTTCCTACGAAGGATGCCCCATGCTGACATTTGGAGAGTTTTTCTTGCTGCTCATAAATGGAAGTAACATGTAAATGTTCCAGCATATTTATTGCTTCTACATTTTGATTACTTCAATTTATTATGCACTCCTTTCAAAAATTTACTTTTATTTATAAATAGGGTGATCCAAATACCAAGAGACACGAATTTTCGCGTACCAAGGGACATTACTTTGCATATGATGATAGCTATTTGATGTAGCCCTAATAAACTTCCGAATTTTTTTTTTAAACCAATATACCTAGTTCCATACTCACTGAATGGTACTTCAGCAAATAATGTGATAAAAAAAACTTCAATATTATTTGTTTTATATTACATTATATTTCTTGTATTTATTTAGGTACAAAGTTATTGACAATGCAAAAATTCCCATTCTATTGAGAATGAGGAAACAAGCTATGGTTTCTGTATGGTAGTCCCTAGGTAAAATAATTTAGGTCTCTTGGTACATGCTTCCCCCTCGTACCAACAGACGACATGACTCGCTTGGGCTCTTGTTATTGCTGCGATATCCGTGTAACTTTTACAGTATGAACCTAAATATCAGATTATCAGGAACATATTTTTATTTACGTTTCAAAAGCAAAATATAAAAAGTTTTCCTAGAGTGCCACACTTCCGCTACTTGGAAATTATTTATCGTTTCCTCGGTTGCAGTATAGCGTCGTGTCTGTCTTGCAATATCGTTGTGTGCATATGCTCCTGAGTCTTACCTGGTCTCAGGGCACAGCGCACATTAAACGTTCTTGTCTAGATGAGGTTTCCGTACCTTCAATCTAGAACGTATCTTCATTTCTAAGTTATTGGGAGAGCATTCTGGGTGAATGAAAAGGTACACAGTTTCGAGGAGGAAATGTGCGAGCAGAAAGGAAATATTCATTCACAGCAAAGGCAATGTGTGAGGCTTTAATGCGAGTGCCTTTGTTTCTTAAAACGAATCTAATTTGAAATTTAATTCCCGATAGATTTTTGGGTTGGTGTTGGATTGGAAACAACACAGCCTAAAAGGAAACATTCAGATATGAGAGCAGGATGGAGAATGTATGTATAGAAACTGCCACTGACTCGGATCTGCCAATAAATGAATACTACTTACGGCTTTGGTTCCAACCATTCCAGTTCGTAGTAGTCTGTATGAACACTCACACTAGCACATCACTAATACACAGTTCTTGAAGGTTGTTAAGTGACACTAGTCCGAAAAATAAGGTGGGAAGGTTTTTAGTCCATCAAGCATCTAGATTGATTGGAGATTAACTCTGGGCGACGACCAATTATGAGTCTGGACTCCAGCATCGTAGACTGCTAGGCAATCATCTCTTCCTTCTTTCCTTTATGGGCGAAGTTTTCGGTGATGTTCCCTCTTTTGGGAGGACCACGAGGGTGTATTCTAAGGATCTGAAGTACCCTAAAAGTCTATGGTAGTCCTTTTATCATTTTAGGTATTTTCTTCTTCAGATTCGTATATGTTTGGATAACAAAATAACACAAATCGGAGTAGCTCGCGCACAGAGGTGTTGCGAGTTTGAAATACCGAGGTAAAAAGCTTAGTATTACAAGTCCTTGCTTCTATTTGTAAGTTCGCTCGGCGTTGTTCGAAGGATCTGGCGTCCCTATCTCAGCAAATCAATTGCCTGTGATGAGAACGTTCTCTTCAGTGTGTTTCCATCCTATGTCTGCAGTTTCGTTGTGTGTGTTTTTTTCTATTCTGCTCTATCTGCATGTTTGCTTCCGGCTAATGTTGAATTATTGCAAGCTAATTGCATGAGACGCGAAAAGAAATCGTTTCTATGCAATGTAAAATTAAATTTAGAATAATCGCGTATCTTTATTTCCTTTTTACTCTTTTCTGATTTATTTTGTATTCCTTTTAGAAATTACAAATTAGATCTGTTTTACGCTCCCTCCGCGAAGTTGCAATTTTCTCAAATACAAAATTGAAAACTTGAAAATACGCAATACGGAGTAAAACGAAAAAAAATGAGTTTCTGAAACATAACAAAGTGAATGAAACTTGAATTTGAAAAAATTGAAACATATACATATGTGAAAATTAAACTCAAAAGAAGGGCGAATTAAAATGGAAAGCCCTGTATATCATTCAGGTCGTAAACACGTAAATTGAGTGCAAGACTAACTATGACATAAACATACAATAATCAAAATCAAAACATAAATGCAAAGATTGAATATAAAATCAAAGTTCAAAGTAATGAAAATTATTAAAATCGCATAAAATAATAATGTATGATTCTGGAAATGAGTTCCTAAAATTGCATAATGTAGGTATCATTCAATAAACAAAAGGAAATTCAAAATTAAACATTAAATGAACATAAAATATATGCGTAAGGCACAACAAAATGTTAAATCAATGTACCTGAAATGAAAATTATATGAGTACATACTTAAATTCCCAGCAAGCACTACGTAGTTATGGATAATGAATATTACCAACTAAAATAAAATGCAAAATGAGTTTAAAATCAATCAAACTAAAATAACATGTAAATAAAGTGAAATCATATTCGCTTCTATAGTCCTGTGTTTCATGAACACATTCAAACACGAATCCTACACAAATGGAGTAAAAGTAATTCCTTGCTAATTGCAAAATGTCAATGTCATTTTGTATATTACTGTAGCACTGAAAATCAAGTCTCTATTAAGTAGATTCAATGTCTGTCTGAGGAATTAACATATTTCTTAATAGTAATCATTTAAAGACAAGAATCCTCAAAATCAAATTACAGTTTCTTATAAGGAGAGGAGGGATTTAAATGCTAAGATGTTTCCACTCCGTCACTGTGTCAAGGGCAACATATGACAAGATAACCAAATGCGCATGCGCTGCATACAAGAGAGGAGGAGCACGGGAGGGCTGCATGGAGAGAAAATGATGCGATACATGTGTGTGTGTATAACAGCAAGCAGATCATCACACATGGGTATCTAATCAACGTCCTGTGATAAGCATGCGCTGCTACAAATTAAGCATATATATAGCGTAAATAAATGTTTCCTTAAAGTCCCATTATAAGGATAGGGGAAGGGAAGGATTCCAAGGAAATCTAAAACAAATAAAACGCATAAAGTAACAAACGTTTTAGTCTCCCGTATACGAAGAGTATTAAAACGTATATGTAAATAAACAACGCGTAAACTTGGAATCGATTTTCCTATCATAACCTAATCTACAAGTAAAAGTAATACGCTAAATAGTTTCAACAAACGTAAAACATTACAAGGGTTATGGAAAATCCAAGTAGGGTTCGTAGAAAACGGCAGATTACCTATTTGAGTCGGCACCTTGTGAGACTTATGTATTTATCTAAAAGCCGGCTAAAATATATATATAACAGGAGTTTCTGGTGAATATGCTTACAAAAGAACCAAAATCCTAAGAATAGCAAATTGGACAGCGAGTCTGAATGGAAACGACCACAGACGAGTAAGCTTATTCACACGGAACGGAAACAAAAGGTAAGGACACAAACAAAAATCCTTAAAGAAAAAGTATCCGTATCCAACAGAAACAGACTCAAATGTATCCGCGGAATTCCAGAACTGGAACAACGTAAACACAACAGAACGAGGATCTACGAAGTTCACCGAGTACGTCCGAGTATCCACATGTGGAAGCAGAGCAGAATGACATGAGCAAATGACTGGCGGGAAGGTGCGATCCCTGTAAACTAACCTAACTTAAACTAAGGCTACTGGCAACGAAAACTAGAAAACTGCGTAGGTATGTTCAAAATACCAGGGGTAAATATTCCAGTTAACGTGTCGTGAAACTACTGCGTTCCCAACATACTTGTGTGACTTGTGTACTAACAAAAGGATGCGCGCGTTTGAGTAAGACTGATCACCATGTCATTCCTATTTAAAGTGCTCACGAGGATGACATGTAAGATTCATCTGGATGCTGAAAGGTACGGAAAAGAACCTGACAACATATATATTTACGAAGTAAACTGAAGTATGAGAATGGAACCTCTATACATGATCAGTTTGCTCCTACCAGAGAATACAATGCAAGTGCCTATGTCATTCCCACATGGGATAATTACTAAACAAGTCGGGAAAGGAAGACAACGGAGAACAAAACAAATTGTATAAGTGTATACAAAGCGGACAAAGGGCACGCATGGTATACATCAAAAGAGGGAATAAATCGTACACGGTACCATCAAGGCAACCTAAGTGCACTCTGAAATTTATATCCCAAATGCAAAGTTCGAATAGTCCAAAGTCTTCCAAACACGAAGTATAAAATCAGGTGACGGAACAAAATAACGAAAAATTAATTCGCAAAGATGACATAAACGACCTAGGAGGTGGGGAATCGCATAAAGAAAGGGGTGCACATAACCGATCAAAAAAAAAAAAAAGAATAGGTTAAAAAAATGGATCACAGATTACGGCGTATGATGTGATTCGAAGTAAACAAAGTAACAAAACTCAAAGAAAAGAACAAATTCGAAACAGTGGCAAAAGTACGGTGTACTGAAGGAACTAGTAAAATTTCGAAATGTTCAAAAGAACGACAGTCTGAACAATTAAAAAATCGGAAAAATTGAAAATGAACGCGAAAAAAAATCAATCGAAATGAGTTTCGAAATAGGCGTATGATCTGAAGAGTTTCGTAACTTCCACAAAGTATTTGAAAAGAGGAACAACCAAGAGTAAGCCTGAATACCCTCACTACGAAATGTGAACGATGTACCTCCATACTAACGTGGCTGAACGTGTTATAAACGAAATGGTAAATTCCCTACGGTCATGTCGTATATCCTACGAGTAGGAAAACCTCCGAAAAATCCATGAGCTGAACCTGGTATAATAAGTGTCTAAATAAAAACACCCGACACGAGAATGACCAAGCATTCGAAAGTGTACAACTAGAGATGATTTAAAGACAAAAGTAACCGGCCATGTCGTTGAACAAAGTATGTTAACCTCTCATGGAAATGTTTTCAGCTGAACCTGTAGATAACGGAATTAAGAACCTATTCGAATAACCGCCATGTCGTTACGAAGAAAACCAGACCAAACCTAAGAAAGACTACGAATGTGGGTAAGAGAGAACACTCGAAATGGAACCTTGCTTGGCAAGCGGGAACGGTTTTGGAACGCCACAATGGGTGGGAATCCAAGGTTCACCTCCAGAACTGAAGGAACAGTTTGGGCTAGCATTGTGGTACCAAAGAAGGGTTATCTATTCACCACAGAATCAAGTCTTTCGAAGCCAATAAGAATAAGGGGGAATTTAGGAGGAACATTCTGAAAGATATTATTGTGCCTCTACATCGCGCGATTCCGCCATAGGATGTGATTCATTATAAGTCTTCATAACTTGAAGAAGGTCGACAGTGATGGAACGAATGCGAATAAATGCATAGACCAACAAACCTGCTAAAATGGCTATGAAAATGAACACCAATGATAAAGCGGGATAAGTAACGATCGTAGCGTTGGACCAAGTTGGTAATTGACTATTAACTGACAAGTTACTAAGTTCGTAACTTAAAAGATCCAATTTCACAGTAAACTCGTCAAAATTAGCGGAAAAGTTGAAATGCGGCATTACAACAGGAAGAACGGTATGATTAACGTCCAAGGGGGTTCTCGATTCTAAAAGAAAGGAACCAGCCATAAGGGTAGTAAAATTGTCATAAGGGAGGAATTGGGTCAAACCGTGTATTGCTGACATGTTCGTATAAAACGGTCTATTGTGAGAGCGTTTAATAATGTGTACATCCAACAAAGACGTAAATAATAAACCAGCCAAGGTATAGCGATACTGCGCGGACAGCGGGAGTGAGAAAGAACTACCATGACTAACTATGAAGACAATTACACAAACAAGCAAGATGACATGCTTCATGATGATAAGAAGGTTATTCACCTAAAGCAAGTAAAAGTCTACACGTCTGCACGTAACTCAGCTGAAGCTGACACGACAAAACGAGAGAATTGCAGGATATGGGTTAGACAGCATGAATATGGCATAGTAAACAATTGCGATAAAACTTACGCTAACTATAATGGTCTGTCTACGGATAACGTATTAAACATGGTCCTTAGTTCAGTGAAAACCTGGAGAAGTACAGACACCACAAAAATAGTACGTACGCGGACGT
Organism: Thermobia domestica; assembly: GCF_964235325.1. Taxonomy (NCBI): domain Eukaryota; kingdom Metazoa; phylum Arthropoda; class Insecta; order Zygentoma; family Lepismatidae; genus Thermobia; species Thermobia domestica. Next base: position 62,539,412 of record NC_137467.1, read on the forward strand.
CGAACTCGAGACGAGTCATCCATACAAAAGTTAGTGCGGCCAAGAAAAGGGGATCCAGGGGGGGCATGATAACGAAGTATCAAAACCTCGCACAAAACCACGCTTAGGGCGTAAGGGCGACAACGACCAAAAAGTTGAGCGGGTTCGGGCTCGTGCCCTGGCGGGCAATGAACGGGGAACCCCGGCCACAAAAACCAAGAGAATTGGGAGTGCGTCGTTCTAGTAAAAGAAACACTCTGATGTTCAGCCATAAACAAAGCGAAAATAATTAAAGGTGAAGAGCCGTAAAAGTATACTAAAGACCCTAGGTACGAATCCAAGTGATGGTATTACCAAAGTAAGGTGCATACAAAGCACGGGTACCACGTTGTGGATAAAACGGGTTTCAGCATCACGGTGTTTGTCCGCAGGACCACTACGGGAAAAGCGGGTTTCGGGCAATACGTTGTGAGCCTGGGGCCACAAGGGTACGAGCGGGGTGCGGCACCACGTTGTGAGTGAAGGACCACGGGTTCAATTCCTAGCGGTAGAAGTGAGGTTGGCGGCACTACGGTTCGTGTAAATCGGGTTTCGGTACCACGTTGTATATAGACCGGGTTTCGGCTCCACGTTGTGTGCCGGTGGCCTCGAGGGTGCGAACGGGTTTCGGCACCACGTTACGGGTAAGTCGGGTTTCGGCACCACGTTGTGTGCCGGTGGCCTCGAGGGTGCGAACGGGTTTCGGCACCACGTTGTGTGCATATGCTCCTGAGTCTTACCTGGTCTCAGGGCACAGCGCACATTAAACGTTCTTGTCTAGATGAGGTTTCCGTACCTTCAATCTAGAACGTATCTTCATTTCTAAGTTATTGGGAGAGCATTCTGGGTGAATGAAAAGGTACACAGTTTCGAGGAGGAAATGTGCGAGCAGAAAGGAAATATTCATTCACAGCAAAGGCAATGTGTGAGGCTTTAATGCGAGTGCCTTTGTTTCTTAAAACGAATCTAATTTGAAATTTAATTCCCGATAGATTTTTGGGTTGGTGTTGGATTGGAAACAACACAGCCTAAAAGGAAACATTCAGATATGAGAGCAGGATGGAGAATGTATGTATAGAAACTGCCACTGACTCGGATCTGCCAATAAATGAATACTACTTACGGCTTTGGTTCCAACCATTCCAGTTCGTAGTAGTCTGTATGAACACTCACACTAGCACATCACTAATACACAGTTCTTGAAGGTTGTTAAGTGACACTAGTCCGAAAAATAAGGTGGGAAGGTTTTTAGTCCATCAAGCATCTAGATTGATTGGAGATTAACTCTGGGCGACGACCAATTATGAGTCTGGACTCCAGCATCGTAGACTGCTAGGCAATCATCTCTTCCTTCTTTCCTTTATGGGCGAAGTTTTCGGTGATGTTCCCTCTTTTGGGAGGACCACGAGGGTGTATTCTAAGGATCTGAAGTACCCTAAAAGTCTATGATAGTCCTTTTATCATTTTAGGTATTTTCTTCTTCAGATTCGTATATGTTTGGATAACAAAATAACACAAATCGGAGTAGCTCGCGCACAGAGGTGTTGCGAGTTTGAAATACCGAGGTAAAAAGCTTAGTATTACAAGTCCTTGCTTCTATTTGTAAGTTCGCTCGGCGTTGTTCGAAGGATCTGGCGTCCCTATCTCAGCAAATCAATTGCCTGTGATGAGAACGTTCTCTTCAGTGTGTTTCCATCCTATGTCTGCAGTTTCGTTGTGTGTGTTTTTTTTCTATTCTGCTCTATCTGCATGTTTGCTTCCGGCTAATGTTGAATTATTGCAAGCTAATTGCATGAGACGCGAAAAGAAATCGTTTCTATGCAATGTAAAATTAAATTTAGAATAATCGCGTATCTTTATTTCCTTTTTACTCTTTTCTGATTTATTTTGTATTCCTTTTAGAAATTACAAATTAGATCTGTTTTACGATATTGTACTCCTCCCAACTTTCGACACCCTACATAAAAATTTCTGGGTGTGCGTCTAGTTACAGTTTATATTTTAAGAATGTAACCACAAACTTCAGTTCATTATTATTATTATTATTATTATTATTATTATTATTATTATTATTATTATTATTATTATTATTATTATTATTATTATTATTATTAACTAACTCTATGGCCTACGGAACCCGGAGGTTCAATGCCGCCCACACAAAAGCTCTCCGCTGAATTCTACCCTTAGCATCCAGTTTCAACTTTGTATTCCAATCTCTGCGAGATCCATCTTAATGTTGTCCTCCCATCTGCGCCTAGGTCTTCCCAATGGTCGTTTTCCGATTGGTCTTCCAGTCAAGACTTTGAAAGCGTTTCTACTTTCTTCCATTCTAGCTACATGACCTGCCCACCTAAGCCTCCTGGACTTGACGACCCTAACAATGTTGGGTAAACCGTATAATATATGTAGTTCCTCCTTATGAAGTTTCCGCTATTAACCATTCCCGTTCCTCTTGGGTCCGAATATTCGTTTCAGGATCTTGTTCTCAAATACTTTCAATCTACGTTCTTCCCTCAGTGTAAGCGACCATGTTTTGGAACCATACAGAACAAAAGGCATGATTATCGATTTATATATTTTAAGCTTCAAATTCCTCGACAGAATTCACGACGACAAGAGATTTTGAACCGAATAGTAGCACGAATTCCCTGCTTTTACTCGACATTTAATTTCTTCGTGAATATAATTTTCCTCTGTTAATATTGATCCTAGATATTTGAAACTATCCACTTTATCAAAAGTATTATTTAATATTTTAATCCATAATTTGCTGTGTTACGGTCCCGACGCACCTTCATGTATTTAGTTTTTTTTTTTTTTTTTTTTTTTTTGCATTTACTTCCAAAACCATGTCCCTGCAAGCGTTTAATAAGATCTCTGCATTTCTTTGTATTGTTCTCTTATCATGCCCTATTAAATTTACATCATCAGCATATTCCATAACCTGGTGAATACCGTTCAACGCTAGGCTCTGGTTGCTATCTTTGATTTTCCTTATAGCGTATTCCAGAACAAAGTGAAATAATAATGGCGACAACGCATCTCCTTCTTTCAGGCCATTAGTGATGTGAAAGCTCGTGGACAAAAATTTTCCTACCCGAACTTTACTTTGGGATTCATTTAACCATATCTTAATTAATCTAATTAGCTTTCTCGGTATCCCAAGTTCTGTAAGAACGATGTATAATGTTTCTCTCCTAACCGAGTCGTACGCCTTTCTAAAATCAATAAATAGTTGATGTACTGGGGTATTGTATTCCCCCTTTTTTTTCGAGTATTTGGCGAACGGTAAATATTTGGTCGACAGTTGATCGATTTCGTCTAAATCCGCACTGATAATCTCCAATAATTTCATCTGCGTATGGGATCAATCTTGCTAATAGAATATTTGAAAGTATTTTATAGGATGTTAACAAAAGAGAAATGCCTCGATAATTATTACAGTCAGTTTTGTCGCCTTTCTTGTGAATTGGAACAATGATTAATTCTTTCCACTCTTGTGGTAGTTCCTCCTTGTTCCAGATAAGGAGGATGAGTTTGTGTATCTTGTTCCAATTATTATTATTATTATTATTATTATTATTATTATTATTATTATTATTAAGAAAAGCAACAAACGATATTGAAATGAAATGAAATCTTTATGTTTAACGTCCCACGATTATGCCGGGTAGGCTAAAGGAGACGGTGATAATGAGAAATGAGTGAAATGGTGAAATGAAGAAAGTGGGAGGAAACGGGAGAACCGCAAGAAAACCCACGAGCACGGTGTTTGTCCGTCAGAAAGTCCACACGGCGCGAGCTGGGATCGAACCAGGGACCCCAAGCACCGAAGGTGAACGCTCTACCACTGAGCCACCGCGCCCTCCACAAACGAAATTGAATAGTGACTTTTGAATAGGTGTTATATGCATGTATGTAGAAGGCAACAATCGCTTGAGTTTAGCAGTTCAAGAATTCGGCTTCTTTCTTTCTTTTCTGTTGTTTTTTTAGTGCACCTTAATAATTTGCTCTGAGAATCTTAAGCATTCAAATATTACTATGCTATAAGTAAAATAATAACAAGACTGGTTTATAATACATATATAAACAAGAAATAACTTACTATGTGAATAATATGAATAATTGAAACAATACAAACTAATTTACATTAATGAAGCTATCAAATAAAAAAAAACGCTTATAGCGCAAGTTGAGAGGTCGCTATACTGCCTACTATCACATTGGTCCAGGGATTTTATCAGTGGCGTAACTAAAGGCTTGGGGGCCTCCTCGCAGACAGCGTGAAGTGGGGTCCCTTCTCTATGTCCCACTTCACGATTTGGGGCCCCCTTATGGCATTCGGGGGCCTCTGCAATGCGGGGTCTGCGGGGACCTTAGTTACGCCCCTGGACTTTATTATATCCAGGCACCAGACCATATTTTTTTTTTCAAGAAAAATCGATGGGCGGACGAGTATAGTCACTATTAAATATGTCGAATGCAAGCATCACTAAAATTGTTATGCGAGAATTGAGGTAAATTAATAACATTATTTTCGTCCAGTAGAAAAATGCTGGAGAAGGTCAGCTTGGCTTCTGGGGGCGGGGGGCCTGGCCCTCCTCTAGTTCCGCCTATGGTTGTTACTATCAACATTTTTTATAGTCTGACGAAGCCATGAACTCAGTTCTTAAGGTGGAAAATAACGTAAATAAAAATTTTCTAGCTTTACATCCCATGATTATGCCCTTTAGATTAAAGGGAATGAATGAATGAAGAAAGGGAATGATTATGAAGAGTTGTTGGGATGAGAGTGTGCGAACGCCCCAAGTAAACCCGTAAACACGCTACAAACTCACATTGTCTGGGATCGAACCAAGGTTCTTTCGCACGAGAGGTGAGCGCTCTACCACAGAGCCATCTTATCCCCTCCCTCAGAAATCAATATGAATCTTATGATATATAAGGTATTGATAAACACCGAGGAGATGTTGGCATCACTTACGCAAAACTAATCATGGATATGATATTGATATTAAACATGCAAGCAACTGAAAATATTTTTAAGAGAAACAAGAAAATTAATCGTTCTGAGGGGAATTGGCAGGCCTACTTGTCCTGCCAAAACAGCTAAATACATACATTATTTCCTTTGCCTTGGCCCTATATACATCCATTTATTTATATTGCTGTTTTAATCATTCTAACGTTAGTGGTGGAAAGGGAGATAGGTGAGGTTTTCCTCAATGAAGGGTTGGGAACAGTCGAGCCGAAGGCGAGGTCAATGGTCTTTGGGAATGCTGGTTTATTACACATACCCACCGCCCGCTTCTTTTATAGCGAGGAGGACTAGTGATTCCAGGGGGCGGTGTACATGTCTCACAAAGGACCACGGAAAGGAAATGGTGAAAACTGATATTTGCTGAGAAACTAAAAGCAAAAATTAAAAAAAAAATCGATTTCGAGTCCTTGAAGTAAAATACACGCATCAAGTATAGGATAGTCAGAAAATCCCTACATTTCAGACGCTTTACCAGAAACTTCCCACAATCCCTCACAACGTCAAAAATCCCTACGCCGTGGGATTAATCCCTCAACATGGCAACACTTTCTTCCCCCTCTCTCTCAACAGTGATGCCAACCTAAAATTTTATAAAAATCCCATTTTGAAAGACAGAAATTCCCATTTTAGTCTTGAATTTCGCACGCTATGCTAATAACAAAATTTTCTAAACTTAGAAAACATGAACAGTGAAATCAGTGTATATCAGTAATTTTCTTCATTGTGTGAGTGAATTATTCAAAAAGTACGATCGTCTATGTTTATCAAACAATTTATGAGCAAGTATTTTCCTTAATTGAAAGAGAGAATTGAAAATGCTGATGAAAAAGAACATTTTGTTGTGAGTTTAGTATTTTCATGACGTTTTTGTGTCATATTCTTCTACTGTAGGTAAAATTAAATAAACTTCACTCTTCAGTTATTTTGTATGAAACGTTTCGGAAGTTGGAAGTTTCTTGTTTTGCTTTCTTCCGTTAATTCTGTTCTTTCTTTCATCTCTCTCTTTTTTAAAAATACAATCATTGTCAATAAATCCCACAATATGGGATTTTTCCCATGGGTTGGCATCACTGTCTTTCAATGTTTTGGTGCTCCAGACAGATGTCTACTGAGCAATCCAAGCAATAAATTTGGATCTATACACTCAAATAAAAAGGTTGCCCAGGATGAACCCGACGAATAGTATCTGATGTGTGTCTTTCTTAGTTGATTATGAGAAAATAAATGTTAGAAAGAGAACAACATGTAACTAAATATGTTAAGAATGCTAAATTGCAATTTTATAGGAAAATATGTTCTCTGTATTCTGGAAGGATCCAAGGGAGGATGGTTGATGAATGAAAGTGTTTGGGTCTGTAAGGAAAGGAATTCATTGATATAATCTTGTTTGTCTTTCTCTCTCTCCGCATGTATCTCTCTTTGTGTGTGTTTTCTTGTTTGTTTCGAATAACAAGTTGTAGCAAGATCAAAAGTATATCTAATATTAGCAATGATAGGCCCATATATTTGCACTTTGGTCCTTCTTGTAGAGTGTTAACAGTAGCCTTGGTGCTAAATGTAACCAAAACAAGGGGAGGTAAACATTATAATAGAAACCCTTTGTATTCGTAATAGTAAAGCACCAGCGGGTTGTCCCCAGACAATGGGTAGAGAGTATAGTTGTATAGAAATACACTATTGTTTAAATGACATATGATGACAGGTAATAGTTGATGTACTATTGTACGTATAGGAGTTACACAAAAGAGAATAATAAAAGATGTCAAAGTTGTAAAGATAAATGATTTTTAAAAAAGCATTGGAAAATTGTTGAACATTGCTAGCTAGTTATAAAGAAATAATAGAGCTATAGAATACTTTGCAGCTGTATGTTTTAAAATAATAAAAGAGAAACCTTGGGAAAATCATTGAACAAGGGTAAATTGTTATAAAGAATAATAGAAGTATAGAATACATTGTAGCTGTATGAAAAGAATAATAAAAAAGAAACCTTGCAGCTGTATGCTTTAAAGAATAATAATTTAGGTGATGAACAATAACGGATTGTTATAAAGAAAAATAAAAGACTTTTTTAAACCGGCGGCGGAAACGCGGCGCGGGAAGGCGCGGCGCACGAATGCTTGGGCGCGAACGGTAAAATAAATGTGTACGCGGATGGTAATAAACTTGAAAATGAAGTAAAAGAGAGGATGATATAAAATTTTTAAAAGAAGACAATAGTATTTACCTTGAACGTATATATGAAAAGAATATTGGGATTTTTTTGTTAGTGTAAAGAAAAGTTTTTATGTTTTTGTATTGTGCTATTGACATGTTTAAATAATGATTGAAAAGAAATAGGTGACTTGTATGAACTTGATGGTATTGGAGGACGCCATCTTGCTTGTTTGAATTGCTTAAATACGGGAGTTTTGGAAAATGTTGTATGTATTTTAGCTATGGCTGCTATGCAGAAAGAAGAAGATTTTGTGTACGCGGATGAAGAGATGTTGTTTTCTCGGCCGTGTGTGGAGAATAACTCGAAGACCGAGAATAGCGATTTATCGGTAAACGGCAGAGCAGACTCTGCAGACAGTGTACAAACTATTTATTTATCATCTTCGGATGATGATGATGATGATATTGATATTGAAGAAGATGAAGAATTTGTAGCAGGATCACCATGCTTATTATCGCGAACAGTACGATTTTGTAGATCACATTGTACATGTGGAAATTTTAAAGTGGATAGAAAGTGCATTTTAAATGCTATAAAGAACTGGGAAACAAATAAAATTTTAATTTGTAGTGGATGTTTTGAAAGTGTTGACAATCAAATGGCCGACGAGTGTTTATTTATGAGTGAAGAAGAATTGGTGGAACGAGCCATTGCAACTTTAATAGAAATAGAAATTGAAGAATTGTTTTATACATATGCCAAATCTCATATAATAGGCATATGTACCCAGGAAATGTTTTACGAATTATATTATGATTTGATTGAAGAAAGAGATAAGACATTTTTAACTGATGTGATTGAAATTTTTAGAGTGAAAGACAGAAAACATGTGTGAACTAATCTACAGATGTAAAGTGACCTTTGTGTTTGTGTTTGTGTAAATAGTGTAAAGACATACAAAAAGTGAAAGAACAATTTATACTTTAAACTTTTACTTATGTATGTATACATATTACGTATTTGGAAAATAATTTTTGTATATCATGTAGTGAAGAACATATTAGCGAAGTTTGTGTTTAAAAATTATAAGTGCATACTTACATTTTAATAATAATATTTCTTGTGAACAATGTTTGCTGCATCTTGAACATGAATGTTTATTTCATCATGATATTGGAACTTTTGCTGTAGAATATTTATCCAACGATATAACTCTTATTGATTTATTTGAAGTGTTTGAAAAACACCATAGTGAAATTTCAAGTATAAACTTTATACACAAAGCGCGTGAACACTGAATTTGTTGCTCCGTTTTTCTTAGAACGTAAACATAAAATTTCACCATGTGTCAATGAATAGATTATTGACATACAAGATTTTAAGATTTGAAATCATGAATTTATTATACATGAATTTTGTTTAACTGCGTGTGATGATATAGTAAATTTGCATTGTTTAATAAAATCACCAGTAGAATACAATGTACTTCCGTTAGGTTGTCAAAAACAAATTGAATGGTTAACACTAAACTTACATGGATTAACTTGGAATGATAAATGCAGTTATACTGTATCACACATACGTAACCTTATATATCAACTTTGTAAACAAGATGAAACCTTTTATTGTAAAGGTGTAGAAAAAACACTTTGGATTAAAAATATTTTTGCATTAACTAATATTTTTATAACATTGAATGTATTGTATCCAAACAAGAAATAATAATAATTATTATTTTTATGTGTAATGATTGATAATAACATTAAGTTTTTTGTTAATGTAATTTTATTGTATTGTATTGTGATGAAAATATAAATTTTCATTTGCATTATAATAATAAATAATTTTGCATTATAATAATTTTTCTTGTTTTTCTTTTTTAAAAAATTGTTAATGAAATAAATTATTGAAAAAAAATAATTTGAAAATAACTGAAAATAACATTTGTTTGGTATTTATTTTGTTTGGCATTTACTTATATCGTGATTAGTATTGTTTCACATGTTTGCATTTTTCTAATTTTTCGTAATATTATTTTACATTTTAAGAAAATATTTAAAGATAAATGCAAATAATAATAAAATATCTAATAAAGTATTAACATTTAAAATATACATGTATATAATCATATATTACTTTAAAGTAAAATGAAACTTTAATGCTTAAATAATTTATGTATGAACTGTTAAAAAGATATGTTTTGAAAATACTAAATTACTTGAACACTTTGTATTGACGTGTTAAAAATTGCAAAGAAAACTTCATGTTTGTATTTTATCGTTTGTTTTGGAAAAACTTTTAGTTAAAAAGTATGACTACGAATAATTTTTTTCGTTATTTGAACTAACACATTATGTAGAAAATGTTTGGAGAATTTGTTTTACTAAGTAATTTTTTTATTTTTTAAACTTACGTATTATTAACAGAACCGTTTTACGAAAGCTATTTATTTATTTAAGTTCGCGCAATAAATTACACGAACATTTCATGTGAACTAATAAAAATGATTTGAAAATAATAGAATGTGCAATCTTAGAAAAAACATATATTAATATTTATTGTGTTTTGTATATAGAACACAATTTTACTTTGTTTTGATGTTAGTATACTTTTGAAAATATATACATATACATACCTGCATAATGAAAGGAAAACACATAGGGCAGTTGGAAGCTGTGATAGTTAATGGAACCTATATTTACCAATGGGAAGTAAATACCAAATTGTAACACGCATGCGCATTTGTTAAAAGTTTGTACGCATGCGCAAATTTATTTATGAAAAGCAAAACTCATGTTGCAATTGGAAGCTTTGGTAACCAAGCGAAGCTATATTTACCAATGGGAAGTAAATATTAACTTGTAACACGCATACGCATTTGTTAAAAGTATACGCATGCGCAAATTTATTTATGAAAAGCAAAACACATGTTGCAATTGGAAGCTTTGGTAACCAAGGGAAGCTATATTTACCAATGGGAAGTAAATATTAACTTGTAACACGCATGCGCATTTGTTAAAAGTTTATACGCATGCCCAAATTTATTTATGTATACTGGAACAATACTTAAATAGTATAGTATTTGTGAAGATGTGTAGTAGACAAGTATACCATTCCGAGTATATTTCGCCACGAGAGAAAGAACTTAAACTTGTTAATAGGAAGAAAGTTATTTGTGAAATGAAATTATTAAATCCTAATGAAGAACATTGTAATTCGTTTAGAAGATTTTGTCGAAATGTTGATGAAATACAATTTGAAAAAGTGTATCCTAATACACATATTGAAATTCGTGAATTAGATATTGTAAATTGTAAGTGCAATCGATTTAAAGTAAGTAAGTTGTGCATAAAAGAACTTTTTAAAAATTATAAACTGAATGAACCACTACTTTGTACTGCATGTTCATTAAGAATACCAGATGAGCGCCTTCATTTATATTATCATATAATAATCGATTGAAACGTGCTGTGTGGGAATTTGTAATTAAGAAGTCAACTCGTGACATAGTGTTTGAATTGTAGTTGAAGAAACATTGTTTAGATGATAATTACAAACACAACAAAACGCTTTTAAATAGATTTAATTTAACATATGAATCACTTACATTTTGTGATACTTATATTTCTCAGTTAGTGGAACTGTTTTAAAAAAAAGACAAAAATGCCTACAGGAAACACACCGTGTGTGTATAATTGTAGTTCTTTTTTGTGAATGAACAGTGTGTTTTGGATTGTATTTCAAGATGGAAACCAGAATATAAACTTGTATGTGAAGGTTGTTTTGAAAACTCTAGTAATATGGAGCACCATGATTGTATTACTGGTGAATATGAAATGATGTGCTTTAATGCATGGCGTGTTATGGTACGAGGGTGTACTTTTGATGAACTGTATGAAATCTTTTCATCATATCATATTATTGAAATAGATGATTGGTCCTTTATTTATGTGTTATATAATATTTTATTAAACAAAAATTATGTTGATTTAATTACAGAGCTTTTCTTAGAAAAAAATTTTGTTTATAATTATTATAATTTTTAATTTGTTTCATGTGTTAGTGAAATAAGTAAAGGAAGTAAAAGTTATACAATGTAAACACAGTAAATTTGACAACAATACTTATTATAATTTAAAATACAAAAAAATTTAGTATGACGAAATTGTTTACATGTACATGAATTTTAAATTAAAATAGAATATAACATTAAATATTTATTTATATTATATAATTTGCAACAATTTTATTTATATGTAACTATTTTTATACTATGTGAAAAATTAAAATATTATTTCTATAAAAGTATTTTTGTTATTTTCATTTGTTTCTAATATATAGTTTCTAGTTTTTGTATACACAAATAGTTTGTAATGTTATATGCAATCGTATTTAGTTGTAATTTTGCACACATTGGAATTTATTTTGTATTGTTTTACATACATGTTTTCATTTTGTAATTGCGCATAAAATTGAATTACATAATTATTTTAATATCATTTTAATCATGTTTAAAATACATACATAGAAAATACTTTTGAAAGGAAAGTAGAAAAGAACTAATGTTTATTTTATATTAATACTTTAATATGATAACAAGGAATTTTAACATTGAGTTTGTTCTTTAGTATACGCAAATATTATTAGGACATGTTTTTACAATAAATTTTTTATTACGCAAGAGAATAATTATTAATGAAAAAAATAAGAAACAATGTATACAAAAAGTTTATGCAAAATTGTATTATGAACGTTATCGGTTTATGCTATTGATATTGTCGTTAACAGTTTATTTTGATATTTCCCTAAAAGTATAACAGTAGTGAAAAAAGATTTCTTAGTAAACATGTAGTACAAATGCAATAATTTAAAAAGTTGAAATCGCATATTACATAGTAATAAAAATAATAAGAAAAGTAAAATGAAAACATAAAAGATACAACATGTATACATAAACATATACATTTAGTAATAAAATATAATATTGTATAATGAAAAACAAAAATAATGAAAAGTGTAAAATAGAAAATATTAAGTGAAAGACGTACATAATTAACAACAACAAAAATAATGAATAGTGTAAAATAGAAAACCAAGTGAAACACTTACACAATTAACAACAAAGTGTTAATAAATCGAGCAAACAAAATAGCTACTTTAAAAAGTTATAATAGAAACACAAATTAATATCGTGCTTCTAATGAAGTGATTAAGAAAAAACTTATATACATACATATATAATTGAGTAATAGAAATATTGGAAAGAAATTTAAGAAATACGTATGTATATACAATTTAGTAATAGGGAAACTTAAATTACACATATTTAACAATGAGCTTTTGTTTAATACACGTAAATATTGTTTGCACATATTTTTTACACCGACATTATAACGAAGGAAAAGAATGAAAAAAACAGAAGCGTTCCATTAAAAATTACGAGTTTGTACGGGAATTTTTATATTTTTCAGATTATCTTTGGTATGCTCACACGAAGTGTTCGAGTAATTTATTACCAAATGTTAAATAAATAAGAAGTTTGCACCGCAAGTTTTATATTTTCACAATCAAAGATTGTTCAGAGCTTCCGCAGGAAGCGAGCAAGTAAAAAATTAACAACGAGTTTATGTAACAATCGAATTATTTACAAGTTCACAACCATTTTTAATATTTTTGAAATATATTTGGTATGTTCACACAAAGTGTTTGAGTAATTTATTACGATAGGTTAAATAAATAAGGAGTTTGCATAGCAAACGAACCAACAAATAAATTTCTTTGGAAAAATTAAGAGTATGCAACGCATACGATTTAACGTTTATACATTAACTAAAAAATAAAAAATAAAATATAGAAACAAAACTTAAAACAGAATGTTGCAATCCAAATTGCAGAAGAAAATTAAAAGTACAGCTTTAAAACAGAATGTTACATTACAAATTCCGAACTAAAATAAAAATTACAAGTAAAAAAATAAAAATACAGAAAGGAAAATGAAAATACTAGCATAAAACATATGTACCAATATGTAGTAATATAGACCATCATTTCACCAACTTTGTTCGGAAATCCTACAATAATAAATAATATAGTAATATAAATATTGGCAAAAGTCTATTTAAAATATTTACATAGGTACACATGCAATTAGTAAAACATACAGTAGTGTATGCTGAAAAAAACAACATAAAAAGTGTAAAATTGCAAACATTATTTGTTAACACATACATACATATACAATTTTAGTATATTAAAATGAATATAAATACTTTAAAGTTAGAATAAGAGAAATGGAAACACATACAAAATTAATCATAATAGAAAGTGTGTTCTTACAGCTTTTTTATAGATAAAATGTAATAATATATCATTAATTGTGAACATTTTCTTTATTGTATTGAAAAAACAGAGAAATTAAATTTCAAGAAGTAGTCACAAAGTTTTGAATATGATTATACTTTAAATTGTGTTTAAAAACATTATATTATTTGATGAAATATAGTTTATATGTGTTTTCTAATAAAAATAAACTGAGTTTTTAATAAAGTGAAGGAATAAAATCGCAATAATGTTTTTGCATGACTATTATTCAAAATAATACCATTACCAAAGGTTAAATAAATAATGAGTTTGCACGGCAATTTAAATATGATCACACTCTATGAATGTTCTGTTAAAAAAATATTTATAACCTCACAACAATTTTAATATGTTGACATTCAACAATGTTAACAAAAAATAAGTTGAGCATCTAATGAAGCGAACGAATAAAATAATTGTAAGTATGTTACTTTGAGTTTCTATTGGAATTATTTGTAAGTTCACAACCATTTTTAATATTTTCCGATCATCTTTGGTATGCTCACACGGTGTTCGAGTAATTTATTACGAGAGGTTAAATAAATAAAAAATAATACGACATTTACAAATTACATCACATTATGTAATATTACTGTTACTAAATTTAAAATATTTTCAAACATGAGACTACAAACTAATTGCTTATGGGTACGAGATTACAAAAACTAATTGCGTTTGTGTACGAGATTAAATTTTACGCAACAATCTGTGTTACATTCTATACAAGTAGTAGTGTTATATTTACTGTTGATATTACAACTAATTTCGTTATAAAATTACAATTACTATTGTTTAAAGTTACATATACCAAACGTGTACGGGAATTGATGATACATTCTTATCTTTATGTTCGTTTAAGTTTTTCAATGTTCGGAAGTATTCGTGTGGTACCTTAACCAACATGTAAAAATTGTAGATAAACTCTTATGTTTATGTGGGATTAAGTTCGGCAATGTTCGGAAAATTTCAGGAAAGTTCGTGTTAACTTGTTCAAATTTCCAATTATTACTGTTTTATAATAATATAATACAATATTTTAAAAATAACGTTTACTAGATTAATTGTAAATATTTTCAGTTATACAAATACTATAATCTTATTACATATACAACATATCATTAATGCAAAGAAAACACATTAAAATCCAACCGCCATGTTTGTTTCTTTAAACAACGCCATCTGTACACACAACATTGACATTAGTGTGTATAAGACTGCTTGTGTGTACATGTACCGTAGCAAGTTACCTAGTGTTGTTTGTTTTTATAACCGGCAATACCCCGCGCAGTTTTCGGGCGGCAATATTTTACGCTTCCGGCGTCGCAAAAACCTTTTTCCGGGCGCAAATATCACGTGGCGCGCACCGGTAACGGAAAAAAGCGCGAAAACGGAAAAAAGGCGCGTATTAATTTTAGTAATATCATTCATTTTACCTATTCATATAAAATATATATTCTAATAAGCATATTTCCAAAGTTTCAAAAAAATCGACGCCATATTGTTTATGCAAATTCATTAAATTTTTATTTTCAATTTACAATGTTCTAACTTGTATCGTAGTGTTCCTTAGGTCCTAAACTTCAAGAAAATACCTTTCTTTACTTTCTACAACCAATAGTTTGCCTTAAAAAGCCAAAAATAAAAAAATACTTCTTGAACAACCCTCGTATTAATTCGAAAAAAATAAAAATTGTTCAAGTTTATCATGTAGGGTGTGTTTCTATATAGATTTTGACATGATAAATCGATTTCTGTAGTCCATTTTGTCCTACGATCAATAGATTACGATTTATAATCATTTAAATTTAATATACGGAAAAATCTTACTCTTTTTCCATCAGCGCCATCTATATAGCAACACATGTCAGTACTAAACAGGTATTTTTCCGGTTAACACCAAAACTTATCGCCCTACTGTTATTTGTAGAAACGGCAATGCCTCATACGTTTACCGACAAAAATTTTTCTCGCTTCCCGTGTTTTTTCCCGCCATATTTTAGTTGTTCGTATTCAGTTTTCGTATGTGCTTCAAAGATCAAAGAAGACATTTTGTCTTAGGTACGTATCAACGTTTTGCAATACCTTATAATGTAGCTTTACATAGGCATATCTGCTAAATCCATTTGTAATGTTTCAAATGACAAACATATCTTTAAAGTAACGCGAAATAGCTAAAAAAATAATCACTTAAAAGCATTTACATATTCACTTACAATCTCAATTAATTCTCAATAAGCCGCGCACATAATCATATTCTGCATACTGCACTGTTTTCAACAATCAAATTATTCGTTTTCGTTAATTTAATTCAATCATTTGCTATTTGTTTTCTCTTGGGTTACGAGAACTTGCATTTTTGCTCTTGAAAAAACAAGTTGTCTTCCTTCCTTCCTTTCAAATGTCGTAAATTCCATCCCATTCAGCTAGCAATAAAAACCGCCTGAAGCATACATACCAAGTGTGTTCATTCACGCTTTTTTCCTCGCCTGTCACACACACCAACGCATTTATGCGTGCTTCGAGCATTCTCTCTCACACACACCAACGCATTTATGCATCCTTGCAGACATTCTCTCTCTCTCTCTCGCTTGCGCTCTTTCCGTCAAACTAGTAACAATAATATACCCTCCCGCCCCGCTCCCTCTCTCTCTCGCTCTCTCGCTTTCGCACTCTTTCGCTTCTCGGTGTTTGAAGTTGTAGCTAAACCATTTTGTTTTATTTTCAACCCTCATAAAACTATCCAGGAAATACATGGTACGCGTATTTTAATCTTAAAATCTTCACAAACAAATCTCAATGTCTTTTTTCGCTCATAACAACGGTTACAAAATCTTTTTTATTGAGTTTTATTCTTACCCAATTAAATTCATGTTTTACTTTCTGTGACATTCATTTTAATATTCCCCATTTATGTTCGTTTATGTGATAAGTTTCATTAGTGAAAAATGTACATAGGATTTCCTTTTTTTAACTATCATACATATTGAGTGGAGTCTTCTATAGTTAATGATTTTTTGCTTTAAATATCTATGTTTATTTAATAATACAGTACCCTTATATAATATACTTGGTAACGTTCATTCAATTAAAATTTGTATGCAAAACAAAGAGTAAAAACATCATTTTAGTTTCTTTCTATAAGATATTTTTAAAATCAATCCATTAAAATACAATATTCGAGGGAATATGGAAATAATCAATAAAACTGTGGGACATAAAAACCTATTCAAAAAATCCCAGGAAATCATGAGTTATCTAACAAAATTTTAAAGCCTAACAGCCTTACATTTTTTACTTTTCCCCAAAAAATTTTCATAAAATAAAAATAAAATAAACCCTATAGCCAAACAAATAATCATTTTAAGTAAATATTGCACTTAGAAAGAAGTTGGTCTCGATCTTCAGTGTTCCTTTAATTAGGATCAAAATACTTTAGCAATACGCATGTTATAAAGCTTCAACGGTGTTTTTAAGGATACAAATAATCTGTATATAATGACAAAAAATATTTTAAAGAAACGGGTAGCAGAAAAGAGGTGAGTTTTATTTATCTTTCTTTTTGTTAATAATATTATTTTGATTGCATATAAAACTAACTAACTAACTAACTCTATGGCCTATGGAACCCGGAGGTTCAGTGCTGCGTTCACAAAAGCTCTTCACTGACTTCTATTCTTAGTCAACTGAATCCTACTTTGTATTCCTATTTCTACAAGATCCATCTTAATATTTTCTTCCCATTTGCGCATAGGTCTTTCTAATGATCGTTTCCCTATAGGTCTACCAGTCAAGACTTTTAAAGCGTTTCTACTTTCTTCCATTTTAGCTACATGACATGCCCACCTACGCCTCCTAGACTTGACGACCCTAACAATGTTGGGTAAACCGTATAAACTATGTAGTTTTTCGTTATCAAGCTTGCACTATTCCCCATTCTTCTCACCATCCTGTTATCAAATACTTTTAATCTATATTCATCCCTCAGAGTAAGAAATCATGTTTGGCAATTTGATTGCATATAGTTTACGAAAAATTGTCTTTTTTTCTTCATATTAGTAAAAAAGGAAAAAGTAGAAGGAAAGCAAGGGTTAGGAAGAATAAGATAAGCATAATTTTAAAAACAGATGAGTCAAAATAATAAATCGTAAAAATTATTTTCCAGGTCTCTCAAATTTATAATAATAATAATAATAATAATAATAATAATAATAATAATAATAATAATAATAATAATAATAATAAATATTTAGATAGCTGAATGCTTAGTTGGATTCCAACTCGCACTACCTAAAATTTGTCTTTTATTTCTACATTTTCTAATTTTATTAGCGTTTTTCCAAGTTCAAAAAGCATCTTTAACCATCAATTGGTAATTATATTTTCAGCAGTCTTCTTCTTATAAGGTTTCTATAGATTTTTTCCTGTAATTTTAGCACCAAAACATTTTTAATCCCTGTGAAACTAATATCCTTCGCTGGGTCTTTCATAAAAAATATACAATACCTTACTCCAGTGCATTTGATCGTTCCAGTCTTTCTACAGTCCAATGGAAAACTGAAAGAGAAAACCATAAAAAATGTGGTCGCTATAAAGCTTTTCAACCAACTAACTAACCTTAAAACTTGATTTTTCAAAGTTCAAATTACCTAAAGTAAACACATCGGAATTAATAAAACACAGAAAATATATTTACTAGTCTAATTTTCTTTTTTTATTTTATTTTTTCATAATTACATTTTTTCTTTTTTTTGCAGTTTTCGTTTTTTTAATTTTAGTTTTTGCATTGCCTCGACTCTTTTCACGGCAAGTATTAAAAGTTTTTCTGTTTCCCCATCTATGGGAAACAACGCCCAAAGATCATTTTCTTCTTCCTTCATTTTTTCTTTTTTCTTCTTCTTCTCCTCCCTTTCTTTTTTGTGAATTCATCTCTTCATTTTCAACTTTAAATAGAAGCCCATCTATTTCATTAAATGAATCATAAATATCAAGCGAAGTACCTGCTCGTGATCCCTCCATCCTGCAACAAAACAAAAATAACTATTATAAATATTATGTAATACTATAAAGTTTCACAGGTTATATTTAACCAGGCGTGCTGTTAAAAAATATATCAAAATAAGTATGACCTTATTTTTTTGTCTCTCATCAATTCATTCAATCAATTATATTACTATCAGTAACAATTTACGCTTCTATTCTCAAAATAAATAGCTACTGTACATTCATTACTTAGTTATCACTCTTATAGTTAATCGCTTAGCGCCTATAATTTGATCTGTCAAAGTTATTTCGATATTTTAATATTAGTTCTTAAAACCTGGATCTTCAATACAAATAATGACTCTAATTATTTTTTATTTGTTCTCTTCTAAACAAGCTGTTATTATTTATTTATTTATTTCCCAGCAATAAAAACTCTGGGGAGCTAAGCTCCCTAAATCATGTTTATAACGTAATTTACTTATATTTCCAACAAAAAGATATTTCATTCCTTTAATCATAAACAAACTAATTTTTTCTACAATTTTTTACCTTAGTTTTAAAACTAACCTACATATAACTGTCCACAAGGCCTTAAAAACCAGCAATCTTAAACATATTCTAACAAAAATACTTTGTAACCCTCCCAACAAAAAATTTCTATGTCTGTCTCTCCCTAGATGTTCAAAATATCAAATAACATACGTCGTTATTACGATTGTATGCGCATATTCCTATCATTTAACTTTTTCACATCATTTATATGAAATTTCACAAAAATTAAGCAAGAGTTTTTTCTAGGAAACATTCCTATTTACAATACTAGCAAGACAATATTCAATTATCATTACGTTTTTATTTTACTTTTGCTACACAAATCCTAAAGTAATTTCCTCTAGTACATTTGGTCCATAGTTCTGTTTTTTGGTTATCATCATCATCATCATCATAGGTATTCTGCCTTTATTCACAGGTCACTTGCCACAGCTAAAAAGCTTCCATGCCCCACGGTCCTCCACTAACCTTTCCGTCTTCGCGTATGATCTTTTATTTTAATATCAGCCAATAATTGTAGTCTTCTTCACCCCCTCCCTCTCTTTACCGCCATCATATCCTCTAGGACATTGCCTAACAAGACATTTTTTTAAGTAATCTTATAATAAACAATATTATGTTCGTAATTTTTTCGGAATTCTTCCGTTTCCTTCCACATCCTTAATTATCATCTCCTTTTACCCTAACTCGCATTACCATGCAATATAAAGTGCTAAGTGCCATAAAAACAATTCAATATTTTCAATAAATGAATATAGGGAAACAAAATTCAGTTTTCCTAAAAACTAATCTGTTCATAAGCCTCTCCGTGGCTACAGCCATTAATTGTATTCTTCTTCGCCCCCTCCCTCTTTTTCCCACCACCATACCCTCTAGGACATTGACTAACAAGAGATTTGGTTAAGTAATCTTATAATAAACAATATTATGTTCGTAAATTTTTCGGAATTCTTCCGTTTCCTTCTACATCCTTAATTATCATCTCCTTTTACCCTAACTCGCATTACCGTGCAATATAAAGTGCTAAGTGTCATAAAAACAATTCAATATTTTCAATAAATTAATATAGGGAAACAAAATTCAATTTTCCTAAAAACTAATCTTGTTCATAAGCTCCTCCGTGGCTAAGCGGTTAGCGTACGCGCGTTTTGCGTATAACACCCGGTTCAATTTCCGGCGGAAGCTCATGTCGTTCAAATTCAACGTTAATCAATACGTTCACTTCTCATATTATCTCGCTGCTAAACGGGATGTTAAACTATCATCAACTTAACTCAAATCTTCTTTATACCTACATTTTAAATACAGTCATGCAATATATCTCATTTGATTTTTCTATACTCATATTTCTATAATATAAATCATGAATTTACTTTCAGTCTGACTAAATATTTTATCTTCTATTCTAGATTCAAATCATTATTTTAATAATTATTAAGCAAATCATTATACATTATCCCCCAATGCTTTCATGTTTCCTACATTTTCATTTTTTATTGTTTCTGCCATAAGGACAATTACATAAAATTGTACAACACGTATAACGCATCATATATTCCAAAAATAATAATAATAATATTTAAGTCGCGAGCACACTCCCCCCCCCTAAATTTTTTCAGTCTCCCTCAAATACTGTTATTCTCAATAAAAGTTCTTATATGTATCAATTTAAAATAATTTTAGGAATTAAAACAATTCTTTCCAGGTTATTACTTGAATCCATACTAATATTACACGTGGTGTGGGTTTGCCTAATTCTTTAGCTAACAAATATAATTGATTTCAGCTCACGATAAATTACTAATAATTCGATTACCTCTTCTGCAAAATAATTATGGTACACTTGCACCTATGGCAATTTACATGTCATAAATGTTCATAGGCCTTTCCAATATTAAAAAACTCTCATCGGGAAACTACTACATAATAACAGTACTTTAAAGCCATGGCACTATTACGTAAGCCTCTATGTACATACAAAAATACATGCCAATCTACAGTTTTGCAATTACGGTAGCGGTGCCTTTAATGTAAAACAATTTAGTTCAATTCATCACATTAACTCAACTAATTTCAATTCCACGTTATTTTCTAAGTCTTGTCTTACATAGCCTTGCTTTTAAATTTAAAATACAACTAAGCATTGCTTCTGTCTTTCCAATTAAACAAATAAGTAAAAGTTTATATTTCATATTCTCTTTCTAATAATAAATTCAAATATTTATTAAGGGCAGGTTGCAATACTTCAATGCTATAATGTACACCTTCGGTAGTTGGGGCCCCTCAATCAATCCCAATCCGCGACAAGTCAACTTTATGCTGCACAAACACCATATGCGTACGTTTTCTCGCGGTTCTCCCGCTTCCTCCCACTTTCTTTATTCCAATATTTCATCTATACTCATCATTACCGTCTTCAACCTAACGCACATAACCGTAATACGTAAAACTGAAATATTTCATTTTGTATACCATTCATAAGCTTATATCTTTGCATCGTTTCCTGCTTTCCTCTTAATAAATTATATATTCCCAACTAAAAGTGATCTCTTCCAACAAGTCAATTAAACATAATAAGCTCGACACTTTTCATCTCTTAAGTTTAAAAATAAATAAAATAATTTATTTCTTACCTCAAATTTATGAACTCCTTCCAGAAATGCCGTTAAAATCAAACCACGAAAATCTAAAACAAAAATAAGAAAATAATTTTAATATAAATTCAACATCTCCTCCGCAAACACATAATATTATTCTCTATATAGCATATATATTAAAAACTTAATAAAAATTACTTGGGTGGTTTAGAATTAAGTTCTATGCTATTATATAAATTTGTATATAATTTAAAAATTAATTCCACTCTCAGCTTTTCAATATTTCTCCTTTATTTTCTCTTAAAAGTCAACAAATAAAAATAAGCTCATGTTACAATTTACATTAAAAATGATATTATATTCCCACTTCAATCATCTATAAAAGTTAAGTTCTTTCATTATTTCTTTATACAATAAATATAACAAAAACAAAATTCAACTTACCTTCCAAATATAAATATCTTCTATCAACTAATCACTCGTTTCCTAAAATTTCACTCACAAGCACACTAACGCCAACTGAACTCTAAGATGAAAATAAGCGTGTTCTCCAAAGCAACATATTTATATTTTTTCACAAATAAAGAGGTGAAACTAACGCCAAACATTTTACGCTTTCTTTTTTATTTCTTCAAACAATCTCTTTTTTCAAATCTTAGCGTCCCCTGCAAACACTTACGTCCAATTACTGTATGTCTTAAAGCAATTTTTCTCTGTAAAAGGCAAAATTCTTTTAAAAAGGCTGCCCCCTACAAACCCTCTTCCATACAACACAAAATTTCGCAACTATCTCTCTACAAACAATAAATTCTCACATAAAAGAAACTCTACCCCTTAAATACAGCTTGTAGGGTCTAGATATTTCACAATAGCCAAAAAATACAATACACTTTTTGTAGGTTTTGCAAAACGAAACCGAAACCAAAGGTTTCCCCTTTTCAGTTTATTATCTTATTCAGCCTGTGCAACAGCTCTTTTCCGTCTCTCTGTAAGTATGACACCATACACTACCATTTTTTTCAACTAAAAATTTAACTTTCATTCCTATTGGTATGATAATAACATAACGATCATTTTTTATGTTTCAAAATTAATATTCAATCATAACTTTCACATGAGTTTCCCATTTTCTCTCACTTTATTTATTCATTTTCTATTACTTCCTGTTAACAAAATGCATCAAAATATCGCACTTACTTTCAGTACATCACTATTTTCACTATAATTTAAACAGTTTCATTGGCGTCCATAAACATATGTTTCCTTCGAATTTTCTTCTTTCAGCTAAAAATTACAACATGCTCCTTCATTACTAAGGCGTTCAGCTCTCGTGCTTGAAGTCTCAGCTTCAATCACAGCTTACATCATTTACATATCCTAATACACCCATTAAAATCATATTCTTTCACTAATACATTACATATCTATAATTCACGCTATACAATATTCCATCTAAGGTGGCGGGGGTTCAATCCCAGACCCCAACAATTCAACTTTGTGGTAAACAAACACCGTGCTCGTGGGCTTTCTCGAGGTTTTCCCGTTTCCTCCCACTTCATTCCACCATTTCACTCATCTCTCATTATCACCATCTCCTTTAGCCTAACAGGCATACGCAGCAAAGGTGTGCGCCCTAGCTACTAGGCCAGTGTAAAAAGGCATCTAAGTATTCTCATCTTGCATTTTCTTATCTCCTTTACACTATACCAAAACACTGTGTGCGTTGTTTTTTTTCGGAATTCTCCCGTTTCCTCCCACTTCATTCCACCATTTCATTCATTACTCATCAACATCGTCTCCTTAGCCTAGCCGGTATAACCTTCAAACGTAAACTCAAAAATTTCATTTTTAACACTTTAAGCGCCATGTGCATATATTTTATGCACACTTGGTCTGTTCCTGGGGGCCATTGCATATATCTTATGCACACTTTGGTTTTCTCCTGGAGACCATGGCATATATTTCATTTTTTCCTGTTTCGAGTTAGTTTTTTTTTTCTTATTTGTTTCTTCAAAAATATTAATTTTGTTCTTGTTCTATACATTCGACTATATATTATGATGATTTTTTTGCGAAAATACGAGTGTGGATAAATTATATACACATGGCCCCTGAGATAAAATTGCAAAGCAAATTTTCATGTTATTGAAATTTACAATAAATTTATTTCAAAAGTTTTGCTAAATAACTTCTTATACACCTGGAAATTACAAATTGTTTGGAGATAAGATTTCGAAAAGTATATTTTTTTCTAGATGTTCATTCTTATTTTTTATAAACGAAGAGAGAACAAAGATTTTCTCTTAAGAAAATATAAGAAAAAGTCACAGTTTATCTCAGAGTTAGCAGGAAATATCACCTTTGCTTTCAATTTTTTCAGTTACAATGTGTTTTTCAAAAAAAAAAAAAAAAAATCTTGACTAGTCGCTTTGCCTTCTGAACATCCGCCACACACAGTTAAAACTTGCTTAGTGCTTCGCTGCGTCTGCTCTTCCACAGCGCTGAGACAGCTTGGTGTATAGCATTCTGTAGAATAACGTATTTTCTTATTTTCTACCTGATGTTTGAAGAATGTTTTCTTCGAGTAGGTTGCCCATCGGAACAACGGCGCCGACTTTCCAAAATTTAGGTGGATGTATATCAATATCAGGACGTGTTATGTGATTTCAGAGAAGTCTCAATATCTGATTTGATTTATTTTTAGTTACATTTATAGCCATTATCTCATAAAGGACAATTCTGTCATAAAGTAAAATATACCGGTACTATAAA
This sequence comes from Thermobia domestica, assembly GCF_964235325.1. Lineage (NCBI taxonomy): Eukaryota > Metazoa > Arthropoda > Insecta > Zygentoma > Lepismatidae > Thermobia > Thermobia domestica. The sequence continues at coordinate 62,563,896 of NC_137467.1, forward strand.
TATAATTTGGGGCTCGCCCTAGCTCTGTGGTAAAAAGGCTGACATAAACGCAATAGAAACGGGTTCAAACTAAAAATATTGTGGGTCCAGCGCACCCACAGATTATTTGTGTAGGTGTCTGAGCCCCGAACCACCCACGTAGTCGGCGCGCATGCATCTGAATGAACTGTGTCTTCACTCCCTTCTGGGTTGTTGTTCCATAAGAAGCCATCTGATCTGATACATCAATATACGATTTTTGATTCATTCTATTCCAAAATCGTAGATGGTATTTTTGTTGTGATTGTATGTAACTTCTGTCATGGTTAGCACGTATTTGGTGGAAATAAATAAAACATCACGCTTATCCCTCCACTTTCCAACGATCACATTGATATTGCTTTGCAGAGTGATCATTTCACCTTTTTAGAGTTTCGCTGAAACTACACGTTTTGGATTACCTATCCGTTTCTTCCTAAGGTTATTATCAAATGCGTTTGATTGTCATTGAGTTCGTTAGTCAAAACAACACTTTTGTAAAAATTGTCTGTGAACAACGTTCTACCGGCATTCAATAATGGACTCACCATTTCCATTACTATCTTAGTTGGCGTAGCTTGCTTTGATGGTTTGGCCTCCTCTCCTCCGTAGAGCTTTACGTACCAAGTGGATCCACCCTTGACGCAAAGCTTGAATAATTTCAGCCCGTATTTGTCTCTTACCTTGCATGTACTGCTTGAAACTAAATCTTCCTCGAAATGGTCCATTGTCTCATCAATACATACATTTTGTTCGGGTATGTACACAGTCTTGAATTTTTCATTCAGCACGGCAACAAGGGGATTGATCTTATGCATTTGGTTAGATTTATTTTCCACTGATTCGTTATCAGAGAAATGAAACATACTAAGAAGTAGTTCAAACCGGTTTCGAGGCATACACTTACTAATATTGTTTTCATATAGTGGACTTATGGATAAATATTTCCTAATATTTATTTTTACATCCAACCCCATCCACAAAATCAAACCTAAAAACTGGAGTATTACACTCTTATCTGTATCATACCACATGGAAAATCTTGCATGATCAGTTGACGTTTCGTTTTCAATATGAGAAATAATACACTGCTCTGCGTATCAGTTCGTTTCAGTTACAATCAAGTCCAATACTGAGTAATCAACCAATAGCTCATAGTACTATAGCACGTCTTTTGTACTTTGCAAAATATCAATAACCTCGCCTGTCGCACAACAATCAAAATCACATTCGAACTCGTGCAAGTTTCCAAATACTGGATATCACACAATTTCTTTTGTGCAACTAGTCCCAGATTCGGTCTCCTCTGGGTCTATTTCGGAATCACTCAATTGATGGCCACTAACTATCGATTCACCATTTTCTGACTTATGTCTTCTTTTCCGGCATGTCTTAAGGGTATCTTCATATTCATCACCCTAGAAAAATCATACACAGTTTCGGGTGGTGAAAAAGGAGGATTATCTGAATTAGTGATGTTAGCTAATAAATCTTCGCTCAAGTCACTGATATCACTTTCCATTCCTTCTAAAATATCTCTTACTGCGTCCTTGTTTGCTATATTGAGGTGAAAAAGAATTACTACACGGAGCAGGTGTTTCTCACAACAGTATAATGTTAACTGAAATGCACTACAATTCAGCTTCTAAAGTCAATGGACTTTGATTGCCTGCAGTGGTACCAACTTTTGAGTAATTATTGGTCTATTGCTATATGCTGTTCCCAGGGGCCAGTACTAAATATTTGTACATTTGTTTCAACGATAATTGTATAGAAAATCTCTACACAAGCCTATAATCTGTACACTGAATCGTGTAGAAAATATATGCACATGGCCCACAGGTAAAAACTTTTTGTGCATACAATTTATGCACACGGCCAAATAAGGGAAAGCAGGATATACGTAGTTGGTCCCAAGAGGAAAATTAAGATTTTGACCCTTGGCGCTCAAAGTGTTAATATTCTAACTACATAAAAAATATACGTTTGTAATCATCAGTATTATACCCATATTAATCACTAAGTCCACGTCTCATATAGCTTCGCTGTTCAAAACAATGTTAAACTAACATCAAGTCAACTCAAAACCCATTCAATTCATATTGTGTTCGTTCCAATTCTCAAAATACTCATGTTTCTTCCCAACAATATTATTCCATTTATCACATCACTAATAAAATATTTATCTTTAATGTTTCACACATCCATGGTTCAATCCTCAGCTCGCACCATATATATTTTCTCACATTTTAATCTATTTTTTCTCAACTATAATATATTATCGACCTAATCTTATCTCTTCTCATCTTCATCTTTTCGACTATATGGCATAAAAATTCAAATAAATTAAAACTCAAAACAAATCCATAACCCCGAAATATCTATATTTTCCACGTAAGTTTCTCACACTCCTTTTCAAAACTACAAAAACCATTCACGCCAGTAACCCTAACATCAACAATACTTTTTTCTTTTTTTCATTCTTTTCTCCCTCTCTTAAACCAATGACATAATACCATTCTTATTCTCAACCTCTCTTTTTTTAAAGCAGTACAATAGCTATTCTTTAAAGTTAACAAGAATCTTTTCCAGAAAAAAGGTTTTTTTCTTTCTTTTTTCATACTATTAGGGTAGGTACCATGGTAAATGGAACATTTATCTGTCTAACAAGTCAAACAAACTTTTTTTCTTTTCTAAAAGGGTTACACATGCATGGGGTCGCAAGTAACATGACATTCTCTCAACAGTCAACAATAAATGTCACATACGTTTTCTCGTTTTATTCTCTTTTCTTTGTAGCTTTTTCGCTTTCCATTGCAGTAATTTTCCACATCTCCATCTATGTGGCAAGTTGCACGCCAATTAAAAGCAACCCTTTGCTCAAAAGGAGAACACAGTTCTTCTGCAATCCTATGCCCCGTCCCTCAGTATGGGGCAATACAATAACTTTTTACAAAGTGACATGTAACATTTAACTATCTCATTCTTAAAATCTCTGTCCTTCAAAATAATGAACGCTATTTCTCCATACGGTGCAATTCTCAGACCAATTTAAACAAGGTCTTTTACTCCAAAGGAAATCACACTTCACCCCTCCAACAACCTGGAACACACACATACAAACAGGTGTATATGTTACAATCTTTACTTCCCATCAAAGTATTTTCTCCATTTTTTTCACTCTTAGCTAACATCTAGCTGTGCTTTCAACAATTCTTCTTTATTCACATTTCCCATGTTTTCTAAATACATAACTAAACATACATACATACATGCATACATACATACATACATACATACATACATAAACTAAGTTATTTGACATGTTTAAAACATTCTTTTCGCACCACTACAACTACAGCATTCACCAAAACCTATATGTCTTTTTTAAGTGGCACTTTCTTCTTTCTTTTAATGACAAAAATGATGAAATTACGTGACATTTACAAAAAGCTTCTCAATTTCAAATTCTAACATTTCTATTGTGTTTCCCATGTTTTTAAAAGTTATTTCACATGTCTTTCTCACCTCCCACGGTTAGACTATTCTCACACATCTATATGTCACTTTTAAGTGACAGTTTCTTCTTTCTTTAAATGACAAAATGATGAAATTACGTGACAGTGTTACAAGGAGCATCTGTTACGATTACAAAGGGTTTCTATTGTTTCTCTCTCTCCTTGTTTTGGTTACATTTAGCACCAAGGCTACTGTTAACCTCTTAGTGAAGCAGATTTCAATAACAATTGTGGTTTTAGTGATAAAAGCATAAAACTTGGTGGAAACGTAGCTTACATAAAACTATATACTAATATGATAGGGAGCCAAAAATATATGCCCAGTAACGACCTCTGGCAGCCATCTTAAAATGGCCACCCTGTACCATGCATATAAATTTAGTAAACCGGCAGTAACTTTCTTCTTTTCGGTTTTAACATGATGGCTTCTATTACAAAAATGTACCAGGCTATTGTGATGATTACAAGGATGTGCATTTTGTTGTTCTTTGATTATTAGTTTCCGAGATATTGTCCAGAAACTTTGAAACAATATGGAAAATAAACCTGAAAGAAAATACATATTCAACAATAACTTTTTTCCTGGTGGTTTTAGTGTGATGACTTTCATTATATGTAAAAAAAAAAAAACAAGAACATTGTAATGAGTACAGGGATATGTATTTTATTCCTGTACTATGCGTGGTTCTTCACTTATTGTTAAAAAATTAGAAAGCTACTTAAAAAATAAGCAACTGAGGAAAAAGAAAATTCATAGATGGCGGAGTTGCAAGTGACTAATTTGCAATGTTTCTATATGAGACACACATTAAAGATCGTAGTTACATCTATGTTTCAACACAGTCGATTTTAACAATTTCTCCCCGCGTAGCGTAGTCGCTAACGCTCTCGCCTTCTGTGTGAGCGATCCAATATTCGATACTTCGGTTGTAAAACTGTAGAAACCTTTTTCAGGCCAGTCATCGTGAATGAGGTTTTCCTTGGTTTTCCTCATTCACACCAGGCAAATGCCGAGGTGGTACATAACATAGATCCCAGATCGCTTCCTTCTTTCCCTTTCCCCGGATAGTGTGCCCGCCGAGGGACGTCATCCCTCAAACGTGATTGGCTAAAGTGGCCATAGATGGCGAAAGTCTAGAAATGTGAATCCTAATATACTAATTCTTTAACAATTTCTCTGATGCTGGTTTTTAACTGCAAAACGGCACGTAGTATACCTGAGACTATTTTCAGAAGCGTTCTCATGAACCTCCTTTGACAGTAGAGCTTGGATTATATCTACACAGTCATGTGCGTAAGCGTCAAATAATCGATATAATGTTTGATTTGGGACTTAGTGTTTCATACGACCGTGTTCTTGAGCTGTCAAGCTGTATTGCAGAGTCTCTTTGCCAGAAGTATGAAAATAATAATATTGTGTCCTCCAAATTTAGGGAAGGGAGCGTTCACGGTAGTTACAGGAGACAACATAGACCATAACTTGTCTGCTTCAACAGCCAAATCGTCATTTTATGGAACAAGTATATCACTTACAACGAATGAAATTCTAAGTCTTCCCGACTTCTATACAACAGTTCAACCCCGGCCAATATTCCGACAGGGATTAACAGTCCCTATGGTACAAGGGTCTCACGCGAGCGATCTCTCAACTTTAGTAACAGCAAAGAAAGAAGAAGAGGAATGGATATATAACATAAATCAGCTGGTTAGAGACGAAAATACCAATAATGAGCCTAATTCCTGGTTAGCATATCATGTAAAGAACAATCCCCTTAAAGTCACTTGTATAGGTGCTCTACCACTTCTGAAACAACCACCTCATTCTGCTGTAGTTATTAAAGATGTTCTACAATTGTTTCAAAGGCATTCTCTATTCTCTGCCCTGATGAAGCACCTGTCATAACGTTTGATCAAATTCTCATTGCTCTAGGCAAGATTTGTGATAATGCTTGGAGCCCTACACATTGAACAAGCATTCTTGAAACTTATTGGACGATAGCTTGAAGGGAGAGGATGGACGCAACTGATAGTTTATGCTCAGTTGGCAACATCTGGAACTGCCGAAACGTTCCTAGATGCATCTCATATTACGAAAACAAGAGGGGTACATTCAAAGGCTTGTGCTTTGAATGTACTGCTACATGAAGCATACATTGAAGCTACTGAAATCAGTGGCACCGAGATTACTATATCTGAGTGGTGCAACATCCGCAGAAAACAAAGTCCATTATTTCAGTACTAGTACACAACACTGCACCTTCAGTTACTCCTTAATATGTTTGCTAGATCACTACGTTCAGATGATTTTCAGTTGTATTGTGACTGTTTGACTCAGATGTGTTCTTTTTCTTTTTTTTTGCGATGGACCATATTAATTAAGCCAGATGGCTTTCTGTTCATTTGAGAGATGAGGTTATATTACACGCACCCAGCGATTGCTACCCAATTCAGCAAGGGCAATTTTATCATCTATAAGACGAAATATCACTTTTCTGCTATTGCAATTGATCAAGCACATGAGGAATACAATGCAATCGTTAAAGGAGACGGTGGCGCAATAGGACTTACAGAAAATCCACCTGCACTTCGACATTGGACTATATGTGGACCGGAGGTTGTACGACTTGTGTCAGAGTTCCAAAAAATGATTATTCATTCATCGTCCAGTTCTGACCTTCACCACGATAAAAAAAATTGGTGTTCAGCAGCATTTCATGGAAGGCATGAAAAAGGTTCGAAATATGTTTCAGGACCTGGGAAACCCTTATAACGATGAATCAGAAGATTCCATTAACATTGTCACAAAGCAAATCATCCATGATCAAGTAAAGAAGACTGTTATCCAAATTGAAGATGTTGTTCTAGCTCACTTTCAACAGTATATGAATAATAGAATAAAAGAGCCAAAGGAGTCAGTTCTACAGCCGTTGAAAAAGCTCAAACTCTTTTTAACGACAACACCACCAACAAAGTCATCAAAACTGAAGAGTACTTTATCTTCAACACGCTATGGCGCGAAATTATTTCACGTCTGTACTTAGGGTGCGAAGTTCGAGGCAGTGACTTGGACGAGTTCTTTCGACATGAAAACCATGCCTAGCTCTCTTCTCTTGGAGAGTATAGTCAACTTGGTTACACAAAAAAGACTGACATAATAGGTAGTGTGGAGTAAGTTCTTTCAGAGCATGGTAGGTCTGATGATATAAATATAGTATTACTTGATGGGGCTGTCATTGTTCACTTCATACGACCAACGGGAGAATGTAAAACTTTCAAGAGTATGCGGATAGCGGTGCAATTCCATATGTCAAGGAACATTTTCCCACAGCTGTCAGGGTAAATATTATTTCGGACAGCTGCCGAATGTATTTATTAAAGAGAGTTACAAGACAACGAAAAGGTGTTGGCATTGGTACAAGAGTTACGCCAAGTACTCCTTTAGCTAGAAAGTGGGTTGAGTTTCTACGGTCATCTCCCAATTAGAGTCATTCTCTTTCCTGAGTTCATGTGTAGCAAGTATATCACATGACAATGGAACAGTGATAACTAAGGCCCGGATTTTTATGTACTAGAAAGTACCGAAATATGTACATAAATATGTAACAAAAATCAATGAAATATGTAAGAAATATGTTAAAAATATGGAAATATGTAATAATATTTTTTCGTGTTTATTTTGTGTCTGTGGTATTTTCTTAGCTAATAAATATACTGTAACATATTTATGTAATAAAAGCTTAACAAGTGTAAATAACTTCCTACAGATACGTACAAATCTTCTGGAGAAACAAATGAAAATATGTATCAAGAAAGTAAAAAATCACATTATTGAACATATAAACTTTAAAAAAAAATATTTATTTAAACAAAAGGCACTTACTTTTGGGACGAACAATGGACCACTAAATAATTTTTACGCAATGGAAAAGCTTTGTCACTTGTCACTGATACGTTTAAATTTTCACTAAGAACAAATAAAATTGTCTCGTGGAGAAATGAAAATCACATTATTGAATATCAAAAGAGAAAAAAATATTTAAGGGAAAGAATGCTTACCTTTGGAATTTTCAAATTTATAACTGTGCGTTTGAAAACTTCACTAACTTTCGATAGATACGTTCAAGCTTTAACTAGGAACAAATAGACTTTGTAAACATATTATGAAAAACACACAATTGTATATCAAAATAGAAAAAAATCTTCAAAACAAAAAGCGCTTACTTTCTAGACGAAAAATAAACTACTAAATATTTTATAGAATGAACTGCGTATTCAAACACTTCGTGTCACTAGCTTGACACAAATACGTTCAAATTTTATAAAACATGTGTATAACAACTGCTACAATCTAAAAGCCTAGTTCAAGGGAAGTTTTATTTTGCCAATACGTAACGACCACCTCCCTTGAACTCACCTTCTTGATCCCTGATTCAAAGTCCTAGCAACCTCGAAAGGAATCGAGAAGGGAATCTATCGCGCAACGGAAAAATAATAATAATAAACGAAAACGGAAACAAACAGAATGAAGAACCAGAAACTTACCTCCGGTGGATGCAGATTAGAAGGGAGAGTAATAGCTCCACTCAACTCCTTTAATAAAGCTCAGCTTGAACATGTACGTATATATGAATATTTTACCTTAGTTATATTAAGTACTTTGAAAAAGAAAATTCATTTCAGATACGATTTATTAACAATGCTTCAACTCAGACTGGTGTGGTAGTTAACCACACTTCTACAATTAACGTAAGGTGCCAGTATATTCATTATAGTACCATAACATTGTGAGAAAAAAAAACTTCAATAGAACATATTTAGAATTGTCTGTCAATCTCATATCCAATTTGTTTACAATATCAACCATTATTAGATTTTATTGTTAACTTCTTTTTTCTTACCAGAGAACTGTCCATAGACCAATAGTCGAAGTAGATTGTATTGTAACTGTTAGAAACTATTACCTGACACTTCGTCACACCACTTAAGAGAAACAACCATATTGCAGTCGCAGACAACTAAATAAAGTTAAGAGTTTCACATCACTCGTCATAGGTACGACATAATACAACACAGAGTGATTCTCGCTTGAGCGAGCGTCAGCTGAAAGAAGTGTTACCGCTTCCGGTTCAGTTCAAGTGCCAAACACAATCAATAAAGGAACGGAGGTAATATTTACTGACATCCCCGTTCGGCAGCTCCAACCATGGGCGCATTCTACTATCGATTATAATGTAATGCAATTTATACGAAGTCAAATATAGTACACTTGACGTCTTAATCCCCACTTCAGCATGATACAATTTCCGTTCACACATTTCGCATAACTCAATATGCCGTAGCCACTCAAATAGTAATGTGTACAGCCGAACATCCACTGGGCAGACACAGCAACCAATGACTCAGACGTTTAGTAATAATAATATTCCCTTTCGGGCGGACAAGTTAGGTGGACAGTAATAATAGACAATACTAGACAATCTGGATTAGGTAGACAATGGACACGATAGTATATAATACACTTCATACAGGACAATTGGATGAGACTTTGTATATATATCTATTAACTAGACAACATTGGACGAATGGACGAGATATACATATATTTCTTTTTATAGACAGACAGTTACTGAACAAACAGCAATTTGACATAACGTAGTTAGAAACACCAGCAATCTAAGCAGAGGGACAACGTTCAACTTATTACTGTAACATATGATAACCGAAGGTGGACAAACTTTGGAGAACTATAGATGCTATTCAGACAATCTTCGTAAAATGGCAACCTTACCCATGAAATCACTTGAACTTTAAACACATATAGCAAGAAACACTGATAAATACCATCAATATATATATATTATTATACTCAAATTTACTCAAATTGGAGCTCTAATAGAAAATATTCCCATACATTTCTAATACGGTTAACTCAATACTTAATGAACTTCACAACAGAGAGAGAGAGAGAGAGAGAGAGAGAGAGAGAGAGATTTACGCTATGTACGACTTACATAATGAGAGGGCTGGCTAAGACTATTCGAGGCCGCGCACAGGCTGGGCCCCCATGGGAGAAGGTTTCCCCCATAGGAACTCTTTACTCGGACATTGTGCCGTGTATAAGATACACTCGTGAACTATACATTTCGTACTCACAAATATTAATTTATACTTCTGAAGAACACCAGTGCTTTCGTTATCTTAACTCTAATAAACAACTGTAGATTTTATTCTAACTCTGATAAACCACTGTAACTAATACGAAGAAAGAGTAGTTTTATTCAGTAGGTTCGTGTTCCAAAATAATTCAACTGAACTAAATATAGATATATCCGTTGACTTTTGGCAGTTCGAGTTTTACTACTGAAGTTTCCCAGAAAACAAGATTAAGTTCACTTTACTTCAAGGCTCACATGCAGAATAGTCATTGTAGATAGACTTAAAGTTAGTCACGTTACCTGAAGTGCTGCTACTAGAAGAAGTAATTAGGTTTTACGCCATTGTTCAGCTTACACAAGAATCACCATGTGCGGGATCAACTTCCACCTTTTATATGTTAGAATTATCTCCCTTCCATCCAAAACCTCGGGAGAATAACGTTCTCACTATAATTTCACTCCTTGGAGATTATTATTATGCAGAGTAAAACGACGAACTCGCTCTCCGTCCATCACAAAATAAAATTTCTTCTAACAGAAGAAAGAAAATTACGACGCCACTCTTGTTCGGCTTTTGGTGAAGTACACAGAATATATAAAGACAGTCGTTTCACCGCTTCGCTTCTCTCTCATTCCCGCTGTTGGAAATTTTGGTGCAACTTTTATTACAGCTTTATTAAACAAAATAAAGATAATTCGCATAGAATATAGATATTCATGAACAAAGATATAGTAAGAAAGAATACTACAACCTTAATTTGAACTATAAATCAACGTTATAAACTGGCCTCATTCCGTAATGCTCCTAGCCTGTATATTCTCCTACTATGGACGACTCAATAGAAGAAGAAGAAGAACATTGATAACAATCTCAAGAGCAGTTTACTAAGAGAACCAACGTCTAAACACAACAAAATCTGCATTTCAACGCAATGTTTGCGAAAGTATAATAAACATAAGGATACTTTAAATTGCCCTATTATAAAATTACGATAATAATATGAGTAATATAATTCAAAATTCACATTGAGCCTATTAACTTGTCTGTAACAAACAAGGTATGTTACAGTTCTCACCGAGCCTTGGAAAAAAAAACTTTTTTTTCTTTTGAATTTATGACTCGATACTTAAGAAATGAAGACTATATAAATATAATTACAAACAATATTTGTTTAAACTAAATCTTGATTAGGATGTTTAGATAATAATTCCCTCCGCTTATCCGGAGAACAATCAAATATCTTTAAGTTTTGAAAATTTTGAGTACCTACTGACTCACCAGACAAGTTATGCAAAACTGCACAATTCTTTAAATGTTTATGAACCAAAAAGGGTCCAATAAAACAATTAAGATACTTAGAAGTTTCTTTCTTAATAGCTGAAGAAAGATAGTGTGTTTTAACCATCACTAAATCTCCTTCTTTTAATTTTACTTCTCTTCCAGTCCTCTTTATTTTCTGACATTCTTTCTTAGGGTTACATATAGAAGTTACTATATGCTTCCGGGCTTCTGATTCCTCTTGTAGTTCAGGAGGCCACGGGAATGATCGCTTAAATGCTTCTGTAGTAGAGTACGAGAGGAATAACTCCGCAGGAGTTTTACCAGTACTACTGCAAATGGAATGATTCAGAAGATCTTGAGCCATTTTGATGACCTTACTCCAATTGGTTTGTTGAGTATTACACTCCAACCGAAGAATTCTATTAATTTCCTTATGAGACCTTTCAGTTACTCCATTCGCATTTGGCGAATAGCTAGACGTTTGAAGCTGCTTTATATTATGTTGATGACAAAACGAATTCCAGAGTAGTGAGGTAAATTGTGAACCTTTATCCGATATGATTACCCGAGGGTATGGAAAAGAATAGAAGTATTTTTGTTTGAGGACAGAAATAATTTCTTTAACATGTGCTGTGCGAAGAGGTAGGTAAACAACAAATCTAGAATAAATGTCAATAATCGACAAAAGATAGTAATACCCATTACTACAAGGTAGTTTTGCTACCAAATCTATTCCTAACTTATCATGAGGAGCTTGAGCTTCTATTTGACATGCTTCCTTAGCAATGATCCGATTAGCGAACTTAGTCTCAGCACAACGAGTGCAATCTTTCACATATTTCTTTATAGAATTTCGCTGGTTACGCCAATAGAAAAGTTTACGACATACTGACAAGCATTTGTACACTCCAAAATGGCCTCGCAGATGAACTGCTTCAACAATGTTATCAACCAGACATTGTGGCACAATGAGAACCCATTGATTTGTACGAACATTCTTACGATATAGAAGACCTTTATGTTCTATGAAGTCAGAGACTTCCGATGGATTAACGAGAGATTCCCGAACTTTCTGACAAAATAGATCGTCAGATTGACCTTGAAGGAATTCCTCACGATTAAGAAAGGAAAAGTCAAGATTAGACAAGTTAACCAAGAGATGGGTACTATCTCCAGGAAGTTCCGGAGGATATCTACTAAGTATATCAGCAATGAAATTGTCTTCTGATGACACATGTTGGAATTGTAGATCGTATCTTTGAAGTTTTAGAAGAATACGAGTAGTTCTAGGATCTAAACTTTTCATGGTAAACGCATGCGTAGCTGCTGCGTTATCGCAATGTACAACCGTCGGACGACCTAGAATATATTGCGAGAAATGGTCGCAAAGAAAGAGAATAGCTAATACTTCTAGTTGGAAAATGGACAAGGACAGCTCATGTGGCTTTACCCTTCTACTAGCATAAGCAATAATGACTGGGGACGATTTACCTTCAAGATATTGCGCAAGAAATCCTCCTAAATTTTCTCCACTGGCATCTGAGAAAATATGGAATGGAAGTGAAAAGTCAGGCTGGCTAAGAGCCGGTGGTTGACTTACCAGTTCTCTTAGTTTGTGAAATAACTCTAATAAATCAGGAGTGAACACAAACTTCCTATCCTTTTTCAACAAATCATATAGAGGAGATGTTAAAGCAGAGAAATTAGCTATGAATTTTCTTCTCCAATTTACTAAACCCAAAAATGCTCTTAATTGCCGTTTGGTTTTCGGAATTTTGAAACAACGAATGGGCTCATTATGTCGAGGATCAACCTTGATATTGTTTCCACTGATAATGTGTCCTAGAAAATGTATTTCGGGTTGGATGAACTGACACTTTCGAAAATTTAATGAGAAATTGGCACGAGCAAAAATTTCAAAGGCCTTTTCTAAATGTTCGAAGTGGTCTTCGAGGGAAAAACTAGAAATTAAAATGTCGTCTAGGTAGACCGTGGCAAAAGATTTAGTAGTCTGATCAAAGAAAGAGTACATGATATTCTGGAAAATTGAAGGTGCACTCTTAATACCCATCGGTAATACACACATTACATATTGATGACCTGCGTATACAAAACTAGTACATGGATATGATGTGGGATCTAACCCAATTCCATAGTATCCAGAAGAACAGTCGAAAGAACTAAAATATTTCGCCTTGGTTACACGGTTCAAAATTTCGCCTATAGGTTCCACCTGAATTTTCGGCGCCAAAACCTTCTGATTTAGAGCTCGGAGGTTCAAAACTGGACGTACTCCTCCTGACGCTTTGCGTACGCAGTGTATCGGATTACGATACGGAGAAGGTTGTTCCCTAGCTAACCCAAGCTTGATCCAGGTTTGAAGTTCTTTCTCAAAAGCAGGTTGAAGTGCTTGGGGAACAGGATAGTACGGTCCTACTATCGGTTTTTCATCTATTAATTGAATTTTATAGAGTGGTGCACGCACCCGTCTAGGATACTCCGAAAATAAATATCGGTACTTCAAAAGAATACTGGCTAAACGTTGTTTCGAATTTTCATCTAAGTCGATTCTCGACTTAATGTAATCCTGAATTTCAACCTCAGAAACATTAGGCTCTGGATCCTCTGATGAATAATGTTCAACAGGATTCATCGGAAATTTCGTAGGCTGCTTCACTGACTGTTGAGGTTCCTCAATGGTTGAAGTCACTAAAGAAGTGTTCTTATCCGTCCGTTCAATAGCTCGAACTGGCCATGTGGGTGAAGAAACTTCCACACGATTCGACGAAATTCCAACAAATAATACTTCAAGCCTTATGGTCTGTAAGGAAATCTGAGTCCCAGACGAAGTTTGGAGTCTAACTTCATTTTTACCTCGATCAATAATACCATTGAATTTATCCAGGAAGGGACATCCTAAGATGATATCAGTTCGTAAGTATTTCATTACAAATATAGGAGTTTCAAAAAGGTGACCTTGAAAATTTAAATTAAAAGTTTGTAATCCCTGTACTTGGAATTTTTCTTTTCCTGCAAAGGCTCCTAGAGTGAGTCTAGTATACGGATGTAGCTTGGCCTCTGGGAAAGTTAATTTTAAACGTTTCCATACTTCCCAATCCATTAAATTCAGCTCAGCGCCGCTATCCACCGTACACCGCAGATCTATGCCCGCTATGTTTCCTTTTATCATGGGTGAAGGGGAAAAATAGTACTCAGACGAGGAACAGACATAATCGTCTTCGACTACAAAATTAACATGAAATTCTAAAAACGGATTTGTAGAATCAGAAGAGTTTGACGAGGTCACTGTGCAAATACTTCGAAAGGGGTCTTGTCCTTCGCAGCTTGCCTGCCCCTTTCTCATTGGCAGCTGCGAGTCATGTTTTCCGAACTGGTTACCTGTTCTCTCGAATTCGGAGACCCTTCACTGTTACTGTTAGACATCTGTCTAGATCCATCATTTTCTTCTACTCGATCGTTATTATAACTATTATTGTTATTGTAGTATCGATTTCCATTATTTCGATACCGATTTCCTCTTCCTCTAAATCGTCGATTGCGATTATTACCTCGAAACGAGTTCTGATGGTAATTATTATTATTATAATTATTAAAGTTCTGAGAATACTCCGGGTTCCTCTTTTCAGTTTGACAACTGCTATCAACCGTTTTATTCTGATTAAAGTTTTGGTTAGTTTTGATAACCTTCGCCTGTTTAATAAATGATCTCTTCCTAGAAGGAGGTTCAAACTCGGTACGCGGACCGGTAATCGAAGACAAATTCCCAATCTGAATCATCAGATCGACTAAGTTCTGACTTGGATTAACAGATAATAATCTTACGTCATCGTAAGGTAAACTTCCCAAAATTAATCCTGAAAGTTCCTGAAAGTTAGGATTTTCGGTAATGTTATAGTACATTTCAACCAAGAACCAAGAAAATTCTAGCAACGAGGAATATTTATTTTTGTCATACTTTAAAGATTGGAGATACCTTTTCTGCATCAGCTCGGTCTTCTCATTACAATATTGACTTTTGAATAGCCGGATACAATCATCAAATGAACGGATTTCATGTAGGACAGACTGAATCCAGACTTCAGCTCCATCTCTCAAGCAACTTTGAAAAGCTCTAATCTTTTCAAAATCCGAAACGGAATATCGATCTATACAACGTTTGAAATTTCTGAGGAAAGCTCTAGATGCACCCGGACGAATTTCTCCACCAAAAGTAGGAAAATAAGTAAGATCTTTTAGTGAAATCTGTTTAGATTCATAATTATATTGCTGACCAGGAATCCTAGACCATATAGGACCATTGTCAAAAGGACTTAAGTTAGACACATTATAGAAAGGTGTAGAACACTGACTTAAAGGGTTGATTGGATTACTAATGGAACTACCCCAACTGGGTTGATTGAATGAGGAGTATTTCGGAGTCAAGTGACTCGAATTCCAATTAGACATAGTATAGACCGGAGAACTACTATTGCCAAAGATAGGCACGGTATTTCTACCAGTACTTGCAAAAGTATCTAAATTAAACGGGGCCTTCATCGTCGGAACACTAGGGATAGGTTTACAAAACCAGGAAGTATTAGTTGCTGTAGTAGTATCATTAAATAACATTCCATCCGAATGTGGAATCGGCTGATCACTATAATCAAACCTACTCTTTTCAGCAGACGTCCTATCCTTTCTGACATCTGTGAAACAAACTCTTTTAGGAGCAACACTATCGTCTCCCCCTTCAGTCTCACTATTTATTTCTTTCGAAACCGAAAACTTCGCTCTAACTTCCTTAATTTCCTTCTGAAGCTGCTCATAACGAAGCTCAAGTTTTTGTTGCAAAACAGAGACTCTTTTGGTTAAGCTTCTCTGTTCATCACAAACCGATTCGAGAATAGTGGCAGTAGTTTCATATCCTTCTTTAATCGAAGTTATCTCCTTGCTATTAGTATCAACTAATTCAGGCAAATTTCGCAATTCACCTTGCAATTCTTCCGCTTTTTGATTTACTTTCAAGAGGTCACTCTCGACAATTTGCAGTCGAGCCTCTTGTTCTAACTGGGATCCAGTTATCACATTTATTTGTTCGCGTAGTTTGTTCGATTCCTCGACTATTTCTTTGTGTACTTCTAATTTGACTTCGTTAATTTTCTCAGCTAAGATCAAAATTTCATCATGCTGCCTATGAAACTTTTCATTAAGCTTATCGTTTTGTCTGTCCAGTTTCTCGTTCTGCTTTTGTAACTCTTTGCGTTGTTCACCGAACTTTTCTTGTAAGAACGCAAATAAACGCATTTCCATTGAACTCTCTCACCCACCAATAGGGGACGAAGTAACTACAGAAAATTTTAGAACATCTTGTTCTTCATTTTGGTTGGACTTAACCAAGCCACCATTTTCAAAAGATTTTTCGATTTTCCCATTTCCATTTGAGGGTTGGCAACCCTGACAAGTCCATTGGTACGAATCCCAACTTATTAATTCAAACATACTATCGGATTCTTTTATCCCGACACAACGGAAGTGATACTATCGGGTACACTTTTCACACATGACCGAATCTTCCCGTTCAGCAGTTTCTGATATTACAGACTTAAAACTTTGATTACAGCACGCGTATTCTCTATCAGAATCGGAGCTAGCAACACTGCCCCCAACTGAAATTCGCTCAGACGTTGACATATTAACAAGTACACAACAACACTATCACAAAATATATCACACAATATATAATATATCAATACAATAGAATACTTCCCTTGGGAGAAACCAACACCAGTAACCCCACCAGTGCACGTCACTGAACAGTCTGCCTCACTCTCATTTTCTTCTCCTCTCTCTCTGTTTTTTTTACTCTCCTTCCATCCACAATCCTACCGTCAGAAAAATCCTGGCTGGGTCGCCAAAAATTGTATAACAACTGCTACAATCTAAAAGCCTAGTTCAAGGGAAGTTTTATTTTGCCAATACGTAACGACCACCTCCCTTGAACTCACCTTCTTGATCCCTGATTCAAAGTCCTAGCAACCTCGAAAGGAATCGAGAAGGGAATCTATCGCGCAACGGAAAAATAATAATAATAAACGAAAACGGAAACAAACAGAATGAAGAACCAGAAACTTACCTCCGGTGGATGCAGATTAGAAGGGAGAGTAATAGCTCCACTCAACTCCTTTAATAAAGCTCAGCTTGAACATGTACGTATATATGAATATTTTACCTTAGTTATATTAAGTACTTTGAAAAAGAAAATTCATTTCAGATACGATTTATTAACAATGCTTCAACTCAGACTGGTGTGGTAGTTAACCACACTTCTACAATTAACGTAAGGTGCCAGTATATTCATTATAGTACCATAACATTGTGAGAAAAAAAAACTTCAATAGAACATATTTAGAATTGTCTGTCAATCTCATATCCAATTTGTTTACAATATCAACCATTATTAGATTTTATTGTTAACTTCTTTTTTCTTACCAGAGAACTGTCCATAGACCAATAGTCGAAGTAGATTGTATTGTAACTGTTAGAAACTATTACCTGACACTTCGTCACACCACTTAAGAGAAACAACCATATTGCAGTCGCAGACAACTAAATAAAGTTAAGAGTTTCACATCACTCGTCATAGGTACGACATAATACAACACAGAGTGATTCTCGCTTGAGCGAGCGTCAGCTGAAAGAAGTGTTACCGCTTCCGGTTCAGTTCAAGTGCCAAACACAATCAATAAAGGAACGGAGGTAATATTTACTGACATCCCCGTTCGGCAGCTCCAACCATGGGCGCATTCTACTATCGATTATAATGTAATGCAATTTATACGAAGTCAAATATAGTACACTTGACGTCTTAATCCCCACTTCAGCATGATACAATTTCCGTTCACACATTTCGCATAACTCAATATGCCGTAGCCACTCAAATAGTAATGTGTACAGCCGAACATCCACTGGGCAGACACAGCAACCAATGACTCAGACGTTTAGTAATAATAATATTCCCTTTCGGGCGGACAAGTTAGGTGGACAGTAATAATAGACAATACTAGACAATCTGGATTAGGTAGACAATGGACACGATAGTATATAATACACTTCATACAGGACAATTGGATGAGACTTTGTATATATATCTATTAACTAGACAACATTGGACGAATGGACGAGATATACATATATTTCTTTTTATAGACAGACAGTTACTGAACAAACAGCAATTTGACATAACGTAGTTAGAAACACCAGCAATCTAAGCAGAGGGACAACGTTCAACTTATTACTGTAACATATGATAACCGAAGGTGGACAAACTTTGGAGAACTATAGATGCTATTCAGACAATCTTCGTAAAATGGCAACCTTACCCATGAAATCACTTGAACTTTAAACACATATAGCAAGAAACACTGATAAATACCATCAATATATATATATTATTATACTCAAATTTACTCAAATTGGAGCTCTAATAGAAAATATTCCCATACATTTCTAATACGGTTAACTCAATACTTAATGAACTTCACAACAGAGAGAGAGAGAGAGAGAGAGAGAGAGAGAGATTTACGCTACGTACGACTTACATAATGAGAGGGCTGGCTAAGACTATTCGAGGCCGCGCACAGGCTGGGCCCCCATGGGAGAAGGTTTCCCCCATAGGAACTCTTTACTCGGACATTGTGCCGTGTATAAGATACACTCGTGAACTATACATTTCGTACTCACAAATATTAATTTATACTTCTGAAGAACACCAGTGCTTTCGTTATCTTAACTCTAATAAACAACTGTAGATTTTATTCTAACTCTGATAAACCACTGTAACTAATACGAAGAAAGAGTAGTTTTATTCAGTAGGTTCGTGTTCCAAAATAATTCAACTGAACTAAATATAGATATATCCGTTGACTTTTGGCAGTTCGAGTTTTACTACTGAAGTTTCCCAGAAAACAAGATTAAGTTCACTTTACTTCAAGGCTCACATGCAGAATAGTCATTGTAGATAGACTTAAAGTTAGTCACGTTACCTGAAGTGCTGCTACTAGAAGAAGTAATTAGGTTTTACGCCATTGTTCAGCTTACACAAGAATCACCATGTGCGGGATCAACTTCCACCTTTTATATGTTAGAATTATCTCCCTTCCATCCAAAACCTCGGGAGAATAACGTTCTCACTATAATTTCACTCCTTGGAGATTATTATTATGCAGAGTAAAACGACGAACTCGCTCTCCGTCCATCACAAAATAAAATTTCTTCTAACAGAAGAAAGAAAATTACGACGCCACTCTTGTTCGGCTTTTGGTGAAGTACACAGAATATATAAAGACAGTCGTTTCACCGCTTCGCTTCTCTCTCATTCCCGCTGTTGGAAATTTTGGTGAAACTTTTATTACAGCTTTATTAAACAAAATAAAGATAATTCGCATAGAATATAGATATTCATGAACAAAGATATAGTAAGAAAGAATACTACAACCTTAATTTGAACTATAAATCAACGTTATAAACTGGCCTCATTCCGTAATGCTCCTAGCCTGTATATTCTCCTACTATGGACGACTCAATAGAAGAAGAAGAAGAACATTGATAACAATCTCAAGAGCAGTTTACTAAGAGAACCAACGTCTAAACACAACAAAATCTGCATTTCAACGCAATGTTTGCGAAAGTATAATAAACATAAGGATACTTTAAATTGCCCTATTATAAAATTACGATAATAATATGAGTAATATAATTCAAAATTCACATTGAGCCTATTAACTTGTCTGTAACAAACAAGGTATGTTACACATGAAATTGTCTAGTAGGGAAATGTAAATCACATTATTGAATGTCGCAATAGAAAAAAAAATATTATTTAAAATAACGAGCGCTTACTTTCGGAGCGCACCATGAACCACTAAGTATTTTATATGATGGTATTCGAAAAATTCACTAACTTACCACAGATACTTCATGCTTTCACTAGTAGCAAATTAAATTGTCTCACAGAAAAATGAAAACCACATTATTGTATATGATGAAAAAACAATCTTAGAAAAAAAGCGCTTACTTTGCTGATGCACAATGAACCACTACATACCTTTCCAGGTGTTCAGGAGTTAAAGAGAGTCGTTGGTCAGTCAGGATCCTTTTATAGCCTGAGAAAGACCTTTCCACGTCGCAGGAAGTGATAGGCGCGAACTTCAACAAATTACATTTTCCAGGGCTGATTTCCTCAGGGGCCTCTGTTTTTTCTCCATCCAATATCCTGCATGCAGTCCTCAATGTTAGGTATCCTGAATTCCTCTTCAAAACTGACTGGAGCTTCCGGGCAATTTTCGCACCTGTTTCTCCCTGCACAATGTTGAGTTTCTTCTCCACGTCATCCATTGTTGTCATCGCTTCTTTCAAAGTAAGTCCTGAAGTTTCTAGTTTCTCGATAACGTTTGCAATCCACCCGAAATTACTTGCAATGTACGCTAGTGAACATTGAAAACAGGATTTTTGAACGCACTTTGAGAATCACGCACTGCTACACTGGACTCTGCAGGAAATGTGGTGACAACTGACCTTCCAGCATCAAAATTTTCATTGTGGAAGTTAACTGTCTGTATCCAGGTGCCCCACCGTGTCAGTACAGGCTTCGATGGTAGCGACACATTTGGTAGCATATTGTTGTAACACTGCACACGACCAGGGGCTTTCACAAAAAACTTTCTTAGTAGAAGACGCAAACTCATTGACTTCAGGGAAGTAGATCCGCACTTCCTCTGCTACGCGATGTAATCCATGGACCAAACAGCGTATATGAATGTGGTTTGGGTAGAACACTTTAAACACATCGGCAGCTCTTAACATGTACGCCGCAGCATCAGAACACATCAGAAGCACTTTTTCTGCCGGAACACTTTCTGGCCACAAGACACTCAGTCCATTTACGAAACGTGCAACTGTGGAATGGTTTGTTTTGTCCAAAACTTTTGAACAGATCAGATATGGTCGTAATGTAGAATCAGGGTCAAGCTTTCCTACCACCAGATTGGCAACGAAACGTCCTAATACGTCTGTAGTTTCATCCACCGCAAACCATATATGCGAATCACCAATTTCAGCTCGAATGTGTTTGATAGTATCTTCATAGCACACATCCAAATAATTCTTGCGGATAGTAGATTCGTCAGGAATTTCTCTTGCAATATTTTTCCAAAAAGGACGCGAACTGTGGGACTTACAATTTGTATCACGGTATGTCTGCTGCTATGAACGCATTGGCAAGGTCTTTGTAAAATTTACTGCTGTTTTCAGATGCTGGTTTTGTTTGGGTTAAAAGTTTTTGCTTTGCGGCACGCTGTAACACATTGTTTCTCATATGAATAGCTGTTTTCATGTACTTATCCAATTGCGACTTCATTGAACAGCCCACTTTCTTATCGCATACTTGACAAAAAACAATTTTACCGTCTGTGGTACAAGCGTCACCCATAGCTATTCACGATTTCAATTTTGACGCTAAAGTGGCAGTCATCATTGAAAACAAGAAACTGACTCGGTCACAAGCGTGCACACTAACAAACCGATCGCGAAACTGAATCCTTTTCCCCTTTATTTGAGGGAAGAAGTGGCGGAATAGCCATCGAGTCATACAAAAGGAATTTTTTTTTTCGATTTAAGAAACAAGTGATAAAGCCTAGCCGCTCCAATCACCTCCATTCAAATCACCCCCATCCCCACCCGTAGAGGTTGCACATACAAAAAAAGGTGAGAAAGCCAGCCAACTGTGTGCATTTTAGTTTGTTTTGTCGGCACACATCCAAGTGGCGTCTGCTTGCAAAGGCGATAAGCACAAAAATCCTTATATTGTTTTCTTTCTTTATACATAAAAAAACAGATCTTTTTTTTTTCAGGATTGGAAGCAATAACTGACGACATGTCTGCATATTGTAGGGTATACGATTTGTTTTAACCCAGCTTTCCCGCAATGCAAATCGGTTGAACAAAGTAAGAAAAAAATACAGATAATTAAATACTTTTTGAGTTATTGTTCCATATATAGGCCTATTTTTATTTGCGTATTATTTAAAGAAAATTAGCGAAAAGGAGCAAGGAGACTGAATTTATGTAAAAATATGTACAATAGACGGAAAATATGTAACAGACTTCAAAATGTGTAAAAATATGTAACGTGAATTTAGTTTATATGGCTCCTTACTTCGTAATTTGCGAACATTTCATATTTTCAGCAGCGTACATACAAAGGAAAAAATATGTAAAAACATAAAAATCTGGGCCTTAGTGATAACAGCAGTGGGAGATAGTGTTGTTAGCAACACCAATATCTCCCTTGCATCTCTCTGTCCATGTAATCATGAAGAGGCTGATACTAGTCTCATACTGCATGTCCATTCTGCTTTCCAATTTGGATTATACAAAATTATTATAAAAATTGTATATTCTCATGGGGTAGTGTTGAACATTGCTTTTGCAGCATAGCATCCGGAGTACAAATTTGGGTTGAGCTGGGAATGAGAAAAAGTCACCAGAACATCTCAGTGCGTGACGTGGCTGCTGCTTTACAGTATGAGCATTAACACTGCAGTGGTCGCGCGTTCTACTATTGTAGAACAGGTGTTTTATTTTTAAAACCCTGAACAAATGAAAACACACTCGACCCTGAGCGGTTATGTACCTTTCTTCGTCAAACTTCTGTACATTCCAGTCAATTTTCTGCTCTTGTTCTTGCACCTGCTTCGATTTGTTAGATCCGGGTTCGATTCCCGGCGTGAGCTCATGTGGTTCGGATTCCACGTATCAGTAGGTCCACGTCTCATATAGCCTCGCTGCTGGAAGGGACGCTAAACTAAAATCAACTCAACTCAACGATTTGTTAGATGATTTCATTAGTGTTCTACTATTGTAGATCGCGCGACTATAGGTGTTCTAGTTTTTTCGTGTTAGTGATTTATTTCATTATATATATATATATATATATATATATATATATATATATATATATATATATATATATATATATATATATATATATTTGGAATACGTGCTTCTATATATTTGAAATGTCAGAGCATAACAGAGAGCAGGTGCGTCTATCGTTAGAAAAGGCAGAAAGTGACTGTGAAAATGCATTTGGGTTGTCCACATGGAGGAGCTCGAGCAAGATTTTGTTGAAGAGACAGTTGAGTGCAGTGATACCGAATATGTAAGAGACTATATACCGGAAGAAGAAAACACTTCAGTACAAGCCAGTGTCGTGCTACACCACCTTCTCTCCATACAAGAGCGGTTATATCGTAGAGAAAAAATATAGAATTTTCTGGCTGGTATGTCGAACCCATAATGGCAAGAAACTCAGAACTCACAATTTGAATACCAGCTTTTCATAGGCTTGGCCAATAAGGCATTATTTTTATGCCTAATTGATGATGAACTGATGATGAACGTAGTTGGTGTTAATGCTGTTATTATATTTAGAGCAAATAAGAACGATAAGAATGTCAGATGCAAGAATTTCCTACAGAATCTAGATTTTGAGTTGATAAAACCAGCAATAAGCCAACTTTTAGCCATGGAATCCTTGCTAACAGAGCTTCGATGCAGAGGAAGACTTATGTTTGGCTTCAGCGATGTCTCATTACCATAAGACAGAGCTTCCTGAGTAGGAAATTGTTTTCTTTATGGCCATTCTCGCAACAAGTCAACAAGGAAAAACTTCTGGAAAGTGCCAGAGACCACTAAAAGAGTGTGTGTGGCGATTGCTTGGAGTAGACAATTTTTCCTATCGAGTACACGAAATCATTCTACCTGTATGATGTACCGTAGAAGGAGCTTTATGCTGTTATTTGAACACTTATACCTAAACACTTATTTGATTTTCTGTTCAACATTGTTATTTGTTAAATAAGATGTACCAAATGTTTATTTCTGACAATATTCTTGTATTAATCAAGTAATATAATTTAAAAATATTTTAAAACATGAATAATACTATAACTGACATACTCAAGATCGAATATCGTTAAAAATCATAACACTATAGAAAAATAATAATGTTCTACAATAGTAGAACGCGCGACCACACATGTAACGCTGGAGGGCGTGACCAACGCAGTGTTAACAACATTCTATTCCATAACAGGAAGCAATACTGTTTCTGGATTTGACACTCTAGGGAAGAAATCAGCGTGGAAAGCATGGCTAAAATACCCAGATGTGACAGCAGCCTTCCTTTCTCTATCACGTCCCTGTGCTGAAGTGACGTGTGAGGTATTCAAACTCATCCAGCGTTTCGTGATAGTTAAGTATGACACTGCATCTTCAGATACAGATGAAGATGTCGCCAGGCGTCGTCTCTTCACTGAGAAGATGAAAACTCTGGAGAGTATTCCACCGTCAAAGGATGCGCTGATACAGCATGTTAAAAGAGCTGCTTATTAATCAGGACATATTTGAAGACAAGCGTGTGTTAAAATGCAGGAGTTGCCCTCACCAGAAAATTGGGGCTGGATGAAAGGGGAAAGTGGATGGGAAACTAAGTTTATAACTTTGCTTGAAACGTCAGCAGCTTAAACCGAAAATCCTGTCGATGCTTAAATAAGAAATCATTGTAAGTGCGTGTCATATGAAATTCAGTGCACCCCATTATGTAAATGTGTAGGAAATTATGAAAATTAAGATTTCGTTTAGCAGCAACTTTGCTACCAAAAACAATAAAATTTATCAACAGTGCTCACTAAAATAAAGTAAATTAATTTTCTTGATATATGATTTTTTTAAATAAAATATCCATTAGAGTACAGATCAATAACAAAAGGCCGTGTATTATTATATTATTAATTTTTACTTTGTAATAAACATTCTACGAGCATTTACACGGTTAATAAGAACGAAAATAATATGTGAATGATCTTCCTTCTCAGTTACTTATTTTCCAAGTATGTTTCTAATTTTCTGACAATATCTCCAGAACCATTCATCGTACAGGAATAAAATATATATCCATGTAATTTTTGCAATGTCGTTTTTTATATATAATATAATTAAAGTCATCACGCTAAAACCACCAGGAAAAAAACTATTGTTGAATATATATCTTCTTTCAGTTTTATTCTCATGTTGTTTCAAAGTTTTCGGACAATATTTCGGAAACTAATAATCAAAGAACAACAAAATGCACACTCTTGTGATCATCAGAATATCTTGGTACATATTTATAATAGAATCCTCATGCTAAAACCAAAAAGAAGAAAGTTACTACCGGTTTTCTAAATTTATATGCCTGACACAGGGTGGTCATTTTAAGATGGCTGCCAGACGTCGTTACTGGGCATATATTTTTTGGCCCCTATCATATTAGTAGTTAGTTTTATGTAAGCTACGTTTCTACCACATTTCATGCTTTCATCACTAAAAGCACAATTCTTGCATTTATTTAACGAAATCTGCTGTACTATTCTTCTGCCTAAAGGGGAATAAACGTGGGACGTAAGCCATGCAAAAAATCATTAATTTCATTCTTGATGAATCGAGATCCTTTACCCGGCGGCACTTTGTTGATAGAGAGCACTCCTACTGCTACATTTTTTTAGTTTAAAATACGAAAACCTTTCTCAAACGGTAAATTTTTAAAAAGGAACCAAGGAAATGGATTTATTCTTTCGTAGAAATTAGTTTATGTGAAAACTACATATTGGGACACCAGAACTTAAGTTGATTTAACAATTTGAACTTAGCAGCATACACTCATTATATATACGTATGTGTGTATCTTACATACGGACTGTTATGCGCAAGTTTCGTTTATTTCCAATGGGAAAAACCCGCTTCACTACAATAAGTCATATTTAGTAGCTTGGAAATAGTTTTGTAAGGAAATTCCAGAATGCATTATACTATCATACAGATCGAAATAACCATAAATACTAATTTTTGAGCAGCTCAGGTAGTGCTGGGTTATATTCTGTTAGTTCCCTCGTTGCATATAAAATATTAGATTTAGGTTCGTGGGATGTAAATCAGATGACAATGTGATTTTATTATTGCAGATTGTTAAACGAAGGTTGGTAATAATAATATATAAAATATAGGAAAATGTGGCAACTACTTCCAATTTGAATGTGACCAAAATGAGACCACCTTACGTGGAATTCTATCCAGGAATTTCGATCTCTTGCAATTGCTGCAGCGTGTTTAAAAGTGATATAGAACATTGTGTACCCAAGATAAGCGAAAAGATCACCTAAGAGAAATTTGATTTTCACCTCATGGAATATTTCTCTTTCTTTCGACGTTCACGTCCATTTTCCAGAGAAGCGATCATAAGCCTTTCTCATTTGAAAGAGCAAGTGTTTCTATATTTATAACGGAAGTGTTGTTATTCGGCTGTTTTCTCGAGTGTTGTTATTTAAGTCCATGTCAAGTTTTAGATTTTAATGAAAAAAAGAGGACACATATACAATTTCAGGATATTTTAAATAAGCTTTTCAATTCGGGTTCGTTAGTGTTAGTGCTCAAAGCATGAGTTTTACACGCGGATGTATAGTTTAAGTAGGATATGATCCGGTCAGTGGCAATTGAACCCTCTCTATATAGCACAGCCACGCGCACTGAACCGTAGAAAGGGCTTTCGGCAGATGAATGTCCCCATATGTCTTAATTTCATGGTCGTTCCTTATACAATCCACGTAAGTTTTGTTTGGACATGCTTTTTAAAATATTGCAAACAGGCTATTTACGCCGAAAACATTATCAAACTATTAAGTAAAATCCTTATGAGGCATCTATATTCTTTTTCTAATTGACAAAATTAACCCCTTTTAAGAAGCTCTAAAAGTTAATTATTACTACGAGATTGGGTGGCCAATTTTATATTCTCTCCAAAACCAATATCTATTATGTGCACTGATTTCCAGAAAGTTTTTAATAGGCTATCTGTTATAGAACAAAGAACAAAGAATATGGTACAATTTGTCTACAATATTTCTTCATTTCGTTATATACATTATTAACACTCCAGCGGCTTATTGCATTTAAATGATTTCCTCTTTACATCTTTCATTCAGACTGAAGTGGCAGGCTGAACTGACACGCTGAACTGAAGGACGGACACGCTTCAGGAGAGATTGCAATCTTACAATGTGTGGATTTTTTGCGATACTGATAACCTACGCAGTAGTTGAATAGTGCAGCTTGAAAGATTGCAACACCAGCAAAGTGGAAAGAAATTTATACTTAAAATTCAATACCCGATAATAGAGAACCTTCGATTTCATACAGTACCCTTGATAAATCAATATTGCATTTACGGCCGCTACACACCATGGCACTGTATTAAACTGGTGTTGGATGTAATAAGGAGGAATCGTTTATCACGCTACTTTATAAGACATAAACATACCGGTTGATCCTGACAAAAGACAATTTAGGCAATTATACAGGTCAGGCAGAAAGAGTCATTCGTCGTCCAGTGTCGAGTTAGCAATCTGAACTATGTTCTACGGTCCAATATCGTCATGCAGACAAAATGTCTGTAATTTCGTGATGTCACAATTGGTGAGCCTTCCAATCGTCACAGCGAACGTTTTTTCTGCCTATTGTTTTTACAAACACATCACTGTTGCAGTGGCAAGTTGTAGCCTATATGCTAAAAAATTTAGAGTGCAAGGGAATGACAAGTTGGTTGCGTTCCAAGCAGTCGCCTGTTTTTGTTACATCCTTTGGGATTAACAAAGCGTAATGAGGATTGAATATAATATGATGAGAATTCCTTTTCTTTGCCCACTGTCATCTACGCTAGTACTGTGCAAACCGCACTCTCGCAGTGTTGTCGGTACAGCAGTGTTAGCTCACGAATCCAACATATTGCTAAACTTGGAATTATACATCACACTCCGACGTACAAATCTTGTAATACTCATTATATCTGCTTGGTAATGCAATTTCCATACGCAGCCACCTAGTAAAACCACATTGCAAAACACCAAAATGAGATATTACATATCAAAAATTATTTTACTGAAATTACTAATGCAGGAGAAAATCACCTCCTTATATTTCGTAACAAGACTGGAAGTTTAATAATGTTTTAAAATTTAGCAGGGAGCGTAATATATTAAAAATTATATATATATATATATATATATATATATATATATATATATATATATATATATTATTGTTGTGCTAAGCATGTAAATTATGTAGCAAATTACATAAAATGTAATTAACACATTCGCCTGGGTTTAATGGATTGACTATGAGTTCATTTATTGGTGTAGATTTCAAGCAATTAAATAACTGAATATGTGAAAAATTAAACGAAAATATCTAGAAACAACAAGAAAAAATAGAAAGCCCAAATGTTAATGAAATACAGCAATTACCAAAGAAAGTAGCATATAGTATTAATTTATTTCAATTACTTCAGCTACTATACAGCAATGCCATGATTTTGATATCAAAATATTTAATTGTTTACATTTGAAATCAACTACTTTTGTGTATGTAATTTACTTATATGCTTTGAGACATCCTCTTTTCGTTTGTAGGATCTACCACACACATCACAAATGTATATATCTTCAGAATCATTATGTAATCTCATGTGAACATTTAATCCTTCTTTGACATACAGCCCGCATACAGAACATTTGTTGTCATTTTTTAAATGTCGCTTTATATGTGCGGCGAGGTTTCGCCTGAGAGGAAAACGACTACCACACTTTCCACACTTATAAGGATAAGATGAAGAATGGCTTCTTAAATGCAACAATAAATCTGATTCACGGCAAAACGCTTTCTTACATACTTCACATGAATATGCGTTTGCATTGATATGAAGTTCTACGTGCCTAATTAAATAGCATTTTAAAAGAAAACATTTACCACACTCATTGCAAACATAAGACTTCTCACTCCCGTGGGTCATTCTGTGCCTGTACAAAGCACTACTGTCTGAAAAGGATTGAGAACACTTATTACAGCTGAATGGTTTGAGCGTGCTATGAATGATCGTGTGTCTTCTAAACGCACTTGGATCAGAGAACGACTTTTCACATTCGTCACAATGATACGGTTTAATACCAGAATGAACATGGAGATGCCTCTCTAGATTATCTTTCGAATTTGAACGTTTTCCACACTTCTTACAAACGAACTGTTTCAAATTTTTATGAAGGTTCTGATGCTTAATAACCGTACATTCTTGAGTAAATCTTTTCCCACAGGTTTCACATGCGAATGGTTTAACTCCTGTATGAACTCTAGAATGAATGGGAAGTTGATTGGCTGCTGGAAATATCTTCCCACATGTGTCACACGTGAAACGATTAGATCTAGAGTGAAACACGATATGAGTTCTCAAATCAGATTCGGTACAGAAACATTGTCCACACCCAACACAGAGATGAATGTCATGTGACTTTAAATGTTTGTGAAGATGTGTCATACTAGCAAAGCACTTCCCACAATGATAACATCGTTTTAAATCATTGCGAATTTCCAGGAAATAATTATGCACTAAGTTGAGACCTGCTTTCGTCACATTTTTCGTTTTCTTTTCTGATTTTTGCCTTTTTAAACGAACTGAACTTAATTTGTCAGGACCTTTAGTAACATTTTCTTTGATTGGTTCAGTTTTGACTTCATCCTTTTGTGACTTATATGATCTGTGGAAGAAATGAAGAAAACAAACAATAATATAGAAAATGTTGGAAAGGTAATTCGCTGGAACACAGTATTAAGAAAAACATATTCATATTAACGTGAATTGAAATTAAGCTAATGGTTATATGTGACATAACGCAAGGCAAAGTTAGTTTGCTAAATTTATATTTTCATAAAATTATTCGTCAACAATAACAATCTCAACTATTACAAGTAAATCTAAATCTTCCAAAAATGCCTTTTACCTAGTACTAATTTGTAACGTATGGGGAACAAACTTCTTGCTCTTGAATGATGTGAAAAGAGAAAGTATTTTTGTGTTGAAATTCTCAAGAAAGCATACAAAATCCTTTCGGGAAAATATGGTCAATTAACTATCGTAAGATGAGAGTAAATTAAGTACCTTCTGTTCAACTATTTTCAAATTCAAACAGTAAGAGTCTAATATGAGAAGATGTAAAGAAAAGATCATATTTGCTATGAATCTGAGATTTTCCAAACTTTCGCGAAATGTCTTTTTTTTTTATGATTATAGTATTTGGAGAAAATCACCATAAGCTCCTGTTATTTACCAAATTTGCCTTCAAGAAGTAGAGTTGATTCGAAAGCTTAAAATAAATTACACTGCACCAAGATCAAATAGTTTTTACGAAAACAATGTAGATTTTTTACACTGAAGGAAATCTATTATAAGGGGGTGGAGATTCAACCGACGTTCTTGACTGATTTAATTCCAAATAGTTGAGATTGCTAACAACGTTCAATGCATATACTTAGTTACTAAATGAAATAATTTTATTAATGCTGTTGTGTCTTTTTTTTAAAAAAAAAATCCGAGGCAGAGTAAATTCAACTGGTTACTCTTTATAGATATGAACCACAAGCTGCGATAATGATTGCTAAACCTCATAGAAATATACGTCACAATATTCAAAATCGAATAATATTGATGAAAAATAGCAGCGAAGGTTATTTTCTTTTCATTTATTTAAAGCACGAATGTCACAAATTGAAGAGTAATTGCTTAACAAACATCAGATTTTAGTTATATGTACACACATTAAAAATTAGCTTTATTAATTCAACACAATGGGTCTCTCTTACTGGAGTTAAGTTAAATTTTTGCATACGTGGTGTTACTTCAAGCCCGTCTGATTTTGGAATGAATTGTTAAAATTTTTGTGGTTAAATAAATTACCTTACGTGGTTACTTGGAGTATAGAAGAGTTTTAATAACACATCACTGGTGTTGCTTTGTTTACAGTTTCCGAAAAATTACGTTTACAAAAATATCCTTCTAATTAGATGGAAATTAATAATATGAAGGATGATAAATTGTGCGGCATAAATAATTTTAAGCGGCTGCGATGAACAAAATATGCAGTATCGTCGTGTGCTATGGTGCATTGAGACACCCTTTCAAATTAAGAGAACAATAAATTTAGAATATTCTTGCTAATTAGAATGAATATGCATTTCATCTTAAATTGTATGCAAATATAAAAATTATATTCTTGGTTAATAACAGTAATAGTATAATAAAACTAATTTGTCAAAACTGGGGAAGAAAAGTTGTCTGTCCGTGAAATGCCTTAAAGAGAATGCCGAAACATTGGATTCCTCACTTTACAGTAACGCTCGTATGCAATGGCACTATTTGAATTGAGCATATATTTTACTTTTCTTGGATGTTTATACGTATTTGAAGGAAAAGTAATATGGAGGTAACATAAGGAGACAAATTGTTAAATCGATGAGTACATTAAGAATCACGGGAAATTTTATCGATACCAGTAAATAGTTAGGTCCAACCTTGTGTCTGATCGCAGTACCGGCGTACGAAAACACTGTGGCGGAAGCAAAAGTGAGCGAGAGAGCTTTAGTTGTCTGCTTTTTTGTAATTAACTTCGAAATTGTTAGCTGGTTTTGCGTATATTTCAGAGTGTTATTTATTGTATATTGTGTGGAAACCAAATGAGTACATATGTTGGACCACTTATTAAATAGCATGTCTGAATTTAGTTCATCACATAAAGCTTAGTATAGTACTAAAAGAAAAGAGCGGGTTTCTGGTTTTACTTCTAAAATCAGGGACGTGTAAATGCTCCCGGTGAGAAATCTCATTCAGTTTAATTTACAGGCGCGTAAGAAGAAGAAAGATACAGAGGAAGTAAGTAATAATTAAAATGTATTTATTGCAAATACCAGGATTGATCAAAATTTGGTCTCCACATGTTACTCTGATCTTGCAAAAATGTCAATTCGAAAGAATTTTGTTAGTCTGAACTTTCATATTTCTTTCCAATACCAAGGTTATAATAAAAGACATGGATTTACAGTTTAACGCCGGTTCCAAACCAGAGATATTCTCACCGGAACTAAACCCAGATAATCTGTACCAAAGGTGAAAACGTTAATTAACCAAGTTGACACATGTGTCGCGAGGGAGCTTATTCTGAGGAAACTATTGGCTTTAAATCAAGTCTGCTAATGTTGGAGCTATTTATGGTAGTCTATGTCAATTAAAATAGGCTATCGACTATCGGATGAAATGAAAAAGAAAGCACTAATAGCATTCTTAAGTACGTAAAATCACATTATGGTCAAGGAAGTTAGGATTTTCGACTTTAATGGCTTGTAGATAAAGTATTTGAACAAAATGATGTGGTTCGTGAGAAGAAAGATAGTATCATTAAGTTGATAAGAATAAAATTGTAAGAATTATGAATTATGTTTCATACTAGCAAAAGTATCGGTTAACACTTAGCACCTACAATTTCGTACACTCAGACGTTTACAACAGGGAGTAAAACTCTTATCTCATTCATAGATAGATTTTGGATGTCAATGTGATATTTTGTGCTATGTGGATAAGACTCTGCTGTTTCTAATAATATATATTTGATAATTTTTATATAGTAAGATTGCAGTGAGATTAAATATACGGAATTGAGTTTATGCTCATGTCATTTTCTTACATTAGTTCTACGTTGAAAAGAGATGTTAAACCACAATAATTCTAAACGAAATAAATACTTGTAAATACGTTGATCGGCCAACTATTGGAAACTGCTAACAGATATTTTTGTAATAAGTATTTAAATAATTGCAAATTAATCTCTAGGTTTACAAGGAGTGGAAAGAAGACTTTTAGTACGTCTATTCGATGCGAAACTTAACGCTACGCTACTGGAAATATGAGCAGCGAAGAAGAGGAACAAGGTGGACTTTGATGTTGCGATTTAGTATCCACCCTTCCAGAATGAAAGAAGTTTTGAAATGACGAGGGAAAATATTCAGAGTGTTAAATACTCTTGGCTTGGCTTTGAATCATTTTGAAGAGTCCTTATGGACTGAAATACACCGACATGAAGGGTAAGAATATTAAATACAGGTGGCAGCACTTCTGCTCATGTGAGGTTCGTCAGAAATTTCAGGTTTTTACAAAACTATTTTCGTGAAGGATTACGCAAAATATAAAACGCTATTCGATACCTGGTATAGAGTCAAACATCTCGGGTAAAGCTTTCTTCACAGTTCAACACAAAAACTAATACAAATTCCCAATATCTGTTACTTATATACTTACTACGACGTCCTTGCAAGCGTCATATTAATTCACTTCAACATCTTAAAGGCACTACGTCAGGACTTAACGCCAAACTGGTTCTTCATACGTATAAAATCTTCGTTAGACAAGCTTTAACTCACGGTCATTTAACCTGGCTATCAGCGACACAAAAAGTTTATGAACACATTCAAGTATTCGAACGCAATGCACTCCGCATTGCCTGTTTTCTACCACAGTAATCACCTACCAAATAGGCCTATCATCCTACAACCATATCTACGGTTCTTCCTCATTTCTGACGCCTTCGCTCTCGTTATATGCTAACCTGCATCAGCAATACGCATCCTCTCACACATGAACTTTTGCATCAAACCATCTGCTTGCTATCTATGAACAGGACAACTCCCCTGAGAATCTCAACCCTCATCGCCATATCTATCTACAAAATTTTCATATCCATCTGCTTTCATAACAAACAGGGTCTTAACAACCGTTAAGGCTATTCAGCCCCACCTGGAAAACTATTCCGTTTTGAGCAGAGATATTCACCAGCCTATCGCTGAAATATCCCATACACACTTCTATCCGATGATACCTTACACTTACCGATACTCAATTACAGCTTGAGAACCATCTATTGTTATCACAATCGACATTCTCTTACATCACTGGCCATAGAGAAGGCATTACCTTCTACGGGCCCGCCCATCAATGATGGGAATGAAAGTCATTGTAAAAATGTGCTCGCTATGGCCAGTGAACCATACAATTTCTCTTTCTGCTCTATCGTCTTGAAACGTTACGCCTCCGTAACTTCTCTATTTGCTTTCAAAGCCATCACACCGAATTTCTTAACACGATGCACCATACGCGACGTATGGTTCTCCGTCACACTGCTCTTTCGTTCTTCCATACTGCTTCTCGTTACCCTCTGACCATCTTTACGTTAACGACTAATTCTCTCCCATGGCATCACTTTTATTATTTCGTCCTATGCACCGTAGTCTGTGTTTTGGGTCGCAAGAGCAGATATATATATAGTCTAATAAATCTATGTATGCAAGGATGATTATACTTCTTACGAATAAATGGATTCACCATAGCTATCACCATTAAAATTAACTATACTCTGTAATATCAATAAAGTATATAACAGTAAGACTACAGGCTAACTAATTAAGTCTATGGCCTACAGAGCCCGAAGCAGTGACAACTTTAGCGGGTACTCACGGGCCTACCCTAAAACTTTCTAAAATATACAAATGCTAAAAGATAAAATAAAGAGTAAATACATTTTTCCACTATTTATATTAATGATAGATAATTATTCAACAAATAGCATCAAGCGCTACTGTAAAAGTAATTTCCTACTGTCATTAATCAATCAAATGAGGATATATAACTTTAAGCGAGGGAGTGGGCCTACCCAAAATTAAAATCCTAAAGCCGGAAGGCTCAATGTCGCGAAACACATTGTAAAATACTTACTCTGCAATTGACGGAACAAGACTTTCAGTTTTGCAAGCTACGAGCTGCTTAGAACAGTTTGACATTTCCTCTTTAATATTCACTTTAACACTGTATTTATTTTCCATAATATTCTTCACTTTTGCTTCCTTCTGCAAACTTTCTGTTAGTTCACTCAAATAATTTAACTGATGTTCCCTGTCATTTATAATATTTTCCGCTGTGTTAGATACACAATTTCGTTTGCTGTTTTCGAAAACATTTTGCTCTGTGTTAGAACGTATTTCGAAACCATGATTAGCTGGTAGATACTCTACTTTCGTTTCTAAAAATTCTTTGGTCGTATTGCCTGATAGGTTATGGAACAGTCCATTATCCACTGTATTTTTGCAAATGTTTTCTTTCTTGATAGAGGAAACCTCAAATTCCTCATATGTGCATTTTGTCTCCAAATCACGCAATAATTCACTTTTACTGTCAAATGTCTGGAGGTTGATTTTTTCATATAAGTGCACTTGTTTATCGTGTATATCAATAGGTGGCAGTCTATCGCATGTTACATCTGGAAACAACGCTGATTCATGGTGCTCTATTTTTGGTTGCATCGTAATGCTTCCAGAATGTGAATATCCTTCTAGAATTGAACTAAGAGTTTCTTCTTCTTTTGTAGAATTTTGTGCAAGCTTTTGTAGAACATCCACTGGTTCGATTTTTACTTTCTTCTCGTTACAAATTGTATGTGTGTCAACCTCCATTATTTGTCGCCGTAACCTGAAATAATAGAGAGATTTATAATGTAAGAGAATTATGTTTCTTTAAGTTTCACTCAGGAAAGGAGAATCCTACAATATTATTGAAACTCCTATAGTGAAGAAAATTCAATAGCTCCACCGTACAACGTTGCAAGCGACAATTTGTGTTACATTGAGAATTTAACAAAACACCATGGCAAACGACATTTCCCACCACGTGGGTTACGTCTTTTTGATATAGGTATAGTTTGAAACGGAAAAAGTAAATTTAAAGCATCCTACATAATCAACATATCGTTTGTTCACGATTTCTGTAAAGTTGGATTATTGTTGCTTGCAACGTTGTTCAGCGGAGCCATTTAATTATCCGAAATCAGACCTATAATAAAAGGTTGATCTTATTGGTCTAAACGTGAATAACAGTAAATTCTGATGAGCAATGATAAGAAAAACGGGAGAGTGACTTGTGTGTGTGTGTGTGTGTGTGTGTGTGTGTGTGTAAACACTATAATTTGTGCTGTATTATAAGGATATAGTAATCCTTTCAAGATGAAACAAATACCGACATCTCTAATCAAACCTTTGATTATTCCACTAATTTAAGAGGACAATAGCCTTTACAGTAAGATTACTGAGATGTAGCTCAAATAACTTTTAAGTGTAGTGGCGGCTCTTGAGAAAAGTCATATCGATATATTTTTTAAAAAAGTCTGTACAGGCTAAGAAAAGAAAACCTAAATATGTAATTCTTGTATACAGAAACTGGTACATTAGGTAAATTTAGTCCTTTTTTCTTTTAGTTTGTTGCGGTAAAATTTTAATTTTTACTGGAATGACTTCTCTCAGGAGACATCAATATTTAGAACTAAGATAAGACATATATATCAATCTAAAAATTACATCAAGCTTAGAAAAATGACATGTTGGTATAAATTATCATGCCTAGTTTTCGACAAAATTCACCATAACACATTTTTGTTGCATTAAAAGGTACGTCACTCGCTGAAAATAGGAATTGATGATTTTCACTATATTGAAAATAATATTTATTTATTTACTGTATATGTAGAAAATTAGACTATTAGCTAGACGATCTACGTGTTGTATGTTTACTAACGGTAACATACATGTTGGTGAAAGTGACTTACGCACTTCTAGCAGAAACACAATACTATTAGTAATCTAGCTACTTTTTAAAACTACATATATAGAAAATGCAAAGAAAAAACGTCAGATATTATGCTTGAAGGAAAATACTGAAAAAAAATGTTCAGTAAGTCGTTGGCATGATATAAAAATTATAATATAGTACTATAATTATAGTACTAAACAAACTAACATGTCAAAATTTGCAGACAAAGTCAATTATCTTGTAAGTGGCGTTCATGTTAAAAATACCTAATTTTCTATATACTGTATGGTTAATCGAAAGTAATTTTCGATGAAGCCCTATAATAACAAGACGCATGGACGGATTAAAAGCAAATGCTCCAAATGGATATATCTGGAAAAATTGCATTGAATGAAGATTTCGTCATCATGTCAGTCATCTTGAATTCCAACATATTGGCTATTACTCAATATTTTTTTATAATGAAAGTGTGTTCGTGACATTAATTTAGACTAGAATTGTGCCAGAAACAATAATCGGAACGCATCTTTTTATCCATTGTCATTCATTTAAGAAAATTCTACGTTTTACATTTTTAAATAATTGTCTGAAAGAAAAGTTTACTATATTTATCAGGGTAACTGTACGCTGTAAATTACAGAGAGAATGAATAAAGAAGCATGACACTAACTTTAAAAAAGCGTAAAAGGAAGTGCTCAAACTGTTTCCTGTCGACTGTCTGATGCCAGATCTACCTAACATAAACATAGAAAGTATATATCATAGCATATACATAGGACGTCCTTTTATTATGTCCACAATGCAACACCGTAGTTTATTCAGGACGTTTGGTTCGGTGTGATACACGTTGTCCTTAATGTACTCCTAAAGAAAGTAATTTAGGGGTGATAGGTGAGAAAAGCTTGCAGGCCATTCGATCACACATCGACTGTTAATGCATAGTTGTGGAAAGGTTGAACGTCCTGTCCATAGTGTGGTGTCACTCAGTCATGTTGGAATCAACACGATTAAATAAATCTATATGTATACACTTGGGTAACAGAGATGTAATATGTTGAATAAAAGCATTGTCAAATTGTTCCCACCTGTCAGATTATTGAGAAAGAAAAAAGGGCCAATAAAGTTGTCTTTCGTCATATCTCCCAAACATTGTTTCTCTTGATATTCGGTATGATGCTCCTTTATTCAATACGGGTTTTCATCGCTTGAATAGTGACATTTTGTGGGTTCACCTGACCGTTTACCATATCTATCGCTTCATCATATACTATAATGTCATTTACCTTAACATTGACGTAATAAACATTTCGTATCGTGAGTTCGCAAATTTCAATGCGGTAATAAAAGTTATTTTCCATCAATCCGTGCACTAAATATACATTGTAGTGTTTAAATTTACGATGCATAGAATTAGTTATACTGAATTCCGCAAAGTGTCCAGCGTGTTGGCAACGTTGCTTGGATTTTCCATAAAATATTGTAATTCATCCAAAGAAAATGACTTAAGGCTAAATTATTTCGGTCTTTCTGATCGCACACGGTCTTCAACAATTTCACTTCCTGCGAAACGGACAAACGTTCTTTCAACGATTGACTTCGAAATTGAATTAGGTTCGGAGAATGTAGAAGAAATAACTATCGCACCTCAGTATACGAGAGCCTACGATCTTCGTAGCCTTGCAACATTAATAACGTAATAAGTTCTCGTTCACCAAGCTTCATTCTAACCACTGATATTGATACAATTCATCATTCTTTGGCACAACAGTCACCAATACTAAGAGCTAAATACGAAACGTTTGCAAGTATAGTAACAACGGCAACTAATATTCAGACATTATTAGGTGACACTTGTGTTGTGAGGAAAAATATATCTAACTTGTCTCTTATAACAGTGTGCTCTCTTCATATCAATTATAGTTTGTGCTGCGATCACTGAAATTATGACAGTGGGAATCATGGCACACGTCTGCGTCAGTAAATTTGTTTGTAAGGCTACGACATAGAAAAATATATCTGTCAGATAATAATAATCGGTGAACTAACAATCATCTACAATCAGCGAAATAAAATTGAAGTGGAAGTTAGAAGAACTATCTCAAATTTCTTACGAAAGAGGAAGAACTTTATTGTAGTGGTAGAAATTCGTAAGGAAATTTTAGCTTATATATATATGCCCCCATCGTCTTGCGAGTGACCCAAGGGGCCTACCAGGTGATTCAGGACAAGAGGAAGATCACGTTATGGTATTTAATGCCATAATTAAGAATGTCGTGTGGAAGTGTTCGTTACATTGTACACGATACTGCAAATTTCTTCCCAATGGGTTTCACACTTTCTGTCCAACCAGCAGAAGGAGAAGCACATGGGGAAAAATTGCAATTTATCCAACGGAACCAGGAACTCTGAACGGGCGCCCGCATACAGTCCAGAACACCACTATGCTGTTGTATCAGTAGCGCTTGGACATCAGCGAGCACTCTCCTTTAAGCCCGGACCTCGGTCCGAGCGATTTGCAGCTGTTCCAGCACTTGAAGGATCACCTAGGAGGCCGTCGCTTCGCTTCAGACATGGAGATGAAACACTTCGTGACAACGTGGTTGAATACGCAAGGACAGGACGTTTATCAGGATGGAATCTTCAAATTTATCCCACGATGCAATAGATGCCTCAACCGATATGGAGACTATGTCGAAAAATAACCTAATGTATATACTATCTGTTGGTTGTATTGGTTGTTTCCTGCATACTTTGTAACCTTACTTTCTGATCACTCCTCGCACCATAATGTCAAGTACTACGTCATCAGTAGAAACAAAGTTACGTTGAATTGAAAATTTAAGTTTCTTCAAAGGACATTCTTTCGAGAAAATGTTTAGATAAGTGTTCACATCCAATTACTTACAGAGTTTCTAATAGACATGTAGAGCATAATGCCATTTACACCAATTTGGTATCTCAAACCATTCGGTAAATATGAAAAAAAAGGTAAATTGTGATATACTGCTTAAAATCATGTTTGTAGGAGCTTCATAAAGCATTTTTTTTAAATTTACTTTGCTTCTATAAGATTAAAACAATATTTTTGCGTAGGTGTAATTCGAATGATTTCTTGGAATTACACAATTTTAAGCAGTGACTTTAACAATTTATACAATATCTCCAGAAGGGTTTTAGATATCAAATTGCTGTAAAAAGGCATTGTGGTATTCACATTTATTGAAAACCATCCATGCAATTGAATGGGGGTACTTATCTGAGTAATTTTCAAAATAAAGGCTTTTAATAATAATAATAATAATAATAATAATAATAATAATAATAATAATAATAATAATAATAATAATAATAATAATAATAAGGCCCAAAAATTCAACAGAGAGAAATGTTAGAAAAATGAAAATTCTGTTTGGAACACACAGGAAACTGTTCGATTTATTATGATGTTTACAACATAACTATAAATATTTACAACAATAATTATGAATGCTGTAAAGTTAATTTCATATTTTTACCTGAAAGTCGAGAAGTAGATCAAATAATATTATCGCACCTTCATCTTTTATTGCCTCTACAGTTTTCAGACGAAGATGTTAAAATAAAAGAAATATTTCTCTGAGATGCATTTGCTGTAGATGTACCACTTTTATGTAAAACGCATTTCGAATGTCGCAATTTTTGGCAGTGGCGGCTTTAGAGGGTAGGCACGGGCCTACCGAAAAATTTTGAAAAATATATAAACGCTAAAAGATACAATAAAGAGTAAATATGTTTTATTCTATATTTTAATGGTAGATAATTATTTAACAAATAGCATCAACCACTACTGTAAAAGTAATTCCTTACTGTCATTAATCAATCAAATGCATCCAAATGTATCAAATGTATGTATATGTATCCATAAATGAGGTAGCGGGCCTACCCAAAATTAAAATCCTAAAGCCGCCTCTGATTTTTCGCAACATTGTTTCTTCCTACGGAGTTCAGAACCAAGTGTTAAATTACGTTCATCATTTCTGGAGCTATTATGTTTTTCGCTTCCGTTTTAACTAGATTTAATGGAATAAAAACCCGTTCGGTTTCTGTATTTCCCGAAGAAGCACCACTAGAGAAAGTGCAAACGATGTAACTTTTAGAAACAGCTATCACTTTATAGCATGTAAGTGCCTAAGTACTTCATACCAGAAACCTATAGCTTCAGTAGTGTATTGCCAGCTATTGAGAGTTAAGTTTTGTCGCTGAAAATGGATTTTGTGACTGCGTCTGAACTTAAACCAAATACTTGTAAAAGAGTCTTTAATGATTTCTTATTTACTCGCAACGCATTAGAGACTGGAAGATGAAATTCTTTTCTACACATTTCAATATTGTTTGAAAGTCTTGTTGCAATTGTTTTATTATGAGACGAAGAGACTGAGTGTAAATTTCTCTCCAAACTTTATCTTGTTCTCCCTTAAGGTGATCTGGTACCCCTAGCAACCTTGAAAGTTAGCCCATTTAAAAAGCATAGCAAAGTTTTTCACTATTTTCTTCTTTATTATTAAAGTTACAAACGTCAAAATTTGAATAAACCTAGAGGAGACACATATCTATGCCTTGTGTGGTTTAGATTTTGAAAAAAAGAAACTGTAAAAATGCTTCCATGTTTGACTTTAAAAATTTGGCAACGCAGCTGTAACCCTCCCACTCAAATTTTGAGCTGATGCCTGCTTTTGTTGAAATATCTATTGACTCTTGTGTGAACCTCCTTGTCCGCGTCTAGCGGTCGTCTTTCTGCCTGTCCTTCGAGTCGTGGTTGCTTGAAATGTGAATATCGACGGATAATCACTTTATGAGTGACAGCAGGAGGGATAATAGCACAAATATCTGTGCCGTGAAAAGACAACGGAAAGCGAGATATTCCAGCCGACCGAGGAAAAATATTGCACGACTTTCGGCTTCAGAAACATAAGAAAAGAGAAGAAAGAAGTACTATTGTGTTTTATATTTCTGTGGTTATTTCTTGCGTTTCTATGTAGCTTAATTTCTATACAGTATTTAAATGTTGAATGAAAGATGATAAATCGAACGGTTGATAGATAGGTAGACAGATAGAAGTAATTATATATATATATATATATATATATATATATATATATATATATATATATATATATGTGTGTGTGTGTGTGTGTGTGTGTGTGTGTGTGTGTAGAGAGAGAGAGATATATATATATACATACATACATAGATAGATAGATAAGCATATAAATGCAGAAAAAAATATTTTCCAAAAATGATAAATAGCTAGAAACGATATATAGGACCTAACACACCAAACTGAAGTTCTTGAAAAGTAGGTACATTAGCAAAGAAATACTTTAAGATGTGTTGGTGCAGGTTGTAATCCCTCCTTTCATATACTATTGAAATGAAAAGATTTTAGCTTTCATCTTGGATCAACAACAATACTCCTGTGTAGAGAAGGGACTTGCATATACGTACGACGACACACCACAATGTTTAGAAAATGTAAATGGGTAGAGAATATACACACCCAGGCAGAGGTCCCTATTTTCCCCTCAAGGTTACTATTCTTCCCATTTGCTGTCCTACCCCCAAATTTACCATCTTTATTATGGCAATTACTTATTTAAAAATGTTATGCTAAGTTCTCCTT
Source organism: Thermobia domestica (assembly GCF_964235325.1). Classification (NCBI taxonomy): domain Eukaryota; kingdom Metazoa; phylum Arthropoda; class Insecta; order Zygentoma; family Lepismatidae; genus Thermobia; species Thermobia domestica. The sequence goes on from NC_137467.1 coordinate 62,606,128, forward strand.
CATACTTAGTGTTCATCAGTCGGTGGCTATCGAGCTCTAGCCCCCCCCCCCGAAATAAATTTGTTATATTCACAACTTCATTAAAATTTGTCGGCACCTAAAGGAAAAATATAAATGCTTATTCTCGTATTGTACAAATTCCTAAATATGCCACTGGTGTTCATAAAAGCATCATTGTGGTATAATTAAAATTCGATTGTTCCACTTTCAATGACAAATTATGCAACTCCTCTAAAAAAATCATAGGTGCAACCTGTGTCCCAAAACCTGACTGTGGGCACCCCTGTAATCCAGAGAAGGCTAGGAAATGAAATCTATTTGTTTAAAATCTTTCCCAACCCCATAAACACCCCCTAACACCAACCCAACTTTTTTTACACACATCCCTGGAGGTAACAAAATATATTGCTTCCTTTGCGTTTCTGTAAAAATATGTATCACTATTCTAAATGCTCCCCCTCTTATGTTTTGAACACCTCACAAAATAAAATTCCCAGCGTACTTACTGATTAAACGGGAGACTCAGGTGAGATGCCCGATTGCAATACGTACATTTCCAGGGTTTCCCAGAGGGAAGTATTGCGTCGCACACTACACCACACATCTTTTAGGTGAGGACTGTTAATTTTATGCAAAGATTGAAGACTGTAAAGAAATGCATTCCAGTGAAATTAACAATAAACAGAGAAACGGACCACCGAGAATGATTTAGAATCTAAAGATGTGGGGGGAGGGACATGTTTATATGGAGACTGACAGTGTCAGGGGAAGAAGTCTCATCTGTTCTACGAAACACAACACTAAGCGGATATTATTATTATTATTATTATTATTATTATTATTATTATTATTATTATTATTATTATTATTAGGGGGCTATATATTTAAACCCGACCAACGAGTATTTCTGGCTACGCGTATGCCTTCAAACATAAATGAAAAACATTCTTGCGTATCTTATTTTATCTTGTCGGGATGGTATAGAGACTTGCAGTCGTCACTCAGGGTCGCTCGCCACCTCCAATGGCACAAGCACCAGTGCTGCAAAAGTTCAAGTCTGTACATAATAAAACTAAAGTAACCTTAAGTAGCAGTGTTACAACTCACAGCTACCCCATCCCTCAGGAATCCATCCTGGATCCGTCCCTGTGTCGTCTGGAGTCGAAAATATGTCATGTGAAAAGAAAAGGTATGAAAAATATCATCTTACAGCCTTTTGCGTCGATTTCCTTATAACATAGGATAGGTCCGTCCTAGTGTGTTAATTGACGAGAGGATGCCAGGGATTTCTCCTCTGAGAAATCTTTATCCCCCTGCAAGAGAAAATTTTCATCCCAGACAGGGATAACTTTTCCCCTATCTTACGTGTGTGATGGCTAGGTGCGTATATGAGTGAAATTCATCCACCCTGGGAAAAATATTCAATTCGCACACTGACCCGTCCAGTTATCCAATTTTTATATAACGTAGTGAAGATTTTTTTTCAAATAAAGTGGTGGTGTTTATTTTGCGAAATAAAGTGCTGAGGAATCTACTTACATAGTTGTGCAACTACGGCGGGGGTTAGGGGGCCTGCTCCCTTCCTAAATTTTTTAGCCCCTCAAACCACAATGCATCCGTATGACACTAATACGGAGACCTAGAATTGTTACGATTGCCTTCCTAGCATATTTATGCTCCCAAACTTCAGTGGCTGGTTGCGAGCCTGGTCAACAAGGCTTTCACAGGTGTTACATAATTTAAACAAATTTGTATAATGCAAAATAAATTTACTACTAAATCATGCTCAATTTTAAAATAAATCAACATCATTTAGTTACAAGAACATAAAATGTTGCGTAAGCCGTTACCCAGCTTTATCAAACTTGGTTCTCTTCTGTTCGAACTCACAATGAAAGTTTGCACAAGATATTTCACACGAATTTGATCGAGGGTGTACTTATGCACATGATACAATCTCACAGCGTTCAGGCGCCTTGCGAAATTAATTTATTAGAAAAAAATCTAAAATTAGGAAATGCTAGTGTGAACATTACATGGATCTATATTTGTTTTTCCTTCTCCACTTCCAGGAAAAGGGAGATATAGACATTACACATGGGTATACAGTAATTTATAAAATATTGTTTTGTCACCGGACATATGTGCATGAAAAATTAAAAAAGGTCTAGGTCTAGATAGTATAGAAGTGGCCATGTGGACAGGCAACAAAGAACGAAAGTGATTTGTAAAAAAGCATAGCTCAGGAACTTTGCCCACATGCCATTTCACTTGATCATATTTCCCTCAGAAATTATTCACGTAAATGCCTTTCAAATATTTCTGAATAGAGGGTTTTGACCTCGCTTTCAAAGGATAATTTTGTCCTAGATTGATTCCAACAATATTTTTTCTATAATTTTTCCCAAAGATCATAAACTGACATCTATACTATGTTATTTTGCGGAAATGGTAAGCTGACAAATGACAACTACCCTTCCAGGAATTCGCAGAATGAAAAGAAAGAAAAAAGAGGGAGACAGATGAGAAAAGAAGGTTTTGGTTGTACCGCTGTTTATGAGTCACCTGATTGGAACAACTTGAGCGTGGCAGAGAACTAAACTTGCCGCTCGACTCGGGCGGAAAGGAAAAACTATACCGTCGCAGGGAATTCAGGTCTTACTGTTGCCATGTTTTCAACGTTAAAGATAGAAGTTTCATTAATGTGTTTTTTTCAAAATCTAAAACACACAAGGCATAGATATGTGTCTCCTCTAGGTTTATTCAAATTTTGACATTTGTAACTTTAATAATAAAGAAGAAAATAGTGAAAAACTTTGCTATGCTTTTTAAATGGGCTAACTTTCAAGGTTGCTAGGGGTACCAGATCACCTTAAGATGGTTTTTAAAGATTTACCTACCTTTTTCTCAATCCATTTCATCGGAGAACATTGCATACAACACTTCATTCGCTATTGCTTCATTAAGTAGAAAGGAAGCGAGAACGGAAAAGAAGATAGCATATTGTATATCAGACGATCAGTTCATTCCACAGTATACAAAAGATTTCCATCAAAAAAGATTTACGACAAGTAGATTTTCCCACTAGCCACCAGGCTGAAAATTTACCCACAAAACAAACGTTCGAAAAAAACAGATTTGGTGAGAAAACCACCAAATTGGCAACGCTGCTGGAAGGAATTACCTAGTCTAGTCATGAGTACTGTCACAAACTTTAAGTAGGAGAGAGTAGGGTAAAACCGGGAAGTCGGGTGCAAACCGGGTACCCCCTTCTAGCCTCTGTTTGCTCTGCAATCGCACAGACAACGGACAAACTACGTTCCACCTTGACGAAGGAGCAGCTGCCATTACCAGAACGCAATAGACTTGCTGCTTTTGTTGCTGTGAAGAAAATTCAGTTTGGGTGGTTTTTGCTTACAATTTTTGAAGAAAACTAGACGGGTTACACTGGTTTTCTGTTTCTGCGAGAGTAAAGGTATGTAGGTGTCTTGGAACATTTAATTACCTTCATTATCATTTTAAGTAATTGTCTGTAGCGTTTCGTATAGTCAGATGACGCCACGTGTGATGAAAGCTGTACATGCGAGGTAAAACCGGGTGCCCTCTGGTGCTAGGGGTCCCGGGTTCGATCCCAGCCCCCGCCAAGTGAACTTTGTGGTGGACAAACACCGTGTGCGTGGGTTTTCTCGGGGTTCTCCCGTTTCCTCCCACTTTCTTCATTCCACCATTTCATTCATTACTCATCATCACCATCTCCTTTAGCCTAACCGGCATAACCGTTGGACGTAAAACTCAAAGATTTAATTTCATTTTCATTTTTTAAAACCGGGTGCTATCCACACTAATAGTCTTGAGCTGATTGAATAGCCCATACAAACCATGTAAGTTTGTTATGCTTGCCCCCTCCCATTGTTCGCACCGTTTGCAGCCACTAGACGTCACCTTCATGGCACCTCTCAACACCTACTATCAACAAGAAGTTCGCCAGAAGGCTGGTTATGCATCCAGGCAGGCCCGTGACAATTCATCAAGTTGGTAAACTCTTTGGTAGTGCCTTTTCGAAAGCAGCTGTGATATAAAGAGGAACTAATAGATTCAGACAGACAGGCATATACCCACTAAGCAGAAACGTATTTCGAGAACACCTCTTCGCACCATCATTGACGAATCAAAGAAAGGTCAACTTTTTAAAGATGCTAAAATAGAACAACAGACAGAAAATAAGCGTCCAAATTAAGAGAAACCGAAGGAGTAAATGTGGGGTAACTCCAGTGAAGAGGATGACAATACCGCGTGCATTTACTGCAATGAGCTTTACTCAAACTCCAAGGGTAGTGAGGGATGGATCCAATGCATCCAATGTGTTTGTTGGGCTCATGAAAGCTGCTCTGAGCCCGAAGAGGAAGATGACTACTTTACTTTCAAGTTTTGTCAGTAGGCCTTCTATTACAGCAAAGAAATAAAGATGAAGACAGTTACATTTATTATCAACTCATCAAGTTGTGTCCTTTTAGACTTATATCTATATTTTATAACAATAGTTACCTTATGTCAATAAAAAAGAACTTGAAGTTTGGTGAAACTTCCAACATTTTTATTTTCCCATAACAATAACATGTCTACCCGGTTTTACCCTATTAGTGGGGCTAAACCGGGCAAAATGACTTGTTTTACAAAAACAGTACCTACAATTACAAAGAAAAATTAAATCATATTTTTAAAACTGTGGCTGCATTAACAGATGTGTAGTGCATACTTTTGCAAACTTTTGTTCCTTTGCGGTAAAAGCAGTGATTTCTGGAAGCCTTAGGGTCCCAGTTTTACCTGACTCTTCCCTACAACATGCGCCGCCTGGTTGCAGCGGAAGAAAATAGTCTCGTCAAATCGGGGACACTGCGCTAGTCCTAAACCGCATAAGACCTAAACGGCACAAGCCCTAAAAATCATTTCGCGGCACAAGTCCTAAATGGCACTGGACCTAAACGTACCTTTGTGGTTCTACCATCGCATCTGTGCCAAGAATACTGTCAATCTGTTAGTCAGTTTTAGGTGTATTGTTTCATATTACAGGACCAGATTCTAGCTTACAAGGGAATGAAGGGAGAATTGATATCGAGTTGGAACGTTGTGCATACATCAATCGAAAGCACTAATGATGCTGATTAAGTATCTGTAATAAAAAATGAAATGAAATCATTAAGTTTTACGTCTCACGCTTATGCCGGTTAGGCTAAAGGAGACTGTGATAATGAGAGATGAATGAAATGGTGGAATGAAGAAAGTGGGAGGAAACGGGAGAACCCAGAGAAAACCCACGAGCACGGCGTTTGTCCACCACAAAGTCCACACGGCGCGAGCTGGGATCGAACCAGGGACCCCAAGCACCGGAGGTGAACGCACTATCTGTAATAAAAAGTTTCCACATAAATGTATTGAAGGAGTTCTGTCGATTTGCCGCTTTTCACAGTTTTCGCACTTTTTCACGTCATTTCAATTCCAATCACTACTAAACTCATACAAACGACTAATTCACGCACTAGAAATCGTTTGGAAATTTTTCCGTTACTCATATTTGAGGAAACATAACGTTTGGAGCATAACAGAATCAAATGTATTAGTTGACATAAAATGTGCAGTAATGATATTTCAGCACATACTCAGGGTTATCAACAAGAAAATGGTTCAAGCAAAAAATGTGTTTGCACCAAGAGCAACAGATTCTCGCAAGTTCCTCACAATGCTTACGGTTGGCGACACCAAACCTGAAATCATATTTGCTTGGCGAATCAAAAGCAAGATATTCACCAGTCTTATAACCAGCTTTAATAAACGCATATTGATACAACCCAATGCATCTTGGCGAACTCATCTGATTGTGTAGAATCGAAGCAAATATAATGCGCTGGTCTCGTTGAAATATTTTATACCCGTCAAGTTCGAGTTTCATATAGTGTTCAAGTTTCTTCAATTAATGTTTCCAAACACCAAACCCATAAACGTCTAACGGCTGACAGAATCGCGTGCAGTTTTTCGGGATATTCTCAACCTTTACCATTGTGCCATTTGGCAAGCACGCGGCAATTCGCGTGTGGTCTGTAAACGGACCCAAATGGTCAAGTAGAACGATATTTTCTTCGTTTGGTGAAATCGCTGCAGACAGCAAGTCTTTAACAAACTTGTCGTGGTCGTCACTTGTCATGATACCACTTTTCGACGCATCAAGCACTAGATTTTTGGATTTGATCATTGTTTCCCACACCCTTGGCCCAAATTTTCCGCTAGATTCTTGGAGTGTTACCATTATTTTGTCATGAACAACTCCGCTCATCGCAACTATTGGCAACATAGTGAAAGAGTGGGTTATAGCATTTGTTGACTGCACAAATTTTTCAACTCTATCTTGTCCTTTGAACGCCCGAGTGCGATTTCCTCTCATTTCATTTGAACACCACTCTGATCGGCGTTCAAAACGTTTGCGGCAGCGATGCGTTTTTCATTGATTGTGTTGCTGATGCGGGTCGCAAATTTGTCTGCTTCCGTTTTCAAAAGCTCCTGATCTTCCAAGCAGGGCTTCGTCACGCGACTCGTGATTCGATGGCTGGTAATTCCACGGGCTTTTTTAAACTGCTGTACCCACCAAGACGAAGCCTCGAACGATTGAGTGAAATCAAGTTTGGCTGCATTTTTCGTCGCCCAGATTCGTATGTCGTCGTCGTGAATTGGATGCCCAGCCGCAACATTTGCGTTGAAATCGGCAAACGTGTCGTCGCTTATTTGTTTCAGCTTCAATTCTCTATTGCCACCAGATGCGAATTGCCTTTTCCACGCACGAATGACAAGCCAGTCTGGTGCCCAAGAGTGTTTCTTACGGATGGCAGTGATTTTTCTGCATTTGCCTTGCGGTGTCCACGAACAATCAAGAACTATCCTCATCTCGTCGTCTGTGTATTTCCTAGTATCTGAATTTTTCGGACGACCTGCTGATGTCGATGGTTCATAATCAGGGTCCTTTTACATCGCCTTTTTCACAGCCTTCAATAATCATGTCACTAATGGCGGATGCGAAGTAAATTTCACTTGACGTTTGTTCAGCAGATTTGATCCGATTCCGCTGGATATAGTCGCTGACTTGTTCAGTTACAATTACCAAGACGTTGGCAATATTCATTTGCGGCATTTTGCACCTTAACGTAACAAATGAGCAACATTTGAGTACACATCAAAACAAGCACCTTGTTACCTCTGCGAGAGCACACTTACAACTGTTTGCGTGTGTTTACAGTCCGAAGCTAGGCATGAGAGAATCGAAGTTGTTGCGCACTTTACCGCATGTAGCTCCTACTCTCTATACGTATCTATGTTATCTACAGATAATCAGAAGACAATAGTATAAGCTCGTTTAGCCGAGTACGAAATTCCTTGAACGGAGTACAGCAAGAAATATTTGATATCATAGAAATAAATTTCTTATTTGAACTGTTTATTAGTCTGAAGTAATTACTGTATATCAAGACATAGATATGATCATACATAAATTCACGTTTGATGTTTTTAGAATACTATATTCACTCACCTTCTTTGAGATTACGCAGAGTTACATGAAATACTTCTCAGTCTAGAATTACGAGTGTCGTCCACAAAAAGCAACATATGATTTTCTTTTACAACTGCTTTCATATTTACCTGTCGTAACTGTCTTTGCTTTGAGAAAAGAAATACACACATTCACAATAATAGCAAGATTACAAGCTTCAAATGTTGAATACTGATAATATTAATCTTCTTTCTTTCCTTCTAATTAAGATCAACAACGAAATAATTATCAGTACTATATCACTTCACCAAATAAAACAATGATAAAATAAAATGTTGCTAGTTAAAAGAGATTGTAAATGCTTTGTACAGTTCAAATTCTTAAAACGCGCAGCGAGAATTCTGTTGAGCTACTCCCGAAACGTTACATTTACGTACTAAAACTAAAATAACCATATACATGCGAAGATTATCGTTCCTGTACATAAGTATTCAAAAATTATGAAAGAAAAAGAAAGGAATACACTAACATGACTAAACATAACAAATGAATATAATCAAAAGGTAGTTACTAAACTATTAAAATAGTTGGCTAGGAAAAGTTCCCTTTTATACCACTACGACACTCTTTACTTCGTATGTTTTGTTTAATTAGAAAGGACTTCGATATTCCAATCAACAGATGGCTTCATAATTAACTAATATATTGAATGGGAGATACCAAAAGTAGCAACTGTTTCACTATCTCAAAGTTGACAGTTAAGCATGCACTAGCAAACCTGTACGATACGAAGGTAATCTGCATTTAGTCCTCTTATACATAACATGCTCCACTATACTTCATCTGTGCCGGAATTCACCATTGGCAAGTAGTAGATAATACCATTACGAATCTCTGTTCAAGGGATGAAAATTTGTATTATTCCATGTGTCAAGTTATTCTGGATAATAGCCACTATTACTTTACGTCATTCAACCTATTCAGCTCCAGGAGTTGACTCACAAAATCAAACTGCTCACCAACAATCTCCTTTGTTCATCGAACGTACACTGCAACTTGTATAAACTGGTACTGGAATGATCCCATTTGAGAATCAAAATACTTCACTTTATGCAGTACTAGCAATACTTTGTACTACAGCACTTCGTACAAATTATAAATATTACTTTACTCAATGAGTAATATTCTTCCTTTATCCAAAATATACAATGCACACGTGACCAAGTTGCGAACTATGTCAACGGAATATTTTTATAGTACGTCGCAAGAATTTCAACTTCGCAATTCTTTCACCATAACTACAGCTCAAAAACAAACTTTATATAACAATTCTATAATTATCACTCACAAGAAACTTTGATAATCAAAATTAAAATTGCAATTGAATAACAACTTTCTTTTGTGTTCATTTTCTTCCCATCAGTGCACAGAATAACGTGCGCCAATTCTCCATTACCAAGTAGAAGAAGAAGACAACGAAAGCTAAATAACTAGCAGCAGCAAAGAATGCTGAAATGTCCTTATTTAAGGTTAATATAAGTATATAAACTTACTGTTATTTTTGCATCATATTTACCTGCAACTAAAAGTTAAACATAAAATGAATGTCACAAGTAAATAAATATACATACATGGAGTAACCAAAATAGGGTTACTACAGAGTTCCCGTGTGGTCGAGAAAAAAACTGAAGAGTCAGCGGAAGTTTTTTATCTTGAATTTTCTAATAGCTCTGCCTTCTTTTCCCTAGAACAATTGAATAACTTTAAATTAGAGACGTTTTGAGTACCTATTGGCTTACCATCTAATGTACTTAATTGGGCACTGTTTCTAAATATTCTTTCGACAAGATACGGACCAATGTAACAGTCTAAGTATTTACCAATTCGTTTATGCAAAGTAGAACTTTGATAATGAGTTTTTACCATTACCAAATCGTGTTCATGCAGTTCAGATTCCGCCGGAGATTTCTTGATTTTATTCTTTCGTTGATTTTTAGTGACGTTTACCTCTACCATAAGATGTTTCTCTTGTGGCAACATCTTAAGTTCTTCAGGCCATGGATACTTAGACTTAAAATTATCAATGGCAGAGAAGTTTAGGAACAACTCAGCCGGAGCGAATCCTGTAGGGATAGATCGCGAATTATTTAACAAAGTTTGAACTTCGTGCAACTTAGTACTCCATTTCCTGTGATCCTTACTACAAAAACATCTAATAAGCTGATTTATTAATCTATGCTGCCGTTCAACTGGATTAGCCTTTGGATTGTAACTGCTAGTAGAAATGTGCTTGATACCCTTCTTGGAGCAAAACTCCTTCCACAGCCTAGAGGTAAATTGACTTCCTTGATCAGTGATGACATATAAAGGATATGGATAGTGATAAAAGTATCTTTTCTCCAAGACACCTAAAATTTCATTAGTATTAGCAGTACGTAAAGGGTAAAGATATACATAACGACTATATACATCCGAAACTGACAGTACATAGTAATATTTGTCACTCCTAAGTAGCTTACCAATTAGGTCAATACTGAGCTTTTCGTGTGGCTTCGTTGCTTCTATATGTATGGTTTGCCTGGTGATTAATTTAAATGAAGGTTTAATACGAGCGCAAACAATACAATCATTTATGAACTTAGAAAAGTCCTTTTTCATGCCTTTCCAATAAAATATTTGCCTAGCAAGGGAATAACATTTTATTAGTCCAAAATGAGCTCGATTGTGAATTTTAGACACTATTTCATTCACTAAAGACTGTGGTACTACCAAACGCCACTGGACTTGTTTACTGGTTGATGATTTACTGAAAATCAAACCATTATATACCTGCAAATTCTCGTTTGAATTTACTTTACGTGCTAATCACAAACAATATGGATCTTTAGTCTGTTCCATCTTTCAAATTTCATGGTCCAAAAACAACTCACTTTCCTGAAATACGAAATTCACATTGAATTCTTTTGTTTGTCCATTTTCATCTGGAGGATACCTTGACAAAGTGCCTGCTACAAAATTGAGCTTTCCGTTAATGTGAACGAATTTTAGATCAAAATGTTGTAATCTAAGAAGTAACTTAGTAGTACGTACATCTAAATTTTTAACAGTGAATGCATGTGTAACGGTTTTGTTATCTGTATGTACTATGGTAGGTCTACCTGTAATAAAGCAAGTAAAATATTCACATAAATAAACAACAGCAAGAAGTTCCAATTGATACATTGACAATGACAATTCGTGTGGTTTAATCCGGCGACTGGCATATGCTATTACTTTCACATCATCTTCATCATCAGGGATTTGAGCAACATATCCGGCTAAACTCTCGGAATTTGCAACTGTAAATAGATGGAACGGTAATTCAAAATTAGGTTGACAAAGTGCGGGAGGGGAACTTAACAACCTTCTGAGAATATAGAAAGATTCCAAAGCTTTCTCGGTCATCACAAATTTCGCTTCCTTCTTTAAGAGATCAAACAATGGATTAGCAATTGAAGTAAAGTTATTTATGAACTTTTTTCTCCACACAGCTATACCTAAGAATTTTCTTAAGTGCTTCTTAGTACGTGGTACGGGGAAGTTACGAATTGCTTCGTTCAGTTTTTGGTCAACCTTAACATGTTTTCTACTAACAACATGACCTAAAAATGTAATCTCTTTCATTAGGAATTTACACTTCTTTAGATTCAAAGAAAGATTTGCATTCAAGAGAGTTCTGAAAACTCGCTCTAAATGTTCAAAATGATTATCTAAAGTGTCTGAAAAGGTCAAAATATCATCAATATATATAATTACAAAGTTTCTAGTGTTCAAACTAAAGAGTTGATACATTATGTCTTAATAAATGGCACAACTAGACTTCTGTCCCATTGGTAAAACACGAAAGGAGAGCTGTCTACCTTCAAACACAAAAGAAGTGCATTTATAAGAGTCAGGATGTAATGGCACTGAATAATAAGCATCCTTAGTATCACACGAAGAAAAGTAAGAAGCTCCCGCAACTCGGTTCAACAGGTCATTAATAGGTTCTACCTGAATGTGAGGCGCCACTACTTTCTCATTGAGAGATCTTAAGTCTAATACAGGGCGTACACCACCATTTGGTTTTTTTACACAGTGCATAAAGTTTCGGTATGGACTTGGCATCTCTACTATTATGCCCCAATCCAACCACTTCTGAATATGAGCTTCTAATTCTTTTCTCATGCTACACGGCACTGGGTAAATTTTCCCTACTACAGGTTTGTCGTCACTCAACTGGATCTTGTAAGGAGAAACATTGAGAAGACGAGGTTTCTCTTTAAACAAAGTTCGATATGTTAATGACAGCTTCAATAGACGTTCTCTGACATCAGGATCCAAGTCTGACCTAGCATTTACAAAGTCATGAATTTCTGTCTCAGAAATTAAATATCTTTCATCAATATCAGCTGAAGAGCTATTAATTTGCAAACCTGCAAGGCAAACATTAACCTGAGATAAATTTATTTTTACTTGACAATCATGCTTATCTTCAACTTCTAAAATATTCTCTCTTAAATTTAAAATAGCCTTGTATTCCTGAAAGAAAGGCATACCTAAAAGCATGTCAGTTTTTAAATTTTTAATTACATACACAAGCACTTCAAACAATGTTCCATTAATGTTTAAATTTAATATCTGCATTCCCTTTACACTATAGTTAGTAGGACCAGCAAAACCTGAAAGTGAAATATTAGTAGCAGTCAAAAGCTTTGCCGAGGGAAATTTATCTTTAATTTTTAACCACACTTCGTAGTTTAACAAGTTTATCTCACTTCCTGAATCTATAGTACATTTCAGTTCCATGCCTGCAATGCAACCTCCTATAGTCGGCGACCTATAGGTAACAGAGTTTAAATCGCAGGTATTAGGTAAATCTTCTTCTACCACGAACCTTACTTGTATGGCTACTGGCTTATCAAATTGCTTGCTATTAGACCGAAATTCCAAATTCTCATTAGTGGGATTAACTGAAATAGTTTCTTTAACACCTAAAAGATTATCATCAACTATACTTGAACTATTCACGAAAACAGACCGACTTATTCCTGGTTCACTGCAGCCAATCATCGGCTTGGATGATGACTGCGTGAGAATTTTCCCTCATTACTACTCCTTACTGGCGCAGATGAGTAACTCCGACAGTGGTTTGTAATATTACCTGAATCGTCTTCAGCATGCACTTCAGCCTGACAAACTTCAACCTCTGAACGCGATTGTGCATTTCTTCCCTTAAACCTACCATGATTTGCATCATAACTCGTGCTCTTGGGTTCAGTTGGCTCAGTGTTGTTAAGCTGATCACTTATTTCTTGATTGTTTTTCTCTGCATTGGTAATACGGACGACGATTTTTCTTAAAATACCAATTTTTCTTCTGATTATGGTATTCACAATTACAGTTACATTTTCCTTGCCTAGCAGTACCACTCTGACTGAAAATTTTCTTGTCAGCAACAGTATTAGCATGTTTATCTGAATAATTAATCACTTGTTTGTCAATAGTACCATTATTCTTTTCATTATTGTTATCACTCCTCTCCTCCTTTCTACTAGACTCAAATTGTACATTCCTTACATTAAATTTCCTTTTATTATCTCTTTCGTAATTTACCTTATGTGTCTTACCAAAACCGTAACTCAACTCTATTCCCAACTTACTCTTTTCTTCAAGAACATTCGAATCTAATTCCATTTCAGTAATGCACTCTACTAATTTTCCTACTGTACGACAATGCAGTAATCTTAGATATTTAGCATACGAGGAAGGAATAGCGTCTAAACAAAGATTTACAACTTCTTCCTCATCCGGGTTTTCTATTAAGTTGGAATATTGGTAATATAACGACCACACAAAGTCTGCTATGGATGAGTATTCCTTACTATTGTATCTCAAAGACTGTAACTGCTTCAACTGAGCTCTAATGATTCGAGGATTGGTATACTGCTTGAGAAACAGGATGCGAAAATCTTGGTAGTTTTGTATCTGCAATTTCACGCTATTAAACCAAGCTAAAGCAGACTCACGAAGCCTCTTTTCAACAATTATTAGCTTATCTGTTTCATTTATCCTTGCTATTTCAAAATCTTGTTCTATTTCTTTCAAGAACTTTTTGGCACTATAGTTTAGAATTTGACCTGTAAATTCAGGAAAATTAGGTAAATCAGAAAGCTTCAATGCTTTACCAACATTTGTGTGGCTGACATTGTGATTTTGCTCTAAAGGACTTTCTGTTTCTACCATTTCAAATGGTCTGGTCGAACTTTGGAAATGAGGCTGTCCATTAATTAAATTATTCATAGAAATAGGTGATGAGTGCTTACATGCAGGCAAAAACTCATTGTGAGCGGCATCATCAAAACTAACAATAGGTTTGCTTGTGCTAGTGAACGTAAGACCTGTATTACTGGTTTTATTGACCAAAAAGTTTGAATTATGAGACAAATTACTGGGAAATGGGAAAGATATTAATTGATTGGAAACCGATGTTCCAGCTATAGTATTAACCACGCTACTAGTAACTACGGAACAACAGCTAACTGTTACCGGTACGATTCCTAAGTAAGTATTAGCCGAAGAATTGTCCAAAATTTCTCTTTTATTAGTTTCCTTAACTACCGAACTCTGTTCCCGAATGCTTTCTACGACTGAACTTAATTCGGAACGAATTGACTCAACTTCACTTACAAGAGAATTCTCTCTACTCTTACACAAGTGAATTTCATTCTCTATCTCCACGAATCGATCATTCAACCCTGACATTCTTTGTTCTACATCAGTCTCTACATTATTTATTTCTTCTCTTAAACTAACATTCATCTCATCAGTTTTATTCTCAAGTGAATCTACTTTTAATATTATTTCACTTAATGCCTGTTTAGTTGTTCCAACAACTTGTTTAACCTGATCCTTAAGTTCAGCACTTTCTTTAGTAACCTCATTAAATCTTTGATTCATATTTTGATTCAAACTATCTAAATTTCCCTGCATAGTATTCTCAAAACTAGCTAATTTCTCTAGGATCAACATTATATTAGTAGTTTCGCTTCCAGTATCTTTAATCACTGAAGACACTGACGCCTGACGACATTCCTTACACACAAAAACAACAGAAGGTTCGGTTACCGTAGCATAAGCACTTGCTGCTAACCCTTCACATTTTAAGTGCCTCCAAAATTTACACTTACTACACTCTACAGCTCAACCTGTAGATTTATTACAACATGAGAATTTACCATCTACTAGGTCAACGGATTCTTCTATGTCTGACATTTCTTTTTTCTTTTTTTAAATCCAAACTAAAAGTTATGCTGAACGAATGAAATATGGATTTTACTCATGGAGTAACCAAAATAGGGTTACTACATGCATAGATAGCAGTACCACACAGGGACTTTACTATGCGTGCAATATGGCTTATGATGCTTTCTCACTATGCATTTCACATAAATGATTAGCTTTAGAAGGTAGCAAGCTCTGTTAGTTGAGTTCATCGTTTTGTTTCCACCTACTTAACTAATTTCAAAACAACAAAATCTCGCAAAATGTGAAAAGTGTCAGATCGAAATAACTCCTTCAATACATTTATGTGGAAACTTTTTATTACAGATTTTTAATCAGCATCATTAGTGCTTTCGATTGATGTGTGCACAACGTTCCAACTCGATATCAATTCTCCCTTCATTCCCTTGTTAGTTCTTAGAAGTAATTTGTATAAATACATATTCTATCGTTCTGAAATAATAAATAAATAAAGCCTATCGTTCTTCCTTGCTGTTTGCATGGTAGCATTTGTGTGGTGACAAAATATCAACAACCTATCAAATGTGATTCCCATATCTTTCATAATGTCTGTTTTTTCTATTCCCACACCATTGACATCTAACTTAATGTTGTGTTTTAGTTATATATGTCATAAATTTGGCTTTCTTTGTGCTGATTTGAAGCAGCGGCGTAGCGTAAGGGAACGCCTGTATGCCCGGCATCCCCTGTTAATAAGAGAAAAGTATGTATTTCATTATATTTATAAATTGTTTGCTTATAATTATCACAATTATTTCCACTGCAATCTCGTGGAGCGCTCTCTCGCTTTACTTTGGCAAGCGGAACCTACGCATGCGCATCACTCAGATGCACATTTTCTGTTTTTTCTCTTGTTGTATGCTATGTTCCTCGGGCATCCAGGCCTACTGCAAGCATCGGGGTTTTCGTCTGCTTTCTGTCGAATGCGCATGCCCAACTACTCCCCGCCATCCCTTTGCAACCTAACATTTGCTATAGATATAAGCTGGCGTATGCTCAAGTACTGCCAACTCTATATATTTTGAACTAAACTATGGTTTCTGTATAGAACGTACGACCGCTGTCAAGGAAATAGAACAAAACATAAATAGTTAGTTCAACGCCATTATGAAGCATGTCGCTTACGTAAGTGATAGTATAAAAATAGTTATGCTTTAATCGTAATTAAATGCATCAAAATTGTAATAGTAATAAAAGGCAAACTAATCTACATCATAAATACATATCATGTCCCAGAATGTAGCCAGATATTCTTTGAGAAGACTCACATACACAAGCATAACTATAATGCATTCTGTAGAATCACGGTCACCGATCCGGTAGGCCACCCTCTGCCCTTCACAAAGTTTAGTTGTGCTCTTCCGTATCTGGGTATCTGACAATGAAGTAGATACACAGAAATAGGCCCCCAGAGTTGCTTTAAGTGCTTTCTATTTGTATCTTCAAATGATATAAACATTCAGGCCCATATTCACAAATGGTCACCTGAGGTCCGGACCCAAGATGACAAATTTCTAGGGGAGACATTAAAAAAAAGAACGAGATTGAAGTATGGTATGCGGAGAAAGAAGCTGCCCACGAGAAAGAAATAAAGGGAATTATACGGAAAACAATATTTATACAAAAGTGGAGCCGGTTTTTCTCGTCACAATGCTGGTGGCAGAAAAGGAGCTAAGACAATTGCTTATTGGCGTCTAACGTAATCTACGCATTTGCTACTGTATGCCCCACCAGACGTGCAATTACGGGAGCCTGGGCCGCTAAATGTTTTGGCCTCCTAATTATTAATAGTAGTTATTGATACAGAGATCCAGAATTGTGACGATTGGACCCCCTAGTATATTTGTGCCTCTCTCCTAAACTTTAATGGCTGGTTGCGGGTCTTAATGAGCAGACTCAGCCTGTTAATCTTCTATTTGTGTTGTGTAATCGTATGGGATGGTTGCAAATTATGTCGTGCTAAATATAAAGCTTCTGCAAGTTGTTTAATGAACATGGCTTTACACTCCTTTCTTGTGATAAATTATTGGCTCACCTCTCTCTGGCTATGCCCTTGCGTTCTGTACTAGATTTATGCTTTTGATTAGCAACATTGATCGCTGGTGGTCAAGAAAAATTTGCGGTATATATATATATATATATATATATATATATATATATATATATATATATATATATATATATATTTGCGTTGTGATTTGAATTGAATAGTTGTTTTATTTTTTTACTGTAGTATGAAGAAAATTACATTTATAACTAAGAGACAAAGCTGTGGAAAGTGTTCGGCTGCTACAAGGTATAGTACCTTACTAACTTTAATGATGACTACGATAACAGTACAAGACACAAATTTAATTTTTTTTTCTGAAAGGGATACGACCTACCCCAAAGCTTTCCATGAAAACGACAACTAGCAATCAGTCGCAAATATTTCAGCCTTCGTGGTATGATGATAGGTTTTTTTGGCTTTCTGGGTGTTCTGTAGGGAATAAAATGTTATGTTTCGTCTGCATTATGTTTGGGGCAAAGGAGTCGGAGTGGTGTTCAAACGGTATTTCTGATTTGGGTAATTTCATGAAGAAAGCTCTAAAACACGAGTCATCGAAACAACATTTGCTGCATAGTGAATCTTTTCACTTGTTAAGGAAAATACACATGCATTGCATTGTATTGTATTATATTAGACAAGTGACTAACTTTGGCATCCCCATTTCGGAATACCACGCTACGCTACTGATTTGAAGTAAATTATTATTACACATATCTTTATCATATTCAACTCTTTCCGTAGCAGATAGTAGTCATACTCGTAATTAACTACTCTTTACTTGTTACCATTATTAACAATAGTTTCAGTATTACTAACATAACTGTCACCGTTGGAATTAACTATTATTAATACTAAAACTAATAATATATTTCAGATATACTACATTTTGATTTAGGATTTAGATTTCTGGGCTTTCGGTATCTAAGGCCCGTCAAGATTTCAAAGATGACGTCCCTCGGCGAGCACACTATCCGAGGAAAGGAAAGGAAGAAAGGATTGGGTAAGCAAGGAAGCAGCCTGGGACCTATAAGTTAGGTACCACCCCGGCATTTGCCTGGTGTGAATGAGGAAAACCTCATTCAGGGTGCCTGGCCTGAAAAAGCGTGTTACACTTTTTCGACCGAGTGACCCCACCGGGACCGCTCGCACCGAAGGCGAAAGCGTTAGCGACTACGCTACGCGGGGCTACTCTACATGTTTGAGACTTGAGTTTTTTTGTACGTGACGTTAAAATCAAAGGTTATGTCACATACCGCAAATGATGGCTTAAGACCCCAAACAAACTCTTAGCCCGCCAAGTGGGGCTTGGTCTGTATTTAATAGTTATAGCAAATTAATAATATTTATAATGTGAAAGAAACACCTTTTAAAAAATTTAACTACGTCAACATGTTAAAATAATTAAAAGAACCTAATTACTCATCCACTTTCTATTCCCATTTGCGTAACTGGACGAACCCAGACCTAAAGGAAAAGAGTTTTCTACCTCAATCTCATAGGCAGTGGGAAATTTTAGTACTATAGAAATTGACCCTCCTTCCCTCTTTGACATGTAATTTTCAAGACACTGAAACATATATTTTATTACTTTTAGTTAAAAGTTGAAATACCGAGTTTCACGCATCCAGCTTAAGTAAATCCTTCTTTTCTTTATATTTTCTGAATGGGGAATTCGAACATTAAAGAAAGTTCACCCTTTGATCTTTCCCTCGCGACATAAATCGTTACACTTTGTATGTGTTGAATTTTCAGTTGTTTTCTTTTGTTTGTTTTAGAGTGGAAAATTTATATGCCAAGTTTCATTTTATTAGTTTCAGAGATTTACGAGATACACTACTCTTAAAAAAACTTACCCTTTTTACGATACGTATTTCCAAAAAAAAATCGTATATCCTGTTTTGGTAAGAAAATGATTTTTTAAATTAAATTTAACGACTCTACTTGTAGTAGTATGCCCAGAAAGTCACTTATCTTAACTTTTTTACATAAGAGTACAGAAGATAAACACAGTCACACTCACTGGCTTTCATGAACAGTTTCCGACTTCTTTTGACTTAACTTACTCGTACATTTCCCATAAGCTGTAGTTTTAAATTCACGCGCTGTCAAGACCTAGGTTTCGAAAAGGCAATAAACTGAAAATATAATAACAATAATGTATGTATTTATGTACGTGTGTAATATGTATATATTTATTGTCCTATTGAAGCTTCCGTAATTTGGAAATATGCATTTGGTTTGCTTTTAATGTGAAAAAGCCTACTTCCCCAGAAAAGTTTGCAGGCTATACCCCTAAATGACTATGTATTGCTTTCTTCAAACGTATTGTGTTGCATATTACATTAGTAATTTAGCGTTATTTGTTGATTTTTTCTGGCTTATACATATCAACTCTATCAAACCACACTGTGAAATATAATAGCTGTCTGCGTTCTTAACATATATTGTCGGTATTTAGTGTTTACTTGTGAAATATCTAATTAAGCAAATTTTGGTGGGCTTTTGTCCTACCCTTGGAAAGTTAGAGAAAGCTTTTGTCCTACTCTTAATAAAGTACACTCCACAGAGTATATATATTGCAATTCTGAATGTTTGCTTGGTTTCAGAAAAGTCTGGTAAAATATGCTGTTTAAACATTTTTATTAAATTCTTTCTTAGGGATTTGTTATGAGATTCTCGTATTCCCATTTGAAAGAAACGAATTAACTTTTATTACAGCACACCCGTATTGTATTTCTATCCCGCCCCAATTTTCTTAACAAATTATGTAATTAATTCTTAGAATGAAAAAGGTTATATAATGTAATTCATGTATAACTGCAGAACAGACAATGATAATAATAATTTTAGGAGTACAAATATAGCTGTTACCATTGGAATTAGCTACGTTCGTAATATTATTGCCAACAAGTTACTGCGTCATCGCAATTTCGAGTGGTGCTGGCGAATTTCAGAACTAAAGCAGGTGAATGAAAAAGGCACAAGACCTAAACGGAACAAGACCTAAAAATCATTTCGCGGCACTAGTTCTAAATGGCACAAGTCCTAAACGACACTAGTCCTAAAATTTAGGTCCAGTTCCTATATTTTTACGACTTATGTCGTTTAGTTCTTGTGCTGTTTAGGACTTATGAATGTTACCCGTCAAATCAATAGTTGTTACAGTTCCTAGTTTGAGAAAAATTTCCCTAATCCTGGGAAATTTCATAGGTAAATTTAGCAGAAAGGGAGAAAAAGAAAATTTATGATAAGACATGAAAATCCAGCGAAATTCTCGCTCTGACTGATTGACCGATATAAACGCTTAAATTTTTCTTTGTTCTTCAGGAATAAACCAAGACAATAACAATAATTTAGGTGTGTCCGTTTAACGTATTATGATTTATAATTTAAACCCAGTCATTGGTGGCTGGGTGTATTTGTGTGTATTTCTTTTTTGTTAAAAAAGTTAAGGAACAAGTAAAAGATCGTAAATGGAAATTAATTTTAAAAACTGTGATTGGCAGTTCCTTCAGTATAGCTAAATAAACCTTACCACATAGCTTTTGTCATTCGAATTAGACACTCAACTAGGATAATTGAGAACTAGGAAAATTTTTATAAGAAAAGGGAAAATTTTGTGTCAGTCGAAGGAAATTTTCTTAAGGAAACGTACGAACACTGCAATTGTACTCCCATGCGCAAAAAAAAAAAAAAAAAAATGCGCGTATACTGTAACTCAAGATTTTTCGCATTTATTCTCTTTTCCTTACGTTTATGGGTAAAATTCAGTTATTAGTATGTGGAGATAATAGAAAGCAATTCATGTAAGGAGATATTTCCAAAAAATATAATAAAATAATAAAAATATAAGCAAAGAACAAAATTATGCTCGGTTTTGTGTATACTGGCAACGATGATTTCTAGGGATTTTTTCAGTAGCAGATCACAATTGCGGAGGGAATTCAGTAGGAGAATCGAGAAGTTGGATCAAGGAACTGGATAGTGGACTAAAATGTTGCATTTATTGGTTAAAACCTAGTGTGTAGATTGCCTACCAAATATAAATTAGCTTCTGTAACTAAGATGTCGTACGAAAATATAGAATTAAACAGAAAAACTCTTATCTTAAGGTTCGAAGCGATACGCACCATGGTTATGAAGATTATTTCTTTAAAAAAAGAGCCAACACAACGTAGCCTCCGTGGTTAGGTGGATAGAGTGGCGGAGTCGTAGTTATTTTATTATTTTGACACCACATCGAATCCCATCCCATCCCATTTTTTTACAAAACATTATAGGAAGTGTATAATTTTGATGTTAATAAGAACCGAAACAATATAATAAGGAAATAATTTATTGGTAGTATCCTTTAATCGACGTATTTATTCAGTATTAGAATACGTGTACTATTGGAAACAGTTATTGTTTTCAGTTTATAGTCTTGCATGTTACTTCCCGTTCTTGAACAGCAGACAACTCACTTCGGGTTTGTGTGTCAGGAAGAACATACGCGTCCTTGACAGTCTGTCCAGTCTTACCCCTTGTTACATCGACCTGATGTTAAATGATCGTTTGTGTGTGTGTGTGTGTGTGTGTGCTTGTTTTTTGCTTTTTAGAGTATTGACTCACTCTCTCTTTTTCTTTCATATCCACAAGTGCAAGGATGCTTTCGTTCAACGTAACTAAATTATACAGATCTATGTATACGGAACACGAATATTTCCAAATATAGAATGAATATGAACGATAATCATACCATATTTCTACATTATATAGTAGCGTGAAAAACTGATATTAAAATAATATAACAAACAGGCATAAGCTTTTTTTCTAGCATGGCAACACATTAAACGTAACTCATTAAATTTTGGGAATTACAAATTATCACCTTACGTGTCGTTGTATTCCTACTCTTTTTCACGTTCAAGCGACGAAAGAAGAAATTGTAGTAATAGTGATAAAAATCGAATTCGAGATTTCAATGAATTCAAGTTTCACGCCCCCACATATCGAAAAAGTGATTTTGATGTCTGTCCATCTGTTCGTTTGTTGGTTCGTCACGCTTTTACGTGCATTCAAATAGAGGCTATACTGCTCGACGTATCTGGATCTAAGTCTAGACATGAAGTTTTTATAACTTTATCGCTTCGAATTCTATATTCTCCGACACCTAAAAATAAGGGTAGTTTACTGAAGGATGAAAATTTAAAACAATTAAATTGTTTCAAAAATAGCTGTAAAGATTTTGCTTATTTTTTTACAAATATAGTTTGAATCATTGCTCTGAAAAAATACGTAAGGTTAATTTACTGTATGGGATGCGTTTTTTCGAACAATTTTCTCAATCACATTTTATAAATAAATGTATCATTAATAACCTAACAATATGACACAACTCGTTCGTCCTGTAAACATTCAGAAGGGTAGTTTAGTCTACTCTTCGACGATTTTCCCATTAGCGCCTGACCAAATTTTGTTCATATTTCATAAATAAATGTCACATAAATAACCTAACGATACGGCATAATTCCATCATCCTAAAAAGCTAGAAGTGGTATAATACTTTTCGGAGTAAGATTTACCCTACGATTTTGTGGAGAACGACTCAGGCAATTTTGTTCGTATTTCATAAATAGCATAACTCGTTTGTCCTGAAAAGATACACAAGGGATATTTTATTCTTGGGGATGACTTTTTTGACGATTTCTCAGAAAGTACTCAGACGCTTTTGCTCATAGTTCACATACAATTATTTCCTTAATAATTCTAATATATGGCATATGTTATTTCTAACAGAAATATGACCAATGGGTGCTTTACTTTTGGACATAAGTTGCTTCGAACAAAGTTTTCCAAAAACACATTATTTTATTTGCATTTCCCAAATAAATGTTTCAGTAATAGCTGCAGCCTAACACGAGTCAGTTTAAGAAATTCGAGCGAGAAAATTCAGTGCGTTTCATCCGTACCCATTCTTAAATACATTTTTAAATGTTACACCTAATCACAATTTTCCTAACAAAATCGAAACTTCTATTTAAATGTGCCTTGTTGTTGCCAAATGGTTCAAGATCATTGGTTCTGGATTTGATTCCCGGTGAGAGCTAGTGTATTTTTATCCAACGTTAAGGTATAGGTAATAAGTAGGTGCAAAGAGAAAAGTGTTGAAACAAGCCTAACCAACCTAATAAATAATACAAAGAAATAATACAATATTACGAAATTATAGAAGAAACGTTGTTAATATTAGATATTTGCGTGTGAGATTGTCCAACCGATGACTGTCAACTCCAAAGGTAAGAAAGTGAAACATCCAATACCAGGTTAATCAGTGGTCTCTAGGTAAACCTATCCTACTAGGAAGTGATTGAGATACAAAAAAATATTGTAATCGCTGGGAGACATGTTAGGAGAATACATTGGGTGAGAGACTTTAATTCATGAATAGTCTGCACCTTCGTTGGTGTATTGAAGTGCGTAGGTGGTGTGTCTTTAGCACATCGGGTTCCTTTGTTGTTAGTCCCAGCTTTCTAGACCGGATGCAGTTATTCCCGGTAGAAAATACAATATATATATATATATATATATATATATATATATATATACATTTCTATTACTATTAAAGTAAATAATTACACTCATTCCCTCAATGTGATACTTGCTTGTTTAATTGTATACAGAGAGCTGATCCGTGGAAAAATCGTTCATAATAATAAATAAAATAAACTCGACAAATATTCTTGTAAATAATAGGTAAAAGTTTGCGTCACACTGTTCATTTTGCTGGGCACGCCAGTGTGCCACGTTATCCGGTTGTAGCACACTGGAATATAGAGTATGGTTTTCTAATTTTTCCCAACTATTTTAACTGCTTCAATTGAAATGAATTTATAATAATAAGAGAGTGAATTTAGTCTTCTTACCCTTCGATTTAGAAATAAGGTCCGCTAGAATTGTATATATAAAAAATAATAATACTCAGAATTTTATAGAGTGGTTTGTTTTATTCGAAATGACATACTTCCTGCAACTGTTTGGGTTGGAATTATTTGAAATCAAATTTTTAAGTTTTACGACCCACGGTTATACCGGCT
Organism: Thermobia domestica; assembly: GCF_964235325.1. Taxonomy (NCBI): domain Eukaryota; kingdom Metazoa; phylum Arthropoda; class Insecta; order Zygentoma; family Lepismatidae; genus Thermobia; species Thermobia domestica. Next base: position 62,630,111 of record NC_137467.1, read on the forward strand.
AGGCTAAAGGACACGGTGATGATGAGAAATGAATGCAATGGTGGAATGAAAAAAGTGGGAGAAAACGGAAGAACTCCGAGAAAACCCATGCACATGGTGTTTCTCCATCACAAAATTCACTTGGTGCGAGGTGGGGTCGAACCAAGGATCCCATGCGCCAAAGGTGAATGCTTTATCACTGAGCCACCGCGGCCCCTCTGAAATTATTTATAGGAGAGAGTGACTACTTTTATGAAAACTTGATATCGAACAGATTTGTTTAAAAATACCAGCTTTTTGTGAAATATTGCTTAATATTCAGGAAAACCTAAGTCAATAATAAAATAATAATAATAATAATAATAATAATAATAATATCATCTTAAATTAAAAACTCTCTGGACCTAGTGCATTGGCACAATTCCACGAATCAAAAAGAATGTGTTTACTTATCATATAAGTGTAGAAGGACTTAATCCCTGTTGTTTCAATATAAAAAGAAAGTGTCCAACTGTCAAATGATATGCTACATAAAATGCCCTATGCAACATAATGTAGTATAGAGTCATCATTCCAGGTTGTCTAAAGAACACTTTCGTTTTAGCAAGAAAGGAAGAAAATAGAAAATACTGAGTTTTAACCTAGTAGAAAGTTTGCAGATTTAAGGGAAAATGCACAGAGTTGTTGGATATAAAATGTAGTTCGGATTAATGGAGTAAGACACCGTAAATATTTTATTGTTTGAAATATACTGGGAGTGACCAAGCCATTACATATGGAAATATCGAAAGAGATACGTTAATGGTGTTAGTTGCAAACGTTTTTAGAAATGAAAAAATTAAGGAAAGCTCTAAAACTCTGCTATCACAGATCCAAATTGACTGACTGTTAAGTAAAACTGCTAAATCTGAGTAAAGCAAAAAAAAAGTATTAATGACCTGTGTTAGTTTCAGACATATCATTCTCATATCAAAACTACGATAGAAGTAAATTATGAATAAAGGTGAATTCATAGTTCTGGAATACCAACAAATGATTTTGCTAGATGTAACTTTTCAGAAAACTTTTTATAAGGCTTTAGATTTATTATTATTATTTTTTGTTTGTTTATTAGCTTCCCCATGCCGTAAACGTCGCCAACTTCTAGTGGCTCACTTGCCGGTAAATGGCGATTGTCGATATAGCGACGCGTCGAATAATTGCCGCTAGCGTGCCACTAGTGGCAGGGATTCGTCGAGTCGAAGCAGATATCTAGAATCGGGGGTATTGAAGTTACCACAACGTAAGAACGAGGACTTCATTTTGGTCCGCGCTCGTTTGATTTGTCACGGAGAATCGTAAAGGGACCAACATGAACTATCGCCAGTCATGTGCATGCGGTTATTATTATATATTATTTTTCCCTAACGAATTGTTATTATAAGGACAATATTTGAGCTCCGATGGTCAAGAGTAACTCCTGCCTTTACATCATGAAGTGAAAAATCTTGAGGTGGGTGCGTATAATTGTATGACTTTAGTTGGCAACTGTCGCCGATCACTAGCAAGTGAATATGGGAGAACTATGAAATAAGTAAATAGACGCTTGCCATTTTGTTATAAAATTACATGACGAGTGCATTTGATTTGATTCCGAACAGTTGTCTTCAAATATACACGGTTAAAGAAGCACTCTGATTAGAAATATTAAAAAGACTTCAACGATTTATCACTCTACAAGCTGTGTCTTCACAATCGCCTCCGTGACGAATTCCGAAGAACACGCAATTAGCAACCCAAAGGTTGATGGTTCACGCCCAGCTCAGGGCACTTTCGTTTTATTTTTTTAAAAATGTTTTTAGACTCATCTTGATGCAAAGAAATTACGCATATAGGCGATTTAACGTATTTTAGGGGAATAATTTTGTGGTTCGTTGGCGTTCCGTCGCTTCTCTGCCGGTGGTGGTATAATTTTCAAAACGGAAGTGGGACCAATTTTTGGCTGCGTTACCGCCAATTTTTGGGGACATGTCACTAGTTGCCTATCGGTGGTCCACCGACGCTTACGGCATGGAATTGTCCCCTCACGAGTGAGGCACATTGTAATCGACCAAGAGTGTTTTGGAAAAATGGGAAACATCTTCCGACTTCGACTTCTGAATAATCCGTTTAGGATCAAGTTGAATCAAGGCTGAGCCACGGGAAGGTAGAACAAGTGAGGCAATCGTTCCAAGCACTACGCTCGACAGCTTCCGTCTCATTCAAGACTTAGACTCTTCAGGAAAAGTAACAAGTTTATTACTTGTAATTTATTCTTTGAGTCAAAGTATTTTGCAATAAACCATCGTTTTGTAAGATATTTTTACGATTGTATACTATTAATTTCGAAAATTGTACTCATAATATAATTTCCCATCATGGATTTGAAAAAATCAAAGTTGGAACAAAGACAGATCTCCGATCCACATGTCTCTTCATGTTTGATATTGAAGTCTCATCTTCATTACTGACCCTTAATTTATTTTAGTCCTAGGCAACGCGAATCGACGGGATGGCTCTAAGTGAAAACATTCATTTAGATGGTTAAGTAAACAGGAAATTCCTGCTGTTATTTCACGAAACACAACAGAACTTGAGGGAAAAAAAACAATTTTGCTTACCAGGGGGAGGGAGTAAATCATCTGCTTACGTTTGCTTAACTAGGAAGAAGGCAAGGGCGCCGATCCCGGGGGGCCGGGCCCGCTCAAAGCTCATGTAGGCCTCCTTTGTATTTATGAATATACAATATTTGGCATTATTTGAGTGTAATTTGTCTTAAAATTCTCATATATATATCTTCTGCATTTGAATGCCCCCCCCCCAAATTTAAAGACAAATTGGCGTCCTTGGAAGATCTAGTGAAATGAATAAAAATGTGATAACGTAATACTTGAACAACTCTATCTAATGGAGGAAAGTAAATTAGTATTCAACACTTCTTTCAGTTTTAAGCATTTCAAAGATTCTCGTAATTTAGTAGCGTCCCGGATTTGCATTTTTGAAGTACGGGAACTTTATCTACACCTTAACGTGGGAATCGGTTTCGGACCATGCACTTAAGCCGCTTTGCCATAAGAGGCACAAGGAGTTTTTCTTTCGATTTCCTCAGGAATATTGCGAATGGTATAACTTTTAAAACTATGTTTAAAAAAGAATACACATCGACATAATAAGATGATAATCTGATACCTACGAAATATATTGAATTGTTTTTAATTTGTTCTCACGCTTCCAAATCAGTACTTATGCTTTTTTTATTCCAGCCTTTTAATATAAGCATTTCAGACTATTGTCTGTTCTAGGACGATACAATTCTAGTTCATGTATATGCTAGCTTTGGAAATACAGCAGAGTTTCGCTTATCCGACATAAACAGGCAGGCAGAACGCTGGATAATATGGATGTGTTAAGAAAAGACCTATTAAAATTAAAACTTATGATATAATTTTACATATTACGCACCTAATAATAATCTTTTATAACAAATAACTGCACTGCACTGAATCAGGGACGTATCCAGCGTGAGAGCCTGAGTGCTGTCTCTCTCCGAAACTCAAGCACTTTTTAATAAACTTGCCTTTACCCTTTTGAGGTTCTTTTATATCAGTTTACTAGTAGTCAGTGTCCAAACTTTGGGCAATGTGCTGTTGTCTTGTTATAATTCTAAGAACACATCATAATGGCATTATACCAGGTGCAGTGGCGTATTTAGGGGGGTGGCTTCTGGGCTTAAGGCCCCCACGAAATCTTACTTAGTATAGTAAAGTAAATGAAATATCTTGCAGAATTTTCGCATATCCAGGCAAAGCCCCCCTGAAAGTTAGCAAAGCCCCTCCCGAAACAAAATCGTAAATACGCCACTGACCAGGTGGAATTAAAGAACAGTTTTAAATAGGATTAACATTTCGTTTCCGTTCTGTTTTTAACTTTAATATATTAGAACGATACACTCCATGTCTTCTTGCTATTTTTGTTATGTGATATACGTAGCAGACAGTTTTCTTTAGTTACATTTCTCTCGAAAATATGTTTCATTTTGTTTGTGCTATAATGCAGTTTCCAAAAATAAACCGGTTTATAAATGAAAAGTAGGAAAAAATTTAAGAGAGGTACAGAACTGTTGCATTATTATTATTATTATTATTATTATTATTATTATTATTATTATTATTATTATTATTATTATTATTATTGATATTTAAATACATTAGAATTACATGCTTACGAGGATTCGTGTTGGGCCCCCTCCGAATAGAAAACCTGGATACGTGTCTGCACTGAATGATAGACGTATGAGTCAAGGTGTAGACGGGCGCACTAGGCAATAGACTCCACAGCATGAAAAATAGATTAAGACCACAACTTGCAGATCTTCTTGCCGATTGGTGCTATTTGCAATGATATATCGGATCATATGGTATGTGGAACAAAGGATGGTCGGATAAGCGAGACCATGGTGTATTGGTGTTTCACGCACCTAAACCTGTAAAATGTTTGTATAAACAATTATCTTTCACTCCCTAGCTAAATTTGTTTGTATGATCACACACCTTGCCTCATAAAGTATAGTCTTATAAAGAAAAAAAAATATTTTTTTTAGCTAAAACCTAAAGAAAAGCCAACTTCAATTATTTATTTTTTATTAATGGCAAACTAGTCCACTTCATCACGATAAATCACGTTTGGTACTAAGATGTCTTTTTCTGTCCGTATATATCCTTCACACTTCGTTGGAGACAAAATTGTTTTTTCCCCAAGAAAACAGGATGAGAGAAACTATACAACAGCATGAACAGAAAACAATAGCTATTAACAATAGTTCTCTAATCCTGGATAAATACGTTATTACAGCAAAATATCAGTAAGTTGTCCTTATTATATTGCTTCGGTTCTTATTAACATGAAAAATATAATGTTTTGTAAAAAAAAAGAAAAGAAAAGAAAGAAAGAAAAGAAAAAGAAACGGGATGGGATGGGATGGGATTCGATGTGGTGTAAAAATTATAAAATAACTACAACTCCGCTACTCTACCCACCTAGCCACGGAGGCTACGTTGTGTTAGCTCCTTTTTTTTTAAAGAAATAATCTTCATAACCATGGTGCGTATCGCTTCGAACCTTAAGATAAGAGTTTTTCTGTTTAGTTCTATATTTTCGTACGACATCTTAGTTACAGAAGCTAATTTATATTTGGCAGGCAATCTACACACTAGGTTTTAACCAATAAATGCAACATTTTAGTCCACTATCCAGTTCCTTGATCCAACTCCTCGATTCCCCTACTGAATTCCCTCCGCAATTGTGATCTGCTACTGAAAAAATCCCTAGAAATCATCGTTGCCAGTGTACACAAAACCGAGTATAATTTTGTTTTTTGCTTATATTTTTATTATTTTATTATATATTTTGGAAATATCTCCTTAGATGGATTGCATTCTATTATCTCCACATACTAATAACTGAATTTTACCCATAAACGTAAGGAAAATGGAATAAATGCGAAAAATCTTGAGTTACAGTATACGCGCATTTTTTTTTTTTTTTTTTGCGCATGGGAATACATCATAAGTGATGATGATGGCCCCGTGTAGAGGTGTGAAATTCGGAAGCGGAATCATGAATGTTCGTATTAGTATCTCAGGCGGAAATCATGGAACGATGAAAACATAAAAATAGGGTTGCTCTAATAGTTTTGCATAGGGTTAGTAAAAGTGCCACTAAGATTTTCGAAACGCGTGAGAAATTTTTACCAAGATTTGGTAATTTCAAATTTCATCCCTCCCCCACACAATCCTTTAGTGCTCGCTACGCTACTGGGTGATGGAACAATGTATGCGTATGTCTTTAGTGTATGAGATCCCGGTTTCAGTTGCCAGTGGGAGAATATTGAATACATTACGAAGGGCGAAGGATATCTTGACACAGTGGTTCAGTTCTTACTTTAAACTAACTGGGACAGGTAGTGTGGTCCTGTAGCTCACTCCCGAGAAAGCGAACGGCATATACTAGCGATGAGCAAACTACGACCCGCGGGCTAGACTTAATACGATCTCTTAAAATATTCTCTCCACTTACGATATAATTTCAAATTTGACGAACGAACACAAGAATAGATTTCCTTCGAAAGAGTTGTATTAGAAAATGACGAATAGATGACGCATCAACTTCATTTGTGAGAATCACTGCATCCTACTTCGAACTAGATTGATAAACTTCAATTAATAATAGACTTTTTTAGTACAGGAAGAATGTAAAATCTATTGTTCAAAATAGTCCGATATTCCTTATTAGATTAATGTTGCGATATATAGTTAAACAAACACTTCTCGCATAGCATTAGGCTCCATTGTGAGGCCCACTATATTTCAACATCTGGCATGCACGTTGCCTCAGTGGTAGAGCGCCCGCCTCTGGTACGTGAGGTTTCTGATTCGATTCCCTGCTAAGTAAGTTTTGATGGACAACATCGACTCCGTGGGTTTCCTCGTGGTTCTCCAGTTTCCTCCCACTTTATTATTTCACCAATTAATTCCATCATCATTTGTTTGTCTTAATCGTTGTCTCCCTTAGCCTAAATGGCATTATATATATATATATATATATATATATATATATATATATATATATATAGTAGAGCGTCGATTATCCGAAGTAATTGGGGGACATGGGTGTTCGGAAAGCTGGTTTGTTCGGATAATCGAACTGTACATGTCTATTTGCCAAAAAGAAGTACTGTACAGTAAATTTATTCATAAAAAGAAGTGTGCTGATTGTTGAAACACAGCGACTGGCGGCTTGGCCAGTCAGCAGCGCCTTATGAAGGCCCCACTAGAAGCAATGTTCCGCCAGCGGTGGCTCAGTGCGGTGACTACTGTGGGAAACTTGGTTTGGAAGTGAGGGGGATGATGGACGGTAGGGTGGGAGAGTAACAGGTGCGAGCGAGTACACAGTTTGGTTAAGCGGTCGTTCGGTTGACCGACGTTCGGATAATCGACGCTCTACTGTATATATATATATATATATATATATATATATATATATATATATATATATATATATAAACCTCTGAATACCTAAGTAATCATACCAATTTACCAATATAGGATATGTACCCTAATATCATTATATTTTTCACCAAATCTGCTATAAATATAACTATATATATATATAGATATATATACAATTTCGATCGTATAGAAGTACAAAAAAAACTTTTTAAAAATTACCATGTCCGAAAACTGAACATAATAAACTCATATTCCATCTTTTAGTTTCTAGATGAAACCTTGCTATAAGCAGGTATTTAATAAGGCACTATTATCTCCTAACATGCACTATTGCTGTTTTCAATAAATTATATTGCCATTCCTAAAGTGTGTTTTCTCTCTTTCCTCGTTGGCCATCTTCTAAAAGAAGTTTTCCCATCACTGGCTTATATGTTTTTAGGTCGTTGAATAAAGAGTTGAGAAAAAATAACTTTTAAAAAATTCGTATCCAGTATTGTAATTTATGGGGCTAAAATATAGATATTAGGCGAAAGCGATTAAACAAGACTGGAAAAAAAACCTTCGAAATGTGGGCGTGGAGAAGAATGAAGAAGAATTCGGTGGACCGGGAAACAAATGAAGTGTTAAAAATAATAGAAGAGGAAAGGACAATTTTAGGTGTAATTGAAAACAGGAACAAAACTGATTTCGACATTGGCTGAGAAGGAACCGTATCATGAGGGAGCGATAGAGGGTATGATGGCAACTAAAAATAGGAGAGTGAGAAGAAGGTTACACTTGGACGGTATCAAAACAGAAAATCATATGTGAAGTTTGAAAGTTTGGCTGAAGACTGTGATCTATAGAAATTTCTTACTTGTGACAAATGACCTGCCAATAAGGGCAGAATTCTTATTTCGGGGATGGCCTACACTATGAAGGTTGATTTCATATGAGCTCCGGATTCAAGCCATTACTATGGTTCCGAACCTACTTTTAACAATAGATTCTGTTCTTTATAACCTCGGTGTTACATAAAGACATAACACAAACACAATAAAAACTATACACTTTAAATTGTAAGTTTCGTCTCATGAATGCTGAGAGAGGACGTAACTAAAAGTCTATGAATGAACAAGCTCATTCCAAACGCCCTGTTAAAAATACAATTAAAATATCTTTACTAAAGAGTAGGTTTCCAGTCGTAGGCACGCGTAGGTAATAACTTAGGTGCCAATGGTGTGTAATGCAGGCCCGCATCCAGAGGGGTCTAGGGCGCCGGGCTCCCCTTAAATTTTTGCAGGCCCCCCTAAAATTTCCACGGTAGACTTGCAAATGAACTATAATATGGTGATAAACTATAATATAGTTGGATCGCTCTCCCATCTAACTTCAGCCGGGCTCTTCTACATTTTTGGGCTGGCTACCGGCCTGGCGTAATATCAGAGTTCGATTCTCAATGGAAGAGCTTCAAACACCCCCCGCAGTGATTTAAATTCTACATTTAGTAGTCTTCCACTATATAGGCCTAACTTCACTGCTTACAAATAACATAAATAGAAATGACACAGTTCATATATGCTTCTTTTTTGTTAGTGTATGATATCACAAGTATTTTAATGCACGTGATTTTGGGTTTTGACATCAGATTAGGATTAGTTGAATATTTTTTCTCACTATCATTTTTAGCATACCCTCTGCAATATTTCAATAAGGCAATGCTTCTTTGTTGTAATTTCGCGGCTCTTTAGGAAACGCTGTACAGATTTTGAGAACTGATTTACAGGCATACAATAGCCTATATGCTTTACAGTTAGATAATTGATCTACAGCTGAATAACAAAATGTTCGAGTTTTCTTAGACGAATTATTACGCCAGCTTTAAAATTATTCTTGACATTGCTTCGTGTGTCTATGAAAATAAGTGCTATATGTTGTTTATAGTAAGTGAGAACAATGGCGGCTCACGAGGGAGGTCAAATCGGAAAAATCAAACTTTTATCGGTATAATAAAGTAAAGAAAAAGTACGTAATACAGTGATTCTTGTGTAAAAATTATATTTATACTAATGTGATTTCCTTCAGAAGCCGCCACTGAATTTGAGTCAGTATTAATACAAAAACTAAATGTAATAGGATCAAAAGAGCGGAATATAGAACGACTTCATGAAAATTTACGGATTTTTAATCCAACCTCTATGCTACTGTTTTCTATTGTGATAATTAATAGTTAATGCTTACCTAACAGACTTTCCCTCATGTATTTCCAGGTATAGGCTACACACTGTGTATGCACTGTTTCTGACCAGCCGAACCAACAACACCAATGATCCAATGGTATTCCAAGCAGAAGCAGTAATCTCCCCTCTGTAGTTGCTGTCTATCTACTGATAACGCTGCTAACAGATAAGTCCTTGCCCTATGAACTCTTGTCCAACAAAACGAGTCTCTGTTGGAGAATTATCGGGTAACACAAGTGAGAGTAAAAGTATTCTCGTCTATCTTAACTTCACGCATGTCAACATCAGGCTCTCCGGCAAGATTTACCGAAATCAAGGGAGTTGAATGAACTGTGATAGGTGTAGTAATAGTTATGACTGTAATCAAGTGGAAGGCGCAAGTAAAATCCAAATAAATACAGCTATGGATTCTTTATTATTATTATTATTATTATTATTATTATTATTATTATTAGTAGTAGTAGTAGTAGTAATAGTAGTAATGTTATACTTGGAAACTATCGTATAATTTAGAATGGGGAGCCTTCTAGAACAGCCGTGTCCGTCTGTTTGGCTGTCAATACGCATCAGAGCAGACAACAACGATACGTGTTTTCTTTCTTCTTTTCTTCTTTTTCTTTGTTTCTTCATCTTTTCCGAATCTTGTTCAGCGTCCCAGTAACAAGTAGCATCTCAACAATTATTCCTCTATTCAAATTGGAAGTGTGCATAGTGGCTCAGTGGTAAATCCCTTACTTCTTGTGCGTGGAATCCCCGGCCAAGTAGGTTTGTGGTGGACAACATTGTATCTGTGAGTTTTCTCGGAGTACTCCCGTTTTCTCCCACATTTTCATTCCTAATATACATTTGCATTAATCGTTCGTCTCCCTTAGTCTAAAGGGCAAACGTGAGACAAACTTTTTTTTTTAAAAAAAATCATTTCATTTCTTTTTTTTAAAAAAAAAACTGAAAATGGTGTGTACGAGTTTTAGTTTCAACGATTAAATAAAACAATACTTCAATTAAATTAGAATAAGTAATGTTGTCCAGTTACATTAGTCCAGAGATTTCTGACATGAAAATGAAGTGAAATCTTTGAGTTTTATGCAATGATCGAAGTGGGAAAAAAGCAGAGGCGATATGTTTTATTACGATTTTGACTCAACATACCGTCTATCTAAATGTTGAAATACAGTGAGGGTATGCTACCTCAAAGTTTACATTTCTATTTACATAATGACTGAAAACCATTAGAGAGAGCTTGTCTTTAGTTACAGGGAAAGGCATGGAGAGACTTTGATCCCTCGCCTACAACTTTTTGAAAAATAAATAAATAAATAAAAATATCACCTAAAGTTGTATTATAGAGAATTATAGACGAAAATGTTCAAAAAAGAGATTTATAATAACAGTTTCCTGCAGAAAAGCTCCAGGACCCCCCTCGAATGGGAGTATTCAAAACCCCTGGAAGAATTGCCCCCACAGCAGGCAACCCCTAAATCCGCTCATGGTCAAAACACGACATTTAAAGGAAATAAGACAATAAGAGATACACACATACATACGAACTAAACAATTCAATATGGCACATCAAAATATAAACTAGATAAACTTCTTTGAAGACACCTTATTTTAAAAACAAAAGATAGGAGAAAGATAACAAAAATGTTGGTATTGTAAACTTAGAAATTATTTCTACATAAGAAATAAAGTCTCTTTATGTGCAAAGCTATTCGTCAAGTACTGTGTATAAAATGGATTTATTAAATGTATTTAGCAACTACTCTCCCGTGACGGTGTCTTGATCACTGAAAAATCAGAGATGGTATGCCTTCATCACTGAAAAACCAGAGGTGGTATGCTTCGAGCCGCCGCATACCGCCTCACTTCGATCACTGGTTTTACGTCCTACGGTAATGCCGGTTAGGCTAAAGGAGACCATGATGATGAGTAATGATTGAAATGGTGGAATGAAGAAAGTGGGAGGAAACGGAAGAACTCCGATAAAACCTCCTCACACGGTGTTTGCCCACCATCAATAAATTATATTGCCATTCCTAAAGTGTGTTTTCTCTCTTTCTTCTTTGGCCATCTTCTAAAAGAAGTTTTCCCATCACTGGCTTATATGTTTGTAGGTCGTTGAATAAAGAGTTGAGAAAAAATAACTTATAAAAAATTCGTATCCAGTATTGTGGGACAAAAATATAGATATTAGGCGAAAGCGATTAAACAAGCCTAAAAAAAACCCTTCGAAATGTGGGCGTGGAGAAGAATGAAGAATAATTTGGTGGACCGGGAAACAAATGAAGTGTTAAAAATAATAGAAGAGGAAAGGACAATTTTAGGTGTAATTGAAAACAGGAAGAAAACTGATTGGTAGGAAAAAAGGTAGGAACGGCGTTTGTCCACCACCAGAGATTTTTGAAAAATGAAATGAAATTTTTGAGTTTTACGTCCCACGGTTATGCCGGTTAGGCTATAGGAGACAGCGATGATGAGTAATGAATGAAATTGTGGAATGAAGAAAGTGGGAGGAAACGGGAGAATCCCGGGGAAACCCACGCACGCGGTGTTTGTCCACCACAAAGTTAACTTGGAGGGGGCAGGGATCGAACCCGGGACCCCAAGCACCAGAGGTGAACGCTCTACTACTGAGCCACTGCTGCCCCTCAGAGATTTTTGGTTCGAATGTCCCCTCTTGATAGAAGAGATCTAAACCAAGCAAATGGAGGCATGCAATCTTAAACTATAAATGTACTTTGTCTATCCTCATTGACAATCTTCTGATCAGCCTGTAAATGTTTCTACAACAGTAATTTGAAAACTAGTTGTACATGATATTCACGCTTTGAAAATAGAAATAATAAAGCTATATTTGAATCTTGTCCAATATACCGTACTATCAGTGGCGTATTTACGATTTTGTTTCGGGAGGGGCTTTGCTAACTTTCGGGGGGGGCTTTGCCTGAAAATGTGAAAAATCTGCAAGATATTTCATATACTTTACTATAGTAAGTAAGATTTCGGGGGGGCTTAAGCCCGGAAGCCCCCCCTAAATACACCACTGCGTACTATATTATTTTACTATTTGGCATGATATCACGTACGCAGGTCGACTCCATAATTGATAAAGCCATGTTGGTAACTCAATATACAGAGTGAACCATTTATCTTCAAACATTTTTGTAACCTTTAAATTAATAGATAACTCTCGACGAAATTTTGTAACATGTAAATATCTACAGAAGACATTGTTTAGCTAAAACAAGGAATTGCCTGATTTATTAACCCACTGTTTTCGTGTCTAATGTTTCAGATTACTATCTAAGCAGAGTAGCAGATAATTTGAAAAGAAGACGGAATACCTGACCATAGTCCGAGTTGATCAGCGCGTCAATAAAAAGGAGTAATGAATTAAAACGCTGAAATATTAAGAAATATTCATGTAGAATTTTGTTGTTCGACATTATAAGAAGCCGGAGTCCCTATATGAAGAAATATTTGACGTCAACAGTTATTATATGTATAACGAAGCCGTTATTATATAATAACGGCTTCACCGGCATCGGCATGTATCGGTATAATTTCATCGGCATAATTGCATGACTTTCAACTACCGAAGCGCACGAGTCGAGACATGTCTCGAATCTCGACTCTACTCGAGTCGAGACATACTTTGTAAAATTCAAGACGAGTCGAGACAAACGTATCTCTCGACTCGAATTTTCGAGTCGAGACTCGAGTCGAGTCGAGACTGCTCATAAAAATCTCGACTCGACTCGAATGTCTCGAAAATTTTTCCATAATTTTAAATATTATTTTGAAGAAAGTATTCACTCAGGAACAGTCTTGAAACCAATTCCAGCATTTATTAGTTTAGAAAAGTACCGGTACAGAACGCATAAATTTAATAGTTAATCTTTCGAGATCAAGATTTAATTTTCAGCTCAATTCAGTTAATTAAAACTATTAATTAATGTCGTGATATTTGATTGTACTTCAAATATAATAATAATAATAATAATAATAATAATAATAATAATAATAATAATAATAATAATAATAATAATAATAATAATAATAATAATAATAATAATAATAATAATTGATTATCTAGTTTGTATAAAAGTATAATCCGTAGCATATATCTAGTTTGTATAAAACCATTGCGATAAAGTGAAGATTATAAATTCTCTGAATGAGCAATTGGCAGTCTATAGTAATTTAGCATAGTTAACTATTGTGTTTTCATTTCCATGAACGCAATAGGACTACGCAACTTTTGGATTATTCGCTTCCCCAATCACGTGTTACGTAACATTTATTGAATACACGACTCCAAAAGTGCATTACCACCTGCAATTCTCGTTTTCCTGCAATAGCAGGCAACCCAAAAAGCTCGGCGGTTAGGTTGGTTCCGAATTCGAAAGGCGTTGGACCAAACCTCAATTTTGTTAAAAATATATCAGTGTGGCAAACTGAAAAATAAGGAAATAAAACAAATTGTTAAGAATGACAATTTTATTATCGTGACGGAGTTGGATGACATCAAAAGTTACAAAATGATCTTAATTAAGCAGTTCAAAAAAGATAAATGGCAAAAGACACATATCAGAAAAAACATTTCTCTCCTTCTCCCCCCCAAAAAAAAAGAATTTTAAAAAAGAAAAAGTTATATAAAGTAAAGGTTTAATATAAAAGACTCACCCAAAATTTTGAAAATTGACACGCGAAAGGCAAGAATAACTGAACCCAAGTGAATAAAATTGTGCACAGATATTGCAGACGTAAAATGTGGGAATACAGGCTTCATATTTTCCTGAAAAAAAAACGGTAGGATGGGGCACGGACCCCTCCAAACCCTTGATCACGAGATATCAAAAATGCTTGTAACAGTATGTCAGATGTGTGTAAAGGACATGAAGAATTGTAACGAAACTTTTTCTATGGACAACACGTAAAAAATAAAGGAATACGAGGTTTTAATGTTCTGCAGAAAACAGTTTTAGGGGGCAAAAGCCCCCACGAAAAATTTTGAAATTTGACGTCCGAAAGGTAAGAAGAAGTAAACCGAACTGAATGAAATTCTGCACAGATATTATAAACGTAATATGAGGGAATACGGGTTTCTTATTTTCCTTTAAAAAACGGCTGGGTAGGGCGTGGACTCCTCCAAACATTTGATCATGAAATATCAAAAGAACTAGTAACAAATGTCAGATGGGTGTAAAGGACATGAAGAATTACAACGAAACTTTTTGTATGGACAATACGCAGAAAATAAAGGAATACGTTTTCTTATTTTCTGCGGAAAAACAGTTTTATAGGGTAAAAGAACCCACCCCAAAATTTTAAAGTTGACGCGAGAAAGATAAGAAGAAGTGAACCGAAGTGAGTGAAATATTGCAAAGATGTCGTAGGTTTAAAATGAGGAAATACGGGTTTCGTATTTTCCTGCAAAAAAAGGTTCGGTGAGGCACGGACCCCTCCAAACATTTGATCACGAAATATCAAAAGTGCTAGTAACAGTATGTGAGATGTGTCTAAAGAACATGAAGAATTGCAACGAAACTTAATGTATGGATAATATACGAAAAACATACGAATACTGTTTTTTTTTTTAATTTTCTGCGTAGAAATGGTTTTACGGGGAAAAGCACCCACCCAAAATTTTGAAAGTTGACGAACGAAAAGCAAGGACAAGTGAATCGAAATGAATGAACTTGTGAACACATATTGTAAACGTAAAATGAGTGAATACGGGTTTCGTATTTTCCTGGAAAAAACTGTTGGAAAGGGCACGAACCCTTCCAAAGTTTTGATCAGGAAATATCAAAAGTACTAGTAACAGTGAGGTGTGTGTAAAGGAAATGAAGAATTGCAACGAAACATTTTGTATGGAAAATAACATAAAATAAATCAATACGAGTTTCTTATTTCCTGCGGAAAAACTGTTTTAGGGGTCAAAGGCTCCTACCCAAAATTTTGAAAGTTGACACCCGAAAGACAAGAAGAAATGAGCCGAAGTGAATGAAATTTGCACAAGTACTGCAGACGTAAAATGAGGATAAGTGTTTTATATTTTCTTAGAGAAAACAGTTAGGTGGGGCGCCGACCCTCCCAAACGTTTGATAACAAAAAATCAAAAATAATATTAATAGTATGTGAGATGTGTGTAAAGGAAATGAAGACCTTCAACGAAACTTTTTGTGTGAGAAATGTGCTGAAAACAAAAAAATACGGGTTTTTCATTTTTGCGGAAAAATGGTTTTATGGGGCAAAAGGCCCCACCCCAAAATTTTGAAATTTGGCACCGAAAGGGAAGAAAAAGTGAACCGAAGTGAATAAAATTTTGCGCAGATATTGTAGACATAAAATGAGGGTATACGGGTTTCGCATTTACCTAAAAAAAAACCGGTTAAGTGTGACACGGACTCCTCCGAATCTTTGATCACGAAATTTTATAAGCGCTAGTAACAGTATGGCAGATGTCTGTAAAGGACATGAAGAATTGCAACGAAATATTGTGTATGGAGAATACGCAAAAAGAAAATGAATACTTGTTTCTTATTTTATGCGGAAAAATTATTTTGTGGGCAAAAGAACCCACCCCAAAATTTTGAAAGTTGATGCCCGAAAGGTAAGAAGAATTGAGCCGAAGTGAACGAAATTGTGCACAGATATTGTAGGCATAAAACGGGGGAGTATGGGCTTCTTATTTTCCTTGAGAAAACGGAAGCGTGGTGTGCCGACCCCTCCAAACCTTTGATCACGAAATATCGAAAGTACTATTAATAGTATGTCAGATGTGTGTAAAGGACATGAAGAATTCCAAAGAAACATTTCGTATCGACAATACGCAAAAAATAAAGGAATACGGGTTCTTTATGTTCTGCGGGAAAACGGTTTTAAAGGCTATAGCCCCACCCAAACTTTTGAAAGTTGAAGCCCGAAAGGCAAGAACAAGTGAACCGAAGTGAATTAAATTGTGCACAGATACTGCAGACGTAAAATGAGGATACGGGTTTCGTATTGTCCTGGGGAAAATGGTTCCGTAGTGCGCTAACCCCTCCAAACCTTTGATCACCAAATATCAAAAGTACTAGTAACAGTATCTGAGATGTGTGTAAAGGACATGAAGAATTGCAACATATCTTTTTGTATGGACAATACGCAAAAAATAAAGGAATACGGGTTTATTATTTTCTGCGGAAAGACTGTTTTATGGGGCAAAACAACCCACCCCAAAATTTTAAATTTGAAGCTGGAAAGGTCAGAACAAGTGAACCGAAGTGAGTGAAATATTGCACATATATTGAAGGCTTAAAACGAGGGAATACGGGTTTCGTATTTACCTGGAAAAAAGGGGTTGGGTGAGGCACGGACTCCTTCAAACATTTTGAACACGAAATATCAAAAGTACTAGTAACAGTATTTGAGATATGTGTAAAGGACACGAAGAATTGCAACATAACTTTTTGTATGGACAATACGCAAAAAATAAAGGAATATGAGTTTCTAATGTTCTGCGAGAAACGGTTTTAGGGGGCAAAAGACCCCATCCAAAATTTTAAAAGTTGACGCCCGAAAGGTAAAAAGACATTAGTCGAGGTAAATGAAATTCTGCACAGATATTACAGACGTAAAATGAGGATATGAGTTTCGTATTTTGCTGAAGAAAAAGGTTGGGTGAGGCACCGACCCCTCCAAACCTTTGATCACGAAATATCAAAAGTGCTAGTAACAGTATGTCAGATGTGTGTAAAGAACATGAAGAATTGCAATGAAATATTGTGTATGAAAAATAACAAAAAAAATGAATACTGGTTTCTTATTTTCTGCGGGAAACTGTTTTAGGGGTCAAAATCTCTCAACCAAAATTTTGAAGTTGACACCCGAAAGAAAAGAAGAAATGAACCGAAGTAAATGAAATTTGCACATATATTGCAGACAGAAAATGAGGTTACGGGTTTCGTATTTTTCTAGAGAAAACAGTCGGGTGGAGCGCCGACCCCTCCAAACGTTTGATAACGAAAAATCAAAAGTGCTGCTAGCAGTATGTCAAATGTGTGTATAGGACATGAAGAATTGCACCGAAACTTTTGTATGGACAATGCACTGAAAACAAAGGAATACGGGTTTTTTATTTTTGGGGAAAAACGGTTTTATGGGGCAAAAGACCCCATCCCAAAATTTTGAAATTTGACGCCAAAAAGTAAGAAAAAGTAAACGGAAGTGAATGAAATTTTGCACAAATATTGTATACATAAAACGAGGGAATACGAGTTTCGTATTTACCTAAAAAAAAAAAACGGTTAGTTGGGGCCCGGACTCTTCTGAACCTTTGATCACGAAATATCAAGAGTGCTAGTAACAGATTGTCAGGTGTGTGTGAAGCCCACCAAGAATTCGAAAGAAACTTTCTGTATGGACAATACGCAAAAAATAAAGGAATACGTTTTTTTATTTCCTGCGGAGAAACAGTTGTAGGGGGCAAAAGGACCCACCCAAAGTTTTGAAAGTTGATGCCCGAAAGGCAAGAAGAAGTGAGGCGAAGTGAATTAAATTGTGCACAGATATTGTAGACATAAATGAGGGAATACGAGTTTCGTATTTTCCTGGGGAAAACGGAAGCGTGGGGCGCCGACCCCTCCAAACCTTTGATCACGAAATATGAAAAGTGCTAGTATGTCAGATGTGTGTAAAGGACATGAAGAATTGCAACACAACCTTTTGTATGGACAATACGCAAAAAATAAAGGAATACGGGTTTTTTATGATATGCGGGAAAACGGTTTTAGGCGGCAAGAGACCGACCCAAAATTTTAAAAGTTGACGCCCGAAAGACGCGAAGAAGTGAACCAAATTGAATCAAATATTGCACAGATATTGTAGGTTTAAATTGAGGGCAAACGGGTTTCGTATTTTTCTGAGAAAAACAGTTAGGGGGCTCGGACCCCTCCAAACCTTTGATCACGAAATATAAAAAATGCTGGTAACAGTATGTCATATGTGTGTAAAGGCCACGAAGAATTCCAACGAAACTTTTTGTATGGACAAATACGCAAAAAAATAAAGGAATGCTTTTTTATTTTCTGCAGAAAAACAGTTTTATGGGGCAAAAGAACCCACACCAAACTTTTGAAAGTTGACTCCCGAAAGGTACATGTTGTCTCAAAGGTCGAGGGCATTCCTTATTGCTATTTTAAGGAAAAAAATTTCTAAGTCCAGCTCCAGGTATCTTCGGGAAAAAGTAAACCAGGTTCGAACCTCGAAGTCAACCTTTGCAATCGGGAGAAATTTTGCAGATTTGTTTTTCTTCTTTCAAATATAATAAGACTTGTTATTAATTGTATAAAAAAGCAACATTGATTGAAATACTTAATAATTCAATATTTCGAAACTTTGTATTAATATCAGCACATGCCTCTTTGTCATTTAGCTCTCCATACGTAATGAGACATTTAGATACGTAAACGAATCTTTCCATATGTGAAAGAATGCAGAAAATTAAGACATAGAACACAATTCTCGTCTGAGTACTAAAATAAAAGTCAAAATGGAACAAAAACCGCGTTTGCAGTGGATATGAATCAGAGCCCTGCACCAGAGCCCTGCACGGGCCGGGCGCGCCCGATTCGGCCCGGTGCCCGGCCAGGCCCGACCCGTTTCAAGTAATATCAAAGTGGACCGGGCCCTAACCGGGCCGGGCGCATTTCGGGACGAACCGGGCCAGGCACATTTCGGGCCGAATCGGGCCGAATCGGGCCGAACCGGGCCGAGCCGGGCCGGCCCGGTTCGGCCCGATAGTCTGAAAGACGGTTCGGAAACTAATGTCGGCCTACTTGTTTTTTTAATGTCCTCCACTACCTCTATTTTTGCCGTGTTTGTACGGTCTTACTGTCAGCCTATGTTAATCGTAATGTGTTTGGGAAACTGACTCTTTATTCAAGACTGTGATGTACTGGTAATACTATTACTATTACTACTTCTACTACTACTATTACTACTTCTACTATTACTACTACGACCACTGCTAATACTACTACAAGTGCTACGACTTCGCGTCAGAGTTGACATGTCTGATGGTACCGAATTTACCTTCTAAGTACAGAATAAAATTGAGAAATGCTAGTTATTATGGCCGGTCTGCGTAGAATGTGAACCGATGCTTGATCTACGAGGGAGAATAGTGGCTCAATATAAAAAACACTCACATCTGGTGTTGAGGTCGTCGGATCAATCCCTGCTCATGCTATGTGAGCTTTGTTGTGGACAAACATCGTGTGCATGGGAGTTTCTGGGGTGGTCCCGCTTCCTCCCACTGTTTTCTTTCCACCAATTCATCCCATCATCATCCATTCAGCCTGAGCCCTAGTTACCTAAAGAACGTATGGTAAAGTCAAGTACTTGACCTAGTAAGTAGAATTTGGTACGCTACCATTGGACCACGGAGGGCAAAACCATAAACTGGCGTGCTCATAAGATCAGTGCAATTTGTAGTAATGTTCAATTAGCAAGGCAAATATCGAATGGTGTTACATGTTCATGTATTGTTTATAGTATGATGCTACAAATATAACAAAATATAATGATCAAATAAATCACCAAATCGCCAGGGTCGATTAGGTGTTCCTGGAACGGTGGCTCAGCGGTTGAGCGTTCACCTCTGGTGTATGGGGTCCCTGGTTTGATCCGAGCTCTCGCCAAGTGAACTTTGTGGTGGACAAACACCGTGTGGGGGGTTCGCGGCGTTCTCCTGTTTCCTTCCACTTTATTTACTCCACTATTTCATTTATTTCTCACTATCGTCTCCTTTAGGCTAGTTGGCATAACTTGGAACCACCTACCAAGAAGAATAAACTAATGGATTGGGAAGATAGACATTCAGTCTCTGGTGAATTTGATGATGAAGTAGACATCTACCTCAACATGTCATCATGTGTAAGAGAACTAGATATACTGCAGTGGTGGAAGCAACAAGAACAAACATTACCAAAATTGTGTAAATTAACGCGTCAGTATCTCGTCATCCCTGCTTCTAGTGCGTCTACTGAAAGAGATTTTAGTACCCAGGAACGGAGAAATGCTTTAAAGCCTGAAACTGTTGAATCTGTTTCCGTGCTATTCGATGCGTACAAGGACATACAGTAAAGTGATGTTCATTTTGCACTATTGGTTTCTTAGGAAACCTTATATATTCATTTTCTTAATATCAACTATCCCTTCTATTATATGTGATGTTAAGAGGCATTTTTGATAGCTGATATCTATACATTTTTCATTCAGGGGACTTTTGAGGTATTTTTTTAATCAACAATGATATGTGTGGATTTTGTTTTGATTTACTGCCTCGCATTCCGTCATATAGCTCTGTTATTTACTTGTTACGCACCGTTCCAGGAACACTTCATCGATCCTGGGGTCTGGGTGATTTATTTGATCATTGTTTTTTGTTATTATTATTGTAGCATCGAATTATAAAGAATACAGGAACATGTAATATGATTTGGAATCTGCCGTGCTAATTGAACATTACTACAAATTGCGCTAATCTTATGAACACGCCAGTTTATGGTTTCGGTCTCCGTGGTCTAATGTAGCGGAACAAATTCTAATTAGTAGGTCAAGGACTTGACTTTCTGATATGTTCTTTAGGCAATTACGGCTCAAGACGTATGAATGATGATGGATGAATTGGTGGAATGAAGACAGTGGACGAAAACGGTCTAATCCAAAAACTCCCACGCTCACGATTTTTGTCCACAATAAAGCTCACATAATACGAGGAGGGATCGATCCGACGACCTCTAGCACCAAATGTGAATGCATTCTACTGGCCAGACTACGCAGACTGGCCATAATAACTAGTATTTCTTCGATTTTTTCTGTACTTAGATTGTAAAGTATGTACCACCAGATATGTCAACTCTGACGCTCGTAGCAGTTGTAGTAGTAGAAGTAATAATAATAATAATAATAATAATAATAATAATAATAATAATAATAATAATAGCAGTAGCAGTAGTAGTAGTAATAAGAGTAGTAGAAGTACAGTACTTTACAGTCTTGAATAAAGAGTTAATTTCCCAAACACCAGTGGCGGCGGTTGGACGTTAAAAGTGAGGGGGCAAGACATGATCTGAATATTTGTATATAAATGTTAGTTTTCCTGGTTGTTTCTAACATTTTGTTTGACGAAAGGTTGTATAACTAATAGGATACTATATTTTCAGTTAAAATACCGTATATCGTATATAATAGTTTTTAAAGTAAATTGAGAAGAACAACGCAAGTAGATACTAGCCCTTTGTACTCTTAAACAACGAAAGTGTAAGAAGAGATTTGATTCCTTGCTCATGAACATCTTAAAATTCTGTCTGGAAAATTGTGTGATCAGATTATTTAATAAATTTGCAAAACAAATAAATAGAAAGGATAATATTAATCATAGTAATGAATAATGATGCTTGTTTTGCAAAAGTTATATTGAAACTGAGGATTAATGAAAAACTTAATATTTAATTCCAAACATGATATTAAATGTATGTTATTACTCTTAGAAAATGAAAGGCAGTAAATACTACAAGCATATGCTACGACATTTGAAGAAATATTTGCTTTTGCAACTTCTTGAAATATGTTCGTTTCCATTAGGTGCAGATTTCACTTTCTTGGAACACATCAAAACACAACAATACTTACAATCCACACTTCAGTTATACAAAATAAACTTAAAACCTAGAATTATGTTCAATTTACTAAATTTTATTGTATATACACTCGTACATCCATAAACACAACACTTCACTCGTATATTACACTACAAAACAATGGAAAAGGTAGAAGTTGTTTCTTATCACGCTCTTTTTAATCGATATTCCTTACTTTAGAAAGAAGAAAAGACATTTTAGGAACTGTCAATTTTTGTGCAATTAAAGAATAACTTGTGAAATAGGCCCTACTTTTTTGCATAATGTTCTTTCGATTAGCTTCAAAGCGGCTCACTAACATATCGAGCCCTTGTAAGAAGAAATGAAAGTATGCTGAAATTGTGCTCCAATAGGTTATTTTTTGGGGTTATTGTCTGTGGCGATTAAAACGCAATTACTGTAGCTTTCTTTACTCCACGGGAAGACAACCAATACGTATTCACGCAACAGCAAATATTATATGGCAGCATTTTCTTCCTATTAATCAGTAACACATACAAAATCGTTACACTTCCAAATGAAACTATATACATTAATTGGTTACTTAAAAAAAGTGCGGGGGCAACTGCCCCCCTTTGCCCCCCCTAATCGCCGCCCATGCCAAACACATTACGATTAACACAGGCTGCCAACATTAGTTTCCGATCCGTCTTTCACAGTGTTCGGCCCGATTTGTGCTCGGCCCGTTTCGGCCCGATTTGTGCCCAGCCCGTTTCGGCCCGGCTCGGCCCGAAATGTGCCCGGCCCGGTTAGAGCCCGGCTCGAGATTCGGGCCGGGCCGGGCCGGGTCGAGCCGGGCACAGAATTCAGATCCATTCGGGTCGGGCCAAGCCGTCTTCGGGCCTAGGTTTGCAGGGCTCTGCCCTGCACGGGCTGGGCGTGTCCTGTTCGGCCCGGACACAAATGCTATACGGCCGAACCGGGCGCACGTATTTCCGGGTTGGAACCGGGCACTCAAGGAAGGATTGGAAACTAATGTTGTCATTTTTTCCCTTAAATGTCCTCCACTACCCCTGCCTTTGCCGTGTTCGTACGGTCTTACTGTCAGTCTATGTTAATCGTAGTGTGTTTGAGAAACTGACTCTTTATTCAAGACTGCAAAGTACTGTAATACTACTAATATTACTACTACTTTATTATTACTACTACGACCACAGTTAATGCTACTATAACTGCTATGATTTCGCGTCAGAGTTGACATGTCTGGTGGTACAGAATTTACCTTCTAAGTACAGTATTTTATAACATGACTTGTCAAACAGGGTGAAATATCCCTATTTTCATTTTCCAACCATTTTTCACCATAAATCGACTTTTGCGCGGTGAGAAAGGAAGATACGACAGAAGGAAAACAAAGTTATTGTAGAAGCATTATCATCAATATTTTGCATTCCAAAATACGGAATGTTACTTAAAAAACATAACTTTAAAAGAAATATCTACTAAAATGAAAGAACAATCATGGCATTTTAGGCGTGTGCGTAACAGTAATATACAAAATAAATATTACAATACTTTTGAGGGTCTAGATCATTTAGATTAGATATTGGTATTCCAAAGGTAAACAAATGAAATGTTTTTTTCTTTTGACTGAAAACGTGATTTTGAATTATATATATATATATACATACATACATATATATATATATATATATATATATATATATATATATATATATATATATATATATATATATATATATATATATATATATATATATACACTGTTATACAATTCGTGTAATTTTCTTCAGCCCTGGGAGAAGATGAAGTTTTCACACCATTAATATAAAATTTGGCACTCTTATTGAGAAATATCTGAATTTTTCGAATTTCTAAAGGAAATAGAAGAAAATTAATGTTTAGCCCCCGTTTTGGAAGTGTAAACACAGAAGTTCATTTTCCTTATGGGAGGTTCAATGTTAAATTTTGGAAGCAGTTTTCTAAAATAATTATTCGTAAAGATTTTGGGGCAAATGAGTTGTATTTGTTACGAAATGCAAAAACACTCATTCGCAAAGCTAGTAAAGCCGTCCCAAACATTACTTTGCGAAGGCCCCCATTCGGGGGGCAAGGGCCGTAAAAAGCTGGTGGGTGATGTGTTACCAAATCTCAAAATTTATTTTCGGAGTGCCAGTAAACGTCAGATTAATCACGAATGTCACATAATTAATGCTCCAATGCTCCTTACATGTAAGAGTGACTGATAATGGGGCTACAGCCCCCTTTCAAAAGTAAGAAAATCACCAGAAATATCCTTAGTAGGGACATACGAGAAGAAGATGTTTTTGTTAATTAGTGTGAAATTTGGCGTCATTGTAGCAAAAGAGTATGCATTTTTGAAATATGGAATGCTATTTTGGTAACGCACCGCCTTAGGGGGCACAGGGGACGAAGCATTAGATGATGTACCTTTATAAAAATTCAAAATTTTGTTCCGGAAATGCCAGTGAGCGTCAGATTTTTCACAACTGTCACAGAATTAATATTCTAATGCTCCTTGCATGTGCCAGTAACTTGTGTGGGGCTATAACCCCCTTTCATAAAATATCCCCATAATTCTTCAATTTATTTGAGGTGACCTTTGTGCTGCCTCTGTACCAGGCCCGTATCCAGAGGGGGTCTAGGGGGGGCCGGGCCCCCCCTAAATTTTGGCTGGCCCCCTAAAATTTTCACGGTAGGCTGGCAAATGGACTATAATATGGTGATGAACTATAATATGGTTGGATCGGGTCCCCCCTAACTTCAGCCGGGCCCCCCTACATTTTTGGGCTGGCTACAGGCCTGCTCTGTACCATATCGGGTTGTGCATTAATGGAAGCCATGGCTAAAAATAATATACATTTCCTTTCCCCCGACTTCGATCCGAAATTTTGTTCTCGAGTTACGGCTGTTTTGGGCATTTTTCCGACTGGTTTTTGGCTGGTCATAGCGCCAAAAGGAAGCAATGTGCACCCAGGTTGTCTTATCACGCTGTCAGGAATGAGCTCTCAAACGTTGTAAGTGTTGTTTTGAAACACCCTCTATGTTTCTATCCTGTTTCTGATTAGCTTCTCTTTGCCAATCAATTTCCAGTATTCCCAAAATAAAGCAAAAGTGAACTAAATTCACTAAATCGCCTTCCCCCTATGCTTTCTTCTTGTATAGTACTTATTATATATTTATATTGTAATTGACAGAGATTGCCAATATTGATTGAAGTATCTGGTTAAAATTCAATTAGAGGAATTCCCTCTTCAGTACAGAAATTCCCTCCTTGCATCCTACCGCCATTTTAGGCAAGATGGGATTAAGTAAGATGGAAATTCCCATCTCGCCTAAAATGGTAGACATTCTTATTTTGGAGATATAAGTGCCTGATAAATCGTTAGGCGAGGTGGGATTAGGCTAGATGGGATGGAATCATCTGAAAAGGTAGGGGTACGGTAGGTAGCGGCATGACGTCACGCCGTCCCCCATGCCTATCTTTGCCCATTGTAATTGCTTAGGAAGTGGGAGGATGCCGTCCACAGTTTTTTGGAGGTGGGGATAGGGTCCCCCGCGTTCCCACGCGCTTTAACCCCTGCTGCTAAGTATTAATTGCTGTGAGGACTAACGAAAAATATTATGTGATAATAATAATAATAATAATAATAATAATAATAATAATAATAATAATAATAATAATAATAATAATAATAAAGTATCTGAATGATACAGATGTTTTTTCAACTTTTATTACAATTGCTGTGGGCTCCCATGAATCTGGTTATATTGTTTTTGAAAGGAATAAAGAGGCTTCAAACAACAATATGATTTGTATAAAAGAAAAAAAGCCTTATCAGTTGCAAGAACTGACAAGTGGCTTTGTGTCAGTTTTTTTAAACACAATGTTACGAGGCACAGAAGCCACCACGCCTGCGGTGTGCTTGCTTTTTTGCCTCAGGCAGCTTCAGCACTAAAATTAAGACTGCTTCAGGCAGACAGTACTAAAATTCTGTCAATTTATGTGTAGCTATCAGCAACCACACAGGTTCTTTGAAACGCTGAATTTTACAAGAAAGGTTATGTCCATCGGATAGGAAGCGAACGAAGCCCATCGTACGTTGTAATCCCTCCCCTCTTTTGCACACTGTGTGAAATTTAACTTGTATACTGTAGTAAGTTACAGAGAAGAGAATGTTTTTTTTTAAATGACATTATCGAATAAGATTAACCATTATTACAATATATTCAAGATGAAAAATATTCTTTTAACAGTCGTCGTACTTAGTTGTCTGCACTGAAATTCCCATAATGTGCTTTCTTCTTTTCTAACATGAGCTCCGAGCTTCTTCGTGTCTAAGTGGTTAGCGTACGTGCCTTTGGCGTGAGAGACCCGGGTTCGATTCCGGTGAGAGCTCATGTAGTTCGGGTTTGTCAATTAATCAGTAGGTCCCGTCTTATATAGCCTCGCTGCTGAAAGGGACGACAAAATCAACTCAACTCATATTGAGCACCATAGGAGATATAACTCCGAGGTGAATTTTGTCCCTGGAAAACCTCCCAAAATCATCAACGGTACGAAATATGTCTGCAATGCAACATGTCCACCATTTCCAACTCTATGCTCTGTGATCTAGTTTGCTTTTTATGTTTTCAGTAAACTAGACAGACAAAAGGAAGAATAGAGGCTTTCTTCCAGAAAATTGTGTTCGAGGGTGGGGGGTCACACAGGCTCGTATCCACGGGGAGTCTAGGGGGCCGGGCTCACCAAAACTTTTTACATTAGAATGATTTATGAGCATTAAAGTAGTCAGCCATTAGGATTTTTTTGTTTTAGGATGATACCAGATTCGACTCCTGGTGTAAGCTCAACTTTCAGTATTGTGTCATTTGCTGGTCTCGTCTCATACAGATTCGTTGAAAAACCTCTAAACATGTGCTATGACTAGTATGCGAACTAATGTTTTTTTTTAGCAAAAGAGAGAGAAATTTCTTGCTTTAGACTCTGCCCTGTAATCCAGTTTCTCTGGAGGCGAGATTGAATGGTTGGGAACGACCTATCAGATTCAAGTTCCGAACCCACATATAAAAGACCTTCCTTTATAACCTTGGTGTTGTATAAAGACGAAAAACAAAAATATACTGATAGCTCCAGTAATAGATATTATAGCAAAGAGATTTAAAAAATAGGTGGTTTTGAAATAGAGAAAGGACAGTACCTGAGCTTTATTAGTATTACTAGCATATATTACCCGCTTTGCTAAGTTAAAATGAAAATTTTAAAGCACAACTCCGTATTTCATGTGTTTAGTACCCGTGAAATATGCTGTTTTCGTTTTTAGTGGCATCGATTTAAACAGCATCGGAAAGATCATTGATCAACTCGGCGACCCCAAAAATCATGGATTCGACACCAATAATGGTCATTTTCGGTCATTTATATATATATTTCCTCCTCCCCTATGTTGCGGGCCATGGCAACGAAAGTGTCACTGTTCATCTCAGCGACCCCCCACAAATGTGGATTCAGCACTAATTGACGGTCATTTTCCATTATCTTTAAATATCTCTTCCTCCCTTTCCCCCAAGTTGTGGGGTTGAATTTGAATTTAAACATGATCGAAAGTACCACTGCTCATCTAAGCGACTCAGAAAACTATAAATTTGACACTGATAGTGGCCATTATCGATCATTTTATATATCACTTTCTCCCCTTCCCGCAAGTGGCGGAGCTGATTTTGCATTTAAACCGGATCGAAGATGTCACAGTTCATCAGAATGATCCCGAAAACTATGGATTAGGCACTAATATTGGTTATTTTCGATTATTATTATTATATATAGCTCCCCCTCCCCCGTGCTCCGGCACACGAAATCAGAATTGTCACTGTTAATCTCAGCTACTCCTAAAACTATTGATTCGACACTAATATTACTCAGTTTCGATCATTTTTAAACGTTTATCCCCCTCTCCTCCATTGTACCCTCCACCTTCCCAACTATTAGGACTGAACTTGGATTGAAACAGCATCAGAAGTGTTACTGTTTGTCTCATCGGGCTCGAAAACTATGGATTTAACAGTAATATCGGTCATTTTTGATCATTTTTAAATTTCTCTCTCTCTCTCCTTCCCCTACGTTGCTTCGTCAAAGTGAATAGCCTAAAGTAATCCCTGCCCCTGTACTCATGTATATTGAAAATTTGATTTCGATCGGTCGGGTGGTTCAAGAGTGATGAAGTCACAGAGACAGGCATTTTTATTTTTATTTTTTTACATATATCTGCCCCTCTCCCTCCCCTACGTTGGCTCGTCAAAGTGAAATGATAAAAAAACACCCAAGGCCCGACCATCATATTTGTTGAAAATTAGATCGAGATTGGTTGGGTGGTTCAAAAGTTATTAGGTTTTATTAGTTTCTATTTATACGTTCCCCCCTCCCCCCTAGGATGTACTGTTAAAGTAAAATTACAAAAATGTTTCCAGATACAAACCTCATACATCTTGAAAATTTGATTGCGATCGGTCGGATATTCAAGATATAGTTCAAGAGTTATTAAGTTACAAAAATAGTGGCTTTCAGTCTTATATAAATTGATTTTTATATATATCTCTCCTCCTTTTCCGCCCCCACGTTACTTCGTCAAATTTAAATAACACGATCCCAGGCTTGAGCCTCATCGATGTTGAAAATTTGATCAAGATTGGCCGAGTGGTTCAGGAATTATTAAGTTTTATTTATTTTTACACCCCCCCTAAGTTGTACCATCAAAGTGAATAGCCTAAAACCAGCCCAGCCGTAAAACTCATCCATGTTTCAAATTTGATTAAGATCAGTGGGGCGGTTCGGGAGATTTATAGTCACAAACATAGTGTTTCTCAATTATATATATATATATATATATATATTAGTAGTGTCGAATCTAGATTTTTTCCTATGGGGGCAAAGTAAAATTTTACGGCACATTCCACCAGCCCCCCTTCCAACAGAACGGCGAATATGCATCGTTTTTACCACTACCACTCTACATTGAGACTTTTCCCAAATAGGCAATGCTGCCTTCGATAGAAGGAAAAAAAGTTTGAAGGGTCGGATCGGGACAGTGAAGAGAAGAGTGGCAGTGTTGGGCAAATTTCAATTGAATTGACAATTAACAATTAATCTGCAATTTACAACGGAAGTAAGTAATGGTTAATTGTTAATTGCAGTTGCCCATTAATAAAGGAGAATCAATTGCAATTAATCAATCGATTGAAAGTAATTGCAATTGAAATTAATTAGCAATTAATTCAATTGCAATTTTTGATTTCCACAGCAATTACTTTCAATTGATTAATCAATTGCAATTGATTTTCACTGATTAATTTTCAACACTGTAGTTCAGAGAGAGTGTGGGGCAAGGAAAACTTTAGCCACGACCAACTGACCCACCACCCATCGTAACCCATGACCCACCGTGACCCACTCTGTCCCACCACCCACCATGAACCACTGTCACACACTGTGACCCAAGACCCACCGAAACCCATTATCATCAACTCTGACCCACGAATCATGCCCTCTTCTCTACTGACTAAAGAGTTTAAACTTGTAATAAAACAAGGCTATGAAATTATCACTCATTGGATTTTAAATTTCTACGATCAATCACTCAAGCACCGCTCTATTACAATAACGGTGGATCTGACCTTTCTAATATAAATAAAATAGAGTTTGCTTGAGAGTCTGTCTCTCTATCTGTGTGCGGCCCGTGGACCAGACGAGTGGACGAAAGTTTTTAAAATTTGGTCGCGGGTAGCTTGGTCTAGGCCACAGATCAAGACGAAGTGTTTTTTTTTCAACCGGGACCGGCCTGGGAACCAGACAAGTTGGCCGAGAGTTACCAAATTTTGGACACGGATACCTTGGTTCAGGTCCCAGACCAAGGTGAAGCGTTTTTGACTAAATTCGAACCAGGGGGGTCTCAGGAGAGCGTTAACCCAGATATGTAAAAGTAGTAGAAAATGACCGATATTAGTGTCGATTTCATAGTTTTCGTGGTCGCTGAGATCAATGGTGATACTTTCATTAGCGATGATTTTCTAATTCAGCCACCATTGTATGGGGGCCGGGAGTCACCGGGGTGGAGAATTGCGAGACATGTAAAAATAATGGAAAATGACCGATATTAGTCTCAAATCAATAGTTTTCACTGTCGCTGAGATGAATAGTGATACTCACACAGGCGTTGACTTCCAAATACTGCCCCCATCGGCTGCTGGCCAGAGGCATGTTTTTTTTTCAAAATTGGAACCAGAGGATCATAGGGGCTTTTATCGGAATATGTAAAAGTAGTAGAAAATGGCAGATTTTAGTGTCACATTCAAAGTTTTCGCGGTATCGGCTGGAGGCCAGAGGCGATTTTTTCACAATTCGAACCAAGGGGGTCTCAGGGGGCGTTTACCGGGACATGTAAAAGAAGTAGAAAATGACCAATATTTGTGTCGAATCCATATTTATCGGGATTGCTCAGATGTATAGTGACAACCCCGATAGTGTTTACGTTCAAATTCAGCCCCCATCGGCCTTCCCAATGAAAACACATGTATATATATTATTTTGTTTTCCATGTAGTTAACATTAATGTCATAGCAGATTAAATGATAAAATTCGAATTAGTAATTCTGTTTTACATTGCTCCATACATACACTGGAGCAAATCCCGGGGGGATGAAGGGGACATGTCCCCTCCAATCTTGGAACTGGGGAGATTGTCCTCCCCAATAATCCGATTTGAAATGTGTTTTTTTTGGGAGAGAAATTTGATTATTGTGTCCGATCGCTAGAAAGGAAAGTGAGATGAAATTAATGTCCACTCAGAATAAGCCTCAAATCTGCTTGCCTCCCAATGTTGAAGACAATTCTGCTCCCCTGATCCTCTACAGCGTTGTTTCTCGGCTACAGAAATATTTTGAACATCGCTATATATGTATATATATATAATATGGGAACGATCTTACCCGTTCCCCCCTCCCCTAATGTTGAAGACAGATTTGCGCTGTTGCATACATACCTGTCGTTTCTCGTTTCTTTTTGTCCATGAACTCAAAATCCTGGACAAGGCTTGCATAAATTTCTCGCCGTGCTTTTTGCTTTTCAATCCTGTCCTTGAAAGAGTCTGTTATCTTATCCCATATGCAAAGTCTACATTCCACAAGTTCAATAACGGTTAAAATATCGAATGGAAAAATTCCTGCCATCTCTAAAAATCTAAGCAAAAGTAGAAAGGTAGGAATGCAATAATACACAACCTTTTGATCCAGTCACTGTAGCTAAAATGCAGAACTCTATCAGGGGGTCGATCCCGGTACAAAGGGGAGAGGGAAAACTTTGATACATATCTTTGGTCTTTCTTTTCAATTGCCATTCTACACATTATTTTTTAAAATGGAAGATTTTGGATAGTTTTGGAAGCGAGAGAAAAAATCTGTAACAAGTGAAGCATGAAGTCACATCCCTATTGTTGAGATCACAATCAAGAAAATGCCAAGTGAGTAACTTGTCCTTGGAGCTTGGGAAAGAGTGTTTGATTGTGTTGGTTTCGTTTCAAAATAATAATTCTACTTTGTCTTGTCAAAAAATATTGTATTCAATCACTGCTTATTGAGTGGAACCGGGAAAAGTGATCTGCACACAATTCTAATGAAAATAAAAGGAAGTAATAATAATCAGGATTTTTTCCATATGCTTATGTTCACAGTGTATCAAAATTTGAAAATTACGCTTAAATTAATTTCCAGAATGTATTGAAATTTAAATGCATTAATAGATTAAAAAATATACCATCAAAGAGTGTGTGTGTGAGAGAGAGAGAGAGAGAGACAGAGAGAGAAAGAACAAAAATTAAAAATTAGTGGAAAATAATCAAGAACTTGGTTATCTAAATTTTCTATATTCTATTTGGTAATAGCTATTTAGAGGGAAACCAGTACTCTTCAAACTTCCCACATTTTATACTTATTTAATAAAGGGAATTAGCTACTCCAAAACAGAGACTGTAAAAAAATAATAAGCTGTTACGAAGTTGTTTATAGGACAAGATAATAATAATATTATTATACAATTATAATAGAAAAAAATGGAAACAACTAAATTCCAAAGACAAGAAACGAAACAAAAATATACAGCGCCTTGTCACTCACTCTCTTCATCTAACCCACTGGCCGGCCGACATTATCAGCCACATGTGCATCCAATCATAAGATAACATTGCCACCGACAAAATCGGTGTCGGCGACATCGCCGACATTATCTGGGGCTTGGCCGACAGCATCTGCGTGACGGAGGATCGGCCGATAATATCGGTGGCGTGTGTAAGCTACGATTTGAGTACATTGAAGTCGATTTCACCGCCGACATTATCGATGCTTCCACCGATATTATCGTTGCCGTGTGCAAACGCACTAAGACTTCTCTTTGATCTGTATGTAAACTTTTGTCAGTTGATGCAAAAAATAAGTGAGTTTGTTCTACGCTCTACATTTCGAAACTGATTTTATAAGATGAACAGACTCCCCACACTTGAAAACAACATAGACAGATTTTCTGAAACTTTCGTACGTTGTTAGCTGCAATATTCCTGTACAGGTAATTATTCGCGGAGATGTTTACATAGAATCAAGGAAATCTCTACGATCTATGAAGAGAAAGAAAACAGACTTTGTTCTTATTTGCTGTCAATCTACATTCCATCGGTTTCTTTTTCTCCGCGGACAATCGTAAGTTCACGCACGTGACCTAGCGAGGGAAGAGAGAGAAAGAAATCTACCTGGTTAGATTCCTATCTGCTGTTCTGCACTGTTGCAAAATGCCGCCAATATCTTAAACAGCTTTTAAATGGAAGAAAATTAATTTTTAATTAGCGCGCTATAATATTACCTTAGCAAGAAAAAGTAAAAGTGAACATGCAATATTAATACTAATAAACATTTGGCCGAATTTTGAACTCTATAAAATAAATAGCTTTATAAAATTTTGGAAAGAAATATGCTATGTTATTATATATATTAGGGATGGCCAAAAATTTTCGGATCCGGATATCCCGGACCCAGTGAGATCCGGATCCGGATCTTGCCGGATCCGGACCTAGATCCGGATCTCGGATCTGGGTCCGGATCTCGGATCTGGATCCGAAATTCGAATCTCAGACCTTGATTCGTATCCAAACCTACATCTGAAATTGTGATCTTATAAAATTGAATATCTAAAATTCGTTAAAACTTTTTTCGGATTCACTGATATAGTAGGTTGCTGTGCTTTTAAATGTTTCCGTAACACGTTTGTGCTACCTTTGTTCTTTATTTTATTTTAACCTTGCAATATTTACATGTTGCACTTTCTGTCGAAGTCGCTTTAGTAAAATGTTTCCAAGTTTGATTTCTTCCCATTTCAGAGTATAGTGAACTGTCTGAAAACTGATGTAAATGGTAACAAATTCTTCTGTTTAGCTCCTCTTCGAAACTTAATGTTAGCTTCACATTGATAATATTTATTTTATTCTTAGAAAATAAACTTTCTCCTTTTCTCAGATACAAATGAAATATCTTTTAGATAAGGCCCTTTTAATCGCAGGAATACTAGACAAAACAAATTCTTTATTAATAGTAGTTTCTGACTCACTAGAGTCTAACCATCAACAAATGTAATAATGAATATCTTTCACTTCGAAGGTATATATATTACGGTGAAGGGTTCGATCCGTGTACCTTTTCAATTGAGACTTTGGTCCCCGTGAAGGGCTGAGCCATTCTATTAATGGTCCTGGGTTCGTTCCGTGTTTGTCCCTGTGATATCGGGAGCCGTTCTATTACGGTTCCGGGGTTCTAGCAGCATTGCGCTGTAGAGTGCACACCGTCCTTAACCGGCCTCCGTGAAGAACTCCCTACTCCCTGCCCGTAAATAATACAGCTTCGCACTATTTTACTCACGGGTACGGAAAGTTCGTCCCCACGACGATTGCTTAAGGAAGGTGCAATATACCTCACCGTTACGGTCCAGATTCGGACGGGAACTACCTGGGCGAAGATCTAAGACGTATTACGAAAATAGACGAGAGCATCGCCTACTTTCAAGAACCGTGCGCAGGTTATCCAACAATCACCTTCTTATTACGTCATGCAATCTGTAAAAGAAAAACTGACAAATTTATATCTTATTGTGCCATTTATTTAAAATGAATAAACGTACCTGAGATAAACAATCTTTCCCTTACATTGTTCGCCCCGTTTACGTAATGAGTTTGTAAGTGCACTTTATTACTCACTTCGTTATATTGTCCGCCATGGCTTGATGAAAGACGTGATCACATTTTAGGTTGGAACACTATATATCCGTCGAATCCACTGACCAAGATCGTTCTTTCTTCCAATGTTGAGAATTTAGTAGACGGTTATTGCAAGTGAACACATTGATGACATTATGTCGTGGTTTTGATCAGGAGTTGATCAGTTTTGGGATATTTTTGTATTGGTCGTTTACAACATGTCCGTTGCATTTTAGTACCACCTTCCAAGTCCTTTTTGTTTTCTTTTTAGTCTCCAACACGCCCCCTCGTTGTTATAAAATACCACTTGGGGCTAATTTGTTTTGATAATGAGTAGCATAAGAATTGCCAAAATGTTCAAGTTAATAATACTGTTTTCGTTAATAATTTCTACATATTCGAAGACAGTGATAGATATCTAGATTACAAGGTAACTAATATTCCACTTAAAAAAAACGTTTGAGGACGAGATATTGTAGTGATCAGCAAAATAGCTGAGTCACTCACATTCACACACACCAACACAACACAACGAAAAACTAGTTGTCCTCTCATAACTTTCTTCTTCCTCTTCTTCTATCCTGTCTTTTAACACCACTAGGCGGCAGCACAATCAACAAGAAGCATACACTGCACAAAGTGTACGAATTCAGACGAACGTCACATAACGCTCTAACGCAGAATTTGCGTTTATACGAAAAATATTATAAGCAGAATTTTGGTACAGTTACATATACAACAAAAAATATAGATTGGTTGGCGTGAGAATTTCAGGAGAGCGATATGGTTGTGTTCGTTGTATGACTTTATTACCTAACTTATGGCTTGCCCTTCTGAGGTCGGTCGTTTGTTGAAGGAGTAAATATAAAAGAGATTTCTATTATTTTTTCTTCACCCTCCATGTTTCTTTAAACATACATTGCAGGAGGTAACCAAAACATATCCATGTGTCGTATCATTTAGCGTTTTGTGTTTTGTATATTAAAGTGTTCAAAAATATTATCATATTCGCATTTGTTCATGTGATCTCAGGTTCCATTCTCGGTGGGAACATACATGAGAAAATTGAAAGCTGAAACAATATGAAAATAGTATTTAAAAGTCTGGAAATTGATATTAAAACTTTAGCTATATATTGGGACTGTAAGGCTGTAGTTAAATTAACCCACACGTTTCGTGAAGATATATTACGTCGTTATTGTTTTTTCACTATAAGCTACCAGATACATCCTCAGAGGCTACTCCAGACTGTAGTAATCAACAGATGAAAACATTGGAAAAGGAATGGAAGGAAGGTCTCCAGAGCCTTAAATCAAGGTACTAACCTAGCATTTGCCCAGTATAACTGAGAAACAACCCTGAAAAATCCTCAGTCAGGATGGCTGGTCTCCGAATTCGAATCCGGTATTATCCAATTGCGAAGCAAGAATCATAACAAGTAGCCTGAGCTCGCTCCGTATTATTATTATTATTATTATTTAATTAATGTAATGTTTTAAAATTAGTGCAAATTAAACCGTACTTTATTTATTGCTGATGTTATAGTTAATAAGTCTACATGAGACATCAGTCCGCTATCAAGAAAGAATACTAGAACTGGAATTCAGGAAGCGGGGGTAAAGAGATTAATGAGGATGAGGAAACTATGTACGATGCAAAAACTGAGTAATTATGACTTCGTCACAGATATATTCACTTACATACGTCAATTAATATTTCTCTGATAAAGTACACTCTTACTTTCTATAGTGGCAGGAAAATGGCCCGCTTTTGTAAACGAACACACAAAGCACGTGGGTATAGGCGCAATGTCCGTGCAAAGAAATATAGGTAAAACTAGAAAAAAAATAGGGAAAGCGAGGGGAAATGATAAACCGCCCTTTAACTTAAAAAAAAACTAAAAATAACTAAACTTAGAGCTATGAAAAACGCGAGACGAATTTTATTGAAAAGATTGTTTTTCCTTAGTGATTAGTTCTTCTAACTATGAACATGAATTAAAAAGAAAACAAGTAACTAGCTCCGAGTTTCGCAAACTAGTTGAAAATAAAATATTGGATAAAATTTAATAATAAAGAAGGCATTTATGATAATTAAAACAAACTAAATTCTTGGCACGACAGTCCTTTGGTTCCTACCAGCGGCCTTACGTTCAAAGTGGGGATGTGTAGTCAACGCATCGACACCCGAAGTCCTTATGCCGGCTTTCTAGACTGGAGTCCGCTACCTCTTACTTAAGATAACTCCCCAATTGTCTTCACGATGCTGGGTCAACATCGAAATTGTTGAGTGCCTCTCCGGAAATTGAACCCATGACCACGGGCACCGAAGGCAGGCTTTCAGTCTTCTATAGACGAAAAGCTATAGTTACCCACATTATCTAATACAGAAATAAGTTCTGATTCTCTAATAGCTGCTGATGGTGATAGTCAAGGTTCACCGAAGCATGAACCCAAACCCAAACTGAGATATTGATGTCACTGGAACGCCTGAAAAGTCATTGTGGGTAAGTGAATTGCCCGGATGTCCGGAATTGTCAGGATGAAGGGCGATGGTGATGTGAAATGCGGGGCTGTCAGAGGTACTACTTATGATAATTGGATTTATAAACTATGTTGCCATAAACCCTCTTCAAGAACATAACTGTTAATCTTAGCTTTGAAAATGTTACATAAGGAGTATTATTGCTATTATTAGGTTGCATTAGGAATTATCGGATTTATCTTAACGCTTAATTTTTACATCTCTTCTAAGTTACGAATATTTAAATCGCAATTATACCCTTAAGGTCAATTAGTGATATTTTAAATCATGAAATGAAATGAAATCTTTAAGTTTAACGTCCCGCGGTTATGCCGGTTAGGCTAAAGGAGACGGTGATAATGAGAAATGAGTGAAATGGTGGAATGAAGGAAGTGGGAGGAAACGGGGGAACCCCGAGAATACCCACGAGCACGTTGTTTGTCCACCACAAAGTGCATCGTGCTGTGATCGAATCAGGAACCCCTATCATCGAAGGTGAACGCTCTACCACGGAGCTACCGCACCCTTCATTTTAAATCATTTCGAACCAACTTTATATACGGTTAGTCTTACTATATTTGAATAATTGAGACCAGAAGCAGTCTACACGCTAAGTCCAAAAGAATCTTGGCCGACTTCCTGATAAACCACGTCTTTTAGAAAGGTGAATTGTGGCAATCCGATACCCACATGAGGAAATCTTCGGTTCAGTGTGAAAGCTTCCATAAGAACCAGCACTCTCATCAGTGAAATGTGCTTTGGTAATTTTTATTCAATGTGAAAGAACCTAACTTTATTGCTAAAAAAATGGCATTTATTTCAAACAAGTCGCCATTACAGTTTTCGTATTTAAACACAACACCCATGAAAAGTCATGTTAAAGCGCGACTTGCCCCTGAAAAAGAATATATATCTGTTTTTAGTTTCTCGTGTTCCCCAAAGTACACCCGGACTTAGTGCAAGTGCCTTCCGCTCGCACTACCTAGGTACAAACGGCTACGATCTTGGTACTAGCACTTGTTTCGGTTTCCAGATCTCAAATATTTATCTTTCAGCCTGATTCTATGTATAAATCCGAAATTTCAAATCTAGATAAGGGGCACCAAAATTCATAGTTTATTCTCAGTGCTCATATTGTGATTTATTAAATAATTATTAAATCTAATAATAAGTTATACATTTGATATTTTGAGCAGACTGAACAAGATAAATATACGTAAAAACTAGTCAATACTTATCTTAACTCTTTATGTTTTCTTAACTGTCAATGAAATAGGTGTATTGAATAATTTTAAATATTCGTGTTTTGTATTCCGGTTTCAAATATAAATATGTATGTATTTCATCTCGGTCCTGCAACCGGGTGGACTTAGATTCGACATTCGAACTCTCATCCGGATCAGATTAGATTATTTTTAGTTAGGCAAGCATTTAATCGTTAGTGTAGATTGAAGGAGACAAATAGACTTGCCAGTATTCTTCTTAATTTTCTGTTTTCTTCTTCACTGTCAGGACTTCGTGAAATTTCTTTCGGCGAATTTTTGATATTCAAGTTTATCACAATTTGGGTGGGATGTGGGTTTGGATAAGAATCAAGATCTGAGATCCGAATTTCGAACCCAGATCCGAATTTCGAATCGAGATCCGGACCCAGATCCGAGATCCGGATCCAGATCCGAGATCCGAAATCCGGATCCAGAACCGGATCTTCGAATCCGACCAGATCCGGATAAGGCCATCCCTAATATATATAACGTTACCCTCGCGTTCCCCCTCAGTTTTACCCCTACTATATATGAGAATTAACATTTCCCTTTATACTTATTATGGACATAACAAAATGGATACTCAGAACAGTTTTAGTTTCCAAACAATAATGCCAAGAAGCAAGCATATCTCCATGAAACAAGCATATAGTTTTGTTTATTTCTTTCTTTCTTGACTCTTCGATCTAGTCGATCGCCTGAAGGCAAAACATCGCACAGCAAACAAGCTGCTTCGACACGTGCCAACGACAGAACGAAAGTCTTGATTTTAGTACTCAAACTACACTCAGGCAAAAAAAAATGCCCGTACGCTTCTGTGCCTTGTAACATTGTGTTAAAAAAAAAACAAACACAAGGTCAGCTGTCAGACACCTGATAAGACTTTTATACAAATCGTCGTTGTTTGAAGCCTCTTTATTCCTCTTAAAAACAATATATCCAGATTCGCGAAAGCCCACAGAGATTGTATTAGAAATTTAAAAAAAAATATCTTTATCATTCAGATCATTTATTATTATTATTATTATTATTATTATTATTATTATTATTATTATTATTATTATTATTAGTAGTAGTAGTAGTAGTAGTAGTAGTAGTAGTAGTAGTAGTAGTAGTAGTAGTAGAATTACCACATAATATTTTTCGTTGGTCCTTACAGCAATTAATACTTAGCAGCAGAGGTAAAAGTGCTTGGGAATGCAGGGGACGCCGTCCCCCACCTCCAAAAAATGTGTACGGCGTCCCCCCAGTTTCTAAGAAATTACAATGGGCAAAGATAAGCATGGGGGACGGCGTGATGTCATGCCGCTATCTACCGTTCCCCTTCCTTTTCAGATTCACTTTATCTTTGCTTAGCAGGAAATCGATACAAGAGTTAG
Organism: Thermobia domestica; assembly: GCF_964235325.1. Taxonomy (NCBI): domain Eukaryota; kingdom Metazoa; phylum Arthropoda; class Insecta; order Zygentoma; family Lepismatidae; genus Thermobia; species Thermobia domestica. Next base: position 62,669,459 of record NC_137467.1, read on the forward strand.
TAGGACAGCCACTCTTTATTGATAAAAATCGTAGTTTGGCGTTATTAAAAACAAAATTTCTCTGTCTAGAGGTAGAAGAGAGGGAACCATGGAAATTACTATTGCCACGTACAAAAATGAAACCTGTATTCAACACTGACTACGTATAATTCAAGGATTTTTTTAAAAGCAAAATGCTTACACCTTTTCAAAAGTAAAATTAAAATAATTACTAAGAAATACATTCATTGAAAAACTCAGGGGTGGCAAGTCCACCGTTTTAAATCTGCTGCAGAGCGTTTGAGTCCAAATTCAAGTAAAGTTAACGCATGGAAGACCGAGATTCGATTCCCGGTGGGAGTTCATGTGATTCGGATTCGACGTTAGTTAGTTGGTCCACGATTTATATAGCTTCGCTGCTGAAAGGGACGTTAAGTTCAAAATCAACTCAAGAAAAGTTAAAACAATGAGAATGTTTTCTACTGTTTTGTCGTATGCAATTCTATGTTAAATAAAACTACATACACTATTTGATGATGGAAGCATCGTCAGAAATACAGTATCCAATAAATAAAACTTTTCACGGAGGGTTTATCTGAAGATACATACAAATATTGAAAATATTTTAAAAAGGTGCATAATGCTCAAATACTATTTTATCGCGTATGAACTTAAGTCTTCTAGAACAGCAAGTTCTGACCAGATATTAACACCGCAGAACCAGAATATGATCAAGGGATGGACTAAACCAGCGTTTCCCAACCGGTGTGCCGCGGCACAGTGGTGTGCTGCGAAAGGGTCGCTGGTGTGCCGCGAGGAAATCGGAACAGAATTATTAATTCTATAGCAATCAAATTGCAAGACATACAGAAAAAGGTATATTTGTATTTCAAATTATTACTATGAATCTAAAATTTAAAGTTTCATACTGTGTTACTTTTCTGTAGAACATTTTTCTGTACATTTCTAATTTTGAAAAAAAAAAAGTATTTGTTATCATTGTTTTGACCATTATTGATTCTTTATTGTTGCAGACTATTTCGTAACTTGAAATTTTAAAATATTATTCAATCTTTCCGGCAAAGTAAACATGCATACGAATTACCTATATTTGTGTTTTAAAAGTAAAAGAGATTCGTTTGTTCGTTTGTTATTTAGTGATCCTCCTTCTTAATGAAAGGTTGGATACAGTTTTCGAAAAAAAAGTGTATTTTTAACAACTTGAGCCCTATATCTGATTGTAATTGTTTTCTATTTTTAAATTAAAATGAAAAATAAGCATAATGATTTACCACGGGGAAAAAACAGTGGTCTAGCTTTCTTCTCTGTGAGAAGGATGTCAGTAATCAGACAAAAATACTACAGTATTTTATATTTTCAAATAATAATAATAATAATAATAATAATAATAATAATAATAATAATAATAATAATAATAATAATAATAATAATAATATGTGTGCCGCGAGAATTCAAGTTACCCTGAAGTGTGCCGCAAGTTGAAAAAGGTTGGGAAACGCTGGACTAAACCATAGTTTCCAACTTTACCCAGTGTAAATAAAATAGGATTGAAACCCACTCTATCCAGTGTACACCTGAGCGTCATGGGGGGAGCTGTATCCCTATCCCCTATAAAATTCCTCTTGGATCCGCGCCTGTCGAAACCAATTCATATTTCATAACTTCATACACGGCATGATCAAGCACTGAATCTACTGAAATCTTACTACATAAAATAATTATCGAGTGTCTACACTTTTTCTATTAAAGCTCATAGTATATTCTATCATAATATAAATTGTCACTCATGTAGTGTGTGCTAATATAACTAGGAATGCGCACGAGACAAGATTTGTGGCTGTCTCGTCTCGAAAATGTGCTGTAAAAGTGATGTCTCGATTTGAAAAATGTATATTTCTCTATTGGAAGTGTCATGTCTAGACTCGAATTTTGTCAGGAAAATCCTCTCTCGATTCGTCTCGTGCGCATCCCTAAATGTAACTCATGACAAAAATGTTTTGTTTTAAAACAAAATTAAACGGTTGAAGTGGACTCTGCCGAGTAGAAGACATCCAATTTATTAAACCGCCTCGCAACTCACTTGGCAGCACACTTAGGTTACACTCTTCACCTTTTTCCCATGCTATCTAAAGTATCGGCTAATCTTAAATTCGCATTGCCGATTCGGGTTTTCTAACAAGAATTATTATGTTGCAACTTAATTTGGATGTGAAATCCTGACTTAATTAGCATTTAAGAACTTCGAAGTCTGCATTAAAATCATGACAGAAATATAGTTAAATCTCAGTTCTAAATTTTACGTCTACCTTGCATCTAAATACTTGTGCTGTCATTTCTTTCAATGTTGGTAGGAGCCGAAGTTCCAATTGATCCCAATTTTTCGCTTTAATTCCCTCTATTTGTTCATAAAATTTTAAAGAAATATTATTATTAACAAGCAACACTTCTGAAGTGTAACACTCCGATCTTGATAAAATTTGGAAGGTAGATAATATACATGAAATAAACGAATACGTGTTTCTTATTTTCTGCGGAGAAAAGGGTTTTAAGGGGCAAGAGACCCCACCCACAATTTTGAAAGTTGAGGCCCCAAAGGCAAAAACCAAGGAAACCGAAGTAAACGAAATTTTACACACATATTGCAGATATAAAATGAGGGAACACGTGTTTCGTATTTTCCTGGAAAAAACGGTTAGGTGGGGACCGGATCCCTCCAAAACTTTCATCACGAAATATCGAAAGTGATAATAGCAATATGACAAATGTGTGTAAAGGACACAAAGAATTGCAACGAAATTTTGTGTATGAACAACATACCAAAAAATAAAGGCACACGGTTTTTTTATTTTGTGCTGAGAAACGATTTCAGGGGGCAAAAGCTATCACCCAAAATTTTGAAAGTTAAGGCCCGGAAGGCCAGAGGAAGTGAACCGAACTGAATGAAATTGTGCACAGATATTGTCGACATAAAATGAGGGAATACGTTTTTCTCATTTTCCTAAGAAAAAAAAAGAAAACCGTTTAGGTGGGACACACACACCTCCAGAACTTTGATCATGAAATATCAAAACTGCTAATAACAGAAGTGTTTGAAGGACATGACGAACTGGAACGACACATTGTGTAGGGACAATACGCAAAAAATAAGCGAATACGGTTTTTGTTTTATTTTCTGCGGAAAGACGGTTTTAGGGGGCAAAAGCCCCCATCCCAAATTTTGAAATTTGAGGCCCAAAATGCAAGAAGAAGTGCACCGAATTAAATGAAATTGTGCGCAGATATTGTAGACGAAAAACGAGATAATTGGGTTTCGTATTTTCCTGGGAAAAGCGGTTGAGTGAGGCACGGACCTTCTAAACCGTTGATTACGGAATATCAAAAGTGCAAATAAACATACGCAAAAGTTCCTAAAGAATATGGAGAATTGGAACGAAACTTCGTAAAGGGACTATTTGCAAAACAGTATATGAAACGTGTTTTAATTTTTGCGGAAAAACAGTGTTGGGGATTAGGTCCCATCCCAAAAAAAAAGGAAATATTACCGTAATAGCTCAGAAAGGAGTGGACCCAAGCAAATCAAATTGTGTGTAGGCATTATATGTAAAATAAGGGCTCGCGTGTTTCTCAAGTTTTCCTATCCGTTTTGCTTCAAATTTGGCATACCAGTAGCAAACTGGAAATAAATCGACACGTGTTTTTCTTTATGCTGAAAAAAAAACATTGCAAGGGTTAAAGGTGCCTCCTGAAATACTATAAAATACGCTGTACTGTTTGTGTTTGCTGTTACTTGATCTGCCAAATTTGAAGAAATCGGATGGAGACACGACCCTTGTGAAACACGAGAGGCCATATTTTACATATCCAATATCTACATACAATTGCTTTCGCTTCGGTCCATTTCTCCCGCGACTCAACGCCTCGGTTCACTCACATTTTTTTTCTTTCAGGAAAATACGAAACACGTATTCCCTCACCTTACCTCTACAATATTAGTGGACATTTCATTCACTTCGGTCCACTTCTTCTTGTCTTTTGGGGTCAAATTCCAAAATTGTAGACGGGGGCTTTTGCCAACCAAAACCGTCTTTAACCAAAATTAAAAAATGTATTCGTTTCATTTTTGCGTATTGCCCATACTCGCAGAGCTCCTCCGTGGCTAAGCGGTTAGCATACGCACCTTTGGCGTGGGAGACCCGGGTTCGATTCCCGGCGGGAGCTCATGTGGTTCGGATTCCACGTTAATCAGTAGGTCCACGTCTCATATAGCCTCGCTGCTGAAAGGGACGCTAAACTAAAATCAACTCAACTCAACCCATACACGCAGTTTGATGCAATTGTTCATGTCCGTTACACGCATCTGATATACTGTTACTAGATATTTTGATATTTCGTGATGAAGGGTTTGGAGGGATCCAAGCTCCACCTGGCCATTTTCCAGGAAAATAAGGAAACTTATTCCCTAATTTTGTGTCTACAATATCTGTCCAAATTTCATTCACTTCAGTTCACTTCTTCTTACCTTTCGCGCGTCAACTTTCAAAATTTTGGTTTTGGGTTCTTTTGCCCCTAAAACCTTCTTTCCGCAAAAAAGAAAAATATATTCTTTATTTTTTGTCCACACAGAAAGTTTTGTTGCAATTCTTCATGTCTTTTACACACATCTAACATATTGTTACTAGCATTTTTCATTTTTTGTGATCAAAGCTTTGGAGGGGTCGGTGCCCCACCCAACCGATTTCTAAAGGAAAATACGAAACCCGTATTCACTCACTTTATGTCTACAATATCTGTGCACAAATTCACTCCCTTCGGTTCACTTCTTTTTGCCTTTCGGGAGTCAACATTCAAAATTTTGTTTGGGAGGTTTTGCCCCCCCAAAACCGTTTTCCCGCAGAACATAACAAAATCCGTATTCATTTACTTTCTGCGTATTGTCCATACACAAAGTTATGTTGCAATTCTTTATTTCCTTTACACACATCTGACATACTGTTATTATTACCTTTGATTTTTGGGGATCAAAGGTTTGGAGGGGTCTGTGCACCACCCTACTGTTTTTCCCAGGAAAGTATGAAACTCGTCCCCTCATTTCACGTCTGCAATATCTGTGCACAATTTCATTCACTTCGGCTCACTTCTTCTTGCCTTTCGGACGTCAGCTTTCAAAATTTCGGGTGGTGGCTTTTGCCCCTGAAACCGTTTTTCCGCAGAACAAAAAAAGTATTCATTTTTCTGCGTATTGTTAATACACAAAGTTATGTTGGAATTCTTCAAGTTGTTTGCACACATCTGACATACTGTTGGTAGCACTTTTAATATTTCGTGATCACAGGTTTGGAGAGGTCCATGCAGCACCCAACCCTGTTTTCCAGGAAAATAGAAAACCGTATTCCCTCATTTTACGTCTACAATATCTGTGTAGAAATTCATTCACTTCGGTTCACTTCTTTTTGCCTTTCGGGCGTCAATTTTCAAAATTTTGTGTGGGAGCTTTTGCCCCCTAATACCATTTTTCAACAGAACATAAAAGAACCCGTATTGCTTTATTTCTGGCCTATTATCCATACAAAAAGTTTCATTGCAATTCTTCATGTCCCTTATACACTTTCTACATACTGTTATTAGCATTTTAATTTTTTGTGATCAAAGGTTTGGAGGGGTCCGTGCCCCACACGACTATTTTCTCCAGGAAAATATGAAACCCGTATCCTTATTTTATGTCTACAATATATGTTCACATTTGCACTCACTTCATTCACTTCTTGGGGCCGCGGTAGCTCAGTGGTAGAGCGTTCACCTCTGGTGCTTGAGGTCCCGGGTTCGATCCCAGCCCCCGCCAAGTGAACTTTGTGGTGGACAAACACCGTGTGCGTGGGTTTTCTCGGGGTTCTCCCGTTTCCTCCCACTTTCTTTATTCCACCATTTCATTCATTACTCATCATCACCGTCTCCTTTAGCCTAACCGGCATAATCGTGGGACGTAAAACTTAAAGATTTCATTTCATTTTTTTCGATTCACTTCTGTTTGCCTTTCGAGTTCAACTTTCAAAATTTAGGGTGGGAGCTTTTGCCCCCTAAAACCGTTTTCCCGCAGAACTTAAAAAACCCGTATTTGTTTACTTTTTGCGTATTGTCCATACACAAAGTTATGTTGCAATTTTTCATGTCCTTGACACACATCTGACATACTAGCACTTTTGATATTTTGTGATCAAACGTTAGGGAGGGTCCGTGCCGCACCCACTCCTTTTTTCCAGGAAAATACCAAACCCATATTCCCTCATTTTATGTCTACAATGTCCGTGCACAATTTGATTCACTTCGGTTCACTTCTTTTTGCCTTCCCGGCGTCAACTTTCATAATTTTGTGTGAGAGCTTTTGCCCCTAAAACCGTTTTTCCGCAGAAAAACCCTTTTCCATTTTTTTTTTTTTTGCGTATTGCCCGTACATAAAGTTTCATTGGAATTCTTCATGTCCTTTACACAAATCTGATATACTGTTACTAGCACTTTTGATATTTCCTGAGCAAATGTTTGGAGTGATCCGTGCCCCACCTAACAGTTTTTTCAGGAAATACGGAACTAGAATTCCCACATTTTATTTTCACAATATGTGTGAAAAATTTTCAATCACTTCGGTTCACTTCTTCTTGCTCTTTCGGCGTCAAATTTCAAACTTTTGGGGTGGGTTCATTTGCCCCCCTAAAACCGTTTTCCTGCAGAACATTAAGAAAACGTATTCTTTCATTTTTTGCCTATTGTTCATACACAAAGTTTCGTTGCAATTCTTCATGTCCTATACACACATTTGACATATTGTTACAAGAACTTTTATTTTTCGTGGTCAAATGTTTGGAGGGGTCCGTCCCCCACGCGGCCGTTTTTTCCAGGGAAATACGACATTCGTATCCTCATTTTACGTATTCAATATCTGTGAAAATTTTTATTCACTTCGGTTTACTTCTGCTTTTCAGGGGGCGCCGTGGCTCAGTGGTAGAGCATTCACCTCTGGTGCTTGGGGTCCTGGGTTCGATCCCAACCCCCGCCAAGTGAACTTTGTGGTGGACAAACACCGTGTGCGTGGGTTTTCTAGGGGTTCTCCGTTTCCTCCCACTTTCTTCATTCCACCATTTCATTCATTACTCATCATCAACGTCTGTCTCCTTTAGCCTAACCGGCATAACCGTGAGACGTAAAACTGAAAGATTTCATTTTTTCTTCTGCCTTTCGGACGTCAACTTCCAAAATTTTGTGTTAGAATTTTTCCCTCTAAAACAGTTTTTCCGCGGAAAATAAAAAACAACAATATTCATTTATTTTTTTGTCTACACATAAAGTTTCGTTGCAATTCTTCATGTCCTTTACACACATCTCAGATACGGTTACTAGCACTTTTGATATTTCGTGATCAAAGGTTTGGAGGGGTTAGTGCCCCACCGAACCGTTACTTCCAGAAAAATACTAAAACCGTATTCCCCCATTTTATATCTACAATATCTGTGCACAATTTCATTCACTTCCGTTCACTTCCTTTTGCCTTTCGGGCATCAACTTTCAAAATTTTGGGTTTGAGCTTTTTGCTCTTAAAACTGTTTTTTTACAGAAAATTTAAATAAATGTTTTCCTTTATTTTTTGCGTATTGTCCATAGACGCAGTTTGATTAAATTCTTCATGTCCTTTACACACATCTGACATGCTGTTACCAGCACATTTGATTTTCCGTACCACGTTCCGTGCCCCACCTAACCGTTTTTTCGAGGAAAATACGAAACTCGTATCCTCATGTTACGTTTGCAATATCTGCGCTTAATTTCGTTCACTTCGGTTCACTTCTTGCCTTTCGGACATCAAGTTTCAAAATTTTGGGTGGGAAATCCGTTTTTCCGTAGAAAATTTAAAAAGGCCGTATTCCTTTAGTTTTTGCGTATTTTCAATACAAAATGTTCCGTTGCAATCATTCATGTCTTTTACACACTTCTGACATACTGTTACTAGCAGTTTTGATATTTCGTGATAAAAGGTTTGGAGGGGTCCGTGCCCCACCCAACCGTTTTTTCCAGGAAAATACGAAACTCGTATTCCCTCCTTTTACGTCTACAATATCTGTGCACAATTTTATTGACTTTGGTTCAGTTGTTCTTGTCTTTCGGGTGTCAACTTTCACAATATAGAGTGGGGCTTTTATATTAAAACTTACGTAACTTTATGTAACTTTTTCTTTTTTATGAGATTCTTTTTTTGGGAGGTGAGGAGAGAAATGTTTTCCTCTGATATGTGTCTTTTGCCATTCATCTTTTTTGAACTGCTAAAGTAAGATCATTTTGTAACTTTTGATGTCATCCATCTCCGTCATGATAATATTATTGTCATTTTTAACAATTTGTTTTATTCCCTCATTTGCAGTCTGCCACACTGATATATTTATTACAAAATTGAGGTTTGGTCCAGCGCCTTTCGAATTCGGAACCAACTCAACCGCCGAGCTTTTTGGGTTGCCTGCTATTGCAGGAAAACGAGAATTGCAGGTGGTAATGCACTTTTGGAGTCGTGTATACATCACATATTATGATACGAGACTATTTTACATAGTATGTTACAATCAGTGGCGTATTTAGGGGGGTGGCTTCCGGGCTTAAGCCCCCCCCCGAAATCTTACTTATTATAGTAAAGTACATGAAATATCTTGCAGAATTTTCACATTTTCAGGCAAAGTCCCCCCCGAAAGTTAGCAAAGCCCCTCCCGAAACAAAATCGTAAATACGCCACTGGTTACAATAAATGGACTTCATGTATGCCAAGAACTAGTACCTAGGTACCTTTCACTTCTATAGATAGGTATTTTTTAAAAGGAGTTTTTTAAACACTAAATGAAACAATAAACTACATACAGTAGTTATGGTTTTGGTTCCCAACATAAAAGAAATATATATTGTTCATGAAATATTGAACTTCAACTTCCGCTCTTGGAAAATTGAAATTTTGAGTTAGACCACTTGGCATCAAAGCAGTTCACTGTGAGATAAATACACTTCTCACTTTACTCTTCTGGTTGCAACGCTATTTCCTTTTTTTTTTCATGACAATTCCAGATTGTTTTGTTTTGTGCTGGGACTATATTTTATATTCACCTAATAAAATTAAGGATTCATTTTGTAATCAATTTTAAATTTACAGAAACTATTAATATAAGATCATAATCAAATCAAGCTAATTGTTTAATGCATTTCGAAGGCTTCATAATCGTAACATTTATGTACTACGAAACTATGAACGTAAAGTGGACTCGACCAGGCCCCGGGTCCGCTGTAACTCAGTGGCACAGCTTTCACCCTTGGTGTGTGAGGACTCTGATTCGATCCCCAGCTGGGGCCAAGTGGGCTTTGTGGCACAGAAACACCGTGTATGTGGACTTTCTCGTGGTTCTCTAGTTTCCTCCCACTTACTTCATTCTACCATTTTATTCATTCTCAAGGTTACTGTTTTCTTTAGCTTGCAGGGCAAAATCGTGCGACGTGAAGTAATACTGAAAGATTTCATTTCGAGTTAGCCGCCCAAAATTATCTTGCCCTCTCCTGTTTTAAGTTATGGTTGGAGGCCTGAGTTGGAGGTGTGAAATCCAGCATGCAAACACTTCGCTTATGAAGTAAGAAACAGTAATTCCTATACTGCTCTAACTTCAGATTTGTAAGCACACACTGTTGAATGTGAGGATTCACTTAAGTCAGAGACGTGAATTATTGATTATAAACTCCTCAATAAGAATGAGCAAACACGTATTCCAGCTTTCCTCTTTTTAAAGGAGGAAAAAAGTTATTTCGTATAACACTGAAATTTCTGGGATTTTATTCATTAAACTTTATTCTTCCGCACGTAACTCGGACACTTCTGCTAGTATATGTACCTAGGTACGGTATACACTGTTGTGCCACTCTTAGGACAAAAGTAAATTCCGCGTGCTATGTCACTTGCGAAAGTAAGTTTCATATGTTCGAAGTAGCATAGATTGGTGGAACTTGAACCATACATAGAAAGTATGATACAGAAAGTATGATACAAAGAAACACATGATTAGAAAATATGACACTTTTGTTCAAAGTCAACGCTGAAACCACTGCGATTCATGATGTCTCCTCAGACATTACAGAAGGTCTAAGTGGTCCTTATAAGGTTATGTGATTACCACAGACAGTGATGCATGTTCTGCACTGTGCTTTCATGCTACTTACGAGATTGGTAATGAGTAGACATCGGATTTTTATGCAAATGCACATTTTATTTGCTTATATGCATCTCTGTTAGACTTGGTAAGGGTATCTGACAACGATAATACAGCTCGATTTTGAAGTTTTATAGTGCATATAAATGCATATTTCAAAGGTTAATGCATATATTAGTGCTTAAGAGCATATTCAGCATATTCTATGTTTTTATTTAAGATATATATGCTTATAGCATGCAGAAATGCCTATGTAAAAGAATGGTTTTTTGCATGGGAGCAACCAAGATAAACAAGAGATAAACTTGTTCTGAAATCCTACAGGTTTTTTCTCACATCCCCCAGCACTTTCTCGCTATATGGAAATTAAAAAAAAATGCACGGTCATTCTCTTGTAGAAGGCGAAGGGAAGTTTAGAGGAAGGAATAATTGGTACACTCCCTCCTCCTGCTCTCTCCCTCTCTGCCTAGTATATTTTCTTTATTTTATTGTGTCCGAAACACCATTCCAGACAAATACTTTTCGGTAGAAAAGTTAGAAACAAACCATCCCACTCTTGGACAAAGTGGGCAAGATGCGGTACTCAGGTCAATGAACCTGCTTTGGAAATTTTCGTGCAATTAAGGTTACTGACAAGTAAACCTTACGTTTGGGTGAATCGAGTTGCTGACTGAGACACATATGGAAAAGTAGTACTAAATGTGGTCAGTATTTCAGTGAAGTTATAGGTGCGAAGCTCCAAGGGTTTAGAAGATACAGCTACCAGAACATCACATGGAAGTACAGAATAGTTGTCATACAGTTGGAGGTAAAAGCTCTTTGAAACCTCTTGTAACGACAAAAGGTGAATAACAAATATATGGGTACATATTAAGACTAGGGCGAAGTCATATATTGAGGGTATACCTGACGGCGGCCATCTTGAAATCCGCCATTTTGAATTAAGGTTAAGTTTTTAAAATAGGAATAGGGTCATGTAATACATGATTTAAGGCGCAAATTTAATCAGAAGAACAATGGTGACGTTAATTTTGATTTACGCGCAATTGGTAAAAAGTTAAAGGGAAATTAAATATTGTTGCAGCATATGTATTAGTCCTTTACCCCACCTTGTAAATTTTGTGTTAATGATAATAATTAAATAAAAAGCAGGTGGATAAATATTAGGTCTATGGTAAGAGTTGCCTTGCTGGCGGCCCTGTTCAAATCCGCCATTTTGAATTAGACAAAAGTTTTAAACAAAACGCATAACATTGACACCTTATTAATAGCAAATTTTACCGTAAATCTAACGGTATAACCATTTTTGCTTTAATCAGCATTTGTTATCGCATAAACAAGTTGCCAATTGAAGGAAAAATGACCAAAGTGGAATTGAGTCATAATTGAACTTGGGTCTTTCTTCCAGAAAAGTCCTCAATCACTACAATCAATATGTAGTTCAGAAAAGAGTGCATGACTTGCACAAATACTATGCTCACAGTGAGCACACCTGACAAAGGCAATCGAGTTACAGTCGAGGAGTGACACATTTGTCGTTAACAATTCCGTCAAAGCAGTAGTCGTAAGGAGCTATCCATTTAATTTTGTGCTGGTTAATGATAAAGCAAAAATGGTTATACCGTTGGAGTTATGGTAAAATTTGCTATTAATAAGGTGTCACTGTTCTGCGTTTTGTTTAAAACCTTTCTCTGATTCAAAATGGCGGATTTGAACATGGCCGCCAGCAAATCAACTCTTACCATAGACCTAATATTTATCCACCTGCATTTAATTTAATTATTATCATTAACACAAAATTTACAAGGTGGGGTAAAGGACTAATACATATGCTGCAACAATATTTAATTTCCCTGTAACATTTTACTAATTGCGCGTAAATCAAAATTAACGTCACCTTTGTTCTTCTGATTAAATTTGCGCCTTAAATCATGTATCACATGACCCTATTCCTATTTTAAAAACTTACCCTTAATTCAAAATGGCGAATTTCAAGATGGCCGCCGTCAGGTATACCCTCAATATATGACTTCCCCTAGTCCTAATATGTACCCATATATTTGTTATTCACCTTTTGTCGTTACAAGAGGTCTTACAGAGCTTTTACCTCCAACTGTATGATAACTATTCTGTTCTGTTCTGGTAGCTGTATCTTCTAAACCCCTGGAGCTTCGCACCTACAACTTCACTGAAATACTGACCACATTTAGTACTACTTTCTCATATGTGTCTCAGTCAGCAACTCGATTCACCCAAACGTAAGGTTTACTTGTGAGAGGGTATAGTTTCTTCAACTATGCCGCCTTCTACTATGGCTCGTGCCATAAATAAGTCATCGTCTGATCATATGGGAAACACCGCTAGTTGTCCTTGCCTGACATCTGTTTCATATTCATATTAGCTAGTGGCGATGATAAAGGGCGCGCAGACCCCGCGGTGCGGGGGAGCAGACTTCAGGGTGCCCCTACAAGGTAGGCTCAGCAAGACACCTTTTACTTGTCATTTATAATTTTAATGCATTTTGAAAGCGTTTCTAAGCCTATAATTAATTCTAACAGTTTCACAGAATTAAATAATGAAGTAATCATTAAAATTAAATAATGAGGTATGACTGTGAACATGAATGTCAGGTTGCTCTTTGCGATTTTCCAAAGGTTTTATTTTCCAGTGTAACATTTGCATATTATTATCTTAGTCTATAATGCCATATTTTCGTTATCGCGTATCTTAGACTACAATTACCGTTATTACAATAAATTATCGTGTTTACCAGAAATATATACCGAGAAAACAATTCGAGATATTGCAACTTGTTAATTGAAGAAGACAGTTGTTTACTGACAATTGAGTGACTCCACTGAGATCCGAACGAGACAATTGTGTTCGCATTTGATATGTTATAACTAGACGAATCCCGAAGTTATACGTCCCACCGGGCGGGATATCTTGAGTTACAACATATTCAACGAAATTAAAAAAATCGTTACTGAATTCTCTACTATATGTCTGTGTGTCTGTCTGTCTGTTATTTGCGATTTTTTCAATTTTGGGGAACCTTAAGTCATAGAAAGATCATATTAGTGTTGATCAATATCTAAAAGGATGGTAAATATTTTGGTACCAAATAGTAACCGGTGGCCACTGTCCAACTGGCCAATGGTTTGGCCAATGGCCAGTTGGGCAGTGGCCACCAATTAATATCGGTACGAAAATGTTTAACATTCTATTAGGGATTGATTACCACCAATATCATCTCTCTATGGCTTACCGTTCAGGTGATATTGGCCAAAAACATGGCCAATTTCTAGATATTTAAAAAGCCATAGCTAGAGAAGCATAAGTTGCAGAGAGATGATATTGATGTTGATTAATACCTACGAGGATGGTAAATATTTTGGTACCAAATAGTAACCTGTGGCTTTTGGTTATCGGTCTACTGGCCAACGCCGCTGTTCCCCAGATATTGGCCAAAAAGTTCGAATTTCTAGATATTTAAGCAGCCATATCTCGAGAACCGTGAGTCATAGAGAGATGATATTTTGCTATTTTTTGCGAGAAAGAGAAGAAGGTGCGGATAGAAAGATTTACTTTTCCATCTAGGAACAATGACAGTTATCCTTCCCGCTCCATATCTCCATTCTTTTTAAATTCGTTCTGGCAATGCTCTTGAAGCGTTCTCAACTGGTTTTTAATGTAAAACCTACAAAAAATTACCTGGTAGAATAGTTTGAACCAAGTCATTCGTTCGGAAACGGTTGGGAAATGAAAAACTCGGTGAACATGTATCCCATCATTTTCAAGGGCACACTTTTTTGGGGTAAAAAAGTTTGACCCAGGGTTCCCCGCAGGGTCCCAGACGGGGTCCAACTCAAAATTTTCAAAAGGCAAGGTTAAGTAGCCCATCGTTTGAAAGCTGTTGTAAAATTAAGGAAAATTGAACAAGTCTCGATTCTCTACGACAACCCTGTGCAAAATGGCGGCGGGTCAAAATGTAAAGAAAAACTTAATTGAAAAGTCCACGGCCACCCCTATAAATCGAAAATGGTGAGACAAATGTAGAAACAGGAAAGGACGTGTAGCATTACGAGATCGAGCTAAAGAGAATTTCACAGTGAATTTCAAGCTCAAGCTCTAATTAGTGAGAATCTTGACTAGTGTGATTCTCATTCAGATTAGCGAACGCGAGCTCCATTGAGAATAGATGGTATTAGCCCGAGTGAGTCACAGTTGCAAAATTACCAATTTTACTTCTTTCTTTTCCTTTTTTTTCCTACTTTGTGGTGGACAAACACCGTGTGCATGGGTTTTCTCGGGGTTCTCCCGTTTCCTCCCACTTTCTTCATTCCACCATTTCATTCATCACTCATCATCACCGTCTCCTTTAGCCTAACCGGCATAATCGTAAAACTCAAAGATTTCATTTCATTCTTTTTTTCCTCCTCGAATGCGTAAGGTTTATGAACAGCAGAAGCGCTTGCTAGAAAGACCTTAATTAGCATGTGCTTGAATTATCCACAGGAAATGCTTAGATATCTAATGCAACTTACGTTCGCATTTTAACAATTCAGGTTGTAATTAAAACCTTGAATACTGAGCAGATAAGCACGTAGAATTTTTGTTGGGGTGTATTTCTAATACGTAATTAATTCTTCTTAACAAATACAACTCTATAGTATCTGAAGCGGCTTGAGTTAAATTGAATGAAAACATGAACATGTATTCGAACTGCTCAATGTATTGTTAATTATCATGAACTGGAACAATTAGAAGAAAATGGAAGCGCGACTGATGAGCACAAATATCAAAATTTCACAAGGCATGGTCAAAGCTCACACCTCAAAAACCAGAAAAAAAAGATTGTCCCATCAACTAATCGTTGTTTTGTCCAAGTTAGTTACTTCTTGTTATTGTGAAATTTCCTGCAAGTTAATCAGAACGTTGAAAATTTCCTACATTTTAAATTTATTTATTATGTACTGATCAGTTAGAACATTATGACTACCAACCTACTATCGATATAATTCCCGTCCAGGAGATATCTGTGTCACTTGCCGACGAATGCCTGCTAGTCAGTCACACGTACGGTGCATGTAGTATCAGTGAGAGTGCTGGACGTGTGTAGAATGGAAGCAACTCAGAAGGCGCGCGATCTATCTGAGTTTGACCGAAGGCAGGTTGTAATGGCCCCCGGAGACTAGCCAGGAGAATTTCGGAAACTGCAGGACTTGTCGGGTGTTCGAGGAGTGCTGTGCTGTGTGTCTTCAACAAGTGGCGAAACCAAGAGGAAACGACGTCCAAACGTCGAGGGGTTGGGCGCCCCCAGCTCATTACAGATTTCGGACGTCATAGGCTGTGCAGACTGGTAAAACAAGACAGGCAGCGAACTGTGGCAGAACTAACATCATACTTTACTACTGGGCAAAGTACAAGTGCGTCTGAACACACAGTGCACCGAACACCCCTAACGATGAGCCTCCAAACCCCATGTCCCATCTATGAGCGAATGTTAACACCACGACATCGGCATCTACGACTGAAATTACAACATGACCATCGTCGTTAAACCTTGGCAAAGTGGCAGAGCGTTGCATTGTATGATGAATCCCTATACCTTCTTTATCATGACGATAGGAGGGTGCGAATCCGTCGTGTTCCAAGAGAAAAGTTCCTTGACACCTGTACTGTGGGACGGAGACAAGCTGGCAGCGGCTTAATTATGCTCCGGTGAACATTCATGTGAACATCCATGTGTCTAGTGGAGCTCGAGCAAGGCACCATGACGGCTAAGGCGTATCACACACTGCTTGCAAACTACGTACACCCCTTCATGACGACCATGTTTCCCAACGATAGTGGCATTTTTCGAAAAGATAATGCACCATATCACAAGGCCAGGATTGTGATTGAATGGTTCGAAGAACACTGGGGCAAGTTCCAAGTGATGTGCTGGCCGCCCAACTCGCCGGATCTGAACTTAATCGAACACAAATGGGATGAGATTGAAAGTGACTTCAGAGCGCATCGCCCCCTACCCAGAATTTACGGGAATTAGGTGACCTGTGTGCAAGGGCGCCGATCCTGGGGGGCCGAGGGGGCCCGGGCATCCCCAAAGCTCATGTGGGCCCCTGCATTGTATTTATGAATATACAATATTTTGCATAATTTGAATGCAATTTGTCTTAAAATCCGCATATATATATGCCTTCTGTATCTGAATGCCCCCCCAAATTTAAAGAAAAATTGGCGCCCTTGCCTGTGTGTACCAACCAACTCTCTCCAGTGACTTTTCAAGGATCATTGTGTCCATGCCAAGACGCGTCGCAATTATTATCCGTGTCAAAGGTGGACATACTGACAATAAGATAGGTAGTCATAATATTCTGGCTGATGTGTGCGTATATTTTACCTCGTATATTTTGTCTCGACTCGAATTTCGAGACGTCTCGTGCGCATCCCTAACTGCAACTTGAAGGAAAGGGAGGGGGATAAATAAAATGACCAATATCAGTGTCAAATCCATAGTTTTTGGGGTTGCTGAGATAAACAGTAACACTTCTGATGTCGTTTAGATCCAAATTTATCCTCGCAAATTGGGGGAGGGGGAGGTATATAAAAATGATGCAAAATAATCGACATTACTGTAAATCCATAGCTTTCAGGGCCGTTGAGATGGACAGTAACATTTCCGATCCAACGCCGAAACTTTAAGGAGGGTGAAGGGGGTGATATAAAAAATTATCGAAAATGACTGATAGTGTCGAATCCGTGGTTTTTTCTGGTCGCTGGCATGAACAGTTACACTTCAATGCCGCTTAAATCCAAATTCAGCTCCGTGACCTGGGGGAGGAGAGATATATACAAATGATGGAAAATAACAGATATCAGTGCCGAATCCATAGTTTTTGGGATTGCTATGATGAACATTAACACTTCCGATGCCGTTTAAATCCAAATTCAGGCCCGCAAATTGGGGTAGGGAGATATATAAAAATGACTGAAAATGGCCGATATTAGTGTCGAATCCATGGTTTTTGGGGTCCTGAGATGAACATTAACTCTTCCGATGCTGTTTAAGTCCAAATTCAGCGCCTCAACTTGTGGGAGGCAAAAGGGGTGGATATTTAAAAATGATCGAAAATGGCTGATATTAATATTGAATCCATAGTTTTCGGGGTGGCTGAGGTGAACAGTGACACTTGCGATGAAGTTTAA
Source organism: Thermobia domestica (assembly GCF_964235325.1). Taxonomy (NCBI): domain Eukaryota; kingdom Metazoa; phylum Arthropoda; class Insecta; order Zygentoma; family Lepismatidae; genus Thermobia; species Thermobia domestica. The sequence continues at coordinate 62,686,888 of NC_137467.1, forward strand.
ATCTAAATTCAGTACCCATTAGTACTCCTAAAGGCGGAGAGTGACATGTAAAAGTAATTGAGAATGACTGATACTAGTGCAAAATTCATAGTTTTTGGGGTCCCTAATTTCATTAGTGACAGATTTGGTGCTCTTTATACCCCAAATGATACGTATTCTTCCCGTGCGAAGAACGGGTATTCTGCTACACTTTAATAATAACGAACGGAAGTTTCACATGTTAAGTTCTTTAATATATTTGTCGCTGCTCAAATTTACGCACTTGTGCGGTGTATGTGTATATATATCTTCTAATATAAATAAAATAAAGAGTTTGTTTGTGTGTTTGTCTGTCTGTCTGTCAGTGTGTGGCCTGGGGACCAGACGAGTGGACCGAGAGTTACCAAATTTTGGTCAGGGGTACATTGGTCCAGGCCCCAGATCAAGACGAAGAATTTATTTTAAATTTCGAACCGGGGGGTCTCAGGGGGCGTTTACCGGAACCGACTTGGGAACCAGACAAATTGACCGAGAGTTACAAAATTTTAGTCACGGATACCTTGGTCCAGGCTCCAGACCAGAGTTAAAAGTTTTTGTCAAAATTGGACCCAGGGAGATCTCAGGGGAATGTCTACCGGGACATGTAAAAGTAGTAGAAAATGACCGATATTAGTATCGAATTCATAGTTTTCGCGGTCGCTGAAATCAATGGTGATACTCCGATCGCATTAACTTCCAAATTCAAGCTATTCGGCTCCAGTCACCGGAAGGGGGGGCGCTGAGATACCGAGACATATAAAAGTAATCCAAAATGACCGATATTAGTGTCAAATCCATACTTTTCGCTGTCGATTAAATCAATGGTGATAACACTTCCTTTAGCGATGATTTGAAAATTCAGCTACAATTGTATGCGGACCGGGAGTCAGCAAGCGGGGATACCGAGACGTAAAAAATGGCCCAAAATGACCGATATTGGTATCAAATCCATAGTTTTCGCAGTCGCTGAGATCAATGATGATACTCCACTAGGCGTTGACTTCCAAATACAGCCCCCGTGTGAAGCATGGGCATATTCAACTAGTATGTAAATAAGATATCTCTCTTTTTGAGTTGTTCGAAAAATATATACAAATAAAGAGGGATTTTTTTATCGCAAATCAAAAAACTAAAAAGTAAAATTAAAAGCCGTTGATTTAAGAATTTTTCTTCTGCTAGCGAAATATATATATGCCACAGACACTTTACAGCAAATAAGATTAGCATCAGGCGAAGAAATAGTTTTTAAATTATATTTTCCGGGTTTTGCCAATATTTCCGAACAAAAGATTTTTTCTAATGGGTTCAAAATTTCCAAAAATTTTACACAGCGCAAGGAAGATACGGATCTCCGTAAAATATATATATTTGATTTTAACATACTGGTATTAACTAAAATGATTCTGTCCCTGTTATTTTAACAATTCCCTGCCATAAAACGGTAACTTTATAAGATTACTTAAGGTAATTTACATGCGTCTACATTAATTAATCTAACTACGATTATATTTTAGTATCTTTTGTAGTCTTAACTCTATTCTATCACGGTGCTAACTTTAAAGGAGTGGTGCAAATATATTTGTTGCCACAAAACTTCCCTATTCTAACACAAGAAACATAACTACTAAATGATCTTAACTGTAAACTAGTAAATATAAAATAGTTCTCATTTTAAAAGCATAATGTAGTAAAATATTCGAAAATTTCAATTTTTCCGTTTTCTCCAAGCTCGGGAAAAAACAGTAAAAAACTGTTTTTTTTTAAACCCAGAATTTCCGGTTTTTTCCAGGCCTTTACAACACTACACAGGACAGCATACTGTGCTACAAACAATATCTGGAAGGCTTGAAAAGGCATTCACATATCTTTAAAATTTAAAAACAAGCTACTCCTTATTTTGTGTAACCAAAGGTATATTTTTTTTCTATGCCACATAAAACTATTAGTTTTTCAGTGAAATACAAGTTGTATACACCAAATGAAAGCTTCTGTTTTCTTCATTTACACCCATTTACTCCCACGGATTTATGTGCAGTGGCAATAGCTTTAATCATTTTGCACCAAATTACCCCCCCCGGGGGTTAATTGGCTGGAAATCGGATCAACAGCAATAAAAATGTTGTGGCATCAAAAGCAAAGATGTGGAAAGTTTACCACTACCACAGTAAGTGGAGAAGAGTCTGCGACATACAATCAGTACTTCCAAAACTAGAGAAAACACCTATAACCAGTGAAAAAAAAAATAGTTGACGGGAACATGCCTCTCAATTGCCCCTTCTACCCTATTTATCATAATATCGTTGTACTAAGCAATAAATCGTGTAGCAAATTACATAAAATACAGATAATGTCATCAATTGGACCTAGTGAACTGTCCGTGAGTTCATTTATTAGTGAACATTTCGATCAATCAAACCTTCTGTATTTGGGAATAGTAGAACGAAACTATCTAGTAACCACAAGGAAAGATATAAAGACAAATTGTTAATAATAGCAATTACTAGAGAAACTAGCGTATAACATTAATTTATTGCAATTCTTTAGCCACTATATAGCAATTGTAAAATTTTAACATGAAAAGTATATTTTATTTTGATTAGCTACAACTGAAATGAATTACATTTTCAAATGTAATTTAATTATATGCTTTGCAATATCTTCTTTCCGTTTGTAGGTTCTACCGCACACGTCACAAATGTATATATCTGTAGAATTACTATGTAATTTCATGTGAACATTTAGTTGTTCCTTGACATACACACCGCATACAGAACACGTGTTATCATTTTTCAAGTGTCGCTTTATATGTGCAGTGAGGTTTTGCTTGGTTAGAAAAAGACTACCACACTTATCACACGTATAAGGATACGATGGAGAATGGATTCTTAAATGTTTCAACAAATGTGTTTCACGGCAAAATGATTTTTTGCATACTTCACATGAGTATGCCTTTAAGTCAATATGAAGATCTACGTGCCTAATTAGGTACTCTTTTACAAGGAAACATTTGCCACACTCATTGCAAACATAAGATTTCTCACTTGCATGGATCTTTTTGTGCCTGTATAACGCACTACTATCGGCGAAAGATTGAGAACATTCATTGCAGCTGAATGGTTTTAACTTGCTATGAATGATCTTATGTCTTCTGAACGCACTTGGATCAGAAAATGACCTTTCACATTCGTTACAATGATATGGTTTGATACCAAAATGAACACGGAGATGCCTTTCTAGATTATCTTTCGAATTTAAACGTTTTCCACACTTCTTACAAACGAACTGTTTCAAATTTTTATGAAGGTTCTGATGCTTAGTAAGCGTACATTCTTGAGTAAATCTTTTCCCACAGGTTTCACATGCGAATGGTTTAACTCCTGTATGAACTCTAGAATGAATGGAAAGTTGATTGGCTGCTGGAAATATCTTCCCACATGCGTCACACGTGAAACGGTTAGATCTAGAGTGAAACACGATATGAGTTCTCAAATCAGATTCAGTACAGAAACATTGTCCACACCCAACACAGAGATGAGTGTCATGTGATTTTAAATGTTTGTGAAGATGTGTCATACTAGCAAAGCACTTCCCACAATGGTAACATCGTCTTAAATCATTGCGAATTTTCAGGTAATAATTATGCACTAAGTTGCGACCTCCTTTTGTCACATTTTTTGTTTTCTTTTCTGATTTTTGCCTCTGTAAACGAACTGAAATTAATTTATCAGAACCTTTAGTAAGATCTTCCTTGTTTGGTTCAGTTCTGTCTTCATTCTTTGGTGACTTATATGAGCTGTGGGAGAAAAAGAGAAAAAATCAATAATATAGGAAATGTTCAAGTGGAAATTCGCTAGAATACAGTATTAAAACCATACTCATATTAACGTGAATTCAAGTTAATCTAATGATTATATGTAACGTAAACCAGCGAAAGGTAGTTTTCTAATTCGTAATTAAATTAATTACGTGTTCTAATTAAATTAAATTCTTCTTTATTGATACCAATTTTCGACCTTATTCAATTTTCATTGTTGAATAAAATTCTTTTGCCAATTTTAAACCTCTTCCATTTCTTTCTTGCTAATGTGATTCTTTCACACTTAAAAAATACTTATAAGATCTTTTCTTTTATCCATAAAGGCTAAATTGTTCTTTATTGATACTAATTTTCGACCTTATTTAATTTTCATAGTTGAATAAAATTCTTTTGTTCTTTCCTTCCGATAGAAGTTATGTTTCGAATTCAAAATCCCTTCTATTTATTTTCTTCAATGTGATCTTCAATAGTAAGCTCGAAAATTAGTATCAATAAAGAATTTAGCCTTTATGGAGAAAAGATCTTATAAGTATTGTTTTATAAGAAGAGAAAGAATTACAGTAAAAATCTGTACAGATTCAAAATATATGGAATGAGGTTTGCACACTACAAACTGCTTAAAGTAAATACTTGAAATTAGACAGTACATAAAATTTGTGATAACGCTTAGGTAATTTTACTTGAAACGGGAAGAATGGGGATGGTAATTATTATAACAAGATGCTCATTTCACGAAATCACTTGTAGTTGAAAGAAAAAAAACAACAACAGAAAATTGGTATTTAGACTTTTCATTTAAACTGTGACTGACCGTTTCCACACTGTCCCACAACAATGTGCTGGCTTCTGCTGCATGCGGTACGCTTTAGAACCGATTTTCACAATTTGTCTATAGCTCCCTCCCATTATAGATACTTTGATCTTGAATATCTCGGTAACCACACACCAGCATGTGAATATTTTATTATAATAATTACCATCCCGTTTCAAGTAAAATTACCTAAGGGTTACCTTATGTCACAAATTCTATATACTGTCTAATTTCAAGTATTTACTTTAAGCAGTTTGTAGTGTGCAAAACTCATTCCATATATTTTCTATCTGAACAAATTTTACTGTATTTTTTTCCATTCTTATATATATATATATATATATATATATATATATATATATATATATATATATATATATATATATATATATATATATATATATATATATATATATATATATATACTTATAAGATCTTTTCTTTTCTCCATAAAGGCGAAATTCTTCTTTATTGATAGGCTACTAATTTTCGAACTTATAAAGTGTAACTGGCTAAAAAGCTATTGAAGATCACATTGAAAAAATAAATAGAAGGGATTTTAAATTAAAAACATAACTTCTATCGAAAGGAGTAGTGGTTACTAGAACAAGAATTTTATTTAACAATGAAAATTAAATAAGGTCGAAAATTAGTATCAATAAAGAACAATTTAACCTTTATGGATAAGAGAAAAGATCTCAAAAGTATTTTTTTTCTATAACAAGAGAAAGAATTACAGTAAAATACGTTCAGATATAAAAATTTTCTACAGCATACTCCTTTTATATTTTGATGTTACATATCTCGGCAACCACACATCAGCAAGTGATGAGACTAACTTTAAAACACTCCTTATGTCCTACTGAATCGATTGGCACCTTAACTGTCCCTCTCAGTCAATTTCCGACATAACCCGTCTGCTACCAAATATTTAACGTATAGTAAATACAATTAATGTAAAACAATGATTGAAATTAACAATAAAGCATAATAAAGCATAATTTGGAAAAAATAAAGCATAATTAAACAAAACATAAAGCATAATGTGGGTTGCTCTAAAATAAATCATACCTAAAATAAATCATAACATAAAGCATAAATCATACCGAAACCGTGTAAAAATAATATGTGTCTCTCCTAATACTAAGTGTGCCCTCCCGGAACATTTTTTTTAATGAAAGAAATATTGTTCAATTCTTTGGTGTGTGTTCAATTCTCATTGCAGTACTCTAAAATATTACTTTGAGTGTTACAGCTTGAGTATTGGTAATGCGCGCCATATCACTCAATACAATTCATTATATGTTTAAATGTAAAGCATATGTTTCTTTACTTGACTGACCACCATTACAAGAATGAAATAAAAGAGAATCTTGTGCTATCTTCTGTCGATGGAAGGCATGAAAATAAATGTTCCACCAACGTTTTTTGGTTTGGAAGTTTTACCTCTTATCAGTGTGTCTTGGGTCTGGAGAGCACAAATATTAACCCTATGAATGCTTTGTATTTCTTACGAACACCATTAACATTAACTATACTCTCCAGTATTATATATAGCTGTAAGACAATTAACTAACTAAAGCTCCTTCGTAGCTAAGCGCTTAGCGTACTCGTCTTTGGCGTGGTGGTAGACCCTTGTTCGATTCCCGGCGGGAACTCATGTGGTTCGGATTCCACGTTAATCAGTAGGTCCCATCTCATATAGCTTCGCTGCTGAAAGGAATGTTAAACTCAAAATTAACTCAACAACTAAATAACTAATTAACAACTAATTAATAACTAAACAACAAAATAACTGCAAGTCTGTGACCTCCGGAGCCTGCGAATGCCACAAAACACCTACTAAAATACTTACTCTGTAATTAACGGAACAAGACTTTCAGTTTTGCGAGCTGCAAGCTGCTTAGAACAGTTTGATATTTCCTCCTTAACATGCACATTAACACTGTCTTTGTTTTCCATAACTTTCTTGACTTTTGTGTCATTCTGCAAACTTTCTGTTAGTTCACTCAAATAATTTGACTGGTGTTCGCTGTAATGTATATTATTTTCCGTTCTAAATGTTGTATTATATACAAAATTTCGTTTAGTGTCTTCTGAAACTTTGTGTTCTGTGTTAGAACATATTTCGGAACCGTGATTGTCTTGTAGATACTCTGCTTTCGTTTTTAAAAGTTGTTTGCTCTTATTGCCTAATAGCTTATTAAATAGTACATTGTCTAGTACATCTTTGAAAACGTTGTCTTTTTTGATAGAGGAAACCTCTAAATCTTCATATGTGCATTTCGTCTCCAAATTATCCAATAACTCACTTTTACTATCAGATGTCTGGAGGCTAATTTTTTCATATAAATGCACTTGTTTATTGTGTATATCAATTGGTAGCAATCTATCGCACGTTACATCTGAAAACAACGCTGGTTCACGGCGCTCTATTTTTAGTTGCATCGTATTGCTTTTAGAATGTGAACATCCTTTAAGTATTGAACTATGAGTTTCTTCTTTGTTTATAGATTCTTGTGGAAGTCTTTGTAGAACAACCACTGGTTCGACTTTTAGTTTCTTCTTGTTACAAATTGTATACATTTCAGCCTATATCAGTTCTCACAGCAACCTGAAATATAGAGAGATTCCTAATGAAATAACATTATATTTTTCTGCTTCACTGAAGAAAGGAGAATATTGTATATTATTGACACGCCTATACCGAGAAAAAAATCCAAGATCGGACCTATTTTTGATCTCATTGATCTAAACAAAACGCTGTACATAACTATATTCTCATGTGCAGTGATGTGAAAATCGGAAAGGTCACTTGTTTGTGTATGTTAAACACTATAATTTATGCTGTATGATAAGGACACAATTCTTTTAAGGTGAAACAAATACTGATGTCTCTTATCAAACCTTTGATTATGCCACTAATGAGGCGACAATAGCCGTCACAATAAGGTTGAGACGTGGCTCAAGCATTGAGTTAATATATACTACTACAGATGCTCTGATGCGAGATATTTGATGGTATCAAATTCGCATATTTCGAATCGGTTCGCCATATTGGAAGAGGGTAAAGAGGAGTTTCTCACGTAAGGCTACACAGTAATTTGTGTGTTTTATTATTGATTGTCTGCTTTTTAAAACTTTTTGCCCCTCTGGAACCCCCTGTTGTAACGCAGAGATCTGAAAGAAACCTGACAAATACTACTTGGTGGAATCAATGTTTGTGCAAAATTTCAATCTTCTAGGTGCAAAAGTAAGTCCGCCAAAAAATATACCAGACAGTACCCCAGATTTCCCTATAAAAAGGATCTTGGGTAAAAATTCCCTGAGACATCCTTAATTACCCTAGGATCATGATTCGCCCACCTTCATTCTCTTCAGAATAAAACTGCTTTTGAGACGGTACCATTCTCATGTCTCCATCATCTGTCTGAGGCGTAAAAATAGAGAAAAAATGGATGTTTGGTAAAAAGTATCCCTTTTTTAACATTTTACCCTCTGGACCCCCCTGTGCTAACACAGAGTTAAAAAAAATCTGATAAATACTATTCGATGGACTGAATGTTTGTGCAACATTTCAATCTTCTAGGTGCAAAAGTAAACCCGCCAAATATAATGAAAATAGACCTGAAAAAAGAAAATATATATTTTTAAAGTTATGACGTCATCACCTCATATGTCTCGACGCAGGAAGGCGTGAAACCATACGTAGGGTGTTCTACAATGCCTCTAGACTTGAAGAAAGAAAAATACCCGGACGAGAAAGCTCAAATGGGAGAGTTATAACGCAAAGTTCCAGAAAACACCCGTGTGGTACAAATTGTACCATACGATCGTAAAAGGGTTAATACTGTACTTAAGATCATTACATTTCAACATTATATATATAAGTGTGTATGTGTGCGTGTATATATAGAGAGAGGGTGTCTCAAAAGTTCCCTGACTTAGGGTAACTCTGTAATTATCAGAGTTACAACAAAATGTAAGAGGGGAAACCGTCTCGAAATATGTTTTCAATCTAAAGTGAAGGAATTTTTTAAATTGGACTAGCCGTTTGGGTTGTACACTCTTTACACGCCAAATGTTAAGTGAAAATGCAACGTTTCCATTTACCTGGATTCACAACACAATTGAATCAATTTACTGTCTTTTACGCAAACGTGTCGATGGCCAGCTCCCATTTCAAATTCTAACTTCATTCTATTTGGAGGCAGTGTTAACTCTTAGATTTTGTTGTAACTCTGGTTATAACAGAGTTACCCTATGTCAGGGGACTGACTGAACACCTTATATATACATACATACACACACACACACACACACACACACACATATATATATATATATATATATATATATATATATATATATATATATATATATATATATATATATATATATATATATATATAAATTTACCGATATAGGATATGTACTTTAGTGTAAGTATGCTTTCCACGAAATCTGCTTTACATATGACTATCTGCTCATCGACAATCTGCTTGTTAGACTTATGTCTGATAACGATTTTTCTCGGTCAGTTTTGAAATACTCAGCAAGAAGTATCACCTTCCTATCACCATACAACACCTTTTCTATATCAATCATTTCAGTTGGCAATGTCGACTCATGGAGAACATAACTTCACCTATCACACCTTCGATAGGAAATCTTGTGCATAAATTATCAATTAAAGCCTGATAAACTGATGATTTCTTATTTGTTTATAAATTTAATTTTTGTAATTACACATGAATGTTTGATGTCTTTACCAAGAAACCTCCCCCTCTAGAAGGCAAAAGGAAACGTGGTTCCAGGGAAATGTTCAGAGGTGCCTTGGAATTTACCCCCTTCTTCCATTTTAATTTCCACACTACTGTTTATCATGCGTCAAATTACGATGAATTTCAATTAAATTATCATAGTATAAACATTTCCTTGTCGAATTATCGATACTTTTCAGTGGAAAAAGAGATGAAATTTGGAAGTCCTAAATCAAGGTAAGTAAACCAACGTTAAAAAAAAAAAAAGTAAAATTTTCCATATAATTATGCATACAATGCAAACTTAAACTTTCCGTGTAATTAAGCTTACAGTACAAATTTTATGCCTATCTTTCTCACAACTTTATGAGTTAATTGCCCTGTGCTGTAAGCGCTTCATATAATAAACATAAGCTTCAGCAATTATTACTGTAGAAAGTAATGGGTGTATGAAGCGAAGCACTGTATTTTTTGTTTCTGAATTTTTTTCTTAACAAATATCTATCGTTTTTGATCACTTTTAGAAACCCAACTCACTACCAATTTTACATATATAGAAAGTGCCCCCCACATAAAGGAGAAATTTAAAAGATGCTAGGACACGTTCTGTTTATTTTCAATAAATCGTTAATATACTGAATTTCAGCTCCGTAAATTCAGTGTATACTGAGAGATACACTGCGAGATACTCAATTTTTTTTCGCAAAAATTCGGATCCTCACTACCTCCTAGGATATGTATTATAATGGAAGCAATATAACATCCCAGTTTGGATTAAGGCCTAACTATATATCAAAAGTCATATCACTTTACTTTGCAATTTGGCCGTGATGATCAGGCACATATAGTTAAATTCAATTTTTTATATAATAATTTATATATTACAGTGATTCAAAAATGTATTTTTTCCAGTAGTTAGCTCCTCTAAAATCTCACAGGTCTCGAAAGCCAAGTAGTAGTATAAGTCCTATTGCTATTATTACAATTACAAATATCAATATCCGAAAGTGTCTGAAGTTTTTGTTTTTTTTTTCACTTAGATATAGCCTACTCACCTCAGCTAAGTAAACAGAAACAAGTGAAAAAGGACTTGAAAATAAATCGCAGACAAATTTACGAGTCTTCAGAAGATACTGTCTATAATGCTGTGAGTAGAGTGAGTCGGTAGATCAGACTGAGTCGGTAGATCAGACTGAGTCGGTGGGTCGCAGTGGATTATGGTGGGTGGTGGGTTCCAGGGGTCACGGTGAGTGGTCAGGGCCGGGTTTAGCATTTTGGCGCCCCTAGGCCCAATAATTTTTTCCAGCCCCTAGTCTGGTTTAAGTTACTTTCCTAAAAACCTTTATTAAAAAATTATATCAGGCCTATTTGTTAATTGCTTAAACACCACTCCACGATGCAATTTTATCATTGCAAGTTTTTTGAGGAATTTACTTGGTTCTAGGCTTAACAAAATACCGTTAATGTATTAACAAAAGATTGGTGAACTTTACCAACAATTATTTGTTCCAATGAACTTCAAAATCAGAATGCTTTATTAGCCTGATTTTTAAAAATCAATTCAAAAAATATGTTAAGTTATGGCTAATTATTTTTATTTCTAAATATTTTTATTTTTTTTTCTCTCGGCCCTGCGCCCCGTGGGAGCTTGCGCCCATAGGCCCGGGCCTACCGGGCCTATTGGGAAATCCGGCCCTGTGAGTGGTGGCTCGCAGTGGGTCACAGTGGGTTACATGCTCTTGACCTATGACCCACTGACCCACCTAGAAACCTTGATCCACTTGACCCACTGACCCATTCCGTCTCTGCTCCAATCCTTTTTGTCTTTCTTTGGACATCTCGTAAACAAAGTTCTCCCATCAGTAGCCTATATTTTTTGTGGGTCCTCGAATAAACAGTTGAGGGAAAAGCTCATAAAAATGCATCTTAAGGAGTATTGTAATTTATATGCCAGAAACATGGATATTACGCATAAGTGATTTTAAAATACTAGAAAGAAGCCTTCGGAATGTGGGTTTGGAGAAGAATGGAAAGAATTAGCTGGGTAGATCAGAAAATAAATAGCAAGGTGTTGAGGAGTAATGGGTGAGAAAAGGATAATTTTAGATATAATAATAACGAGGAAGAAAAACTCGTTGGGACATTGGGCGGGAAGGAACTGTATAATGAGGACTTGCTATAGAGTATAGTGGCAGGAAAGAGAGGGAGAGGGAGAAGAAGGTTACAATTGGAAACAGAAAATGGTATGTAAAGACAAACGGTTGGGTGAATAAAGTGATGCATAAAAGCTTCTTAGCTGTGGCAATTGACCAAGCAGTGGTTTGGGGCCGCGGTGGCTCAGTAGTAGAGCATTCGCCTCTGGTGCATGGGGTTCCGGGTTCAAACCCTGCTCCGCCAAGTGAACTTTGTGGTGGACAAACACCGTGTGTGCGATTTTTCTCGGGGTTCTCCCGTTTCCTCCCACTTTCTTCATTCCACTTAGCCTAACCGGCATAACCGTGGGAGGTAAATCTCAAACATTTCATTTCATTTCCACGCAGTGGTTTAAATCCTTCATTTAATAATAAGTCTTCAGCTATACACCTTCGCTGCTTACAAAGAACATAAAATAGAAATCAAACAGTCCATTCATGTTTCTTTCCTGTTATGCTATCACAAATATTTTAATGCACGTGATTTTGGGTTTTGACATCAGATTAGGATTAATTGGATACGTTTTTCTCATTATCATTTTTAACATATCCTTCGCAATATTTCAAGAGCTCCTCCGTGGCTAAACGGTTAGCGTACGCGCCTTTAACGTGGGAGACCCGGGTTCGATTCCCGGAGGGAGCTCATGTGGTTCGGATTCCACGTTAATCAGTAGGTCCACGTCTCATATAGCCTAGCTGCTGAAAGGGACGCTAAACTAAAATCAACTCAACGCAATATTTCAACAAGGCAACGCCCCTTTGTTACAATTTGGCGGACTGTCAGGAAACATGTACAGACTGTTAGAACGTTTATTAACACGCATACAGTATATGCTTTTAATACTCTACATCAAGATTTCCCAGCCTGGGGATCGCGAGCCCTAGACGGCTCGCGAGAGGGTTTCATGGGGATTGCGAAGATAAGCGGAAGAGATAAATTAGAATCTAATACCGGAAAATATTTTTAAATATTATTTAGAATTTTGTTCTGATAGACAGTAGCGACGCTAGGCTCGTAATAGTAGGGGGCAAGAGGAGAGGCAAGAAAAATTTTGGGGAGGCAAGGTAACCACACTTGTTTTGCCTTATTATTATTATTATTATTATTATTATTATTATTATTATTATTATTATTATTATTATTATTATTATTATTATTATTATTATTATTCACCGGCTGTACATAGAAAAATGGATGGGCGAAGGGTGGATGAGAAACAATATTGGGGTGGCTGTTGCCCCTCCTCGCCCCTCTGTAGCACCCCTACTGCTGGTAGGTATATTTTTATTTTCATACACACTGTTAAGAACAACAAAAATAGGCCTACTAAACGTTTTCAACAGGTGCAGAGTTGTTTAAATATCAATTCAAATGAAAGGGTTTGGTTTTAATCCATTCGCTTTTAAGGAAGTTACTGCATCCACTATATAGGTCTACAAGAAATGCATTCTACTATTATTGAAATCGTGAGATATCCGCAATAAGTATATTAAAAATCCTACACAAGCTTATCACAAACCAGAAATTATAAGAGGGTCTTTGGCAAGAGGATGTAATAAATTTCGGGTCGTGATAGAAATTAGGTTGGGAACCACTTCTCTAGATAAAACAGAGAATTGTTGTGCAGCTGAACAACTTTAAGTCTACTATTCTTGGAGGAATTCAGCTTTAAAATTATTCCAAACATTATTTCGTATGAGTACAAAAATTAGTTCTAAATTTTGTTTATAAGTGGGAACAATGACGGCTCATGAGGGAAGTCAAATCGAAAACATCAAACTTTTATCGGTATAAACAAAGTGAAGAAAATCCACGTACTGTAATATTTTTTCTGTATTAGAATTATTACAGTAGGCAAACTTTCTTTCCTTAATTTGGAACGACGAAGTTCTGTTTAATCACTAATGTGATTTTTCCTCAAAAGCCGCCGCAACTGACTGGAAGTAAATAATGATTCAATAGCATCAAAGGAGGGGAATACAGGTTGACTTCATGAAAATTTACGGGATAGGCTACAGTGTATCGGCATGTATTCTAACTTCTATACCACTGTGTTTTATTGTGATTAGCAGTTAATGCTTACCTGTTAGATTTTTCTTCATGTAGTCCCAGAAATAGGCAATGTTTGTGACCAACCGAACCAAGAATATCAACGTTCCAATGATATTCGAAGCAGAAGCAATAATCTTTCCTCTGTCGTTGGCGCCTATCTATTGATAACGCTACAGATACATACAGTATGTATATTATCTTTGCCCTATGACCTCTTGTCCAACAAAGCGAGGCTCTGTAGGAGAATTATCGGATTATGCAAGTAAAGTAAAATTATACTCGTCTAGAAGAACTTTACGTATATCAACATCAGGCACTCCGGAAAGATTTATCGAAATAAAAGGAGTCAAATGACCTCTGACACGTATACTAATAGTCATGACTGTAATCACTGGCGCAAATCCCGGGAGTTGAGGGGGCATGTCCCCTCCAATCTTGGAACCTGGGGAGACTGTCCAACAATAATTCGATTTGAATTTTTTTTTTTTTTTTTTTTTTAGGAGGAGGGTGATGATTTGTGTCTGATTGCCACAAAGGAAAGTGAGATGAAATTCATGTCCCCTCCCTAGAATAAGCCTCAAATTGCTCTCCTGATTTTCTACAGCATTGGTTTCAACTTCATAAATATGTCCACACACACATATATATATATATATACATAGAGAGAGAGAGAGCAACGGTCTTACCCGTCCCCCCAATATTGAAGACAGATTTGCGCCGCTGACTGTAACCAAGTGGAAGACGCAAGTAACATTCAAACAAATCCAACTAATTTCTTTCTTCTTCTTCTTCTTCTTCTTCTTCTTCTTCTTCTTCTTCTTCTTATTCTTATTATTATTATTATTATTATTATTATTATTATTAGTAGTAGTAGTAGTAGTAGTAGTAGTAGTAGTAGTAGTGGTAGTATAGGGTTGCCATTCGTCCCGGAAAATCCGGGACCCTCCCGGAATCGAGATCTGCGTCCCGGCGTCCCGAAAATACTGTATTTCTCGGGACGCTTTAGTGTCCTTGATTTCAGCGAAGAAGAAAGGAAAGGAATATTATAATTTGTTTTTTCACAGGATTAGATACGTATATCTATAATATAATAGATCCTCAGAAATTATATATATATATATATATATATATATATATATATATATATATATATATATATATATATAAACAATTTTTTTTTACCAGGGTGGGAGGAAGTAAATCAGCTTACGTTTGCTTAACTTGGGAGAAGGTCTACTAATTGACTAAAAATATGATTACTTAATACTTGAACAACTCTAATTGAAGAAAGTAAATTAGTATGTAACTAGGGTTTCCAACTGGCCGGTTTTTCACCGGCCTGGCCGGAAATATTGCTGTTATTTTGATTAAAGCCGGTGACCGGTACAAACTTCTTACGAGCCCCTTTATGACTGGTTTCCTCAAATCTGTATCTAGTTGGAAGCAGTTTCATCTAGTTCGAAGTATAAATTTAAAAAGTAACTTTCATTCTGTAAATCCAAAACTGTCACCTTTCACCATCTATCAAACGATTAATATACTGTATTTTGTTCATCTGTTAAAATAATTTTAGAAGATGACAGGAACTGTATGAGGGAAAATTTAAAATTTACTTTTAAGGAATTTTATATATTTATTGAGAGTGAAAATGGACTTCTTAAAGCAATTTCTTGTATTTGAAGTGTAACTTTGAAGAATAAATTTCATTTTCCAAATCCAAAATGGTCATGGAATTATTAATATACTTTTGTTCATCTGTTCCCATAATTTTAAAGAAATGGCGGTTACTGGTAAATACAATAAAATGATCATTGCCGATTTCAGTTTCTCATTTATAACACAATATATCTATTATGCTTATTAATGAATGTACTACGGATATACAGAATACAGATGCTAATGCACTTTTGTTCACGATAGTACATATCCTTCCCATGGATGTTTCCGAACAGAGACCTATATCATAGGGAAATTTGAGGCGGTGCCGGTTTTTTCCAGAGTTGGCAACCCTATATATAACACTTCTTTTCATTTTAATTATATTTCAAAGATTCTCGTAATTTAGTAGCTTCCCGGGTTTTAATTTTTGAAATATGACAACCCTATAGTACTAGTAGTAGTGGTAGTGATGTTAGATTTCTAAATTATGCTATAATAGGTATGGGAAGTCTTATAGAACAGTCATGACCGTCTGTTTGTCTGTCGACAGGTATCAAAACAGAAGCGGTGACAATAATATGCGTTTTCTTTCTGTTTTTTGAATGTATTCTGCGTCCCAGCATTTCAACTTTTATTACTCCATTCAAATTGGAAGTGCGCATAGTGGCTCAGTGGTACAGCCCTTACCTCTGGTGCGTGGTGTCCCCGGCCAAGTAAGTTTGTGGTGGACAACATCGTATTCGTGGGTTTTCTCGAAGCATTCCCATTTCCTCCTACATTATCATTGTTCCAATTGACTTGCTTTAATCATCCATCTACCTTAGCCTAAAAGAACATAATGCTGGAACGTTAACCTTATTTCGTTTCATTTCATATAATTGGAAGAGGTGTCTGCGATTTTCAGTTTTAATATTTAAATGAAACAATGGTCGAACTATAAATGACAATTGAGGAGTTTGATTCAATAAGGGCGTAAGTCTGAAACATGCAGTTGGAGAAAAACGATGTTGAAAATTTAAGTAGTGTTGTTTCCTTACATAAAACAATGTAATATGCAGCATTTTATTTCGATACTGAATTGAAATTTTACCAGGGGGCTAAACAAGCATGACAAAAGCCACAAATGCGTTTGATTCAGAAAGGGCGTAAACTCGCTTAGCTCTTATTACATCAAACTCCTCAATTGTAGTCTCATTTCTTTTTCTTCTGACCTCTCTTCTTTTCTTGAAGATCAAATATTAAAAACTATGAAATACGTGTTACATTGTTTTAACTGAAGAGGCTAAACACCAGATTTAATTTCTATAATCTAAAAGGATTTCAAGAAATAGACATCTTATTGTAATAATTGATAACCCAGGCTTCAAAAACCGGTTCGGGTTTTCACTGGAACCTATTTCACTTTTCTCCAATGCTGAAATCAATTGATTTTCGCTGAAGCCAGTATCTTGTTCTTGTTCCTGTAATACTCATTGAAAAAAAGTTACCGAAGAAACAAAAAGTTCGTTAGAAAACAAAACCAGTTCTTCATAGAAAACCGAACTGGATTTAAAACGAA
This sequence comes from Thermobia domestica, assembly GCF_964235325.1. Classification (NCBI taxonomy): domain Eukaryota; kingdom Metazoa; phylum Arthropoda; class Insecta; order Zygentoma; family Lepismatidae; genus Thermobia; species Thermobia domestica. The sequence continues at coordinate 62,703,759 of NC_137467.1, forward strand.
AAGTTTCTTTTTGGGTTTGCTTGTTTGTTTTAAATGCAAAACCTAACTGTTTTTAAAACCGAAATGGTTTTCGGTAGAAAACAAAAACCGAATTTGATAGAAGACAACCGGTAGATACGAAAAGTACTTTTGAAAGTTTATATAACCGGTTTAGTTAGATTTCCCTAACAAGTCAAAAATCGACAAACCGGACCTTGTGACCATATATATATATATATATATATATATATATATATATATATATATATATATATATATATATATATATATATATGAACAATTCATATAGACCTCTAGGGAAGAGCCGCTATAAACCATCGAAAAGCTGCACTTCAACACGCGTTATATCGAATCCAAAAAACCGTGGAGTGGCAATCCATATCAGTGTAAACGAAGTCACATATACGCCATTCAAAAATGCAAAATTTAGTACAGTGTAGTCCCGCTAATTCGAACTAATTTGGAATGAACCCTGTTCGGATTACGTGATTGTTCAGATTAGCCGGAATAACAGTAAAATTGCGGTTTGGAGCGGATGAACAGGTCTACTGTGTTGTAATACATAGCATATAGTATTTCAAAACACGTTTTCTGACTACAATATATGTACTGTATTACAAAAATGTTTAAAATGTTGAAAAAACTTGATGTTTTTATTTCTCCATGTACAGTACGTACAGTAGTTACGGAGCAGCAGCGCTTGACATAGCACTACGATACCTAGAATAACAGGCTACTGCTACTACGCCTGTCTATATAATGTTTATGAGACGATAACGAAACTACACGTCGTCCAATAGATTCGCTTCACTGAAAGGAAGACAAGAACTGAGTTCATGTCTTGTAACAAGTAATACTAGTGCTGTACTATGGTACTATAAAAACATGAAATGAAATCTTTAAGTTAAACGTCCCACGATTATGCCGGTTAGGCTAAAGGAGACGGTGATGATGAGAGTTGAGTGAAATGGTGGAATGAAGAAAGTGGGAGGAAACGGGAGAACCCGAGAAAACCCACGGGCACGGTGTTTGTCCACCACTACTATGGTACTATAGTAGACTAGTACAATACTAGTACTGTACACTACCGGTATTGTACACTCATGTCCAAAATTATTGTCGCATGTCTATAAATATGTTGTTGTAGGAATACAATTTGATAACGAATTTGCCCGGTATTTCTTATAATGTTAGTATGTGTATAATAGGCAAATACATGTATGTGGCAAATTTCATGTCAAAAGAGCAGTAAATAAGAACAATAAAACAAAAATAAAATTTCTTGTCCATTTAACAACATTTTGTTATACTCAGTGGCGTATTTACGATTTTGTTTCGGGGAGGGCTTTGCTAACTTTCGGGGGGGGGGGGGCTTTGCGTAAAAATGTGAAAATTCTGCAAGATATTTCATATACTTTACTATAGTAAGTAAGATTTCGGGGGGTGGGCTTAAGCCCGGAAGCCCCCCCCCCAAATACGCCACTGGTTATACTCATTCTACTTTTCGTATTTATAATTCTTTTCCTATAGAATTTAACACAAATATAGGTTTCCCGATTATACATATAGTATCAGTATTAAAAGTATCCTGCAAAATCATTATCAAACTAGGTATATTCTTACAAGAAGACAGTTATATATGTGCGACAATCATTTTAGACATGAGTGTATTTTCAGTTTTATGTTACAGTACAGTAATTACTTATTCTACTACATTACAGTATTTAACTCATACTAAACCTATAAGTTTCAATATTATACAGTACGTATACTGTATTCTTTTCGAACTTTGTGTAATTGTCGTAATGGACTTAAGGCCTAAATACAGGTATTAAAGAAAAAACTGTATTTAACGAAAGTTTACTTTGTTTTCTTCAAAAAATGCATCCAATTTCATCCTTTTTTTCTAAAAATGCATTCAATTTCATCGAATTTCCTAAAACTGCGTATTTTCACCACAATAAATAAATAAATAAAATTTTAATTTCGAACCTGTTTGGATTAACTGGATGTTCGGATTACGGAAACTCCACTGTAATGTGCAGTAGGCACTTAAGGGATTTCCTACAGGGTGTGATTCCCCAAACGTTTCCAGCAAAATTCTCAGATATCCTCTGACTGTAAGGTGGATTCAAAGTAGGCAAAATAAAGCTCGGAAGTAGTGATCACAGAAATTTTGGCGTGAAGTTCAAAATGTTAAAGACTATCAGTACCACTGTCTCTATAGTGCTTGGAGAAAGAAACGCATACGACGATGTTTTGTTTCACACTTATACGTGAAAAATACATGAAATATACAGTGACTGAATACACCACAACATGTGTTGTTCCAAACAGAAAGGATTGTGGAGCGGGCGCTCTTCAACATTTCTTACTTTCCACCGAAGCATCCCATGTCCATCGCTGTCAAAGCTTAACTTCTGCCTCCTTTGAGTTCACCTTGAGATCAGGGCATATCTCATAACTCTGTTGGGAGCATGTCTGAAAATCATGGTCTGTCAAGAATCCCTTATACACCCATTGCGTAATGCTGAAATATGCATTTCCGGATGACGATGTGTGCTTTCTTTATTCTGAATGGACCTGCATTCCACGGCTTTTCGAGTTCGAAAATAAAGCGTGTTGAAATATCGTTTATTCACGCTTTTGAGGGCACTAGTTCTTAAACTAGTAGAACACTTCTCCCTACAGTGCATATCAGGGGCGGATCCAGGACGGACTTCGGGGGGGGGGGGGCGTTGGGTTATAATACTGCTAATTAGAGCTACTTTTAAGAGTTCCAAACTGTGGGATCGGTTTTATTTATATATATAAAATAAGAAAGTTTTCTCTCTTGGGGGGGGGGGCTATCGGTCTCTCTCTCTCTCTCTCTCTCTCTCTCTCTATATATATATATATATATATATATATATATATATATATATATATATATATATATATATATATATAAAGTATTTATGACTTAAGTTAAATTGACACTTTAAATCTATACAAGTGATTCCGAACTAGCGTGTTGCGCGGTCTCAAAGGGTGAGTCGCGAAATTTTAGAATTTAAAAATTATGCATCAATTTATAATTATTTAGAATCAATGTTGAGACAGTCTGTACTAGTAAATGCCTCCAGCGGTAACAAAAATGCTTAGTACTACATACAGTTACTAATTATAGCCTACAAGCTTATAATCTTACATTATTAGAATTTATGCTATTATTAACAAATATCAAACAAATGTTGCAATGTTGTAGGCGTTCAGCAAATTGTGTATTCAGTCCAAAAAGGTTGGGGATCACTGAACTCTATTAGCTGTATATAGTCTTTTGCTCTCTCTTAAGCTTAGTTACGTGCTTCGATGTGTTATTATTTTTAGTCTATGACTTTGTGTGTGTGAATGCGCGACTGATACCCTCATGGTAAGTTGTCCACTGCCGTATTGGTGGCTCCATCCGGACATGTACAGTGCTACCAAAGACATGTGAGATTACAGCAAAATATTTCACACAAAAAGTACTTAATCAAACTAGATTCTATGTGAACGAAACTTCTAGGTTCTGTATCACTATGATAGTCGTGTATGTAATTGTTAATAAATTGTCAGTTTGGTTCTACGCAACCAAGTTATGTCTTGCATTAAGAAACAAATATTATTAAATTATAGACCAGTATTTATACAATCAATGCCTTATTAGGTAAGTGGTGTAGTGAAGAGAACATCAGGCCACACTGTAGGCTGACTGTAAGTAGTGTGGTTGTTATCTCGTAATATAAAAGTACTAGGTTTGATTGTGCTTTTGTTTATGTGATTAAACTGTGTTGATGCCAGCTACTGGAGGTATCACGTAGTGCACTCTTTCTCATTTTGTGAGATTCATGGATTCAATTTAGAAGGTCTGTGGCATTATTTAATCTTATAACTTATACCGCACTTAATTCAGCAATAGCAGTATTTTATAAGTTCTTCTAAACAAAAAGAGTCATGAATTTTTCCATAACATCTATGTAAGTTCTGGTTGTGTTGATTTTGCGTTGAATGTCCCTTTCAGCAGCGGGGCTATATGAGACGTGGACCTACTGATTAACGTGGAACCAAAATCACATGAGCTTCCGCCGGGAATCGAACCCACGTCTCCCACTCCAAAGGCATGTACGCTATGCCGTTTAGCCACAAAGAAGTCATGTAAATTTTAGTGTAATTCCGATATATATGCTTATAATTTGAATAAAGCATGTTAATTTAATTCTTGTTAATATGTCTTTATACCTTGTCTCCGTACTTTGTCCTAAATATGGGGTCCGTAACTTGTCTCAAAGTTGAATAGGGGATCCACAAATCTAAAGTAAGTGGAAATCACTGATATCGTGCGGTGAAATACTGTTCTCTGTCAGTTATTATAACAGATGGTTGCGTCTAGTGGCGTACGCAAGAATACCATTTCGGTTTTCACTCCCTTGAGCAGGCCATTATTATATATATATATATATTACTTGTCCTGAAAAAATAGGAGATAGAGTGATCCATGTATCGAACAGATGGGACAAGATAATAAATTTGTTGTCCCCCTACTGCAAACCTGTAATAGTATAGGCATTTATTTTTAATTATGAGAAACTAAACATGAACTAGAAGTTTTCTTAACATTAGACGTTGAGTTAACACATTTCGTTACAAACTGCTTGTTTTCTTTTATGTTAACCGTCTTCACTTACGGTACACATGGTTTCTATTTTAATAATAAGACAAAACAATACTAATTTGCATTATTGAGATCCAACTGAAATTAAGATTCTACTGCTTTCTGAATTACAATACAGTTAATTAGGAGGATGTGTTAGACTCTGTAACTTCCCACCGACAAATTTTTAGCGGGTTCCTCTTGTTCTATTTGTTTCCACCCATTATTTCCATTACACCAATACTTTTGTTATTAACTTATGTACATACAGTTAAAATATATCTACTTTGTCCTACAAAGTATCAAAGCGGGATTTTAAGCAAAGAAGTACATTTTCTTTTGTTTCAATACCTTTCAGTCTCACAGGGCAATATAATTTCATAATGAGTACAGTGGCGGACCGTGATTAAATCCAGCACAACTCGCGCGGCACAAAAATAAAAGGACCGTTTCCCTTGAGGCATACAAGGTTTTGTTCTGCTGACTGACTGCATAACTAATAATATATTTTTGTGTCCTACTGGGTTGGGTTGCAAAATTTTATGCAAAAATTTGGGTGCTTTCATTTTAATTCATAAATGTAGTCATGAAACATGTCTCATACCTTGTTAGCATCTTACGTTTGACACGTAATATATGATAAGAAATATCTGTGTACTTTAGTCTATTGTCAGGTCTAAGAAAATAGGATATCAAAACATGATATTCGCAAGGTGTACTTCAATGTATTTAAACTCGGTCTCAGAGATGCGAAACAGTTTGAGATATTAACGAATATGGGGAATATTTTAAGACAGTGTGACTGAATATACGTAAAGTCGTTCTCAAAATTGTTGAGTTTAATCGTATGCTTTAAAGATAAGAAGTATCACGGTCTCACTCTGTTCTTGACGACTACTTCAAGGTAAACACTGTAGCGCACCTTACAGCCGTTAATCAACAAGCGGAAATTTAACTTCCAATAAGGCAAAAAATCCCGTCGTGAAAATTCGGTGTTGCAGAGCGCAATTCGCTAAGATTCCTTGAATGTTATACACTTGAAGTCAGTAAATAATCTTATTCTAAACACTAATATATATATTCCAGACGACGATTATTACTAAAGATATTTGAAAATTCAGAAAAATTAATAGTTCCAATGAATAATCAATTTATTTAACAAATTTTAGAGAAAAAATATCACTCAATAACAATAATTTTAATGACTTTAACAGCAACAATTTTTAGCACAAACTTGAAAAATAAAATGACTAGCAAGTTCTGATAATTACTGTCTGATAATTAATAATCACTTGACTAATTACACAGTTTCATTAGAGCTATTATACACAAAATTCTTTCACAAAATAGGATTTTACTCAAATTTCATTTAGTTGAATACCTGCAAATGGAGTACTGCTCTTCCTATATAATTACGAAACAAAATTCTTCGGTCAAATTCCCGTAATTTACGCAATGATCAAAGTTCCCAAAAACAAATGGCAAATTAAATCGTTAGTCGAATTCGTTTCCAAATGCTACTGATACTACTCGAGGTGGATTCAATAACTTACGAAAATATGAAATGTAATTAAATAGCAAAACGAAATTTAACCAGTCAAAAAATCTAATGAAAGAAAGACTAACAATTTAACCAAAAATTATCGGCTGCCTAAGTCGATCCTATGGACAAAATTAATTAACAAGTAGAAATTGAAGGCAAATAAAAACGTAACCAACAAACTCAAGAGAATTACGAAACGTGTACTTACCCAAGAAAGTAACAGCTGGGCCAAAAACCTTCACCTCTCATCAAACCCTAGCTCAAAGGAACCAATTCAGTTTTCAATGGACAAATTCTTCAAGAAATACTTCAATGGCAAAAGCAATTTCCATCCAACTCCTATATCCTAGGAAACTTCGAGTATCGTAGGTTTAAAAAAAAAGAAACGAATACACGGACTGTAGACAATAAGGAACTTCAGTACTCCATTTCCGCAATTAGATCTTAGCTCCGTCAATCCAAGGCTTCAACTCAAAGCAGCAACAGCGAGCCGGCAGAAACGAAAACAACAGGCGTTACGTCATACGTCACGCGGCTCGCGGCTGCGTGCCCAGAGGAGAAGACCTTGACTTTACACTCATTGCTCTTTACACACACAAAAGTAAAAAAAAACAAAACATTTTTGTTGAACACAAGTTTCCAATGAAAAAGTAATCAACCATACATTTTTATTCTTTTCTTTTCTTCCTGAATTTCTTTCTTTTTAAAAAAGTCCTTTTAATCATGCTTTTACAACACGCCATTTAATCTTTCTTTTTATTATTTTATTATCCAATTCCAGCTGTTCTTCAAAATCCTCTAGTCCTCTGGATATCTCGACAGAGAACACTGATGGAAATGCATTTCAGTGGCGGCTCGGAAGGCTGTCACCGCCACAGATCTCCCACCCTCGAAGGAAAAATTCCTGTAGAATTTTTCTGTCACAATCTGGACTGGAAAATCTATAAGCTGGAAAACTCACAAAAAAATTACAACATAAAGACGCATTAGTGATAATTTATCATAATTTTTCATTCACATAAATGTTTTTCAATTTCATTTTTTTTCAGTTATAATTTTTACAAATGAATTTGGACATAACAATTAAAAAAAATTTTTACACTTTAAAACTTTAGAATTCTTTCAGTTTTATTTACTCTATTAATTTGAATTTTCAATTAAATTTTTCTTTATTGTTTTGCGCAAAACAATTTAAAATTCTTCTAAAATTTTATATTTAATATTATCTTTCACAAATTATTAAGGTTCAAACTTTTCAAACAGATTTAAAAAAAGTTTTTCCAAACTTTACAATTAATAAAATACAATTACACTTTAAAATCCGTTATAATTCAAGCATAATACTTAATTTACTTTACTTCACAATTCTACTACAGATCAATAGCTTTCCGGAAGTCAGTTGTTACCTGCACTTTCATTTCTTCTAGGAAAATATTTCTTAAGTTCAGAGACATGAACTCTTCTGAAGGAGTCTCTCGAATTCTCCAAATCAGACACCAACACAGTGTTAGGAGTTAAAAATTTTCTAATAATAAATGGACCTTCCCACTTCACACTCAATGACCTCGTTACCTTCTCAGACAAAGAGGATTTAATGTGAGATTTGATCAAAATCTGATCATCAACCTTAACAACAACTGGACCTCTTATCCTTGAAAATAATTTTCTTCTATTCATCCAAGACTTTTCCATATTGACCAGAGCTCGATTCCAAATGTCGGTATTATTAAAGTTTATAATTTCTGGATTATTAATCTTCCATCGAGATTCAAGTGGGGTGTTAATTGGACGTCCATAAAATAGCTCGTATGGTATAGACTTTAACCCAGAATGCTCACATAGATTAAGAGTGAACTGCAGCTCGGGAATAAACCGCGACCAGCTGACTTGCTTATCATAACAATAAGCACGAAGAGAATTCTTTAAGGTTTTCACGAATCTCTCCGAAATGTTTGCCTCAGCGTGGTATGGGCTTATTCTAATATGCTCGATACCCAAGCCAAAAAGGAAAGATTTAAAATGGTTTGATACAAAGACAGAAGCGTTATCAGTAGAAAGTGACTCAGGGAGGCCAAGTCTACTGAAAACTTCAAGAAGGTGATTACAAATTGTTTGAGAACTTAATTTCCTTAATTTCTCAAGAAAGACATACCGTGAAGCATTATCCACTCCAATCAGGATAAACTTATATCCATTGGAGGTAGGTAGAGGACCAATTATATCAATCATTGTGTTCTCAAAAACTCTCTTTGCAAATTTAGAAATTAAAGGTCCCATTTTCTTTTGATTATTATCTTTTACTAGCTGACATTTAGGACATGTTTTTACGTATTCTTTCACATCTTCTACCATAGTTCCCCATGTATAACGGCGCATCACCTTTTTTAGCGTCCGGAAAATCCCTGAGTGTCCCCCGGTCAAATGTTGGTCATGAAAATATTCAATAATCAATTTCTGCAAATGTTGAGGTATTACTATTTTATATGGAAAGGTTAAGGCTTTACTTTTCTTCATCAAAATTCCTTTATTCATAATATAATTTCTAACGTTCTCCCCATATTCAATTCTTTCCATAATATTTCTTAATTCTTCGTCTTCTCTCTGCAAAACCTCAATTGGTTCTTTCACAAGAGGAAGATTCCAACTATTTGCAATTTTTAAATTTTTTCTCATAATAGCAAGACCAACTGGACCGTCTACTTGCACAAACTCATAGGGATCATAACAACGTGTCAGGAAATCGGCAACTATGTTCTCGTGGGATCTAATATGCTTAATCGTGAAATTAAATTGGCAAAGAGTTTCAACTAAAGGTCCATATTTAAGGAGTCTCTTCGAATTTCCGAGTATCCAGGAAAGAGCCTTATTATCTGTGAACACCACGAAGTCATTGACAAGATAGTGGCGGAATCTATAAATAGTTTTTACCAAACTAATAAATTCTATTTCATAGATACTTCTATGACGGTCCGCTTCCGTTAATTTTTTACTATAGAACGCGATTGGGGCCAAGTTATTATGCTGATCCAATTGTGACACTAGGCCTCCGATCGCTCTCCCTGACCCATCAACATGGACAAAAAACTTCTTTGATAGATCAGGAGTCTTCAACACGACATTTTCAATCAATAACTCCTTCAATTTATTCAAAATTTTCTGGTGTTCATGTGTCCAAACAAAAGGTTTTTTAGGCGATTTCAATTCACTAATAGGTGCCATTATTTCTTGCAACCCACTAACAAACCTCGCGTAATATGAAAAAAGTCCACAAATTTTTTGAACCCCACGTCTATTACGAGGAGGAGGGATATTCTTAATTGCTGTAACTCTAGATGGATCGAGCTCAATTGTCTCCCCATCAGCTATGAAACCCAGATATTTAATCTTTTTCCTAAAGAAAAAACTTTTATCTGGGGAAATAGTAACTCCATGTTTCCTTAATCTTTCTAGCACTAATTTAAGTACCCTCTTATGTTCTTCTAAGGTATCTGTCGTTACCAGTAAATCATCAAAATAAATCCTCACGCCTTGATCTTTTAAATCACCCAATATTTTCTCCATTGCTCGAGCCAAAATGCAACTACCAGTCTTTATACCAACTGGTACTCGAGTAAACTGATAACTTCCACGAGGAGTAACAATTGTAGTTATCTCTCTAGAGCTTTTATGAAGGGGGATTTGGAAATATGCCTTGGTCCAGTCAATCGATGAAAACCAACGCTTTCCCGCTAAACTAGCCAAGCATTCCCCCAAATTAGGCGAAGGAAACACATCGTCACTTATAAGCTTGTTAGCATTACAAAAATTCCCAACAATACGATGTGTACCATTCTTATTTTTTACCAGGAAACAGCTGCTACCATAATTTGAGTGGTCCACCTCCACTAGAATACCTTGTGATACAAGATCTTTAATACAATCATAAAAAAATTTTTCCTTATTTTTTGCAACCGGAAAAGGAGATTCTTTGAAAGGTTTGTTTTCTTTAAGGTATAATTTAGCTTCAAAGTCTTTAATACAACCAATTTTATCATTTATAACATCTGAAAAGCTTGAACGCAATTCACTGACAAACTCCAAAATTTCTGGATCATCACAACAATCCAAGTAATTCGAATTCCCTACACTACTATTATTATTATTATTCCCGGAACTAACTTTCGAAACTTCAATATTATCCGGAACCGAAAACTGTTTTTCATTTTTCTTTATCAAATCCAGAAAGTTCTTTGATTGTTCCAAATCAATATCTGAAGTAGTAGAGTCACTATCAACTACATCCTTTTGGACCGCCGCAATACATTCCATCATTTGTGAACCATCTTCCTTTAGTGTCTGCTTTGACTTCTTTTTCCTCTTCTTCCTCATCTTTTTCTGGCTTGATGATTGAACACAATCCCTTTCTACAATAGGATCCTTATGACAAGAGACAACCTTTTCCTCAACCTTTGAATCCGACTTAATATCCTGTCTATCATCAACCAAATATCCCATATTAACTATAGGATTAACCACTGGTCGTTCCTCCTCATTTCCATTAGATGACATTGCATTCGCACCACCTTGTTCCCAAAGTGTTATTGGATCAGCCGAAGAAAAACTCGGATTATCTAAATGACACAGTTCTTTAGTACCCTCATAATTCTTTGGTACATCTTCATTGTCTTTACATTCGATGAATTGTTTAAGTCCCCTTAACTGATCTTGAGATGGTACAGTAATCTCCAAAAGATGTCGTTCGATTTCCGCTAATTCGATCTGACACTGAACACCAATCTCGCATTTCATGTTAACTGATTTTAACTCACGCCTAAAATCTTCAGATAAATCATCGAAATTGTTCAAATGGCCTGCACGACTTCCTGATGTAAACCCTTTCATACCAGAAATGTCTCGAAAAAATAATAAGGTATTTTTCCTAAAATCATTTACATCACTTCCTTCAATCTCCTTTCGGTGGCCGGCACTATGTCCTGATTTAAATCCCGTAGAGGTCGACGAAGATCTTTCACTTTCTTTCAAAGGAAAATCACCAAATTGCAATAGAACCGATTTCCTACCATTGCGTAATAGTAATCTCTTTTTAGCAAAATCCACTAAAGACGAAGTATTTTTTAAAAAGGGTGTACCTAGTAAGCAGTCACATGGTAACTCCGAAACCACTAAAAATCTTACACGCTCAAACCATCCTGATAAATTAATGGTAACAGTTATTTCACTTTCACTTATGTAAGTCAATCCAAGAGGTGCACGAATATTTAATGGTTTGGTTTCAACACGATAGTGCGCCAACCCACAACGTTCAATTAATCTCTTAGTAATAAGATTATATGAAGATCCACTATCAATGCAGACATTAACGAGTTTATTATTAATTAAAGCCTTAACGAAGGTTGCCACCACATTATCCATCTGTGCCGGAACCACTCCCGATCGATTTAAACTATCATACCGAGTATTGGATTTTATCAGTGAATCAGATTCTTTCCTTTCAGAAGTATAATTACTTTTTACATTATTTTCAACTTTCTTTTCATGATTATTCCTCCCAAAAATTTTCGATGAAGCAGCTGAAACTAAATTAGCATTAAACGTATTGGATTTTATTCCTATTTTCCTATAATATTCAAGTTGATTTCGAAATATTTTAGAATATTCTTCAGCTCGCTCTCTAAGTTCTATAATACTTCCAGGAATATGAAAGTTTAGCATTTTAAATCTGATAGCTGGATTCATTCCGTCAATAATAATATTAATAAGCTGTAACTCTTCACGATTACAATCCAACACTAATGAAGTGAAGTAAATATCATTAACAAAGTGTTCAACCGCCTCATTTAATCTCTGTTTTCTATATAATCTATCAGCAATCAAAGAATGTTTAACTGTTTTTGAAATAAATTTATCAAAAATCCTAGCTCTAAACAACTTTCAAGGAACGTTAAGTTGAATAGCCCGCTGAACTTCAATCAGAAATTCTCCCTCACATTTACTCAATAAGGAACAATACACCAGACTCATTGAATAATTCGAGTTTTCATTAAATTCTTCAATTGCCAACAAAATTTCAAAAACTATTAAACTGTTCTTGCCGTCTATGTTTTTAAAGTTTTTTAATTTAGAATCTAACAGCTCAGTTGTTTTTGTAAAAAGATATTGATCACACAAATGCTTCGGAAAATTTCCGGGAAAATACTCATTGGAGCTCGATTGCTCTTTCCTCGTTAGACTACCTTCACCTCGAGGGTTTTCACACACATTTCCAATTAATCCCAAACGACAATTTCCGACTGGAGTAGAATTCTTTATTGCAGCTACTCGTTTATAATAATTTCCTATTCTCTGATAATTTGTAACCTTTGATGGACTCGCACCCTGAGTACTACTAACATTAGTCAAGTCAAAATCAACTTGCCTAGATGACATATTTTCCAAACATTCCACTCCCGAAGTGTTTCTTATAGGATAATTGCTTCTATATTCGATTCCCGCCTGAGGATTTATTCCTACAGACTCTCTCGGCTCAATTATACTAGCTCTTAATATCCCTCTCATGGAAGGCATCTCGGGTTCAAACCTGATTCCATCAAACAAACTATTAATTGGGGTAGGAGGTTGAGCCATTCTGCTAATATTATTTACTGGAGGATTCTCTAAACTCAAACTACTACTATTTGAGTAATAATTAATTCCTAATCCAGACCCATTTCCGAAATCTCTATTACTTTCTGAGCTAAAGCTGTTTCGATTAACAAAAAGTAAAGAATCACGATTTGGCGGCGTTAAACTCATATTCATCACACTTCTATTAATGTCAACCATTCCGGTTTGATCTAACGTAATTAAGTTTTCGCTTAAACTTTCTTCAGGCATTTCAATATAAACATCATTATTGGAAGACATGATTAATACTATTAATATTATACAAAAATACATAAACTATATAAATAAGAATTTCTAACTACACTAACTACAAAAATTATAAACAAAAAACCAACTACAAAACACTATAATTCTCACAAAAACCACTGTTTGAATCTAATAGCAATTACAATAGACCTGCTTACAGCAATTAAGAACTCCTCCCCGCTCGTAATCAACCGCCAACAAGTGACTCCCGAAAACCAAATTTTTTTTTTTCAAAAAGCACCGTAATAATTTCAATACATTGAACAATTTTTAATTAACTATAATTTACTGACCTCGTCTAGAATCCAAATTCTTAATACAAACCTACTTTTCAAATACTACCAGCTTGAAAACAACGAATGTAGTAGGTTAATGGAGTTGAAGCCTTGGATCTTGTAGCGCACCTTACAGCCGTTAATCAACAAGCGGAAATTTAACTTCCAATAAGGCAAAAAATCCCGTCGTGAAAATTCGGTGTTGCAGAGCGCAATTCGCTAAGATTCCTTGAATGTTATACACTTGAAGTCAGTAAATAATCTTATTCTAAACACTAATATATATATTCCAGACGACGATTATTACTAAAGATATTTGAAAATTCAGAAAAATTAATAGTTCCAATGAATAATCAATTTATTTAACAAATTTTAGAGAAAAAATATCACTCAATAACAATAATTTTAATGACTTTAACAGCAACAATTTTTAGCACAAACTTGAAAAATAAAATGACTAGCAAGTTCTGATAATTACTGTCTGATAATTAATAATCACTTGACTAATTACACAGTTTCATTAGAGCTATTATACACAAAATTCTTTCACAAAATAGGATTTTACTCAAATTTCATTTAGTTGAATACCTGCAAATGGAGTACTGCTCTTCCTATATAATTACGAAACAAAATTCTTCGGTCAAATTCCCGTAATTTACGCAATGATCAAAGTTCCCAAAAACAAATGGCAAATTAAATCGTTAGTCGAATTCGTTTCCAAATGCTACTGATACTACTCGAGGTGGATTCAATAACTTACGAAAATATGAAATGTAATTAAATAGCAAAACGAAATTTAACCAGTCAAAAAATCTAATGAAAGAAAGACTAACAATTTAACCAAAAATTATCGGCTGCCTAAGTCGATCCTATGGACAAAATTAATTAACAAGTAGAAATTGAAGGCAAATAAAAACGTAACCAACAAACTCAAGAGAATTACGAAACGTGTACTTACCCAAGAAAGTAACAGCTGGGCCAAAAACCTTCACCTCTCATCAAACCCTAGCTCAAAGGAACCAATTCAGTTTTCAATGGACAAATTCTTCAAGAAATACTTCAATGGCAAAAGCAATTTCCATCCAACTCCCATATCCTAGGAAACTTCGAGTATCGTAGGTTTAAAAAAAAAGAAACGAATACACGGACTGTAGACAATAAGGAACTTCAGTACTCCATTTCCGCAATTAGATCTTAGCTCCGTCAATCCAAGGCTTCAACTCAAAGCAGCAACAGCGAGCCGGCAGAAACGAAAACAACAGGCGTTACGTCATACGTCACGCGGCTCGCGGCTGCGTGCCCAGAGGAGAAGACCTTGACTTTACACTCATTGCTCTTTACACACACAAAAGTAAAAAAAAAAAAACATTTTTGTTGAACACAAGTTTCCAATGAAAAAGTAATCAACCATACATTTTTATTCTTTTCTTTTCTTCCTGAATTTCTTTCTTTTTAAAAAAGTCCTTTTAATCATGCTTTTACAACACGCCATTTAATCTTTCTTTTTATTATTTTATTATCCAATTCCAGCTGTTCTTCAAAATCCTCTAGTCCTCTGGATATCTCGACAGAGAACACTGATGGAAATGCATTTCAGTGGCGGCTCGGAAGGCTGTCACCGCCACAACACCGAAGCAAGTTCGCGGAAAATGTCACGAGAGGTTACAGAGGAACTCAGGTCGATCATTCCACCATTTTAAGGAACTGGAAAAGCTGAAAAGATGAATAAATTGAACAAACACCAAAGAAATAAGCCTTTTGAAATCTGCTGTTGCTCCTGCGATATAAAAGCGATGTGTTTCTCACAGGTGATGAGCATAAGAGTCCTGATCTTGCAGTTTTTGCAAGACTCTTGCACGCTAGACCAAGACCAAGACCAGGAATCCCGATGCAAGACCAAGACAAAAGATGTGCAAGACCAAGACCAAGGTCAAGACCAAAAGGGTGCAAGTCCAAGACCAAGACCAAGACTCTTGCGCAAGAGTCTTGCACAAGTACCGGTACTACTTGAATTTTTTTATAGAATGTGAAAAGGAAAGGGGAAAGTTATTACATCTTTCACTTGAATTTCTTGGCTTCAGTAAAAATTCCGCTGGAGTTCCCAGTAGTTTATGTAATCCGTGTGAGTTGCTCTGCTGTACCATATGGCTACAGTTTGTACTTTTCTGAATCGGTTGTTTGCGTTTTCTGTAGTTATTACTCGTTTTCAAGTCACACAGGTGTCATCTTGTGCCATGTGAGCTTTTGGGAGGACAAACATCGTGTGCGTGAGTTTTCTGGTTTTCTTTTCGTTTCCTCCTACTTTCTTTATTCCACCATTTCAGTCATTTCCCATCATCACCGTCTCCCTCAGCCTTGGTGCATAGTCGTGGGACGTTAAACTAGATATTTCATTTAATTTCAAAACATATTAGTGGTGTTCTTCTTCCGAAACTAAAGAGAAATGTAGTATTGAACATCAGTAATTCCATATACCATAGGTTCCGACTACATGAGTATGGCATTGGCCCCGAGGCTCAAGCATCCATTGGAAATTTTTAATTTGTGCTCATAAAATTAATATCGAAATACCATTTTCATAACATTGACAAAAACTTAGTGCATATGTGACCGCAAGTTTGATTTCATGAGCGGATGCTTATACGTTGAATAATTGTTTATCAATATAAACTTTAGCCTCCTTACGTATACGGCACATCGAGGATTGAGCGATATAACTTTATACAACAATAACTAATTTATATTCAGAAGTGAGTGATTTTGTTCAGTTATTTCAAATAACTTCAAGTTTGATACCGTTATTTGGTTTTTCTAATGTAGGTCAAAAGTCTTTATATAAATCGATTTTACACAGAAGACAGACACAGTTGGGTCGTTTTCAGTTTTCACTCGAATTATAGTATTCTAAAATATTAAGAGGTCTGATTATAATAATTATTATTTTAAATTTTCTCTCTTTTTGGCCAATATTGCTAAACATATCATCATCATCATCATAGTTATTCTGCCATTATTGGTAGGTCACTAGTTGCAACTGAGAAGCTTTGATGTACGGTGGACCTCAGCTGGTCTCTTCGTCTTGACGCCCCTCCCTCTCTTCCCTTCCTCCATACTTTCTATCACGTCCCTCATAATACAGTTCCTCCTCAGGCAATATCCCAACGAGTTCCTTTGCCTCCTCTTAACAATATCTAAAATTCTTCTTTTCTCCCCTACTACTACTATTCCTAACACCTCATTCGTTTTCCGTTTAACCCAGCTAATTCTCTCCATGCCCACGTTTCAAAAGCCTCCATTTTTTCCACCACTTTTGCGTAATACCCATATTTCTGCCCCATAGAGTACATATTAGAATCAGTAAAACAAAATATCAATATTTAATTGGACCTTTGTTCAATACAAAGATTAACTAACCGTGGTTGAAAAGAAAAAAAAAATCTGACGCTTTTACAGTGTAAAAATAATGTTGCAATTCATGATATTTCAGTAATCTGTGCTCTGATATGAAAATTATGAGACTAAATATCAGTGGTTCGAAGAGTTACACAGGAACTAGTGCACTCTATCAGTAGATTGTGTGTTCAGAAATTTTCCGGTACTGGCGAAACAAATTTTCATTTGAAAGTATATCACCGTACAACAGCTTCATTTATACAATTTGTTTCGTCGGTACTAGATTATTGTAAAACAAGGATATTTAGATAGCTCGCATACTAGTCCCCGCGTAATTCTCTGAACCGCTTCGGATAGGTTCTATACTTACCAAGCCAGGGAGTTTTAAAATGTAGTTTCGCGTTTCCGTCGATTTGTAACTTTGAAAGGAGATGCTCGACCCATTTTATTAAAAGTTTTTCTTTTTTTATTTGATATAAGGAATCACTTCCCGGAGTTTAATCGTCGAAGTCTAAATATTTTAAAAATTCACTTTGAAAAATCCCGAAGTATTGAAATCCACCTTTCCCGTTCTAGTGTCAATAATGAACTTCTGTGCATTGTGTAAACGAGGTAGCTTTATCGTAAAGTTGCATATAAACAACAACGCTTGTTGATAGCATGAAAGATAGATCTAAGTTATATGTTTTGTAATATTTTTTTACGTGCTAGATTATTTAAATACCACGTATAATGTAGATCATTACAGTGTCGCTTGTTGAGGAGAAATAAAGGTACCTGCTACAGACTCTACAGAGAACCATGGGACCAAAGAAAAAGAAAGAAAAGGCTAAAAAGGAGCCACCTAAAGAAAAACTGCCAAAAGATCTCGAAGAATTCATTCCAGATGAAATAATGTTGAAATATCAGTAAGTAGTTATTAAATTTTAATAATAATTATAATTATACTCATAAGTCCTTTCTTATTATTCACGTATATTGGTACACGTCCAAAATAGGGGCGTCATTTAGGGGGGCAGGAGGGGCAATTACCCCCTCCCCAAGAGTTTGAGGAATAAATATACTTTAATAGATTGTCTACTAATATGTATACTAGTGAAAAAACGCGAAAGTCTCATGTCGGTGGTGAACTTACCCCCTTCAAGCGAAGTCTGAAATGACGCCCCTGGTCCAAAATAATATATTTTTTAGAGTTATAAATTTTCGTACTGATAGGTCTTGTCTGTACGAGACGTGCCTGGGCAGTAAGTACAGTTTTGAAAAAAAGGCACTAAAACAGGTTTGTTCAATCCAAATTTATTTTCACATGAAGAAGCACCTCTTAAATTATTTTTCGACATATTTTTTTACCAGTGTTCAAAAAACTTGTCAGAGTGGGTTACTAACTCGTCCAAACCTTCCTGAATGAAACATCCCGCCAGTGTCCGGCAAGTAGGATGACTGTGAGATTCTTTCTGTTATCCGGTTTTTGAATGGAAGGAACGTGAAGCCGGCCGAAATTTATCGTCAAATTGTACAGACTTAACGGTGAAAACGCAAGTGAGGGAGTGAGGGAATGGTGCAAAAGTGGGTAAGGTATTTCTATGAAGGGTAAACAAATGCCCACGACTTACAAACGAAATGGTCGGCCTTTTGTTGTGACTGATGAGTTAGTGAGGAAAATGGTTGAGAAAATTCGTGAGAATAGACAGTGGACAATGATAATGCAGATGAGTTACTTCAATTTTCGAGAAGTGTTTTGCATGAGATTGATATCGACAGTTTAGATTATCGTAAAAAAAAAAAAAAAAAAAAAAAAAAAAAAAAAATGCTGTGTAGTTATGGTTGTCTTCGTTGGCGTGATGTTTCTTTGAAGAAGATTTGGACATGTTAGTTAGTCATTATGACAAGTGTTTGCACATTGATGGAAACTATGTCAAAAAATAGTTGAACGTGTGCTCTTTCATGTAAAAATAAATTTAGTTTGAACAAACCTATTTTAGTATTTTTTTCAAAACGGTATTTACCTTATATACCGTAAGTATCGACAGGTATCGTACATTATTGGTACAATTTATTTCGAATTGTATTTATTTATAACTAATCAATTAGAAGTAGTAAATGGGTCTCGTTTAAGAGTTTGTGTGTCAGTATTAGAAGTGTGTGTGTGTGTGTGTGTGTGTGTGTCAACGTTGGGATAAGACAAAGAATATTAGATACAATGTGAATCAGTCTATTTTTCTTACGCACACAATGTCCATACAAATTAGAAATTTCACTAATTTCATTTTGTTGTAAAGGATTGTTTGTAGACATATATCTCTTCTTTGTAAAAAGTTATAATTAAACTAAAAAAAGGTTAACAGTCAATCATATTTTGCAATGTTTCATCTACTATATTGTATTCTGTCATCTTTCTATGATAACAATATCATCTTATCACATTTATCTTCAAACACCAAGGGGAAGTAGAACCAACACCACCCTTTGTATTTCCCTCCCTCTGCATTGTTAATCGTTATCGGAACGTAACATGGTCCTTTTCCAGTTGGTGACGTGCGCAGTTATGTATCCCTACTTGTTTCCTGGAAATACCAGATTTTTGCCTGATCATTGAACTATGTTCCATAATTTTAAAATTTAAAATGGGTATGATAGTAATAGTGAGTGAAATATTGAAAGTTTATTTTTCTTAAAAAATACTGGCTCAATATATCCATTTGATACGAAAATTTTTACTCATTTATTTTCAACTTGTTTTCTTATAAAATTTTTAATTCTGTCTGCGGACCACCTGCATTATCTTCACGGATCACTGGTGGTCCGCAGACCACGGAGCAGGACATTTGGGCGCGGCCAGTTGTGCGCAGACGTTTAGACGCGGCCGTTTGGGCGCTAGACATTTGGACGCAAAGCCATATATCTGAATAGGTTAATCTACTTAAATGGGTTTAAAATATTTCATAAACTAGAACCCGCATGTCTATGCACTAAAAGCCTTGAAAATAGGCACTAATATCACAAACATAAACAAATAACTGTACAACTTAAAATTTAACAAATCAGAAAGGTGAAATTTGATCCCAAGTTTCTTAAAAAGCTATCTTCAAATACCCTAAATTTTCGTTACGTTGTGGCATGTCCTATGGTAAACAGTCACTGAAAGTCTCAGTTGCATTAAATGCTTGGTTTAGTTCTAGTAAATTTTTGTATAACGCAGAAAGAAAGAAAAAATATACGAGTTTAATTACTTTGTTTCTAGAATGATATACCCTAATTTCAAGAAAATCGGAAACCATGACCCGCAGGTTTTCTTTTTTCAGTATGAATCTGTATTGAACTTAAAATTTGCTGTAGGCGTCCTATGACACCCGAAAATAAACTTCTGTGAAGTCACCTTTATATCATCTCTAACATAAAGGAATAGGCATTTTGGACATTCATAACTTTTATAGCTATTCATAACAATGTATTACTTTTATTACTATATTTGCAGAGATAATTGAAAAGGATATAACAGTGAAATATAATACAGATATTGAATAATCTATTTTTGTCTTATGTTACATTTATCATGACATTATCATTTCTTGACAGAATTACGCGCCAAACCCCACAAGTATTCTACGATGTTAACAGTTTTAAAATTCTGTACAAATAGCGAATTCTTTCATCTGCATGAATATATTTTCTTCTTTTGTTGGGCGACTCTTGCATCGTACACTAAGTCCCGCCTTTCTTGTGTCTTCCAAAGTGCATCAAAAAAGCGACAAATCGACGGATGGCCCATTTGAAGTTCTGATTGCAGTTCACGATGAGCAGCTTCGTCGTAGTGTTCGTTCTTGACTATGGTCATATAGAACTCTGACACACAGATTCCACATCCTTATTGGGAATAATGGTGTTCTTCTAGTACCATGCGTTTAAATAATTCATTATAGATTGTGAAAGTTCAAAAATTAAAATATGTACAGTATTGTACGCATTTTAAGATAAATTCTATGTCTGACTAAAAAAAAAAAAAAAAAAAAAAAAATCAAATAACAGTGCAGTATGAATATATATAATTACATCTTTAAAATAATTAACGAAAAAGTGCGTTTTTTTTTTTACACAAATTACATTTCCTTATTACATATCGAATTCTTCGGTTTTATTTTATTAAAGAGAAATATTCTTTTAAAACTAAGCCACATAGTACGGAGTACGGATATTGCGACCCGGATAGTGAAGAGTCTGCTGCAGTTCTTTCCTATTTCTTTTCAACTGGTAGAGACAAGTTGTGCATGATGTGTAGAGACTGTGATGCGTTTAAAATATTATTTTTTAGTTTTTGCAAAATTATTTGTAGAAGTGTTTCGAAATTTCCAGTGCCTAAACATCCGGGTTCTAGTTATGAAATAGGTAGGTAAACCTATTTGGATAAAAGGTTTTGCGCCCAAACGTCTCGCGCCCAAATGTCATAGACGCCGCAGACCATACGCTCATAAATGCTATATTAAATTATTAAATGTGAGACAAGGCAGAATGCCTTGATTTCTGTATGTAAAATAATACTTAATAAATAAATAAGTATAAAAGTAAATAAATTTATGAATAAATTATCAGCAACCTAAAAATGTATTATTTAATCAATTTAAGTCTTACTGTATTGTAAGTCGTAACTAATATTAATATCATAATTTAAAAATAAAACATAATTATTTGATATTTTACAGAATAAGATGGCGACAAGAGGAAATGGCAAAATTGGAAACGGAGCTTATAAATTTACGAGTCATCCACAATGACATTGTGATGAGGGTATGTTAATTTTATCATTGAGATTGTGCTGCAAAATTAGATATTTGTATATAAATTGATGTAATTATTTATATGTTTAACACTCTATCATATATTTCTATATCAATCTTTCGGAAATTTCATCATCCATTGCACAGTTATTTTCTAAATCTACCTTGTTTTAACTTTGTTCATCCTCAATGTCGTGCAAATAACTTTCGAGGATAAATAGGACGTAAAACAACAATGCTATCATTCAACAGTACAAAAGTTAATTAAATGCAATTCTAAAGCAAAATTCCTTAGCAGTATTGCCTTTTCAGCGAGTTACTCCTCTTGTCTAATGACATGAGAGTTAATGACCGACTAGCGAAAATAGCTGATAACTTATGCAATAATAATGTAGCTTTGGCTTAAAAGAATATAACGACTTCATTATAGTAAATTTTCAAATAGTTTTATCATTAAGGATCAGCTTAACGGCTAAAGAAAAGAAAATAAATATAGGAAAATCTTTTAGATATTTATTTATTTATTTGGAGAAAGGGTGTGAATTTCCATTTTAAAAATAACTTATAAAACCTTCTTTTACACACCGTATGAGGATTTAAGATTTAAGAGATCAAAATATCGGATAAGAAATGCCATTATTGAATGTCACTGATTACATTCAATTGCATTGAATTCAAAATAAGGGGACACTTAAAACCTATATTGAGCAACTGACTTTGCCTCTATGCTTCAAGTTATAACATTTAACAAGGAAGGGTCACGCAGTGGCTCCGCTGAGATCCGAACGAGACAACTGTGTTTTCATTTGATATGTTATAACTAGATGAATCCCAAAGTTATACGTGCCACCGGGCGGAATGTCGTGAGTTACAACATATTTTGTAATATAAAAGCTACAAAGCTGGCAGAAAAGTTTGAAACGAGTCATTTGTTCGGAAACGGTTGTGTAAATGAAAAACTCTTACAATACGTATCCATCATTTTCAATTGCACGCTTTTTTGGATTAAAAAAGTTTGCCCCAGGGTCCTCGCAGGGTACCAGACGGGGTCCAACTCAAAATTTTCAAATAGCAAGAGGGGTTAAGTAGCATATCGTTTGAAAGCTGTTGTAAAATGAAAGAAAATGCAACAAGTCTCGACTCTCTAAGACACCCCTGTGCAAAATGGCGACGGGTCAAAGTGTAAACAAAAACTTAATTGCAAAGTCCATGGTCACCTCTATAAATCGGAAACGGTGAGACAAATGTGAAAATAGGAAAGGAAGTGTGGCATTATTTTCAAAGCACAACAATTTAAGCTAAACGTCTAGTCCCAGGGTCCCCACAGGGTCCCAGGTGGGGTCCAACTAAAAAGTTTCAAATGGCAAGAGAGGTAGCACATCGTTTGAAAGATCTTGTTAAATGAAAGTAGATGGAGCAAGTCTCGACTTTCTACGACAACCCTGTCCAAAATTGCGGCGGGTCAAAATATAAACAAAAGCTTAATTGAAAAACTATGGCCGCCTTGAACCCAAGATGGCCTCTTAAAGCCTATGTCATTCATAACAGTACAAATCTAAATCTCTATTTTTCTCTATTATGTATTTAGAAAAAAATAGGACAACGAAAGAACAATTGAGTTTCGATTTACTTCAACTATTATTTCAATCGGTAACAACACACATATGTTTTGTTCTTCATGCACATTCGTCACGGTTATCTCAACGTAATTTGCTTGAATATAACGAATATGCGATGAACACACAACTCTGACTTCCTCCTCATACTGGTAAACAAAAGTTGAATATCTTCGGATATTTTTCTAATTTTGTCATACAGTAGTTCGTGCATAAAGGACTAGCTGTACCAGGAGGTTGGGGGCTCTATTGTAACGGATTCGTGATGGTTACATTTGTATGTCATTCGTTGGTTTGATCGCAATACCAAATATGCAAAATAATAATAATAATAATAATAATTTGCAAGATTGGCGAGTAGTACCAAACTATATGTAAGTCATTTCAGTACATCTAGTTGCGTCAAACTTTGTTGGTTTGGTCACAGTATTCCAGGAAATAACATATTTATATACAAACTCATTTTTCACACTGGCAGCCATATTGGATTATAGATTATATTCTTTGATTTGTGGATATCTACTATGAACCATAAACGTAAATACCACATTTCGCTTTTCCAACGCCAATGTTGTGAGCTGGGCATGCGTTCGATACATAGGGCGGCATTTTGAACTCAAGATGTCGCGTTTTTGAACATTTCGCATATTTTCGTCACCTACTAATCAACATTAATGCCAAATTTGGTTTTCCTAGCTTCAGCAGCTTGGTATGCTTATCCTTTCGATATAGGTTTTAAGCGGCCATCTTGCATTCAAGGTGGCCATAGATTTTCAATTAAGCTTTTGTTTACATTTTGACCCGCCGCAATTTTGGACAGGGTTGTCGTAGAAAGTCGAGACTTGCTCCATCTACTTTCATTTAACAAGATCTTTCAAACGATGTGCTACCTCTCTTGCCATTTGAAACTTTTTAGTTGGACCCCACCTGGGACCCTGTGGGGACCCTGGGACTAGACGTTTAGCTTAAATTGTTGTGCTTTGAAAATAATGCCACACTTCCTTTTCTATTTTCACATTTGTCTCACCGTTTCCGATTTATAGGGGTGACCATGGACTTTGCATTTAAGTTTTTGTTTACACTTTGACCCGTCGCCATTTTGCACACGGGTGTCTTAGAGAGTCGAGACTTGTTGCATTTTCTTTCGTTTTACAACAGCTTTCAAACGATATGCTACTTAACCCCTCTTGCTATTTGAAAATTTTGAGTTGGACCCCATCTGGGACCCTGCGAGGACCCTGGGGCAAACTTTTTTAATCCAAAAAAGCGTGCAATTGAAAATGATGGGAAACGTATTGTCCGAGTTTTCCATTTACCCAACCGTTTCCGAACAAATGACTCGGTTCAAACTTTTCTGCCAGGTATTTTTTTTTATTTATTTTTTTTTTTTTTATTTCTTACGTTACAAAATATGTTGTAACTCACGATATTCCGCCCGGTGGCACGTATAACTTTGGGATTCATCTAGTTATAACATATCAAATGTAAACACAGTTGTCTCGTTCGGATCTTAGCGGAGGCACTGCGTGACCCTTCCTTGTAAGAAATATCAACTCTCTACCTCGAAAATTAGTCTCTAAAAATTTTGTGAGCTCCTGAACGATAAGCCATGGTTCCTGGTTCACAGGTACACAGGATCAACCCTCTTTATTTAGATATGAGTATCTTAGTCCACTCACTTAGTTCACTAACCAAATTTTGGGATAGTGTGCATAAGACCGTAAGACAACCTCGTAAATTTGGAAATCGTCAAAATTACTAATTTGATAAGGGAGTATGAGGTCATGGTATATACCTCTGATGGTTTACGTAGTTCAACTCGTCTTCTTCTATGACTAAAAAATTGTCACACTAATCAAATGTAGGAGTTTTTTGAAACGTAATATAACCCAACTAATGAGGTTTCATGAATTTAAGGGGGATACGGTAGCTTAGAGGTAGAGAATTCACATCTGGTGCGTGGAGTCCCTGGTTCGATCCCAGCTTGCGCTAAGTGGGCTTTGTGGTCGACAAACACCGTGTGCGTAGGCTTTCTCGGGGTTCTCAAGTTTCTTCCCATTTTCTTCATTCCACCATTTCATTCATTTCTCATAATCACAGTATCTTTTAACCTGCACTGCATAACCGTAGGAAGTAAATCTGAAAGATTTCACTTTTATTATTTTAAAAGCTCTTATGAATAAATACATGCGCTGATTCTCTCTTGTTTCTCAAAGTGAATCAAGCGAAAGAAAGGGAATCATTCTTTATTGGTAGAGAATGATTGACTTATAGGGGTGAAGTAGTATATTCCATTAATTCGGTAAAGACCAAGAAAATTTCGTTGATTTAGTATTATTAGTATCGAAAATAGGATGCTATTTTGAAATCTCATGTTGACCAATGGATTGCAAAACAGGTAACAGAATTTTTCTCCTTTATTAATAAACATGGAATATCACACAAATCGAGGAGACTGAGAAGAGGACCTCTTCTGACTTTCTTGGTCAAAACATTTATTACTAAGATTGTGGAAATTTTTAGCTTTTCATGGCAGAAGGCTTACTTTAAAAGTCCTTAACAGGAGCGTCATTTCAGATTTTGCTTGGGGGGGGGGGCAAGGCCCCTTGATATAAGTAAAATTTCGCGTTTTTCACTGATTTACTACTATTCTATTGATAAAATCTATATACATCTCAAACTCAGGGGGGGGGCAAATGCCCCTCCCTACCCCCTAAATGACGCCCCTGGTCCTTAATGATAGTATTTTGTTCAGTTTTGTAATAGGCAGTACTCAAGAGTTTCAGTAATGGAGTAGTTTGGCTACATAGCGGTCGAAAGGTGCCCGAACCCGAACTTTGTATTCTGTTTATTTGCAGCACGATGTGCCATAACGCAATAGACCGAAAGATGTTTTGTAGGGTCTTGACTTCAGACTTACACAGTAGGTGATACTGTAGATTGGAGCTAGTGTTCATGGCAAAGAGAACATTTTTTTGCGTGTAACGATAGTTTCAATCACATCAGTTAAAACGATGAGTTTTTCACTGGAGATGCGTGTGGTTTTGTTAGATGCGTATTTCGAAACGAAATTATACAATGTAGCAAACGATTAATTTCAGAATCATTTCGGTAAGGAAGTGCGTAAATCAACTATTCATATTCAACAGATTTCATGAACTCGACAACGTGCGGGATAAATCTCCAAGTGGCACGCGGACTGTTTTCATGAATGATGTTTTGAACAACATTGTAGGAAGATTACAACAGCCACGGAAAGGATTTTGGCAGATATTGCAGCAGATATGACTATTATATAGCTCAATCCAAGAGGCAACGAGACCCGCATATTACGCCCATATCTCGTGAAAGAGGTACAAAAATTGCGCCCACGTGACAATGGCAATTGAATGGGGTGTTATCAATGTTTCCAACAATTCATACTCAACAGTGTTTCTGTACTTGATAGGTTTATTTCAGGTCAGATTAGATTTGACTGGTCATGTTATCTCAGAGAACACTAGATAATGGTCCACTGAAAACCTGCATTTGTAGCGTAATTATTTTCTATTTTCGGGCTTGAATCAGAAATATTGGAACGTCAGACTGTCATGAAGTTTTCTGGGAAAGCGTGAAAAGTACATTCACACTGACAAGTAAACCTTACGTTTGGGTGAATCGAGTTGCTGATTGAGACACATATAAGAAAGTAGTACTAAATGTGGTCAGTATTTCAGTGAAGTTGTAGGTGCGAAGCTCCAGGGGTTTAGGAGATACAGCTACCCGAACATCACATGCAAGTACAGAATAGTCTTCATACAGTTGGAGGTAAAAGCTCTGTAAGACCTCTTGTAACGACAAAAGGTGAATAACAAATATATGGGTATATATTAGGACTAGGGGGAAGTCATATAGTAAGGGTATATCTGAAGGCGGCCATCTTGAAATCCGCCATTTTGAATGAAGGTTAAGTTTTTAAAATAGGAATAGGGTCATGTGATACATGATTTAAGGCGCAAATTTAATCAGAAGAACAATGGTGACGTTAATTTTGATTTACGCGCAATTAGTAAAAAGTTACAGGGAAATTAAATATTGTTGCAGCATATGTATTAGTCCTTTACCCCACCTTGTAAATTTTGTGTTAATGATAATAATTAAATAAAAAAGCAGGTGGATAAATATTAGGTATATGGTAAGAGTTGCCTTGATGGCGGCCATGTTCAAATCCGTCATTTTGAATGAGACAAAAGTTTTAAACAAAACGCATAACAGTAACACCTTATTAATAGCAAATTTTACCTTAAATCCAGCGGTATAACCATTTTTGCTTTATCATTAACCAGCACAAAATTAAATGGGAATAGAGTAATGCAATAGATGACTTTGGGCTAGAAGTTAATCAGAAATACAATGGTGGCGTTACAATGTTAGTTGTTTGATGCTTTACTTGCACGCCATTTCGTTGTTTTACTTGTATCCTGTTCACATCTATTTCTCGCTGCAACAATATTTAATTTCCCTGTAACTTTTTACCAATTGCGCGTAAATCAAAATTAACGTCATCATTGTTCTTCTGATTAAATTTGCGCCTTAAATCATGTATCACATGACCCTATTCCTATTTTAAAAACTTAACCTTCATTCAAAATGGCGGATTTCAAGATGGCCGCCGTCAGGTATACCCTTACTATATGACTTCTCCCTAGTCCTAATATGTACCCATATATTTGTTATTCACCTTTTGTCGTTACACGAGGTCTTACAGGGCTTTTACCTCCAACTGTATGAAGACTATTCTGTACTTCCATGTGATGTTCTGGTAGCTGTATCTCCTAAACCCCTGGAGCTTCGCACCTACAACTTCACTGAAATACTGACCACATTTAGTACTACTTTCTCATATGTGTCTCAATCAGCAACTCGATTCACCGAAACGTAAGGTTTACTTGTGAGATACTGTTGGTTACAAAAAAGATGTTTGTATCCGGCATTTGAAACATACATGAACGACATTTGAAGACCTTCATTTCCCAAAATACACAAAGATAATGGAATTGGATATTTAGTTATACAGAAATTGCTATTACATTGTTCACTTTTATTATTGGAACCCATTCTCCTTCTTTCATATACTCGGTGGGAGATCATGCGGTTAGGATCCCACGTTAAGCTGTAGGTCAACATCTTATATAGCCTTGGTGATAAAATTGATGTAAACCAAATCAACGAACCTAACTCTTATATACATAATATGCTTTCCTTGACATATGTTAATGTATAACAGAGCAGTTATTAATCTATTTTTTCTCGTGTTACGTTATTACAATCTGAGGTAAAACGGGCAAATTTTGCCATTGTCTACGAAGTTTTATTTAACTGAAACTGTATTTATTTCTATTAATAAGATACATTTAATACTTTTAATCATAGCATGAACAAGCTCATGATGCCC
This sequence comes from Thermobia domestica, assembly GCF_964235325.1. NCBI lineage: Eukaryota > Metazoa > Arthropoda > Insecta > Zygentoma > Lepismatidae > Thermobia > Thermobia domestica. Next base: position 62,732,373 of record NC_137467.1, read on the forward strand.
TGCTGGAAACTGTTTCACACGCAAAGAAAAAATGGATGCATTTTGATGCTGTGTGTGTTGCAGAACTGGAAGCGGTCAAGGTTGAAGCAAAAGCTCTAAAGGAAAGGATGAACCTGGAAATAGATAAAGCCCTCAAAGCAGTGGAAAGTGAGTACACATTACTTCATTTATTGAGTTAATATAATTAATTAGTCATATATATCTTATACAGTATAAAGAGGCTAATAATAATTAACGTAACAAAATCTATACTTCAATTTATCAAGCTTGGGTATACAGAGTTTGGAAACAAACCGAAAAATATGGGAAATGAATCCTCAGATGTAAATACGGAAACAATCATAGATCAACAAAGCCATCAAATGAGTCATTTTGGAGCTATAGCCTACTTAAAATTGATTAGAACGACAAAATGAAGTTTCAGAACTCGAGATTGAAATATCGAATCAAGATCGGATAAAAGACCATAGAGGTTACTTTAAACCTAGACTCCATGAATGTGTTGGAAGATGTAAAACTGGAGCAGTAACGAAGTTAGATTCGAAGCATAAAAGGGAACTCAAGAAGTCTGCTGAAATGAAAAATGGTAGATCAGGAACTGCAAGGTGCTATACATTTAATACCCACTGGCACGTTAGAACTCACTCTTGCCCTAGTAATTAGCTTAAGCTCTGGGAGACTCAGGTTCTGTTCCTGGTGGGAACTCATGTGGTTTGGATCCTATGTTAAGTTGTAAGTCCATAAGTCATATAGCCTCACTGTTGAAAGCGACGCTGAGCTGAAAATCAAAAATCTATACTTAAATATCTGGGACATTAATAGAGTTGAGTTTGAGTTTAACGTCCCGTTCAGCAGCGAGGCTATATGAGACGTGGACCTACTGATTAACGTGAAATTCGAACCATATGAGCTCCCGCCGGGAATCGAACCCGGGTCTCCCACGCCAAAGGTGCGTACGCTAACCGAGGGACATAAATAGAATCTATACTTAAAATAATCACTACCTTCCTTCACTTTAACTTTGCTCCAGATTTTCTTTTCGAGTTTTGACCCATTTTATATCCTTCCGTGCAATTTTCAACTGGATCTAACTTCGAAGTGACGCACTAGAGAAGCCACGTTGTTTTATGCAATCATTTTCTCCTGTTTTCGCGTGAAGATTTTAATTTCCGACGTTTTTGGTGCTGTTTTCGAATACTGTGTACATACTTACACTTACAAAAAATTATGTATGTACGTACTTACACATATACACATATGACTTTAGTCTAAATCTACTAACATTTGAAATGCAATTTCTTAACAGGAGGGAGGTACTTGAAATGTAGTTCGTTTACTCTACATCAATTAAAGAAACTGAAAACAAACAATTCGTCGCAAACTTACAACAATAACATCATCATCATCAGCAGCAACAACAACAACAACAACAACAAAATAATAATAATAATAATAATAATAATAATAATAATAATAATAATAAACACATTAATTTCTTTCTTTGGAATGGTGTAGATTATATTTTATGTAAATCTTCAGTCTTTTTTTTTTCTAAGAATTTAGGTAACACATGGTTATAATTTCCATATTGAAAAGAACGTTTGTGATAATATCCACGACTTTTACCAGAAGATACAATCCACAACTTTTCCGCAGGGTTGTTCAAATACATTAACTGGAAAAGATAACACAGGAATGTGTTAAATACATATTTTGTCTTAACTTTTTCAGCTAATGTGTTTCGACAGCTCTGTGGGAATGTTGTGGTTTGCCTTTATAGGTATCCGCATCAGTCGTGGATGATATAATCAAAATGTTCCTTAATTCGAAAATTGTAATCACGCATTAATCACATTATTAATCATATACTAATCATACGTAAAATCGTTTCTGAATAAGGCCCACAATGAGTAACTGTAGGTATTAATAAATCAAACATGGTTATATATCGATAACCAATTTTTTGTTCATTAAAGTTTTTTAAAACAGGTTTTAAGATTAGTTCATTTGAAATTCATTTTGATCAAATGCAATATTTGAATTATTCAAAGATAATATCATATCTTCGATGGTTAATAACGATAATGAACGTAAGTGGCTTCTGAGTTCCCCAAAGAAAAGTCACTTTGATAAAAAAAAAAAAAAAAAAAAAAAAAAAAAAAAAAAAAAAAACGGAATTTTATTCCTTGATGTTAAGCTCGAATAATGTATTAAATCTTTTTGGTATGTCTATTCTTCTTGCCTTAATGAGTTCCTTCGTAGTTACGCTTTTAGCGTACGCACCTTTGGCGTAGGAAATCCGTGTTCGATTTCCAGCGGAAGCTCACCTGGTTCGAATTACACGTTCACCAGTAGGTTGACTTCTCATATAGCCTTGCTGCTGAACATAGGCGCCTGAGCCATGGGGCAAAAGGGGTCACTTGCCCCCCACTTCCCAGACTGGGGGGGCAAACATAGCATTTTGCCCCCCCACTTTCGGGGCACCAAACAATATCCAAAAAGTCTTGTCTTTCAGGGAAAACTACCTCTCAAATACAAAGCACTGAAATAAATTGCTAAGTGTTTATCGTATTTAATTCTCTCTCTCTCTCTCTCTCTCTCTCTCTCTCTCTCTCTCTCTATATATATATATATATATATATATATATATATATATATATATATGTGTGTGTGTGTGTGTGTTTTAATGGTGTCAGGTTTTCATCTATAATATTCAAAATGCATATGCTTGGGTCAAAGTTAGTGAACCATACATAGGCAACAGCTGGAAAAGAAAAATTCAAGATTCTCAGATTTTGGTAAACCATCGATACAAAGAGCCAGATTCCAGCATTCTTTTAATGCTAGGTCAGTTTTAAAATGCGCATGTCCAAAACAATGTGGAGGATTAAAACAACTACAGATGGAACAGTTGGTACAATAACCTGTCAATCACATCCTCAGGGTGTCCCGTGCCGCAGTAGAAGAAAGAACATGGTAGAAACGCGAGCTAAGATCAACTTCTGCCGGTGTCTTGTGAAGCCAAAAAAAAAAAAAATGTGTAGGAGGAGGGTGGGCACTTCTGCTATCAAGTGACAGTCCATGTTGACCTGTTTATCTTTTAACTTCCGAACAAAGCAAATATATGGTAAAAGAACCAGTAACATCTTGTTGCCTTGGATTGTATTCATACAATTGCAAATGTGGATGGTAAGATGGCAAGGCATCATTCTCACTTCCCTCCTTCTCTTTTATCTCCCCTTAGGACAATCACGTGAAAGAAGTATCTTTATAGTTTTCTAAAAATTTAGACAAGAAAGAATGCAAGAGAGTTGTCATAGTTTTGGGACAGTATGTCTGTATTTCTGTATCATGCGGGTCCGGCTGGTGCTCTTTAATATCGTATCTTAAACTGTGGTATGTGTTTGAGTCGAGACAAAATGTCTCTCTTGAAGTATTTTAAAAAAATCAGTGGCAGTAGTAGTGTCAGTTCAAAAAGAAGTGGAGAGAACTCCTCACGTATGAGTGCTGCGCAGAGTACACTCGAAACTGGTGAGTCATCTTGTGTCAACAGTGAAGATAGCATTTCTAGTGTAAGTGTGGAATCGAGACCGGGAAGTTCAAATGTCGATAATGTGTCTGACAAACAACAGCTGTTTAACACATCGCACGTAGACAATGATCCTATAAAATTGCAAGATATTAGTGCTCCCAATCAACCACGCGATATTTCTTTCCCTCAAGTGTATTTCGGTAAAGTACGCCGATGCTTTCGGGCTTGTTGGTTCGATAACTACTCTTGGCTTCATTGGGATCCATTGTCAGAGCGAGTGTTTTGTTTCACTTGCATTAAAGTTACGGAGAAAAATCTTATTTCGTTTTCAAAAAATATGGACGAAGGGTTTACTAAAAATGGTTTCAAGAACTGGAAAAAAGCACTTGAAAAATTTTCTTGTCACGAAAATTCTCATGTTCACCGGGAAGCAGCATTAAAATTAGTCCTTAGTGAAAAAGTGAACGTGACCAGTAAATTGAACAAACAAATAGCCGAAAATGTGGTGTTTGCGCAAAATGCTCTTCTTAAGGTGATTTCCTCAATTCGCTACCTGGCGAGACAGGGATGTGCTTTACGTGGACATTCTAAGGAAGCAGGAAACTTATACCAGCTTCTGCAGTTGAGAGCAGAGGATTCCGAAGATTTAAGCAAGTGGCTTCATCGTCGAGATAAATGGCTCGGCCATGACATTCAAAATGAAATTTTAGAACTTCTTGCGCAATTCGTTCTTCGTGGCATAGCATCTGATATTAAACGGCAAAAGTATTTTTCTCTTATTGTTGACGAAACTTCAGACCAGGCCTGTCCATGAATTGGCTCCCGGAGCCAAAGCGTGAGCGGGCACGAGCGAAGATAAGAACAGGTGAGCACAGGTGCTGCTAGCTTCGCTTCTTCCACTGCATCCGATAAGTGTTGCCAACCACACATGATGGCAAAAAACCTATGGCCAAGCCTGGCCAGAAATTCGCACGATGATATGCATTGAGCAGACGCAAGCGTGAAATGTGCAGGTCTGCTCTCCCCCTCCCCATTTCGAAAGCAGTGACGCGAAAACACTGCAGGAAATAAAATTGGTACGTTTTTTGGTTGAGGAAGACGCATGATAGAGGTTACAGTTAGCGTTGAAGTAACTAACAAATGAACAAGAAAGAAAGAAAGAAAGAAACTAATATTAAACATGTCATCTTACAGACGTAAAAACGACTGCAAAAATCGGAAACGAATTGTTTCAGACCTTTTTAGCTTGCTTACACAATTCGTGACGTTGTATTACATTAGCACTCGGTCTGTAATTTGTCATTCGCTTCACGTTTGCTAAGTTGTAAACGCCTTTCGTTGCTAGATTGATAGGAGAACGACGGAAGGTTGAAAATAATAATAATAATAATAATAATAATAATAATAATAATAATAATAATAATAATAATAATAATAATAATAATACGCATTATTATTATTATTATTATTATTATTATTATTATTATTATTATTATTATTATTATTATTATTATTATTATTATTATTATTATTATTATTATTATTATTATTATTCGGACCAAAGAGGGATGAAAATGGGGATTGGAGGAAATTCATAACTAGGAATTGCATAGTTTATACCGCTCACCTAACATTATTAGGGTTATGAAGTGTAGAAGGCTCAGGTGGGCAGGCCATGTAGCCAGAATGGAAGAAATTAGAAACGCTTTCATAATTTTAACTGAAAACCCAATTGGAAGAAGACCACTAGGAAGACCTAGGCGTAGATGGGAAGACAATATTAAGATGGATCTTGCAGAAATAAGAGTACAGAGTAGAAACTGGATCCAGTTGGCTAAGGACATAAGTTAGTGGAAATATTTTTTAAACGCGGCATTGAACCTTCGGGTTCCATAGACCATAGAGTTAGTTAGTTATTATTATCTAAAAGAAATGTTCAAATGTTGTTAAGAGACAATTACACAGAAGAACCGAGTTTCGACCAAACACTAATTTGCCGGAAGGAAATTCCAGTGCAGTCCAGCCTACTTTAAGCGTTATCCGTGCAACCCACGTTTCATGTTCAAGACATTGGGAATAATTGTTCGTATCATTCAGTTGGAACGTTTCCTTTCGAATTTACGCTATTACAGTAGACCTACGCTATTACAGTAGGCCTACGCTATTACAGTAGGCCTACAACATTGTGACTTTCAAAATCAGTCAGTAACTATCGAAGAAAGACAAGCGTGTAGCTTCAGTCGTTGAAATGATTTAACATTCTTTTTCACTTTTAACAAGCCACCGGCAAGCAACCAGCCAGGGACAATATATTTTTCCTTATTAAAAAGACACTCCTTGTTAAAAAAAAAAAAAAAAAAAAACTAATTGCAGTCACTAACGGTCACACTTAAAAATGGAAAATCTCTTTGGCTCTCTTAATATTTTGTTTGATTCTTTGCGATCAAAGTAACTTTAAAAGTGGAGTAAGAAATACTATTCTTCGTATTGATAGTGTAATAGTGGCTTCTAATCTCCACAACCAACCCCTTGCTAAGCCTATTCGTACACACATACATGCATAAGCTAATTTTCTGGAGATATACTTAGATAATTACAAACAAGTGCTACAGTTTTTTCTTATCAACAGATTATCTCTTTTCCTAAAAAGCGAAACAACATAATATAACAAACCCACACTCGGATATAACAAACCCACATCCCTCTTTAACAAAAGGAAAGAAAAAAGAAGAAAAGGAACGTACATAGTTTATCATTTGATTGCTGTTACAAGTTTGTATTGTCTATAGTTAACGGTTACCACATTGTAAAAAACACTTTACACTAAATGGCAATCAGTTACCATACATACTTTTTTTTTTTTTTTTGGTAAGCTAGTGATTACCGCCAAGGTTGACAACACTTCCGCTCCTCTAAGGACAAAACCCGAAGATCCACGAAGCACGAACAATGGTATTTGCTCGTAGAATGCTCGTGAGCGTTCACGAGGAGAGTTTCCACTATCTGCTCGCCGTGGGCAGGGCTGCTTCAGACATTTTGCGTCAGGAGCAAGTGAGCTTGTGTATTCGTTATGTAAGTGAAGCATTCGAAGTATAAGAGGATTTCATCGGTTTCTATAAAGTAGAAGGAATGGATGCATCTACATTAACAGCAGTGATTACAGATGTGCTTGTACGAATGGATCTATCATTACAAAACTGCAGGGGACAGTGTTATGATGGAGCTAGTAATATGTCCGGTTGTTACTCTGGAGTCCAAGCTAAAATAAAAGAAGTGCAACCAAAGGCACTCTATATTCACTGTACTGCCCACTCTTTACATTTAGCTTTACAGTGGGCATCACGACAAATTCCTTGTATTAGAGATGTTCTTGAATTCGTGCGTGCGCTTGTAAATTTAATACGTGACTCACCGAAGCGTTTAGCTAATTTTACGAATATTCAGAAGGGCTTATCGGAAACTAATTACAGTTGTTCTTCAAGTGTCTCGTTGAGACCTTTATGTCCGAACAAATGGACTGTAAAAGCTCTGTCATTTGACAGTGTTCTGAAGAACTACGCGCCGTTATTTGAAACCCTGAAAAATATACATGATGATGATACAAGTACAGGTGGGTCTGTCGCTGGTGGCTTGATGCGTAACATGAAGGATTTTAAAACATTTTTCTCCATGGAGGCCGCGAAGATTATATTTGAGCTTTGTGAAGAACTGTGTAAACTTTTACAACATCCTGCTTTGTCTCTTTCTGAGGCTATTGACGCAGCGAAACGAACAAGAGATACTCTCACCAATCTTCGAACAGATGAACATTTTGACAGGGTTTGGACTAATGCTACGACAAAAAGAGAGCTGTTAGGCGTGGAAGAACCAACTCTGCCGCGTCAGCGAAAAATTCCGAGACGACTGGACGATGGCTCTCCAAACCACACTTTTAATGATGTGAAACACTTGTATAAAGTAGAAATCTGGTATAGACTATTGGATATAGTTTGTGGTGAGATCGAAAGACGCTTTGACCAACAGGACGTGAATACAGCCTTACACACAGAGAAACTTATTGTGAAAGCCGCATGTGACATACAATATGAAGAAGAACTGAGATATGTACTTGATACATATAACGACGATTTGAACGAAAGTAGACTTCGAGTTCAGCTAAGAATGTTCCGTGATGTCGTTATAAATGATGCCAGAGATGTTGTTTCAGTGCAAGACGTCGTAGATATCCTAAGTAACATGGGGAATATGTCATACCTTTTCTCTGAAATTAAAACTTTGCTGCAACTACATTTACTTTTACCCGCTACAACGGCTACTGCTGAAAGAACGTTTTCAGCTCTACGTCGATTAAAGACCTATCTTAGAAGCACTATGACTCAGAGTAGACTTAATCATGTTGCTGTTCTTCAGATTCACCAGGAAAGAGTTGACAAATTAAATCTGCGTGATATAGCAAATGAATTCGTATCAAGGACAGAAATCCGCAGAAAAACATTTGGTTGTTTCTGAAGCCAAAACTATTGTGTATATGTGGTGTGTTGGGAACTGCGAGTGATAGTGATATAGTTTGTGACTTTTTTTTATGTATAAACAGCTTCTACTGTATCTTAAACATTTCGAACATTTGGTGTTTATATATATTTTTACAAGCTCAGGAAATGATCATTTTCAAGAAAGAAGCCTTAAATTTAAGTAAGTAGTAAACATATTACTTTTTTACCATGGTAGAGCAATGCAGTAATTTAGTATATAATTAGTTCGTTCTTGTATAATGCTTGCAAAAGGCAAAATTCATTCCTAATTCGATAGCAACGGTTGTTCATAGTGAAAAATTGTTTTGACTTCTGGGCGAGTATTTTTTGTTGTGAAATTCATCGAATTATCGATGCCTTGTGTGGTAAGAGTTCCGTGAGGAGTTTTTTTTTTTTTTTTCGGTGAAATCTCCCAATGTTTTCGGATAATGTTCCCATTAAGGTGCTGAAAATTTTAATCAACCAAAAACCACTAGTAATTGAGGTTAGCGCAATTTATTTGTTGATTGCACAATTTAATGTCATTATTATCAGAGCATTTATATTACAATAGTGTGTTTTCTTCGTTGGGATCTTACGTAGCGCAATTTGGTAATGATCTTGGTTTCCGCTCAAGCGAATCCACTTTCAATATTTAGAGGGTACAATCGGTCTAAAATGTGAGAAAATATACTGATAGATTTTTCTGGGTTTTTCCTGTTCCACCAATAGTCTTCCTTCCCGATAGGGCGCTCAACAGTGATCATCTTGTCGTACGAACAGCAATCATGATTGCTGTAGACCACAAATAAAAATAAAAATTGAAGCTATGCTTATCCTCAAAGCCAATGACACAAAGAATGATTATTTTAATAATAATAATAATAATAATAATAATAATAATAATAATAATAATAATAATAATAATAATAATAATTATTATTATTATTATTATTATTATTATTATTATTATTATTATTATTATTATTATTATTATTATTATTATAAAATTCACTTAATCTTTATTGGCCAATTTTGCCCCCCTACTATTTACATGTGTTAGGCGCCTATGCTGCTGAATGGGTCGTTAAACTCAAAATCAACTCAACTCTTCTTTCCTTCAAATATAAATGCCTCTTTGATATATAACGTCGAATTTTCAACTCCCCAAACAAGGCAAGTTGACCACGACTTGAGAACTCAGAGAGGCCGCCAAAAAAACAAAATCAACATGATGTATACTGTGTATAGACAGAATGGACCATTTACAATGATAAAACCTTGTAACTTTTAAACTATTGGACAAAAGGAGCTGAAATCTTGTACCATGCAAATATCGCCCGGGGGATATTGTTTGACATATTTTTGACATTTGAAGGTTAACAGAGTTGCCAACCAAGCATAGAGTTGTATTTTTCAAATGGCGGTAAGTCAGATTATTATATATTTCAAATCTATATGTAAAATAATAACAAAACAAGACCACATTTGTTGTCGAGCATTACAAACTAAGGATGCTACAGTATTACAAACATCTAGAGAGAAACAAATTTTGTAGTGTTCTCAAGCAGTAATCGATGCGAGTTGAGAAGGAGGGGTAATTCACATCTAAAGTAACTTGATGTAGAACACTATGGTCATTATATGGCATATTTCGAAGAAGTAAAAACAAAATTACAATGAATTAAAACTTTGACTTTTAATTAAAAATTTGAAAAGAAAAACTTAATTTCGAAATAGTGTTTAGATAAGTATTGCATCGAATTACATAGGGGAAAGTGGAGTACAGTGAGACAGTGAGGTAGAGTGAGACAAGAGCTTTTCTTGATTATTTGTTGCATAAAGTTGAAAATGACGGATGTACAGACATGCAGCTGTTGACCTTCCTGTGTCATCTCAGTAGGTAAATGGCTGACGCGAAGGATACAGGCTGAGAGAGAGTTCAGTGATTTTCAATTAAGCGAAGTAAATTTTCTGTATTTCCTTTACGTCTGAAGATATCAAAGTAAATCAAATAATTGGAGATTAATTTCAAAACATGAGATGCTTTATTATTTGTCGATATTTATCACAATATTTTTAATAGTTAACTTTTTTGTGGTTCCGTTTAAATACTCGTACGATTGACATTGATAATATCTTATTGGGGTACAGTGAGACGCTTCCTTCAAACTGAATAAAGATGTGTCCAGAGAAGAAATTATTGACTGAGAAAAGAAACATCAAGAAAACAACAAAGAGGAAACGAATACAAAATAAGAAAGACACCTTTTAACTATGAAGTCGATCCAGATCTAGAGAAAGAATTGGTCGAATTTTCCTCATCAGATAAGAAATTGAATTATTACTCTAAATTGGCCCAGATGATTTTAAAGACTACCATGGAAACAAATGAGGATAAGAATTTATCTGCACAAAGGACATTTATTATATTGGGAAGGTTCTGAAACTGGATAGTGATAACAATAACTATATGGTTAGCTTTATGCGAAAATGTGGGAAAATGTACTTAAAATTTATTTTTAGAATTGCTCAGGATATTGCAACTGTAGGTGCAATCTCTCTCTCTCTCATATTATAAAACCAAGAAATGTATCTAAAAATTAATTGCCAAAGGAATGACTTAAAAGGAAAGTATCTCGAATTAAAACTATTCAAGACTTCAGTATCCGAAAAGAATATATGAACATTATATAATATAAAAGACGAATCTATCAGCCTGGACTAACTACACTAAAAATGGACTAAACATACCGGACCAGATTCACAAACAATTTTACGTATTATTTGCGTCTCACTAAGGATTAGTGTAACGTGTAATTGTAACTTCCGTATTGAGGTGACTTTCATTATGTTATTCAGGATTATACGTATATCGATAGAGGCAAGGGTCGACCATTCCACAGGGCTGTCAAAACATGTTAACAAGAATGAAGTAAGAGAGAATATACCTCTATTCTACCTTTTTCCTTATAATGATTTTGGACAACCCCACGAAATCTTCCGTTAAAATCACGAATAATATCAGAAACGTTCCACTAAATACAGAAAGTATAATCATGTCTTAGTCAGTTCCTTAGTAGGACACTAATCACAAGTTAAATTGTTTCTGAATACACAGTAGTCCACCTAGTTTTACTTTCGTCTTTCGTACCAATAAACTACAGGCTCTGTTACTTCTTACATTTACTCCACCTTTACCATTGTGATGAAAGTTATCTGGTGAGAAATTTAGGAAATTCGAGACATTTAGGGCCTTATGCGTATGATTAGCGCCATACTAAGGGACAGACTAACGAATGACTATAAGCAGTGTATTCAGAATCTCTAATTAGCACGTAGTAGTTGACTAAATTAATCATATGTGACTAGTTAAGTTAGAAAAGAGAGCCACATTAAACTCACATCATGAGAATACAAAGCAATTAATTACCTGTCTTTCTTTCTTTTCACCTTATCGAGTGAATTAACTATGAATCAGCTATTAAGTCAATTCTCTACAATATCACAACTGTTTCCTAAGGTGAACAGTGAAAGATGAGTAGAAAAGTTTGTTTTCAGAGGGACGTATAACACTGATCGATAAATATTCTTCCCTTATAATTACAACATAATCTTTCTATTGTCGCTAATATTAATTGACTTCCGCGTATTCACCTCGTAAATACAACACTCAGAAAAAAATAGTTAATTATAATTCGATTTCATAACTATTTGTAGTTACGATGTCAAACCACAAAGAAAGCGGTGCAGTTTTAGTATACGGATCCACAGATTGTAAAATGCATGAATAAATGTAGGGACGTCTTTAATTTGCCCATTTTATGTCGAGAACAGACTCCAACGAACCCCTGCGGGGCTTTTAACCCGTTCCTACTCCTAATTTTACCCCTACTTCTACTCCTACTTCTACTACTACTTATACTATGGATCCGTATAATAAAACTGCACGAAGAAAACATTTCGAATTTTATATTTCACACATTTTCATTTTTACAGACTACGCATGCGCACGTCTAGATTCCTGTGGGTGCCATATTTGTGTTTCTCACTCGAGGTATTGGGGATATATTAGCTAATCATGCCCAATTCGACTTATGAGCTGAACTCCGAGCAGAATCTGAATATTACAACCTACTTAATATTGAGCTAATACGATACTAACTAATAGCACGACAAACGCTTGATTAACGAATTCTTTCTGAATACCACCCTTAGAGTCCAAGTAGACATTTTGAGTGTCGTGTTAAGATGTTGATGAATGTGTGATGATAATCTCATTTATGCGAAATCTAAACTGGTTGCATATCCACCATAAACTACATCTAGAACTATGAACACATAAGATATCCTAATTTGATTGAAGTCCAACTAATAATAGTAAACAAATGCAAAAGGAACGACTTTAGAGTTTCGTTTAAAGAATATTATGCTTTATTTATTTACAGAGGTACAGAAAGTTGTGGATGACCTCCAAGCAACGGTTGATGAACGAGATGCCACTATATCATATTTGCAAGAATTTGCCGCTGTTGGACAATATGAACTTCAAGCCAGGATAGATGAGCTAACAGCTATACTGCAAAATATGATCAATGATTTTGAAGAAAATAAAGGTAATGTTCAGTCTAATTTCTTCTTTTCTACATGTGCACTGTAAAAATAATTGAACATTAAGATGTTAAAACAACTCCTTCAGATTATCACAAAGTTGTGCTATCTATTTTTGCTATCGATTCCCGGCGGGACCTCATGTGGTTCGAACTCTACGTTAATCAGTAGGTCCACGTCTCTTATAGCCTCGCTGTTGAACGGGACGTTAAACTCTAAATCAACTCAACTCAACTCTACTTTTGCTAGACCGTGGATAGCAATCTGCTTAACGGTTGTACAGTAAGGGACACTTCTGGATGGTACACTTTTGCCGTAAATTTCCATATGGGAGTACCATCCAGAAGTGTCATTTACTTTACCCTGTATATAAAAGTAGGTGTGGAATGGGCTACAGAAAGGATTATGGAAGTTGACCAATTGAGTATTTCGACACTTTGTTATATTAATGAATATAAAGTTTAGTGTGATTAAGAAAGTCAGGAAACAGATATGGAATGATTGAAATTGTAGCGATTTTTTTATTTATTAATTGTTCAGGTTTCTGAGTAGAACATTGAGATCTTTGGATCACAATTATGTGGTTGTGGGAAATGATGACATGATGTAGCGAAATGTGATACACAACAAATGTATGAAAGGGTTATATTGGTGAAAAGATGCGGGCTATTTTTCTCGCTTGGGAATGCTCCAAACCTGAATTAGAGACAAAAGGAGTTACTGTGCGAACAATAGACAGACGAAGGTAGAGTATAATCGAACTACAATTCCATAACTAAGGGTAGATAGCGGCTATTTGGTGCTAGAATGTAATGATAAAATATAAAGAGAAATGTTAAAGGTGTAAGGGGAATAGAGGAGAAATGCGGGACTGTTATTATATCGATGAGGAGCGGATGGTGATCCTAAAGATGTGTACTATCTCTATTACGTCTGCTGCTTCTAGTAGGTCCAAGTCTAGATCTCCACGGAACCGAACTTAGTTATTCTGATGGGGTCGAAAATTGGCGTCCTGCTAAGAAACATCATATTGATAACACTTCAGATTGATCAGACAAGGAAACGTTTCACTACCTGCACGCCGATCATCAATATTTATTCATCCTGTTACTCCATTACATCATTGTTCGTTGCTTCAGAAGTTTGACGTTAAGTTCACTAACGAAAATCCATCGTTCCTCATTTTTGTAAATAACTGTCGAACGTGTCACTCATTGAAGTTATCTAAACCCGAAATGAATTCATCTCTAAATCCACCGATGTCAAGCCCTTAACCAATATGCGTAAATAAGGACTTGTGTAAGATCTGTCGGCAGTGTTTCCACATACATATCTCTGAACACAACTCGTCATAAGCAACCTCCTTTCCCAAACATTCTCTTGTGTTATCTGTTGTCTTTTCAGGAGCTGATCCATCGTATCCTGATGAAGAAGTGCTCTACAAATTAAAGAACGAGGCAAAGTTTTTCGCATCCTTAATAACGATAACCCCACTTCTATGGCACAGGAGTTCTGGGTCCTAAGAATCCGGACTCTTACCGAATTTTCTGCAAATTTAGTCTAATTTTAGGGGTTATTTTACAAATTTTAATATAACTTATCCTCATATTTAAATTGTACTCTCCGAAATAAATTTCTGCGTACATCCTTTATTTCACAAGTACTCACTACGTCGCAAAATCTGATCAACATCTGCTCATAGTGCCTTCATTTACAGGCACAACCACAAACACCGCGTTGAACCTTCACATTCACCTGTACCATTGCCTCTGCGATGCGCATAGTGGCCAACATATACAACAGTCACGCAACAGAACATTGCCCTAACCCCACAGTTCGTAGGTATTGCTCTGGACCACATTTAACTGATCCTTTTCTCAGTATGAAACTTAAACTACCACTGTTCTACTTACACAAAGCGCTATTTAGAGTTATAAACGTAAATTCTTACAATCACCTGACGAAGAACATATAGAATTAGTGGTTTCATTATGCACTCACTAGGGAAGGTCGGGGGGTGTTACTCTGACTTCACATAGATATTATGCTCAATCGATTTGTTTTTACGTATGAAATAATTAGGAAATCGGAGAAATCCTCAATCGCAAGCGTGTTCGAATTACGAGCGCTCAATGTTCGGAATTGAACAAATTTCGCGAAAAGTTTGAAGTGACCATTTCTTTCTAGATAGGCGCTTCATGTTTGGTAACAGAAGGTTTTCTTGAGTGCCGAATACAGTGGTGAGGTCAAAATGTACGCATTTTGCAAGATAAGGGCACTTATTGGGAAGGGAGAGAAGGGTAATGCCGTTTTACAACTTGCAAATTGCCTCCTGTTAGTCACATTGGGTCGTTAGGCTTATAAAATGTATTGGCCACCCCTATTTGACTGTACTGTCTCTCAAGTATCACTCAAATATCACGCTTTCTAGAAAGTTTCCTGTTTTAAGCATAACAGGTACAAAGAATGTATTAGTTCTTCTAACGTAAATGTTCTTTTATATCGTCGTTTTATATGTTTATACATCGTTTCTCAGAACAACAGAACAGTTGAAAATTTCCTAACATTTAAGAATTAACATTTCTTGGGATTCATGACAGGGGCGGATCCAGGACCGACTTCTGGGGGGGGGGCGGTGGGTTGTCATACTGTTACTTTTAAGTGCTCCAAACTTTGGAATGGGTTTTATTTATATAAAAATTTTACCCTTCGGGGGGGGGGGGGGCGATCGCCCCGATCGCCCCCCTGGATCCGCCCCTGATTCATGACTGGTTGATTAATGAACTAATTGTTCAATATTTCAGATATTTTGTTCTGTATTTTAAAGAAATGATTTTTGTCTTTTTTACCGAAACGTAAATGTTCATAGTATGATATTTTTTATTTAATCAAGACTGATGTAGTGGAAATTCTTCAATAGATCTTCCCTTTATATATATTGTATGTTTTATGAAATTGCTTGTAATAACAGTCGGCTGTTTACAGTATAGAATTTCTATACAGTAACATAGGACAAAATGGCGATTGTTCGATGCTTTTTGATAATTACTTTTTCTATTGCTATTATACCTTTGGTCGACAACGTATATCATGACAAGATAAATAATGACAAGATAAATAATTATGACAAGATAAATAATAAATAATAAATAGTTCTCCATTGAACTTGGCACGTCTGACAAAGCGTTTCAGAGACAAACGTCATTCTTCAATTTGAAAGTTGCCATACAAAAAAGTGATATTTGAATGACAATACAGTCCATTATGGGTAATAATTACATTTTTATTAGCCTAACGACCCGGTGTGTGAAACGAAAACAATTTGCAAGTTGTAGGACGGAATTACTCTTTAGTTTTTCTCAGTAAGTGCCGTTATTTTGCAAAATGCGTACGTTCCGACTTCACCACTGTGTTCGGCACTCAACAAAACCCTATGATACCAAAACTGAAGCTCTATCAGAAAATGGGTTACTTCAAACTCTTATCAAAACCTGTTCAATTTCGAACTTTTAACGCTCGTAATTCGAACACGCTTGCGATTGAGGATTTGCCCGATTGCCTAATTGTTTCATATATTAAAAGGAATCGATTGAGCATAATATCGATATGAAGACAGAGTAACTTCCCGCGACCTTCCCTAGTCAGTCTACCTCCTCCAACACAGAGATTTCAGTTAATGATCGAGTAACGGCCGGCAAATCATTAGAATTTCTCGCACTTTCACTGCAAAACATTTATCCTTTCTATTGGTCATACATCTTTAGCCGCCAAATCGACGTTTAGTACAGCTTTCTACGCCAGAAATTCCAACAATTACATTCATTATTTTTCTACCGGACTTGTAACACTCGTTGACTCTTGATCATCATAGATTTGGGTCTTATGTTTCTGAATAATCGTTCTCTCCCGAAAAGAAAGTTCTTTTCCAAGTACTCTTATAAGAACACATCAGTGCATTTCATTTGAACGTAACTTTTCTCAGTAACTCCATACATTCCAGAATTCTATATTACACGCTGCTTCGACATAATAACTTGTCACCGACGGTGAAACTTTCATATGTTGTCTTCATAATATACAATTTAGACGGCATAATTGCCTTCATTGCCTTTACCAGTATACATAATCGCTACTCTATATTTTAAAAACCTATTGTTATTGCTCTTGCCATGAACTGCATTATACCCGGCTCACTCACACCATTCGATTTCTTGTCTCATATTTCCAGTACTTACGAGCATTTTATCATCATCCTTGACATTAATATTCGCAGTCGCTCTGCTGATGAACACACAGAATTCATATATCCCACACAGCAGGAGTTCTTTGTCAGATTCCTTGACCCACTCGTCCATTTTCCAATACGAAAACCGATATCACAATTGTCCACATACAATAGTCATACCGTTACAATCCTTGATTTAGTTGGTAGTGACCACGCTTCCGGTAAATTTACATGTTATTCTGATCTCGTCGATTCATCACAGCATTATCAACCCATCTCTCATTACGGAATGATAAAGGAGACTGAGCAAATTATACCACTTACTTAATCTGTACAATCGAATATTATCTTTCAACTATCACTTCTGATGAGCGTGGAACCAGAAGTGGTCCAGAAGTCCAGAAGTTACTGATATAACTACTACTATTCAGCAAGCTTCCACTTAATATATTCCGCAAACTGAATCCACACATTATCAGCGTAAATTACTGCCTCAATATCTTGCTATGACACGAGGTTCTCATCAGTATTACCACAAATATCTGCACAGTGAAACTCTTTTGCATTACTTCTGCATAAATAACTATAGAGAACCGTCCTCAACTATATTACAGCCTATTAACAACCACTGTCAATGGATTAAGACTTGCAGCCACTTTGTTGAAACATTACATCCTTCGTCATAGTGAAATTGTTTTAATTCTCTGCATGAAGGAAACACTAAGACACCCTATTTTCACTTTTTCTGAATAATGCAGCGACCCATTCTTATCGGTATAAAACAAATGCTTTCGTCAGTCATCTTCACGATATTTTTACACCACCATCAGATCACAGTTGCCACACTAATCCTGCTGGTACAATCAATATTCAGTCTAAATACCTCTAAACTTTCCATTACTACTATCTGTTCATGATCTCATGCTCCAATTGAAGTAGATGTAATTATTTTTTATTCACCGAAAACGCATCACTGCTACAGGTTTCAATCGTATCATCTACTAAGTTACAAGGAAAGACCCCTCAGACTTATTTCCTGATGTACACCTTTAAACTTCGCAACTGTCTTTTTACCGATAGACTGGAAAGTTTTTATGACTCCTAAGGCTAATAAACCACCCTCTAAAATTTTGTTCCACAGACCAATTCAGTTTACCTCCCTCTTCAGCAATATCTTCGAAAAAAATGTCGTTAAATGCTGAGGTCCATACTTAACAGATCAAATCATCATTCCCTCTATTCAGGCTGGATTTCAGCCTTCGTATTTTATAAATGATTAATTACTCTGTCTTTAGACACTTATTAATAATCATTATAACTCAATTCAACCATCCTTTCTTATTACCTTTGATCTTGATAAAGTTTGACATTTAGCCCTTATCTACAATTCTTTTCAGCTAATGCTTCCTATAATATGGCCAGAAAATTTCGAATCCGTGTTACCCGGTTCCAGAACAGAATTGAGTATCTGGCTCCAGAGCTGAGAATCGAATACTCGTAATCAAGGGCTGGAAATCGAGAAAGGTGTCCAAACTCCAAAGAATAAATAGAAATTTGAAAATGCACCTTTTTAACAGAGAGTACCTTTCTCTCGCTAAAATCGACATTGCAAACTAATGGACATAGTAAAATTCTGTTTATGACAATATTGGGAGCTAATCATATGTATTGACCATGATTTTCGGTACAACTGTTGTTGGAGTGAAGTGCTCTGTCAGAATTTCTATGAAGATAGCGATAAGTAATGTGATGTGAGCATTTATATTTTATCACATTTCTCCCAGAAACAGTCATACAACTTTTGTTTTCTTCTACTATCATCTTTCTTCTTTGTCCTGATCTCAGATGTTTCCCTCCTACAGTAATTCTATCTCATGTATTTCCAACGGAAACGGTTCTAGGCAAACTCTCGATTAATAGTATTCAAGATTTTGAGGAGTCCAGAAGAAAACGAAATTGAAACTACTAATCGTTAGATTTGATATCGAGATGATGTTAAACTTTTAATATCTTCCGTTTTTTCTGAATTCTTTAGTCTTATTTACTTCTCTCGTTTTGGTAATGATGTGGTTGTCTAATTATAGATGAGAACTATGCTAACAAAAATGTCTATAATTGTAAATTTATTCTTTTTCTTTTAATTTCCACCAGAATTCCTCGAAACTGCAACACTGAGAAGTAGGACGATGATAGTTAAAAAGTTAAAAGACACCAGAAGGGAAATACAGACTATCACATTGGATTTTGGAGTTGAGACAATTCCAGAGAGCCAGGTCAAGGTAGAGTAGTAGCATATGTATGTATAACTTTTGTATATTAAAAAATAAGTTCAGGGTGAGTTTCCTCTCTTAACATAACAGTAGTATTTCTTTCCTGTCTCTCTCTATGAGCATGACCCCGTGATATTTTATTCTGTTATCTGATATGGTACGTGGACTTTCAAAGCAACTGCTAGCATCCTCAACTACATAAGGGATCAGAGGTGGTCCTTCTCCCCCAATTTCACATAATCTTAACATCACACCATCACTCTGTTCAAGGGCGCCGATCCTGGGGGGCCGGGGAACACGCCCCCCCCCAAAAAAGCTCATATGGGGCCCCCTATTGTATTTATGAATATACAATATTTGGCATAATTTGAATGCAATTTGTCTTAAAATCCTCATATATATATATATATATATATATATATATATATATATATATATATATATATATATATATATACCTTCTGCATCTGAATGGGCCCTCAAATTTACGGATAAATCGGCGCCCTTGACTCTGTCTTATAATTCCATAAAACGCTGTACTTCTCTACTTCAATCAACACAAATATGTTCTTTATCTATAGTTTTCCTTAGTTATTTATAACATAATTGTGCTTCTTTATAGCTGTAGTTTTTAATGTGTGCTCTCTGTATTTTAGACCCCAGGTTCAATTCTCGATACTTGTCTCGGATACTAAACAGAGGAGTGGTTCGGTTCCTACTTTAAACACAGTCGACCTCGTCTTATATAGTATAAGGCTACCAGACTTTGTCAGTAAATCAGGTGATGCTTTTCAACTTCAGTCACTGAATATACGGATTTTGCTTTAAAATCCTGTGAAATCCGAAGGTTTTCCTCGGGAAACGCGGACATCTGGTAACCTTAATATAGTGTGAGAAGGGAAGATGTGTAAAAAAATAATAGTAATTATCGAAATGAATGTCGAGTCCATAGTTTTCGGTTGTTGATGAGATGAATAGTGACACTGTTGATGCCTTTTAAGACCATGTTTAAACATCAGTAGTGCTCTAGAAGTGTGGAAGGGAGTGATATGGAAAAATAATCAAGGACGACCGATATTAGTGTCGGTATCTATAGTTTTTGGGGTCACTGAAATGAATAGTAAGACTCCCGCTGCTAAGACCAAAACTCTGCTCCCATCGACAGAAAATGAGAAACATATAAACTAAAATGTCTGGGATGACCGATATTATTGTCAAACTCTTAGTCTTGGGGGTCGCTAAGCTATTAGATATCAATCTGGATGACATTTAAACCCAAATTTAGTCAAGAACGGACATGTCAGCTGGCACACAAAACGCAAATATCCAGATATCATATTCGGAATATCTAAATTTCCACAGTATGTCCAAGGAATATCTACTGAGGAAAATGGGACGTTCTGTGTCCATCCCAATATCCAAAGACTAACGTCGTTTGGACCTCTCTGAGCTATGTGGGAAGTTTCTAGTTTATTTTCTTAGGTTCTCCGTAATTTCCATATCTGTGTTCACCAAGAATAATTCCCACCTGAAAAATGGGTTTCCCATAATCTCAGAAACAGACTTAAATAGGCCCTTCGAAGATGTAACACATTCCAGAGTTGTAGGTGCTAATGGGAATTAATAACGAATTTATGGTCCAATAAGGATTTGAGGAAAGTGAAACCACACGTTGGAAAAATTTAAGATAAATAATTTTAAACATGTTTGAGCAATCTATATGAAATTTTACTAACACTTCATATATGATAGAGAGTTTCGAAAGTACTATCATTCATATTATAAGTAATGCAATGTTGGGAACTAGATATGTATTATTTTCTTTTTAAATAACATTACGTCATGTTATTCGTACATAAGATGACTGTAGAAATCTGAAGAAAAACACATGTCTAAAAAGTATCAGTTTTACAAGCTTTTACGGTTATTTTAGGAGATTTATTGCTACAGTTTTTAGAGCCAGTTTGTAAAACACACGAAAAAGCTAATAATTTTTGATGAAATCAATTCCAAAGAAGTCTATCCTAATCTGTAGTGCATAAATATGTATACTGACTCAACAGTGTTGTTAGAACATAAGAACATTATATTTATGTAATTCTGTTAAAAATATTACGAACGGAATAGTTTCCAACTTAATGATACACATTTTGTATGAATCATGTCGCAGTCGTGACTAAAGTGTCGTAGCGAACTAAGAATGTCGTAGTGACTAAGTGATTAAGAATGTCGTAGTGAACTAAAGAAAACAATCATCAAATAATCAGATTTGAAGGACACTGAGGTGAAATTCAATTAAATAAATTTTCTTTAAGAGTTCTTATTGTGGCCTTGTGGTAAGTGTACTGAATTTACACTACAGAATATTGTAAGGTTCCGCATGTCCCCATAACATGCGATAATCATGTGTACTAACACATGCAAATAGTAAATAAAAACAAGCAGACGAAGGTCCCAAAGAGGAGTCGCCCATGATCGCCAACAGTCGGAAGGACGAGGATCACCGAAAGAAGCCGACACTACAGGATAAAAGGGAGCTGCACGCCTCGACCAGTATCAATCTGCCCAGGTTAATCAAACCACCTGAAACCCCTCTCATGACGCTTGGTCACCGGGAGGTACCTTTCCTTAAGGCCACGACGCTTGGTCAACGGGTTCCTACCCTCTCTCACGACGCCTGGCCACCGAGAGAGAGATCTCATC
The DNA here is from genome assembly GCF_964235325.1 of Thermobia domestica. Lineage (NCBI taxonomy): Eukaryota > Metazoa > Arthropoda > Insecta > Zygentoma > Lepismatidae > Thermobia > Thermobia domestica. The sequence continues at coordinate 62,754,225 of NC_137467.1, forward strand.
TTAACCTCTCTCACGAGGCTTGGTCACCGAGAGAAACTTCACCAGCAAAAGCCCAGGACGCTTGGTCCCCAGGTTCCTATCTTAATCTAACCCAATATATTAGAGAAACTACTTATTATAATCTTTATATTTAAGAAGACTTTTTATAATAAAAGGTGAGGGGAAAGTCAAAATCCCGAGTACATTTTATTGCTCTATCCAAGAAATTTTACATGGTAGATGCGTCGGCGTCTATTTACAGACATTAAAAGAACTTTCCTACGGGACGCTCTTTTTATTAACGAAAACGGGCTTAGAAAGTTTTAGAAAGTACAGTGTATTAGTGTTAGTGTCACTAAGGCAGGATCATATAAACATAGTTTCTGTATTGTTATATGCACTCTCATTGCTCTTAACGGCAAGTTGATTCGTTATAGGCTGGCAGATATTTATGCCAACAACTAGATCTGGAAAAAATACCTATAAAGAAGGTGATAATAATATGGCAGAATCAGGCTCCCGTATACCTGTTAATATTCCTCATCTAACTAGATATTCTGGTCACGGTACAGACGACCCGGATCGATTTTTCGTGGTGTTCGATCATTTGGCTTTACTCCAGGCACGGACCCCAGAAAAGAAGAAAGAAATTCTCCTAACGTATGAGCAGGTCGAAGCTCTCGACTTTGTTTTACAATTGCAAAATCAGAATCAATTTGACACCTTAAATTATAATCTACTTAAAGCCTAATTAATCTCTTTGTCTTGTCCAAATTTACCAGCATATAAGGCGGAATTAGAAATTTTCCAAATACAATAAAACGAAAATGAGTCAGTTTATTCATATTTCTTAAGGAAATTAAGAGCCATTAGACAGCTAATGCCGGAGGCTTCGGAGGAACAGAAGATCCATTTTCTTTCATTGGGGTCACAAAGGAATTTACTACAAAAGATAGCGTTACAATCCTTTCCAACAGTCCAGCGGCTGCAGGATCGACTTCATAAATTGGAAAAAGCACAGAACCTCATGCAGAAGAGGAATTATGTGGAATTGTCACAGGCAATTCACTCTTTAATCGGCCAACCTAACCGCTCCTCAATATTTCCTGTGAACGACTTTCATAGCCATACGAATCCTATTTCATACTTGCAAACCTATATACAACAGCCAACTTCTACTGTGCATCACACCAAACCTGCTACTTGTTATTCATAATCGTTACCTTCTGCACCGCCATCGTAGAATAATTCCCCTCCATAATCAACTTCCTCTCTACATGAAGTTTCAAATCCGCACCCCCACCAAAGTCAAAACCCGCCCTCACAACATCCCCATACGGACATCACCAAACTGGCTAATCAAATGGCTGAGCTATCATTAATAGTGACACAGAATTCCATGAAAACCAGTTCCAGAAAATAACGGGGCAAGACATCGTCAGAATACCAACAAAGGGAATAGCGGTGGCAGAAAAAATAAAAAAAAATGTAAAAGGCGATAAAATATCAGTATGCTCAATTTGTTGTAAGAAGAACCACGGAGCATCCACGTGTTGGAATAATCCTAAAAATTCCAACCAGGGAAACGCATAACTGGGCTCGAAGTCCAAAGCCAAGCCTCGCGGGCCATACCAGAAAAGTTGGCGCGGACCACACAGACACCACCAAAATCAAAAGGTAATAACATTCAAGAAGAGCAGGCAACTGCGGAAACTTTTAAGGATACGGACGGCAGTTTCTTCACCCAGACGATCTATAATTAACACCGAGAACATGTTAAGTTGGGAACAGAAAATAAACTATTGCTTAATATTAGTGTAAATTCAAGCATTCTACCAGTTATAATAGATATGGGATCTAGTCTTAGTCTATGGTCCAGGCGAGATGTACCTTCAAAATGTACGCTAATACCATTTCAAACTCGTATCAAGGGCATTGCTATCAAAGTTCTAACTTTGAAGGAAGTAGCCTTAATTAAATTTAAAATTGGCACCAATTATAAGTAGTTTCTCTAATATATTGGGTTAGATTAAGATAGGAACCCAGTGACCAAGCGTTGTGGGCTTTTGCTGGTGAGGTTTCTCTCGGTGACCAAGCGTCATGAAAGGAGTTAAGACGAGGTCTCTCTCTCGGTGACCAGGCGTCGTGAGAAAGGATAGGAACCTGGTGACAAAGCGTCGCACAGTGCGTCGAGCATATGGGAGTAATGGACAAAAATAAAAGAAATAATACTGAAGCTTTTATCACATGTTTATTGTGTCGCAAGGCGCTCTTTGATCACTTAGACTGAAGCAAAGTTGTTCTTGAAGTTATCGAACTTGACAACTGTACTTATATAGAAAATAATATCCCGTTCAGGGACGTCAAAAAACTATGTTAGACATATAAGATTTTATGCAGAGTAGTTCTGACGCGTGATTAGTGTCATACTAAAGAGTTCGACTAACATATGTTTCCTGCACTAGTAAGGCCTTTAGTATGACGCTAAACATACGTCACAACGACTCTGCATAAGGCCCTTACTGTTTACGGCACTCGTAAACACCAACCCATATAACTCAAAACTACACAACACTAAAATATAATGAAAAGCAGTGCATGAAATGACTGAAACAGTTCTAGAGTTTTTTCTTTCTTTCTTTTTTTCTTCTTTTTTTAGATCAGTCAGTACCATCACTGTCTAAGTTATCAAATTCCATAGCGACAGAATTATGAAGCTGGACAGCATCAGTTTTCCAGATCCGTATCTGTCCTCCTTTTCTTTCGTGAATCTGTATCTTGGAGGGGAAAATAGGGTCAGATAGAATAAGCATATGCTTCATCAGTTCTAAATAAGTATTGAAGGGAGAAGTTTTCCGTATAAAGTGTAGCCTAGTGTGACGGAAGACTTTATAGAGACTTCTAAAGCTTCTTTCGCATAACCGGCAATCCTTTGGACTATTCGTCATTTCTTGGTGTATTTAATTTCGCTGCTGCTTCTTTGGCAGCAAAGGCAAGCTCCTCTGCCGATTTAGTCGGTACAAGAGGATCTAAGCGCCTTTTCTTTGTTTTTACTGAACACTCTGCGGACTGTTTACTGGTTCTACCGTGAGTACATCAAGCTACATCGGTCTTCCCGTTAGTGTGATACCGAGCACTTATCACTGTTGAGACATAGTCCGGAAGTGTACATGCACGATCAAACCACTCTTTATTTTTAGCTAGGAAAACCGACCAAACTCTGTGTGACATCCTCCAGTTTTATTGCTCAAGGTCATATTAATAACTTACTAAATTTCTCTAAACTGTTGTAACACCTTCCGTGGCGTATTCAAGTTTATAACGACTACAAATAGCCTGCATAGATTCCGCTTTCTTCCGACTAGCACTGGTGGTTGTTATCCATCTTTCAAAAATGTCCTTGTTTTTCATGGCGTCTTCTTTCGCAATTTCACTAATTACTGGCAATATTGCGGACACTTGCACATACACTATTTCTGAATCCAAAGGAAATCATTGAAGGAAGATATTTCTGCAGAGATCTCAAGACATGTTTAGGCTTTTTTGAGATATTCCAAATATACCAGTGAAAAAATGATTACCAATCGTTCGTCGTAAAGGAAAGAACGTACTTGTGCTATAACTTCACACTAGTGACAAAAAGTCTCAACTTTCGCTTTGGTCTGAAACACCAGTGCGATCACTATGTAGAAATTGACTCAGGTCGGTCTAATATAGTAGTTTGCATGCTAATAGTTATCTGCAAGAGTGTCATCTCGACTCGGGTCGGTCTAATGTGATAACTTTGCGCGCGCCCTCTGTTGGCTGACAGGTTGTCATCATTTTGTGGCTAGGGATTTCTGTCTTTTGAATCATTTGTGCTTCATTCTGTGCTATTTGTAAGTCCGAAGAAAATTGTTTCTTTTCTAATTTTTGTCCATTGGTCGACGCACTGTGCGTCGTGGGCTTAAGGAAAGGTACCTCCCGGTGACCAAGCGTCTTGAGAGGGGTTTCAGGTGGTTTGATCAACCTGGGCAAATTGATACTGGTCGAGACGTGCAGCTCCCTTTTATCCTGTAGTGTCGGCTTCTTTCGGTGATCCTCGTCCTTCCGACTGTTGGCGATGGTGGGCGACTCCTCTTCGGGATCGTCGTCTGCTTGTTTTTATTTACTATTAGCACGTGTTAGTACACATGGTTACCGCATGTTATGTGGTTCAGAATTTACCCTTACAATGAATGTGGTTCAGAATTTACCCACTCCAAAATATTTTAAATTTTTTTTAATGTTTACCTTTGTCATTTGGGAGAAGTATTGAAGAACACTATGAAACTTCATGTACATGCAAAATATCATTAAATGTTAACACCAAACAAATATAGTCAAAGTAATGGCTTTGGTGCGTCGCTATGGAAGTAACGGTTTTACATAAGACTCATTGCTACAACCGCAATTAATATATTAGAAAAAAAAAATGAGTTTCCTTTTAAAGTAGTTTTTAAGAGGACTATCGTCACTTCAAGTACCAAAATATGTAGGATAACGAAATATCCCTAATAGTATCCCGAACTTATAATAGCCTCACTCAAGCCTTCAGGCTATGTCCGTAGGTTTTCACAAGCTTACATTTACATAGCTGTTGACCTAACGAATACTATAGGAAACTTGGTAGTTTCTCGGTTGCAAGTTAGCTTCAGATTTTGCCAGTTAATATGTATTATAAGCTTAGTCTTCAAATTGCTTTAAATTAACACACCTGTCAAGCATTATATAAAATTTGCATTTTGGAAAGTCATACATAGAGACATTCTCTAAGGCTAAGTTTATCACATACGAGTTCTTGCGCAGCCTTCGTTCTTACGTCTGGTCTGAGCGTATACAGGTTAATACGTTGGAGCTATGTGGACTCAAAACATGACAAAACACGTGTGGCAAAGTCATACATTTAAAAGTGAATTTTTAAGATTAAGTCTATGAAGGGAAATTAAGGACAAACTTAGACTTACCATAGGCATGCACGATTAAGTCCATGAATGGAAATTAAGGACAAACTTAGACTTACCGTAGACATGCAAGATTAAGTCTGTGAATGGAAATTAAGGACAAACTTAGACTTACCGTAGACATACAAGATTAAGTCTGTGAATGGAAATTAAGGACAAACTTAGACTTACCCTAGACATGAAGACATGCTTACTTACTGAGGTGTTATAATATGAGCACAGAATTATATTTCTGCGAATTTGTAAAGACTTCCGGGGAATCATAGCGGCAGAATGTTCCCCTCTGGACTTTTATCTCGATCCCAGTTTGCGCCAAGTGGTCTTTGTGATGAAGAAACACCATATAGGTGGGTTTTCTCGGAATTATCCCGGTTCCTCCTACTTTGCTCATTCCATTATTGCAATTATATCTCATTATCACTGTCTCCTATAGCCTACATAACACAATTCATCGACAGCGTCACAAACTGTTGTATCTCAGTTTTCTAAACCTTTCAGGAGAGCGATTTTTAGGCTTTTACACAACTTTGAACAGCCATAACCCAAAATCTATTTTACCGGAAGGAGTGAAAATTTATCAAGTTATAACTTACATCATAAGAAATCACTGTAGAAAGTATTGTGAACTTTGTCTCTAAGACCTTGAGGAAAATCTGGCAGGAAATACATACGACGACAGTTTGTGACGATTATAGTCCTCTCTTGTATGAAAGATACGATGCATATTTTTATACTAAGAACTACATTAATAGATGAACAATCGGAATATATTGCACTTTTATTGAAAAACTTCGTGTTTATTACACAAAATAATTTAACAAACCTTTCCTGAGATTTTTTAGGGTAAAATGAAATTCTTGAAAACACACAAGAAACACAACATTGAGAGCGTACTAACCATAACACAAAATAATGCTATCAAACTCTCATTGCCAGAATATAAAAACTTGCAAAGTAATTGCAAATTGCATGCTTTGATATAGCACTTGACAAAGACGGCTAATGTGGTACGTTTCTGTAAAATTGACCATGTTCAGGGTTTCAAATGATTGGAGTTGTTCCCGGAATCAATGATAACGAGTCCTCGTACTTCTCTGGAGATAATGTTTGACAAGTCTGCAAAGTAGGAACTTCTATCTGGTGGATTCAATCTGCGTTCTTTTCAGAGGAATAGTTCTGTAAGTGTCCTCCAAATGTCTTGTCTTAAATTGAATGCTGTTTGGAGAGTCTTTGTGCACTTTCACTTCGCGCATTTCCATCCAATTGATTGGATCTCCATTTTTGTCACGTCTAACTGACAGAATACGAAGACATTGCGACAGAGATCTAAAACCTTGTAAGTAGCTTCTGTCAACACAATGAACGTAAACTGGGTTCTTTTTTCTTGCCAGTTTAACAATCGGTTCAAGTTGAGAAGGTACAAAAATACTGCCATAGTGCTTAATAGATGTGCTTATAGCACTATGGACTGAATCTCTCTCATTTTGTCCATGCCGAGATTCAAAGAATCGGAGAGAAATTTTTCTGATGTTATTGTGTTTACACCGCATACTGCATCATAGCAAACAACCTGAACTCGTACTAGGTCCATCCTGTATTTCTCTAACTCATTCGTTGCGGATTTTAACGAGCCTGCCCTATAGAGACTTCTAATATTCCATGTCCCAAATCTCATGTCCATTTTCTTTTGCTGAGGTCATGCCAAGTCATCAGTCCTGGTCCGAGGCTTCTGTGAATGTTTCTGAACCAGTGTCTTTTTTTACAGGATGAGATTATTAGCCTCGCCCAAACTACCAAGCTGGAGGGCAACTCCTTGTCTGTCCGCGACTGCTTATTCAGTATTTTCGCAGTTAACCTCTATATCTAGAGGCCTTCTTCTCGATTCGCAATATGAGGACGCCCCATGCCGTGCAAATATATATACAATGTGGCCCAAAAGTAGGTATACACTCCTGCATTGATCAAGCATTCTAGCTTATATGTTTATTTGCTTCGGCTGTTCCGAGCTTAAGATATATGTACAAATACATTAAGAACAAATGATAAAGAAACTAAGTCTACCTGATAGATAACAATAGGAAATGATGTAAAAGGCAATGAGTTGATCAGTATGGGACTGTACACCTATTTTGGGCTACCTTGTATATATAAACAAATTGCTTTGAATATAGAGTATCTGTCCAGTTGCGAAAGATTTGTTGCTCACAAACAGTCGTAACTTAAGATACGACTGTTTGTGAAAATGGTTTATATGCTTCATCTTGAGATGCAACACAGTGACGTCATCACTACCGTCAAAATAACGCATATTACAGATATGTCGTTTTGTAAAATTGTAGAAGTCAGTATATGCAACTATAGTAAAATATCTCAAACTTCGATTTTTTTTACATACGACACTTTGTGACGCTGTCGACGAATTGTGGGAGAATTTGTTAAAAAAAAAAAAAAAAAAACTCGATGTGGTTCATTCCGATCGAAGAGCAAGCAGGAGCAAATTGTCTCTTGAATTTACTCTTAAGTTCGTGACACTTCAATGTATTATACACATATTATTGTTCACTATTATCTAGTCACGTTTCTTATGTGTCTAAAGAAACCAACTGAAATATTCGGGCACATCATAACAAAGAAATTTAAGTAAGAAGAGGCTCAGTTTCGAAACATAAAACTTATTCGCAACACATTCATCATTCTTTGAATTGTCCGAGTAGAATGATTTCTCCATTTCTTGCATCAACGGAAAGCATAAGAGTGTCTCTTTTTGACTCATGGATTGGACAATGAATAAGAAGATATAACAACTGAAACTCCCTGAGAGTTCCACTCCTATCATACAAGCTATAAGACATGGCTTTCAATATGGTATAAAATATACTGAAAAGCATTATCTGCTACTTTGCCATAAACGAAATCATATAAAGGGTGTCATCGTACGAGAAAGTTGTTGCTTTGAATTACATCGAATCTTCTGCTTTTAAGTTACTTACCCGTATGAATCCACACTTGACATTAGTAAATTGCTTCGCTATTTTACGCCTATCCAAGTTCCTGGATTTTTTTTATTTTTCCATTTGAACGCTGATTTGTATATCTCACTGTGAGAATGAAATTTTGTTATGTACTTTGCTCAAAATTTAAACATAAATATGTTAAAGGAATTTAATACGCTAATCACAGACCAGTAGCGTACACATGAATTTATTTAGGGAAGGGTCCAAACTCAATATGAGAGTATTTTATATTAAAATTCCTAAAATTGCCCCTAAAATTAGGTTAAACTTACACAAAAGTCAAAATTTCGGAGGGAGAGGGGTGCGGACCCCCAGGACCCACTCCCTGTATACGTCCCTGTCACAGACCATGTCGAGAACTGGTAAGTGACTTTCACCTCACTATTCTCCTGGCTTGTTTCTTTGATGATTGTTTTGTTTAATTCACTGTAATTTTCTATAATTAGTATGTTTGAAATATTTTTATTGAGAAATTATTTATTTAAGTTTAGAAAATATTTCGTTTGTAATATTCTTGACGGTACTTAAAGATAACCTCCTTTACATTCTGACAATATTCTGAGTGTGTCTACATATTTTTGTACTTGAGGTTAAAAAGAACTTTTTGGAACTACTTTAATGAAAATCCATTACTTTTTCGTGTATTTTTGCCGTTTATTCATCAAAACTGTAGCCTCCTCACCTAACTTAAAATTTGCAAAACTGTCATTTGTTAGATACGCTTTTTTTAAGCATTATATACTTAATATAATGATGTAATGCCATTTGAAAAAAGTGTACACTGGTTTGGCAACATTGAATTATTTACAGCATTGTTGACAATGCTTTTAGATACCCTCTATGATATATAAAATGTGAGTAAAATTTATTATAGATTCCTTAACCTTTTCGGACACAGGTGGCCAAAGTAGCACACACGGATGTGTCATTGATTGATTGATTGATTTTTAGTTTAGCGTCCCTTTCAGCAGCGAGGCTATATGAGACGTGGACCTACTGATTAACGTGGAATCCGAACCACATGAGCTCCCGCCGGGAATCGAACCCGGGTCTCCCACGCCAAAGGCGCGTACGCTAACCGCTTAGCCACGGAGGAGCTCCACGGATGTGTCATTTTTTAAAGTCCGTTCCTCAGTGGACACTAATTAAGATACCAGGATGTTTGATTTCGCCAAATATGGTTGGACCATAGTTTATCATATTAGTTTATTTTTCTTCTGGATGTCGAACTTCCTTCACAAATTTCAGCCCAAAGTAAAAAAAATCGAGAATTTTCGAATTCCGAATTTTCTTTTTTTTCTTTTTCCTTGTAGCTATCCTCGTTGTAGGGAGATCTCCTTAAGACTTATCAGCTATATACCATGGATGGACACCTAATTGTTGATATCAATTGGACCGGACCGCGCAGTGTTGCGAACTGGGCAAATTAAAATTTCCCTAAATTTGGGCAAAATAATTCGAAATATTCGGAATTTTTGTTTATAAATCCGTTCCTATACATCCATGCAAAAGTCAACTTACGCGAGTTGAACATTTGTCCTTACTGAAACCAAAGCGGGTACAGATCGCTACAATGGGGTAATTACGGGCGCATGAAAAATTCGTATATAGGTTTTAACTCTTGTTTTTTCTAGTTTTACCTTACTTTTCTGTTTACCGTAATCCATTTTTTTTCATTAGGACCTTCGTTTCTTAAATATCGCCAATGCACTTGTAGGATATATTCGTAGTATATCAATGTTTATTTTAAGATAGTTTGCGTCTGTTTGGAATATTTTGGAAAAATCCGTTTCTGTCTCTATTATTTCCCTCTTGTTTGCTACATTCGAACAAACGTACCATTGTCTGTAAGCCTCGTCCTTGTCCTACACAACGCACCATAAAAAGTTTCAGTAGAATAATTAGGGGAAGTGCAGTTGACGTTTATAATAAACCGTGTTCTGTAAATGGTAAAAAAAAAAAAAAAGTGAATTTCTGAGGTAGAATGAGATTTTTTTTTTTTTAATTTTATGTTTAGTTTGTTAGATATCGCCATGATACTTGTAGATATATTAGTGGGGTACCAAGGTTTATTTTCGGATAGTTTCCGTCTGTCTGGTGGCAGTGTTTATAGCCAAAAAATATTTTTATTGAAAAATTATTAAACTTTCACATTTTGTCCTCTATTATTTCCCTCTTGCTGGCTGCATTGAAACAAACGTATCGCTATCTGCAAGCCTCCTATTTCGCCTATAGAACGCACCATAGAAAGTTTCAGTAGGGTAATTAGGAAAGCTGTAGCCCCGGCATATGTATTAATTTTTGCTTCTGAGGCGTGAAAGGTGTCAAAATTTCATGTGTATGATGACAAGGAATTTTTTTCTTTCTCTCTTTGTATGGCAGCCAGCGAGCTCAGATTTTCACTGTACCTTATAAACACATGAGAAAGATTTTTTAGGTGACTTGGACTCATGTACCTCTAAATAATTTCCCGTCAATAAAATCCCCCTCATTTTCAACAGTGCAATGTAACTTACACCAACTAATAGTCTCATCCTTCTTCTAAGAAACAAGACCTTAACCATATCAATCATGTAAATAGTTTTTGAACAATAAGCTACTAACTGATAATGTAGGAACGCTAAAAATGATTTGGGTCCGAAAGGGTTAAACACATTTGAAGTTACAGTATTAACTATTTCTTAAAATGTTACTATTGTCTGAATTCACTTTCCTCATATCTTTATTGTGCCATAATTCATTCATGCCCAGTGGCCTGTACATCATTTGGATACGTTATACCTTTACAGTGAGTATCAATCTGTTTTCAGATTAAGGACAAACCCATTTTATAGTTGGGAAGCATTCATAGTCAGTACAATACAAATGTTCCAGCACGATAAAATGTATTTATTCTTTTCTGTAACTCTTCACTTAATAGCTTACAAAATAAGTTTTTCTTGTTTCTAAATACTTCCTACCATACCGAGATGATTATTCTTATCCGTGTTTCATTAGTAGTTTAATTTCAAATCTTCACAAAGCACGAGAATATTTCAACTTAAGCTGAAACAAATGGAAATAGTTTGGTCGGTTGGACTGGAGTTTAGGCGATGGTGTAGACATATTGTTTGAGGCGAGATCCGAACCACTTCAGCTCCCATTCGCAAAGGAACTCGGGTCTTTCGCGCCGAAGGTGCATACGCTAGCCAAAATGGCAGTAGAGGAAGTCTTCGAACAACAGTGATTTCGGTACAGGTTCCAAGAGATCACGCCACTATTTTGTTCATTGGATACACATAAACTTCAGAACTTAATAGAGTGAAGGTGGAGTTAGAGAAAACAAAGAAAATATGTCTACTACAGGAAATAAATTTATTACTATAAACTTAACTTGGGCTTATAGTATATTTGAATGTTATAAAAATGATCTAGTATTCTTTGCAAGAACATTCAACCCTAGCATAATTGAAAAACGATAAAAAAAAAGCTTACAGCTGTTGCTACATACCAGTAAACGGCGAAAGCCATTACTTAACACTGAAGTTAACACTTGGTGGAAGTTGGTGGATGTAGTGGGGTATCCAATACATTATCAACGACATCCTGTGATATGTCGTACCATTCTTATATTATAGATTGTAGCAAGTATGGAGTTTTCGTGCGTGTCTGTGTGGTAGTTTGCGCATTTCTAACTGTAGGAGGTGATAAATATTTTCTATATGGTTCAAGTTTGAACATTATCCAGGCCGCAACAGAGTTTGAACGCTATTTTGACTCTTCCACCACACAGTCAGCATTTCCCTATCACATGATGGTCTGAAATCCATGAATTAAGTGAAGTTCTGCTATAATTTGTCTGTTTGAAAAAAGGCATTGAGGTAATATCTCAATGTAGTTGGCAGCATTAATTTTCTTATAACAAAAAATTAGCCAATTCTATCTTTATAAATTTCAACACGAACCTTGGCACGCTGCCATACTTCACGATATTGGAGCTTCATTCAACCGTGGTGTGTCGATCGCTTCCACACTCACTATGAACCGCTGTCCCAGAATTGGCAAAATACAAGGGTTCCTTCGAAAAGTGAAACATAGTACTAAAATTGTTGAATCTTGTTGTATATTAGGTTGGCTGAATTGTGTGTCATGTCCTTTCTAATGTTGTAAGCAAAGGCGGGCTTTTGGTGATATTTTCGAACTGTAAAAATGCAATTGTTATTCTGTTAGTTCTTGATTATCTTGCAATCTGGGCTAGTTCTTGATTATCTTGCAATGTCATTGACAGATTTAGATAGCTGGGTTCTTGCATTCCGGACAACGGTATGGTTGAGTTATGAAGTTGCTACCGGTATAGCCAATAATGTGTCCATGCACGACTTTCTACTGATTTGAAGTGCACTATAAGACTGTATACAATTTCTAACGTTACATGAATCACAACAATGATGAAGTGCTAACTTCGATATCACTTTTAATGCCCAAAATTTGTGATCTCGGATAAAGTCTGTCTCCTACTTACATCCATGTCGGTGCACTATGGTGTCATTTCATATACAGCATGATCAGACCACCAAATAGATTGTACAGCTAGCCGTTTGCATTTTTTCGGTGTTTCTACAGCATTTTGTTGCTCTTCAGGTTTCTACTTATTTAGGACAGTGTAATTTGCAGATCGATACTGAACATGTAATTTATAAGCTTGCATATTCAGAAATCATACTTAGGTTAAGTACCGTAGATAAAAATTAATACAATGTGATTTCTTTTCATTTTAATTTTAGGTGCTTGCGATGCGGCAGAAGCTTAGAAACGAGTTAGGTCTACACAGTGGTCAACTTGAGACTCTTACAACTGAAATTGGAAAATTAAGTAAGCTTGATAAGACTAACGTTTATCATATGAACAATAGCTTTTTGTTTCAACTATGATAAAAAATAGAGTTATCGAGTACGAATTTGTTTGTCTGAAGCTCAACAGTAATTTTTAAATTACCAGTGTCAGTTCTGAGAGTAGAGCTCCTTATGTTCCAGCTCATAAAGGCTTCTAGTCTGCCGAATGGTTCAAACGGCAATGATAGGTTTCATTAGATGTTGTGCTGTCAGTACGAATTGTTGTTAATTCCCCCTTTTTAGACAAGAACTTAGTCTAATGTAAATGTCTCCTCAATTGGCTCAGAATCTTAGGGTAACACTGAAAGTTATGCGTCAAAACCAGTAGCGTCGCCAGGATGTGTGTTTGGGAGGGGCCCAAGTGCTGTTATAGGTACATATAGGAAAATTACAAACCAAAAAATATATAAACATAAAAATATATAAAAAATTACAAACATCAAAGTACCAAAGTACATTGTCGGACCTCTTTGGGGGGGCGGCCCCTCTGGGCCCCCCCTTCCGTACGCCACTGGTCACAACAAACAAATTGGAACCAGGACAGTACCCTATTTACGTATAAGCTGAACAAGCTATAGCGTAGCGCTCCACTAAGTCCTGATGACATCAAAAGTTTAAAAGAAGAAACTAGATGTACAATACATTTCCAAAATATAAGGAAAAAAAGGAAATTAAATAAAATGTAGGCCTATATATAGCAACGGTGCTTCATTTTGTGTAGGCTCCTATGATGTAAGTAATATGCAGGGTGCTTACGTTCATCTGGACACAAATGGCACTATTATTTTCAGAAGCTTAGGGTCCTACCAAACCTAAATTCAGGTCTGAACTAGGATCATTCTCTGAATACCAGAGCTACAGTTTTTTTTTTTTTTTTTTTTTAATAAACTCCTAGGCATCCAACTGTCTCTGAAAACTCCGGTACTCTTATCTACAGTCCCAAAATGAAATCAAATAACTATGAACTTGTTTTAGAAGTGTTAGTAATTGAGATCTTTCGTTAGAAAGAAACTATTCTAGTTTCCTATGTATGATGTCCTTTAAAAGCAAGAACAGTGCCCAAGTATTTTGAACAACACAGTATATTATCTAACTATTCTGCTACAAATTCCTAAAAGATTAACAGCTATGTTTTGTAACGTAAATAACGCTTTTTATGCATTATATATTAGGTGCAAGGGCCAATGAGTATTATTTTTATCTTATTTTAATGATAATACTGTTATGAAAGTTTAAAAAAATGAAAAACACTTCCCTTGGGCCGGGTTTGATATCTCGTCCAAGCTAATTTTTATTACTAGCTCATTGCGCTATCACGCTGGACCAGGGTTGCCACACTCGAGACTCGCGATGATTCCAAACACGGGTCTGAATTATGCTAGATTTTTGTAAATTATGCCAGATTTTCAAATTTTCTTTCCTAACTAATTTTAAAGACCCGCCCCTACTTTTCTTCATTATTTTAATGAAGTGTTTCAACTGTATTCATGTTCAAAGCTAATATGACGCTGTCAGGACTGATAATGAAACAAATTGGTAAATAGCACATTATAGGGGAGGAAGGTCGAATTTATATTTTATGAATGTATAACATTTTAAGAAACATATACACAACATTCCGCTTCCGACACAGCCCTGAAGCATTTCTTTTAGTATATTACTAGCTATCTCCTGACGCTCATATCCCTCCCCTCTCAAGTTGTAAATTGAAAGGGACAGAAACATTCCAGATAACCACACATTCAGGTTTGAGTTGACAGTAATAAAACTATGGGTAAGTAAATGTTTTGTAGAGTCACGTTTTGCTATTTTTGAACATTTCTCTGAATTCAACAATAAATTATAACCGCGAAAATAGACTGGTTTCATTGCTCCAACCATCGCTTCAACTAAGAAGAATAATTCCAGACAGTACTTGAACCATCTAAATTTTCGTTCTTTTTCTGTTCATCAGAGGGAAGAATGAAATTATGCTAGATTTGGCCAAGATGCTAAAGTCAAGATGCTAGATGCTAAATGTATGTGAATTATGCTAGATCTAGCACCAAGATGCTAGATATGGCTTCACTGCGCTGGACCATGAAGACCGACAGTAGCAAGCATATGATTTCTGCTATATGCAGGCTACGTGGCGAGAAACGGATATTACCTGCACGTTACCTACTCAACAGTCATTTGTTTTGCACTTGTGTGACAAGAAGCAGTCACCTGTTATTTATTTCAATGTGTAAGCGATGTTATCAAGTGACGATTCATACAGGATTTCTGACTAAAACTCTCTTTAAACATATCAATGATTTAAAAACACTAAATTACTAATGAATTAAAAGAGCATCATATTCGGAGCGTGTAATAATGTAGTGATTTTATTGTTTTTATAAATTCACTCGAACAGCTGTGTAGTGTAATAAGAAAAGCTATGAACATAGAATACAAATTATATAAATATTTCGGTCTGTACACGTAATACGATACACGCTGCTACGTGGATATTAAAATTAATTGTTCAGATTTAATTTCAATTGTACAGATAATCTTGATAAAACAAAGAAATAATATACAAGGGCGCCCATGTTGTGGTTTCCAAGGGGGGCAAGTGTAAGCAACGTTTGAAATATAGTTTGAAATTTTGCTGTAACTAGCGTAAAAATTCTATTGGGTTTTCGATATTCCCAACTACAATTTCCTCTAAGGGGGGCGAGAGCTCCATCTTGCCCCCTGATGGGCGCCCTTGATGTATTTAATTGTGTCTATGCGAAATATGTTAATACCGTATATTATGCCCATTGGCGTATTTAGGGGGAAGGCTTCCGGGCTTAAGCCCCCCCGAAATCTTACTTACTATAGTAAAGTATATGAAATATCTTGCTGAATTTTCACATTTTCAGGCAAAGACCCCCCGAAAGTTAGCAAAGCCCCTCCCGAAACAAAATCGTAAATACGCCACTGATTATGCCTGTCACGAATGTTCTGAGCACAATATAAAAGTTACCTGTAGAAAGAGGATAATCCTTCTTCGTAATTAATAATATTGATTTCTATTATACAATATAATTCCCAAAAGAGTTCTGTAAATTAACAATGTTTCCGCTCTTAAATAGTAGCTAATTATATTTTGTTTAGAAAATGAATTACGTTGTTGAAATAAGCGCAAGTAACACACAAAAATTTTAATGTACTTACTGGTAATATAATTATTACCAATACCGAGAAAAAAAAATACCTTGATACCTTGTTAACCAAACCAAATCAGTATTTTAGCATTTAGGTTGTCATCTGAAAATAAATTTAAGACAGGAGTTCATAAAGGAAGAACTCTTGTGGTTTGATTGGTTGTAGGGATTAATGCCGAGTTTGATTAGGATACATGAATGGTCCTTAACTACAAGGTTGATTAATGAAGATAAATGATTTTTAGGAATCTAACTATCAAATGCATGGTCATTTAGAGTAAAAGAAATGGTGCTGTTTATGTTTTTCAAAGCATTAATTAGAATTTTGGTGTTCAAATTCTTGATCGGATGGAAACTATTATTATTATTATTATTATTATTATTATTATTATTATTATTATTATTATTATTATTATTATTATTATTATTATTATTATTATTATTATTATTATTATTTCTTTAGCACATTGAATCAGTGATGATTTCAGAATTGGAACCAAAAGGAGACTCGAAATAAACAGTGGAGGAAACTAGTACTGCGAAAATGTTGGTGTCCTTGGTTAAGCCCGAAATGAGAAATACTCGAGGGAATTTTTTGCTCCGGGGCAACGTTTTCTTCAGGGCCACATCTTGAAATTATCACTGTTTAGGATTATTACTTACACGATATAGTTTAAATAAATAAGTGGTTGGTAATTGTACACTCATGTCCAAAATTATTGTCGCATATCTATAATTGTCTTCTTGTAAGAATATAATTTGATAATGATTTTGCAGGGTGACTTTTAATACTGATACTATGTGTACTTATAATCGGGAAATCTTTATTTGTGGTAAATATCATAGGAAAAGAATTATAAATACTAAAATTAGATTGAGTAAAACAAAATGTTGCTAAATGGACAAGGAAGTTTTATTTTCGTTTTATTGTTCTTATTTACTGCTCTTTTGACATGAATTTTGCCACATACATGTCTTTGCCGACCCGGGCGAATTCGTTATCAAAACATATTCCTACAACAACATATTTATAGACATGCGACAATAATTTTGCACATAAGTGTACATTAATTTCCAAGGTTACATTTTCACTTGAAAGAAATTAATGTCGAGATCAATATTGTTGACAGACACAAAACCAATCTATAAATCAAGTTTTGATTCCAGTATCAGATTATTTTAGTAAAATCAAGAATTAATGCACTGAAAACGTTGGACAACATACAGCAATTCATTAAAGCATTCATGACACTTGGATATATTCAACTTTGGAGTCAGGCAGTTAACGTATTTGCTTACGATTGGATTTGAGTTACGCGTCCGTGTCAGTAGTAAGGCTATATGAACCGTAGATCTATTGCTTAACGTAGGATCGGAATCACATGAGCTCTTACCAGCAATCGAACCCCGGGTCTCCCATGCTAAGGACGCGTATATTAATAATATAGCCATGAGAGAGTTCTGAGTTTAGCTACGACTGTAATCTATGTTGGTTAGCAAGTGGTCCAGTCTCACATAGCATCGGAGCTGAAAAGAATGAAGTCGGATTAATGGAAATCTTTGAGTTTTACGTCCCATGATTATACCGGGTTGGCTAAAGGAGACGGTGATGATGAGAAATGAATGAAATGGTGGAATGAAGAAAGAGGGAGGAAACAGGAGAACTCCGAGGAAAGCCACGCACACAGTGTTTGTCCACCACAAAATTCACCTGGCGCGAGCTGGGATCGAACCAAGGACCCCATGCACCGCAGGGGAACGCTCTATCACTGAGCCTCCGCGACCCCTTGAAGTCCAATTAGCCAATCAATTAAAAACATACATATCAAAGACGCTTATTGATGTATATTTTTAGTGTATATTATTTTATGCAGCATGATTAATGCATAGATATATTTTAGTTATATATAACATCTTAATAAAATCTTGTGCTACTTCTCGGTTTTATCTAGATCACCTGGAGCAAGATAGAAAATGAAAATAACAAAACTGTAGCACATCGATGTGTCATATTATTGTTTTAATCTCTTTGTGGTGTCTTGAGAATATCAAAAAACGCACTAAATAGTTTAATTAACAATCACTATATTAAACATGTTTATTCCGTTCAGCAACCATACATTCAACTTGTGGACTTTCGTACACTTCTTGTCATCTTAATGTGGCTAGTCGTCATGTATGTACACCGGAATTTATTTTGGGAGATCCATAGCTTTTCGGGTGTTCAAATTCAATATGAGGATAAATCATATTAAAATTTGTAAACTCTGAAATTAGACTAAATCGGGATTTGGGGGACCAAACCTCCAGGATTCATCCCTGATTGCCATTATTTTTCAGTAGATAAGTTATCAACTGCTTTGAACTTTCGAATGATAACCCCCTAATAGCCCTATGTGATTTTAAAAAATACGAATTTCAGTTATTCAGAGAATTGAAGAAGATTGCTGAATTTCGATTAACCACTAAGTGGGTCACGTCAATAACTTTGGTTTTACACATTTAAATACATTTACAGATAAATAAGTTTCTAATATCTACAGATATGTGTAAGTAAAGCGTGAAACGGTGTACCATTTCCTCTTTTAAATTTCTCTATACAGCGATAAACAACAGAACAAACTGAAATTTTCTACCTCCAAACAAATATCATTCATAACATACAACGCCATACCAGCGTGCTTTTGCCATACAACAATGCAGTAGAAAGAGCAATGCGTTTGCACTGCATATTGGGCCTCTAGTGGTTTATTTATAACTACTGATATATGTTCATAACACACAATGCTATGCAAGCGCGCTTTTCAAGAACCACCCCCATGCTTTACAGTTGGGAACAGACAGTCTGTATCATAGACCTGCGACGGTGTTCTCCATACGTAAACACGACCGGTTGTTGGAAACAAGGTGAAGGTCGATTAATCGGACCACATTACATGTTTCCACTGCTCATGAGTCCACGCCTTGTGGTCCTTGCGCCACTGGATACGCCTCTTCGCATTTACTGCTGTGACCAGGGGTTTGGCGATAGCGGCCCTGTCATGAATTTTCATTTTATGAAGTTCCCGTCGCAATGTTTTTGATGAAAGCTGTTCCATGGGCCGGAATTGAGTTCAGACATAATTTTCATTGCAGCGGTCTTCTTTTTAGCTGCTACAATCCGTTTTAATGCCCTCCGGTCCCTATCTGACAGGATTATCTTTCGACCACTGTTGTGCTTTGCAGACGTCGTTTGCCCGTGAATCGTGTGTGCCCTCGTGACATTGGACACAGTGCCTTTCGATACCCCCACAATGTTCGCCACTGTTGCCACTGAAGCTCCAACAGACGGGCACCAACGATCGTGCCTCTTTGGAATTCTGTCAGGTCGCCCATTTTACCGCAGCACTTTCACACCACGACACTCAGAGGTGAACTGGTTACTGCTGACGGAAGAGGAAGGTCCACATGACACATTGAAAACAAAAAAACGATCGGCAACCGCGAAATGTGTTGTACAGTGGAGGGCCAAACTTACATGTCCTATATGAAGTGTTTTTAGTTTTTTTTCTCAATCCCCTGTATATATATTTCTTTCGGAAACAGATGTTTCTTTCCCGTAAGTGGATTTCTCAGAATGGAACAATGGAGCATAAACTATATATGTCAGTGACCGACAGTCAGTCACTGATACATAGAGAAACAGGTAATATCTTAGTGACACTTGCTGTTTTTGAAAGATGAGTACAGCATCAGGGAAATCACATGTACTGATTGCAAGCACTTGGAAGATTTTTCATAGATTTTGACAGTTCCAAATCAATACATACAGTGAGTGAACTACGAGTGCAAGGGTAGTCTATTTTACTTTGATTGGTGTTGTTTTTACAAAGATGGAGAACGAAAATATTTTACCGTTCGAACATTTGAAAGAATACTTTTTCTTAAAAGCTGAGGATGTTGGTGGACAGAATTTAAAAGTAGTGTCTGAAGAACCTCGGCGGGAAATATTATTTCTCAACAGGTAGGGTGTCATAATTAACGATATACGTTAAAGGGCTAATATGAATAATCAGGGTTTTGATGACCAGGCATACTTTATTACTAGAAAATAGTTTGTCTATGGCATGTAATTTGAAGTTCTTTCATATCAGTTTGCGTATCCTAGAGTCCCGTTGATTATACAGGGTGCGGCACGTAAAACCGGCCCGTAAAGTGAACACATAAAATGAAATGTAATGTATTGAATATGATTAACTACAACACATAAATGGAATGTAATGTATTGAATATGACTACTCACCTTCACAGCAGCCTTCACAGCAGGTGCTGAAAGTGTCCTCCGCCTACTTCAACACACATGTGAGCACGATTGAGGAGATTCATATATACCCTTGTCAGTTCTTGTGTTGTAATGCTATTGGTGACATCCTGGATCCTGGTCTTGAGTTCTTCAATTGTGTGTGGATTTGTTTCGTATACTCTTCCCTTTAACAGTCCCCATAAGTAAAAGTCACAAATGGACAAGTCTGGTGACCGAGGAGGCCACAAGCCTTTGCTGATTGTCCTCTCTGGTGTAAACATCTTATGCACAAGGGACAATGATGCAGCTGATATGTGGTATGTTGGACCGTCCTGCGGAAAGTAACATAACTGACGCTCCTCTTCGGTCAAGTGTGTATAAAACTCCTCCAGGATTCCCATATACACGTCACTGTTCACTGTCGTCTCAAAGAATATGGGCCCAATAACGCGTGTGGCGGAAATGGCACACCAAACACCAATCTTCTCATCATGCAAGGGTACCTGGTGGATTGCGTGTGGATTTTCTGTCGACCAATACCGGTTGTTTTGGGAATTTACGTACCCAGACAGGTGGAACCACGCCTCGTCACTCATGATGAGCATTAGTGGATCCAAGAAACCACTGGCAACATTGCTCAACAGCCATGAACAGAAATGCACCCTCTTCTGCAGGTCAGGCTCCTTCAGTTCTTGCACAACACTTATCCGGTACGGTTTTAACTTCAGTCCCCTTAAAACACGTCTGCAACTTCTCTCACTCGCATGAACCTGTTGACTCAATCTCCTGGTTGACTTTCGGAGACTTCTTGTCATTATCTCCTCCACCTGCATCTTTAATTCAGGTGTGCAGACAGATGGTCGTCTGTTCCTGGGAGCATTTTGAACCGATCCTGTACGCTGCCATTTTTCAATCAATTCCTGAATGGTGCTTTTTGCTGGCACAGAACACCCTGGAAATTTCTCCCGAAACAAATTCTTTGTTTTCACAAAAGATCCAGTGAGAATGAACCCTTCAACAATGGCAACACGCTCGGGTATCGAATACGGCATTATCACACACTGACACTCACCCGGCTTAACACAACGAGACCTTTTTCTCAACTGGTTTCGACAAGTTTCACTGGCTGCGGCTGCATGTGACTGCTGCAGATCACTTAAGTCGACCCGACCTCGACACGCCATCTCTTGGTAGGAAGGTAGATTATTTAAGTGTTGCCAAAAACACAATATACCAGAATATTACGACGGGCCGGTTTTACGTGCCGCACCCTGTAGAATTTGGAACGTAGCTTTAAAAAGAATGTATGGATTTTAGAGTTACTGGCAAGTTTGGATTCAGTCCTAGTGCATGTGTTCTCATTTTATTACTTGTAGTGTAATGCTTCTCTATATTCTGTATTTAATTTTATATAAGAACATTATTATCATATAATTATTTTAGAATAATAATAAGCAGCCATTGTTTCTAATACAGTATGGCATTTTAGTCAGTGTTACATTATATGAAAATGTTCATATAGCTGTCAAGTAAGAATTTGTTCTTGCATCTACATAAAGCGATTCAGAACGTGCAATATTACGTTTATAAAGTTAGCGAAGCACATAAAATTTCCAATAAAGTAACTGTCTGCATGAAAGGATATAGCAGAGCTACTATTATCAACCTGCACTTCTATACATTTACAATGATTGGGAAAAATCAGAATGTGGAATAATAATAATAATAATAATAATAATAATAATAATAATAATAATAATAATAATAATAATAATGGTAGTAGTAGTAGAGAAAATTAAATTGAATAAAAATATTTATTTATTTATTTATTATTATTATTATTTTTTTTTTTTTTACATATTCAAAGTTTCGGACCTAAAAATAAGCGTTACTTTCAAAGTAGGGTAACAGTTACTTTTTGGGAGCTAGTAACGCGTTACATTTTAAGGGAAAGTAAAGTAACTTGTTACACGTTACACTTTTACAAATAACTTACCCAACACTGTGTTGACGTAATTATAGCGAGAATATAAATTACTTTTTACGACATCATAGACCTCTTTGACATGAAAGCAGCAGGTGGTGTTGGGACATTTTGGAGGGGAGCAAGCCTATGCCATCCCTTCTATGATGAATAACGTTATACACTGATCACTCGTGAGGTTAAGCTGTCCGAACTCAGGCTACGCAAAGACAGAACATACTGTACGCCTACCAGCCGTTGCGATCGCTATTGATTTTAGTACAATGTTATGAGTAGTTCAGAAACAAGTACAATTCCCAATGGAACGCCTTTCGCATTCTTCGTATTTACTTTAACTTCAGTAATTTTTAAGTGTTCTTTTTTAAATTGAAGCAGTTTTTCAATGTTTTCTTTCTCCTTTCGGCCTGGTTATGTGACCAGTGTACCCACTAACAAGAAAAGAACCAGTGATTTTACCAGCATATATATCACGGAAATTTATGTGTTCATTTACCAGAAAATAGAAAATGTTTACCTTTGTGAGATTGTGCTAATTTCCCTCAATTATTTCTATTATATTTATAAACATAGATGTGTATATTTTATTTTTAGCGACATATTTGTTTTTACACATACAGTATATTTCCTTTTTTTAGGTACTCAAATAAAAACATTGAAAACAATTATGTCAATATATAAAAATATTCAATTCAATTTAATACCAGTACCTCGGTGGACAAGCTCCCGTCTGAAGAAGCAAGATGTTTCCAACGAATTTGCACCCACTGATTTGGTGTTGTTTTCAAGAGTACCCATCGACCCATATCTTGTGATACCTCCAACCAAAGACGCTGAGACACTAACGGATACTGCTGTTATTAATTACACAGCAAGTGCTTGTGACTACGAAAACAATAAACAGAATGTGATTGAGAGTCCAGTAAGTATAATACTGTGAAGAAACCCATTTCTTCACGTAATACAGGATGATTATTTGAAAACTCACGAATTTTATTTGGATCTAGAATTTCTAAGTGAAATCCGATTTCATGCGGTTTGTGGCAAATGATCAAGGACGAATAAGAGATTTATGGGACTATGTTTACTGGTTTAAATTCATCCCAGGTAAAGCAGCCACAAATCAAGAAAAACAGCAAATACTCGCCAGTGTACCTTACAATTGGAATGAGGTGCGGTGCAGTGTGGAGATTTGAGTTTTCTTCGTTACATGACAACCTCACTAAGGTCAATAAGAAACAGGGAGCTAGGCCATTGTATTGGGAATTGTGTTGTACAGTTCTGTGCTACTGTGTGAGTATGATCAGGACACAGTGAGAATAGTGTAGCCTTTGGAGCAAAGTGAGTTTATTGTTAAAAGTTTTTTGAGGAACAGAATCTGTTGTTGCTAAGCAAAAGACATTAAGAAACAAATTTTCCTCACGTTCTGCTCCAGACAGGAACATAATGTGGTCGCTAGTGAATAAATTAGAAGAAAAAGGATCGCTTCTGACAGTGAGTGAGACAGGGAAGTATAGGACCTCGCAGGCTGGTGTTGGGGAAGATGTCAGTTATGTACTCCTTAGGATGCCTAAGAAACCTCTAAACCGTATATCGGAAGAAACCGGCTATAGTTATTCAACATGTGATTTATTTGCATTAACGCTAACACTGTTTTATATTCTCACTAACACTTAATTTGTATTCGGCAATTTCGTTTCAAAATCCAAAATCTAATTCCAATTGTAACGTACACTGGTGAATATTTGCTGGTTTTTCTTAAAGCGTGGTCAATATTATTTCTGATGAATTTAAACCAGTAAACATAGTCCCATAAATCTTCCATCCTTCCTTGATCATTTGCCACAAAGCACATGAAAATCGGTCTTCAGTTAGAAATTCTAGACCCAATTGAAATCCATAAGTTAAAAAAAAAATCCTGTATACAGGGTATTAAATATGGCATCTCTTATTGCAGCCCACCCCAATGCTTTAGTGACTAGCGCATGTACTTTCGGTGCATTTCGTTCCGAGTTCGAGTTATGGAGGAAAGAGGTTAAAATTTCAACACCTTGCGGTGATTTGAATTGCACCTTAAACTGAAGGTCCACGTTTCACCTAATCTCAGTGCTGAAAAAGGACGCTAAACTTCAAAAACAAATTGATACGTGTAAAAGGGTTTCGGTTCTGGAACCGGAAACCATTTTCCAGATAATAATAATAATAATAATAATAATAATAATAATAATAATAATAATAATAATAATAATAATAATAATCCAAGAGCAGAATCGAAGTAGATTTTTCAATGAAATCAGTTCTAGTTGAGGGACCCGAAAGCGATATTCAAGTTGAAACGAATTACAGAGAAGATACAAAATGATTTTGTAAGAAAACCGCTGCAGGTGTATATCCTCGAATTTTCATTTTATAATTGCTCAGCGTTTGCAGCCTGTAACGATTTCGAGCTCATAATGTTTATAAATTACAATATGAGAATGTCTTTCGGTTCTCCTCTCAAAACGTAGTTATGGTTTTCTGTATTGTGAGGAGAACCAATATGTTTTTCTCTTTCCATAGCACATCTAAATTAAAATGTTTATTTTATTTCCTGTACCGGAACCAAAAACATTTGCGGCTCCCTTATCATTAAAGGAAGAGGAGAAAGAAATTGGACACTATACTCTTGTTAAACCATATATATAATGGTCAGCATTTGCGCAAAGCTGAAGGAGTCATTTTGGTTTTTGCTCTCACTGGAGCTTCAGCTGTGGAATTAGGAAGTGACTAGTGACGGAGTGAGGAATTCGCCGATCAAGTCTGAGTCCTAGGTTACATTTGACCCCACACAACATCGACATTCTCGATACGTTTAACTCATGAGCCAGATTGTTTTTCACAGAATTTTGCCAAATTAGCGCCGACACAGCATTGGCTTCTTACGTTGGAAAGTCCTCTTTCTCTTGGGCACTCCTCAAATAGCTCTGATTCACTGTATCGGTTTATGGTCCGATGTACGAGCATCCTGCTAATCTTCAGCGTTGTCAGGGTTTTGAAACTGTCTGATGGTCACTTACAAACTGTTCAGTGCGATTACTACGAGTTGGTTCTCGAATAGACCCCACTCTATTCGACTCGGAGTTCATTCACGTTTCCTCTGTCAGTTAAGCATACGATCATACTTGTTATATCGTGATGCTATAATGAATAACGAACAATTGATCATTTACCTTAGCTACTAGTGGCACCCTTTTAGAAGGCGGTATCCGGGGCAATAGCATCGCTGGACCCATCTAATTTGAAACAATATGTTAATTAAAAACTACGATACCATCTTGAAAAATATCTAAAGCTTGAAATTACTGATTCTATTTTGTTGTTCATTTCAGTTTTTTGAAAATATGCAAGTCACCTTCTCTGAAGCACATAAGCCGGAAATACACGAAGCTTTTAGGATCCGTCCTCCTCAAATCGCATATGTAGATAAGACTTCTACAACCCAAAAGTTATTAAGTTTCGAGTATGGCTTCAAAGTAAGTTATTATATAATATTGAAATTAAAAATTATTAAGTTTCGAATATGGTTTCACAATAAGTTATTATATAATATTGAAATTTTCTTTAGTATAATCTACTAGCTGAACACGCGCTATTTACAAGCGTACAGTTCTAATAAGAACATGAATCTCATTCCGACTTCTCACTATATCTTTGCAAGTACCTTTAAGAGCACAAGTAAAGGACAAGAAGACTCTCAAAGGGAATGGATTGCTATTGACAAACATATAAATATAGTATTTTAATATATAGAATATTGGAATGAGTTTGTGGTAAACTTGGATAAGTAATAGATGATACCAAATGTAAATATTCATTTCTTGTAATTCCATATCCGAGTACGTCTCATTGTGGATCTACAAGCCTTCGAAGTTGCCAGCTTCTAATAGTTCTTTTTTTCGTTCAGATTAAAACAAAGCGCCTGAAAGGTCCATCAACCCGCTACACGTAGGAACTCTGCTGGTTGCCTTCACAAGAATATCAACCTAGTTGCAATATTAAACTAATAGAGCCAGAACGACACCTTAAATATGGAATAGAAGAATGAAAATAAGTTCTTTGAAAATTTCAATGAGAACTGGCAAACCTACACAAAATTTGGAATCCACCAGTGAAAACGGCACGTTTTTTTTTTTTTTTTTTTTTTTTGTGGTTTTCGAGATCTCATTGTCAAAAGGATTTGGCACAAACATACAAAGCTTTTCTAGCATTTTAATATATAGATAAAATGTTAAAGGGTAGTATAATAGAAGATAATAAAGTTTGATAAAGTTGTTAGTAGAAAATACCGACCATACTTAAAAGAATAGTTACTTCCTATTTGGTCTAGGAATTAATTCGTGCGGTTGGTACGCACACATTGAAGCTGTAGTACAAACACAAAATACATAAATACCTTAAGAAAAATATTGTCCATCGCTAGCCACCACTTTCGCCCATCTGTCAGGCAATGTACGGATTCCGTGGCGAAAGAAGTCCTCATCCTTGGAAGCGATCCAGTCAGAGACCCATGTTTCGATATCTTCTGAAGAAGTAAACCGCTGTCCAATCAAATCGTTGTTCATGCAATCGAACAAGTGGTAGTCCGAAGGAGCAACGTCTGGTGAATACGGCGGGTGGGGTAAAACTTCCCATCCGACATTTTCTAAATAGATTTTGACCGGTTTTGCGACATGTGGGCGAGCGTTATCATGTTGAACAATAAGTTTATCATGTCTGTTCTCCCATTCTGGTCGTGTTCTGGCCAGAGCTTGCTTCAAACGCATTAATTGTCGTCGATAACGTTCTCCATTCATAGTTTCACCCGGTTGCAGCAGCTCATAGTACACCACACCTTTCATATCCCACCATATGCACAGCATAACCTTTGCACAGTGAATATCTCGTTTTGGTTGTGATGGACCTGGTTCATCTGGTTTCACCCAGGCCTTTTTTCGTTTAGGGTTCTCGTAATGGATCCACTTCTCATCACCCGTAATAATTCGATGCAGAAACCCCTTTCTGCTCTGTCGTTGAAGCAGCAATTCGCAAATGGTTTTTCGTCTTTCAACGTCTGTCTTTCAATTCATGTGGAACCCAATGTGACATCTTTTGAATCATTCCCATGGCTTTCAAGCGTTTGGAGACTGTTGTTTGATCAACGCCTAATGCTGCTGCAAGTTGTTCCTGCGTTTGACACGAATCCTGCTCGAGCAATGCTGTCAATTCTTCGTCTTGAAATTTTTTTGGCTGTCCAGCTCGCTCTTGGTCTGCCAAGCCGAAATCACCACTTCTAAACCGTGCAAACCACTTCTGACACGTTCGCTCAGCTAGAGCATGGTCACCATACACTTCCACCAAAATACGATGACTTTCAGTCGCACTTTTCTGCATGTTAAAGTAATGCAGCAGGACACCCCGCAAAAACACTTTATCAGGCACAAATTGCGCCATGTTCACTTAACTACAAACTGGTGTTGTTGACGCTTTAATCCACTGCCCTATACTACGAACGATACGCGATGACAGGGGTTTGCAACACATGTGTGGATACACGGAACTGTGGGACGCTCCGTTCGTTGCGCCATCTCTTGTCCACCCGCACGAATTATATCCTAGACCAAATATATTGAGGTCAGCAATTTTTACAAGTTTCCGTTAGGAGGAGAGAAATCCCGCTTTTAAAATCTTTAAGCCACTTTTTATTTTTCAATAGTTCTCACTGTTCATGTTAGTAAGGTCATCTTAGTAATGTAGTAGATAGGGGACACTTGGGGGAGTTCTTTTTCCTACTGCGCATGCGCAAACCCTCGACGCTGATTGGCTGGCGCAGGTCACGTGACCCCGCCACGCCCCTTGACGCTGATTGGCTGGCCACGCTCCCGGCCACGCCCCCTCACGCTGATTGGCTGGCGTCGGCCACGCCCCGACCACGCCCCCTGACGCTGATTGGTCGGTGCCGGCCACGCCCCTTGACGCCGATTAGTCACGCTCTTTTACGACCTCCATTTTAGGAGTATCTACTGCGCTGACTGGCTGGCAGCGGACCCCCGCTGATTGGCTGGCACCGGACTCACCCCGATTGGCTGGCACCGGACCCCACCCCCTTAACGCCGATTGGCTGGCGTCGGACCTCGCCTCCCTTGACGCTGATTGGCCGGCCACGCGCACGGTCCGCGCAGATCGGCCTGCGCCGGATCACCGTCCACGCACATGCCACATAAGATCCGTTCCCTTTTATGAGCACTTTACGAACACATAGCAGATCGATAACACAGCAGAGCTAAAGCAGATATTACACAGAGACTACGAACACATAGCAGAAATTACACAAGACTAGCAGAGCTAATAAAAGACTATGGCTTATTTAACATAACATAGCAAAGATTCGTTCCCTTTTATGAGCACTCTTTTTAAACATAGCAGAGAATAATGGGGGTGTATTCGCCTTCCATTTTGAGACCAATTTTTGACCAACTGCGCATATGCGCAGAAACATAAAATAAGACATAACACCCCCGTTCTCTTTTACGAGCACTTTATAGCAACATAATAGAGCAGAGAATAAAAAAATAACAACACACACACACACACACAGTTGATTGCTTATGCGCAGTAAAATTAAATTTCCAATTAATTACACATTGCACGCATGCGCAGAAAAATTGCACTAGACTACAGACTGTTCCAGTTGCAGTGCTGGTTCCGGTTATTCATTCCCTAAATAACATAGTATACACCCACGCTTGGTTGCGTATGCCAAATCCAATTTAGTAGAAATAACACGCATGCGCAGAAACATTTATATTTCCGATTCGACCATGCTGGTAAAGAATACCACACTTATTTCTACCTGGGTCTTATAGTTTATGTGGGATACGCCCTTTCTATGACAATTTTAACCGATTTGGATGAAACTCGGTATACAGGGGTTTTCGGCCATGCTGATTACGAATATTATATTTATTTCTACCTGGGTCTTATAGTTTAGGTGGGATACGCCCTTTGTATGACACTTAAAAACCCAATCACTCGTAAACAAAGCAACATATCGAGGTCGTGTCTCCACATCTAGTAATTGGTCATTAGGTACTACAAGTTCCAAAATAATGACCATCGAGGTCAAAGTTCAAAATGCTAAAAACCTAATAACTCGAAAACGGAGCCACATATTGAGATGGTGTTCTCAAATCGTGTAATTGGGCGTCAGGTACTACAAGTTCCAAAATAATGACCATCGAGGTCAAAGGTCAACATACTTAAAACCTAATAACTCGAAAACAGACCCACATATTGAGATGGTGTTTCCAAATCTGGTAATCTGTCATCAGGTACTACAAGTTCCAAAATAATGACCATCGATGTCAAAGGTCAAAATACTTAAAACCTAATAACTCGAAAACGGCACCACATATTGAGATGGTGTTTCCAAATCTAGTAATTGGCCGTCAGGTACTACAAGTTCCAAAATAACGACCATCAATGTCAAAGGTCAACATCGAAAACAGACCCACATATTGAGATGGTGTTTCCAAAACTAGTAATCGGTTATCAGGTGCTACAAGTTCCAAAATAATGACCATCGATGTCAAAGGTCAACATACTTAAAACCTAATAACTCGAAAACAGACCCACATATTGAGATGGTGTTTCCAAATCTAGTAATTGGTCATCAGGTACTACAAGTTCCAAAATAATGACAATCGATGTCAAAGGTCAACATACTTAAAACCTAATAACACAAAAACGGATACACATATTGAGATGGTGTTTCCACATTTAGTAATTGGTCATCAGGTACTACAAGTTCCAAAATAATGACCATCGATGTCAAAGGTCAACATACTTAAAACCTAATAACTCGAAAACAGACCCACATATTGAGATGGTGTTTCCAAATATAGTAATTGGTCATCAGGTACAACAAGTTCCAAAATAATTATCATCGATGTCAAAGGTCAACATACTTAAAACCTAATAACACGAAAACGGAGCCACATATTGAGATGGTGTTTCCACATTTAGTAATTGGTCATCAGGTACTACAAGATCCAAAATAATGACCATCGAGGTTAAAGGTCAACATACTTAAAACCTAATCACTCGAAAACGGACCCACATATTGAGGTCGTGTTTCCACGTTTAGTAATTGGTCATCAAGTACTACAAGATCCAAAACACTGACCATCGAGGTCAAAGGTCAACCTACTTAAAACCTAATAACTCGAAAACGGATCCATATATTGAGATGGTGTTTCCAGGTCTGGTAATTGGTCATCAGGTACTACAAGATCCAAAACACTGACCATCGAGGTCAAAGGTTAACATACTTAAAACCTAATAACACGAAAACGGAGCCACATATTGAGATGATGTTTCCACGTTTAGTAATTGGTCATCAGGTACTACAAGTTCTAAAATAATGACCATCGAGGTCAAAGGTTAATATACTTAAAACCTAATAACTCGAAAACGGATCCACATATTGAGATGGTGTCTCCACATTTAGTAATCGGCCACCAACTACTACAAGTTCCAAAATAGTGACTATCGAGGTCAAAGGTTAACATACTTAAAACCTAATAACTAAACAACTGAGACACATATTGAGATGTTGTTTCCAAATCTAGTAACCGGTCATCAACTACTACAAGTTCCAAAATAATGATCATCGAGGTCAAAGGTCAACATACTTAAAACCTAATAACACGAAAACTGAGCCATATATTGAGGTGCTGTTTCCAAATCTAGTAATTGGTCATCAGGTACCACATGTCCCAAAATAATGTCCACTGAGGTCAAAGGTCAAAATACTTAGCAAAGATATGCCATTTTAGCTAGCTGAGAATTTAAAGAAACAGAGGGAACCTACTCAATTTTCTATCAACGAGAAATGCCATTTCATCTACCTCAGAATTTATGTGCCTTTTTGTGCTAAGGTGTGTTTTAACTCCTCCTGACTAATTAAATAAACGAAGGAATATTGTACCAATGAGAAATACCATTTTTTCTAGACCATGTTCTAATATTTAAACAAACGAAGGGGTGGATTTGAGTGACCTATTCAATTTTGCACCAATGAGAAATAACGTCCTATTTTAAATAAACAAACAATCGGATAAATTTAACCGGCTCAGAAGTGTACTATTTAAACAAACGAATGTCTCTTGAGCGAGATTTCCAATTTTGTAGCAAAAGGGACTATTTTCTAACTAACTCAGAATTTCATTTCTTTTTGTAATACTCAAATTTGGATGGAGTGTTTAGTTTTGTACGAACCAGAAAAATTTGATTGGATTATTTCCTTATGTACCAACTGGGAAAAGTGAATGGCCATTAATCAAATAAATGAAGGAATAAATGTGTGTGACCTATTCACTTTTGTACCAAGCAAAATAAGAAAAAGAAGTGAAGAACGATTAAAAATTGGAGCACCAGCGACAAAAAAGAAACCGAAGAAGGAATAAATTTGGGTGACCTATTCAGTTTGCAGAATCAGCATTCGAGTGATTAGGTTTTAAGTATGTTGTATTATTTAAACAAAACGAAGGGCTAAATTTGAGAAAGCGAACATGAGCCATTTTACTCAAACTTGGATGGAGTATTTAGCTTTGTATGAACCAGAAAAAAGCAAAGAAGAACCATTTTAACTAACTCAGATCTTTATACCATTTTGTACTACTTTTTGTACCAATCAGAAGAAAATCAAATAAGGGTCATTTTAACTAGCCAAGCAGAAAAAAGGAAAGAATTAACACTTTGTACTAACCAGAAAAGGAGAAGAAGGATCAGCATTCTATACTTTTCGTGCCATTTATTGGGGTGTCCTATTTCCTTTTGTACCAACGAGAACCATTTTTAACTGGCTTAGAATTTTATGCCTTTTGTAAAATTTGTATCAAATCGAAAAAGCAAGGAAATACCATTTTAAATAGCTCAGCATGTTATAGCTTTTTGTGTTTTTGGTCTACCCAATTTCTTGACCATGTTGTACTATTTAAACAAACAAAGGAATAAATTTGTGTGACCTATTCACTTTTATAGCAAGCAGAAAAAGGAAAGAAAAATTTGAGTGGCTTAAGCACAGAAGATCAATGGTAACTAGCCTATTGAAGAATGAATAAATTTTGTTTGCAATTAAAAAAGCGGAGAAGGTCTACTTTCTGTACCAGTCATAGAAAAACAAATTTGTTTGACCTATTCACTTTTATAGCAAGCAGAAAAAGCACGAAAAAAAGGGAAGAAGGTTCATTATAACAAGCTAGGTATTTTTATACCATTTTGTATTACGGGTGGTCTATTTCATTTTTGTAACAATCAGAAGAAAAGCTCAGTATGTTATACCTTTGTGATGCTACATTTTGTATTATTTTTGTGTCTTCCAGAGAACAATTTAAATTGCCTCTCCCGTCACTAAGTAAGGCTTATAAAATATTTCAACGTAAGATTTAACAAACCTGAATTGCGTCATAATTGTGTAGAACAGACTCCATAGTTATTTACGTACTAAAGAAAAAGAGAAGAAACATCATGCATGGCCATTTTTGATCACAGCAGAAGAAGAGATCATATCAAAGTAAGATAAGTTTTAAAAGTTCCATGTTGCTGCAGATATTTAAACAACGTTACGAACGCGTTACCTAACATTTGTATTGCTAAGGTACTGCCTATTGTTCAACGATTCAATTATTTATAGACTTTCCTTCCTCGTCTAAGTCAAAAAAAGGCAAATATATATTTTTGAATTTATGTATTTTATTATAATGGAATATAAATTTATGGGGTATATTTGGAAATAATAGAACATACATTATGATGCTTACATAACATACATTATATTGCTTGAAACATATTATTAAACATGGAGAATGCATAGAATGCTTGTATTGTAGATATATAAAATTATTTATTTGATTTGTTTTTTGCTGAAGAGCAGAAAAATGACTAGCATGGAGATTGTTTATGTTTCACCTAGAGAAAAAGAAATTCAGCGTGAAAACGAGAAACCTATACTGTTAATCCAGCCGTCTGACCCCGATTTGCCAGATGAATTATGTGATAAAGTGAGAATTATATATCCAACACAAGAAATAGAAGAAGTGTATTATTTTAGACGCTATAATAGATATAATGATGAAATACTCCCGGAAAGTGATGATGACAGTGTTTCAAATATTACCTGTTTTGAACTGGAAGCTAATGAGTGCGAGTGTACTAGTGAAAGTATTAGTCATACATGTGTTATACAATTATTTAATGAGTATACACCAAATTCAGTATTATTATGTGAAGCATGTTCTAAACATAACGAGAATGAAAAAGATCACAACTGTTTGCTGCAGCATGATTACGAATTATTGCAAAAGGTGTGGACGATCTTAATTAAACGTGAAATGAAAGAAAAAATCTATAAACTTTATATAAAGAAGCATTTTAAGGGTTGTAATATTAAGAACACTTATACTTTGGAGAAAAAATTTAATCTGGTATATGAATACATTACAGAGTGTGATTATTATATCAACAAAATAGTAGAAATGTTTTTAGAGAAAGATAAACAATTATTTAATTCTGTAAATGAACACTGAGCCCACTGTAGCATATGCATTTGATTGTGTAAAAATAGAAGAACTTGAACTGTTAAATGGATCAATCTGTAGTATTGTAATATTACAAACATATACAAAATGTAACACCACAAGGGTATAAAATGTATCATCTTCACTTCTTCTGGTTGTTACAAAAATGAAATAGAATAATACAAAATGGTTTAAAAATAGTGAGCTTGTTATAATGATCCTTCTTCCCTTTTTTGTGGATGGTACAAAACTAAAAGGTGGTATAAAAGTGAATAGGTTTACTCCTTCGTTTATTTGAATAGCACAAAAGGTATAGAAATTCTGAGCTTATTCCTTCGTTTGTTTGAGTAGCAGAATATGGTCATTCTTTGTTTAAATCTGAGAAATTGGATCGTATAAATGTGTTCGAAGAATGGCGGTGTAATTGTTATCTTTACCTAATAACTCTCTTAGAGATCATTATTGCTGGTAGACTAAAATACACCTTTAAACCTACTCTCACTCGAAAAATAAACTGCACTATTACAGACTATTATAAGTACAGTGCAATACCGCTATTAATTGGAAATTCTTACACAATGTATCGTTCTTGTTATCGAAGTCTACTCCAACTAAGCATAAGGGGAAAGTAGTATTTTTTGCCATAATGGATTATTCTGTATGTATAGCTTTATTGTGAGAAAAAACATTTGTTATTCTTTTTCACCAACTTTCCAAATACCGCGAGGTCCAACAGATAGGTATCAGGAGATACCGCAAAAAGGCCAGTTTTACCACATCGTGTAAAGCAACCAAGTAAATCCGCAATCTGGATACTTGGCCTGAACTCGCACACATGATTCCAAAACTTTAATAACTCATCCAAAGTGTCCTGCGTTCCCCCATAGCGAAAGAAAGCTGTCACAGTATAACTATTACCCTTAGTTTTCATGGCAAAAAAGGTAGCTGATTGGAAAAGAGAACTGTGTGCGGTTAAACGAGTAACCAACGACAAAAAGTCTATCTTAATATCTACCTGCGATAAATGCTTAACAAATTCTATCATATACCATTTGTTATATCGACTATTAAACAAATATCTATCCATCAAATAATTGTCTACCACATCGTTATAGTGGGCATTGTGCTCAACAAAACGTGGGTGTATACCATTATCCAATCGAAAATATCTAACTGTAGACCTAGAATAAGCTGGGCGACCATTACGTTGTACCACAGGGAAATGAAAAACTTCGGCCATTGTAATGCACACAACCATGTATGTGTTAAAGGTTTTAGTCGTTAATACAAAATAAAGAAGCCAACAAATTTCTGCTTGGTACAAAACTAAATATTCTACACCTTCTCGGTGGTACTAAATAGTACAAAATACTTAAATTGATACAATGGTACAACACTAAATTCCCAGCTTATACAGAATAAAATATTCCATTCAATTTTTTTGCCCGGTACAAAACTAAATTCCGTACATATGTCACTCAAATTCATTTATTCTTCCTTTTGACCTCTAAAATAATAATAATAATGATTTAAAATTTAATTTTCCATTTTTTTCACTCTCTCCTTATCTCTACTTAATTAAAAACTATCGTTTCTACTAATACTGTATTTACCCATATGGAACTGTCTCAAAATTATCGGTTCGTTTTCTTTTACTAGATGTAGAGTTTACTGAATCGACGCCCTACTAGTGGGTTTCTAATGCTTGGTGCTCTTACGTCTGCTCCAAATAAGCATAAGGAGAGAGTAGTATTTTTTGCCATAGTGGCTTAATCCGTATGTATTCGAAAATGAAAGTCGCAATAATGCCATATTGTTTTATTTTTTTTACTATGTACTGATTGATCTACTCGCAGCAGGATTAGTTAAAATGAACCTCCTTCAAATTTGTTTCTTCATTACAAAAGGCACATAAAATGGTCTCTCTTTGTTTTTCCTCTGTTTATTTTAGAGCACAAAAAGTAGCCGGATAATCTGAATACAAAAGATAAAATGGTCTTTCTAAAAAAGCCAACAAATTTTCTGCTTAGTACAAAACTGAATGTGTCACACAAATTTATATCTTTGTATATTTTGAGTATTACAAAATTAAATAAAATGGCCCTTCTCCGTTTTCTTCTGTAGAACACCCAAATTTATTCCTTCGTTTATTTTAATAGTACTAAAATGTACATAAATACTGAGTGATTTAAATTTTACCTTCTTCGCTTTTTCTGCTTAGTACAAAACTGATTAGGTCACCCAAATTTATTCCTCCTTCGGTTTCCTTTTTGTCGTTGGTGCTCCAATTTTTATTCCTTCTTCACTTCTTTTTCTTATTTTGCTTGTTACAAAAGTGAATAGGTCACACACATTTATCTCTTCGTTTGTTTAAATAGTACAACATGGTTTAGAAATTCTGAGCTAGTTAAAAATTGATTGTTTTGTTTAATCGTGTAGCTCCTCTTTTCTGTTTGGTACAAATTCTAAGTCGGTTAAAAATGATCTCGTTGTCACAAAAAGAAATAGGACAGCCCCAATGAATGGCAGAAAAAAGTATAGAATGCTGATTCTGCAAACTGAATAGGTCACCCAAATTTATTCCTTCTTCGGTTTCTTTTTTGTCGCTGGTGCTCCAATTTTTATTCGTTCTTCACTTCTTTTTCTTATTTTGCTTGGTACAAAAGTGAATAGGTCACACACATTTATTCCTTCATTTATTTGATTAATGGCCCTTCACTTTTCCCAGTTGGTACATAAGGAAATAATCCAATCAAATTTTTCTGGTTCGTACAAAACTAAACACTCCATCCAAATTTGAGTATTACAAAATGAAATGAAATTCTGAGTTAGTTAGAAAATAGTCCTTTTTGCTACAAAATTGGAAATCTCGCTCAAGAGACCTTCGTTTGTCTAAATAGTACACTTCTGAGCCGGTTAAATTTATCCGATTGTTTGTTTATTTAAAATAGGACGTTATTTCTCATTGGTGCAAAATTGAATAGGTCACTCAAATCCACCCCTTCGTTTGTTTAAATATTAGAACATGGTCTAGAAAAAAATGGTATTTCTCATTGGTACAATAT
Source organism: Thermobia domestica (assembly GCF_964235325.1). NCBI lineage: Eukaryota > Metazoa > Arthropoda > Insecta > Zygentoma > Lepismatidae > Thermobia > Thermobia domestica. The sequence continues at coordinate 62,791,166 of NC_137467.1, forward strand.
TCCTTCGTTTATTTAATTAGTCAGGAGGAGTTAAAACACACCTTAGCACAAAAAGGCACATAAATTCTGAGGTAGATGAAATGGCATTTCTCGTTGATAGAAAATTGAGTAGGTTCCCTCTGTTTCTTTAAATTCTCAGCTAGCTAAAATGGCATATCTTTGCTAAGTATTTTGACCTTTGACCTCGGTGGACATTATTTTGGGACATGTGGTACCTGATGACCAATTACTAGATTTGGAAACAGCACCTCAATATATGGCTCAGTTTTCGTGTTATTAAGTTTTAAGTATGTTGATCTTTGACCTCGATGATCATTATTTTGGAACTTGTAGTAGTTGATGACCGGTTACTAGATTTGGAAACAACATCTCAATATGTGTCTCAGTTGTCGAGTTATTAGGTTTTAAGTATGTTAACCTTTGACCTCGATAGTCATTATTTTGGAACTTGTAGTAGTTGGTGGCCGATTACTAAATGTGGAGACACCATCTCAGTATGTGGATCCGTTTTCGAGTTATTAGGTTTTAAGTATATTAACCTTTGACCTCGATGGTCATTATTTTAGAACTTGTAGTACCTGATGACCAATTACTAAACGTGGAAACACCATCTCAATATGTGGCTCCGTTTTCGTGTAATTAGGTTTTAAGTATGTTAACCTTTGACCTCGATGGTCAGTGTTTTGGATCTTGTAGTACCTGATGAACAATTACCAGACTTGGAAACACCATCTCAATATATGGATCCGTTTTCGAGTTATTAGGTTTTAAGTAGGTTGACCTTTGACCTCGATGGTCAGTGTTTTGGATCTTGTAGTACCTGATGACCAATTACTAAACGTGGAAACACGACCTCAATATGTGGGTCCGTTTTCGAGTGATTAGGTTTTAAGTATGTTGACCTTTGACCTCGATGGTCAGTGTTTTGGATCTTGTAGTACCTGATGACCAATTACTAAATGTGGAAACACCATCTCAATATGTGGCTCCGTTTTCGTGTTATTAGGTTTTAAGTATGTTGACCTTTGACATCGATGGTCATTATTTTGTAACTTGTAGTACCTGATGACCAATTACTATATTTGGAAACACCATCTCAATATATTTATCCGTTTTCGAGTTATTAGGTTTTAAGTATGTTGACCTTTGACATCGATGGTCATTATTTTGGAACTTGTAGTACCTGATGACCAATTACTAAATGTGGAAACACCATCTCAATATATGTATCCGTTTTCGTGTTATTAGGTTTTAAGTATGTTGACCTTTGACATCGATGGTCATTATTTTGTAACTTGTAGTACCTGATGACCAATTACTATATTTGGAAACACCATCTCAATATATTTATCCGTTTTCGAGTTATTAGGTTTTAAGTATTTTACCTTTGACATCGATGGTCATTATTTTGGAACTTGTAGTACCTGATGACCGATTACCAGATTTGGAAACACCATCTCAATATGTGGGTCTGTTTTCGAGTTATTAGGTTTTAAGCATGTTGACCTTTGACCTCGATGGTCATTATTTTGGAACTTGTAGTACCTGACGGCCAATTACACGATTTGAAAACACCATCTCAATATGTGGCTCCGTTTTCGAGTTACTAGGTTTTAAGTATGTTGACCTTTGACATCGATGGTCATTATTTTGGAACTTGTAGTACCTAATGACCAATTACTAGATTTGGAAACTCCATCTCAATATTTGGCTCGGTTTTCGAGTTATTAGGTTTTTAGCATTTTGAACTTTGACCTCGATGGTCATTATTTTGGAACTTGTAGTACCTAATGACCAATTACTAGATGTGGAGACACGACCTCGATATGTGGCTTTGTTTACGAGTGATTGGGTTTTTAAGTGTCATACAAAGGGGGTATCCCACATAAACTATAAGACCCAGGTAGAAATAAATATAATATTCGTAATCAGCATGGCCGAAAACCCCTGTATACCGAGTTTCATCCAAATCGGTTAAAATTGTCATAGAAAGGGCGTATCTCACATAAACTATAAGACCCAGGTAGAAATAAGTGTGGTATTCTTTACCAGCATGGTCGAATCGGAAATATAAATGTTTCTGCGCATGCGTGTTATTTCTACTAAATTGGATTTGGCATACGCAACCAAGCGTGGGTGTATACTATGTTATTTAGGGAATGAATAACCGGAACCAGCACTGCAACTGGAACAGTCTGTAGTCTAGTGCAATTTTTCTGCGCATGCGTGCAATGTGTAATTAATTGGAAATTTAATTTTACTGCGCATAAGCAATCAACTGTGTGTGTGTGTGTGTGTTGTTATTTTTTTATTCTCTGCTCTATTATGTTGCTATAAAGTGCTCGTAAAAGAGAACGGGGGTGTTATGTCTTATTTTTTGTTTCTGCGCATAACCGTAATCTGCTCCTGAACTGGAACAATCTGCGGTCTGCTGTGTGTGTGTGTGTGTGTGTGTGTGTTGTTATTTTTTAACGGCGAAATCGGAACAGTTTGGCGCATATGCGCAGTAGGTCAAAAGATTGGTCTCAAAATGGAGGGCGAATACACCCCCATTATTCTCTGCTATGTTTAAAAAGAGTGCTCATAAAAGGGAACGAATCTTTGCTATGTTATGTTAAATAAGCCATAGTCTTTTATTAGCTCTGCTAGTCTTATGTAATTTCTGCTATGTGTTCGTAGTCTCTGTGTAATATCTGCTTTAGCTCTGCTGTGTTATCAATCTGCTATGTGTTCGTATTCTCCACTGCAATGTGGCATGTGCGCGGTACGTGAGTCCAGTGGGCGGGGCCCGGCGCCGACCAAACAGCGCGGTACTCCTAAAATGGCGGTCATAAAAGAGCGTGACCAATCGCCGTTAAGTGGGCGGGGTCCGGTGCCAGCCAATCGGTGGGGGTCCTGCGCCAGCCAATCGGGGTAAACGGGGCGGGGTCCGCTGCCAGCCAGTCAGCGCAGTAGATAGGAGGTGATAAAAGAGCGTGGCCAATCAACGTCAGGGGGTGTAACTGCGCCAGCCAATCAGCGTCAAGGGGCGTGGCCGGGGGCGTGGCCGACGCCAGCCAATCAGCGTCAAGGGGCGTGGCCGGGGGCGTGGCCAGCCAATCAGCGTCAAGGGGCGTGGCGGGGTCACGTGACCTGCGCCAGCCAATCAGCGTCGAGGGTTTGCGCATGCGCAGTAGGAAAAAAACACCCGCAAGTGTCCCCATCCTACTAATGTTCCTTTAAACATTTCTCCAATATTGTTCGCATTTACCGAAAAAGGAGGGCTTGAAATGGGGCATTTAATAATTAGAATAACACATATTGAAATATGCAATCAATATATCTTGTTCATCTAAAAAATATGACTGTGTGTCAATCCTCATGCGTCGTTTTCGAGAAAACGTTGTTTTATACTAATCTAAAAATTAATGCTGCACGATTATCATTCCACCTATTAACTTGAAACTAATACTAAAGCTTTACGTTATGGCTTTACACTTATCAAGCTTTACATTATGGCTTTAGGAACGTGACAGTATAAGATGTTGTTAATACGATACAGACCAAAATTATACTTAACTATTTTTTCATAGTTATTTAACAGTAAAACTTACCAAAAATAAGACACGTATCAAACGTTAGAGTGCATCAAACCGAACAAGTTGATATGGTTGATAGTAAAACTCCATGGGAAATTCTCGATAAAATTGATTAAAAATGAGTTGTCATGGCGTGAAAGGTATGCCGTTTGTTTTGAATCTGATGCAGTTGATAATTTCTATTATATTGGAATCAAGGCCATCCCTAGTCTATTTGCCGCCCATTCAATAGCATAATTTTCCATCTCTACTCCTCTGCAAAGAACACACATTAATAGCAATGATATACAATACTATCATAATTTTAATAACGTAAATGAAAATATAAAATTAAGTGAATTTTAATAATAATAATAATAATAATAATAATAATAATAATAATAATAATAATAATAATAATAATAATAATAATAATAATAATAATAATAATAATAAGACATATGTAGAGGTACAACCATTTTTTTTTTTTTTTTTACTATTAAGTGTTGCGTGCACAAAAGCAAAACACCTGCTGACGAAGACGGCGAACATTCGCATACTATTTACATATGTCAAAGCCAGATTCTATTACTTCGAATCAATATGCATTTCAAACTCATGATTTAGTTTTCCTGGACTGGATTTTTCCTTACGTTTGCAGTCACTGGTAGTTGTATCAATATTACTGGGTTAACGTTCATAAGTAGAATCTACTTGTCACTCTATCATTATCGGTAGTTTTATCTATATATTATATTCTCCAGGCGTAAAAGTGGATCTGAAATGATAGGGGGAATATGACGTCACGCCGTCCTCAACGATTATCTTTGCCCATTGTAATTTTTTTAGAAAGTTTGGTGACGCCATAGATAGTTCTAGAAGTGGGGTAACGGTGTCCCCTGCGTTTCCTCTCATTTTACCCAAGGTATTTTCTTGAGCTACGCACCCTTTTCCAGTTTTTAAATATTTACGCAGACTCATTTTGTTGCAGAATATTAGTTCTTTTTTTTAGATTTCATTTCTCAATAAACGGCATCCGATATATAAAATGAACTTACGAACTAAAATTACTTAAACATTTTAATTGTAAGTCAGAAAAAAAAACTTCCGTATTTACTGGAATATAAGCGCCCTCTTTGGAAATGTAAGGGCATAATTCTTGACAGTCGTTTATAACCGCATATTACGTTTTTGTACAAAAATACAAGTCAAACATCAGTGTTGGTGAATGAGGTTTGACATAACATCATTACTAAATTACAAAGTATAGTCATTATTTGATTATTTGGTGTCAAAATAGGGTGATAAAACGAAAACAGTAACTTGAGAATCATGGGAATGTATGGTTCTATTGCTGATTTTTTTTTAATTATTCGATTCATAAGACTGTACGTAAGTTAAAGCAAAATATATATTTTTTAGAATGGATAGATGTACAGTGTCTTGTGAATTGATAGAAACAGTGTTCATTTTATATTTATTGTTCCATAGTTTTACAATAGGCAGCAGCAATGTATTACACAACATTTCTTATCTTCCTCTTTTTCTGTGCATTGTTTGCTCAGTTCTTGATTGTTGCTTGGATGAGCAAGCTGCTTTTGTGTAGATTCTACACAGGGTTGAATTCAGGGGGTAGCCCGGGGGGGAATCTCCCCCCCGAAGAAAATTCATTCCCCCCCGGAGAAACTCCCAAAATTTCAGTCACAAAATGTAGAAATTACTTCACCCAATTATTTGCTTTTCTTTCCGTGTACGTGCAGACGAAATCCGATCTCTCAATATACATATAAATGACGCAGACCCATTCTATATAAATGTTAACATGTAACATCTAAGATAGAATACCAAATAGTGAATAAAACTTGTATTTCTTAACGCTATGACTGAGTTTGGCAGAACATGAAATTGTTAACTGTTGAAGAAAGGTTTGTATTTTAGTAGGTACTATACTCTCGCCCTATATTATATATTAGTAGGTAGCACTAGCACAGGTTGAGATACGAAAGGAAAGATAGGGAAGATCTTTCGATCATTCCATATAATCTCTCATGTCAGCAGACTTCAGTTCTTGAAAATATACAGTTCCTACATTATTTGAAATAGGGCGCCTAAATCCCATTTCTCGCATCGGAAGTAACAGACGTAAATGTGTTTTACGATTGTTAAAGTAAACACATCTTTCTTTAATTAAAAATAATTCAGTTAAAGGGTGAGATTCAGTGGGCGTCATTTAGAGGGATCAGGGAGGAACAGTTATCTCTCCTGGATTAGAGACTTATATAGAATTTATCAATATGATAATGGTATATAAGTGAAAGATTGCTATTGAAGGTGGCCAAGATCCTGCTCAGTGCCGTTCCATGGGGGAGGGGCAAGCGGGGCGACGGCCCCGGGCGCCGAAGTAAGGGATGAAAAATTCGGGAGGGAAAAAGAAAAGAAAAGAAGGAAAGAAAAACAGAGGAATGAAATACATGTGGACATATATAAAATGAAAGGAAAAAAGTAATGAAAAGTGCTCAAAATCAAGGAAAAGCAGGGTTTACTTTTTAAAATTTTCCCACCTTTGGCGGCTGGTCTGTCGACCTCACTCATATATACGGGGATGCCGTCGTATACTCTCGCGCCAAGCGCTGATTTTCCACGACACGGCACTAATCCTACTGAAGATTTCGTCAACTAAACTATTGATGTATATGCATTGAAAAAACCAAGGCTAATATGTTTGATTTAGAATCAGAAGTGTGAGAAAGAATGATAACTTTTTATTAAGATATTCCTAAGTATGTTTGTTTTAGGAGAAAAAATATTTCAGTTAATTTAAATCTTTTTAAAAATTTTTATATTAGTAACAAACAGTAATTACTGAATATAGGAAATAATAAAAATAGTTACTGTAAATAGCAGTTAAAGTTTAGTGTAAACTATTTTTGCCAGTCTTTATTTAATGTTTTAGATGAAATCAAACGATTGTTTTCTTAAAATTATAATCTCATTGAATATTTATCAGCAATTAGTCTCAATATTAGGTAAGATGTGTATGTGAATGGAATTGTTAAATATGCTGCTTTCTTGAAAAAAAATACAGAAAAATAACCCTCCCCCGAGCAGTTGACATTCCCCCCCGGGTGTAAATGTCTGAATTCAACACTGATTCTACACGACTACAATCACTTCTCTACTTCTTCAGTTTTAGATTCATAAATGAACACGTGTCCTAGGAGACGCAATGCGATTGTAATGTTAACGGAGAACGCTTCCATTATGTAAAGAAAATTTGCTGCAGAACGTTCTGTTCATATATCCATGATAAATCGCATTACTAAACAGTGCAAACAGATTGAATGTATTTCACACAATCTGAAAAGATGTGGTACGAAAACAATATTGTCTCGTGATAACCGAATTCGTTTCAGGAAAACTTAAAAGTAAACCCAACCTAACTCTTGCACTAATAGATTTAAGTCGGAAATTGAGGCCAAAGGGACTAAATCTAGATGTATCAAATGTATGCTGCAGGCTTACTGCAGTTCCAAGGAAAAGTAGAAAATCTCGAAAGAAACACCTGCTCACAGGTCACATGCGGAAAACCGTCTCGTTTGGGCTCCTTCCCATGGTAAGTAGACAGTAGAGGGCTGGAGAATGATCGTATTCTTTAACGAAAGCCCTTTGAAATCCATGGGAAAGCAGTTCAATAGGTGCACTTGATCGTCCAACGAAGCAATAAAGTAAGCATATTTGCGCCACATAGTGAAACATCTAAAGATGATTTTGGAATGTTTCACTCGTTAAGGACCGGGACCATTAATGCCATTGATACAATGATGAACAGGAACAAATAAATCGACATTGAGAAGGAAAGTAAGACATGCTATACACTATGAGATAAATCCTAGGAAATAACTTAGGATTTATCTTTGAAAAAAAAATATTACGACATATCTCGTGGGAAATCCTACACGTTTGTGCCATATACGTAAAGATTTTGAGTGTAGGAAATATCGTGAGATGTTTCCTAGGATTTAACTCATAGTGTATATCAGATCTTATTAGTGTGCTAGCTGAATATACCCATTCTTCGCAAGGGGGCTGTATTTGGAGGTCAGCGTCTTTGGGAGTATTACTACTCATTTTAGCTACCGCGAAAACTATGTATTTGACACTAATATCGGTCATTTTGGATTACTTTTACATGTCTTAATATCCTCCCCGATGACCCCCGACCCGCAGCCAAATAGGGTAAATTTAGAAGTTAATGCAATCGCAGTTTCACCACTCATCTCAGCGACCGCGAAAAGTATGAATTCGACACTAATATCGGTCATTTTCTATTACTTTTACATGTCACAGTAAAAGCCCCCTGAGACCCCCTGGTTCGAATTTAAAAAAAGAAAACCCTTCACCTTGGTCTGGCGTCTGGACCAAGGTATCCGTGACCAAAATTTGGCAACTCTAGGCTGGTTCCCAGGCGGTCCTGGTAAACGCCCCCCCTGAGACCTCCTGGTTCGAAATTTGAAAAACAAACCGCTTCGTCTTGATCTGGGGCCTGGACCAAGTACCCACGACCAAATTTTGGTAACTCTCGGTTCACTTGTCTAGTCCCACGCCGCACACAGATAGACAAGCACACAAACAAACTCTTTATTTTATTTATATTAGACTACAGAAGAAGTTTCAAGATAATGATAGGTTACTTCAGTAACATTAGACTACTTGCTATACTTTGAGAAAAGTGTGGGAATTCTAATCAATGCGTGAGAACAATATTCGTGTGCTGCAATGGTGAGGCAATTCGTGAGAAATTAACGCTATCGAGAATTTGTCGGCTACTTGCAAAATAAGAATAGCATTACTGAACTGTTCACAGCAACCCTATAGCTTGAATCTCGTGGGGTTTAATGACAATGAGTGTAAAACTATTTTTGAAACTTGCAGATCTATATAAAGTCCTCCAATTGAACTAATTAAGCAGAAGGGAAGGCAAATTATGTATTAGAATTGTTTACTTTCACGTGACAATTATATCAGATGCAGCGTCGCGTCGTGTAATTAGAAAAGAACCTGTAAAGTAATGAAAAATTTGAACAAAAAGGAATATTCCAAAAAGAACCTTGTTTTGATTAATTTGTTATTATTGGATTGATCAATAATAGCGATAAGTCTATCTACAAAGGTACTTTTAACAAGTCGCCTATCCCATTCTAGTGGGTAGCGTGTTCACCTTTGGTGCATCTGATCCCAGTAAGATTTCGGGTGAGAGAGCATTGAAATTTGTATACATTATGAAAGTTCCGAGTCTTCTATAACAGTAAATCCAAGTCTCACGTAGCTTTGATGTAGACAAACGATGCTGAAGTCCAATAAGCAAACTACATGTAAGAAGGCACTGATGTTGCAGCGAATGAATATTTGGTTAGGTAGCTGCATAGAGTTTTCTATACTGATCCTATAAAAGGTACATACATTCACGTAATACGTAAATTGATTCTTAAAACCGACACAAATTTTTAGCTGGTGTTTTCATTCGAACAGTGCTTTTATACTCGTGCAAATATAGTAATTAATGATTATAGAACCATTGTAATCAGTGTTTCTTCCAGACATGTTTTGGGAGGCATTACTCTCGGAGCTGTGAGAGTGCCCCCCGATGTCTCCTTCCGAATACTAAGTGTGCCCCCCCCCGGAACATTTTTTCTGAAAGAAACACTTTAGAAAACGATTAACTTTTATAGTTAACTTCAATATGATTGATATCATATAATATGGTATAATACGTATGTTGACAAGAATTTAAAAGAAGCATTAAAAGTGTTACGTTAACTACTATAATTGAAATCATAATTGTCAAAGAACTAACAAGCTGTATATGTATCTGCTATCAATTATTTGCGGTTGCGATATTTTACCTAGGTAAATCAGAGCAGGACTCTACGTATAAAAGTATGAAAACATACTGGTTAACTATAAATTATTTTTAGTATATATTCACATTTATACGGGAAAATATATAATAATTGTCATTGAATACTGCAGTCGATATCAAAGACGGAAATAAGAAACCTGTTAATATGCGCTAGTAGTAGTAATTTTCGTGATTTACTATGTAACTCCTAATTTGTGTAAGTCGTTTATTTTGTGAGTAGGATGCCTTTCGTTTTTGTAGGGAGCGGTCCCAGGTTCGATTTCCTGTGGGAACACTCGATTGCTAAAATGTAAAAGCTTCTTCTGATCATCCATTCTAAGTAATGTTTTACTGGGTTTACTTTATTCACACCAAGCAAATGCGGAATAATAACTAACAATGAACCCAGACCGTGTCTTTTCTTTCACATTCCTTTGTTTCTTTCTGATTTCCCAGGTAGTGTGATCGCCGAGAGACGTCATCCTTCATACATGACGAACCAACATGGCCTTAGATGCCGAAAAACCAATTAAATCAAACTCCTAATGCCCCGTAATCTGATGATGGTGTGAAACTTTCCTAAAGGCAAATAGAAAGATTGCTTGTGATTTTCCACAGAAAACTGTGTGAAATCCTTGATATAAAATGACTTTAAAAGAAAAAGAGAAACATTGACTGCAGTCTCTCAAAGTAAAATTTCTGTACGCTAATATTGTAGTTATAAAGATATACATAATAATTATGTATAATTATGTAATACGTTATTATATAGATATACGTAATGATAGAGACTAGGAAATAAATATTTCGTAGCAGACAGATCTGACACCTTGTTAAGAAAATCTATACAGTTTAGACTTTTCACAGAATAATACGAGCATTCTTCCTTCTTTTCCAAGGGCGCCCATGTTGTGGTTTTCAGGGGGTCAAGTATAAGCGACATTTCAAATGCAGTCTCAAATTTCGCTGAACCTATTCTAAAAATCTATTGGGTTTTCAATCTTTCGAAGTACAATTTCCTCTAGAGGGGGGCAAGCGCCCCATCTTGCCTCCCTGATGGGCGTCCTTGTTCTTTTCGCAATCATAACTACAATTCAACTATTATATTTTAGTTTACTTTATCTTCTATATTTGAATTGTATAGAAACGGTTTCAGCAGATACCGTTAGGTTATATAAGACTTTCTCTTAAAGTGTATCATGAAACCAGAATCATGAAACCAGGGGTGTAGCCACGGGGTCCGATCGGGGCCAGGCGCCCAAATGATTTCCTGCCCTACTTCCAAATGACCAGCTTTTAAAACATCATAAAATCACCTCGCTTGAGTCATTTAAAAATAACAAAGTTTACATATAGTTAATAATTTACGGCAAAATAGTATGGAAAAATATTGTTTTACCATACCGATCGAAAAATAGTATGGTGTATTTTTTATGACAGCAGATTACGGAATTTACTGCTATTATTATTTGGCAGTTTGAAGATAAACGTTTTAACAAGGTACTATAAATACTGCCATAAAACAATGATATTAAACTGATTTGTAAGTATATTACGGCAAAAACATATTTTTATAAGATGAAAAATTTGGTGAAAAACACCATATTTATTCGATTTTTCAGTTTGGATTTCATTCGTTTTCTTTCCCTACTTGGTGTGAAACAGGAAGTGAGATACAGTTGTTAATAAAGTAATTATATTTTTTAGTCACGAATAATAAATAAACATTTTTGCCAGGAGATGTTAAAGAAATTAAGTGAAGTTCCAAAGAAAATCAGTCTTATATAGATAGGTTCTGTGCATAATACAAGGGCTTAAATTGAAATAGTTATGCACAAAAGTATAACGTTTGGTGCGAGGCAGTAGTTCTTGGTTAAATATAATAAAAACTTACTGCAAGATAATTTACTACTACTACTACTACTACTACTACTACTACTACTACTACTACTACTACTACTACTACTACTACTGCTAATAATAATAATAATAATAATAATAATAATAATAATAATAATAATAAGCTAATAATCTGTTTTTATTTTTTTCGGAAGGAAACCAGAATTTACCGGTTGTTTCAGGCCTTAAAAACATTAGCTTCAACACAATTGTTTTGGACTTTGTACATTGTAGCTGGCCCCCATCAAAACGACGGGCCTCTCCTGCATAAAACTGCTGGCTACACCCCTGCATATAAGTTACCTAGTGAATCGAACCTTTCAGTAATTTGCGAACCTCCTATTTGTTTATTTTATTAGGTTACTATCTTTGTTTATTATGGTTCTATTAATTAAATTACTTTTAATGTTTTGTAAATGTACTCATAATGATATTTCTTGCAGGTTCCATTAACGATGCAGACAATATTACATAATTACAAAATCCCTAAAGGAAAAGGTCCTTGTAGAGATCTTGAGTTACTTTCTTGCATCGAGAAAGCTGGTACGAAGAGTGACCTTTCCTGGATTAGTAAGAGATCCTCTCATTGGCCAGTCACATTAAGTGTTTTAAGGAAAATGTCTAGGATCCGTACGGGAGAAAGCAGAACTTGCATTTATTAAAATACAAATATCTCTTCTCTTCTCTGTGTAATTAAAATAATAAATTATTTCGAGATTAGTAGCTGTTACTGTAATTTTGTTGGAAGAGATTTACGTACAGTTGATTGATTGATTACTATTTGTTTAATGGGGATGTCAGTAACGGGGCATATTTGTCACCGTCACGAAATGGCTAATGAGCATTACATTCTGTGCTTCCGAAATTAAAAATTAAACGTAAAAGCGATGTGTAAATACATCACATATAAGATGCTAAAAGAAATAAAAAATAGAACAAAGTTCTCACGAAAGGTGAAAAATTTAAAATAAATAAAAATATAAAGTATACATCTTGAAGTAAGTCAAAAAGGAATAACAGGATCATATAACAAAAAGTTGTAGAAGTATAATGATGAAACATCAGAGTATTTAACTATATCAATCTCACGAACGAAAGTGAGAACACATTTGCTAGAAACCGCATTATTCCTCGAAGCCTGATTAAAATTATATATAGCCCTAAATGTTCCCTGAGGTCTGAGTATTCTAGAAATTCTACAAGAATGTGACAAATATTTAGTGGGACATTTATTTTACACAATACGGACTGCTAGCTTCACACACTAAACAGAAACGAGTAAGATGGAACTGTCCGATCCTCGATCCAGAAGAATCATCCGGAATAAGTCGGATGATAAGTACGCGATTAACAATTGGCCAAAAATCGTTCTACTAAGTGGAGCTTACTTTCGTTGGCCTGGTTTCAATCCACTTGCTAGTGATAGCGCATTCGTTAGACGAAACAGGTACGGGGATCCGAACAAGGGAGAAAGTGCTACAGTGCAACATTTGTCAATTCAGCATTCATCGCTACAGTGCAACATTTGTTGAATCGTAAATCTGTTAGCATTGAAAATGAAATGAAATGAAATCTTTAAGTTTTACGTCCCACGGTTATGCCGGTTAGGCTAAAGGAGACGGTGATGATGAGAAATGAGTGAAATGAAGAAAGTGGGAGGAAACGGGAGTACCACGAGCACGGTTTTTGTCCACCACGAAGTCCACACGGCGCGGTCTGGGATCGAACGAACGACACCAAGCATCGGAGGTGAACGCTCTATCACTGAGCCACCGCGCCCCCTGTTAGAATTGAGTCATTAAGTAATACTAATTTTCTATGTTATGAAATTTACAAGATTTAGAATAAAAGTTAATAACGTTACCATTTCATCTCTAGTAACTGTGTTAACGGTAAATTTGTTCGTTTTAGTATGTTAGTACCGTACATATAGATACTTAATCTTATAGACTCACGATTATGGAAGGGAATTCAGTTATACATCAAGTTTGAGAAAACACGCAGTGTTTGAAATTGAGAAACTTTACGTGTGGTTTTCGAACTGAAAGAAATGTCGTAAACAATATTAGATAAGAAGAAGGCATATGTTAGCACATATAGTTGGGAATCCCGTGTATCAGACGTGTAATAAGGATTCGGGCATAAGTCAAGTTTTGTAATCCATATAGATGTATAAACTCATTTGTTCAAAGTGTAGAAAGATATTTAGTCGAATATCTTTAAGAGTTACATAATAAGGTATATAGATGGCATGCTTCCTTTACTTCTTGCACGACATTTATGAATAAACTGGTTGACAAGAAATTCACTGTTAGTATTATATATATATATGCTAGTGTTTCAAGCAAACACATCGAGAGCCATTATTTTAAAAACTTTAAAAATTCTTCTGCATTAAGAGTTCCGATCTATTCTTACTAGTATCTGTACCACTTTCATCTGTAGCCTAGTGATAATAAGATGGTTTTAGGTGTAGACGTAGTTCTCCAGATCACCAAGCTATATTTTTTATAGAATGAAAATTTTAGTAACATATACACTTATATGTTTTACGTGTCCACACATCTAATTACATAACACAGTTTTCCACCCTACTTCTTGCATATTCCATATGCGGTTCCTATTTGTATTTATTAGATATTTTAAACTCCGAGAAGGGTAGCAACTTTTACATGTATAATTTTTAAATATCTATACTTACTATTGTTGTAGTTGTATTATTGTATGAAATGTTAAGGTTCATCTACAGTCGCATATGAGCTGTGAAAATTTTCAGAAAGATCGTTCATGTAACGAAGAAAGAGAAGTGACCCTAGAATTTATCCATATTGTACCCAACGATTCACTTGATACTCAATTTTGATTTTCAATATTAAATATTATTGAATATGTCTGTATTTCAGTTACTTGCCTCCGATCATTAAAGTGTGAATCAAATTATTTATTTACTAGGTCATTAATAACCATAGCAGCAAAAAGTTCTCTAGTAATATGTTACGATTAAGGCTTTTATTACATCTAAAGATATTCCAATACAGAGTTATTTCGTATCCAGAAACTTCCTACAAAGTTCAAGAAAGTTGAAGATGGCTGCATAACTGGATTTACATTTTAAGAAACCGTGGTATGCATTGGATAAAATAGAGTGCCTGTAAATGAAATACAGTACCCTGATTCAACATTGTTTTCTCCAGAATTTAAGCTATTTTATGTAGCAATGTAATTAATCAATAGTTTTCTGTTTCATTGCCTTTGCGGTTTAATTTTGAAATTTTTCAATTTATCAAGAAACGTGCCTATGGAGAAAGAAATCTTCGATATATAATACAATCGTTTAATTAAGTATTCGTAACAATCATTCACCAAGTTGTTAGATGTTTCATCAGTCCCAGTCGAATTTCAAGTTTTCATTTGTTTTATTAAGATCTTTGTTTAATTCTCTGTTATCGGTTTTAGGAATGTCAATTACTTACATTTTTTAAAGTTTTAACTCCGTTAACTTAGTTTTACTAGTTCATTTATTTTTAATAAGAGATTAACCAACATTTGTGAAATATTTATTAAATTATATTGCTATGTTCTTTGCATGTGTCATATTTACGCCCTCATAGATTATGCTATTTATAAGGGTAATATGCGTTGGTATTTTGTGCTCTTTAATTATTTTCCATATTCCTTTATTGTGTGACTGAAGAATCCTCCTACTACTATAATTTTAATTTTTTATCTTCAATATGTTTATAACCATTCTTTGTTGTTTATACTTGAATTAATTCATCCTAGTTCTTATTTGGACAAGATATACCATCCACATTGGAAGTACAGAAAAGCTGGAACAAAATAATCTTAAAATCAATTATTGAACAAGAGTTATTTTTGGAAAATGTGTTTGATATAGTTCGCTTTAAGGTCTTACTAGAAAAAGAATCTGGCGCATGGTTGCAATCAATTCCATCGAGGAATGTTGGAACTTTCATGGATAACAATTCTTTTCGTCTTTGTGTTGCTCTACGCCTTGGCATGAACATGCGTAAAAAAATTTACATGCATTTGTCGGGAGCAAGTCAATGAAAAGTGTTTGCATCCATTGAGCTTTCCCAAAAGCGCAGGCAGAGTGTCCCGTCACGCTGAATTAAATGATATCCTAAAGCGTGTTTTGGCCAGCATAGACGTGCCTTCAATTTTAGAACCATCAGGTTTATCAAGGGATGATGGGAAAAGACCAGATGGCATCACGTTAATCCCCTGGGAAAATGGGCAATGTCTAGTATGGGATGTCACTTGTGTTGATACTTTTGCAGCTTCTCATATCGTATCAACATCTAAGGAAGCTGGAAGTGCGGCAGAAACAGCGTGCAGACGAAAACATTTAAAATATAAATGCTTAAAAGAGGACCGTTTTTTCCATTTCCTTTGCTGTTGAAACAATGCATGTTTTCAGCAAAGAGACAAAGAATCTAGTGAAATAAATAGGTTCACAGCTTGTTGTGAAAACAGGAGATCCGCGGAGCAAACAATTTTTAATACAGAGATTCAGTTTAGCAATTCAGCGGGGAAATGCAGCTTGTATTTTTAAACCATTCCCCTCTGCTCCTATTATGGAAAAAGTGTTTTTTTTAATCTTAAATAGTTAATCCGTTCCACGGTAGCCACATCTACCATCAAGTACTGTTATATGAAGGTTCAATTATATCATATTGCACAGCACAGTGTTGCCTGGAATTTCGTATATTATGTAATGCATTAATTCTTTGTACATCATTTTTTATATTTCGGTTAACTCTTTATCTATGACAGGTTTTAATGTTTTGCATGTCTAATTTATTTTATGTTCTTTGGTTTGTCATTTAATTTACATTTTTATATTATGTATGTTCGTTTATAACTTAATGCAACTTTGTGTACTGGAAATTGTAAGTGGACAGATTGTCTGTTTCCTGATAATAATATTAACAATATCATATAATTATATTGTTAATACATGTTTTAAAAAATCATCTTAGTAGGGCAAAGCTTTCTAATTTAATTAGTTTATAATTAATGTTATTTTTTAAAGATTTCATGTGTTATTCACTTTATTTTTTTCCTATTTTTTGCTTTGATAAAATCATTTTTATTTGGGATTGATATTTTAAAACAATTTTATATTATTATCTATTTTCTCATAGACGTTGTTCACGTTTTTTAGCTCATGAATGTCACCCCCATATTTCCAAGCTAAGGATATAAATAAAGTAACCAATATTATTTCAACTATTGTTACATTTACATTAGCTGAAGTGTCACTTAAGGGTGAAATTATTTTATTAATTAATATCACGAGGAAACTACAGTACGTTGCGATATACAAAAAGAGAAAAAACTACGAAATGTTTCTCGTACTCAAGTGTACTGTTAACTATAGATTTAGCTTTTATTTTGCAAGGGAATAGCCAATTTAGCAATTTCTATGCATATTCTAGCTATTTTCTGAAAACACCTGTCCACAATTCTTTCAGTGCGATTTAGACTTTTTATGCCCTTCGTTAGACTCATTTCATGAGAGCTGAAGTATACATATTACGTAAAATTTGTTACGCAAGAACTTAATCAACTTGATACCATATTTAAACTCAAAAGCAAGAATGCTAGCTAAAATTTAGAGAGTAGGAGCTCAGGAGTGGAGTTGCACGCTGATGTCCCTTAGGGAGAAGGCGCATCAGCGACGGTTAATAAAGACATAAATAATCTAGCGGGAAAATACGGTATTTGTGACAAAATAATACACACCTTATGTGTTGAATTATGTATTTGTACGGTATTATGATCGTCAAAGGTCAGATAAAAATATATTATCATTGTTTCATTATTAGTGTTCCTAGGTTACAAAAGGTTCTTACGTTTACTTAAGTATATTTCAGAAATATAATTTGCTCTACTCTCGGAGACGTATATCTTTAAATAACACTCGAACATAGCCATAGGAGCTAAATCTGTGGTTCTGATTAGTTGGTTATTTTTTCTAGGTACATAGCAGACATATAGCAGAAATCAAACGCCTGCTGCTGTTGGTTGTTGTGGCTAAGCATGATAGCGCAAAGGGCTAGTAATATTGATCGCTTTTGGCGTGGGTTCAAACCCGGCGAAATGAATGTTCATATTTTTAATTTTCGTAACACTTCTTCATTAAAATGAGATTAAAATAATACTCAAAAAAGTGATTTATTTACATTACGCATGCAGTTTTGCTATACGAATAAATAATATAAGTAGTAGTAGCGGTAGCAGTAATAGTAGTAGTAGTAGTAGGAGAAAGAATGTTTCGTTCCACCTTGACCTCCATGATTGATATAAATATAACCTCAGGTACTTTTTCCATTTTCTTCTTCAATTTCAACAAAATAACAATTTTCTTCTACTACTATAATGCACAATACATACACCAAAAGGTTTGCACAATCGTAAACTGCAACCAATCAGAGACATGTATTTAGATTCAATGGCTAGGGTCAAATGGCTAGCCTGAAGAAAAGAATGCCTCGGAGACTTGCATGGTTGCACACCATAAATTGGCACATTGCTTTCAGATAATTCACATCATTTCCTATACTATGGTAAATGGCTAAATTATGGAGGGAATGTAAAAACAAATACCGTAAGACGGAGTTACTCTGCACTAGATTTAAGCAATTTTAAAGAAAACCGCATGTAACTTACAAACGTAATGATTTAGAACAATGAGTTTTAAACATATAATAGCTAGATATATAAGGAAAACATTTATGTATGCGCAGTAGTAAACATTCAGAATGACCATTGTTATTGGAATATAAACTTTGGTGCAAAGTAACCCCATAGCTGGGGTTGCTGTGCAAAAGAATGTACAGCATACGAACATAACCTTTCTGTGCAATGTTTTCTCTTCAGTATTTATACATTTTACTTTCTAGGCAAAACTGCATGCGTCTACAAACATTGATATTAGAATGATGGTACCGATATCAGTACTTAGTTTGAATTATCGATATTTGTAAAGAAAATTATATATTTTCTGGTACCGACATAGGAGCTACGTTCTCATAGTTTAGCATCTTTCACAAAAATGGCAACTCAAAAACAGAAAGAATCTCTGTGAACTGATTTGCCTTGGTTGCTCTTTATATCCAAGAATATCATCTCAACCGCTATCAGTAGAAGATGTACGGGATTTGGGACTTTCAGGCTCAAGTCCCATTCAAATTGCGTGATTTCTTTTTCTAAAAAAACATATAATGTTAGTCAATCCTATGCGTATAAGCTGCAGGCACCCCGAAAGTAGTCTTTGTGAATGCAGTCTCTCAAACTACTTTTCTGGATCCGCCACTGTTCACAATTTATTTCCCAACAATAAATTCATTCCAGCATCTTCCTAAAAAGGAAATTTACCTAAATTTAGAATGCAGGAGGTTCCAGTAGTAAAAATTTCCTATCTAAGCGGTATTCGGGAACGGTGAATAGTAACCAAAAGTAGATCCTGAAACCACCTTCTTCCAGTTTTCACTTTTTGTGACTTTAAAACGTTTCACATTTCAATTTCAACTATTGAATCATAGTCAAATTATACACAGTAGTATTTTACGAAACTGATTTAACTTTAACGGAAAATTTTGTACTTGTTATCTTTCAATTTTTGGCGGCCTTTACAGTGACTGCTTTCCACAGCTCTACAACAATGAACCCTCTACAACAACAATGTAATTAGAACTGATGTTAACCGGCAACATTATAGCCAAAATACAGTTAGATGTTCTATCTTACGGTGGCAGTTGAAACTTCCTCTTTACTATTCATAGTTTTGCCGGCGGAGTTCTGTGAAACTCTCTTCATATTTTGTGCAAAGTAACCCGTGATGTGCAAAGTGCCCCCCCCCCCCCGTCTTACGGTGCTGGATATGAGACATGAAGGCACCCTGACCTTGGAACCGTTAACAAGTGGCCAAATTAGTATTAATTTCAAATTACCTCCGTGTTAGGTATATATAAAACTGTTATATATATATATATATATATATATATATATATATATATATATATATATATATATATATATACCGGGTGCACCATTTATAATGTCCCACCTTTATAACAGAGGAACTAAGAGAGTGAGAGAAGCGAAACTGTGCACAAAGCAACTACAGGAAGGGGGACATCTATCCATGTATTGGATAACATCACTAGGTGAACAGTGTTGCTAACCCAATATAAAGTTATGATTTTTTAAATGGAATGACCTAAATTTAATATCATAATTCGAATCAGCAATGAAAACAAAGACGAAAGAGATGACATTCGCAGACCAGTGTTGCATACTTTTTGAGAAATATTGTAAATCATATGTCAAATTTAAACGCCTTTTATACACACAAGGAATGAAGTAGTAACCATTTGTGCACATTAAATGAAATACTGGGAAGAACTCTTTAAAATGACTTCAAGATTAGAAGGATCAGTTAAACAGTGTTGCCACAACAGAAGAGAGAAAAATTGAGTTTGGAAATTAGTGCAATAACTTGGAAAAGGTCCCTAGTACAGTATAGGTTTAAATGCATAGAAGAAATCAGTATGTCATAAGGAGCATTGTCACGTTTATTTGAGATCGATAAGTCAAGTACTTACCAAGATATTCGGTACTCTGTAAAAGCTGAGAATTTTGTGCTGTACAAGATGGTAACGCTGTTTCAAAATTCCCTTTTTTCCCTCTGCCTTGAAGAAATATTAAAGTACTAATCTGTGAAACAAGATATTCTGTGACATGCTGAATTAAAGCAAAATATTTAAAATAAGGAAACAGAATATTTTTTTCTGTTTCATGAATTTTGTATTGTATGTTACAAATAATTGTTTCTTATTCATCATAAACATATATTTCTTTAATTTAATTTCTTTCTCCTGAATATAAGTTGAAAAAGACAATAAAACGTAGATATTAATAGTTGTAAAATTTGAATTGAAAATGCATAGGCTAAGTTCTCTTAAATGGTAGCAAAATTTTTCAGATCATCCAATATTTATACATACTGACCAATTTTAGGGGACCATACACAACTTATTATGTATTTCATTCACCACGAAATTAACTACAAATAATGTATAAATTGCTTTTAAGAAGTGAGTTGCATTTATGGATTCATAGGTGCCGATTCCCTTATGAGGACCCAAACGTTACGAGTAAAAGTACAGCACGTAGAAATATGCCATAAAAGCTATAATGGAACAAACACCAAACAACCCCTGTTAGATGTCCATTAAAAACAGGAAATGTATGTGATCGGAAACGGAGAACCTGGTGGGGATATAGTATACGAGAGTGCCTCATCATTTAGCGAGGACTCACGAAGTGCAGTCTTTTAAGGATTATTCATTGAGGATATAGGAACTTGAAAATGAGGTAAAAATGCGACTTTCATTTAATTACTGAGTAATATAAAATAAAATGTACGTCGGTTTGCGTTGCGTTTCGTTGTGTTTTATGGTATGCGAAGAATAATAATGTGCCCTTGTACGTAGTGTATGAGTACATGTGGGGGATTTGAAACACATGTCGCATGTCACGTGCACGTGGATGCTTCTTACTACTTCTAAATGTAATAAAATCATTTTTATACGTAGTGCAACAGTAGGAAGTATCCACGCGCACAGATCATGAGGCACTGTTGTATACTATTACCCCTGGTGGGTCCATGAACGGTTGGATCCGTAGTGAGTTGACGAGTAAAAGAATAGAGTGTTAAAAAAAATCAAATCTATGCTGGATGGCCACAAAAAACAAGTAAGTATTTACCCAAGTAAGGGCTGGGCCAAAGTAGTGGAAAATCAAGGTGTCTATAGGGACCAGGCGCGTTAGCAGAGGTGGGTATGCTTGTAAACAAAATAGTGTAAACATACTGTGTAAAGAATATCCCATAGTTCTTCTGCAAATTATATATGACATCGTATTACTTAGCGCAGCGTAACTTTCTGTATAACGTCCCACGTTTATGCCATTTAGGCTAAGGGAGACAATGATTAAGGCAAGTGACTGATAGAAGAATTAATGGGATGAGAATGTGAGAGAAAGCGAGAGTACCCGACAACCCCATGGACATGATGTTATTCACCGCAAACTTACTGGATCGGAAATCGTATCAGGGACCCCACGCACCAAAGGTAAGTGCTGTACTACTGAGCAACCGTGCCCTCGCAGTTTAACTTTAAGAAGGTTTAACCACAGTATTTTCCTATTATAACTCAATCAAAATCTTTTGTTTTTTGTACAATGGTTCACAATAATTGAATACAGAATTATGATATACTGCAAAATGATATGTCTGAAAAGCAATTATTCTCGGAAAAGTACGTACAAACCCATGCATGGTGGTCACTAGAAACTATCATTTCATCTATTTGAACTGAACGAAGTTGCAAACTCACACGGGCTTTTGTCCGTATGGAGGAGGCATTTCAGCGACAGTGTATATGCGCGTAAAGGAAGACAAGGGAGAGAGACAAGCACCATCCTGTGCTACGTGGCCATTATGATGTAACATATTTTGGAGTTCAGGATAAGCAAACGTGGAACTGTGTCCGTAGAAAACAAACATGTCACCACGTGAAAGTAAAACCGAAATGCTTATTTTCGCTTTGTGTTGACGCAAACCGTTACATAATGAGAGGGTCCAGGTATAAGTACGAGGGTCATTTTAAAAGTCTTGCACACAGCCTATGCACGACCGTTTGAGTCACTTTTAGGTTTGTGGTGGGTCAGAGTTTGGGCTTGATGATTGTTTCTGTGTTTTCTGGTTTGCTTAGCTGTGTTGTGAGAAATTCAGTGGTGAACCTGACTGAGGTTGGGTTACACATGATGATAAGCGTTCCTGTATCAACATCGAAACTCTATGTGGAAAGAATTCAACTAAAATTTACAATGTTTTGCGGGAGGTTTGTCGAAATAGTGTAGTGGATCATAGCACTGTATTTCGGTGCTCAGCTCGTTTCCGTGAAGGTCGTGTAATCATTGCGGACACCTCAAGATGTGAAACGCCATCAACTGGAACAGACTACATTCCTGAGATTATTGTGAATGACATTTTGATAGAGGGTCGACGAAAATATGTAAGAAAATTGCATATGAGACCAAAATATGTCATTTCACTTTACAGAATTATTACTGAAAAGCTGAAAATGAAGACGAGATGGGTTCCGCATGATCTGAGTAAATAGCAGAAAGCATGTTGCAAAAGAATCGCAGAAAAATTGCTTCAACGTTATCAAACAGAAGGAGATCAGCTTTTCAAACGACTGTTGCAATTGATGAAACCTGGATACGAGAGTTTGAACCAGAACTGAAGTTTCAGTCGTCACATTAAAAGAGTTCAGACTCTTCACACCCGAAGAAATTCTGCTAGCAACAATCAAACGTTATACTTACGATGATCTTCGCGTATGATACGAATGGAGAGATGGCTACAATAGAGTGACATAGGGGACGTCTATACCAGGCGTATATTACAAGCTGTTTCTGCAAAATGTTTTGCGTCCGAAAAGTATTGAAAGAAAGCCCGACATTCTTGCAGCTGGTGTATTCTGAACGATAATGCAAGGCCGCATACTGCTCTACAAGTAACAGTGACATTTAACAAGTATGGATGGGAAATACTTTCCTTCCCAATATAGTCCTGATTTGAGTCCACCGGACTTTGAATTGTTTCCCAAATTAAAAGAAACACTCTGTGGAAAACGTTTTGATTCGATTGGTGAAGCTTTCAGTGAGGTGACCCGAGTATTCAGACACCTCAACAATTAAGGTGCCCTATCCAGAATACAGAATTTGCCAAATGTTGGGAAGTTGTAATAAACAAGTATGAAGATTGTATTGAACGCCTGTAAAGATATTTTGTACAATAAATTATTAGCTTGCATAACATCTTTCAGTGTGCAGAACTTTCGAAGTGACTGTCCTACAATATATTGCAAAAAATTTTCCGAACAGTTGCTAGGACATAATGTTGTACGTAGCGGTACATCTAAATACTAATTGCAAACATTAGAAGCTATTCGTATCATAACAAATAACAGTCTATGTGCCACGCTAAATAACAGTATATGAGTCTAATTTCGTAATAATGTTCGCAAAATTTGCCAATCGCAAACGAACGCAGAAACGATGCAATAATTATTATTATTGCATACCGATAATCGAAAAAAAAGCCATATTTTAAATTTCGTTAACACAATTCACTGCAGAATGATGCCGTATAAAACATTTTAAGACATTCAGTAATTACGACCTAGCAATTGTGTATGTAAGAGAAAACTTGAACCAATGATTTTTGTGATATTAATGAAAAATTCACAAATTTTTGCGTTTGCTGCAGTATCATACAAGGAGTTTACTAAATGTATACTAAACTAAGTTAACCAAAGCCAACCTACGTATCCTAACTCATATTTTATGTTCAAGGACAAAAAGAAAGAGAAAAACACCTAAGTAAAATTTTAGTGAATCCCATCAGCACTATATTACAAACATATCACGCATTGTTGTGCGTGAGCCAGTGTATAGTACATTACGCCAGTCTTACTACTTGCTAGTACTTGCATTTTGGTCAATTTATTTACCTTTGAATTTATAGTAAATATGGTGCTTTTTTACTTTTGGCGCAACAAATTTTGAAAGATTTACAGGTAAAAGTCCGTATTTTGCATGAAAAGACATAAGAAACTAGTTTCTGGAAGCGATAGAGTTAAATACAAAGTAATACACCTGTATTTTATGTTTACAAGTGTAGATTACTATAGTTCGCGTCCCTCGAATTGTCGTGTGGCATCAGCCAACAAGATCGCAGTGCGCTGTTACTATACCTTCAGGGAGGAACCTATTCATTCATAATTGTCGATAAATATGAACACAATTAATTATGAATGATTTGATTCCTCCCTGAAGGTTTAGTAACAGTGCACTGTGAGTTTATTGGTTGATGCCACGCGCCAATTCGGGTGGCGCAGAGTATAGTGTAAAATTCTTACGAGTACTTTACTAGGGATAAAATAAGTGAGTGCATATAAATGATGGTTGTATTAGAAACAATAATGAAAGTCTAGCACCTGTAGTAAGAGACGGTAGCAATAACGTATGCAAGACACTTGATACATACTCCAATATTAACGTAGAGTGTGGTAGTGTAGGAGTAGATCATATTGATAGGATTAGCTTAATACAAAGGGCAAGTAGTTCAATCTATAAAGCAGAAGATTGTAATAACATAACTGAAAATGCTCAAAAGATAGAACGACGGAAGAGAATGCGTAAGATGTTATCCGATGATTTTTTATGGTAGGAAATACTGACTTTTTACACCTTCTTTTTCATAATGTGCAAGGTTTAGGGAACAAAATTGATCTTCTGGAGGTATTGTTGGAAAGCGACTTCTCAAATGTACAGCTTCTTTGTATATGTGAGCACTGGTTAGATGCAAATATCGTTAATATGGTTAGTTTAAACGGTTTTAATATTATTACTCACTACTCTCGTACAATAAAAAGTCGAGGTGGTGTCGCAATTTTTGCCCGCTCTTATATACATGCAACTGAGATTGACGTTCGGAATTTTTGCGTCGAAATGCATTGTGAGGTAGTCGCATCAAAACTTCAAGAGTTAAATATTTGTATTGTGTGTATCTATAGGACCCCTTCTGGTGATTTAGGAATTTTCTTTAAAAATTTTGAGAAACTTCTAGCGAACTTACGTAGAAAATTTAGTAGTGTAGTTATCTGTGGGGATATAAACATAGATTGGTTAAAGAATTCAACTGATAAATCTAAGTTTCAAGATATGTTAAATTTATACGAACTACAAACTATTATTAACGTACCTACTCGTCAAGGAAAGACAGCTATCGACCAAATTATTATTCCAAAAAATAATCTTAAATGTTTGTTTGAAGTTACTGAACTTGGATTTTCTGATCATGAAGCCATTTATTGTAGAATACCTACCGAGAGAATAGTGAAGGGAAGTCCGAAACCGATAACGAGAACAACCAGATCATTTTCAACGGAAAATATAAATTATTTTTGTTTTCTATTATCTCGTGAATCTTGGAATCCCTTGTACGACTTACCTAGTGCTAATGACAAATTCAATTATTTTGTTGATGTTTTCTTACATAATTTTAACATAGCATTTCCATTACAGTTACGGAAAGATTTTAATAACATGAAAAAGTGGGTCACGCAAGGAATAAAAGTTTCAAAGCAAAAGCTTATATATTATCATAAACTTAAGAAAACCTGTGTTAATTTACCAGCTAAAGTTATTTCCCATATAAAAACATACAAAAGAATATATCAGAATGTTATTCGAACAGCCAAAAGAATCCACAATGACACTATAATACACGGATATAAAAACAAAATGAAAGGTGCGTGGAACGTAATAAACAATTCATCAAAGACTGTTCCAATGCGCGAAATATCACAAGTTAATTATAGAAATAATTCTTTTGCTGATCCTGCTGCCATTACTGAAGTCTTTAATCAGTATTTTCTTAATACTAATTTACCACTTGGAAAGTTGGATCTCGCTGTAGAGTCAAATATTCCATGCAACAAACATAGTATGTATGTAACTCCGGTAACTGAAGAAGAATTGTTGGACTGTATCAAAAGGCTTTCTAGTACCCGTTCTGCAGGTATAGATGAAGTCCCATCCCTAATTATAAAAAAGAGTGCGCATTTAATAGTGAAACAACTATGCTTTCTTGTAAATGTATAATTTGAATCAGGCGTTTTCCCCGACAGATTGAAGACTGCAAAAGTTATACCTTTGCACAAAAAAGGAAATACTTATGATGTTCAAAACTATAGGCCTGTTTCTATTTTGTCTGTTTTCTCGAAGATTTTTGAATCACTAATGTTATCGCGCTTGAGAAATTTTATATCCTGCCATAACCTAATCTCGTCTTCTCAACATGGATTCCAAAAAGACAAATCAATTGATACAGCGTTGTTTAACTTTATTAAAGAGGTTTCTACAGTACTTGATAAGGGAAAATATGCAGTAGGTTTATTTGTTGATTTCTCCAAGGCATTCGACAGTGTTCAACATTCTCTTCTACTGGCAAAACTCCAGAAATATGGTATTAGGGGTGTAGTACATGAATGGTTTTGCTCGTACCTGACAAACAGAAAACAAGTAGTAAAAATACAAAAAATAATTAACAATAAACAAGTCACATTTTCATCCACAACTGCTACTATCTCTGCTGGTGTTCCTCAAGGCTCAATTCTTGGGCCAATTCTTTTTTTATTTTACATAAATGATCTTGTTCAATATATGTATCCCCAACATATTGTACTATATGCTGACGATGTAAATGTCATAGTAACAGCGGACAATACACTTGAACTAGAAAGTAAATTAAAACAAACTGTGGAGCGTTTGATAAAATGGACATCTCAGAATCAACTGCTGATAAATGCAAAGAAAACAAAAGCACTAAATTTTCATTATTCATGTACACCTCGAACAGTACCACCCATTGTGATAAATTCAACTGATGTAGACTATTCAAAATCCACTAAATTTTTAGGTGTAACAATAAGCAATAGGCTTACATGGGATGCACATATTACTGAGCTAAACAGCAAATTAAGTCGTATCTGTTTTGTCATTTATAGACTACGTGGTTCAGTGTCAAAAGAAACTTTGCTGTTATTGTACTATGGTAAGTTTCAATCATTGTTAAATTACGGAATAATTTTCTGGGGAGCCTCCTATTCCAGTGTTACTACTTTTCGTCTACAGAAAAAGGCAATAAGATCTATTTTTAATCTATCACCAAGGTCCTCATGCAAAAGGGTCTTTCAGTCAAATAAAATTTTAACTGTGCCTTGTCTGTACATATACAAAAGTATCATATATGTAAAGAGAAATGAAAGTAGTTTTCTTCATGTTGACGATGTACATTCATACAACACACGACAAAAGAATAACATATTCACAGCATACCAAAACTATGCGTGCACCAAAAGAAGTGTTCTTCCTATGTCCGCTAAGTTGTTTAATAAGCTCCCAAGTTATTTGAAGAATATCAAAAACATACGAAATTTCAAAAATGAACTATTTAATTTTTTGTGTAACAAAATGTATTATCATATTAATGAATACTTGGGTGATAGTTTGTAAAATAATGTAAATCAATTATATTGAAATGTCTTATTATTATTTGACAAGTCCTATGTACTGGTCTCTGACTAATAATGTACGACACGAATGAATAAACAATGAATGAATGAATGAATGAATATTTTACACCGGTGCTGTATTTGTGCACAGTGTACATTAGTTGTATTTTATGTTTACAAGTGGAACGCTACAAGTATGAAACCGTGACAAGTATTATTGAAACTCCCCCTCTAGAGATGCCCTTCAGTTTCGCCCTGCCGTGACTCGGTTAGATTGTATTCGTGCTTTTTAGTGGCCTACTAGCATAGGTTGTTTCTTGTTTTTTGCATTGCAGTTTTTATGCATACATCTGGACGCCGTATTTACACGCAAATCCTAGAAGAATTTTAATTTTTCAACAATTGATTATGATGGTCCCCTTGAAATTTAACTATTCCATTTGACATGTTTCCATGTCGGCCAGCGCAAATCATTTAGTAAACAGTAAGAAGGAATTTGTAAAGAATTGTAATGTTTGAACAATTATTTCGAGTTGTACGGCAAAAGTAAAGCTGCACGAGAAATCTTCCTAAAAATGTACTTAAAACATTATGTCGAGCTTCACATGAAAGGCAGTAGCGCGTTTCAAACTTATTCGATGATTTGTAACTAAACATTCAATAAATGAGCTGACAAATACAAAAGATAACGTGCAGTTTGAAACGGCGGCAAAGTAGAAATTTAAAAAATACACGAATTTTATGGTACATATAATTAGGTATTTCCAGAAAAAAATGCCTATTTCATTGGTGCATATAGGCTACAACTCATACAGCTAACCTTTGTAGCGATTTATAATATGGTAGCAAAATAATAATAAATAAAAAAAAATACTCAGTTAGGGCCAATGACTTTAGTGAGAGTTCATCTGTACAAAGTATACCACACAAAGAAATTTGTTTCGTGACCTGATGGATGATGCCAAAGACTTGGGGAACTATTCCGATATGGGTTACGTCAACGCAAAGCAATATTTAGCATTTTGTTAGTGATCATCGGCATAACAGTTATAATGACTTCTTGCATTTTTTGTATGAACAATTTCTTGAACAATGCTTCGGAATGATCCTCTTAGACGTGCAAACGAAGAAAGTGAATAATTATCTTGATTACACCACTTGGCTACACCTAACAGCTACAATACAGCCAAAGAAATTGTGCTCGCAAATCATCCTTTGTATTACTTCAATTGGAACACTCTTACTTATTTCATTCATTCGTGTTTAAAAAAGAAATAATAACAAGTCGGTAATATTTACAGATAATGTTGAATTGTTTCGATATTACTCCCCTAAAGTTGCACGAGAATAAGTATATTCACTGCACGAAATAGCTATTAGGTAAATCTCGTAAACGTATTTCTACCATCCTGTTAAAATTTGAATTGGTATTGCTAACTCAAGAACAATTTATATTCACATTACGTTTAATTAGTCCCTTCAAGGACTCAAATGGGTTTCATTTCATTGTATGTCCATTGCTTAATGTTTTATTTCATTTTAATAATTTCTTCACGATTTCTCCAACGCTGAAGGAAAAAAGGGAATTTTGAAACAGCGTTACCATCTTGTACAGCACAAAATTCTCAGCTTTTACAGAGTACCGAATATCTTGGTAAGTACTTGACTTATCGATCTCAAATAAACATGACAATGCTCCTTATGACATACTGATTTCTTCTATGCATTTAAACCTATACTGTACTAGGGACCTTTTCCAAGTTATTGCACTATTTCCAAACTCAATTTTTCTCTCTTCTGTTGTGGCAACACTGTTTAACTGATCCTTCTAAACTTGAAGTCATTTTAAAGAGTTCTTCCCAGTATTTCATTTAATGTGCACAAATAGTTACTACTTCATTCCTTGTGTGTGTAAAAGGCGTTTAAATTTGACATATGTTTTACAATATTTCTCAAAAAGTATGCAACACTGATCTGCGAGTGTCATCTCTTTCGTCTTTGTTTTCATTGCTGATTCGAATTATGATATTAAATTTAGGTCATTCCATTTAAAAAATCATAACTTTATATTGGGTTGGCAACACTGTTCACCTAGTGATGTTACCCAATACATGGATAGATGTCCCCCTTCCTGTAGTTGCTTTGTGCAAAGTTTCGCTTCTCTCACTCTCTTAGTTCCTCTGTTATAAAGGTGGGACATTATAAATGGTGCACCCGGTATATATATATATATAATATTAAGCTTATTTTCTTGAATGTTTGATTCATACATTTTTAAACGTTAGTGGTTTTGGAGAAGAGAAGAAGAAATATTAGAGGATTATGTGTTTAATAGATTTAACTTTCATTAATGCGTTTCTATATGCATACGCATTTGACAAGAAAGAATATAATATTTCGATTATTCACATGTTGTTATAGTAAAATATTCACGCAGTTTTCCTATACCGATCTATACTATAAGTAGTAATGGAAATAGGGGTAGGGGTAGCACTAGGAGTAGGAACGGGTTAGATGCCCCGCAGGGGTTTATTGGGTTTCTGTTCTCGGCATAAAATGGACAAATTAAAGAACCTTTTACTATTCTGCACAACAATAATTCTGCATACCTTAAAACTCTTCTGGGCTGACGATTTGTAACAACTTTAGAAATTTGTAAAAACTTCACCAGCATGTCAGTGGTTTCGCTTCGTCACTCTTACCTTTGTATACTCTCAATCACTTTTCTTTTTTTTATACACTGTGTTCATTTGGTAAATAAATTACAATGTGTGCAGGATGTTACATTTCGATTTCTTTATTTCTACGTACAAATCCGTGTCGGACGTAAACATACAACGTACTTCAATTATTCACTTACTCGTCTATTAAAATATTAATATTAATTTATTCTGTAAATTTTTGAAATTGTGTATTACGGACGAATACGTTCATAGCAGGTTCGACTTCCGTTAATGTATTTTCACATACAGGTAAAAATAAACCATATCTTTTATGATTTAAACACTACTCTAGTAAGATATTATCACACATTTCTTCTGTAAATTTTATTAATCTGTGGATCAGTATAATCAAACTGCACCATCATAAGTAGTCAAAATCAGTATATCAGCAAATTACCCGTGACATAAAAAGGTAGATGTATTAATACATAGAGTGTTGAATATTATATTAGAAATCATCACTTGCTTCGTGCCCATGGCCGTCAGTGCAGACAGTTGTAAGGTGGGATTCTCAAATTGGTTTCTTGGTGATATTTTTTATAAAGGAAAAATTAAATTATTCTTCACATGTTGCGAATTATTATTTTATGTCAATGTAATTCAAACAGCATATATCACCTTCTGAATTGTAAAAGCTCGTAACAATAAGCACTTGTATACTCCTGAGTAGGTCATTCTAAGTATTAACTTCTGAAGTGGTTTATATTGGTTAAAATAATGTTGCCCTTGTACTTAATGCGTTAGGGTTTCCGCCTGGTACTTCCTCTCTCTCTCTTCTTTTGCATTCTTGAAATTTGCCCTTGTACTTATGGAGTTTTCCTTGGAATACCTGTTTTTATATCTATGGGAAGAACATAATGTGTCCTTGTACTTAGTGTATGAGTATGTGTGGGGGGATTTGAAAATCACATAGGGCTATCGCATGTCCCGCGTACGTGGATACTTCTTACTGTTGCACTACCTAGAGAAATGACTGTATTTGATGTACAAGTGGTAATACAGCACATAACAAACGCAGATCACGATGTATTCATACTCTATGTTGGAGTGTGAACACAACATGATGTGAGTTTGTTGTGTGTTGTGTTACCATTTATACATGATATAAAATCATTTCTGTAGGAGATGAGAAGTAGCTGTTGTAAACTATTTTCCGCGTTTTTATTGTAGACGGAATGATGAATTCTGCAAGTTTGGTTCCAATCGCTCAACTCCTTCTGGGCTATACCTCAGAGCCGAACCCTTACCCCGGAACCAAAAGATCAAAATCACTGAATCGTAGAATCGAAAAAAAAATGAGTTAAACGACCAAAGGAAAAACTTGCCTCTCAGGGTTTTCAATGAAAATGCCTTACACTTTTAAACTTATTTTGTAAAAAATTACGCTTTTCAAATATAACGGAGAAAACTCCTCTTCACATGCAGGATGCTCAAAGCTTTCACAACATGCGTTTATAAAGTAAATTTTATAACTTGTAATTTCTTGTATGTATAATATAAACATTATTCCATGACTATACAAATTATTAAAGTAAAACGCTTTATAAAGTATACTTGCAGAAAGTCTTCATATTCTTTTCAATAAATACTTCACAAACGCTGCTTTATTACCACTTCTTGTCTTGCAGCACTGACACTAATCTTCACATTCAGGTCAGTAAGAACAAAGGCGCTTTTGACATACCCTTCCGCTGAGAACAAATGTTTGCATTCAAAAAACTGCCACGCGAATGATTGAGGTAAAACTATATTAAGGCACACTTAAATTGAGGATAACGTACATGAATTAAAATTTGTAGAAAATATATGTTATATTAATGTCTCTTCTGGAGTGCCGATTTCACGTTCTATATTTCCGCACGTATCCACACACATCATACGTGCCAAAAAAAAAAAAAAAAAAAAAAAAGGCGGTTGAGAACATCAGTCCCGCGGATCATAATAATACGAATTCTCATCGTCGTCCCGATGATAAAAAGTCGCTTTCGTTTCGCTGCAGTAAATAGTCATGAATATAACCCTAATACAACAGTGTTATCTTGTTTGTCTTTTAACCATTTCTTGTGCAAAGCATCAAATTTTACTGCATTTTTTTCCCTTCAGCTCCATTTCTTCAGGAAGATATAGCAATCTTCTTTCAAATGACGTGTCGGGAAGAAGCGGTTGGACCGACGGATATATGATCGTTCATACATTCTTGTAAATAAATCGGGAAATGAACTACAGTTTGCGGTATTGCCTTCGTAGGTAATAAGCGTGTCTGCCGACAACGGAGATTACCCTTCCCCGCCTGTAATAACTAACTTCCAATGTACACATTCCAGTTCAAACACTATGTATTTGAGTACAATTATTTCCAATGTACCAGCTTCCTTAACGGAGATATAGAAAATTATTTCCATATTGACAGTTGGTAGTTACAAGAAACATAAAATCACCGTTGGTCCGGTAATGACAATCTTCCTTTTACCCGACGGCCAATATTAGTAATAATGTAAGCAATTGGCTTTCATTATAGTATATTTTTACAAGACACTGTGCAATTTAAAAGCATTTTCAAGGATGACACACAACTTCATGTTTTTCCCATAGCGTTGTTCCCGCGGCGAATCCTCTCGTAAGAATCGTCACCGTCAGCGTCCCGACCCTTTGTCGAATGTTTCGGATGGTATAGTGTACAGGCTACAATTCGGATTTTAAATCAAGTATCTTCATCCTACTTCCAGTAGTTTTCCTTTCGTAAACACTTCAATTTTTTGGTTTTTCCGTCTGGCCACACAAGAACTTAGGGAGGCACCTTTCCTCGGTGACGTAGTCGTAGGTCCTTCACTATAGTTGCCAACACACCGGCGGCAATTCCCCATAGGGACACTAATCACCTTGTAACTCAGAATATGAATGTAATTATAATGCGTTGCTTATTCGACATTCTACTGGGTAGTATGTGTTGAAAGTTAAAATGGGATATTATATAACATACGCGGAAACATTGGAATGGAAAGATAGTAAATGTAGAAGTTTGCACTGTAAATATTTGACCGTCAAATCGGCAATCCAGGAGAATTTAATAGGTTGCTGAGATTCTTTTATGGAAATTGAAGCAATAAACGTTTTAAATAACCGCTATTAGTATGTTTTGAAAATGTATCGAAGTATTAAGTTGAAAATTTAATAACTAAAATTAACTTCTTAAATTTATTCAGGTTTAAATCCTCTGGATACATGATACTATTCTTGCAAGATTTTCTTTCTCCTAAGACCATCTGCAAGACTGAATATTTCATTATATAATAGTTACTTGTACAGAGTACAACAGTAATTATTGTTTTACCTCTCACTTCGTTAACCTCACAGTATTTACTCGTTTGTTAATAATTGTTAAGGAATTATTTTTCTGGTTAGTTAAAGTGGAAATATTTGTCTATGAAATGTATATTCTTTATATCTATCTGTTATGGAGAAGAATTTTTAAGAACCGCCCGATTAGACAGCTTCCATTCCCTTCCCGAGTGCTAGTAATGTTGCCAACTCATACGTTAAGAAAGTTACATCTGTAGTTGCGTGATAGGACTATTCCATCTAAAACATCTACATTTAGTGCCACAATTACATCAACTTTACAGGATTGTTCACATTTTGTTTTTGTTACTATTACAAAATAAGTATTTTGTATAAAGATAGGCTTCTTGGTTCCCAGATGCCTTTTCCTGAAGGAGTCACTACATCTCACATATGCTTCTCAGCTGTGGAAAGGAAGTAACTTTTAGGTAAATTCAACTAACCCTATTTGTTTTTCCTCTCTTTGTGCTTCAGTTTCAGCATTCGACGAACAATTAACAAAAAAATTGCAGAATCAGTTTGTTCCTTACCAATGACAACGGTCACACAAAAGACTGCAATTCGAAGTACAATTTCAGAACATTATTCCAAACGAAATGCTTTTCACTACAAAGTGTACATTGAATAGTAATCAGCAAACATGAGTTCCCGTTAGCCTAGAATTACCAAATAAACACTATCGAATGCAGGACATTCTTTCAGAAACAGTCTAAGTTTTCATAGAACAGCAGGACTTCTTTTTCTAAATTTTGAAACTGCTTTTTTTGTACCTTATAATTGTTTTGACGACGTTGAAGGTGTCTTTTTTAAAGAGAAAAAAGACTTTTTGAATCGTTGTTTAGGCTTTCTTTAGTTCTGAAACAGGATGATGACAATAATAAGGTTAGTTTCAAGTAGTGTTGTTCATTAGACGAGAACTTTCTCGTATTTTCTTTTCTTTGAGATGAGAAGTACATTTTAAAATTCGAGACGATGAGAAACGTGAGATAATTCTCGTCTCGTTTTTAAGAGGAGACAAAAAGCTTCTCGAGACTTGTGAAAAAATCTAGTGCATTAAATGTGTTATAAATTTATTGTAACACACTCTTCGTGGTTTAAATGTAATATAATACACTCTTTGTGGACGCAGAAGGCTTCTTATAGCTTCTATATAAAATTAAGAAAAAATGAAGGTATAGATTTTATACATAAATTTACGAGACGAGACTAGCAAAATTCCGAAGCGAGACGAGAAAAGCTTTCCGAAAATCGAAACGAGACAACCTTTTTTCTCGTCTAGTGAGAAACATTAGTGAACGCTACTTGGGTATGCTATTCATGTCACATTGGTTTGTGCGTTCAGTTATGTCTCGTTTTGCATATAAAAATACAAGCGAACACACTCTTCATTTTTCGAAGAGTAAGATATCCGCAGCAACTGAGCGCCGTATTATATAAAAACGAGAATAACCTATTGATAACAAAAATGGACTATGATTACGCGCTTTTCAAAAAAGGGTGTATCATAAAGACTCACGCACACACATTTAAAAAATCGATGTTGAAATATGCAATATATTTTTTTTTGTTATGCACAGCTAACACAATTTAAAATCTGCTACAGCTTTATTTAAACAATCAAGCTCTCATTTTTTAGCAGAATGCTGAACATAGTTCCAGTACACTTGATATCAGGTTCAATCCAATATGGAACATACAGCTCTGGAAAGAAGTGAGCAATGGTTCAGGTACAATTGTGATATCAGATTCTCTACTTTATATTTACGGAGTTGATTGAACTAGTGATGATTTCAAGATCCGAGGAGATTACTATCTCTTACGAAGCTACGAAATTTCCCTCGGTGAATATCTCCGACCGTGTTTAGCCACTGGTATTTGTATTTTGTCAGTACTATTTGGATTCCTCCCCAAAGGAACGTGGTGTTATAATCCCTGAGCTAGCACTACTGCTGAAAAAAGAGTACCTGTGCGCTCGCGCAAGCGTAGTGCGTTCG
Organism: Thermobia domestica; assembly: GCF_964235325.1. Lineage (NCBI taxonomy): Eukaryota > Metazoa > Arthropoda > Insecta > Zygentoma > Lepismatidae > Thermobia > Thermobia domestica. Next base: position 62,826,758 of record NC_137467.1, read on the forward strand.
TCACGTGTTGGGCGAGCTGGATATAGTGATGGGCAGTGGGAATATTCCCGGTGGGAACAAAAGTAAAAAAGAGAATATTCCCAGGTTTTTCCCTGGAATATAAATTCCCGGGGAGGAATTTACTTCCATTTCTTTATTTTATCTTCCAAATTATAATAACCGTATGACTAATCACTTTATTTTCATTACTGATTTACTTCTATGCTTTAAATAATTTGGAGGTTAAAAAAATAAAATTCTTTGACTGTACTTTATATAACTAATCATTAGATCAATCCAAAAGCATAAAAAGCATAATATCAATACAGACATATGGTTGGTATCTTGAACATGGTTATGGTTATTTAAGAGTCCAGAAGAAACTAATTTTAAAAGCATAATAAAGCATGATTTTAGAAAATAAAGCATAAGGCATAATTTAAATATATAACACAATTCTTGGAAAATTTTATTTAACTGCAAGTTTAACATACTTTATTAATATTTTTTTTTTAAAAAAACATTATTTACAAAGCAAAATAATTGAGAACATAATGCAACATTGAAAAGCTAATTTTTATTTCTGCAAACTTTTCGGTGTAGTCCGTTGGTGTGGAGAAAAACAAGGAAATGAAAACTTTCCGCCAACAACTAATAGTACACAAGAACTCAACACTGTATTGTTATGTGTACCTCTTGAACTTGAGCACTTGCTGTATTTTTTGGTGATATCTTGTACTTTCCCTTTCTGTATATATGCACCTCTAAGACGCACACAAGTGAAACGAAAACTGATTAGAGTAAAGCATATAACTTTACAACGCATTAAGTAGAAATTTCATTAAATATTAATATACAATATTAATAAATAGAACAAGATATTTAGAACATTTAATGTAAGTTATAGTAAATATTTTACATTATACATGATTAATATAAAACAATGACTGGAATTAACAATAAAGCATAATAAAGCATAATTCGAAAAAAATAAAGCATAATTACACAAAAAAATAATTGTGTGTGTTATTGCCCCTTCACTAAGCAGTTATCAAGAAAGCTTGTGCTGCGTTTCTTTTCCTTTTTTATGTTTATTGCAAATGCCATTACACTATATTAGGCAAACAGAGAAGTGCAAATCGACATTGGAACAGCTGCAAAACGCTATAGGAACAATAAATGGCGGAAGAAGAGTTAAAGATTTTGGGATACATGAGGCTACATTAAGAACAAAACTGTAAGCTAGGACTGTCTCTTCTAGCTGTATTCAGCTCTACACAAAAAGCGGAACTTGCTGGCTTTAGCCAAGTTGTTTTACGGAATGTCTCCAATTGAACTACGCAGAGTAGCTTATAAATACGCAGAAGCTAATAATATCAAGCATAATTTAAATAAAGAAAATCGACTTGCTGGGAAGGATTGGTTGAAATTGTTTTCAAAGAAAATTTCCACGCTAAGTTACGGAAACCTGAAACAATTTGTATTAAGAAGGTCGATGCATTCAATGAAAAAGAGGTGAAAAGGTATTTTAAGAACCTGACAGAAGTAATCGAAAAATATTACCAGGGCGTTTTTGGATCCAAAGGGAGTAAAACAGCTCGGAGCATAATACCATTGGAAAAGGATAAAACCGTTACAAAGCTGCCAATTCTTACATACCCCCTATGTTTATCTACCCAATAAAAAGCATGTCACGTCAGCTGCAGAAAGGAGGACCTACTGGATCTATATATTCGTGGGTGGACCAATGAAAAATGTTTCTTCCAGTGGCTGCAACATTTTGCTCTTATCGTGAAACCAACAACAGATGATCCAGTCCTACTTATTTTGAACGATCACACGAGCCATATTTCATTAGAAATTTACAGTTTTTGTAAGGAGAAAGGAATTGTTATGGTCACAATACCACCGCATACCTCACACAAACTTCAGCCGCTAGACCTCACCATTTTTGCTCCCTTTAAACATATTTTAACCAAAAATGCACACTGTTTTTGAGACGCTACATTCATGAAAACTTTCTCCATATGACGTAGCCGAGATCTTTAATAGAGCTTATCTGAAAGCAGAAAGCTGTTAATGATTTTTCTTAAAGCGGGTATTTGTCCTTTGGACCCGGACACTTTTAGAAAAGATTTTGAAGCTGCTCAGCAATTCCAAGCAGTAGAACTTGAAGATGAAAGAGACTTCTGAAGAAGTAAATAGTAATTATTTTCCGATGCTCAAACTATTATAGGCCTACGCCAAAATGAACAATCATTATCGACGAAAATATTCTGTAGGGCTAAATCGAGAACACCAACTATTCGGAACATCATCACAACAGTTACCATTGCTTGTCCAACCGCCTTCTTTACAAACTGAGGCTTTGAAAGTCTCACAGATTTCTCCTATCCCTTGGCCTGGCAAGGCAACTCCTCGAAATAACCAAAAAAAAAAAAAAACATTCAGAAATAAACAAACAAACTTCTACTTCAACCAAACGAATATTGAAAAACCCTGAATTCAGAAAGTGCACTAAGCGAAGAAAGCACCAAGACAGGAAAGTTGAGAAGAAAACTCGAAATTCAATGTTGTTGGAAAACGTGAACACAACTTGAAAAAAAATTAGAAGTAGGCCTAAATGTATAGGTCTGAATCGTATAAACCTGTTACTAATATGTAAATGAATCGTACAGGTCTGTACGTCAGCAAAAAACTGAAGTTTTTGGAAAGTGATTCTGGTGCTTTACGTTAAGGAATATGCTCTAGTAACTAATGCGTGCCAATACCCGATGAAATGCGTGAGATTACCCAATGTGGTATGGAATACCACGCGTTTCCCGTTTTCCACAAAATTTATTTTTACAAAACCTATGAAAATCAAGGAGCACTATCAACGACCGAATATGAAAGTAGAATGATTAAGTTACATCATACATTTTCTTCGTGTTAATTTGTTTGATTTGTAGTGAGATATTGGAAAATGTATCTTAAGTGCGTGGTATTCCTCCACTTTCCCATAATAATAATATTAGTACGAGGAGGAATAATAGTAGTAGTAAGAACGGGTTAGAAGTCCGCAGGGCATGTTTTGTTTTACCTGGACCCCCATGATATAGATTTTGTGATCAACTTAAAACAGCTGGCTAGGGTGGTGCGCAAAAATCGTACTTCCGGGACCATTACTCTCCTGAGCGGGTCATGATACTTAACAGTCTCAGCCGAATTTGATTTTTTTCATTTGTTTTATTAAGATGTCTATTTCATTCCTTGTTATTGGTTGTAGGAATGTCGATTTTTCACGTTTTTAAAGTTTTAAGTCCGTTAACCTAGTTTTACCAGTTTATCTTTTTTTTTAATAAGAGTTTGTCTAACATTTGTGAAATATTCATGAAATGATGTTGCAATGCTCTTTGGATTTGTCATATTGACATCCTCATAGATTACGCTACTTATAAGAGTAATATGCGTTTGCATTATGAGCTCTTTAATTATTTTCCACATTGCTTGTGTTTTCTGTGACTGAAGCACTAGCGGATCCAGAAGGTTCGTTTGGGGGGGGCGGTCCGCTTCTTGGAAGATGAGCATAGCCTCAAGGTGAAAATAATTTTACTTTGCAAGAATCTGACGCATATGAATGCGGAACTGGAGGGGGGGGGGGTAAACCTGATTAACAGATTCCATTTTGGGACTCGAATTTGTATATTTTTTAATGAAAGTATATTCCTTCTGTAGATTTAAATTAAATGCGCATTTTCGTTTCAGAGACATGGCGGTGTCATGATTCACTAGTCACTGCAATGTATCAGATGCACTGTCTTGCACAGTACTTGCACAAAAGAAAATACTGTATTGACGATGGCATTCATTTTAACGAAAGAGTGTACAATTTGCAATAATCATTTATATTTTGAATAACAATTGAGGGACATCAATTGAAAAAAAATGACACATTCGGTCTTCGCAAAACTAGATAACAAAAGTATACATGCATAAAGAATAATACAAAGTGTCAACAAATAACAAAATACATTATGATATTTCTATGTACACTCATGTTCACAATGATTGTCGCATATCTATAACTGTCTTCTTGTACGAATATAATTTGATAATGATTTTGCAGGGTACTTTTGATACTGATAGGTCTACTATGTATATAATCGGGAAATGTATATTTGTGGTAAATTTTACAGGAAAAGAATTATAAATACGTATTATTAGAATGAGTAAAACAAAATGTTGCTAAATGGACAAGGAAGTTTTATTTTCGTTTTATTGTTCTTATTTACTGTTCGTTTGACATGAAATTTGCCACCTACATGTATTTGCCGATTATACACATACTAACATTATAAGAAATACCGGATGAATTCGTTATGAAATTATATTCCTACAACAACATATTTATAGATATGAGACAATAATTTTGAACATGATTGTACATTTCTTGGTAGTAAAAATAATACAATAATTAATTATAAAGTAATGTTCAATAGTATATGGCATACAGTTCCAAATTGTCCAGAATATGGGAGAGCAATCTTTACAGATTGCTTTCATTTCTGCTTGTATCAGATTTCAAAAATTGAAAATTGAAAATAAAAAAGTATAATATTCAAACTGAACTCCAAGGATGTTTAGTGGCTCTGTGATTATTCCCAGTGATAGTGATTGCCCGAACATGAATTTCGTGGCTTTCCCCCCAAAAAAGAATGTTATGGTTTTTGCCTTAAAAATACGACCTGCGCACTCAAGGGCACAGATCAAGTACAGGAGAATGAAATAGATACACTTCCTAATACATAATACTAATCCTCACTGTATTTAAACCTTGTACTGTACTACTAAGAGTAACCCAGAGCGACGGTTTGAAGTTGAACTACATCAGTAACATGTAAGGAAATGATTTATGAATATAAATCCTATATAAATATAATATATTGCAATACTCCTTAACCATATAAATCACTACGAAGGTAAATGCACAATTTATTCAATAAAGTACTGTAAATAATGTAATAACAAAAATATCGATAATAAACTTTCTCTTACCCGAAACTCAACAGAAATTTTGTCAGATCTAGCACGAAATGTTTATAAATTTTACATGAATTAAAATTTGAATTAAAATTATGTAGAATCACAATATAAGCCATTATAATGTATAAATAGAAAAAACTGAAAGATTAACAAAGCCTACAACAAAATGAACGAAAGATCACAAATGTAAAACCAAAGTGGTGTTTCCGTTCATCACAGCACACAAACTATATTTCCTAAAACATACCGACTGGCGATATTATTTGACAATATCAGATATTTGAAAAAAAAATGAAAATTTAATATTGAAAAATTCTCACCTTTAAACGAAATTACCAAGACAGAATAAAGTGCATAAAACTTGTTGGTTTCCTTTCATCTCTGATATAATATGGACCCCGTTTGGTCTAATGGCTAATACGCTTGCCTTTGGTGCGCGTGACCCCGGGTTTGATTCCCGATGAGGGTGCAGTTGAACGAAAGTAGTGGTTCGGATTCCACTATAATCAGTAGGCCCACGCCTTATTTAGCCGTCCTGGCACAACCGTGGAACGTTAAACAAACAAATGTCACATGTATAATATATAACTGTTCATTAAAAATATAATATAGCCTATATACCGGTACACATTTTTTTTACGATCGTAGTTGTGCCCTTTTGTTAGTTAAAGATTTTTGAAAAAAGCAATTTCAAAAACTTTCGAGTTCGTTCATCTTTCTTGATTTTGTTTGCGATTCAGATAAGTCCAAGCAGTTCAACTTTATACTCAGACTGATGACTTTTGGGGAATACCCACGAGTTGAAAATAATTACGGCAAAAACCACGACGGGCGGAAACCACACAACGGCCTTAGTCACTTTGCAGTCCATCTCTGTGAAAGTTACAGCACAAACTCAAATCTACGTCCTTTCTTGTTACTGGCAAATCTGTCGATGACACAATCGTAGTCTACGTTTGTCTCGGTGCGTATACAGTAGGGCCAGGCCGCTAAGTCAATCTGCACTCATCCGAGATCGTAGCTATGCCTTCAACTTTTAGTGTTGAAAATGTCCTTTCGGCTGATGCTCTGTATAGGGTATTTTGTGCGACTACACCGCTTTTGCAGTGGTATAATTCAATATGTAAAGAGAAAAAGCATTAGACCAGACTAGGAACACTGAGTTGGAAATTAGCTCTATTAGGTAATTTCTTAAATGCAGTTTTTACAAACATAATATAATTATAGCTATGCTTACAACAAGTAATTGTGTTTTACTAGCCTTCGCCTAGGTAGGGCTTCGCCCCCAAACCCACAATTTGCTCTACATACGGCCTCGCACGAAATAGCAAATGCTCCTACGTGCTACTGTGGCAGAATATTTCGCGTTCTTCCTTCTGTCTTTCATATAGAACTGGATTGAGCTAAAACTCTGTCATGAAATTAAACACCTCGAAAGGCATTTTAGTGAACCACCCCAAATCTTTTCCTTCCCTTCTATGTTAAGTAACAAAAACGCTCAAATACATGCTTATTTTAACTGAAAAAATAAACTATCAACATTCATGTCTCTAACCTTAAGGGATCCCGACATATGGGCATCCTTAAGGGATTCGGAGAGAAGACCACCCCTTTCTTTCTTCGAATTCCAAGAAATCCTTCCCTAGTGACACATTACGTCAAAAACTCTTATCTGTTGCCCGAATTCCAAGTTTTTAGCTTCAGCGGTTTGGCCTGTGCGATCAGTTATTCACTCAGGACTTCGTCTTTTATATAACAGCTTGTAGCTTGTGTTATTTCCCAAGAAAAGAATAAGTGCCATTAAAAGTCACAATGAATCCCTGGTTCCTTCCGAATGTTTCCGTGTTGAACCCCAAATGTCACGGCTCTCTCTGTTGATGTAGTAGCTAGCGAACGTATCTTTGATACATGAGGTTATATAGTTTGATTCCCGGTGAGTGAGCATCGAACGCACTACAGTAGTTCAGATCTAACTTTAAACTCTAGTTCTCGTTCTGTAAAGCATCGCATTTGACAATCGACGTAACCAACCGAAAAGTCTCAGATTCAGAGAGTTTTTCGGTAAGGAGTGCTGAAGATTCTATATTTCTCTTTATTCAAGGTAAAAGTACTTGAAGTTTCGGGACCCGATTTCCATTTCCAATTCCTTTTTCTAGAATACAATTTTAAAATATACCTTTTTAGTTTAAAGAGTGAACCGTCTCACCCTCCTTCCTACAACTGTTCACCCAACGAATGAATCACATTCTTGCTCCTGTGGGGCTTATGTGACCGCCTCAAGGAACTAGGGACAGAAGTATTAACACTTCAAATATGTCTGCATTAAGTACCACACATTTTGATTAGACTCTCCTAGGCTTGTCACACAGATTGAATCGGTCGGGAAAAGACCATATTTTTATTTTCCAACGATAAATACAAGAAGTAAAAACCAGACCTTTTGGGGGGGGGGCGGTCGCCCCCTCCGCCCCCCCCTTGGATCCGCCAGTGGACTGAAGAATCTTACTACTATTATAATTTTATTTCGTTTAACCATTCATGTGTTGTTTGTAATTGGATTAATTCACCCTAGTAGAGTAAAGCTTTCTAATTTAATTAATTTATATTTGTTTTCTTTTAAGAATTCATATATTATTCATTTTATTTATTTCTTATTTGTTTTGATAATTTTTTTATTGAAAATGGAATTTTAAACTATATTTTTTTTGTATTGCCTATTTTCTCAAACACATTACTCACGAAATTTTAGCTCATAAATTTCACCTCACGTGTCCAATATAAACGAATAAGGATACAAACCATGCGCGCCCTCAGGATTGCTTCCAAGGAGGGGCAAGACATACGCACATACATACATATATACCCCACTCTCACACAATCGCATCAAAAGACGTATGCACGAAATCCTTCATGTTGACCTGATCAATTATTTTAGCACAGTATATCTTCATTAACTATATAGTAAACACATATAAAAACAATCAACAGATTAGACATTAGGATAGCATTGACAGGAAAACGACGCATCACAAATAATCTACTTAGCCTACATTTCATTCACTGGTGTTCGTTAAACAGAAATTCTAGCCGACGAGGACCCTCCTTAGCGAATCTTGTAATTGCTTGCTCTATGAACACATTCTTGTTTACAAGTATATGTTTTTGGTGGACACAATGTACACAATGCACTGAGTCTTTCCTCCTCCATTCTTGAGCGTAACCAAGGTTTTACTCTCATTGAAGTACTAAATGAACGTTCTGCTGTGCAAGCAGTCGCTGGAATTTTGAATTACACTCCCAACAGCGACAGCCGAGGCTTCTGTAGCTGTGTATAGTTCAGTCCATGAGCCAGACCCCTAAAGTTTGGCAAATGGTACCACTCAGGGGGGCAAAATCCACCAATACTTTTTGAACAGATACATCGTCCAGCATGTCAAAACCGCTCGGTGGACTTTTGTCCGGCACAGCTTTCTTTAAATATGACATCACCAATATGGCCGCCTACTGATTTCACCGTAGTAATTTTAAACGATTGTAATTGCACTATTGTTCAAGATAGAAACTTAATTCTTGCTTTATTGTCGAGAATATATTCCAGGTCTACATTTTAATATCAAAACGTTTCTAATCGTTGCCACCATTTTCTAATATAGTGCCTGAAGATGGAGAAATGTCATTGTTACACATTCAATCGCAACCTTTAATGGCGAATAACTATGAAACAGCTAGTATATATTTTCACAAAAACACGATGGAATAAAGTTGTGCATTTCAAGAGCTTTCAAACGACACCTAAATCATAACTTATCTTTACGAATAACGGAAATAATTCATTTTATGCACTGCTAGATAAAGGGTTTTAAGAATTCAAATATTAGAAATATTACGCTGTCAACATATGGCTCTGACTTTTATTACAAGATATAAATAAAGCCTTGTGATACTGATTTCGGCAGAAACATGTAGTGTTCAATATGTAGTTATCGTTTGTTGTATTTCTAGGTTTACAATTGCAATATACCGTAAAACATTACAGAAAATGAAGCAAACATGCATACAAAGTAAAATTTTCTCAGCTAGTATGAATAGATTATGTAATTGTAAGTGACGTTATTACTTATATACTGAAGGTAGAAGAATAATCATAAACTCTACACTCTGACGCACACACACACACACACACACACACACACACACACACACACACTCATACATACAGTATATAGGCCTATCTATACTGACGAAGTACATAAATATTCGATTTTAAGTAATATGTTATATTGTATAGTGTATATATACTATTTTTCTATATTTTGTCATAAGATTGTTTATTTATTACTCTTACACACACAATACTTTTATATGATGATATACTGACACAATCCAAAATATTTGTATAGTGTAAAAAGAATAAAGGTATTGAAATCATCTTTAAAGCATACGGGAAGACTTTCTGTATCTAATTTACTATGCATCCTAAGTATTAAATGAACGGTACTATACCCGGTTTCACACTCTATTTTACGGGTTACTCTATCTGTAAAATAGAATACATATGCATATGCTACTATATGATGCATATGCTACTATTTGCAAGTTTATCTACCATTTTTTTTAAAAAAAATGGTATTGCTTCTAAGTGAACCATGTATACACCTTGATGCACTACTTTATCGTGTTACATATTTTCATCACCGTCCTCATCTATGTTCTCCTGAATGTTAAAATTATGCTCTTATACATGTCTGAAATTTACAGGTGATGTTACTACATGTCTCAACTTTACAGGCAGGTGTGCATTTCATGTTATTGCTAATAAACTGACAACTAGAAGACCTACACTCTTTGGTACATTTGCATGCCAGGAACCCCATTGCATCAGGAGTTGGAGGACCTTTCATTTACTCAACTTGTAGCTGGCCATCTTCGAATAACCATTCATGGCCATCTGGACTGAGAATGTTGTGACACTTTTCGAGGCTTCTCTTCTAGATAGCTGACTGATAATTTGTTCTTTAGCGTGAAGATATATTGTAATCGCACGTGCTGACAACTGGCTAGATTCAATTTCACCTTTCTCCAGCCTAAACAATTGGTACCGCAGCTCATTAACGTTGATGATATGTGACTTCGGTGCATAATCCTACATGTAAATTCCATACACTGACTGAATTAGAACGAGTGAATGAATGGAAACCAACAAGACTTCTGCATGCATCTTTTCCCAGAGAGGAGGCAACCCGTTTCACATCAATGTACTTTTCTCTGTTTTCAGTGCCACACTTTATGAATAAATTACCAATATGTCCACTGAAGAAAAGGCTGAGAACAAGAACATCGGTGTCAAAAGACTCAATGTTCACAGGTGGATGATCAACATTTGGATGTTTTGCATACAGAAGAATTCGAGTATCAGCTTCTTTCTGAGATCATCACAAGTAATACTTTCTTTACAAGTTAGTCTTATGCATTCGTATTTCAATGTGACATAAAACTGTTTATGATGAAGTTTCTGGAGATATGTGGGAGATTTCCAGTTTTTAACAAGAAACTCGATGAGTGCTGTTTAACTTGCAGAATAAGCCAGTAACCTTTTCTACTGTTTGATTTTTTTTAATGGACATTATATTTTTGTACGCAAACTAGAGGTGGACTCTCGATTAATCCTCTCTGTATTCTTTATGGTTTTATCATCGTACACATCGAATACGTCAATTCTGTTGCTGTCTGATCCAGCTAGCAAGGCTGCTGCAAATACGCTCTTTGACATCTCGTCAAAAGTCTTTTGCTCTCCGTTAATCTTGTGAAAAAAAAAAAACATCCCATCAATTATACAAGCTGATGGTTTCGGTATGTTTTCTGCAGCAGATACTTTTTTCTCAAGGTTTCTCTGAAGAGTAGCCTTGTTTGTTTTCTTCATAGTTCCGTCACAATTAGTCAAAGCCCATGGTAGTGATCCTAATGCATGTTGTAGAACTAATTTCATGTCGTTTTTTGTTTCCACTTACTAAGCTCATATTTTCAAGTAGCTTATCAGCTCCAAAACAACATCCTTATTCGTAATTCTCAATTTGTTGGACGTTTGCATATAACTGAAAGTCTTAAGCCTTAATTGCTGAGGTGGTTATGGAATTTCGAGGATGCCTCATTGAGTTTCATTCTGTCATGTTTAAAATTGATGAAAGCATTAGTCCCCTCCTATTTGGCATTTAGGATATATTTTCCAATTTGGGTACTAGCAAGTATGCCAGTCGATAATGACAACAAGTCTTCTGGACCGAGAAAAGGATTTCCGCAATTGTTCTTCATTGTGTATAGAAGTGACTGTACATTCTTTTCATCCTTCTGTGCCCTAGGAGGTTTGAGGTCAGCATGTGACAAACCACCTCTTTTTATATCAGTCATCATTCTTAGATTCATAAAGCATGAGCACTCTGCTCTTCTGTAATACCTGGCCACTGCACCAGCACCTTCCAAAAAAAAAAAAAAAGATAATTGGCCGATATGAGAAACACCAAATAATTTATGTGAAGTCATAATTCAAGCATGTTTGTCACACCATCCAAACACCTGAACTACAGAAAGAAATCCACTGTGCATTAGGCGAATCTCTTATTAGCAAACGGCTCTGCGCACGAGCACTGGGCAAATAGCTCACAACCTGAGCCTGAGCGCGAGTCCAAATTTAACTCAATCGCGATTGAGATTGACAGATATGTAACAGTGTACATTGAATATAACAAGACTTTATCAACAAAGTAGTCTTAGATTTTTCTCCAATCCCAAGAGCGAGTAGTTTTTCGTAGTTAAGGGATTATTAACGAGGGATTAAGGGATTAACGAGGGACTAACATAGGACCTGAAAATCGGGTGGTACCCGCTAAAATCGTTTAATATGACTCTGGTCTAAATGCCTAATTCCTACTGACAACTGCTTTACACGAGAAATATCCAAACTTGCATCAGCAATTACACAGAATGGTTTTGTTTATTTGCTTCCTTAACTGAAACATTTTTTCGATCCCAGCCCCCGCCAAGTGAACTTTGTGGTGGACAAACACCGTGTGCGTGGGTTTCCTCGGGGTTCTCCCGTTTCCTCCCACTTTCTTCATTCCACCATTTCATTCATTACTCATCATCACCGTCTCCTTTACCCTAACCGGCATACCGTGGGACGTAAAACTCAAAGATTTCATTTCATTTCGTAAAACATTTTAAAATTCCTTTTCACAAACTGAAATCAATTCATTTTGAATTCATTTTGAAATATATTTCGCATTGCCGATCGTCCTTCAATGTGTTGTTTGAACACAGTGGGCGTTATGTAGAGTCGTTCTGACAAGTGATTAGTACCATACAAAAGAGTTCCACTAACATTTGTTTTCTGCAATAGTCAGGCCTTTAGTGTGACGCTAATCATACCTTAAAACAACTCTGCAAAAGGTGGAGTGTCTCCAGCCTCGACACGAAAGTCTAACAGATCAAGGAACACGCCCGAGTTTGATTTATCACCTCGAACAAATATATCATGCGTTGTGCAGAAAAAGTTAGAAGATAATACAGGAACTACTTTTAACTTGCTTGATTCCGGAATTCGGACAAAGCTATTCCCATCTTTTTCCTCTTAGAAAAGAGTCTTATATCCATTCTGAACTCTACACCATTTACAAAGATTTATTTAAAACAAACAAACAAACACCTTCGGCTTCCGAAAGCAATTAACTCAAACTTTTGTCATCAGAAGAGCCTATAAAATTTAACCTTTTTCGAAAATCAAAGGGGGCAATTGCCCCCTCTTGCCCAAATCTGTAGGCGTCCATGATACAAACTGATATTATTTGAAATATTGTTACATTTTTATTAGCTAAAGTGTCACTTCATCGTGAAATTATCTTGTTTGGATACCATGATGAAAACTGCAGTAAAACTACGAAACATTTCTCTTACTTAAGTGTAATATTAGCTATAAATTTAGCTTTCATTTTGGAAGGAAATAACCAATTTAGCAATATTATGTGCATATTTTCTGATGAAAACACATGTTTCCAACATTTTCAGCGCAATTTTAAATATATTAAACAAAAACTAACCAACTTGTGCCAAGTTTCCACTAAAAAGCAATAATGCTAAGTAACTATGAGAGGGTAGGAGTTCAGGAGTGTGTTCTACGCGAATGTCGCATTGGCAGGGGTAAAAGTGAATGGGAGATCCATTCCCCACTTCCAAAATTATCTATGCCGTACCTCCACTTCCTAAAAATTACCATTGGCAAATACAGGAAGGGGGCGGCCTGACATCATTGGTACCCTTACCTTTTCAGTTCCATTTCTACCCCTGCACATAGGGAGAAGGCGCTTCAGAGACGGTGGATAAAATACAAAAGAGAAAGCGGAAAACACGTAGCTCCTATTTAAGGCATAAAATAACACACCTTATGTTGAATTATATATTTGACGTTATTATGGTCGTCAAAGCTATGATCCAAATATGTCATAATTGTTTTAACATTCGTATTTTAAACTTTTTCAGCTTTAAATTTTTCGACTAGTCTTTAAAGGCATCATATTCAGCGTACACAATATATATCTTCCTCAGGGATTATTACTGGAGGCAAGAGATTACAAATGAATTAGTCGTTTCGAAAAGGTCATATATCCATCAAAGTAAGTTGTTGAGAAGAAAGAAAAATCTTTGGATTGCAAGCTCAACGTGCACAATGACATCGACGATATTAAGGCAATAGTGTAGAGTGTGAAACAAAATGTCACCATACAATTGGTCTCTTCACAGGTGATGCACGTTTCTTCGCGTACGTTTCAAATTTGCACTAAAATGAAAATGTGGTGGGGATGAACATAAGGCTTTCGCAATGACTGATTCAAATGCAACTTATGCTATACCTTAGCAGAGCTTAACCAGAGCTTAACCTTAGCTGTTATTAATTTCCAGGCCATAGCGGACATAGCTATTAAGGCTGCCACATCTCTACAAGTCTTATGATATAATAGACTACAATAAATGAATAAAATCAAGAGAATTAGTATTAGTCAGTCATTGTCCTGGCTGTTGTTGAGTGGCGAAGTGACGAGCTTGAGCCCTTGCCTTCCATGTTTCTTGCGGCGTTCAGAAATTGCGATGAATAAATGAGAACAGAAAGTTAAAGAGGAAGGAGGCGAAAGACTAATTATGTTTTGCAGGTATGTGGATGATTGCTTAGGTATTTGGAAAGAAACGAAGAGACAGTTCGAGCAATTTGTGGGAAGAATAGAAGATAAAGAAAAAGGAATAAGCCTAGAGGTAGAGGGGAAAATAAACTTTTTAGATATGGCAAGAAGAAAAGTAGGAGGAAGATTTGAAAGAACATGGTATATGAAACAGTGTTCAGCAGGTGTTTATTGCCATAGAAGAAGTGATGTAGACGAAGGAACTAAAGGGAACTTTATTAGAAAAATGGAGAGAAGGATAAAAATGATAGACAGTGATGACGAGAAGAGAAAAGAAGACATAGAGCAGTTTCATAGTGTATTAATGCGGAATGGATATAGTGACGATAGATTGAAGAAGAATAGCAAGAAAGAAGAGGGCACAAGGCTGAAGGAAGTGAGAGAAGATACAGAAGAAAAAAAGAAAAGATGTTTCCGGATAGAGAGCATAGGAGAAAAAACGGAAGTCTTAAAAAACTTATTGAGAAAAGAAGGAGTAAGAACGTACAGAAGAGGAAGTAGAAGAATGTTAGATGGGTTGAGAACAAGGAAAAGGAAGGTAACAGAGATTCAAAGAAGTGATGAAGGGGTTGCATATAGAATTAAATGCAAAGAATGTGACATGAGTTATATAGCAGAAACAGGAAAGAGGTTATAAGAGAGGATTAAACAGCACAGGGACGACGTCAGACTGAAAAGAGATAGTAACGCTATATATAAATGCGAAGGAGATAGGACTTGAAATAGACGGGGAAGGCGTTGCGGGGCTGGAAAACGAGAAAAGCGAGCATTATAAGAAAATGGAAACAGGCAGAATGGATACGAAAGGAAGGAAGCGAGAAATTTATGAATTGGAATAGCGGACTAAATATATTTGATGTATGGAGGAAGATATTAGATAAAACAGAGAAGAAAGAAGAAGTGAAAGCAAGTGTATTGAACACCGGATAGACAATTAAAAGTTTATGCTTTTTAAAAAGTGAAAGTTATTCATTAAGAATACAAAGGTGTGCCAATTAAAAGTTTAGCTCTTAGGTGAAAGTTGATCATTAAAAGTTGCTGTGGAGTTTGTATCTGGCAACATTGTGAAAAGTTTAAAAACATTTGACTGTAATGGAACGTAGTAGTTGCGGCAGAAGCTATAGAAAAGGTTGAAGTAATGTGCACCGGTAACATTTGTAATTTTTGAGGACATTCAGTCAATTTGTATGGTCTTGTTTGTCGAATGATAGTAATGTGTGATGTTTAATGGAAAATAGACAAAAGATAGAAAGTTGTGTTTTCATTCTTAAACACGAATTGCTTTTATAGACTGTAACATTTTGGCACACCAGCGTGAGGCGGGAAAAAAGGTCGAATCATGGATAAATTAGTAAAGGCCAGGAAACCGGTGCAGATATCGTTTTCAAAGGCTTATAATAGCTTAGTGGCTGAATGTGAAAAGGATAATGTAAATGTGGAAAGTGTCAAGTTATATTTTACGAAGTTGGAGAGACTTATAACCGAATTGTCAACTTATGATGAAAATATCCTTGAACTGTTGCTTAGTGATACAAGCAAAAAAAGTGAAGCACGTTACATGGAAGAGTACAACAACGTGGAAAGTTACCGGGAAATGTTCGACGAAGCGCGTGTAAAACATGAGAACATTTTGAAAAAAGTAACTCCTTCTAGCAGTTCAGGTGGTCATACAGGTAAAAAGAAACTTAAATTACCGAAAATTGAGTCGAAAACTTTCAGTGGGGAAATAAGTGAGTGGATAAGTTTCTGGAGCCAGTTCAAGCGAATTCATAACGATGATGAAATCGAGAAAGAGGACAAGTTCCAATACCTGCTACAAGCAATTAGTACCGGTAACAGAGCATGGGACGTAGTGAACAGTTATCCACCCACTGCCGATAATTACGATAAAGCTATAGAAAGTTTATGCAATCGTTTTGGTCGAGAAGAATTGTTGATAGAGTACTACATACATGAACTGTTAGGACTTGTTATACAGAATGTTTCGAATGACAAAAATAAGTTAAAATTGTATTCCTTATACGATAAACTTGAGTCATATTTACGTGCGCTAGAATCAATAGGTATGACTAGTGAAAAATATGCAGCTATGTTATTCCCCTTGGTAGAATCTTGTTTGCCTGATGAAATTTTGAGGGTTTGGTTAAGGCATACAGCGACTGCCAGTGTAAGTGATAGTAATGCAAATACGTATAGTGAGAAACTAAAACAGTTGTTACAGTTTCTGAGAAATGAAGTGGAGGGAGAAGAACGCATTGCGTTAGCTCAAGCAGGGTTTAAAGTGAAACAAACTTGCATGGTGAATTTTAAAAAGAATAAAGAAGAAAAAAGGGTGCCTACTGTTAATAATCTGTTTTCTGGACAAAATCAGGTAAAAGAGGACAAACAGTGTGTTTTTTGTGAAGCGTATCATTTACCACAAAAGTGTGAAAAGGCCAAATGTATGAACCTAGAAGAGAAAAAGAAACTTTTAATACAGCAAAAATGTTGTTTTCGGTGTTTGAAACCTCAAAAACACACTGCCAAGAACTGTACGTTTAATGTTGTTTGTTTTTTGTGCAAGGGAAAACATTTTTCGGTTTTGTGCTCGGAAAAATTAGACAACAAAACAAAACAAAATTCAGAACAGCATAACGTAACGCTAACGAATCAAAATGGTAGGGATGAGTTTCTCCTACAAACACTCAAGTTAAAATTGAAAACAAACGGGAAAGAATGTGTAGTGCGTGCACTTTATGACAGTGGTTCACAGAGATCATATGTCTCTAAGCGAGTAGTGGAAGTACTGGGTTGTCAACCAATATGTACTGAAACTTTAGAACATAGTTTGTTTGGTGGTGTCAAAACACAAAAGGAGTCCCTTAACAAATATAGTATACTTGTAGCTGATGTTAATGACAATCATTCGTGTAGGATGGAAGTTTTAGAGAAACCAGTGATTTGCGGTGAGATACCTTCTCTTAAACGTGGACCGTGGTTAAAAGAAATGAAGAAGAGAAAAATTTGGCTGTCCGATTTAGATAGTACGGGAGAAATAGAACTGTTAATCGGTGCGGATATGGCTAGTGAATTTTTAACAGTAGATATGTTAAAGTTAGAGTCAGGACTATTTGCTGTTAGAACAATGTTTGGATGGACGGTAATGGGTAAGTTACCGTCCAAAAGATGTTATGGTATGTCTGCCAATGTTGTGATCACTTTATTGTCAATCAGTGACCGTATTACGGATTTGTGGAAATTAGATACGTTAGGCATCACTGACCCAATAGAAGTTAAGACTAAGAACGAAAACCATGCAGTAATTTTAAGACATTTTAAAGAAACTTTGTGCGTGAATTCAGATGGTCGTTACGAAGTTAAATTGCCGTGGAAGGAAAAATCTATGGAACTACATGACAACAAGGAAATAGCTGAAAAGAGATGTGTGAAGATGACCGAGAAGCTGTGGCAAGAAGGAAGATACGAAGACTATGATAACGTTTTTCGAAACTGGTTGGAAGAAGGATTCATAGGAGTACCAGAGGAGGAGCTGGACAATCGAAGTTACTATTTACCACATAGGGCAGTGATAAAACAGAATTCCACTACCCCAATCAGGCCAGTTTTTGATGCGTCTTCGAAAACAAAGGGATCATATTCATTGAATGACTGTTTGGAGAAGGGTCCTAACTTAATTGAAGAAATTCCGTCACTTATGCATAGGTTTAGAGAGAAAAAGATAGGGATTATATCGGACATTAGAAAAGCTTTCCTGCAAATTTCGGTAAATAAAAACGATCGTGATTATTTAAGATTTCTTTGGTGGGAGAATTTTGACGAAAGGAAGTTTAAAACTTTTAGACATATGCGAGTTGTTTTTGGCGTGAATTGCAGTCCCTTTCTGTTGGGGGCCGTGCTTATTTACCATTTAGAAAATGCTCCCCGTGAATATGAAGAAATAGCTAGTAAATTGAAACAATCCCTTTATGTCGATAATTGTGTCACGTCTGTTGACAATGAAGACGAAATGTTTGCTTTAATCGAAAAATCAAAGACGCTGCTCAGTGAAGGTAAATTCGATTTACGAGGATGGGTATACAGTGGTTCTTCTATAGGTAGTAATGATGTTTACACTCCAGTTCTAGGTATGTTATGGGACACATGTACAGACACTTTATTGTGTGATACAAAGAATTTAGGCAGAGTAGAAGGACCAGTGTCCAAACGAGTTATTTTATCTACTGCTCATAAGTTATTTGACCCTCTAGGATTTCTGTCACCTGTGACGTTGATTCCAAAATTGTTACTTCAAGAAAGCTGGGAAAATAACAACTCTTGGGACACACCAGTTTCTTCAGAAATTTCCAGGAAATTCGACAAGTGGTATAAAGAACTGGCGATGTTGGACGAAATAAAGATTCCTAGACAGTTTGCACAAGATGGTACAAGGAACTCTTGGACGTTACATGTTTTCTGTGATTCTAGTAAAAATGCATATGCATCTGTCGTGTTTTTGAGAAGTGAATGCAATGGAGAAGTTAATGTCCAGTTGTTATTCAGCAAAGCACGTGTTGCGCCATTGAAAAAGTCAACTATTCCACGTTTAGAATTAATGGCCTGTTGTATCGGAGTTAGACTTGCTGTGTCTGTGATTGAGAGTTTAAATTTAGACATTCCTGTGTTCTATTGGACTGATTCTTTGGTGGCGCTTTACTGGATAAAAAATGATGAACCTTGGGGAGTGTTTGTAATGAATAGAGTGAAGGAAATTCGAGCTCTCTCCGATGTAAAGTGTTGGAGACATGTACCGGGAAATTTGAACGCAGCTGACCTACCCTCGAGAGGCTGCAATGCTGCAGCGTTACTGAAGAGTAAATGGTGGGAAGGACCTGACTGGTTACGGCAGACGGAAGAATTCTGGCCGAAAACTGATATGAAACCAAATGCGCTTGAAGTAAATAATGAAAAACTGAAAACGGTTGTTTCATTAAGCGTTGCAAATGAGCCAAAGTGGTATATGCAATATTTTTCAAATTATGAGAAATTAATACGTATGGTTGCATGGATCTTGCGTTTTATCCATAATTGTTGTTCAAAGGAAAATGAAAGGTTAACAGGTGAACTATTGGTATTTGAAATAGAATCAGCTGAGAAGGTTATAATGAGAAGTATCCAGAAAGAATGTTTTGTTAGTGAACCAGATCGTTTGAAACAATTGTGTACTTTTGTTGATGGTGAAGGTTTGATTAGGTTAAAGACTAAAATTGCACGTAGACTCGATGAAGATGATTTTCGGAGTCCTATTGTATTACCACCTGAGCATAAAGTTGTGAAGATGTTAATATTGAAGGAACATTTGAAATCATCTCATGCTGGAGTTCAAGTATTATTGACAAAGTTGCGTGAAAGGTTTTGAATTCTTCGTGGGAGAAAACTATAAGTTCTGTTGTTCGAAGATGTGTTGATTGTAAACGGTACGATGCAAAAAATATTAATGTTACACCAGCTTCCTTGCCAGAAGACAGAGTTAAAGATGCATTAGTTTTTGAAATAACCGGAGTAGATTTAGCTGGGCCTCTCTTCCTTCAAGATGGGAAAAGATGTTGAATTGTCTTGTTTACTTGTGCCGTTTATCGTGCAGTGCATTTAGAACTTGTACTGTCTTTATCGACCTCTAGTTTTTTTGTCAGCATTAAGGAGATTTATTGACAGGCGCGGAAGGCCGAAGGTCATTTATTCTGATAATGGAACGAATTTTGTCGGTGCAGATAATCTTTTTAAGTTAATCGACTGGGAACAAATTTCTTTGTACTCATCAGTAGAAAGAATTCAGTGGAAGTTCATTCCACCTACCGCTGCCTGGTGGGGTGGATGGTGGGAGCGAATTATACAAATGATCAAGAAACTTCTTCGTAGAACGTTGGGTAGAGCGTCTCTAAGTTATGAAGAATTGAGTACAGTGTTGTGTGACATAGAAGCAGTTATCAATGCGCGTCCGTTGACTTATTTGTCAGAAGATTCAAACGATCTCACACCCATTACTCCAGCTATGTTTTTACAAGATAATTTGGAGATAGGAGTACCTGATCTGGATCATATAGAGACAGTTGACAAGTCAAAAAGATTTAGAAGATTGCAGCACATAAGAACACAATTGAGAGATACATTTCGTAGTGAGTATTTAAGTCAGTTAGTACTGAAGCAAACCGGAAAGAAAACTTGTCGAGAAATAAAAGGAGGAGACGTTGTACTTGTTGGAAGTGACAATAAGAGAAGACTAGACTAGCCTTTAGGAAAAATTACAAAGGTGTTCCCTGGGAAGGATGATATTGTAAGAGTGGCTAGGATTAAGACTGAGAGTGGAGAAATTATAAGACCTGTTCAGCGGTTGTACCCCTTGGAAGTGAGTTTTGTTCAAACCGAAGAAAGTGTTGTGCAAGCGAAAGACGAAGAGGAATGTCCGTCTAAAAACTTGACTTTAGGTAAACTTGAAGAAAAGGGTGAACGTATTGTCACAACAAGAAAAGGTCGAAAGGTGAAGATACCTGTACGATACTTAGTGTGATTTTGTTTTGATTTATTTGTCATAAATCAAAAGGTGGGAGGATGTGGAATTTGTATCTGGCAACATTGTGAAAAGTTTAAAAACATTTGACTGTAATGGAACGTAGTAGTTGCGGCAGAAGCTATAGAAAAGGTTGAAGTAATGTGCACCGGTAACATTTGTAATTTTTGAGGACATTCAGTCAATTTGTATGGTCTTGTTTGTAGAATGATAGTAATGTGTGATGTTTAATGGAAAATAGACAAAAGATAGAAAGTTGTGTTTTCATTCTTAAACACGAATTGCTTTTATAGACTGTAACAGTTGCATATGTATTAATTAAAAATTGTTAAAAACGAAAGGACGAATATGATTGGTTCATGGAATGACCTCTTCTCATTTTAAGAAGTATATAAGCTGTAATCTTAGAAATTGTATTTCATAATGTGTCTGATGTAGGCAAAGTTAATTTGCCGAAACTGTAACGCTATTATTTATTAGCTAATATATGCTTTCGTCAGAATTTGCCTTTTAATTTATACAAGAAGTTCCAAAGCTAGAATGAGTAGTATTCAGTTTTTATTGATATGGGGATCACTATCTTTTAATGTTCAAACATCCATTTTGTTGTAACGCACACTGCCGGGTGCTTGTAGAGCACTATACACAGATATACAGTGGAATCTTCTTGTAAACGAGAGGACTAGAGCAGGTAAGTGAAGGCGATTTTGTTTTCATCCATGATATTTGATCACTACGTTGAGCGTCAGTGCTTGCCGTGGGTGCGGGGAGTGCTTTGTTCTTTGTTATATGGAGCATGCGACATGCACACGCTACCTACTGAATACTAACTAAGCACTCCACTATACTATCATAGCACTGTGTATGAACGAGAGTATCAAATGTTTCGCGTAATGTTTATGTTGGTAGGGAAAAGTTTATTTTTCCTTCCGAAAACACGATTTTAACGGAATGAAAATCGCACGACTTGACTAGTTTACACTAACATCCGGGATCTAATTAATGTTAAATGTCCTCCGTGTGAGGTTTACATATATTTTTATATTGTAGCTTATAGAAATGTGTGTTCGAGGACTCCATTATTTTGAACCGTTAGTGGTTTCGTAGGGGAACAACCAGTGGCGTATTTAGGAAGGGGCTTCCGGGCTTAAGCCCCCCCCGAAATCTTACTTACTATAGTAAAGTATATGAAATATATTGCAGAATTTTCACATTTTCAGGCAAAGCCCTCCTCGAAAGTTAGCAAGGCCCCCCCGAAAGAAAATCGTAAATACGCCACTGGGAACAACTAATGGTGGAATACAGATTAAACTTTCATTAGGAGTTGGATATCCTATACACCCACCTACACGTACACTTTCTTTTACATTTACACGTACATACATCCCCTTCTTTCTTCTATTCTTTGTTCTTTTTTCATTTTACACCTCCCAATTTCCTTTAACTTTTTGCCTTGTTGAACTTGGCTTTCAGCCCTCTTTCACTGTCTGATCTTCTTTCCCGATTGTGTCCTGTATTTTATTCAATTTTGTTCCTGAATCATTCTCCGTGTGAGGTACACATTTGACAATATATAAAAACTAGTACACACGTTTAGCGAGCTGGTGCACCTACCTATTTGACCGGTAATGGTCTACGACAAGATAAGAAAGCTTTCATTTTAATGCGTGTCTATATAAATAGGAATCTGACAGGTAAGAACACAATATTTCGATCATTTATATGTTGTTCTATTAAAATACTATTGGAAAGGGTAATAGTATACATGAGAACGTCGTGATCTGCGTTTCTTCTGTGTTCTATTACCACTTCTACATGAAATACCATAAATTTTCTACGTAGTACAATAGTAAGAAGTATCCATGTGCAAAAGACATGCAATATGCGTTTAATTCCTCCCCCCCCTTACACATACACAGTCATAAAGTACAAGGGCACTACACATGCAGATATGAAGTACAGGTACGTTCTGTTTTATTTTCGTATCAGTCGATAAGTAAATCAAACTCGCTTTGTTATCCCCTTGGTAAGTTCGTAGATACCCAATGAATAATCCCTGAAAGTAAGAGCGTCCAGCTCCTTCGGGAACTGACGCGGCTTTACGTATACTATATCCTTGGAAAGTTGTATATATTTTAAAAACATATGTATCAGTATTAAATATCGACAGCAGCGTGCAGATTTATTGTTCGCAACCATACCTCTTCAGGGGTAATTTTGCACAAAATATGAAGCGAATTGCACAGTGCTCTGTCAGTATAATAATGAACTGTAAAAAGAAAATTTCAACTGCCACCATAAGATAGAACATCTGACTGCTCTGCTTATAGTGTTGGCGGGTAACATAAGTTGTTGTTTTCCTGAGAATTAGTTGTAGAGGCATGGAAAGCAGTCACTGTGAAGGCCGACATAATTTCAAAGATATCACCTAATATAATTTCCGTCAAAGTTGACAGTTTTTAGAATACTACTATCTATAATGGGATTGACTAAGTGATAATTGGAATTGACGTGTGAAACTTATGTAGTCATATAAATTTAAATTGGGAGAAGACTGTTTTAGCCCTAACCTCGATTACTTTGCTTGGGTCCAAACTAACCACTTAGAAAGGAAATAACTATTGACGGTACCTCCTGCCTATTAATTTCAGGTAAAGTTTCTATGTAGGTAGATGCCTAAATGGATTTCTTGTTGGAAAGTAAATTTCAAACAGCGTGGGATCCAGAAAAGTAATTTGAGACGAGCTTCACTGAGAAAAGCTGTTTTTTTTTCTTTAAAAAAAAGGAATTCAGTATACTTACGGTATTTTTTTTTGAGGGGTAGTGGGGACTTGAAGCTTATATGTATAGGAATGACTTAACATTAGATTAAAAAATAAAAATCTACAGTTTTGGTGGTCTTCACCCTGAAAGCCCTAAATCCCGTAAATATTCCACTTATTACGTTTGGGATTATATTCTTTTATATAAAGAGTAACCAACACCTTGTTTTCTGTTCCTGAGTTGCATTTTGTGTGACATATGCTAAAATTGTTAAATCTAATTATTGCGAAGCGTAAGTACTTTACTGTAATTTCACCAATTACACTCTAATAGTTGCTACCAACAACCTAACTATATTTTCCACCAGATTCCAATCCACGTGCAGACAATAATTGTGTTTGGTCTCGAACATTCATAACAAAAAAACATAGTTCCCACGTTGAATAAATCATGCATTTATTCTCAACATTCAACTACTTGGTACAATATCTATTATACATCTTCTTAATATAGCCAAACTCATTCCAGTAATCTCTAGGCAAGACAAACATTATTTTCCTAGAAAACAGAAGATCCATGAAACAAAAATGTCCCACTTCCACTATATTGTATTAACTTTCTTCTTCTTCTTTTTTACTGTTCTACATGCGTTCTTCTCAGAACGCTACATCCTCCCACCTTTTGATTGCGAATAGCAATCAAAACAAATACCGTAATGGAACATTTACAACACGTCCACTTCTAGTGACTACTTTTCGTTCATCACCACTTGGTTCTGCCATCGATTCTTCACCTGTTTCAGATTTTTCGATCTTCTCAACAGTCTTAGACGAAACCTGTTTACTTTGATCGGTCGGAAACACTATCTCTAAAGGATATAATTTCTGTATAGGTCGAGTTAAAACTCCACTTGATGTTTTCACCTTTACCACTCGAACATGACTATCTACACCAGGACACAACTCTATTACTCTCCCTAGTGGCCAGTTAATTCTTTTCTTATCTTCCGTTGCTACCAAAACAACATCTCCCAAATGTACTTCTCTACCATGTCCTTTATCCCATTGCTTTTGCACCAACAGACTTAAGTACTCATTTCTGAACCGGTCTCGCAATTGTTGTCTAATAGCACTCAACCTCTTGTATCTCTTGATCAATAATGTGTCTTCCACTCGGTCCAAGTCAGGCACTCCAACTTCTTGAACATCCTGTATGAACATAGCGGGTGTTAAAGCAACAAAATCCTCAGTGTCCTCAGATATATACGTCAAAGGACGACAGTTAATTACGGATTCACAGTCACATAAAACAGTAGACAACTCCTCAAAATTCAAGGAAGCTTTTCCTAGTGTTCTTCGCAACAGATTTTTCAAGGTACGTATAATTCTCTCCCACCATCCACCCCACCATGGAGCTCCTGGGGGAATAAATTTCCATTGAATTTTATATACAGAGCAACTCAGTTCTATTTCTTTCCAATCAATAGACTTAAACAAATTAACAGTGCCCACAAAATTCGTTCCATTGTCACTGTACACTACCTTTGGTCTACCTCGTCGTGCAATAAATCTTCTCATTGCCAACATGAATTCACAGGAAGACAAGGAAGACACTAATTCTAAATGCACAGCTCTATACACCGCACAAGTAAATATCACTATCCAAACCTTATTTCCATCATTCAATATAAGCGGTCCTGTCAAATCAATTCCTGTTATCTCAAATGCTAAGGCATCACGCACTCTATCATCAGGCAAGGGACTTGTAACTGTAGTCATTCTTGCAGCGTCTTGTTTCCTACATGTGACACATTTTCGAATTACATTCCGTACAGTTTTTCTTCCGCGCAATATCCAGTAATTTTCTCTTAGCTTACATAATAAAATTTGGGTTCCTGCATGGTTCATCCTAACATGTTCCTCCATAACCATTCTGTGAACTAACTCATGATCTGACGGAAGTACAAATGGACTCCTGAAGTTCTCTTTATCATCTCTTCTAACAATCTTCGTTTTGACTCGGATCAAGTTTTCTTCGTCCTTGAAAGTCATCAACGTCTTCAATTTCTCACTGTCGTCATTAAAACTCTCTTTTTGCATGAGATATATTAACCGCCTTTCTGCAGCGTTGAGCTCCTGTACAGTCAACTCTCCGACATTTCTGTTAACTGGTACAGTTCGACAATTTATAATAAATCTGCGCATCCACGCTATCATACGCAACACCTTTTGATACTTGGAGAAACGTCTCAGATACCACACATCTTCGCACTGTACAGTCATCGCAACTACTGTCTTCTTTCTTTCCTTATTTATTTCAACTTTGTCGCAAGCGCTTTCTTCTGTGGGCCAATCAGGTTTTCTTAACTTCAACCAATCCGGTCCCTCCCACCAACGGGATTTCACAAAAGTTGCGGCATTACAACCTCTGCTGGGAAGGTCCGCAGGATTAGAATTACCAGGTACGTGTCTCCAACACGCTATGTCACTCAACGAACGAATTTCCTTGACTCTATTGAACACGAACACACTCCATGGTTCGTTCTTTTGAATCCAATATAACGCAGTTGTAGAATCAGTCCAATAATTTACGGGAATATTTAATTTCAAACTACTAATAATATTATTCGCAAGACGTGCACCAATGCAACATGCTAACAACTCAAGACGAGGGATACTTATTTCCTTCATAGGAGCAACACGTGCCTTACTGGCTACCAACTGGACTACGACTTTACCATTATGTTCACTTTTCAAGTATACAACACAAGCATATGCATACTGACAAGCATCACAAAATATATGCAGAGACCATGACTTCCTTGATTCATCTACCGACAAACATCTCGGTATTGCTATTTGTTTTAACTGATATAAATCTTTTACCCAACGATCAAACTTTCGTTTTACTTCAGGAGATACTTCCTCGTCCCATCCTGCTTTCTTACGGAAACTGTCTTGTAACAAAAGTTTAGGTACTAAAGTCACAGGTGACAGGAATCCTAATGGATCAAATATGCTATGAGCTACCGCCAACATTTTCCTTCTGGTCACAGGTTCTTCAACACCTTTTAAACTATTCAGATCACACATAATAACATCCTTTTGTTTGTTCCAATACATGCCTAGAACATTGGTACTGTCATGATTTTCACTGTTATCATCTACACTATTATATTCCCATCCACGTAAATCAAATTGTGCTTCAGCTAATAACTTCTTAGCTTGTTCAATAAATGAGGTGAGTTCTTCTTCATTACGCACTGATGTTACACAATTGTCAACATAAAATGATTCTTTCAACTTTTTAGCTGTACCCTTGTACTCTGAAGAAACATGTTCTAAGTGAAACTGTATAACAGCACTTAACATAAATGGACTACAATTGACACCAAAAACTACTCTACGATGCCGGTACACTTTTAAGTTTCTTTCAGCAAAATTTCTCCACCATAAAAATCTCAAAAAATCACAATCCCCTTTTTTAACAGCTATCTGTAGAAATGCTTTTTTAATATCAGATATTACCCCTATTTTATGCTCTCGAAATCTCAATAAAATGTCAGTAATCAACTCCACAAGGTTGGGACCTTTCTCTAAACAATCATTCAACGAAGGTGAATTTCGTACTTTACACGAAGCGTCGAAAACTGGTCTAATTTTAGTCGTTGACCTTTCTTTGAAAACAGCTCTATGCGGGAGATAATATCCTGAATCTGTAACCTCATCTGGTGGCACTTCTTCGATTATTCCATCTCGCAACCATTCATTGAACACGGACTCATATTCTTCATACTTTCCATTTACAATTAATTTTTCTGTAACCAAAACACATCTTTTTTCTGCTTGTATTCGGTTGTCAGGTAGTTCTGGGTGACAAACTTTCCATGGAAGACTGACTTCGTACCGTCCCTCCTCATTAACTCGTACAGTTTCTTTAAAATGATTCAAAGCCGCTTCATCCGACTCTTTTCTGGATTTTGTTTCTGTTGGGTCCAAAATTCCTAATGTGTCTAACTTCCACAAATCTGATATCTTTGCATTCTGTGTCAATAGTGAAATAACATTTAATGTTGAAACTTCATGACAGCTATCTTGTTTGTTTATCGGGACCTTTCCCATCATAACCCAGCCTAACAACGTTCGAACAGCAACTAATCCACATTTTAACTTATGCACTTTATTTGTCATAAGTTGACCAGCCACATCTGCACCGATCAATAATTCTATTTCTGTGTCATGACCTCCGAAATCTGACAGCCAAATTTGGTTTCTTTTCATTTCTGCAACCCATGGTCCTGGCTTCAAACTTGGTATTTGAACACAAATAACAGATCTTTCCAACACTTCTAACTCACCTGAAAACTTTTCTTGCATGTCGCAGACAGTGATCGTATAACAATTGTGCTGTTCCTTATTTGTTTCAACTCCGCCAAACAACATATGTTTCACGGTTTCTTTTCTTTGGGTTTTAAGATTCAATTCTCTTGCGACCCGTTTCAGAATGTAAGAGCGCTGAGAGCCATTATCTATTAAAGCTCTTACTTCACGCATTTGTCCGTTCACATTCAGTTTTAATTTCACAGTTTGTAACAAATATTGATCACAGTGATTTTGGTTTGTAAGCGTACACGTTTTCGATTCTTTACAATCACCGGTACTTTTACCTTTTCTTCCCTCACTCACTGGACACATCACAGAAAAATGATTTCGTTTACACTTAAAACAGTTGACCTTCACTTTACAAGACTTTGTTTGATGATACGGCTGAAAACACAAAAAACAACATCTATTGTGCAAAAGAACTTTCTTTTTCTCGTCCAGTGACATGTCACGGGCCTTGGAACAGTTCTGTTCACGATGTGATTCTTCACAAAATAAGCACTTCTTACCTGCTTCTGTATCCAATTTATGACTTGACAACAAATTACTAGCTGTGGGGATTTTGTTTTCAATTCTCATTTCCTTCTTTGCGTAACTTGTTTTACTACTTGATACCTTGAAGCCTGTTTGTGCTAGAACGATTCTTTCCTCTCCTTCCACTTCATTTTTCAAAAACTTCAACAACTGATTCATTTTATCACTGTACGTTACAACTGATTCATTTTCAGTGCTCCTTGTATCAGTTCCTGAGTACCTTAACCATACTCGTAAGAATTCTTCGGGAAGACATGATTCAACTAAGGGAAACAGTACTGCTGCGAACTTATCACTATCCATACCAATCGATTCTAATGCTCTCAACTGTGATTCTAATTTATCGTACAAACGAGGAAGCGATAGCTTGTTGGATTGGTTTGACACATTCTGTATCAAAATCCCTAACAATTCTCTGACATAGTATTCAATTAACAATTCCTCACGACCGAACCTGTTTTGCAAACTCTGAATGACCTTGTCGTAATTTTGTGCTGTAGGAGGATAACTGTTTACTACTTCCCAGACTCTGGTACCTTGTACAACGGATTGCAGTAGGTATTGAAATTTGTCCTCTTTGTCTATGTCCTTGTCTTCGTGTATTCTCTTAAACTGTCCCCAGAAACCTAGCCATTCGCTAATCTGTCCTCCAAATTTCTTAAGCTCTAATTTGGGTAGTTTCAGTTTTTTGCATGAATTAACACAACCAGTTGAACTATTACTGCTGCCTTGTTCACTTTTTTTCTCGTACTGTGACTTAATGAGCTGCTCATATAACACTTGCACTTCGTCCCACATTGACTTATATTCTTCTATGCTGTTATATTCACTTTCATATACACTTACGTCAATTGCTTCTACTTCTTCTGCCAACTGCTCTAGAATCTTTGTATCGTAATCAGCAAGTTCTGTATTCAGCCTATTTAACTTCGTAATATACACTCTTACTTTTTCTTCATTCGGATCACTCTGCTTCAATTCTTCTTTTGCACTAATGATAGTCCTTGTATACAATGTACGAATGGGTTTCCGTAATGCGATTAACTTATCCATCGTGGTTTCACTGGTTACACTATCACTTCGCAATATATAAAATGCGAAACTCTATGCCCCACGCTGATGCGCCAAAAAATGTTAAATCTAATTATTGCGAAGCGTAAGTACTTTACTGTAATTTCACCAATTACACTCTAATAGTTGCTACCAACAACCTAACTATATTTTCCACCAGATTCCAATCCACGTGCAGACAATAATTGTGTTTGGTCTCGAACATTCATAACAAAAAAACATAGTTCCCACGTTGAATAAATCATGCATTTATTCTCAACATTCAACTACTTGGTACAATATCTATTATACATCTTCTTAATATAGCCAAACTCATTCCAGTAATCTCTAGGCAAGACAAACATTATTTTCCTAGAAAACAGAAGATCCATGAAACAAAAATGTCCCACTTCCACTATATTGTATTAACTTTCTTCTTCTTCTTTTTTACTGTTCTACATGCGTTCTTCTCAGAACGCTACAAAAATATTAGAATATGGTTCCTGAGCCGGTACCGGAAAGTACATAAGTCGCTTTACAAATATCGATAATACTAACGTAAGTATTAATAGAGGCACCATCGTTCTAATAGCAGTATTTGTAGACTGCACGCACTTTTGTGTAATAATTGAATTGTGTAAATACTGAAGGGAAAACGTTACTCAGAAACATTATGTTCATATGTTGAAGATATTTTTTTGTATGTTGTGCAATGTCTCCCACCTATGAGGTAACTTTGCAGCAAAGTTTATATTTCAATAACTACTGTCATACTGAATCTTTCCCAATGCACCTGCACGAATGTTTTCCTTGTATATCTAACTACCGTGTTATATGCTTAAAATACGGTTTTCTAGATCATTATGTTTGTAAGTTACATGCAATTATCTTTCAAATTCCTCGAATCTGGTGCGAAGGTATTTCTTACAGTACGAAGGGTGTTTCTTACAGGTGCTTCGTTCTACCTACATTCACTTTTTTACCTTCAGCAATGATTTTTGAGGTGTGCGCTTTCATTGCCCGTTGCAGATTTAATTTAAGAGAGCTTGTGCAAACCAACCAACCAACCTGTGATAAGTAACCACTAAAAGCACTAATGCTATCTAACCAGTAGGAGCGCACTTGGGGTCTCGAGCGTTAGCGAAGGGCTTCGTTCGTAGGGAGCAGGTGCGTCTGCGATATTGAGTGTACGCGTAAGCGAGAATTGAGGGAAACCACTGCTTTCATGATACTGATATATGAGTAGTCCTTTTATTTACACTTTGACGTACAAATCTTAGAAAAAAAGCCTTACCTTTTACTATACTGTACATGTTAACACTATTGTGCTGTCGATTTATAGCAGCTTCAGATATTTATAAGAATTTCACCAAAACTTTAATGTTTCCGCTTCTTCACACTTCCTTTCGTGTATCTTGATTCGCCTTCTTCAATTGTACTGCTTAAATTTGACCTTCGGTGCCTTCTATTTCAACTCAGGAAAAAAAAAGTACTATCACCATCTCAGATATTGTTGAAGCTTTTTTTTATAGCAACTAAACATGTTTCTAAGATACCCATATTTTTTTGTTTTGTCGAAAAAAATTTCCCGCCAAGTAATGGGTCATCAAAGACTGGGAGTACAATTTATGTATTGTAAAAGACATGGAAAATGGTCAACTTCGGAGCCCCACCATTCAGCTATGGAAACAGGTAGAGTTATAATTGTTGTGGTATGTACACTCATGTCCAAAATTATTGTCGCATATCTATAACTGTCTTGTAAGAATATAATTTGATAACGATTTTCCTGGGTACTTTTAATACTGATACTATGTATATAATCAGAAAATGTCTATTTGTTGTAGAATTCATAGGAGAAGAATTATAAATACGAAAATTAGAATGAGTAAATTAAAATGTTGCTAAATGGAGAAGAAAATTTTACTTTCGTTTTATTGTTCTCGTTTACTGCTCTTTTGACATGACATTTGTCACATACATGTATTTTTCGATTATACACATACTAACGTTATAAGAAATACCGGGCGAATTCTTTATCAAATCATATTCCTACAACAGCATATTTATAGACATGCGACAATTATTTTGGACATGAGTGTACATAGGGATATAAATAAACTATATTTTATTGTAGTTCGGTTTGCGCATGCGTATCTTTTTGTACATAAATTAGCAAATGAACGTCAATTTCTCTGAAAAGTCGAAGTTTGCGAATTTTTTTCGAGCACTTCCGGTTCGAATTTTAAAATTCTGTTTTCATGGTTGTTAAGACCCAGTTACCCGCTTTCCGAAAATACATTTGTATCGCTTTTGTGTGCAACTGTTCTGTCACAAAAAATTCGAGAAATTGTAAAATTCTCAAAAATCGCCATTTTTGGGCGCCATTTTCTCGAAAATACCATCTTCTAAAATTCTGAAATTTTGTCAGATGGTTTAGCTTGACATGAATAATAAACAGACCAAATACCGTTCTCGACCAATGCTTCATGAATTAACTACAGCCTTTTGAATTTAGCGAAGTTTCGTTAACTTTGATGTCACAGTTAGCAACGCTGGAAACAATAAAAATGCAATGATTTGATGAAGTTTGTGGTTCACATTAATTAAATGAAGAATAAAAGGTTTTTCTAACTGGTTTTTTATTATTTTGATCAAAAAAGTGTTCTGAAATAGTAAAATGAGCCTTCCCCCTTCTCCGTTTTTTTAAAAAACGAAGTAATCTGAGATGGAAATTACGATTACGGAACACAAAATTTTAAGTTCACTTAAAATGGTCTTCGGAAGCAAAATTTCGCTGATTATTTTTTTTCACATTGACCAATCATTTGCTTGCTTGGTGTCGTCTTCGCTAATAGCAGTAGTGCACTCACAACTCGTCCAGAGATGGATCCAAGGTGTCGATCGTCCTCGCAGAAGGAACCTTCTTATTTTATATACAAATAAAACCCATTCCAGAGTTTTAAGCTCTTAAAAGTAGCTCTATGTAGCAGTATTACCCCTTCCCCCTAGAAGTCCGTCCTGGATCCGCCTCTGCGTAGCACATTGTCGATAATCACAAAACACTTATTTTCACTTCTCTTATGCTCTTCTGGAAACCTGTACCCTGCTGAAAGTCCATGTGGAAGCGTAAACAGCACTTCAACTGTACGTAATTCATGATTTATTCATAATTCTGCTAGGTACCACTGGTGATCATAAGTATATGAGAGGGCGCCGGTCCTGGAGGCCCGGAACCCCAAAAGCTGTTGTGGGCCCTTTATTGTGTTTATACAATATTTAACATGATTTGAATGCAATTTGTCTTAAAATCTCCATACATATATCTTCTGCATCTGAATCCCCCCCTCCAATTTACGGAGAAATCGGCGCCTTTGCGCATATGTATGTAACAAAAGTTCCTTTTTGCAGATTTCTTAAATCTACACTTTGAATTGCAGAAGCTCGAATTTGGGGGAAGCATGAAGTTAGTTTATGGCGACCCGTTACTGCCATAAAATCTTCGCCATTTTCCGAAAGCCAAAGGTGACTTCGTTGATTACCAGTTACCGGTCGCTACTTTCCCATTCTTGCTTTTTTTTTTCTTACGGAAGTTGTCGAATTCAGTTGCAGGCAACAAAACGAGAGTAATACCGGGAGTCTGTACTTGCACTATACGCACGAATTCTTCTGCGGTTTTGATAGTGTGTCTGTTTTTGCCTAAGGTTATGCCGCGTTGCCACATTCTGTACAACCCCCCCCCTTACTGTAGCAGAGAACCTAGCATGGCCGGTTTCACTGCAAAGCCACTGCTTTATCGGACCTGTCTGCATCTCGAAAATCTGAAAGCGATTTTTAAGGTGGGATGCAGCACCATCATAAATCACTGACACGGTTTGGGAAATTGTAGACACTTATTTCCACGTATTCGAAACTTTTTCTATAACCTATATTTTCGCTTTTCTTTGAGTATTTTTAGAATCTTGTCTATGGCTATGAGTACAGAGCCGAATCGTGTGTTTTGTCGTCGCTTATTACAACAAAACTGTGAGTTGTTCCATATTCCGTTGATAACTGTGAATTTCACTGTGCAGAATAACAGTCCAGTTTTCAACGAAGTCCACATGAAGTAAAATAGAATTTGTATCTTGAAACTTGTTTACGATGCTTTTCTGTAGCAATTAATTCTCTTTGGATTTTCTTAATGTAGTCATGAATTACAATTCTTACAGTTAAACCAGCAATGTACGATACGAAAACGGAAAGTGGCACAGTTTTTTTTTTAACGAGATCATTGTTTTTTCATATGGCGTAGGTAACACTTTCATTTTCAGCAAGATCAAAGACTCCACACTTGTTCCTTTCATTCCAGGACATTCACCACATTCTTGAAGGAGACAGTTGTCATTTTCAGCGGATGATGCTACTAAAGGGAATAGGTCACTCATGACAGCTTCAATACAAGCTGCACCTTTGATTAGTTGCAACGCAGTAGCAGATAACTTAAAATTTGCACAATACACACACACACACACTTCCCTCGCAGGTTGCGGACTGACCCAGTTTAGTCGAATGCTATAAAATTCCGAGTGACCCATTCTTATGCTGAGATTGTACTGATTAAAAGACAGTCCGTAAATTTCTTTGATGGAACGCGTAAGAAAATGTTTCGAATTTTTTAAAACTTTTTGTTGTTTTTCGATTACTGTAATGACATCGCACTTAATTGAGACTTTGTCTGGATCATTCCAAGTCATTACTGAGGTAATAGTTCAGGCTTTTATAAATCAGTGGTGCCCACCCCCCCCCTTATGTCTATGACGCACTCCCCCCAATTGTCTATCCGTAAGTGTTCTTCCATGAAAAAATCTTTTCGATTAATTTTACCCCCCCCTCATCAAACATTTATATAGATTTTACCCCCCCCAAATATTTCAATGACGCAGTTTGCGTCATAGCCCCCCTCTTGTGGGCACCCCTGTATAAATCATCAGAATTTATTGGATGGACATTTTAAGTAAACTTAAAATTTGTGTGTTTCGTAATCGTAATTTCCATTTCAGATTACTTCGGTTTAAGAAAACGGACAAGTAAGGGGGAGGCTCATTTTAGTATTCCAGAGAGCTTTTTGGATCAAAATTATAAGAAAACAACCAGTAAAACCTTTTGTTCTTCATTTATTTAATGTGAACCACAAAGATCATGAAATCATTGCACTTTTTTGTTTCCAGTGTTGCTAACTGTGACATCAAAGTTAACGAAACTTTGCTAACTTCAAAAGGTTGTAGTTAATTCATGAAGCATTGGTCGAGAATGGTATTTGGTGTGTGTATTATTCATGTAAAGTTAAACCATCTGACAAAGTTTCAGAATTTTAAAAGATTGTGTTTTCGAGAAAATGGCGATTTTTGAGAATTTTACAATTTCTCGAATTTTTTGCGACAAAATGGTTGTACACAGAAGCGATACAATTTTTGTTCGGAAAGCAGGTAACTAGGTCTTACCATCCGTGAAAACAGAATTTTAAAATTCGAACCGGAAGTGCTCGAAAAAAATTCGCAAACTTCGACTTTTCAGATAAATTGACGTTCATTTGTTAATTTATGTACAAAAAGATACGCATACGCAAACCAAACTATAATAAGATATAGTTTATTTATATCCCTATCTACATACCACAACAAGAATTAAAACTCTACCTGTCTCCATAGCTGAATGGTGGGACTCCGAAGTTGGCCATTTTCCATGTCTTTTATAATTTATAAATTGTACTCCCCGTCTTTGATAGCTCATTACTTGGCGGGGAAACTTTTTCGATAAAACAAAAAAATATGGGCCACTTAAAAACATGTCTAGTTGCTATAAAAAGTTTCAACAATATCTGAGATGGTGATGGTACATGATCTGCCTGAATTGAGATGGAAGGCACCCTTCGTACGCAGTATCATGGTGTTGAAATTCAGGGCCCGGGGCGACAGATTACGTCGGCGCCCCCGAACATATGTGATCGACAGACAAGCGACGAAGTGCCCATGGAGGGTGGGAGGCGTAATAAAATTTTCAAAAATAATTTCTGCTTTTCGTTGATTTTAAGCACTTTTTATTACTTTTTTGTTCCATTTTATATAAATTAAAACCAATACTGAGAATAAATACAATGCTCTTCCGTAAGAACTTTCAATAATAGTTGTTAACTAAACAGATTCTAGAATCTATATAACAAAAATATATCGGCCAATTCAGAATAATGTAATCTTGTTGCACTAGAAATTCAAGTTAGTCGAAATAATATTTAAGCAGCAAAATACAGAAAGCTTATGTCTCTAGTTTGACGAACCAACCTAAAAATTTAAAACTTTTAATGATTTTCCCAAGATTTAATCATGCTTTTATGACAACAGTAGAAAACCAGCGTTACGAAAGAAATATAAGGTTGATTCATGAACGCTGGGTGGAATCGATATTGATCTGTTTCCCTTCAAAAGAGTATGGTGGCAAGCATGTTTGTTTAATAGTTGCTTCACCTTGAAGTTTTAGAAAATTGACGTGAGTTATTGTAAAATTTACGCCCTTTAAAGTGATTGGTCTGTTCATATCGCACCCGGAACTAAATTTTGCTAAAAGTTTTGTTTGCTCGAAATGTTTGCACTTGCCAGACGGACGTGTCTGAAACGAAAATGATGAAAGTGATATTTCTTGAAACTTTTGGAGGGCTGCATTCGAAATAAAGTGTACAAATTTAACATTTGGTCAATTTTCTGAAAATAAATTGATAAATTAGTTAAATAT
The DNA here is from genome assembly GCF_964235325.1 of Thermobia domestica. NCBI lineage: Eukaryota > Metazoa > Arthropoda > Insecta > Zygentoma > Lepismatidae > Thermobia > Thermobia domestica. Next base: position 62,863,027 of record NC_137467.1, read on the forward strand.
AAGATGCTTAATTAATTACCATTTAAAATGTATTTTTTTTAATAGTATATAATTTGCTTCAGTTTATTAAAGAGTTGTTTTCTGTACCAGAAAATTGTTAACAAACCTATGTGTATTTGTATTTCAAATTCGGTGTTAAAAGGAGACTGGTTAAAACCTCCTTTTAAACCATTTGCTCACAGGAGTTCTCTCTTCTGGTGCAATGCTCGCTTCGGCTTTTTTGGCACCGGTCCATGGCATCTTAACCAATGATTACGGCGCCTTGGAACTTTGTAAGGTCCCACTTCTCATCACATGTCAACACCCTGTCTAGAAATGGCTCCCTGCTCACACGATACAGCAAAGAAACACAGGAGTTCGTTCGCATTGTCTTCTGGTCCAGAGTCATTCAACTCATGGTGTGAGGACCAATTGAACACAGACGTCCAAAAAAGGCGACAATTTCCTTGGTCAATTTACATGTTTGTATTAAACAGAGTTACCTTGTAGGGTTTATCTCTGAGGTCACACCCGGAACCTTTTCCTAATTTTTTAAGAGGAAAAGATAAGCATGCTAAAGCTTGAAATGTCTTAATAGCTCTAGAGTGTTTTATTGATTTATAAGTGTCAATGTCAGTTGTTTGCGATTGAGGAATGGTATCCGTGGTTTGACAGCCCGTATGTGTCACACCCATATCGCAGATTTTTTTCACTTATACGAAATTAAATTTGAGTTGAAAACCGATATTTTGACGATAGTAAAACACAAATATTTTGGCATTTTAATAATAACAAAAACTAGCTTAAGAGTCTTTGATGTTTAAAACACGGCACGCTTTGTAGTATCAAACTGTCATACCCGGAACTCCTGGATTGGCCGATATGTATGTACTTATTTACTACCTTACTTAGGCTTTCGCTAATGCAGAGATGCAAATAACTGGTCGGTACGGGCGAGTTTATAAACAGTAAAGGCTATACAAAAATCATGATTGGGATGTGGGCTAGTAGCTTACTTCTTGGGCTAGTAATATCTTGTTCCTTATTTGCATCCCTGCGTTAGTGTATTTTCACGTACTCTCATGTCCAAAATTATTGTCGCATATCTTTAAATATGTTGCCGTAGGAATATAATTTAATAACGAATTCGTCCGGTATTTCTTATAATGTTAGTATGTGTATAATTGGCAAAGACATCAATGTGGCAAATTTCATGTCAAAAGAGCAATAAATAAGAAAAATGAAACGAAAATAAAACTTTCTTATCCATTTAGCGACATTTTCTTTCGTATTTATAATTCTTATAAAATTTACCACAGGATGACCTGTCATCTATTTTTCACAATCGGTGTATTTCTGCATAGTTTATGGAAGCTGTAATTTATGTTTACACGTGGAACGCTAGTACCATGGTAAAATTACCAGTGGTATTCAAACTCCCACCATTGTCAAAACCCTCTCGTTTCACGACCTTCGCTATCGCACCTGCTTCTGTCCGATGCACCCGTGCTGACGATCGGACCCCTCTTCGCCATTCCCACACCTGGTTAGGTAGCATTCGTGCTTTTAGTGATCACCTAGCACAGGTTGGTTTGTGTTTTACACTATAGATCTTATGCCATACATTCGGACGTCATATTTATATGCAAATCGTGAAAGAGAGGTAGATTTTCAAAAATTTCTTTTGATGATCCCCTTGAATTTTATCCATGCCATGTGAGATATTTTCATATGGCTCAGCGCAAATCATTTAGGAAAGAATAAGAAGGAAATTAGTGAGAAATTATAATTTTTCAACAATTATTTCGAGCGGTGCGCTAAAAGTAAACCTGGATGGTCAGAAGATAACTTAGGCTTATATCAGTTGTTTTTTTCACTTGTTTTGTGTCCAGCTTCTCTCACCTGATGTCGCTTCAATGGAAATTGCGAATTTTTTTTTTCGAAATAGACCGTGCTGTAAAGAAGAGTAATCTATAGGATGGTTCAGAATACAGGAAATGACAGCAGGATTTACTAACGTGTAACTAACATATATAACAATTGTATTAGTTAAATATGTGTTGTATTGAATGTGATTGTGTCTACTGTAATTCTGAGATGTTCGCTTCTTCGGGACCAAGGTGCGTTTGAGTATATCATCAGTTTAACCAGCTACAAGTCTGTGTGGCCAGCACAGAGGAATACCTAGCAACCAGAGATGTACTCATTCACTTCATAGTCATGGGAGAAAGAATCGGAACTCAGAGGACCTGCCCTACAAGTGTACTATCTGAATAAAGTTTGCGCAACGGAAAAAATAAAAGAAACTCGAAATTTTGGAAAAATAAAAAAATTCGGGATTCGTGACATTCAACGATGGGTTCCCCGTAAAAATTTCCTTTGTCATTTCCCTTCAGATTTGTTAGCACGACTGATAGGAAGACGAACTATTATGCACTTACTGATCAAGCTGTACTATACCAGCCAAATAAAATTTCATGTTCTGCTGTACTATTTCTTTCAAGTACGAAATAAAACAGGTTTTATTCTATCTAAACCTTTACTTGTTTCAAGAAAGCTGCATAATATTCTTACAAGATTGTTTACATATGATAGGGAGCAATGATACGTTCTTTTTACGCTCCTATGGCTAATCTCTACTTAAGTACATGTCACTACTCGTGAACAAGTATTTTTCTTTAAATTTCACATACACACATGCCATTCTTAATTTATCACACGCATCGCATCAACTTCCACATACTTAAATTCTTTTCACTTTCCACCACACTTAAATCATTTGCTTGGTTTATATGTATGTGCCCGTGTGCGTGGGTTTTCTCGGGGTTCTCCCGTTTCCTCCCACTTTCTTCATTCCACCATTTCATTCATTACTCATCATCACCGTCTCCTTTAGCCTAACCGACATAACCGTGGGACGTAAAACTTAAAGATTTCATTTCATTTTTTTTTATATGTATGTGCCTTCTTTCGTTTTGTATTATAGGCATCACAGCTTTGCTACATACATCTCAGGAAAACCTTAACCTAACATGCACAATAAAGGAATAATATATACACAAAGTTATGAAATCTTTATCTAATCTAACTTACAACGCATTCACACACTCACACCAAAAGAAACGTTATTATTTCCTTCTTAAAAACGTTTCAGTTAGCATTCAAGGCCAGTGTTAATATCGTGAAGCGATTTTGCCACTTACTGCTTGTCTGCTTCTATATGAATAAAAGCACGATATGCAAAACCAGTTGCCTCTATGGAAATTTTAATAAAAAAAACACACATATATATATATCAGCTTTAAGCCAAAATACAGCTTTGGAATAAACTTTCAAAAGAATACTTTAGATAAAATCTATGTATATAATATAGATTCGATACCAGAGAACGTCACTCCTATCTACTATCCCATTTGTTTATATAAGGGTCGAAACAATACATGGCCAAACAAGTAAAATCATAAAATAAGAAAACGAATACGACTGCATATCTGAGATTAGGCTGACTTTAAACGTTGTTGTCTTAGGATGTTCGTTTTTAAACGAAATTACGTCAAAGGAATCTAACCTTACGTTATATCAATAATATATTCTATTTCCCCCTTTTCTAATTGAACTCAAGCCGTCACTTATTCTCTGAGTAATTAGTTAGATCCTTTCGGAACAGAAGGGATTACGAATGCATGCTTATACTGCTATATTTTACGAAACACTATTGTGACACTGTGTCTAACTCGATTAATTTTGAAGGTTAAAAATATATATTTCCAATGCAGGTTTTGAGTTTTGACACTCTGTTTCACTCAAGATTAAAACCAAAACATCACTTACAGTTATCCAGATGGAAGTATAATCACACCCTTTGAAATCTGAAGTACTGTCCCTTTATGAATCAGCACAAGACATTCTACTCACAAACCGGAATTTTCATCTTCATTTCTCCCAGATTTAACTTTTCAGTCATCCAAAAAAAAAGTTTCACATGAGGCAGAATAAAGTGTATTTTGATATTGAACGGTTTATCTAAAGATAAGCATTCCTCGTTCCTTCAAAAAATTAAAAATTTCTTAACTTCAACACTTAAATCATATCAGCATTCGCCATGCTGGCGAAATCAACAAAAAGCTGCCTCACCAAATTTTTACACTGTTTGTTTCGTTCCGTTCAGCTGCTAACTTCTAAATCGTAAAATTTTTGGCTGAATAAATTTTAAAAACTAATTTCGCATAACTGTTCTGCAGCAATGTTTTTAACCACTTGATTTTCTCTAAAGAATCGACTGGCAGTATATAGCTACTGCTCTTCTGAAACTGACGCCACTCAAGACCACAACAATATGGCGTAATAATACAAAGATCGGCTAAAGAACAAAATACGAGATACTTTAAAGGAAAGTGACCAATTATAGATAATTTCGTAAATCTGTTCTACTAACGTCATTCGAGACAAGATTGAAGATGAACGTAAAATTGAGTAAATTTTGACGAATTTCTATCAAGATGGCTGATAATTGAAGAGTTTTTATGAATGATATTTTAAATTAAAAATTTTAAAGAAATTTCTGGGAGAGCTTTCAGGATGATTTGACGTAGGAAAAGCGTTCTACTGATAAAAGTGAAGAGAAATATGTTAAAATCTTAAAGAAAATATAAGAAATCAAGGCAGAAATGAACAAAATATATAGAATAAATGCAAAATAAATCCTAACTTATTCTAAACACTTCCTAACCTAATCCTACCTCTAATATTACCAAAAACAAATAAATCTCAATATTGCACCGCTACAACTTCTACATCTTATCTGACATTGTTATACGATATTATACAGGGTGTGCGAAAATTCCCTAACATGATAACTCCATGTTGGGAGATATCATTTTCCGGGGACCTTGGAGAAAGGAAAAAAATCTGATATTGTATATATTGACGAGAGAGAAATTGAATTTTCAGTAACGAAAAAAAGGTTGATTTCTTGTAACTCATTGCTCAAAAGCCATTTAAAATGACGCTATTACGAAAGGAGACACGTAATAATATTTTTACCCTTATTAGTCAGTAATACTATTAAGTGTATATACATTTAAATAAAAGGAGAAATTTCGAACAGGTATAAGGCATTTAAACTGGAAGACATAAGATAACTAATTGGGAAATGGAATTCGCAACAGAAAATATTAATTCCCTGTGTATAGTATACAGATAAATTACTTTGAAAGAGTCAGCATCTATTCAGATTTTGTAACATTATAAGAAATTTACATTATTAAGTTTCTACAGCAAAGTATTAAACAATGTATTGGGTCATGGCCTCTCAGTGGTGAAGCCCCTACATCTGGGTTCTGATTCGTTCCCCAGTCAAGTCTCTGTGGCGGTCACCATCGTGTGTTTCCTTGAGGTACTTCCATTTCCTCCCTTATTCTAGTTTCACCGGTTGATCCGCCATCATTCATTTACTTTAGTAATTTGTCTTAACCTAGAGAGCACAATCGTGACGTTAACACACTCAATTTTGTTTTTACAAATCAACATAATCAGTTGTGCTACTAGCGGTAAACCAAATTATAATCATGTTTTGTTTTATTCCATATTTTTTATATTTCAAGTACGCAAAGAGGTCACAGATTATCAGAACATTTCTTGTCTTATAATTAATGCTTTTTCATAGTCCTGGAATTCAAATCGCAACGTAAAAGGGAATTGCATGCGGGGAAATTTGCACTGAAATTCACGTATTATTGGCTACTGCTTAAATAGCGTTTCACATAGATTCGCCGCAGTATGAGAATTTTTAATCGACTATACATAGAAAATATTACCGCTGAAACATGCAAATTTTCTGATTTTTATTCCATTCTGATCTGATTATTAAACTACTGTTCACTACTAATTATCTTTGTATAAGGTAAGCATTTTAAGTCAATTCGAGACTTTTTGTAAAAGGTGGGGAACAAGCTTCAGCAAGTAGAAATTGCTTATTTATCCCGATAATCCACTTTTATAGTTGCAGATTTATCAACTAATTTACAAAAGTATAGTTTAGGAAGTTTTATCAGTGTATCTGTATCATTTTAGGACAACCTGCGTCACATCGTCATCACAGTTAATGTTCCATCGCATCTAATAATGCTGCAAAATATACTGGATCTTTGTCTTAACGCTCCACCTATTCAATGCAGACTTCAAGTCCTCTGATCCGTCAAAAACGGAAAGCTGTTTTAAAACATAGCTGTACTAACTTTTAGAAAAAGCAAAAGAAAAATCATGAAACATTTGTTTGCTATTTCTAGTGTGAGCGTATTCCTTACATCTCGAGAGAATTTACAAAATAATAGTTTTCTAATAAATTGTCTTGTAATTACGTAATTATCCAAAGTTATTACTTTGAGTACTTAGTATTTACTACATGAATGATAGTTTGTATACAACATATATGTAGTTATTCATTTGTCATGTTTCATTTTGTAATAAGTATCATGAATGAGAAACAAAGCGGCAAACTTTAGAAATATTAACAATATATAATGACGTGTAATTCTGTAAATGCTGCGAAAAGATTAAATTTACGAGGACAGTCCATAAGTGTGAGTTTTAGGTTTGGAAAGCATTGCTAAAATGTACTTATGTGTAATGAAATGGTAATTTTTAGTTTTTTGTTCGGTTTGTAATGTTAAGTAGATTCATTTAAAAATTAAACTATAAACCTCCTGAAGTATGAGTGAAGATTCCGGAAGTATCGTCCAACCACTAACAAGCAAAAAGTTAAGAAGTTATTCCTCCGTGCAACATTTTGTGTATAAAAGAAGGGCTCCATTTTAAGATTAATTCTTATTACAAGTATGTTTTGTTTCAGGTCACTGCTCTTGGTGCCAGAGTGGAGATGAGTGTAAATGTACGTAACGAAAAATTTCAGTCCGATGCAGTTGTTGTTTTAGATAGGCTAACGAATATTTCTTCATCAAAGGAAAATACTGCCCTGAATAAAAAAGGAACTATGCCTAATGATTTCAAGATTCAAGATCATATCTCAGAATTGTGCTTCGACATGAAAATTAAAAAAGCAATTGTGTTATGCGAAAAGTTACCATTGGTTGATACACATGATAAATATATGTTTGATGTTAAAGGATATGTTTCACCATTTTACAATGGACATACGAATATCACGCCGAAATCATTGTTTTGCGCCGAAAATAATGTTAGTGAAAATATTCGTATGCCAGATGTAACTAAACATATAAAACCAAAATTTATAAGCAATGAGTACGAACAGTTCCTAGAATTGGAGGCTGATTGCAAAGAATGGTTTAGAAAGTCAGAAACTTATACAAATCCAGCTAAAGTTACATCTGTTGACTATAGAAGTGAGAACTTGAAAAATGTGCATTCTAAATTGAAAAAAGCTTCAGTTGAAATAAAATATCACATTGCTGGGAGCGGAGATGAACCAAATTACAACACTGCTTCAAAATCGCATGTACCTCTTAAATCGAAACTTGTTGAGAAACTAGAATGTAATATTAAAAGCACTAACATTAATATTGAATCTTCTAACAATTTGCTGGACAGCAGGTAAGTAAACATTTTGTGTGACTTCTATTTTTTTTGTGTGTGTAGTCCCGAACGACTAGTGGTTTAAACAGAGGTAAGATAATACGAGGAGAAGTCAAAAAGTAAAGGGACTTGCAATTTCTCGCACTAGGGTTTGGTAACGCTGCTAGTATCCAGCGCTGAATTAGTGTCGTCTGCAGCAGTTCTATGCGACATGTCACTCTTATTTCTGCGTTAGTCGTTGGAGTGTAGCAGACTTAAACATGGCAGCTCCATTGTTGATCTGCACCAAGTAGGAAATGAGGGCAGTGATTAGCTTTTTGTTTGCGGAAGGTGTTAGATCTGCGGAAGTTATTCGTCGATTGCAAGCTCAGTATGGTGACAGCTTGTAATCAGGAAGCAAGATCTACGAGTGGATAGAGCGTTTCAGACAGGAAAGAATTCTTTATCTGACGAGGAATTATCGGGCAAACCATTGACGTCAACGATTGAGGACAATTTGAAAGTCGCTGAGGGTATGGTGTTGGAAAACAGACGAATCACAATAGACGAAATCGCTAATACTTTACATATCATAGTTCAGCGTATTCCATCTTACACGACAGTAAATTTTGGAACAAGGTGCAAGGTGGGTACCCAAAAAATGTCAGCACAGCGTAAGGCACAAAGGTGTGATATCTCTCGTAAACATTTTGCCTATTATCGTCGAGAGAGAGATAGATCTTTGCAGCAAAACGGTACTCTAGATTAAACTTAGGTACTTCTTCACGAATCGCTAAGTAAGGCTGCAAGTGTTTGCAAAAACACCCATCTTCGCCAGAGGTTAAGAAATTTGTACAACAATCAGCTGGCAAGATTATGCTAACATTTTCCTGGGGCATGGAAAGTGTGGTTGCCGGTCATTTCACCCCAAGAGGCGAAACTGTTAACAGTGAGAACTATTGTGATATGTTGCGAACTGAGCTGACACCTGCAGCCAGATCCAAACGTCGTGGAAAGCTGCGGAAAAGTCTTCTCTGCAGCAAAATAACAATCGGTTTCATTCTGCCAAACGGACGAGCGAAACAACAGAGTTTGAACCAGAATTGCTGGAACACGTGCCATACAGTCCAGACCTGTTCCCAAGCGATTTTGGTATGTTTCGACTACCGAAGAAAGCTCTCAGGGAAAGATGATATGGAACTGATGCAAAAATTATTAATTCGATGCAAAATAGGTTACAGGTGCAACCGAAGATCTTTCTTTTTGACAGAATCAAAAAAAAAAAAAAAAAACTTGTGAACATTGGGAAAAATGGGTGGAAGTGTAGGGAGAGTATATGGGAGAGTAATGTATGTTTCAGTTTTCTATCATTAGGATAAATGTATCTTTTCTCAAGTGCCTTCACTTTTTTGACTTCTTCTTGTGCATTCTGCTAAATCAAAGATTACAACCACGTAGAAAATGTGCATACATCATACAAATGTATTGGTGAAGAGTACATTGAAAATATTCCGTCTATTTTATGTTGCAATGAGAACAGTCCATGTGTTCTGTATACATTAACAGTAATTATAAGATCTGTTTCCTATTTACATATAATTGGTCACCGATACTCCCTTCAAAAATTCTTCAAATTACGAAAGTGTCCCAACATAAAAAATTAGGTTTTCTAGCATTATATGACGAAAGTTCTCTGGTTCCACTGGATAATGTTAAAGGTATTGTAGTGTCTAGCGTAAGAACTGTCATACACGTAAAATCCATATCGTGTTTGTGATTTCATTATTTTACTGTAAAGCAAGAATGAAACATGAGAATTGATAAATGTTTAAAGTTAGCTCTATTAAACTATGGCTATTTTATAACACATCAAATTGAAATGTGTTACAGGTAATGCAGACGGAGCAAAGCACATAATACTACGAAGCACATTACTAGCAAATTTGATAATATATTTTGAACAAATAGAAAGTTGAAAATTTTACTTCTTTCAAAATGCTTTATTTAAAACAAAGGTTGCATATGTACCTCATTCAATGTTATACGTTATTTTTAACAGATCCGAAGATCATAATGGTGTTTACAGCAATTTGATATCTCAACCCGTTCCAAAAATGTAGTAAATATTTTTAACCATGTGCAACCGTGTTTGAAGTTACGCAATTTCTAGAAGTTTTCATACTTACCATCTTGTTGTAATTATAAGTGAAGGTAAATAAGAGTTGGTTCAAAAACTTCTGCAATCACACCATTGTAATCTGTATAATAATCTTTCGCATATTTTTCGATTTCTCCGGAATAGTGTTTAGATAAAATTGCTGTAAGGTTGCTGTATAAATTTGCTGTAAACTACGTTATGACCTTTGTATTTATTGAAAATCATCCATTTAATTTTTTGTGATAGTTATCTGGAAACTTTTCCGAAATTAATCTCTTTTAAAAATCAACTTTTCATTTATTCGTAACGTAGTTTCTACTTTTCGAAATACATCAATGATGAGCGTATTATTTGATACCAATCTACTTAGATGTGAATTATTCTGTTTGTCTCACTTGTCTTACTAGTGTAGTTTGGTTCCTTGTCGATGTTTATAATACAGTAGTGTCTTTAGCTTGTGACAATAAATAATAAGTGTAGTATTGTATGTTATCGCTTAATGTAGTATAATTTGAAATAATATAACTTCTTGTTGGGTTGGCAGCACTGTTAATTAGCTGCTTTGAACAGTGAGCATAAAATCACCCTCAGATCGGTGATATGAAATTTCAACATGTTTTACCTAGTAATCCAAAATTTACAACAGCGTATCAAAATAAATGATCCACCATGTATATTAATCCCTGTTTGTAATATCTTTCGAATGAATTCTGTACTTTGATTCAGAAAATTGAGTAGAAAGTGTATTTTACCTGTCGTGCACTTTAATAATATTAATTTAACGGCAGCTGCTACGTACACGATACAAGTAAATGAATGGCTTACTTATAAATAATCTTTTAGGTAGCTCCATACCGATATCAATTGTGGACTGCTCTCGGGGCTTACTCTGAACACAGAGGCCTTTTCTTTGTTTAATCTTCATTCCTTTTATATCGGGGAATGCAATAAAGAAAATGTTAATTGGTTTAACAAAAGTCTTTTCATTTTTAAACTATGTTTTGGCCAAGAGGGAATGAAACGAATAATTTAAAGAATACAGCGTCTACAACGGTTGTAATCCTACTATGTAAAGGGCTGTTGGGATAAGTATCAGTTTCTTCAAATCAAAATCAAATATGTAGATCACAACGTATTCAGAAATCCGAAATTTCCTTTAAGAAGTCATCAGGAGTCTATTTTAGTCTCATACCCCAAAATGTTCCCGGATTGAAAACACTTATTTTTCACAACAAATTAATTTTTATTGCTAAAGTTACTTCATTTGTGTTAGTTGGAAAACTGAATTGGATGTACAAGTTCACAGTAACGAATTTCAACAATTCAGGAACCTATTACATAAAGTACAATTGAACGATCCGTTTAATGCCAGAGCTGATAGTACCAATTATTGGTAATAGTACGTATGGTGTTGGTGAGCAATTATTCCACAGGAAAGCTAAGCTTAATTGTCTACTGTAGCATTTTCTACCACAGCTAATAGATGCAGATAAAAATTACAAAGAATTTCAAAATAAAACCTGACTAACATTCACATTGAAAAAAAAATCCACAAATATTTATTCTGTAGACTACGTGTGGCAAGCACCGGGTTTTTATTTACTATTAATATTATTTGCACAATAGGCTACTGTACCCTTAGCGTAGTCAGTCTTCTTCAGTGCGAACAGTTCCGGGTTCTATTCTCGTTAAACACAGGACATTCGTTTATCCTTAGTCATTTCCTGGGTTTCCTTTTCACACCAGAAAATGCTAGGGTGTTACATAACATGATGCAGATCTCTGTCTTCTTGCTTCCCAGGGTAGTATGCACTCCTACCAACGTGATGCTTCATATGTGACAGCTTGAAAGCATAGGTGTCGGTCATGCCCAGAAGTATGTCCTAAAAGAAAATAGCAACATTTGCATTTTAATTTCATTGCTTAATTATGATTACTTTGTACTAAAACAAATTTCAAACATGCGAAAGTTGCGAAGTTGAGCCACATCTATATATTAAGTCCGGAAACAAAAGTAATTTAGTGATGCAGGTTATGTACTGCACCTTAGAAGTTTTGCAAAGTCAGTCCTTAACATCACAACCTTCTAGCTGATAAATGCATAACATGTGAGATGAGTTCATCTTTTGGGAACCCCAGCAATCAGCCATGTCTACTTCAATAGAAGAAATCTTAAAACATCTTTCTCAAATACTCTTCGAGAACACAAAAAATAAGTTACCGAGCACATTACTGATGGTTTAAAGTGGAATTTGACTAGGATCCCTAAATCCAAATTTCATAATTCATGTTAAGCCGTTCAAATAAAGCTCTATGTAAAAAATTATAAACCATAAAAAAAATTAAAAGACACAAACTTTAGCGACGAGTAAACTTCGAAGTGTTTGGCATTGGCAAAAGAAAATTTCCTTTGCTGGTGGATGTGATGTACAAAAAAAAAAATATGATAAACGAATGATACGATGACTATGGAAACAAACGCACAATTCTTTCCGAAGGCATGTTTGAGCAGCTTGGAATAATATAAAGTGGTAGAGATATGTAGCAGGTCACCTCTTTTGTTGTAAGTACTTCACGGCAGTTAAAACAATAAAAGGATAAAATGGTTCGCAATATTTCCTTCGCTTAGCAGAAGGGATAGTGCGAACGGTCAATTTTTTGGTAGAGCGCAAACTATGAGAATTATGGTCCATGACCTGTATGAAAACCCAATCACTCAGGAGAATATATAGAGTCTGATGTTCTCAGAGTTAACAATTTTTGAAAACTTAAGTGGAGATTTATTAGATCATTAATACCTTCGCAATACAAGTAAAGTAGCTTAGTCAACTACGGGAACGACGAATAACCAGTGTACATTGCAGCCTGATACGGCTAATAGTAAAGGTATAATGTATTTAGAAATTGAATTGTTTCAAGTTATTACCTGGTACAATAATACGGTACCGAGGAAATTTTTGTATGATGTGCGCGCAGAACAGACATTGCAGAGTGCATTCAAAATTTGCGTCTTCAAATGTATGAACCATACCATCTCAAAGCTGCGACCAAATAATGAGAATGATCGCACTGGAGTTGTCCTATCTAAGAAGGAACACTAATTGCAAAGAAACCGAAAGGGTGATTTAAACAGAGAAAAGCTCATCCCTGTCTATGTCAATGATTCTAAAATTATTGCTGGCAGATAATCAAGCAAAGATAAGAAAACGGAATCTTGTTAAGAAGACGAGAAACAACGGAATTGGTCTTTACAAGTGAAGGCATTGGGAGTGTTGGACAAACGTTCCACTTTTATCCTCAAATGTCCAAACAAATATAATCCAGATTGGAAAGAGAAAATGTATTAGAACTAAATTGAAAAGAGAGACTGCTGTAGTATTAGAACTGGAAGTGTTCGTAAAATCCACACAAACAGTATCTAAAATCGAAAAGCAAAGTACATTCCACATTAACGCAATCTAAAATCGAAAAGCAATTTAAGTTGTTCATCTGTGTTTTTGGTTATGGAAAATAATACGTGTTTGAATTATGTAGTATATAATTTTGAAAGCGAAGTTAATAAAGTTCCATTAAAACTGTTGTGCAGTTTACGAAAATTAATTGAATCCCTTCGATAGGCAATTCACAGATATTACTACTTGATTTCAAAGTTTTTAGAAGAGTGGCAGTCAGGATCCTGCACCTACTTTTAGTACTGTTTATTCGCCAATTTTAGTTACGACATATTAGATTGGATTTTATAAATACATGTGGAAGCTGGATAGGCTTTGGCTTAAAATTCCCTTTTTTTAAATCGATGCTTTCTCATTGATATATATATTTTATCTGTTGGGAATATTTTATCCATCAAAAGATTTGGGTTATGTTTCAAATAGGATTTTGTTGTTAGCGTCCTAATTAAAATGAACCATACTCAAAAATATTTCTGGTCATTCGACAATCTGCTTAATTTGGTAACGTAATTTAGGTTACTAAATTATGTTTTCTAATTCAAAACTTTTCCCCCAGTTGAGTTTTTTTTAAACTACAAGCTGTTTTATCAGTGAAATCCTTAATCGCAGAATTAATTTTTAACGTTACTTAATTTCATACATGTTGTACTAAAAATGTTGGTTTGTAATACATGGATAACAAATCATAGTTTTTGATTAAAATATTAACTAATATTTTGCCTCCGAATTTCAAGGGAACTATAAATATGATTTATTTATTCCCTTAAAACAATTAACGTATGACGTATAGGAAATGCTAGATTTCCCTCTCCCGCAATACCAATGTGCTATATGCTAATAAAACATGGTAGCAGTAATCTTATGAAATACTTATTTGCGAACAGTGTTGTCGTTATGGAAACCAGAGATGTGCCTCCAGAATATCACCCGATCGCTTCTAGTTCATTACTCAGACATATTTTGGTTATTTAATATTTCAGGACTGAAGCATAAGGAAAAAATATCGCAGGTTGTTGCTAAAGGTATCTTCTCGCCAAGAGGGTCCTGCGTCGGTCTAGAGATCATGTAATGTTATTAGTATTAACATCCGACCTTCTATATCTGTATCCTAAAATCACAAAGAGGTACATATTACGTGAGAATTTCAATATAAACCTATTAAGGGTAACACCAAAGAGAAATTATGAAATTTCTTATATGTTTGTACAGTTATTCATAGTTACAAATTTAAAGGTCTCCTACTTTATTTTTAATAATGGTCACTCGAACTATTGTTTACTATAATAATAATATTTTTGTCACGTTTTTCACAGGATTTGTAAGCAGACGCAGTCAGGCAATAAGAACAATAATAAAGAGCTAGATATGGATCAAACTTCACTTATGGGAAACTACTTAGGACTATCGTCAGTCCGTAAACTCAAACAGCGAAGAAATAGTACCAAGATTGCTTATCGGAAAGATAGTCAGAAAATGATTCATACTAAAGCTGTGTTGGACATTCTAGGTGATGTTATTAGATGTATTTTATGTGGAAAAAGTTTCAGAAACATGACTATAATTCATAAACATATGAAATTGCACAACATTCGTTTGTGTGCTGAGTGTGGTAACGTGTATGTTGATGAAGAAAACCTAAAAAATCATATTTCATTTCATTGCAAATATAACTCCTTCACGTGTTCGACGTGTGGTAAAGGATTTCAAGATAGGGGCAGTTTAAACATTCATTCTAGAGTGCATACTGGTTATAGGCCATTTTCTTGTGAAGCTTGTGGACGAAGTTTTACACAGGAAAGTGCCCTTAGAAATCATTTGAGTGTTCACACCGGTAGAAAAGACTTCGTTTGTAACGAATGTGGAAAATGTTTTGCAGTGAAAGCAAATTTCAAAGTTCATCTTCGTACTCACTCTGGAGTGAAGCCCTTTATTTGTAGTGAATGTGACAAATCATTTTCAGATAGTAGTGCATTTAGAAGGCATAAAATTATTCATAGTAAAATGAAACCATATAAATGTTCCGATTGCTCACAGGCATTTGCGGATTATGCCGCTTTAGTCAGGCATAAACAAAGCCATGAGAAACAGAAATATGTCTGTAATGAATGTGGCAAATGCTTCACTGTAAGGTCGGGCTTTTTATTTCATTTGAGTACACATAAAGCACAGAAGTGTTACGAATGTGAAGTTTGCAACAAAGCATTTGCAAAGAAATCATATTTGTCAATTCATTTAAAAAGTCATTATTCTTCATATAACTGTTGGTGTGATATTTGTGGCGCACGTATCGCGAAGAAAGCCTACCTTGTAACACATATGAAGAGACATCTGAATACAGTTCCCACACAGGAATGAAATATTTTCAAAACGTTTCTAAAACGTAGGATCATTTTCCTTCAGAAAATGTATCCTATTTCCCTTAAGGAAATATATTCCATATGTTGTTAAAAAAAATTTCCAAATAATACTGAAAATATTTTCGCAATATACTCAAAAACGTTGTAGAAACATTTTATACGCCGTTAGAAAAGTTTTCCAAACAATGTTTTCTGTACCATTTCCACACATTACTAAAAATGTATTTGAAACCTTTTATACAATGTTAACGGAATGGTTTTTAAAATGTTTCGCATGGAATATTTTAAAGTCATTTGCCAATAACACTGAAAATCATTTGTCTAAAATAAAGATTTTTTTTTGTAAATATTTTTACAATGTATTGGTTACTTAGTTGAAATGTTTTCTGAAGATTTCTAATCCATTTTTAACAAAAATTAATGTTCTGTAAAATAATAATTTTAAAATATTTTCCACTCATACCAAAAAATATTTTCTATACATGACAAAAAATATTTAGTGAATGTTTTCCGTACATCACAGAAAATATTTACTGAACATTTTCTGTGCATGACAAAATATTAAGAGAATATTTTCTGTACATGACAATATTTAGAGAACATTTTCTGTACGTGACAAAATATTTAGAGAATATTTTCTGTACAAGACAGAAAATATTCAGAGAATATAAGGTAGACATATCAAAAACATTTTCAAATTATTTTCCTTGGTGTTTTGTAACAGTAGAAAATGTCTAGAAAATATTTAACTAGTTTCAGATATGAATTTGTGCTAAGAAAGAAAATATTTACGATTCATTTTTCAAATAGCAATTGATATGTTTTTGATTTGTTATTGTCTGTAGTTTCAGAACGTACTTAAAATACTTTCTAACGAATTCTGGTTTTCACATAGAATATTTTTAATTCCTTCTGAATATTTTTTCATTACCACGATAATACCAACAATTTGAAATACATTTCTTTCTTCAATACTGAAGGAAATGCGTACTGAACAGTTTTCCAACTCTTGTAAGTTAAAATATCTGGATTTTATTTTTACAAATTGATGGGATGGTAGAAGTCTGTGTATGTTGGAACCGGTTTAGAACACACAGAAACTTCTATTATCACATAAATTTGTGGAAATAAATTCTAGTATTCTAACTTGTAGGTTGAAGAAAGAAATGTATTTCAAACTGTAGGTGTTATGGCGGTAATGACGGAAAAATATTCTGAAAGAATTTAAAATATTTCTCTGCGAAAAACAGAAAATGTTAGAAAATACTTTAAGTACGTTCTGAAACTACATACAACAACAAATCAAAAACATCAAAAAATATGCTATTTGAAAAATAAATTGTAAATATTTTCTTTGTTAGCACAAATTCGTCTGAAACTAGTTTAATATTTTCTTAACAATTGCTACTGCTACAAAACACCAAGAAAAGTAATTTGAAAATGTTTTTGGTTTGTCTACTTTATATTCTCTGAATATTTTCTATCATATACAGAAAATATTTTCTAAATATTTTGACATGCATCCGGGATCCCTTAATATCAGAAGGCGACACCACAGGGGGCACTGTGCAGTACAAGTGGAGAAAACTAAATTATCTCGGACACACTACATTCTATATCTATGCTAATATTCATTGAAAAATAATACGGAGGAACAACAACAATCGCAACAAATCACACGCATTTTGTGAAAAGTATTCTTAATGGAACTCCTAAAATAAATTGCTATAGTACAGTTTCTTACAAAAGTATTAAAAATATACGAAACTTACAAAAACGTGTATATAATGAGTTTTTCTTATAAAGAATCACTATAAAACGTGATCATATCACCATGAAACCATTTTATTGCACCATGACTTAACACAAGGACGACGTGGACCCCTCAGATGTCCACAGTCGAGGAGTCTTAATTGTGCTCTTCGTTGTATGTTTTACACAACACTAAAACAGCTATTGTAGTGCGTAGAATAAATGACAGAGCACAAGAAAGACATCCCAGTTATCAACATGTGAGTGGTACATGTTGTCCTTGTGTTGAAAGTCATGATGAAATAACTCGAGTATAAAGAAATCAGCTCTAATAAGCTAAAGTACATAATTACAAAAGGAAAGAAAGTGCGAGACTGGACTAAGATTTGAACCTGTAACTTCAACTTACCTTGACGATGCATTAGTCACTAGGCTACTCACTTTCCGAATAGTCATTCATTCTACCACTCGTGAAGTCAGTGCTCAAGCAACCAGACCGCATTGACTATACCGCAACTTGTGAAGTACTTGTTGGGCAACCAGTGTCTATACTACAGAACCCCACTCGTGGTAAGATTTATACATGATAAATGGGGAAAATAACTTATTGTATATCATGTAAATATTTAATGCGATATACAATCGATTATTTCTTTGAGTTATCGTATATAATAGAGATATTATCCTTAAAATGATATAAATTCCACTATCCTACATTACTTATGATTACATAACAAACCGAAACCCAAATAAAGGAATGAAACTTTAAAAGACAATACATAAAATAAAATCCTGTACATTTATTGAGAATAATTACTTAATTTTACATTAAGTATACATTTGTAGTAAACAAAAAGTCTATATTAATTTAAGTCTACTAATTGCATACCGTACATTATAATAGTTTGAAATGTATATACACCTCATCAGTGTATCAATTTCAACAAGTTTTATATAACATTAAAAAAACACTTTGTAAGAAAAGTTCGAACAGAGCTGCACCTTACAAACTCTTCCCCACACCCTAGTATTGTAGTTCAGAAGATGACTATACCAATCACCGAAAACCAAGCAACAGAATCATGCGTTTATTTACGTCCCCCCTCCCCTCAACACACACAAAATAAGTTAAACTATTTCTTGAAAAGTTCTGTCACCTTCATCTAAGAATATATTTAACGATACGAAGTAGGTATATTATACATTACTTTAGAATCTGAAGTGTGATTTAACTGGCATAAATTAAAACTGAGCATAATATGCACGCAAATTAGCTTAAATGAGTTCCATACACATCACACGAAGCGAGCTACAAAAAAAAATCACAGTCAATAAGAATTATCTAGATCTTCAGTCTGTATTTTTAAATTGGTGTTATGTTGACGCTATGAATTTTGGGCTTCCTATACTAAATGTCTCCATGCTAAATGTATCTCTATACATAAAACGTTTTTCGTCCAATCTGCAAATTGAGCAATCTGCAAATGAGGCTGATGATAGTTCATCAAATAGGAAGGCACTTTGAAATGCTAGGTGAGTCACAACACTCTTCCTTTTTCTGGGATTCATCCTTGCTTACGGTCAAATTTGGTACCGTCTATGTAGTACCTGTGTGCGGCGTACCTCGAAATCAACTCGGTTGATAGCCTCCAAACAGAGTGGACTCCTAAAATAAAGCAATTGTTGTAAAATTACTATTTGTAGCATATGTGGCAAAATTTAAAAACGAAAGATATCTCAGAATCAAGGTTAAGTTAAACGAAGCGTTTTGTGAGGTTTTTTTTTATCTTACCTCAGGCTATCCAAAATACTAAAACATTGTTTCCTATACTTTTGGTATTATATACTAAATATCTTAATAAGTATCACTCAAATTTGGTACGCTGAATAAAGTAATAGTGTAGATATAGAATTGAAACTATGATCCAAACTTAAAATAGTGATATTACAGAACACAATAAACTTAACTTAGGATGAAAATCGATACCGTAGATGCATGAGTATTACTGAGCGAAGAAAGGAAAGTAACTCAGCTGGGTTACGAGTTTGACAGAGTTCATACACAGAAATCGTTCGGTGGTTTATATTTCCTGCTTCGACTTAAAAGATAAAGAAGCTCGCTTAAAAAAGAGTTAAGAAAAAAACTTAAAAGATTTAATTTATTTTGAATTTTTTTCAGTGTTTGTAAATAAATAATGTAGAAAACCGACACAGAGCTTGCCCGTTGGACTCTAGCGCCCTAATCCCAACTCCGCTATATGCATGCCTGCCATAAAATAATAGAGATATAAACTTTTTAAAAAAAATGCAGATTAAGGCTAGCTTAATATTTACATTTTTTTAACGATACCTACAGTATGGCGCTAAATTCGTCGTACAAAAGCAGAGGAGTGTTTCCTGAGAGTAAAACAAACAAAAAAATTCCAATAAACTTAGGGTGAAAAGCCCATCGTTCATGTGTTATAGGCTGTCGAAAACATGAAAAAATCAATTCTCAAGGTCCATAGCTCCAAAACTATGGGACCTACCAAAGTCGGGTCAAGACTTCACTTAGGAACTAATATGTGCTCTATCCAAAAATACATAGAATCCTAAAGTACTCACGCAATAATTTTTATGGAGGTAGTTGGAGAGTACTTTATATCATAGGCCCGTAGTCAAACTCCCTATATAAACATTGTTGTGGAAGCACCTCAGGATTCTTAAACACGCATTTTTGGATGGGGAACATACTAGTTTCTAACTGAAGTCTTGACCGGCCCAAGGTAGGTCCCATAGTTTTGGAGCTATGAACCTTTCAAGTTCATTTTTTCATGATTTCAGCAGCCTATAACACGTAAACGATGGGGTTTTCGCCCTTTGTTTTTTGGAACTTTTTTTTAACTCTCAGGAATCACCCCTCTGCTTTTGTACACCAAATTTATCGTCATACTGTATAAATTAATAAGGTAGAAGTATATGTGGTCCTTCTCACTATGCTCATTATATATATCTTAAAGGCTAGTGATAAATAACACCAGCCCTCTGCCCCTATACCACCCTGTGATACCGGAGCAGGAAGTTTGGACGCAAAGTCGTATATCTAAATAGGTTAATCTACTTAAATGGGTTATAATGTACTTCAAAAATAGAGACCGGATCATTACGTACTAAAAGCCTTAAAAATAGCCACTAATATCACTTAAACTCAAAAAATAATTGCACAACCTAAAATTAAGAAGTTCGGAAAGGTTAAATTTGATGCGAATTGTCTTTAAAATGCCATCTTCAAAACTAAATTTTCGTTACGTTATAGTCCTATGGCAAACAGTCACTGAATGTCTGAGTTGCAACAAATGCTTAATTTAGTTCTAATATATTTTTGTATAATGCAGAAAAAATGGGTCTAATTATTTTGTTTTTAGAATGGTATATCCTAATTTCAGGAAAATCGGAGAGAATGACCTGCAGAAATTTTTTTTCAGCATGAATCTATATTGGGCTAAAATAAAATTTGCTGTAGGCATCCTACAACACCCCAAAGTAAACTTCTGTGAAGTTTTCTTTACAAGATCTCTAACGTAAAGGATATTCACAACTTCATAGCAATTCGTAACACTGCATTACTGCTTATTACTACGTATTTCCAACACAGATGATTGGAAAGGAAACAACAGTGAAATCTAATATACCTATTGAATAATTTACTTTCTCTTATGTTACAATTACCATAATATTAACAATCCATGACGGAATTATCGGCCAAATCCAGCATTATTCTGCAATGTCAACAGTTTCAAAATTCAGTACGGCGAATTCTTTCATCAGCTTGAATATATTTTCTTCTTTCAGTTCAGTTGATTTTGAGTTGAACGTCCCGTGAACAGCGAGGCTATACAAAACGTGAACCTACTGATTAACGTGGAATCCGAACCCCGACGTGAACTCTCGTCGGGAATTTTCTTCTTTTCTTGGGCGGATCGTCTTCTTGAAGCATTGTCTCGTGTCGTGCTTCTCTTTTTTCCTTCGAAATGCATCAATAAAGCGCCTAATCAACTAATGTCATTACTTTACGTTCGATATATTATAAAGAACAGAGTTTTGTTTATTTTGGGGAGTCATTGGCTGCCTACAGTAAATTTTATTTGACCCATTCTTCTTATTTAAATGTATAGTTAGTGCCTATTTCTATGAAAATTTATTAATATTATAGTATCTCAACTTCCTATCAATACAATAGAGTCTGAACTATATGGTTTAATGAGCATATCGAATAATAATAATAAAACATTCAATAAATACTCACTTCCTGAACTACCCAATACATAGCATAAAGAACACCATTTTCATTCCAAAACCAGCTCGTATTCATTTTTTCTGTTTTCTCGCAACAGGTCAGTACTTAATAAACATTTCTGATGTTTTTACCATGTGTTTTAATAATCTATTATAGAAAAAGAAAATGCAAAAAATTAAAATATGTACAGTATTTTACAAATTTTAAGTCACATCTTTATAGTAACTAAAAATTAATGAGAAACGTACATTGTTTTTAACTTAAATTAGATATCTGGTGCCTTCCATTTCGATTCAGGCAAAATAAAAAAATAAATAAAAAATAAAATTGTACCATCACCATCTCAGATATTCTTCAAACTTTTTTTAATAGGAATTAGACATGTTTTTAAGGGACCCGTATTTTTTTTGCCGGAAAAAAAATTCCCGCGAAGTAATGGGCCATCAAGGATGGGGAGTACAATTCATGAATTGTAGAAAACATGGAAAATGGTCAAATTCGGAGTCTCACAATTCAGCAATGGAGACATGTAGAGTTACATTCTTGTTGTGGTATCTACATAGGGATATGAATAAACTATATTTTATTATAGTTTGGTTTGCGTATGCGTATCTTTTTCTACATAAATTAGCAAATGAACGTGTTTATGTGAAAAGTCGAAGTTTATGCTTTTTTTTCGAGCACTTCCGGTTCGAATTTTAAATTCCGTTTTCACGGTTCGTAAGACCTAGTTACCCGCTTCCCCCCCCCCAAAAAAATGTATCGCTTCTGTGTGCAACCGTTTTATCGCAAAAAATTCGAGAAATCGTCAAATTTTCAAAAATCGCCATTTTCTCGAAAACATCATAATTTAAAATCCTTACATTTTGACAAATGGTTCAACTGTACGTGAATAATACACACACCAAATAGCATTCTCGACCAATGCTTCATGAATGAACTACAGCCTTTTTAAATTAGCGAACTTTCGTTAACTTTGAAGTCACAGTTGGCAACAATGAAAACAATAAAAGTATAAAAAAAGCTACCGCAAATCATCGTGTGAAATTTCAAGATACAAATTCTATTTTACTGCATGTGGACTTCGCTTAAATTGGACTGTTATTCTTCAAAGGGAAGTTCAGAGTGATCACTGGAGAAACGAGCAAATCTCCTTTACGGGAGTGAGCAAATCTCCTTTTTTCTTTGTTTCGACATGGACCTTCAACAGGGTACAGGTTTCCAGAAGAGAATATAAATATTTTGTGACTATCGACAACGTGCTGCGAGTTGTGGGTGCACCAACACCTATTGGAGCATCTGCCATGGTTACATGCTATTAGCGAAGACACTAAGCAAGCAAATAATTACATCAGAGTGGAAAAAATCAGTGAAACTTTGTTTCCGAAAACCATTTTAAGTAAGTTTAAAATTTGTTTCGTAATCGTAATTTTCACCTCAGGTTACATCGGTTTAAGAAAACGGAGGAGTAGGGGGAGGCTCATCTTAATATTTCAGAAAGCCTTTTTGATCAAAATAATAAAAAGGAGCCAGGAAAAACTTTTGTTCTTTATTTAATGAATGTGAACCACAAACATCATCAAATTGTTGCACTTTCATTGTTTTCAGTGTTGCCGACGGCGATCTTGAAGTTAATGAAACTTCGCAAACTTCAAGAGGGTGTAGTTAATTCATGAAGCATTGGTCGACAATGCTATTTGGTGTGTTTATTATTCATGTAAAGTTGAACAATTTGACATTTCAGGATTTTAAATTCTAGTGATTTCGAGAAAGGTGATTTTAGAAAATTTGACAGTTTCTCAAATGTTTCGCGACAAAACGGTTGCACACAGAAGCAATACAATTTTTTTTTTCGAGAAGCGGGTAACTAGGTCTTATTAACTGTAAAATAGAATTTTAAAATTCGAACCGCAAGTGCTCGAAAAAAATCGCAAACTGACTTTTCAGATAAACTGACGTTCATTTGTTAATTTATGTACCAAAAGATACGCATGCGCAAACCAAACTATAATAAAATATATTTTATTTATATCCCTATGTACACTCATGTCCAAAATGATTGTCGCATATCTATAACTGTCTTCTTCTAAGAATATAATTTGATAAAGATTTTGCAGGATATTATTGACACTGATACTACATATACAATCGGGAAATGTATATTCGTAGTAAATTTCAGAGGAAAGGAATTACAAACACGAAAATTAGAATGAGTAAAACAAAATGTTGCTAAATGGACAAGAAAGTTTCATTTTCGTTTTATTGTTGTTATTTACTGCACTTTTGTTATGAAATTAGCCACATACATCGTCTTTCCCGATTATAGACATACTAACATTATAAGAAATACCGGACGAATTCGTTATCACATTATATTCCTACAACAACATATTTATAGACATGCGACAATAATCTAGGTCATGAGTGTACATACCACAACAAGAATTATAACTATGTCTCCATAGCTGAATGGTAAGGCTACGAAGTTTACCATTTTCCACGTCCTCTAAAATTCATAAATTGTACTTCCCGTTTTGATGGCCCATTACTTGGCGGGAAAATCTTTTCCGACAACAAAAACTACGGGTCATTTATAAAACAGGTCTAGTTGCTATAAAAAAGTTTCAACAATATCTGAGATGGTGATGGTACTTTTTTTGGGCTGAGTTGAAATGGAAGGCATTAAACACTTATGATATTCATATGTTGATTCATTTTGCAATAACAATCTACATGTAACTATCTATCGGAACCTTACATCTATTATAATATTTAACATAGGTAGAAATACGTAATACGTAATGCATAGTATTCCGTAAGGAAGCTATTATGAACTCAAGGCATTATGCAAAGTGATGATGCAGAACCACAGGAGTGAAGTAAAGCTATATTAGATGTAAGACATAGTTGTATGGGATATAAAATTTTTGCACTACCCTCGGTTACGTGCATATCCACCGTCGCTGACATGCCCGCTCCATATGGAAGCACATCAAGCTCATCCTGCTACGCCCTCGTGCTCACTCTGTTAATAATATTCGTGCTTTTCAGTGGCTATCTAGCACTGGTTGTTTCGTATTTTTCGTACTGTCGTTCTATCATTGCTTTTTTCATGGTAATCTTTACTTTCAATTTTCAATACATATATATTTGCGCTTGATTTACATAAGAGTTGTACTTCTGCACTTCTGAAGCACAGAGTTAAGTTGTTCTAAAGGAGAATATACTTTCGGAAAGAAGAACAGATTACAAATAAAAAACATACCTAAAATATAAAAAGTTACTCTTTTCTTTATCATAGCACTATCTTATTCAAGATTCCTCGCCTAACTGAATGAGGATTTCAACTTACGAAGTATCAATAACACTAAAACTGTATTCTGTAACCATAGCCGCCCACTGCAGGGAGCACTTGCTTTAACAATGGATTTTCCTAATTAGTATTAAAATATGCTAAATTTTCTTATTCACACACAACAGTTAGTGAAGTTAGCAGTGAGTTGTAATAATTGTTTTTTACATTAAATATTATGTGATTCTAGGTATTTGTATCCACGACTTTGCTTGTATGTCTGTCCTTTTGCCCACCCCCCGCTGTAAAAAAATCCTGTGGGAGTTACTATGTCTACATTTCCCTTTAAAATTCGCCTATATACTACATACATATCTATATAGCAACTAATTTTTAATAAAGATGAATATATTTATGATTACGCCAACCAAAACGACTAAATTAATCGAGAGCCGTAATTAGTAGACACTACTTTAATTGGATAGTGCATCGCATACACGACAATGGCAACTTACATATCTGAGGATGTTTCATACTGTGACCAGAAAACTTTACTTCGAAATATCCCATACTGCAGCTAATTTAATATTATATAAGAATTTCGACACTCGAAAAGAAAGATCAATTGAGACGTGCTAATTTATCCTGAACAACTGAGTCCTGCAACCAAGGAAGAAGGGTTAAAATAACTAATTGTCTATAACAACCCAAGTACAGGCAATAATTAAGTGCAATGAGCAATTACAAAGACGGGACGGCTATTTTTACCGCAAAACTATACAGTTGTTATTCCTTTTGCTTAATGTAACCAAGTAAGTTGGTTAACACCTTTTGACAATTTTCTTGGAAACTAAAGGTTAGAAGGTATAGCGTCGTTGGCTTCCCGCACTTGGACCTGCTCGTCACTGGGGATGTGGCAAGAGGATATTAAATCACCAGCCACCATTCACTGCGCTCAGCGAGCAACGAGTAACCAAGCTGGCAACTCCCCATAAACGTCACAACAACTTTTCGCGGGAAAGCAACGACGTTATACCTTCCGTACTATAGTACTCCACGAAAAGGCAAAGTGTAGTTTCACTGAGTACTGCTCGGTTACTATTCGGCTACATGACTTTTAGCATGGTTTTAACCGAAATTCGACTACCAGCAACAAAGTTATCATTTAATTCTTACTCTCCATACGAGAAAAGAAAAGTTCATATGGACCCGTGGTCAAACGTCTAGAGTTACAGGCTGCCGAAAACGTGGGAAAAGGAAATTTAGAAGTCCAGAGTTCCACTACTGTTTAAGCCAGGTCTACTTTGCTACTTCGAAGTAATTAAATTTGTACAAATAGAAAGTTTACAGATAATATACGATGTGATTTTTTTTTTTTTTTTTTTTTGTGAAGGAATGACAATGTGAATATAAGTAATAATCACTGTCAGTGCACACAGCACAGCATATTGAAATGAATCTTGAGTAACAGTGAAAGCATTGTGTGTGTTAGTGGGGTTAAGCTCCAAAGTTCGTCGTCCGTATGTAGTAAAATTTTGAAAATTTACCGGCAAGAAATAAATTTGCTTGTTCGTGTGCTTCATAATGTCTAAGGAAAGTGAAAGTTGTGTTTATTTTCTTATATAAACGGTTCTAAACATGGAACTATTTGGCAAGCGGAAGGAACTACTTGGCGCAAGGTTACTTCATGGTAGGATTATGGGAATGTAATAAGCATTTCTGATTGAAAACATTGATGGTGATAATCAGGAAAAGCTATTAAAAGTAAGTAAAAGTCATGGCTTAATAAACCTAAAAATAAATTGTAGACGATGCGGTAAGCAAATAACTATAAAAAAAACGTGGAGAAAGTTATATTGTTTGCTGTAACGGTAAGTGACATAACCAACAAGGCAGCAATCTTGTAGAACACAGGAACGTCTTCCCATTTAGCTGTAATGCAAACAACGTGCCCTGCGGGGCACTAACCCGTCTCCACTCGCTAAAGCTCACTTGGCATTATTATGTGAATTAAATGTAAAACTTTGGTAAAGAAAGGAACCAATTATTACGCTTTTAGCCAAAAAATAGGCGACGACCAACTTCGGAATAATTCCCTTTTAGTGTGCTATTCCACTATCATTGTTTATAAGCATGGCCCCCGTCGCTGACGCGCCCGCTCTCTACGGGCGCACCCTTATCACTCAGGCTTCTGTGCTACACTCCTGCCCTGACTCAGTTAGATAGCACTCACGCTGTTCAGTGGCCACCTAGCATAAACTGGTTTGTGTCTTATGCACGGGTTAATTTACAACGCCCGCTCCAGCAGGTATACTCACTCAGAAAGGAGGGATTGAGTATAGCCCGCTCCCCCCAGTGATTTTTAACGAATCATAGTGATTCTAACGATTCACACTAGTTCATAATGAATCGGAATCGCATGTTATAAAGATTTAAGATGTAAATCTTGTGGTAAGGAAGTTTTAGTAGAAGTAGTAGTAGTGTTGTAGTAGTAGTAGTAATAGTTAATAGCAATAGTAGTAGTGGCAGTGGTAGTTAGTAACAATAATAGTAGTTGTTGTGGCAGTAGGAACGGGTTAGAAGCCCCGTAGGGGTTGGTTGGGTTCTGTTCTCGATATAAGTAGTAGTAGTAGTGTTAGTGAATCTTCCAATTCCCGTGACAAAGAACTGGGGGGAGCGGGCTATATACAAGGCGAAAGGAGAAATTACACATTAATAATTTTATGAAAGTGGATCAAAACTTACTTAACCTCAAGCTAACCCCTACCCTACTTATTTAAATCTTACTCTACTTTACTTTACACTACTACTATATTTTTTCAAAGGGCCCTACTTATCGATGCGCAGCTGGAGCGTGTCTTGTAGTAAAGTTTACCCTTATGCACTGTAGTTTTTATGCTGTACGTCCACACCGTCCTTATACTGACCTCTCCTTATGTCAATCTGCAAGTAGTAATGGATCTCCTTAATTATTGCATGCTCCGTTAACAGAAATACAAAGCTCCACCCTAACCTGAAAATGAAAGAAATTTGTCAAATGTTATATATATATATATATATATATATATATATATATATATATATATATATATATATATATATATATATATACTTACTTTTTGAAATGTTAGCTTTGAAATCTTCTTTATTAGTACTTCACATCCGCTTCACAAACGAATGGTCCACCAATCCAATGCTAGTTCAAATCAGCGTTGCCAAACTGACAGCTCGGAATTATTCCAAAACCAGATCGAAATTATGCTAGAATCAGTCAAATTATGCTAGTTCCTCATAATTACTAATTCAGGGGTTTTAAAAGGAAAAAAAAAACTAAGTTGAGATATGATAACGTAACTTAAAATACGCTGACCGCAAGAATGCGTTGATAGAACTCAATACTTCACGCACCAAAGATTTAACTTAACTAAACTAGTGCAGTCATTGCCAGACTCAATGGCGTATATATCGTATAAATGAATGCAAAGTGTTTAATACATATTTTGAGAGAAAATTACCTAGCAGCATAAGCGTAGTTGGGAATTGTCTGCTGGGGGTCGGGGGAAAATTCCGACCTTTAATTTCAGGAATAAAGATGGTAATTAAGTCAGAAATAAAGATGGTGAAGTTGTCAAAAAGTTGGGGCGGGAATGGCCCCCATAGCTCCGACCATGCCTCGCAGTTAAAGGATTAGAAAACCCTGGGGGAGCCACAAAAAAAAAAGTCCAAAGCCGTTTTTAAATTATTTCGGAAAATAAGACTGTGTATGGTTTACCGACTATATGAATCGATGGAAGAGGATACATTTCTGCCGTTCTTTTTCTTCCCACGACCAACTTCTTTCTCGTCTTCAGGTTTTACGGCTTTTTGATAAACTTGCTGAAATTATGCTAGATTTGGGCAGGATGCTTGATCCTAAAAAATGCAAATTATGCTAGATCTAGCATCATTATCTAGTATCATGACGTGTAATGCTGCGCCTTCATTGCTTCCGAATGCGATTGCGAATGCGAATCAAGTTGCAATGTCTCTTTCAACGCTTCAATGTGAAATAGTTTTGCTTCAAAATTCGTGTCTTAAAGTCTTGAGAGCACGAAGAAGACGAATGCGGATAAATGACATGTTTTGTGCATTCAAAGGATAAATGGCATTTCCTTTGTGTGCAAAATAGACTGAATGTCGCTCCCTTTATTATTATGCTTTCGTGGTAACCGCTACTATTTTCACTTTAAAATAAATTAACTAAATAAAATTAGAGATTACAGAATCAATCTACTTTCTAAGAAACTTCTCAATGAGTAAAAGAAACCCGTTTTTGCTATTTCAAACATATTTGTCAATATTTACGTATATTCCTAAAATCATTATTTGAGGAACAAAAAGGAAATATAAATTTAATAAAAAGTTGGGGTTCATGTATTAATTAAATATTCATATTTTAAAGACAAAACAAAGGAAAATATACATACCTTCCACGCCAAGTTCCTTGCTTACATCAGCCCATAATTTGTTCACGACTTGTCGTTTGTGAATATCTGGGTAAGCTTGGTTCCACAATGCAACTTTATCTAAAGCACAATTTATTAAACCATGAACATCTACTTCCATCTTTATTTTTTATTTTATCTCCGCAGCTTGCAACGTCGTCTGCTTTCACGCAAAACAAACTTTATTTCTCTCGTATCGCTCAATTCCTCTGCATACAAGTCTCCTTCGCACGTATTCGGACGAACAATCCCAACAGGTTGGAATCATTCGCATCTTTTCGTCGGTTTTCGCTGGTCGGAACTAGTCGAGGCCTCTCCAATTTATTTACACGTGCTGGGAAATACGCATTCGTAATCGCATTAGGAAGTAATAGAGGCGCGGCCTAAAAGACGTCCACATTTAGTTTGGATACCACGTTAGTCAGTAGGTCCACGCCTCGCTGCTAAAAGGGAGGTTAAACGCAATATCAACTCAACAATATATATATATATATATATATATATATATATATATATATATATATATATATATATATATATATATATCTGTGTGTGTGTGCTTTTGTGAATTTCTTCGCATTTGTATGGTTAGCATATACGCCTTGAGCACGGGAGATGGGTTTATACCACTTTAAACTGTAGATCCTATAGGCTTTTCAGGCTATGCCTTTGGTACACTTATGTTCTTACTTGGGAGCCGTCAAAAATTTCGAAATACAGAGTCCCGTAGACCGAAAAGTAAGAAGCATGGGTTCAGCATAAAGCTGCCATGGAAAAAGCTTTTTAGGCTATGTTAATTTATATATATAATGTACCTAGCTTGGCCAAGTTACAATGGAGGAAATGCAATCACTTTCAATACTCTGATAATAGAAAGTATTCTCCAGATATTATTATCCTCCTCTCCTGCAGAATGAAAACCCTGACGAAAACGCAATATCATTTACTTATAACTACAACCATATTTTGTGTAATATAACAAACAGTGGCAGCTAGAATCCAGTGTTTTTTTGTTTTTTGTTTTTCAGAAATCCTTCCGAGGGTTAGATTCCATCTCCCCCTCCCCCAAGGACTAAAATAAATAAACACTGGGATTACTTGTTATTTTTGTACAAGGGACGCAATTAAAGTCGCCGTTCAACACATTCACACTTAGACTTTGACCCTGTAAGAAACTTTCTGGAAGAAAACCTGTTAGTATTGTCTCTTGGTTTCTCATGTGGTCTCACATACATAAAGTACAAGAGTGTATAACTTCATGTGCCATCGTTAATGGAAATTTTTCCTGAAATCAGGAATTGTTATACGGATAAAATTAAAGGATGGACTATGTTTAGAGGACTTGCACGTGACATCCAACTATAGTTCTCAACAAATGTGTTACAGACGAAAATGTCTGTATTGACTCTATTTTCTGGTACTTACGTTTTATTTATTTATGTTCCTCAAATTCATTGGGAAGCAAGTAAAGACTGTGCCTATGTGCGTGACAAAACGTAAATGTACCGTATAATTAAGGGATTTGTTTTTTTACTTTCTTAAAATAAAAGCTACAATTTTAGTCCATCTCATATCTGCTAACAAAAGGAGGTAGCGGACCAAAGATAGCTGCTGTTTATTAAAGGTCGTTAACAGCAGGGGTTTCATTCAGTCAGAGGTAAAAAAAAGAATAATTGGAAGTTTCTATATTCGTTCGAACTGCAATATACTTCTTCCTACTATTTTAAGAACCATTTCCTTGCCATTTGTCTGCATCAGAAAGGAAACGCCAAAAATCACTAGAATGTGCAGATCTAGCCGAAGTAGCACTAGATCACTAGTTCAATAGCAAATCACTACATCTTGTACGAAATTACTAAATGTGGCATCCCTGCTTTCGACCACATGTTCATAAACATTTTTCATGTTTCGATGAGTAGATTCACCTCCCAAACGCTGTAAACAGTGCACGTGAACACCCTGTATATATATATATATATATATATATATATATATATATATATATATATATATATATATACATTAGAGATCTGCAAGAGCCGAATTTTTCAGCCCGAACCTAATCCGTCTCGAATGTAGCTAGGCCCGACCCAGCCCAATGCAGGCTCGAAACTTTTGGAAGTTTTTGTTCCAAGCCCGGTTCGGCAGAAATTAATAGTGGAGCCAACTCGCCCAAGCGCAGCCGGTCACTAGGGTGAACAATTAATTCTCCAATAGAAAAAGGTTGAGCTGTTAAGCAATACATACTGTAAACGTTGCATTGTTTGTAATACGTTTCACTCCTCGTTAGTTTTATTGCAATTATCATTTATCTCAAGTCAATAATTATTAAAGAACTACAAATAATCGCCCGAACCCAGCCCTACTTGAAGCGCCGGTCCGCCCAAGCCCAGCCTGGGCTAAGAAAACAGCAGAGCTGGACCGCCTGAGCCAGACTCGTGCAGTGCACTAATATATATAGAGGAAAGTAGCCAAATCCGGCACCCCAGTTTGTTTTTCAGTCGTATAATTGGCAGAATTAGAATTTGTCATTTTTAAGTATTCAATATAAAAAGTTAAACAAGTTTCTTATGTTCAGTTGGCAGTAGAAAGTTGATAAGCTTAGCGTGGTTGAAGCTATAAAGGTTTTTTTTCTGAAACCTATCAAATTCATGAGTCTGAAAAAAGGTAGCCTAAATCAGCATCCTCGTATATTACTAGCAGTGAGTTACTTAAAAATTACCAAATAAACTGAAGAAAATTAAATATGACCAGATAATGACGTACCATGACTTTATTTCAGAAAATATAAACAATTTTACTGATAAAACATAAAAATGTTGAAGAAATATAAACATTTTTATTTTCATTGTATGTATGCGCTTCTTGCGTAAACGTTCAATATAATTATGAAAACTGTTCAATAAACAAACAAAAAGCACCAATCACAATCATCGGCAAACGTCACATATGTAATCGTCTTTGTCAGCTCCAATACATTCAACATGTACCCAGTCTGAACACATAAGATGCATAACTCACATTTCATCATTGTCTGAACAGAACATGCATGAATCATCATTTTCTGGTGAAGTAGTGTATTCAATGAGAATTTCAAGTGTTGAAAAGAGAGCTGAATTCTGAGATACTGAGCGTTCTTTCATCACATTTCATTCGATCTCACAGCAGTTATGGCCTCAGTCATATTTTCCTTTGGCCAATTGTGATTATAGTGCGTGGTTTTCTTTCCGTTTTCCTAATTAAGGCGGCTTCTCTTCAGCGCTGCAACAATGAAAAACTCCCTCAGAACTCGAGCAACTCTATTTCATTTTATATAGGACTATAGGCTATAAAGATGAGAAACTATAGGGTCTACTAATGATACATATACCATTGAAGAGGGTGCCGGTTTAGGACTCCAAAGGGTGTGCCGAATTAGGGTTTCAGCACATGGCGGAAACAAACGTAATAGTTTCGCAATTAAAGCTTATAATGCATTACTAAATTTCGTATGTCGTATTTACTTACTTTGTAGTTTCTTAATTAGCTACTATAATGAAAATTTTGCCTACCCATACTCCTTTATCGTGAAACTTCAGATTTCTGTGACACTACCAAAACTTGCAAGTCACTCAAATCACAATGCCAACTGATTTTCAGCCCCCAAACTGTTTAGGATTACTTTCTAATATCAGCGCCTTTTCTTAATCGGAGTAAGTAATGTGCCCAGCACAACACTTGGCTGTTTATGCTTCACAGAGACGCTGGGGTGCCGGATTAGGGATAGGGGGCTGGTATTGGTAACTTTCCTCTCTCTCTCTCTCTCTCTCTCTCTCTCTCTCTCTCTATATATATATATATATATATATATATATATATATATATATATATATATATATATATGTATAATCTCCAACATATGTAAATTAGAAAAATGTTTCAGAAACATTTCCGATAAAATTCAT
Organism: Thermobia domestica; assembly: GCF_964235325.1. Classification (NCBI taxonomy): domain Eukaryota; kingdom Metazoa; phylum Arthropoda; class Insecta; order Zygentoma; family Lepismatidae; genus Thermobia; species Thermobia domestica. The sequence goes on from NC_137467.1 coordinate 62,896,251, forward strand.
TTTAGGTATAACAAGGAATATGTACTTTTTTTGTAACAGAAGCATATATTATTAGAATAATGTAAAAGTATTTCTTTGATATATAATAAAATACTATTAACTAAAAGCACAAACTATATTTCATAAACATGATAGTAAACAGTTTCTATTAATTTTTAATATCTGTTTTAACTTTTTGTAATTTAACATTAGATAAAATATTTTGAAAATAATTCTAAAATATTGTGTGAAAATATTTTATTTAACCATAGGAAGCCCAAGGGAGGGGCTTCTCAGCCCACTCGTTTGTATTTCTTGAAAAGACCCCGTCGTAAGTCTTGATGAAAATATTGAGAATATTATTTGTTGTCTATTATTACTTCTTTGATAAATCCGCATCATTAATGTGCGTTATTATTTAGTAACTTGTAAATTAAAAATTATTTCCAAGTAGTGGGCTCATCGAACAACCTCCTTGGACTTCCATGTGACATATTTTATACAAGTATATTTCCTGAACTTAGATTTTTTCGTTTGTATTTAACAAGGATTGTGTTCTTATGTTGGGAAACAACATATCAGCCACGAGTAAGTTCTGAATGCTTATTCTATATTCATTTCTTGTTAGATGGCATTATATGAGTTATAGTATGTTATTCTGTTGGTTCGAGGAGCCCCCCTTGGACCTACTTGAGACAAAAAAAATCTTGGACTTCCTAGGGTTAAGTTACAGGAGAAGGTAACAAAAACATTTCCATACAAAATTAATAGGTGTTTTAAAAATATTTCTGGAAAATATTTCTCATATTACGAACGAATTTATTTTTAAAATATTCGAAGCATTTTTAAAATTATATTTCATACGTTTTCTCGTAACAATAGAAAAGATTGCAAGTAACACGTTGGAAAACATTTGTAAAATCTATGGAATATATTTCCTATTTTTTTATATCATGTATGTAAAACATTTTCAGTATTACTTTGAAAACATTTTCTCTCTCAACATTGAAAACATATTGCATTACATTCAACACAATAGCAGAATTTGTGAAAATTTTCCTTGGATTATTTTCCTTCTAACGTTCTAAGAATATACTTATTGTACTTCATAAAATGTTTTCCAAACATTTTTTAAAAAAATATTTCCGGTAAGTATTTGGGATATTTCTCAGATATAACAAGAAGTATATTTTTTCCAGTAACGGAAGAGTATTCTGAAAACAATGTAAAAATATTTCTATAATATATCAGAAAATGTTGTTCACTTAAAACACAAAATATTTTCCAAAACATAACGGAAAACATTTTCTATTCATGTTTACTTTTCCCTGTTTTAGAGTTTTATATTCAAAATTCGATAAAATATTCTGGAAATAAAACTAAAATATTGTACGAAAATATTCCATTTAAGTTATAACAGAAGGTTACCAAAACACTTTTGTTAAAATTAAGTAAACCTCTTTAAAACATTTCTGAAAAATATTTCTTATATTACGAAAGAATTTATTTTTAAAATATTCTAAACATTTAAAAAATATATATATTCAATATGTTTTCTTGTAAAAATAGAAAATATTGCAAATAACCTATTAGAAAATATTTTTCAAATATGTGGAATATATTTCCTTTCATTGTTTCCCATATTATATATTGAAAACATTTTTATTATCATTTCGAAAATATTTTCCTTCTCAACAGTGAAAACATATTAGATTACATCCAATAAAACATTTCTAATATATTTTGTGAATATTTTCCTGGATATACTTTCCGGCTAACATTCTCAAAATGTACTTTCGGTAATTTCTAAATTGTTTTCTAAACATTTTTGGGAAAATATTTTCCGGAAATATTCGGAATACATTAGGAAAACCAGCATGGAAATCTCCAGAGAAGGAAAACCTTTTGGAAACCAAGGAAAATATTTTCTTTTGGTTGAGAAAATATTCCTTGCTGTGTGCATTTATACTTGTACTATTTGTAATAAAACTCTGAAAGAGGGATTTCTCAGGTGGCATATGTTAATACACAATGAAAAGCGTGAGAATTTTCTGTGTGACTTTTGTGGTATGTTATAGCCTATCTAAAAAAACATGATTTAAAGTATCACATTCAATCGCAACTAAAATCAAATATGTAATCAGGTGAATTAAATACATTATTTTCTAAATATATGCACAAAAAAGAAAAATAACATGCGATTAAAACACAATGAAACACGCATAGTTCCATGGATATTATTTCACAACTAATTTTATTCAATATTAAAATACTCAAAGAGCCTCTTTGTAACGTAATCAAATGTGATTCTTGAAATTCTATATACTTCCAAACTTAACCTACATTTTGGTTATATTGTAAATGTCATATAGTTTCGGAATTTTTACTTATCAACATTTTTACTGTACAATAATTTTAACGGTAACGTTCAAGGTAAAGGCTTTTACTTTTATCGTGCAGCATATATATACTTTCGCCATACTTCTTTCTAGGCTTTCCTTCTACGGAAAACCATTACAGTCAGTTCCCGCCAAGCGATGGAATATTGATATATTTGGTACGATACTCTGTTTTAAGCAGTGTCGATTGGATTGAGTTCGATATGAGTTTAGAGTTTCTTTCAGCAGCAAGGTTTATGGATGAGAGCTATAGCTTGACGTGAGAGTACAAACCGCATGAACTCCAGACGAAAATAGAGGCAAACTCGCGTATGCTAACCACATAACCACAAGAGAACTCGATCAGTATCGAAAACTTTTGTGACGTAATGTATGCAAGCAGAATATCAGGTAATGTATGTATGATTGATTTGGGAGTCATGCAGAGGCTGCTTTCGTCTGAAATTCTCCAAGTGTTCCTTGTACATTCCTTTGTGGAGAATTCCATGCATCTATCTAGTAAAATGGAATACGTGTTGCGGTTTTCCAATAACCCTTCCTTTAATCCATTCGATTCAGACAGTTGTTTATTTATATTGAAGAAAAAATTAAATGATTTTTATGAAGATTCACCAACTGCAAATTTTAATCATTTCAAAATTACAAGAATTTCTTCTGTATTGTTTATACTACAAGAGAAAAACTTTCAATTGTTCATCTACTGCGATTCGTACATGTAACATGTAAACGAGTACAAAATTGTAATCTTTTGCGAATTTATGATTATTATCCGTTCTATTTTCTCTACTCTTGATATAGACTTTGGTTAATGTGCGATTTTGGAGCCTTTCTTTCCCTTGAATCTGTATCAGATTACTTTGCATTCGTAATTTCTCTTAAGTGTAAGAAAAGATGAACTTTACACTTTTTACTGATTACATATTTGTATTTGAATCACTGATTGGAAAAAGGGAATAAGTGCATCAGACTTAAGTTTTCAGTAACGCTTAAAAATCTTCTAGAGGCGTTGTTTGTATTTGTTGCAAAAAGTGTATAATTGATTACTTGTAGCAAAACAACTAACAAACACTAAGACAACAAGAAGATTCTTGTATTGTTGCACTGCAATTGGTTAGAAAAGCTTAAAAACGGAAAAAATATTCCCTTCTTCCAGTCAATTAAAGTTGGACGCAATTGTAATTGTGTGTAGGGTATGTAATGTGCAGTTTATGATAGAAAGCTATGAAAATGTACATGTTGAATGCAATGTTGTATGTTAATCTTGGACATATGTATTCGAATTATCACGCATATTAGGCTTCTAACACTTTTATTGTCACCGTTCGTTTTTCTGTATAGCACATGTTATTCGTACAGCAAGAAAAGTAATACAATAGACAACTGAACGAAATACGTAACAAAATACGTTGTCACAGTAGAATGGGTTTACATAGGGTCCTATCCGTCTGCATCTTCGTCTTCTACAGTTACTTAGTCAGTGATTTTCCATGAACAAATCATCCTATAAAACTGTTTGAATTGGTCAGGTATGTATTTGATGATTTGTAAAGAATCGTTGATCTTTTTCTGATTGCTCGTGACTTGCCAATCGTATGCCTTTGACGTTGGCAGTGGAACGTTTGTGACATTACTTTTGAGTAATCGAAAAATATCAGTTCTTAGTCCATTCATAAACTTATGAGCTTGCTCATAACCTGATGATTCTGCTTCGTAAACAGTGTCTCTATTTACTTGGAATTTCACTGTTTTGTCCACAATGCTACCTGAAGATTTCTTGTAAAACGGTTACCACCAATGTTTAAAATCTAAGATTTCTTTATTGACAACTTCGTAAACCTGAAATGGAGTATCAGTATTTCTTGCATTCGCAATCATGTGGTTATACTGTGCTGGTAAATAAATGCGATTTTGTCGTTTGAGTTCAGGTTTGATTACAGCACAATTTCGGTCACATGGTAAAAACTGTGACCTCTGACAGGCAAATATTGGTGTATAGTGGTGAACCGTTATGACACGGTCAGGCTGAAAAGCATTCATGTCATTGAATGATTGCAGTTTTGACCACCACTTGTATCACTGAAAACATGTAAATCTGTAACTGATTGGGGCAAAAAGTTCTCTATAGATTGTGCAATGCGAAAAGAAGGCGAAATATCGTAACGACAACAGAGGGCTCTGGTGGTTGTCTACTTACACACAGTTTCACAGTTGTGGTCGTGTCCTGTAGTGACTGGAAGAAGGAAATAAGAAACGTTGTTATTCCCTTTTTCTAATCAGCGAGAGATTTTGCCTTCTACATTGGTCATATAGAGTTGCCAAAACATTCCTATTTTCTACTCAACAATGCAACTATCTTAAAGGAACACATCTGCTATCTCAGGTTAAAATCGCAAAAAAATTGTACTTATTCCCTTTTTCCAATCAGTGGTTCATTTTGTCTTTCATATTTTACCGATTCTTTTTGAAATGTTAAATAATCTCAAACTCTAAGATGGAATCACGAAAATGATTTTTTTTGTCGATATTATCACTAAATGAAACTTGTAAAAGAAGCAATTTAAACATTCACGCAGAATTTGTTCTCTTTCTTCATCTTATACACAGAAGTAGCATTGTGTACTCATTTTCGACAATTCTGTAGAAAAAAATAATTTCTCTAATTGTTTAGTTTCTAATAAAGTAGAAATCTGAATACAAAATATTAAAAGCAAAATGTCATTCTGGTGTTTTGAAGTTTGCTATAGTTAAAGTGTAAATGTTTCTTAAAAGTTTTCTATTTTTCATATCATTTTATTTCTATCGTAGCTTGCGTCCCTTTACTCGCTCTTCACGCCTTTCCAGGACGTGCCCCTCTGGGTGGAAACTACTGGCCTAATAGATGATCTCAAACATACACAGCAAAAACTGCACATTTTGTTGTATAGTGTGAGTAAAGCGGTATGCCCTTTTACTTTCAATTTATTACCATTTCTCCCAGAGACTCAAACATGCGTAATTGTGTTTCCTTAAACACTTTCAACCTGAGATTTTGTGACATATCTTGATGACAACCAGCGTTTGTCGAATAGGTGGCATTAGGAAATCATTAACTCATTTTCCGAATTCCAGAATGCTGATATTTCGGAAATTCGCAATTGTAGAAAGTAGAATCAAATTTCATAATCACACATGAAACATGATATATAAATTAAACAGCGTTATAGGAAGGAAACTACAAATCCACACTTTTAATAATTGTGAAATGGAAGTAACTACAAATATTTTCATTGCCACTTGCTGCTTAAGTGTGCGTAGGAGTTCAAGTCTTACATATATATTTTCTTTATTAGCAGAAGTGTACAACAATGTAATGCAAAGAGCGGCTGGTAGGATAAATATTCTCCGAAAACTAGGTAGCTATAATAGGTTTGTTGTGAGAGTTAGGGAATTGACTTCAATATTTTGTCCAATATCTTTCTGAATTTATTACACGTTCCATTCTCCTGGGCATGGAATCTATTAGACTGCCGAAAAATCTCACTTGTACCTACCTCCAGTCATGTTTCGGAAGCATGGTCTTACAGGTTATCCCGACTTCTAAGTGCATCTGCCTCAGGCTAACAGTCCCTTACAGGACGCTTCACCTCTTCCCACATACTTGCCTTAGGATTGAGGTCTCTTTCATAAGCGAGCCAGTCAATTAAATCAATCTCAGGCTCTCCTTCTAACCACTCCTGAACCACACGGAAAAACTGTATTGAGTATTTCGTAGTGATGGCACCATGATGTTACTTATAATGTGTAAGTACGGAGCACTGTCCTGGTATCCTTCAATTTTGTGGAGCTGTCCTGCACCACAACCCGGAAATCCAACTCTAAGGTGCAATAGATATATGCCCACTGCGATTGCAAGCAGCCGAACGGCCAATGTCATATCGGGTGTTTCTTGGACGATACATAACACGGCGTTCTTCATTCGATATTGTTAATATGGATTCATCTCAGAAAAGTGCGTTTTGCCAGTTGCGATTCACATTCGTATGTGCAATGACAAGACGGTAAATTTTGTGTTCGTCTGAGAGTTTTCCCTTCACAACAGCAACGCGGCCACACAACCCAGCATGACGAATCCTCCGGAGCGCTGTAAGTGTACTACCAGGGAAACGGGAAGCTTCCCTTAGCTGCCTACAAGCTCTTATTGGTTCTAGCCGAGATTTGTTTACGCATCTCGTATCTTCCACCTAAGAAGACATATGAGGACTACAAGGAGATCATAAATTACCAATCTGATTTGTAGTATAATATGGGCGATGTATTCGCCTGATTGTAGAGGTCGGAATTTCCATTCGCCTACCAGCTGCAATTGCAGAATGCGAACTGCAGTTATCGTTTCTGTATCTCTCCAACTCCCATAAGATAATTACTGATGAACTCCTGTCCATAATCAGCAAAGCTCTGATCTGTGAGAATCAAACAACAAGTAAAGCAAGTAACTGGCATATGATTGGTTACTTGCAGGACAGACTCCTTGTAAGGAACGAATTTGTCAACATTCGTGAAAGGAATGTTAAAATAGCGCAAGGAATATAATGATAATAATCTTTATAAAATAATTTTTATACATAAGAAAAGCTGTTTTAAAAAAATTGAATTGTAATACTGCCTTTTAAGCCTAGCGAAATCATTCACAAGCTTGTTCTGTTACGAAAACAACAGACGAAAATCAATAACATTTCTTACGCAAGTTAGTTTGTTTCATTATTACTTGGACCAATCTTTATCTAGAATCACTAATGTGTAGTGAAATAATTCACCTATCGTGACTCGGTCTGGTGGTGTTTTAGGAAAGAAATTTTGGCCATATGCCTTTGGTTCTAAAAAAGCACAACGTTAAATCCTTCCATTAGACGATACCTATCTAGGACTGTAGTGGCTGAATGCTAGCTTTTTGGTGCTTTGGATAGTTATTTTGATCCCTTCTCATGCCATGTGGAATTTGTTGTGTACAACCACCGTAACTGGGTTTTCTTCCGGTCTTCCCGTTTTCACTCTCTTTTCATTCCACTAATTCATTCCTTCATTACCCGTTCGACCTGAGTAAAACTTGCATAAAAGACTTAAATATTCAAAATCTACGATTGTGGTCAGGTATAAATTGTTCCGCAGTCTTAAAATGGCATTGTTCTCTGTCAGTAAAACAAATATGTAGTAAAATTACAACTACCCACTAGATGAACTCTTAGTTACAGAAATGTGAACATCGAATGAATCGTACATACATTAAGACATCAAACCGTACTATCCTGACTCTGTGGTCTAGTGGGTAACTTCCCGGAATTGATATTATCAACTATCTTTTATCTTGACTGACATTTTCATGGCGATATCTTAACTACGTACATTGCACAGAATATTCCAGTAATATCCTGTTTAGTTCTGGCATTGAATATCTAAGATTTGATGTAAAGCTGAGGATTTTCAACCTATTATCTTTCACAGCATTCCTAACGCTCTTACCTTTGTTCCCACGCTCACAATTAATCCTGAGTTAAGTCATCGCAACTTGTAACAAAGAAGTCTCAAAAGCAGTGTTCTCGAAAGAGTCTAAACATCAAGAGATTTTTGCTAAATTGTGCCAGCAGTCTTAAGAACTATCCGCATGCTATTAAAGGTAACTACATGACAAGAATTCTTAACGATATGTAATGCAATATCAGCAGACTCACTAGTATGGCGCAGCATTTCGGTGCTGAAATAAATTCACTTTTAGCGTGTAACGGAAAGTATCTAATTATCCAATACGGACGTTTGTAAGCGAATCAACGCAATGCTTAGCATAGGAACTTATTAGGTGAGGAGTTAATAGGCGTTCAGAAGGAGTTGTGATTTAAGTTCGGGAATATTAGTTTAATATGAAAACACTTGTGTCTCTAGTAGATGTCAAACCCGACACAATTTGGATAATGAATAATGAGGAACAATACAGCTGGTCTCCCCTGTGTTTTGGTTTATTGTAAGACATGACTGTCTTACTACCTTAATTTATGATTCCATTTTTTATATCTTCAATCTCAAATTAGCAAGTCCTTTCTGTTTGGTTAGCTTTCTCCATTTTAGGAATTTATCATAGCAACTAACTGAATTACAAAGATAAACTGATTTCAGATTTTGGTTCTGTGTCTTTCATTATTGATTGAAATCTAATGATGTTAAAGCTTATTAGAGTTCTGATTTTTCATTAAACACTCACGATCTCACTGAAAAGAGTTAGTGAGAAACTATTTCAAATTTTGCTTCATTGACTCCATTTACTCGAAAGTTTCAGTTCTTGTGACTCTAACACGGACATACATAAACAAATAACATGGTGCAGCAGAGAATGGTTTTAGGTGAACCAAATTAAATAGTTCTTGCGCTCTTTTACAGTGAACGTTGGAGTAAAATTTCTAAGGAGTTATAATTTTAACATAGTGGTTCTGATTTAAGTTTTTCACAATTCGTAGAAGCTGTTGTCAGGAACACACAGTTTGTTAAAGAGTCAATAATAACTAACTAATTAGGATGAGAGGAGAGGGGTTATCATACCAGATGACTATATACGAGGAAGATGAATGTTGTAACTTATTTTTTGAGAAATCAGTTTATTTAATATAAAACATTTTACAATTTCTTAAAATTGTCCCCACAAGCATCAATAAATTCAATAAATTTTGTATTCTTGAAAAATTCGACACACACACACACACACACACACACACACATATATATATATATATATATATATATATATATATATATATATATATATATATATATATATATAGAGAGAGAGAGAGAGAGAGAGAGAGAGAGAGAGATAGAGATAGAAGGAGATTCGTGTTTTGGTGTATCAGAAAATTTAATTATAGGCTGCAATAGCCACTTCAGTTGTTTGAAAGCGATGTCTTCGAAGCTATGTCTTGTGCTTTGTGAAGAAGACAAAGTCACATCGAACTAACTAAATCTGGAGCGTAATCCCGATGGGATAGAATACGGACTCCATTTACCTGTAGAAGTTCGAAAGTTTATGCTGCTGTGTGAAAATGCATTGTTGTGATCAAGAAGGATGTTAGACAGTGGAAACTTTTCTAATGCAGATTTGGAATCTTTAGGTATACTAGAAAGATTGGAAGTTACGTAGCATTTTGCTGTCAGTGTACGTCTATCATCTAACTGTATCGGTTTTACATAATCTGTTTTAAGGAAAAGGTGCTTCAATACTTTACCGACGCTGCGTCATCGTTCAACTTTCGAAAGTAGAGTTTGATTTTGAAAACACGATAATGTCGACTGCTGTTTTTTGTTTAGGTCATAGTTGTAAATCCATTTTTCGTCAGCTGTGACGATATTATAAACATCTTCACTTTCCTCCTGCGAAAGACTTCAGCATAAAGTGGCAGCACTTCACACTATTATCCTCTACTCATGTGTAAGCGCTTTTGGGAGACAGCAATTGTAAATTTAGAAAGACTTACTTTGCGATATTTTCATTCGTAACTACGACGCTAGAGCACCTAAAGCAAGGCTGAATGTCTGGCTTTGTCATTTGTGTTTTAGTTCCGTAAACTAATTTAAAACGTTATGCGTGAATTAGCAGAGTCCCCGAGCCGGTTTTCCAAATGAACAATACACTCGTCTTGCGTTAAACCGTGCTTAAAATCGTAATAGTGAATGCACACATATCTGTTCGCTCAATAGCTACATTTCCAGGACTCTCACTTTCAAACCTACAAACCTACCTGCTGCTCCTGTAAATGCTCATACACAAACTTGGCACTAAATGTAATTTAAATTGTAATCTAATAGGTTCGCGTACACAAACTATTAATTCGACACTAATATCGGTCATTTGAGACATTTTATTTTTCAATCCTCACTCCTTATTCCTTATTCTAGTACAGACTGAACTTAGATTTTACCGCATTCGGGATTGTAATTATTAATCTCTGCGACATGGAGATGGATTCAACACTAATATCGGTCTCTTTTACTCTTGTTGCATGTCAACCCCTTCTCACCAACGTAATATATTAATAAGAGCTACACCTAGGGATTGAAATGGTATTGGAATTTTAGACAATACACTTAGGGAGCCCGAAAACTATGTACTCGATACTAGTATCCGCCGTTTTTATTTGTTTTTTCATATGATCATTTTCCCCAACATTCGATTTACTAATGGAGTTTAAACTGAACCTAAGGGCATCAGAAGCGTTGCTATTTATCTCAGCGACTCCGAAAATACGGACCTTACACTAATATCAGTCATTTTCTTTCACTATATGTTTCTCTCTTCACTCTCCCTAGTTAATTATCTAGGGAGAGTGAAGAGAAAAACATATAGATTATAATCTAGGGAGTCTTACCTGTACCGGAAACTGACAGTTAAATGTGATTGAAATTGCTCCCAACGAACATAGAGACCTCGAAAGCTATGCATTCAACATGAATATATGTTATTTTCAACAATTTTTAAATGTCACAATTTCAAACATTCCTTCAGGTTGCTAATGATTGCTGAACTTGATCTTAAATGTCCTCTGTAGTGTCATTCTTTTCTAAGCAATCACCCCAACAGTATGTATTCAAGACTAATAACGGTAGTTTTAATCATTTTATGCTACTGAAACGGCTTCAAGACTGCTACCAATTAACTTAAGAAGTCTAAATACGTATACACGAATATGGGCCGAATTTAAATTTGTATGTCACTATATCTTCCTCTCATATTGGACGTTACATCGGAGTTAAATGTTAGCAGAAGTGACACTATTTATCTAAGCAACATTCACAACTATGAATTCAACAATAATATCGATCCTTTTCTCTCATTTTTATATGTATCCCGCTCCCACTGCGTACAGGTATGATAGAGAGCTTACCCTCACAGTACTCTTTCCCAGACCACGTTAATATATGTATTAAGCTTGGTTATGTTGGGACACACACATATATAAGTAGAATACAGGCTGGATAGATGGCTGAGTCAGCAAAAAATTATCTTGTTTTCCTAGAATTCGATTTTTTCCCAGGCGTGGCGTGGGCGTTGTTGCTAAGCTAGTATACGTATGTTCATACTCTCGGACGCCTACCGGCTGTAGAATCAAGATGAAACGCCTTTTCCTCTTCATCTTTTCGTTCTGTATTGGCTAGTAATTTGATTCTCCAAACCTCCCAAGGCTCCCTCTTGAAAAATAGGGAACGGAAAGAAGCTCATAACACTGGGTGGATCCCCACCCCATCCTTTCTGTCGTGAAACGAAAATCAATGCAAAGTGCTACATACATGAAATTCTTTTTTTTTCATGCAGGACTAGTTCAATTCTAAAATCATGAAGTACCAAATTCGATCCCAGCTCCCTAACAAAGTGGATTTTTGTGTACAGACCCTTTATATCGTAAGTTAGCGAAGCTACAATCAAGGTTAGATGTCTCCTTCACTTTCACTCCCCCAAAATAATAATAATAATGTGATGCTGTAATTTTTAAATGTATTTTTATGTTTGTTATTTACGTTTTAATACCACTTTAGTCGGGTTTCGATTCTCGATGAAAGAGAGAGAGAGAGAGCATTGAACACTTGAAAGCATTATAGTGCTTCGAAATAAAGAGCCTCGAACCATATATCATATGCTTCGTTACAGTTGGCCTAACGCCAATCAATATATGTATAAGTATACTCTTAGACTGCTAAGGGGATCCAAAATAGCTATCCAATACAAGACGTGAAGACGAAGACCAATCAATTGGGAAGCTTCGATCACTGAATACCAAAGAGTTGGGGTGGGGATCCATTGCTATGAGCTTCTTTGCGTTCCCTGTGGGAAGCTTCGATCACTGAATATCAAAGAGTTGGGGTGGGAAACCAAAATAGATACCCAATGCTATGGAGGCCTGACGTCATTCAATATATAAGTATACTCTTCGACAGAGAGCTAAGGAGATCCAAAATAACTATCCAATACAAGACGAGAAGACGAAGGCCAATCAATTGGGAAGCTTCGATCACTGAATATCAAAGAGTTGGGGTGGGGATCCACCCAATGCTATGAGCTTCTTTCCGTTCCCTACTTTTCAAGAGGGCGCCTTGGGGGTTGGGGGAATCAAATAACTAGTCAATGCACAACGAGAAGAAGATGAAGAGGAAAAGGCATGTTTCATCTTGATTCTACAGCCGGTAGGCGTCCAAGAGTATGAAGATACGTATACCAGCTTAGCAACAACGCCCACGCCACGTTCCCGTGGGAAAAAATCAAATTCTAGGAAAACAAGATAATTTTTTGCTGCCTCCGCCGTCTATCCATCCAGCCCGTATTCTACTATATACATACAGGTGAGGAACAGACAAACAGAGAGTGATAGCAATCTTGGATTCACCACTTACATCTTGGATTCACCACTTACTCATTTACAAAAGAATTTCAGAGTATTGAACTGAAGATCTACGGAAAGAATTCCTTTTTGCCTTTCTTACTATGAACAATTTAGGATCTTAAAGTGACTTATGAGAATAATGAATTTCTTGTGACGCTTTTGGGGTAGTGAGTTTTCTGTCTGAAATCACAATTCGTTTTTTGATATTCAACGTTTGTATCCACATGTTCTCTTTATTCCTCTGAATATATTCCGAGAACTAAAATGACGTACTGTAATGTTAATACTGAGAAGTAAACTCCGTATGAAAAATAGTTGCAGATAAATACACTACACAAGTTAGTTATTGCTTTTCCACGATTTTGATAATTTTTATATAACATTCACATAATTTTTATATAACATTCACATACACAAATATTTTGTTAACACCTAACATATCGCAGACATAATATTTTAAACATAATAACTACTAATGTCCTGAAATGGGTATATGAATATATACACAATTGATTTATACTAGTGTAAATATTTTCTAAAATTATTCATAATTTAAGAAAATCAGCATTATATACCCAAAAGTTTAACCCAAACTGCAATCGAACTTACTACCTTAGATTAGAAGTCAAGTGGTTTACCTCTGAGTTAACACAGACTCTCCTGCAGAGCTCTTTCTAACGAGATATATGTAAATTTTCATGACAAGACATTCATATCCGTACCAAATGTGATTTCTCCTTTGTCTCTTTTATTTTACTATGAAGGCTAGAACTACATTCAATGTATTCCCTTCGTTAGAAAAGTTCTCTCACTTCGAAACGTAAATGTTAAATCCAGAATGTGTTCACATGCATTCATAGTTCCGAAAAGTATCAATAAGTATTTTGAACCAATTATACTTTTTTCCTACATTTAATAAGATTTAATCATGTTTTATTACACTTAAAGAACGAAAAGAAATCTGCACATTATTTCCCAATTACGAAGTTTGGCTGCGGGTAACGAACTTGACATCTTTCGCATCTCTATCGGAAGATACCTAAAGTTGGTTTTAGAAAATTTCTGCCTTAAAACGGCCATAATGAATGCACTCACCCTTCTGGAATAAGATGTACAGTGTGCCACATAAATTCTTGAGGTACAAAATCCGGAGTCAGGCAACCCAACTAATGCCAGCTCCAAGACTAATTACGCCCGGTAGACTACGTAGAAAAGCAGCATGAAGTTGCCCCCAGCTGTTAAAAGAACTAATCGTAAAGTGTTTTTGTGCAGGAGTGAAACAAAACACTGGCTGACGAAAGGACAAAAGAGAGTCTTTGGATACTTGTGTTCACAACACACAGCATAATACCAGAAAAACAATATATGGACACCGGAGGCGTCGATGAGAAGATAACAATTAGGGTACTTAAATAATCTTATAATTAACTCAAATGAGGGATTACATAAAAAGTTAACTTACTTCAAATGACCATACTATATGCGTATCAAATAATATGCGGATATATTATGAGGTATATGTAGTAGGTTATTTTTAAGTAAACACAAAGCCTTGCACTGAGTATCGAAACTATTCAACAGTAGTCTTACTTGCAAATCAATTAAAGTATGGATGGATCATTCGGGCAAAAGACCAGCCCCCAATGAAAATTTTGGGGTCTAACACGGCCTGAGCATCTAGGTTTCGGCGCCATTCATTGATACCTAATACTGCTTTGAAAGAAGAAATTGTCTGATCCCATTATTCGTTAAATGATTTTTGAAAAATCTAAATATTGGTATGCAGGAATTTATTTGTAAATATTAAAAATGCAAAATTCGACAACATTCAAACGAGTTGGAGAGATGCTTACTAAGCGTATTTCCCCTAAGGTTGCAAATATAAGAGGGTTCCTGATTTGTATAATATTTGTGAAAATTTGCACATTCAGACAAGGAGAAAAGTGAAGAATATAGTGTAAATAAACAAAGTTTAAAAATGCACGAAATTAACGGATATCAAATATAGAACTATTAACAGAATTAATTCTGTAACTCATTTTCTCTAATCATTTTTCTTCCTTCATTTTCATGATTATATCATCACTAAATTTCTCCACTGGAGATTATCTTTCCTTTAGCAGCATCCAACTGGATCTCAGCCTTGTAAATGGAACATTTTAAAAAGTGAAAAGGTCAAAAAGGAGAACCAAACCCGGAACCCCAAGATAACAAACCACAACGCTAACCACTCATCCAAGGCGTTATATATTCTCACTGGCCTAAATAAATTGCCTTTTCTGTTCGCTCAGAACAGTAGCTTGTTAATAGTTAAATTAATTGTCAAAACACAGGAATGTGTAATTGAGGACTCGGAGGGCATTATGTCATTTTATTCTCTAAATTAGCATAATCACAGGGTTTTCAGAAACAAAACATAAAACTCCTTTATTTTCAATCAAATACGACGCGTGTGTTATACTCATTAACAAACTAAAGACGAATCAATTACCACGTACAGGTGGCACCGAAGATTGTTGCAAGGATACGGAATTCAGTCTTAGCGACCCTTTCTGTGAGTTTCTCCACCTACTTCCGGCTGTGAAGACTTTGTACAGGTTGGCCGGTCTTATATCTAAATTTCCTTCTAGAAATCAGAATTTAAGGAAACAAAAAAGGATGCAAGTGATGGAATAAATATTAAATGGATGGTTAGAATGTTATGATGTAATTACATAATTTAATAAAGGTAAAAAGTACTTTCAATTACACCAGAAACTGAATCCATTACATGAACTAGCTATTTGGTCTAGGAATTAATTCGTGCGGGTGGACAAGAGATGGCGCAACAAACGGAGCGTCCCACAGTTCCGTGTATCCACACATGTGTTGCAAACCCCTGTCATCGCGTATCGTTCGTAGTATAGGACAGTGGATTAAAGCGTCAACAACACCAGTTTGTAGTTAAGTGAACATGGCGCAATTTGTGCCTGATAAAGTGTTTTTGCGGGGTGTCCTGCTGCATTACTTTAACATGCAGAAAAGTGCGACTGAAAGTCATCGTACTTTGGTGGAAGTGTATGGTGACCATGCTCTAGCTGAGCGAACGTGTCAGAAGTGGTTTGCACGGTTTAGAAGTGGTGATTTCGGCTTGGCAGACCAAGAGCGAGCTGGACAGCCAAAAAAATTTCAAGACGAAGAATTGACAGCATTGCTCGAGCAGGATTCGTGTCAAACGCAGGAACAACTTGCAGCAGCATTAGGCGTTGATCAAACAACAGTCTCCAAACGCTTGAAAGCCATGGGAATGATTCAAAAGATGTCACATTGGGTTCCACATGAATTGAAAGACAGAGACGTTGAAAGACGAAAAACCATTTGCGAATTGCTGCTTGAACGACAGAGCAGAAAGGGGTTTCTGCATCGAATTATTACGGGTGATGAGAATTGGATCCATTACGAGAACCCTAAACGAAAAAAGGCCTGGGTGAAACCAGGTGAACCAGGTCCATCACAACCAAGACGAGATATTCACTGTGCAAAGGTTATGCTGTGCATATGGTGGGATATGAAAGGTGTGGTGTACTATGAGCTGCTGCAACCGGGTGAAACTATGAATGGAGAACGTTATCGACGACAATTAATGCGTTTGAAGCAAGCTCTGGCCAGAACACGACCAGAATGGTAGAACAGACATGATAAACTTATTGTTCAACATGATAACGCTCGCCCACATGTCGCAAAACCGGTCAAAACCTATTTAGAAAATGTCGGATGGGAAGTTTTACCCCACCCGCCGTATTCACCAGACGTTGCTCCTTCGGACTACTACTTGTTCGATTGCATGAACAACGATTTGATTGGACAGCGGTTTACTGCTTCAGAAGATATCGAAACATGGGTCTCTGACTGGATCGCTTCCAAGGATGAGAACTTCTTTCGCCACGGAATCCGTACATTGCCTGACAGATGGGCGAAAGTGGTGGCTAGCGATGGACAATATTTTTCTTAAGGTATTTATGTATTTTGTGTTTGTACTACAGCTTCAATGTGTGCGTACCAACCGCACGAATTAATTCCTAGACCAAATAATCCATGATAGCCTAAAGTTTTTAACTTCGATAAGCTAATTTCGTTAAAATATAGTATAGTCCTTTTGTCTAAAGCTGCAGATAACCCCTTTTCCAATTTATCTTTGTCGTTAGCTGAATTTACTTGCTTAAGGAAAGTTCGTTGACATAATTAATAATTATTACTAATAAAATGGAAACGTCTCAGCCTGTGAGTAACGGCAATTCTTGATAGTTCATACTCATGCTTAGACATTAATAGATATCGCTAACATGCAGTTAACTTGCATATAAAACTATTGTGACGTTTTAATTGCAACTTATAAACTATTGTTTTAATTTAATCATTTGAAAATTGCACAATGTCTGCGATCATACTTAGATTTGAGCATTAATATTCGTATTTGTCAATTTCCAAAGCAATATATTCTGAGGATGTAATCAACTCATAACTCTACTCTCTCAATTTAGGTATTGAAATTGTATAATAATGATAACCTGTATGCTTTGCTGCTGATTATTATAAGGGCCGTAGCTATATTTAGATTTGAACATTAATTTTAGTGTAACCGCAAGTTAGTGGACAAACTTAAAAAGTTAAATAGTAACCATTGGAACGTATAGTTAAGAATTTTTAAACTATAGCGTCCAGTAATTCGACGGCTTTGGAGAGGGGGACAACTAAGAGTAAAAATACCTCTTTTATGCTTCCCCGCTTGTCTAATAGCTAGACCGGGTCTGTGGTGAGCGTGATCCTACGCTTGATTTCCGGAGGGATAGCATTGAAATTTGAGCACACTTGTTTGTATTCCAGTTTAAACTGTTGGTTCATGCCTCAAATTTTCCGGTACTGAAAAGAAAATATTTCAGTTTAACGTCCCACGTTTAGGCCCATTATACTTAGGGAGAAAGATGATTGAGGCAAAGGAATGAATGAATAATAAATGAAATGAGAATGTTGGAGGAAACTGGATAGCCCGGGAAAACCTATGAACACGAGGTTGTCCATCATAAGCTTACTTGTTCGGTTATCGGACCAGGGAAACCATGCATCAGGTGTAAGCACTTTGCCATTGAGTCACCGTGCCTCCCTTCCACAACTAAAAAGGGACACTAAAAACCAATAAACAAACAAAATGCTATTAATAAGTTTCATCAGTGCTACGCAATCTGTCAAAACACAAACAATATGAGTTCTAAGATCTCGCTCAGGTATGACTCAGTAGACCCTACAAGATTCAACTGCTAAATGAGTAATTCGCTGATGATGATAATTTTCAACAACAAATATTTTTTAATCTTTTGCAGACACATTGACGTACTTACTTACTATGTACTACATAATAAAGCTTGATATATAGCCGTGAAGATATTTAAACTGTAAGAAATTAATAAAACATGAGAAGCTGTTTAAGAAGGAGTAAGTTAGGACTTTATATCAATTCGCTAATTCGAAGTTCTATTTAATCGAATCCAATAGAAATACATAGAGAACCTTCGAGAACAGGTAAGATAAAAATGTTACTTTGGTGGGACATGAACTAACATTTAAGAGTTCTTTGCAATCTAGAGACAAACGCCTTAGAACCTATTTTCTTTTCTTTAAGTTAACTGATTCACAGAACATATCTGAGTGACTTGTCTCTATTTTCTGCGCGGTTATACACGTTTTACTGTCATTTCCAGTAAACTTGAACGAGAGGTACAGGAACACAAAAAGATCTAGAACAGTTAAAATTCCAAGCTTCCCCACCGGGAACCGAAGCCTGGACTCCTACACCAAAGGCACATTTGCTCGCAATTAGATCAGAAGGAAGATCGAATGAGATGTATTTTGTAGTGTCTGAAGTTTGTACCTATTTCACCTTAATGTAATGTCTATTGATTTTTTAATGTTTACCGTATTTCTTACTTTCAGGAATGGTGTGTGTTATTGATATAGGTTCTATTACATATTCGTCTATAAATATTATATAAATTATAGAATTATTCATGATCTCGCATGGAAATTCACTGGTGCATGCGCAGCAAAAACAAAAGAATTCAGTTTACTGATATTAGTCAGAATAAAAATTTCTAACAGACTATCAGAATGCTTTGATGGAAAGCAGTGATTCCCAACTTGGGGACGCGCTGCTTCTTCCTGGGTAGGCATGAAGAACGAGTAAAAAAAAGTGGCGAAAGCTACTAGCATAAGTGAATTGTGAAATAAATGAAGCACCACTTTAATGGCTCTTTAAAATTCAGCTTCACAATATTATAATGCCTGTTTAAAAAGCAATACTGCACCAGGAGGGCATGCAAAACTCTTGCTGGAAATAAATATAAATTTCTGATATTATTATTATTATTATTAGTAGTAGTAGTAGTATTTTCCCACTTCTTGGCCGAGATGCAAAAAATTCATCTTCTTCATTCCGCTAAATCAATTTCTTCACTGCTTTTCATCACAGCCCATATCCCTAACTATCTGGATAGCAGTTTGTCTCACTGTTATTCCAACTATGATTTCCCTTCGCATAGTATCAGATAGTTTTCTACAGCCTTTACAGCGAGGCATTTTGACAGCCTGTAGAAATTTGCATTCTGGTTGTTAATAGCAACGACAGTAAAGTGGATCTTTCTGTTTCTACTGTACATTATCAGCATCATTATATCAGAAGTATTCCGCCATTACCAGCGGATCAGTTGCCGCAGCTGAGAAGTCGCCATGCTCCACGATCTTCTGTTAAATTCTCCATCTTCACATACGATTTTCTGTTTCGATATCGCCAATAACCTAATTTTCTTTCGATATTGTCTCATTCGTCCACTCCCTCTCTTTTCTGCCACCATACCCTCTAGCACATCCCTCATGATACAGTTCCTTCTTAACCAATATCCCAACCAGTTTCTCCTTCTCTTAATATTTTCCTCGTTTTCCTCTCGACCCAGCTATTCCTATCCTTTCTTCTCCCACATTTCGAAAGCTTTCAACTTTTTCTCATAATTTTTCCGTAATGTCCATGTTTCTGCCCTGTAAATACAGTAAAATACAGTACACAACATTTTATGAGTCTTTTTCAACTCCATTCAAGATCAGACAAAAAGTATTTTCATCCTAAAGGCTTCTTTAGCTATTTCTGACCTTTTATTTCAAACAAACACCGTGCTCGTGGATTTTCCCGGGGTTCTCTCGTTTCCTCTCACTTTCTTCATTCCACCATTTTACTTATCTCTCATCATCACCGTCTCCTTTAGCCTAACCGGCATAACCGTGGGACGTAAAACTTAAAGATTTCATTTCATTTTTTTCCTTTTATTTCAAGTTCGAATGTCATATCATCCCTAATAACACTAATCAGATATAAAATACTAGTCACCTGTTTTTTCTTCCCGCTGTTATTTCTATATCTAACGCCGATCGATTCGTTTCGGTCACCATGGATTTTGTCTTTCTAAATTTATTTTCATACCATGTTCTTCACAAGCCTTTCTAAAGTGTGCTGCATCTTATTAATTTTTTTAGATTCTGCAACAATAACCATATCATCCCCAAACCTTATACACCTAGTCATTCTATCTCCTACTAAAATTCTACCTTCATTATATTGACTCGTTTTTGCTCTCTCTTCTGCATAGATATTAAATAATACCGGTGAAATACATCATCTCTGTTGAGCTCCCATTCCAATTACACTGTCTACTATGCATGCACCAGTGAATTTCCATAGATCATGTATTATTCTGATAATGTATATAATATTTATGGACGAATACGTAAAAGAACCTTTATCAATAACATATATCATTCCTCAAAGTAATGAATACGGTAAACATAGAAACATAAATAGAAATTTTACATCAGGGCGAAATAGGCACAAGCTTCAGAGACTACGAAATACATTCCATTCGCTCCTCCCGCTCGTATAGTGGCTAGCAGATGTGCCTTAAGTGTACGGGGTCCCAGGTTTGATTCCTAGTGGGAGAAAGTTTGGAATTTTAACTGTCCTAGATGTTTTTGTGTTAGTGTTCCTTTCGTTTAAAGTTACTACAAATGAACGTGTATAACCTAATAGAAAATAGAGATAAGTTACTCAGATATGTTTGGTGATTCAGTTAACTTAAAGAAAAGAAAAAAGGGTCTAAGGCGTTTGTCTGTAGATAGTAAAGATCTCTTAATGGTTAGTTCCAGTCCCACAAAAGTAAAATTTTTCTTTTACCTGTTCTCAAAGTTTCTCTTTTAATTTCTGTTGGATTCGAATAAATAGAACCTAGAATAGAGGCCACGTTGAATTCATTTATTGACCGAGCCAGAAACTCCGATAAAGATTTGGCTATGATTTATTATTATTATTATTATTATTATTATTATTATTATTATTATTATTATTATTATTATTATTATTATTATTATTATTATTATTATTATTATTATTAGTTAAAGTACGAAGTTTGAGATCAGGCGATGCAGCATTTACGTAAACTAAATCATAATTTATTTATTAATATTCACTAGTACACTGCACATTTGCGAGATTTTGCTTTGGGGAAAGAAGTGCATACAACATTGAATAGTAAGAATATTACAATAAAAATATATTATTAAAATATTGATTAAGTAATTGGAGTTAAATATGCTATATAGTAAGAATTATATATAGATAGGATTTACTTTAAAGTGCGAATATTCGAGTTTTAATGAGATTATAAATCGATAACTTACACAATAATATTTACTTTATTAGTTCGATAAATCTTAATGCTCAATTGTATTATAATTCTCCTTAAGATTTGTATAACTGGAGTGTGGAGTGACTCTAAGGCTAGTTTTAGACGGAATCATTTATCGTGGCATTTCTCGATGCAAAAATCGTATCATCGATATCATACCGTGTAAAGTGGCGAATGCTATAGCATTTCTCATGCCATGGCTAGTGATAGGCAGTGGGAATATTCCCGGTGGGAAGGAAAATAAAAAATGGGAATATTCCCGGTTTTTTCCTAGCATATAAATTCCCGGGAAGGAATTTATTTCCATTTCTTTACTTTATCTTCCAATTTATAAGAACCATGTGTCTAATTAATTTATTTTAATTTATTATTATTTACTTCTAAGTTTTAAATAATTTGAAGATTAAAAAGATAAAATTCTTTGACAGTATTTTATATAACTAATAATATGAAATTTTAAGTTCCATTTCCATTTGCACTTAAAGTAGCAAAGCACTAATTTACAAATGATGAGAAGGAGCCAGTTTGTAAAGGAATGTAGAAATTATGTAGAAATAGAGATGAAGTACTATCAATGCACTCCGACCCACCGTTAGTAATAGACGTTGATATAACTTCTGTCTCTGACTCGAATTTCTGAAAAGGCCCTCCGACTTCTTTTACATGTGAATTAACGCATGATATTTCGAGAAACAGGAAGAAAGAAAGCTCGTGTGTGGCAATGATAAGTGCTATATTATACAACTAAGTCAGTATCTTGCAAATATTGTGAACATAAATATGTATGCGCAAATGTGTCTTCTAAGACATGGTGAGATATGTGTTTTCTGACAGGTACCCAACCTAATTTGTTTATAAATTTAAAAATTTAATGGGCCTATGCAGAGTCGTTTTGACGCTTGATTAGTGTACTACCAAAGAGCTCGACTAACATTTTTCCTGCAGTAGTCAGGCCTTTAGTACGACTCTAATCATACGTCAAAACGACTCTGCATAAGGTAGAATATGTTTATAATATAAATAGTAGAGTCAAGTTTAGAAAAAACACTTACATCCAATTTAAAGTGTTTAGCGGTGTAAAAGTATGTGGACTTCCTATACCATTTCTTCAAAATATTTACTTGCATACAACATATTGTAAGTAAATATGCATTTATGCGTACTCTTTAAATATAATAAAATAGGGTGAATGTGCCACTAGTCAGCGCCTCACCGGTAGTCAGCCACTTACGCATTGTCGAAAGAAAAATAAGAAAACGTTACGTTTTGACCCTACCAACATGAAGCTTAGCTTTTAGACATTCATCCTGTACACAGCCGATCACATGTCACACCGAAATGCCAGCTAGTGTCGCAGCAATAGGTGGACAAAGAAGACGCTATGTTGTAATGCGTGTATCTGCTACGTAATAAAATAACAGACCAGACTTTTTGTTACAAGGTGTATTTGTTATCTAATGTAAAAATTATAAATATTCTTTTTATTTTTTAATTTGTATATATTAAGGAAATGGAAACAGAAAAAAATATTTTTGTTGACTTTGAGCATTTCGTTTGTATAGGGGGGCTGAGTACTGGAATTAAAAATGAGTGATTTTCTAAAAGTCAGCCCCCGGACCTGAGTACTGGAATTATTGCATATGTGTCCAATTTCATCCATCACATGCCCAGACCAAGTATTCACTTCCCTTCTGTTAATAATAGGGGTGTAGCCAGCAGGTTTGTGTAGGGTGCCCGTCGTTTTTGAGGGGGGGGCAGCTACAATGTACAAAGCCCAAAAAATGTGTTGCTGCTAGTGTTTTTGAGGCCTGAAAGAAAGGAAAATTTTGGTTTCCTTCTGGAAAACTAAATACATTATTTTAGCTTCTTCTTCTTCTTCTTCTTCTTCTTCTTCTTCTTCTTATTATTATTATTATTATTATTATTATTATTATTATTATTATTGTCCATAAATTATATTCAAGATAGTTTTTATTATGCTTAATCAAGAACTACTGCCCGGGACGAAACGCTATACTTTTGTGTATAACTATAAAGGTAACCAAGAAAGTTCTGTCCCTTTCCGTGGAGGTCTGTGTTCAATTGGACCTCACACCGTGAGTTGAATGCGAGTGGAGATAAAACGAACGTCAGTTGTTGGTGTGGGTACATCCAACATACTACCTGGTTGTGGCAATTCAGACACACCGTGAACTTGCGTAAAGACAGAGGGAACATGGTACATCCACAGAGTGTCATAAGAGCATGTATGCTGAACGAGTTCAAATGGAGGTCAAACGCCGTTGTAGCGGGACAGAAGATATGCCAGGCCATTGGTGAGAGTATCGTGACGACGCGGACATTGCAGCGATGATTTAACAAGTTTAAGGACGATGACAAAACACCCGAAAACACCACGTGCCAGAATACCAACACATATACAAAGAGGAACTGGGACTACAATTCAGTGTGTGGAGAAACCATTCGGCAGCACATCCATCAACTTGTGAAGCACTACAAGTTGGGTCGATGGGTCTCACATATTTTGACTCCGGACCAGAAGGCTACGCGGCAGTCGCCTGTGTTTATTTACTGTTTCGGAGCCATTTCTGGACAGGGCGTTGACATGTGATAAAAAGTGTGTCCTATACGAAGCTCCACGCCGCCGTCATCATTAGTTAGCATCCGATGAACCGATTTAAAAACAGCCGAAACCAGCACTGTACCAGAAGAAGGTCCTTCTGTGTGTTTGGTGCATCGTGCATCGGGAACTGCTACCAGCTGGTCAGAATATCAATGCAACTGTGTAGGGTCAGCAGTTGAGCTGTGCTCAACAAAAACTCAAAACTCTGGAGCCATCACTTCTGAATTGCAAATGGGTCCTCGTTTACGGGACAACGCTAAGTCCCACGTGGCTAGGATGACTCAGGACACCATTCTCCGCCTTGGATGGGAAACAATATTGCAACCACTATATTCCCCGGGTATTGAACCGTCCGATTATCACCTGTTCCATTCTTTGGACAATCACCTTAGAGGACGCCAGTTCAAATCCCTAGTAAAAGTCCAAAATGCACCTGATACTTTCTTCGTTTCACGGCCCACTAAGTGCTATCTTGATGGATTCCATGGTCTTCCAGAACGTTTTCAGGTCGTCAATGCTGATGGGGATTATTTTTGATCTTCCAGGTTAGGTGACATATCAATGTTCGAAGGTGGTGGGTGAAAAGCAACAAAACTTTTCTTGGTTACCTTTATATTTAAATTTAAGACCTTGTATACAGAACCTATCTACACAAGATTGATTTTCTTTGAATTTCACTTAATTTCTTTACGGTTTCCTGACAAAAATATTTATTTATTATTCGTGACTGAAAAAACATAATTACCGGTATTTTATTACACTGAGTAGAAATAAAAGAGAGAGCAAATTAAATCCAAATTGAATAAAAACATTGTTTCTCACCAAATTTTCCATCCTCTATGTCTTTTAAAACACTTGTTAAAGCATATAAAAATACACTGTACTTACAAATCAGTTTAGTACCTTTGTTTTATGGCTGTATTTGTAGTACCTTGTTAAAACGTTTGTCTTCAAACTGTCAAATATAAATCGCAGTAAATTGTGTAATCTGCTGTCACAAAAAAGTATCATATTTTTCGATCGGTATAAGGAAGAGATACCATACTATTTTTTGATCGGTATGGAAAAACAATATTTCTCCGCACTATTTTACCGTAAATTATTAATTGTCAATAAACTTTGTTACTTTCAAATGAATGAAGCGAGATAATTTTTCTATGATGTTATAAAAGCTGGTCATTGGGGGGGGGGGGGCTGGCCCCAATGGGCCCCCCTTGGCTACAGCTCTGGTTAATAATATACAGCATTACTCACAAATCTTTCTTTTTTCCAGTAGTCAGCCCGAGTAAAAATCCAAAGGCCGAGTACTGGTTCCTCGAAAGCCAAAATTCAGCCCTATTGGCAATTTTATTGCAATTTTAAATATCAATATCCAAATTTGCTAACATCAGGTTTCCACTTACTCATTTCATGTGAATAAATATAAATAAACGAAAAAGGAAGGAAAATGGAAGTTCAGAAATGAAAACGGTGGTAAATTCACCAGTACTTAGAAGTCTCACTACAATGCACTGAGAGCTGTAGAAAATGGAATGATTAAACGTGAAGCTAGCAGAACATTCAATGTTTCTCGCAACACAATGCAAGATAGGATTCATGGTCGAGTACATGAAAAGAAAGGGAAAATGGGACCAGATACCATGTTAACACTACCAGAAGAAAATAAGCTGGTTCAGTGAAATACTGAAATAGCCAAAGTTGGATTTGGGCAAAATAAAATTGATATATTGAATACAGTATACAATATTGTAAAAAGTGACAATAGAAAGAAACCTTTCAAAGAGAGTTATCTAGGAGAGAAATGGTAGAAATTGTTCTTACGAGGAAACCCAAAATTAGTTTGCAGAGTTCCCGAAGGCAAGAACAACAGTCAAGTGGTTTAAAGAA
Organism: Thermobia domestica; assembly: GCF_964235325.1. NCBI lineage: Eukaryota > Metazoa > Arthropoda > Insecta > Zygentoma > Lepismatidae > Thermobia > Thermobia domestica. Next base: position 62,922,292 of record NC_137467.1, read on the forward strand.
CTCGAGGAGTACCTCCAAAGCATTAACGCATCCGATATTCTTCAAGATCTCACCCAAATCTTCAATGGTGATGAAACTAGTTTTAGCCTTTGCCCCGAAACTGGTAAAGTTATCGCATCGAAAGGTTCGAAAAATGTTTATGAAATCCGACGTGCAATTGGCAAAGAAACAATCACTGTTCTTCTAGTATTCTCTGCAAACGGCGAAACTGTATTTCCAATGGTTATTTTCTCGTATGTTAGACCACCTCGGGGCATCATAGAAAGTACGCCAAAGATCTGGTTTTGTGGAAGATCAGAAATAGGCTTGGATGAGGATTGATACTTTTTTATGAGTATATTGTAAATGGTATACACAAATTTGCTGGGAGAAATAACGCTAAAAGTCCAATAATTTTATTTGCTGAACGACATCTTGCACATCCAACTATGGAATTTAATGTGTCTTGCATCGAAAACGGAATAATTCTATATGCCTTACCACCTAATACAATACACATTTTTCAGCCAGCAGATGTTAGTGTCTTCAAACCCCTAAAGATAGAATGGAAGAAGGTAGTTCATGACTGGCAAAACTAACCCCAAAACTGAAATAAGTGTGTAACAAAATCTCACTTCTCTTCACTCTTGTCAACGGTAGTAAACCGTTCTTCTCTCTCCGATTCAATTGAAAATGGTTTCAAAAAGTGTGGCTTGTGTCCTTTCAATGCAAATACTGTAGACTGCTTTAAATGCATTCAAAATAGCTTAGTAAAAAGACGTTTGGATAAAGATTGCTGTGTATCGGCTGACATTAGTTCACAACGCTTTCAATCAGCTCAGTCAATGATTTCATATGTAAGAGAAAAACTGGAAGAGAAAGGTGTAGATGTTGAAACAGTGTTAAGTGATATCCAGGAGGAAGCTTCGATTCATAATTCTATTGAAAGATTGGGAAATTTTTATCAACTGTAAGTAACACCACAGGAAAGCAGCGCCGAATCTCAACTCTGCTCATCTGCGAGTTGATTTCCTCGCAGATTCCTTCTCTATTTCCTTGTCAAGCAGATCGTACTGAGATATTGGTCCATAATGTCATGGAAGATGGTACGATGTTTTGAAAGGTGGTACATTATTTCAAATTCAGTGCGCCAACGTTAATATAGAGAACACAGTCATAGATAAAGCTCCCGAAAAGAGTTCAAATAATGGTAGACAAGTCTCACCAAATTTTGAAAATAATTTATTTTGGCCAGAACCAATTGGGAAGACCTCAAAGAGGAAACGAAGCAAAATAAATTACCCAGTGCCATATCGTCAGATGAAAGGAGAAATATAATGATAGCCAAGAGTTAGAACGGAAGAAAGCAATTGAAGCCAAACAAAAAAAGGAAGAAAAGAAATAAAGAACAAAGAAAGAAAGAGCAAAGAAGAAAATTCCAACTTCGTGGACTTTATGTGAAGAGACAACTACTACAATTTTATTATTATTTTTTGCGGAAAGTAAATGTTTTATTTGCGTTTCCTAACTTAATAAAGATGTTCAAACAATAATGGTGATAAACTGATGGCTGGAACATATTTCTACTCTACTTCTATGTGAAATATTCCTAATTTTGTAGGATTTTTGGGTTTTATTTCATATTTTTGTGTTTCTTTTCTTTTTGTTTGCGTTTTCTAACGTTTAACTAGAGTGTTCAAATAATATTGTGATATACAGGTCATGAAATTTGGCTATGATCTAACAACTTTGGTTTTATTTGAAATGTTTTAGCTTCATGGTTGCTTATATTTTTACAAAGGGTCCGCTCAATACAATTTTGTTCCTGTTTTTCCTAGAAATAATGTGTTTTTTTTGTTAGATAATTATAATGTAATCTATTATATTTATAGTGTCATGTAGCAAAATAAAATACGCTCCATGATATTACATTTGTTTTTGTCGTTAGCTTCGAATTTTGTTGGCTGACTATATTTTCGTTAATGGCTTACAAGGGACATCACCCAATTGTCCGGCTCCGATTTCAATGATTTTTTTTAGCTTATAGATGACATATATGTATTATTTGTGATGACAGAAATTTTTGCCATGGTGCATGTGTTCTATTTTTTTATAATTTTTAAGAGGTGTGGTATGGTTATTAGAGATTACTTCAGAAATCCCTTACTAACGTTTGTAAACAAAGAGTTAATGAAAGAACAACCATGTAAATACATATAAGGCCTAAGGAGAAGTCGTATGGTAGGTATAACTTTGACGGCAGCCATCTTGAAATCCGCCATTTTGAATTCAGGTCAAGTGTCTTAAATAGGAATAGGGTAATATGATACATAAATTCGGAGTAAAATTTAATCAGAAAGACAGTGGTGAAGCTAGTTTTAAAATACACCCATTTGGGAAAAAGTTACAGGCATTTAATTGTTCACTTCCTACGTGCGGAAGTTCCTTACCTCCGCTTCTAACCCGCGTATTAATGATAATAAGTGGATAAAAGCTTCGGTAATACATATTATGACTAGAGGGCAGTAATACAGTAAGGGTGTCCTTGACGGCAGCTATCTTGAAATCCGCCATTTTGAATTAAAGTGAAATTTGAAAAATGGAAACCATAGCATGTGACACCTCATTTAAATAGCAAATTTTCCCAAAAGCCAATGGTATGCTTATTCTTGTTCTATAGTTAAATATAGTTATGTTCTTTCAAATTGGCAACGCTCCTAATTTTCACCGCATGTTCTACGATTCCAACTGGCACTTTGCAATTGTTGCCGTGGCTCATGTTTTCTAAATTTATTACATTTTTTAAGAGTTGCGATTTGTCAGTTCATGAATAGTTTTGGGATAAGCATCCAGCAATCTTTCTGAATTTTGAAGAGTTGCAATGTAATAATATATTTTAAACGAGAATACACGAAGAACCTATGGACCTATGTGACGTGTAGGAATACAAATGAAATTATAACAAATTGGTGTTATACGAACACAAAATTATCAGGAACTGTAGCTTACATGTTGCGTAAACGACAAACAATAAAATATTTTTAATAAATACAACTTTAAAGGAACAGGAGGAATGATAGAAAATATCAAAGAGGCATAATATGACTTTTTCCAAAACATTGTTTGTACCATGAACATAGTATGAAAACAGGTAACTTGTTTATCAAGAGGTAACTTAATTGAGTTCCCGATCAATACTGGTTTTAAATCTTACAAACAAGAATCATCGACAAAAATCGCTAGAAAACGAATGACTTTTTTGTCTGACTAGCTAAAAAATTGCCATAGAAAATAAATAAATATAAACAAAACAAAAGACCCTTGATTTACACAAAAGTCATATTCGTTTTCCTTTTTGAAGTGAATTTTCATTTGATTTTTCGTCTCATCTACTATACAAGCTACGTCTTCTGTATTACCTGAATGCAAATTTGGAGTTGTTTCGTTGTGCGGATTCATATCAGTAAAAGAGCTTTTGAAGGGCAGGTATAGGAAATAAATAATTACATGGCAAGTCTTCAAAATTCAAAAAGATTGCTGGATGCTTATCCCAACACTATTCATGAACTGACAAATCGCAACTCTTAAAAAATGTAATAAATTCAGAATACGTGAGCCATGCAAAGTGCCAGGTGGAATCTTAAAACATGCGGTGAAAATTAGGAGACTTGCCAATTTGGAAGATCGAATAATGGACGTTTAGTGCACATAAGAAGCAGTCCGTAATTCATACTGGTTAACTATAGAACAAAAATTAGCATACCATTGGTTTTTGGGAAAATTTGCTATTAAACTGAGGTGTCACATACTATGGTTTTCATTTTTCAAACTTCACTTTAATTCAAAATGGCAGACTTCAAGATGACTGCAGTCAAGGATACCCTTATCGTATCACTTTTCTCTATTCATAATGTGTATTACCGAAGCTCTTATCCGCTTATTATCACTAATACGTGGGTTAGAAGCGAGGGAAGGGACTTTCGCACGTAGTAAGTGAACAATTACTGGTAAATGCCTGTAACTTTTCCCTAAATGGGTATATCTCAAAACTGGCTTCATCATTGTCTTCGTGATTAAATTCTAGCCCAAAATTATGTATCAAATTACACTATAACCATTTAAGAAACTTGACCTTAATTCAAAGTGGCGGATTTCAAGATGGCTGCCGTCAAAGTCATACCTACCATACGACTTCTCCTTAGGCCTTATATGTATCTACATGGTTTTCTTTCATTAACGCTCCGTTTACAAAGATTAGTAAGGGACTTCTGCAGTAATATCTAGTAACCACATCATAACTCTTAAAAATTATTTAAAAGATAGAAAACATGCAGCATGGCAAAAATTTGTCATCACAAATAATGAATACATGTCCTCTATAAGCTAGAAAAAATCATTGAAATCGGAGCCGGACAATTGGGTGATGTCCCTCGTGAGTTCTAGAATGTAGTGGCTGAGTACTGGTATTTTTCGGCATTCTTAGGAAATTTATAAATATTGTTAAAATCCTAAAAATAACATTAAAACACTCCTTTCATTGTCAACTAGACTAAATAATGAATACATATATCATGAAGGAGTCTCATTCTGTTCAAAATTAAAATTAAAAATGACATTCAAACTTGAAATTTGAGCTAGGAGGCTGAGTACTGGCACATTCACCCTATTAATAAAACAACATAATACCATTCAGAATATACATTTTGAAGAATCCTCTGGACATAACGGTAACAATATACGGTAATAAGAAACGAATTTACTTTTGAAATCGTAATATAGTAATAGAATTCACTTTTATGGTGTTTGTACATAAATTCCCGGAATATTTCCATTTTGGTTAATTTACCCAGGGAATATTCCCGAAAAATATCTTTCCGGGAATTTGCCCATCACTAGCCATGGCATACCCTATGGCATTTCTTGTCAATAGAACCTGCTCTATTTCGCAGCATTTCTGGTCCGATTGCAGCGCCGTGGTGTGTTAAGAGGAAGCGAAAGATTTTGTGTCAAATATCCATGTTCTTTAGTGATGGGAATTCTGATTCCTTTCTGGTATTCGATTATTTTGGATTCGTCGAGTTAAAGGATTCATAAAAAGTAACGACTACTTTCGTTACTTTGATTACAAAGACTGATGTGTCCCTCTGAATCCCTGTACTCAATTGCCTTTTGGGTTTCTTTGCCTCAATTATGATTACCTGTACTCAAACACGTTTTCAAAAGCTTGTTTCTCGTTTTTGTCAATGTATTTAGTTTGACTTCGTTGTGGTTAGTATACATTCTGCAGCATACTATTCATAAAGCAACCAAGTAGAATTCTGCTTCGGGTGAGTGAAAAGGAGAAAAGGAAAGAATATTTTTAGGCAACTGACTTTAAAAGAAAATAGCGCCTCCCGCTTCATCCTCTTTAGATGGAGTGTCATAAGCGAGCGGTGGAAAATATTTGTTTTCATTCTTCCTTCCTTAATGAACACCCAACGTAGAACTGCCATAAGTTTGATAATACTACTGTGGGGCGGCTAAATAAGAAAAAGAATGAAGGGCTGAGTTTCACTGTATTTTAATATACTTTTTAAAAAAATAGTGTTGGTTATTTACATGAATTTGAAGTGAATTAACATAATATACTTCGAAAGTAAGAAAATATCGGGAAAATTAAATGAAATTTGAGATAAAAATGTAGAACGCAAAACTTTCTGGCCTCCACTGCAAATCAAGCCTTTACCAACAACAGCTACAAGTAGTGTGCGGAATACCTTGGAATTCCTCCCTCGGAAAAAATGAAATCTTCCGTGACTAAATAGAACTTGGGTTCTGTCCTCCCTAAATAAATTAATTAGCAGACTGACTACAAATAACAAATTCGACAAGGTTCAAAAATTTAAGGTACCGGTTCTGCGCAAGAACTGTAAGAGTGGCCTCGCATAGCGTATTCGCTAACACACTGTCGCCTTTGGTGCGAGCGGTCCCGGGTTCTATTCCCGGTGGGGACACTCGTTCGAAAAAGTGTAAAATCTTTCTTATGCCAGCCATCCTGATTGGATTTTCCTGTTTTTTCCTCATTCACACCAGACAAATGCCGGGATGGTACCTAATATATAGGTTCTAGGCCGCTTTCTTCCTTCCCCCTCCCCCGGTTAGCCGAGGACCTTCTCCCTCATACTTGACGGGGTAACGTAGCCATCCATGCTGAAAACCCAGAAACCTAATTCCTAATCCTATAATCCTAAGGATGAAATAGAATCTTTGAGAGCCGGTAATACGTCGAATCTGATGACATTTTAACGTTTTTTTTCTTTTGTCTGTTAGTTTATCAGGAATGAAAGCAATTACTGGAATGTGAATAACTATAATCATAGATAATGGTGTTATGCACCAGCAACGATGCATAAAAGCAACCATTAGCGTTGATATCTGTAGACATTTGCAGTGTTACCACAATTGTATTAGACATTTGCAGTGTTACCGAATACATCTCCTCGGGTTCGATCTCAGCCCCCGCCAAGTAAACTTTGTGGTGGACAAACACCGTGTGCGTGGATTTTCTCGGGGTTCTCCCGTTTCCTCCCACTTTCTTCATTCCACCATGTCCTTCATTTCTCATCATCACCGTCTCCTTTAGCCTAACCGGCATAACCGTGGGACGTAAAACTCAAAGATTTCATTTCATTTCATTTTTCGAATGTGTGTGTTTTCTCGAAGTTGTCTAGTATCCTACCACTTTCTTCATTCCACTAATTTTCCCATCATCATCCATTCGGGGTGGGCCAAAGTTGCTTAAAGGTCTTAAAAATAAAATCAAATAAGCACACAAGGCAAGGACAAATAGTTTACAAGATAATATCTCTCTGCTGTTAGTTGTGTGAGGCTTCTCGACCCTGGCTTTTTTTTTGTACATTCTGAAACATTGAAATTTGTTTCACCAGTTTCAATACACGAATATACAGTAAATTGCTCATAGGTACATCGAAGATGAAGACACTAATGTCAAGTAATGTTTACACGACAAGCAAAATTCGATGTAAAGGTGTTACCATCCCCGACACTGTCGTATACTATAAGTCCACTTGCTTTATAGTGTCTGTATATATATATATATAGAGAGAGAGAGAGGGGGGAAAGAGATGGAAAGATATATAGATAAATAGAGATATAGATATGTGTGTACACTTTGATTTCATATATTCCAGCCTTTAGGTTTCACAGTGTTAACCACACCAATCCAAAAACTACTTTCCATTTTAGCATGTTTAGATTTGTTGCAATTATTTTTTTTAAGCTCGAAACAAAGTAATTTTATTGAGTAATGGAAAGTATTTGATTGAAATTTTATGATACTGCACAGTAAGCTCTACTTAAAGTGCCATAGTAATGTTAGCTGAACGACACATTGGACGAAAGAATACTTGGGGCCAGTCTTCACCTCCATGATACAAATCTGTTCCCATAACTGCAGGGTGTGTGCCACTATATGGTGGTTGCCCCCTTTGTGTAACAAATTCATGACAGTACACCCAGGTTAGCTAGTGGTCTAAAAATGTTGATTTTTGGGTGGCCATTTTGGATTAAAGTTTCTTATATTGTCGTGATCTATTCGCAATCATACAACGTACATCTTCATACCAAGCCGAGCGGTCTGCGGAGATAGACCATCGGCTTGAAGGACCCGGGTTGAGTCCCGGAAGGGTCATGTGTATGGATTTTAACAGCATTTGTTTTTCGTATTATGTCAGGGGGCGAAATCGTACGGGATAAAAGTATTACAGTCTGAAAAAATTGGAGAGAATATCCTCCCCAGGATACTTTCATGGTAGTAAGGAATTAGTAAAAATATAGGATATATATTTTATAGCAGGTTTAAAACTATGGTTTGGGTATCCTATTTCTTTTCTGTTAATTATGTTCTTCAATGTTCGAATTTTCATCATTCTCATGATATTTTCCGCTTTCAACGGAGTTCCATGAATATTATACCAAATGTTCTTTACACTCTGTAAGAAACCATTTCTGAAGATAATTCAGGTCCTAATGAAAATTATTCACTAGGAAAGGGAAGTATTCCCCTCCTCACAACATGGAAGCAGAGGGCAATTTCGCACTCTGGTCAGATCAAACATTTCCGCGTAACAAAACGAAGGTTCCCTGTAAAACCTCCAGTGTTATTGTTAGTATCATAAATTTCTGAAAGCAAACAATTTGAAGGGTTCGTCTGTAATATATTTTCTTTCTTTGTCCTTCGCCCACCTTCCAAACCAAGAGGTGAATTTTACATGACCGCTGTATAATAAGCGAGAGATTGGTAAAAGTGTGTTTTTATGTGTATGTGTGTGTGTGTGTGTGTGTGTGTGTGTGTGTGAGAGAGAGAGAGAGAGAGAGAGAGAGAGAGAGAAAAGAATTTTAGTTGCAAGATGACATACTTCAATTGCCGTTTTCCGTTCATTTCGGTTCATATAGCAAAAAGAATACCGCCACCAGAGAATAAAGACAAGTGTAGTCTGTTCTGTTCTCTTCCGCCATCTCAGCCAGAACTTTCAACTACAGCCTGTAATGAGTTTAGACCTTACCCAGTTTTCAAATTGAATAGATGGTGGTGGTAGTTCGGTTTCTTGACCTTGTAAAAACCTTTCCTGTCTTTGATTTTGTTTTTCATCATTCCAGCCAGAAATGAAAAAAAAATAAAAATGAGAATTCCTCAGTTTACAGCAAGGAGAATTGGGGACAAGACATTAAGGATGATATTCCTCGAAGCTCATGTATCACGATTGTTTCATTCAATAGACAGAGGACACTTTTCTATGAAGGCTTTTCAACATGTTTTCTCACAAAGGTTATTTTCCTTTTGCAATCTATATGACCACTGGCAATTTCAATCTTGGCCATTCCCGCCAGCATTTTCCTTTTCGAGACACGACACGAGACAAGACATTTCACGAGACGTCTCGTCTCGTCTCCCTTTCGAGACGGGACAAGAAGTGTCTCGTCTCGTGTCTAGTCTAAAAGGGTTCTCACTCGTCTCTCGTCTCGTGGCAACACTAAACACAGAAGTATATTTGACAATTAGAACACAGCCGTATAAGGATTTAAATTGAATTGAAGCTGCAAAAAATGCCAACAGATGGAGACACTTTGTTTCTGCTGCTGTGAACTATCTGGTTCCTTAAGCCATAGCCGGAGAGGGGGCTAGCATGTACTTAGCCCCTTACGAAATATACCTTATATTTATGTTACTAAAGCTGATCAAACGTTAAAAATTGGTGATCAAACGATTGACAATCGTTGATCAAATGATTCACAAGAAAAAGTCGAATCGGCGGTGTAGAAGGACTGGCCCCCCATCTTTTAACCATTATTTCTCTGTTAGTAAAGATACCTGATTACACGATTAACATAAACACGATTTTAACTTTTTGTAAGGGGGTGCTAAGTGCACGCAGCTGATTGCAATCTTCCAAAGTCTCTCAAATTCTTTTTTTATATGCAAATATGTAAGAATGACTGCTAGTGTAAATAGTTGTAAATACATTTAAAAACTATTTGTAATTATATAACTAGAGACTAGACGGCAACAGACTTTTTTTTAGTACTTTGTTTTTGTTTGCTTGTATGACAAAAGCCGTGGATTTTGACCGCTGGACGTTAAAATTGCCTTGCCGTGAGAAAGAAGAGGGAAACAGTTTAGCTTCGTCTTCCCATTGGAATTCACGAAGACTATCACGTCCTTGAAATCTAGCACCAACCTCAATTTGAATAGGAGGTGAATGGTAAAATTTTTAACGTTTATTATAATGTTTGCTTAAATGCCTGTTGCTTCCAAGTTTCAAATAATCGCCTGTGTGCGAATAATTATTTAAAGAAACTACTGTTACGGTTTAGGAACCAGTCTATGTATAGTTTGCTTTTAGTAGGTATAATCTTAGTACCACACTTTCCGCATCATAAACAAAATCTCACATACGGAACATCAAGTTCGGAGCCGTTAATAATGGTTTTGCTTCGCATACGGGAGGTCCTGGTTCAATATCTGACATTAGCGATATTACAGTTTATAATGACTGGAAAGGCAGATACCGGGGGGAACCATCGTGCCTCTCGATTTTTGCGTTTATTAAATTTTGGTTACCTGTATGGATAAAATTCTGTTATTAGTAGGCGGAGATAATAGAGGGCAATCTGTTTATGGATACAAGTAGGTGGCCGGCACCTGACACCTGGTAGCTGAAAAATCGCCTTTTTTCCAACGCCTCCTGAGATCAAGGGCTCAATTTTCCAGTGTCTCACGATACGCTATGACCCACGCACCGTCTTTTACGACCTACATTTTAGGGGTGTATTCATTCTCTTTATGAGCACTTTTTAGGAGTGAACTCGTTCTCTTTTATGAGCACTTTTTAGGGGTGAACTCGTTCCCTTTTATGAGCACTTTTTTCAACCCCTATTTGAACATAGCAGATAATACATAAGATTACCAACACATAGAAGAGCAAATAAGACATAGCAGAGACTATCTAACATAGCAGAAGTAGTAAAAGAGGATGACTTATTTTCCAACCCCTATTTTAACATAGCAGATAACACATAAGATTACGAACACATAGAAGAGCAGAGAACACATAGCAGAGACTACGTAGCATAGCAGGGGTGAACTCGTTTCCTTTTATGACCTCCATTTTAGGGGTGAACTCTTTCTATTTTATAAACACTTTTTCAACCCCTATTTTAACAACAGAAATGACATAAGAATACGTAACATAGTAGAGCTAATAAAATACTATAGCTTATTTTTCAACCCTTATAAGACTATGTAACATAGCAGAGGTGTACTCATTTCAACCCTTATTTTACCATAACAGAAATAGCAGACAATGAGCAAAGATTACAATCGAACACCCACGGTCTACAGATAGTCATTTTAGTGGGTGTATTCATTCATTCTCTTTGATGACAATTTTTTCCACCCCTAATTGAAATTACATAGCAGAGCAGATAATACATAAGACTACGTAACATAGGAGGAATGTATTCGTTTAGGGGTGTATTCATTCTCTTTTATGATTACTTTTTCAACCCCTATTTGTACATTTTAACAAAGTAGAAATTTATGAACACATTCTCCACCCCTATTTTAACGTAGCACTGATTTCGTTCCCAACCCCTAATTTAACATAGCAGAAATGACACAAGCATATCCCCAAACTACTGACCATAGAGAACAAAGGTCAAACTCAAAAACGAATCAACATATCGAGTTGCTGTTTCCACATTTAGTAATTGGTCATCAACTAGTACATGTTAAAAAATTACTGACCATCGAGGTCAAAGGTCAAAATACTTAAAACCTAATAACTCGGAAACGGAGCCACATATTGAGGTGGTGTTTCCACATTTAGCAATTGGTCATCAACTAGTACATGTTAAAAAAGTACTGACCGTCGAGGTCAAAAGTTAATCTTGAAAACGGGGCCACATATTGAGGTGGTGTTTCCACATTTAGTAATTGGTCATCAACTACTACAACTTTCAAAAATAATGACGATCGAGGTCAAAGGTAAAAATACTTAAAAACTAATAACTCGAAAACGGAGCTAAATATTGAAGTGGTGTTTAGAAATCTGGTAATTGGTCATCAACCACTGCAAGTTTCGAAATAATGACCATCGAGGTCAAAGGTCAAAATACCCAAAACCTAATAACTCGAAAACGGAGCGAAATATTGAGATGGTGTATCCAAATCAAGTAATTGGTCATCAACTACTACAAGTTCCAAAATAATGACCATCGAGGTCAAAGGTCAAAATACTTAAAACCTAATAACTCGAAAACGGAGTCATATATTGAGGTCGTGTTTTCACATTTAGTAATTTGTCATTAACCACTGCAAGTTCCAAAATAATGACCATCGAGGTCAAAAGTCAATATACTTAAAACGTAATAACCCGAAAACGAATCCACATATTGACATTGTTTTTCCACATTTAGTAATTGGTCACCAGCAACTACACGTTCCAAATTAACGACCACCGAGGTCAAAGGTCAAAATACTTAAAACCTAATAACTCGAAAACGGATCCACGTATTGAGATGGTGTTTCCAAATCTAGTAATTGGTCATCAGGTACTACAAGTTCCAAAATAATGACTATCGACGTCAAAGGCCAAAAGACTTAAAATCTAATAACTCGGAAACAGATCCACATACTGAGATTGTGTTTCACATTTAGTAATTGGTTACCAGCACGTTTCAAAATAATGACCATCGAGGTCAAAGGTCAAAATACTTAAAAACTAATAACTCAGAAACGGGGCCAAATATTGAGGTTGTGTTTCCACATTTAGCAATCGGCCACCAACTACTTCAAGTTCCAAAATAATGACCATCGAGGTCAAAGGTCAAAATACATAAACCCGAATAACTCGAAAACGGAGCCACATATTGAAGTCCTGTTTTCAAATCTAGTAATTGGTCATGAACCACTGCAAGTTCCAAAATAATGACCATCGAGGTCAAAGGTTAAAATACTTAAAACCAAATAACTCGGAAACGGAGCCGCATATTGAGATGGTGTTTCCACATTTAGTAATTGGTCATCAACTACTACAAGTTTCAAAAAAAATGACCATCGAGGTCAAAGGTCAATCTCGTAAACGAAATCACATATTGAGATGACGTTTCCTTATTTAGCCAATTTGTGTGATCTATTCAATTTTGTACCAAGCAGAAAAAAAGTGAAGAAGGAATAAATTTGAGTGGCTTTTTTACTTTTGTATTAATGAGAAAGAAATCAAAGAAACACAATTTTAACTAGCGCTGAATTTCTGTACCTTTTTAGCTATTCAAATAAACGCAAAAATTATTTTGGATGGACTGACAAAAAAGAAAGCAAAGATATACCATATTAACTAGCTGAGAATTTTATATCATCTTGTATCTTGTATTATTTAAACAAAACGAAGGGCTAAATTTGAGAAAGCGAACATGGACCATTTTACTCAAATTTGGATGGAGTATTTAGCTTTGTATGAACCCGAAAAAAGTGAAGAGGGTCCATTTTAACTAGTTCAATATTTCTGTACAAGTTTGTACTACCCAAATAAACGAAATTTTATTTTTGTACCAATCAGAAGAAAATCAAAGAAGGGTCATTTTAACTAGCTCAGCATTTTACACCTTTTTGTGCTATTCAAATAATAGAGGGAACAAATTTCAGTGGTCTATTTTGTTTTTGTACCAATCAGTAGAAAAGCAAAGATATGCCATTTTAGCTATTTAAACAAACGAAAAGATAAATTTAAATGACCTATTCAATTTTGTACCAACGAGAAATGCCACTTTATCTAGCTCAGAATTTTATATCATTTTCTACTACTCAAATAAACAAAAAACCGAAGAAAGATCATTTTAACTAACTCAGACTTTCATACCATTTTGTACTACTCCAATAAACGAAGGAATAGAGTATTTAGTTTTATACCAACCAGAAAAAAAGAAGTGAAGATTAGGTGGATTATTTTCTTTTGTACCAACTGGAAAAGAGAAGAGCTACTTTAACTAGCTTGGAATTTTATATCATTATGTACTGTTAAAACCCTTTTAATTAGCTCAGAATTTATGTAACTTTTATGTAAGGAATATGTAAATAATAATTTATATAAAAATAAATTTGTAATAACCACAAAAAGCGAAGAAAGACCATTTGAGTGGCCTATTGAATTTTATAGCAACGAGAAATTTCATTTACAGGCCATGTTTTACTATTTAAACAAACGAAGGGATAAATTTGAGAAAGCGAACATGGACTCAGAATTTTATATCATTTTGTAATACTCAAATCTGGATGGATTATTTAGTTTTCTACCAAGCAGAAAAAGGAATAAATTTGTACTGATCAGAAAATCTGACATTTTTTTAAAAAATAATAAATTTATTGGGGTGTCCTACTTCCTTTTATACTAACGAGAACCATTTTTAACTGGCTTAGAATTTTATACCTTTTTGTAAAATTTGTACCAAACCGAAAAAAGCAAGGAAATACCATTTTAACTAACTCAGCATGTTATAACTTTTTGTGTTACACATTTGAATGGTCTGCCCAATTTCTTGACCATGTTGTACTTTTTAAACAAACGTAGGAATAAATTTGTACTAACCAGACTCAAAATTTTATATCATTTTGTGAAGGAATAAATTTGTGTGACGTATTCACTTTTGTAGCAAGCAGAAAAATGAGAGAACTAACATTTTGTAGTAACTCAAACAAACGAAAGAATAAATTTGATTGGCTTAAGCAAAGAAGGTCAATGATAACTAGCCTTTTTGTGCTATTAAAATAAACAAAGGGTCAAATTTGAGTGACCTATTGAAGAATGAATAAATTTGGTTTGCAATTAAAAAAGCGGAGAAGGTCTATTTTTAAATAGTTCTGTATTTATGTACTTTCTGTACCAACCAGAGAAAAACATAGAAAGACCATATTCTGCTACTCAAACAAACGAAGGAATTTCAATACCTTTTTGTTCTATTCAAATAAAGGAAGGAATAAACCTATTCACTTTTATAGCAAGCAGAAAAAAACACTTTTAGTTTTATACCAACCACAAAGGTCCATTAAAACAAGCTCGGTATTTTTATACCATTTTGTATAACTCTAATAAATTTGGGTGGTCTATTTCATTTTTGTAACAATCAGAAGAAAAGCTCAGAATTTTATACCTTTGTGAAGGATTAAAATAAACGATTGGTTCATTTAGTTGTGGTATTACATTTTGTATATTTTTGTGTCATCCAGAGAACAATTTTAATTGACTCTCCCGTCACTAAGTAAGGCTCATAAAATATTTGAACGTGAGATTTAACAAACCAGAGTTGCGTCATAATTCAATTATAACTTAATTCAGTAGAATATATTTCATAGCAATTGGCGTACTAAAGAAAAAAGAAGAAACAACATGCTAGGCCATTTTGAATCACAGCAGAAGAATCAGCTCATCAAGGAAAAGAAAAGTTTTTTTAAAGATCCATGTTGGACACCATCTATAAAGACTGCTGCAGATATTTAAGCAACGTTACGAATGCGTTACCTAACATTTGTATTGCTAGTATAGTGAGAGTCCCAAGATACTGCCTATTGCTCAACGATTCAATTATTTTTTTGAACTTCCCTTCTTCGTCTAAGTCTAAAAAGACGAATATATTTTTGCATTTCTGTATTTTATTACAATAAAATATAAGTCTATGGAGTATATTTGGAAAATAATAGAACATACATTATGATGTTATATTGCCTTGAAACATATTATTAAACACGGGGAATACATAGAATGCTTCTATTGTAGGTATATAAATAGATGTATGACACTTGAAAAAATTATTTATTTGATTTGTTTTTGCTGAGGAGCATGGAGATTGTTTATGTTTCACCTAGAGAAAAACAAATTCAGCGTGAAAACGAAAAACCTATATTGGTTATCCACCCATCTAACCACGATTTGCCAGATGAATTACGTGAAAATGTGAGAATCATATATCCGACACAAGAAATAGAAGAAGTGTATTATTTTACACGCTATAATAGATATAATGATGAAATACTTCCTGAAAGTGATGATGACATTGTTTCAAATATTAACTGTTTTGAAATGGAAGCTAATGAGTGCGATTATAATAGTGAAAGTATTAGTGATACATGTGTTATACAATTATTTAATGAGTACACACCAAATTAAGTATTATTATGGGAAGCATGTTCTGAACATAATGAAAATGAAGATCACAACTGTTTGTCGCAGTATGATTACGAATTAGTACAAAAGGTGTGGACAATCTTAATTATACGTGAAATGAGAGAGAAAATCTATAAACTTTATTTAAAGAAGCATTTTAAAGGTTGTAATATTAAGAACACTTATACTTTGTAGAAAAAATGTAATCTTATATATGAATACATTACAGAGTACGATTATTATATGAAAGAAATACTAGAAATGTTTTTAGAGAAAGATAAACAATTATTTAATTCTGTAAATGAACACTGAGACATTATAGCATATGCATTTGATTGTGTATGAATAGAAGAACATATTAGATCTAAAATTACAAAGGCTTACAGAGAGTTGAACTGAACTATATTATTTTATAAATGGATCAATTTGTAGTATTGTAATATGAAGAATATAATAGATTACAAACATTGGACTAGCACATGTAAATAATAGTTAAAGCCAAAATACTGAATTACCAGCAACTGAATTGTCAGTGAGAGTCAATTTAAATTGTTCTCTGGATGACACAAAAATATACAAAATGTAACACCACTACTAAATGAACCAATCGTTTATTTTAATCCTTCACAAAGGTATAAAATTCTGAGCTTTTCTTCTGATTGTTACAAAAATGAAATAGACCACCCAAATTTATTAGAGTTATACAAAATGGTATAAAAATTCCGAGCTTGTTTTAATGGACCTTTGTGGTTGGTATAAAACTAAAAGTGTTTTTTTCTGCTTGCTATAAAAGTGAATAGGTTTATTCCTTTCTTTATTTGAATAGAACAAAAAGGTATTGAAATTCCTTCGTTTGTTTGAGTAGCAGAATATGGTCTTTCTATGTTTTTCTCTGGTTGGTACAGAAAGTACATAAATACAGAACTATTTAAAAATAGACCTTCTCCGCTTTTTTAATTGCAAACCAAATTTATTCATTCTTCAATAGATCACTCAAATTTAACCCTTCGTTTATATTAATAGCACAAAAAGGCTAGTTACCATTGACCTTCATTGCTTAAGCCACTCAAATTTCTTGTTTCGTTGGTTTGAGTTAGTACAAAATGTTAGTTCTCTCATTTTTCTGCTTGCTACAAAAGTGAATACGTCACACGAATTTATTCCTTCACAAAATGATATAAAATTTTGAGTCTGGTTAGTACAAATTTATTCCTTTGTTTGTTTAAAAAGTACAACATGGTCAAGAAATTGGGTAGACCATTCAAATGTGTAACACAAAAAGTTATAACATGCTGAGCTAGTTAAAATGGTATTTCCTTCTTTTTCGGTTTGGTACAAATTTTACAAAAAGGTATAAAATTCTAAGCCAGTTAAACATGGTTCTCGTTGGTATAAAAGGAAATAGGACACCCCAATAAATTTATTATTTTTTTAAAAAAATGTCAGATTTTCTGATCAGTACAAATTTATTCCTTTTTCTGCTTGGTAGAAAACTAAATAATCCATCCAGATTTGAGTATTACAAAATGATATAAAATTCTGAGTCCATGTTCGCTTTCTCAAATTTATCCCTTCGTTTGTTTAGATAGTAAAACATGGCCTGTAAATGAAATTTCTCGTTGGTATAAAATTCAATAGGCCACTCAAATGGTCTTTCTTCGCTTTTTGTGGTTATTACAAATTTATTCCTTTATATATTTGTGTAGCTTTTTTCTGTTTGGTACAAATATTGCAAAAAGGCATAAAACTCTAAGCCTGTTGTAAATGGCTAGAACACCCATATTTAAATGGTAACATTAGGTATGAAAAAACTGAGCTAGTTAAAATGTATCATCTTTACTTTTCTTCGAATGAGTACGAAAACTTAGACTACTCAAGTTATCCTCAGTTTTTTAATGGTACAAAAAAGTATAAAATGGCCCTTCTTTCGTTTATTTTGGTAGTACAAAATTGTACAGAAATATTGAAATAGTTAAAAGGGCCTTCCTCGGTTTTCTCTCTGGTCTCACTCATATTTATGCCTTCGTTTATTACACTAGTTTAAAATGGTCCTTTTTTGTTTTTCCCTTTGTTTGTTGAAATAATCCAGAACGCCCCTTTTTAGAGTTGACACAAATTATAAGTCCTTTCTCTGAATTTCTCGGTGGTATAAAACTAAATATTCCATTGTTTATTTGAGTAGTAAAATTCTGAGCTAGTTAAAATAACATTTCTCATTGGTACAAAATTGAATAGGTCACTTAAATTTATTCTTTCGTATATTTGAATCGTACAAAATGTATATAAATTCTGAGCTTGTTAAAATGGTCTTTTTTCGCTTTTTTCTGATTGATACAAAAATAGAACATTTCAGTAGTTCAAAAGTTACATAAATTCTGAGCTAGTTAAAAGGGATCAAACAGTACATAAGGATATAAAATTCCAAGCTAGTTAAAGTAGCTCTTCTTCTCTTTTCCAGTTGGTACAAAAGAAAATAATCCACCTAATCTTCACTTCTTTTTTTCTGGTTGGTATAAAACTAAATACTCTATTCCTTCGTTTATTGGAGTAGTACAAAATGGTATGAAAGTCTGAGTTAGTTAAAATGATCTTTCTTCGGTTTTTTGTTTATTTGAGTAGTAGAAAATGATATAAAATTCTGAGCTAGATAAAGTGGCATTTCTCGTTGGTACAAAATTGAATAGCTCATTCAAATTTATCTTTTCGTTTGTTTAAATAGTTAAAATGGCATACCTTTGCTTTTCTTCTGATTGGTACAAAAACAAAATAGACCACTGAAATTTGTTCCCTCTATTACTTGAATAGCACAAAAAGGTATAAAATGCTGAGCTAGTTAAAATGACCCTTCTTTGATTTTCTTCTGATTGGTACAAAAATAAAATTTCGTTTATTTGGGTAGTACAAAATTGTACAGAAATATTGAACTAGTTAAAATGGACCTTCTTCACTTTTTTTCTGGTTCGTACAAAGCTAAATACTGCATCCAAATTTGAGTAAAATGGTCCATGTTCGCTTTCTCAAATTTAGCCCTTCGTTTTGTTTAAATAATACAAGATACAAGATGATATAAAATTCTCAGCTAGTTAATATGGTATATCTTTGCTTTCTTTTTTGTTAGTCCATCCAAATTAATTTTTGCGTTTATTTGAATAGCTCAAAATGGTACAGAAATTCCACGCTACTTAAAATTGTGTTTCTTTTATTTCTTTCTCATTAATACAAAAGTAAATAAGCCACTCAAATTTATTCCTTCTTCACTTTTTTTCTGCTTGGTACAAAATTGAATAGATCACACATATTTACTAAATGAGAAACGTCATCTCAATATGTGACTTCGTTTAGGAGATTGACCTTTGACCTCGATGGTCATTATTTTTGAAACTTGTAGTAGTTGATGACCAATTACTAAATGTGGAAACACCATCTCAATATGTGGCTCCGTTTTCGGGATTAACCTTTGACCTTGATGGTCAATATTTTGGAACTTGCAGTACTTGATGAGCAATTACTAAAGTGGAAACAGCATCTCAACATGTAGATCCGTTTCCGAGTTATTAGGTTTTTAGTATTTTGACCTTTGACCTCGATGGTCATTATTTTGGATCTTGCAGTGGTTGTTGACCAATTACTAGATTTGGAAACACGATCTCAATATCTGGCTCCGTTTTCGAGTTATTCGGGTTTAAGTATTTTGACCTTTGACCTCGATGGTCATTTTTTGGAACGTGTAGTTGCTTGTGACCAATTACTAAATGGGGAAACAGCATCTCAATATGTGTAACCGTTTCCGAGTTATTAGGTTTTAAGTATTTTGACCTTTGACTTTGATGGTCATTATTTTGGAACTTGTAGTACCTGATGACCAATTACTAGATTTGGAAACACGATCTCAATATGTGGCTCCGTTTTCGAGTTATTCGGGTTTAAGTATTTTGACCTTTGACCTCGATGGTCATTATTTTGGAACTTGTAGTAGTTGGTGACCGATTGCTAAATGTGGAAACACCACCTCAATATGTGGATCCGTTTTTGGGTTATTAGGTTTTAAGTATCTTGGCCTTTGAACTCGATGGTCATTATTTTGGAACGTCTAGTTGCTGGTGTCCAATTACTAAATGTGGAAACACAATCTCAATATGTTGATCCGTTTTTGAGTTATTAGGTTTTAAGTATATTGACCTTTGACCTCGATGGTCATTATTTTGGAACTTGCAGTGGTTGATGACCAATTACTAAATGTGGAAACACGATCTCAATATGTGGCTGCGTTTTCGAGTTATTAGGTTTTAAGTATTTTGACCTTTGACTTCGATGGTCATTATTTCTGAACTTGTAGTAGTTGATGATCAATTACTAGATTTGGAAACACCATCTCATATTTGGCTTCGTTTCAGGGGTGGATAACTTAACGTAACTGTAACGTAACGAAAATAGTTCTCTGTAACAAAATTATTGGTTATTTAATGTAGGTAGGTACAAGGTATACCACCAATTTTTGTTACGACACCGTAACGTTATTCGAGCATGTAACGTTATTGTACCGTAACTAATTGAAGGAACAAATCGTTTCGGGTATTCCTTTCACGCTTGGTGGGAGAAAATCAAC
The DNA here is from genome assembly GCF_964235325.1 of Thermobia domestica. Classification (NCBI taxonomy): domain Eukaryota; kingdom Metazoa; phylum Arthropoda; class Insecta; order Zygentoma; family Lepismatidae; genus Thermobia; species Thermobia domestica. The sequence continues at coordinate 62,942,593 of NC_137467.1, forward strand.
AACTGGTACCAGCTGAATGAGATTCTTTCCTCTGCGGGTATCTAATGGAACGAAAATGTGTGGAACACAAGCTATTTCGTTACAAGTACTATTTGCCACATGAGTAACACAGTTGACCAGACAGGTTTGGTAAAGGTATTGTTTTCATCAGTTACAGATCTTATCAGATCTTTGGAGAGTTCCTCGGACATGGTATCTATTGTATTGTTCTTCAGAGGGTCACATTGAATTTCGTTCTTCAGGTGGTGAAGCAGAATGAATATTTCACTTTCATATGTTGTTATTGCAAATATGAAGTAGAGACAGGGAGAAAGAAAGAGATCGATTTCTGTGAATATCATAGGAGGAAGTCAGTCACATACAAGGAAAAAGGCAGGTGGAAGGGGATAGCAGGGTCAGGGGGAAGCACAGAGTGAGACAAAAGTAGCAAAGGGGAGGGAAAATAGACAATCTCTTTCATTCTTCATCTTGCTTTGTTTTCATAGCGCTCTTAGCTGTCCACAACAAGAGTAGGATTAATTTATGTTAGAACTGTTCCATGAATGGTGGGCGCAAGCCTGTGAAAATCATATTATTATTATTATTATTATTATTATTATTATTATTATTATTATTATTATTAAAACAAAGCCCACAAAATAGCTAGGAAATTGTGTGATGCATGGCCACGTCATTGGCTATCAATCTGCATTATTTTTGGAATATTTCACCGTTCTTTGCTGATTGTTAATCCAGGCACATCCCCAATTTGTTCACTATATTGAATCAAACTATATTGTTATTATTATTATTATTATTATTATTATGTCTAGCGAGCATAGCCTAGTGGCTAGCGTTCTTCTTTCGCAAAAGGGAGATCCTGGGTTCAAAGCATGTGGCCTGCTACCCTGACCGGTTTTACTAGCCTTTTTCGTTGTTCCACAAAGTGAATGTCGGGAGGTTATCTTTAAGGGGATGTTATACCTTTTGCCACTGGTTTCTCAATCCCCATAAGATAACATGTAAACTTTATTTCATGAATATCTAACGAAATATGGTACGTAACAACTTAAAATTTTTCATACGTATACAGAAGAGCAATAGAAATTAAATGATTGTTTCAATTTCACGCTTAATGACGTAGATCAAGAGTAATGAACTTTTAAAAGTAACATTGTAATGGACTATATATTGAAGGTTGTGTTTTCCAATGTGATCTTCGCGAACAGATGTCCTGTTGACAGGCAGGTATTTCCCTCCCCCTCTGAAGTCCTTTTCCAATGGGTGTGGTAGAACGCCGCTGGGTACCACCCTCATCCCATTTCTTTCCTCTGTTTCTGCAGAGCGGATAGATTTTCTGTAAATGTTACAAAGAAAGAATATTTGCTTCCAAGACAATTTGAAATATTTGCTCCTTGCGATTTCATGCTGTATGAGGTATACTGCGAAAGCAAAGATCAGGTAGAGAACGCCAATTTCTTCATTACTAGTAACTCTAGTTAGATAATTATTGCTAACCACTAATTTCATATTAGTACGTTCCAACTCTTTGTAGTAACACTGCCTCAACAGTAGAAAATAGGGGAGAGTATATACTTTGAAGACGAGGATTAACAATTTGATACAGATCATGGTTGAAATTTAGCTTTCCTTTGCAGCACTAAGTTTGTATGAGACGTTTGCATGGATACAAACTACAGAATTCCCTATAGTAACTGGGATTTGAAATTCGTGACAGGTAGTTACTTTTACTTTCTGGCAACATTAGCTATTCAACACATATTTTTCTGGAGGTAATAAAAAAAATCAACTTTACTTCAAGCTAAATTCAACAGATTGAAACGATGGATTGAACCCGATGAACCAACTTTCCCGTGAATAAACATGCATAGGTAACATTCTAAAAAAATACAATAACCCTTCCCGTTCGTCTGTCTAGTGGCTAGCTCGCGCAACTTTGGGTCACAGATCTCGGGTTCGATACCCGGCGGAAGAGCCTTGAAATATCAACAGATCACTAAGGACTCGGATTCCACTGAAGGCTCACGTCTCTTATAACATCGGTACAGAAAGGGACAATAAACTCTAAACCCACCAAACCAACCAAGCTAATGAAGAACGGACATAGTAATGTCACTATAATTTAGACTACGTGAACGATTTTTTAAAGTTTTCATTATGGTAATAAATATAAGTGGAACTAGGGCCTCGAACATTTCTAGATCTTGTTACTTGAAAATAAGCAAATATAATATATACACATGGTGTCAGGAAATAACTTCGGGATGTGAATCCTCGGACGAAAACATGAAAAAGCCTATAGACCAACCTTGGTGCACAGTTGCGTTATTTCAGATATATTGTCCACAGAAAATTGGTCGTAACGGTACAAGAAAGCAACAACTCGAGCAATATTTTGGACTTTTCCGAAAACACCTTAAAGTTTTGTTGTATTTGACAGCAACATAATATGATTTAACCTAAGAAATTTAAGCGAGAATGTTTTTAGTACGGTGACCCCTAACTTCCACTTTAGGTTCTCGTGTAAGGATTAAATTCCTTAAGTAATTTGATGTCGTTTTCGAACACCCTGTGAACATACATAGCGAGACCTCAGGTCACGAACTTTATATCTATTCCACTGTAGGGATGGATACGAGTGAGTTTTCTTTGAAACTCGACTCGACTCGAAGCAGTTGAGCTCGGCTCGAAAAATTTCCTCCAACTCGACTCGAATTCAGGTCGAGTTTCGACTCGAGTCGAGTCGTGTGTAGTTTCAATTACTATTTTTAAGTATCCAACATAGATAATAGGTCAATGATACTACTACTACTTATATTATTATTATTATTATTATTATTATTATTATTATTATTATTATTATTATAACATCATGTATAACCAAGACAGTAGGCGGGGTGTACCTGTATACTAAAAACTAGTTGCCTTCCGATCTCGGTCACCGAGAAGTCTTCAGGAGGCAAGGACATTGTTCACGAGGATCTGGGTTTGAGTTCCGGAGAAGAAAGTATTCAGGCTCGAGCCAAAAATTGTTAAAAGTTATAGGGCGCCGGTCAAACGTGTTCAAAACTGCTCGACTCGAGTCTAGGGTTGTCAGTGGCTCGAGCGGCTTGGTTCATAGCTCATTCACTATCGAGCCGAACCGAGAAGTGAGCCAAGCCAACAGCTCACCCAACCGAGTCAACTCGAGCAATCGGCTCAGTTGAGCCGAGTCGAACCGAGGCGATGAACTCGTTTCAACGGAGCTGGCTCGAGCCGATGGCTCATCTCAGCTGAGTTGGTGAATCATCTGAGCCGAGTCGGTAGCTCATCCCAACCGAGCAAGCTCGGGGCAAAAGCTCAATTGTGCCAGCCAACGGCTCGTCTCAACCGAGATGGCTCAAGCCATTGGCTCAATTGGGCCGAGCCGATGGCTCATCTGATCCAAGCCGGCTCGAGTTGTTCGCTCAGTTGAATCGAGTGCCGAGCCGATTGACATCACCACTCGGGTTGGGCTTCTGCTTGAGTTCAAAAATTCGAACGTGCAGATCTCAGCTTTGATAGTAAGAGCTACAGTATATACTTATATTGATGTTCATGACACTTGAGGCTGTCTCGTTACAAAAAATAAAAAAATATTGTCGTCTCGTTATCGAGACGAGACGAGATGCGAGTAGTGTTCCTTGTCGTGAGCAACACTAAAAGTATTTCACACTGCTGCTTACATTTCTCATGGCTTTCGCTTTCCAGTCTAATCAGACCATTATTTCAAAACGAGTTAAAACGAGCTGAACGAGCGAGCCATTTAACATACTCGACTCACTCGAAACCCGACGTCAAAAACAGTGACTCGGCTCGGAACTCCACTCGAGAAAATTACCTTTGACTCGACTCTAAACTTGACTCGAGTTTCGAGTCGAGTCGAGTGTTAGCTCGACTGGTGCTAAAATTATCCAAAGATCCAAAGTTATTTTCCTATTGAAGTTCATAGAATTTGTATGTGTATGTTAAACAAACAATTGATTTAAACCAATAAAATAATATAAATGGTTCAGAACCAGAGTGAACTCAATTGATTCATATCTTTATTCACTTCTTATATTTATATGCAAATTAAATTAGGTCGCTAAATTTTTGACTCTGTGAACTAACTTGGAGGAATAAAGTATATTTTCTGTACTTTGTACTGATTTCACTTGTGCAGTTTTTTTTTCTCTTCTTGTAAAGCGATTCTTAAAATATTCACAAGTACAGTACATGCAATATCAGTACAATATATCTTTATCAGGTGTTCTCCGTGGATGAGTCTGTAGAATTGTCACTTTTGTAATCAGGCAGAGGTCCCAGGTTTGAGCCCAGCTAGAGGACAATTTCTCTCCGATTCAAACCGAGTAATGGTTTGTAACCCACTTTAAACTGTAGGTCCCGTCCTTCATAACACCCCCTGTTACATAAGGACGGGCTAGAAAATACTTATTTCTATCCATATGTAATCTAAATAAATTAAAAGTTTTGTAGCCATGGCCCCTTCTTTAAAAAAAATTAATAACTGCAACTTGAGGGTGCTAATTCGACTGATTTCGGTCTCAATCTTAAGAAGTGATCGCAAACCGGTCCAACTCGAGGTCAAAGGTCAACTAGCTGTTTTCGCTCAGAATCAAGACTTTCATTACAAAAATGTGTTTTATACTTCCCGCTTTACCCCAACTTAGGCTCTAGCCCTATCTATCTTATTCTCTTATCAATTTCTTAACTGTAACTGTGTGAACCAAATAACCTCTCAGATGTTTAAGATTTTTTATCCCTTATTACAAATCTAAAGTAGGTTTCATTCATGCAAATAATCTTATGTATCAGCTTCCCTAACTCACTCCTTTGTTCAGACACGCTACTCGGTTTGGTTTATTCAATCTTGAACAGTAATGAATGGGCAGACTAGTAAATAATTTGTGCTCTACTGGTAAATCATTTGTAAAACTAGTTTACATATGACCTCGAGTTTGACTTATTTTATTATTTAAAAAATAGAGGCCACGATTATCCACAAGATAAAGAAAATGGTTCAAAAACAAGTAGCAGTGCCACGTGTACATCACACAGAAGAGTTTGGTGTCTGTGGTACGATATTTTCACAATTAATATTGAAACTGTAAATTGTAGTAGATTTCTACCACTTCCGGTTTTAGTAGAGAGATTAGACTAGAGACGAAATATACTCTTGGAACGCCTAATAAATTGTAGAAAACCGCTTCTTATCTATTACAGTTTTTATTCTATAGCCATCAAAGTTAAAATCGGTAGTAGTTGATTTCCACGTCTTTTGGAAGACAGAATATAGTAGTTATTTTTAGAAAGCTGAATAGAAAGCAAAAACCCGCTTCATTCCTGTTCTATGGAGATCACTATTGAAACCGAGCTTTCAATTGAAGATCACAAGAAGAGATGAAAGGTACACTTGAGAGCTGCTCGATTAGAAGAAACCGTTTTCATCTATTTTTGTACCGTTTTTGCTGTATATAGATCAATATTTATTCAAAGCAGAAATTATAGTTGATTTGAACCATTGTAGGTTGTAGTAGAGTTAATAATAGAGTTAATAATATATTCTTACGAAGCAGAAAACCGGATCTCACTACATATTGCCGTTTTCGATCTATGGTGATCAAAGATCAAACCAGAAATGGTTTATTTAAATCACTTTCGGTTTGGGTAGGTGGTTTTAATGACAAATAAAATTCCTTACTCTTGACTATATTTTGAGCAAATTTGGTGATGATCCATCAAGCAGTTCTTTAGTTTTTTCTTTTACTTTTTCTTTCTTTTTTTTCACACACGTGCACACACAGGTATGGTAAATATATAAAGGAGTAGGTAAACCAAATTCTAGTTTTTCAAAAACCAAACAAGGAAAACTTGGTTTTTGCCACCCCTGCATACAATTAATCCATTCTAACCACAGAAACGTTGCACTGTCTGTTTTCTATGATAAATAATATAAAATGAAATGAAACCTATCCTCCCAGAAAACAAAAGATAGGTAAATAAGAAACATTTAGACTTTTCTTCGTTGTATAGTTTTGAGTGGCAGAGAGGTGAAAGCTACTGCTTGGAAGAAGAATCCATCCGTTTCAAGGTATGGGCGCCGATCCTGGGGGACCAAGGGGACCCGGGACCCCCCCAAAGCACATGTGGGCCCCCTTATTGTATTTAAGAATATTTGGAATAATTTGAATGCAATTTGTTTTAAAATCCTCATATATGCCTTCTCCATCTAAATGAGGCCCCCCATTTTACAGAGAAATCGGCGCCCTTGTATACAGGCGCGGATCTGAGGGAAGGCTATAGGAGCTATAGTCCCCCCTTAACGATCAGGTATACACTGGTTAAAATGAGCTTCAATTCTGCTTTACACTGGATAAAGCTGCAAGCTATGGTTTAGCCCCTCCCTTGTTCATATCCTGGAACCGCCACTGTATCTATCTATCGATCTATCTATATCTATATCTATATCTATTTATCTATCTATCTATCTATCTATCTATCTATCTATCTATCTATCTATCTATATATATATATATATATATATATATATATATATATATATAGGGCCGGATTTAGGGACTGCAAAGGTGCACTTCCCTCCCTTTGTTGTAAATATACAATATCTAAAATGAGAAGCGAGCAGTGAAAATAGCAACACATTCCGAAACTTTTTGCCATCATGTATCTGTTTGGGGCTTAAAAGAAAGCAGAGCTTTGCAAAAGCATGATTTTCTGAAGGTTGAAGAAAAAGAATTCACCAAGCAAAATAATATAACATTTGTCAAGCAAGCAAGAAAACATAAGGCAAGAGGAGAGAAGGACATTTTTGTCCTGCATTCCACTTGCGTCCCTGTTTAAAATATTTCGGCCAGTAGTTACTGAAAAAGAAGATACAACGTACAAGACAAGTCGAGTCGAGACTGTCGGCGACCGAGCCCAGACATAATATATAATGATCTTTATTCCTTAAGCGATACTTGGAAACCAAATTTGATTTAAATCTGACCAATAGTTACCGAGAAATAAAGTACAACATACAAACAGAGCCGAACCGAGCCTGTCCTTTGCCGAGTCGGCCACCAAGTATAGAATGTTTATTCTTTGGATAATGGGCTATCTGCACACCGAATTTTGATTATATTTGGCCAGTAGTTACGGAGAAATAAAATAGAACATACAAGGCAAGCTGAGCCGAGCCTATCGCCGACCAAGCTCGGCCATCACATGTAGTGATCTGTATTCCTTAGATGATTGGGTACTTGTACATCTAATTTGGTTTAAATTTAGCTGGTAGTTACCGAGGAATAAAGTACTACGTACACACATACTTAATTACATCTGGAGTAAAACTACAAGCTCCCTTATGCTTACTAAGGAAACTGAAAAGAAAAGTTCTAACATTACAAATGGAACATACTTCATGTAAGCAGAATCCACTTTCAACATTACAACACTAATGGGGAGAGCTTGAGGCGGGTGAGCCCCCCTGACTACGCCACTGCACTTTTGAGACACTTGAGAGCTATCCGAATGGAGAAAACTGCTTTCATCTACCGCTCTTGCTCTATGTAGACCAATATTTATTGAAACGAGAAATTACTGCAATAAAGAATTGAGTTGATAGATATTGAGTTGAATGAACCACTTCCGGTTTTAGTAGAGAGTTAATAATAGAGATTAAATATGTTCTTACGAAACAGAAACCCGGATCTTAATACGTATTACGTTTTTCGATCTATGATGATCAATGATCAAAACGGAAATGGTTTATTTAAACCACTTTCGGTTTGAGAAGACTATTTTAATAACAAACTCACTTCCTAATTCTTGACTCTTTGTATTTTTCCAAATTTGGTGATGATCCATGAAATACTTTATTTATTTATTTATTTTTGTCACACACTGACACACGCGAGTATGGTAAATATATAATGGAGTTTTGATAAACCAAACTCTAGTTATTAAAAAAAAAAACTTACAACGAAAACTTGATTTTTGCCATCCCTGCACACAATTAATCTGTTCTAACCACAGAAACATCGCACTGTGTGCATTTTTGTGATAAATATTATAAAATGAAAAGAAATCTATCCTTCCAGAAAACAAAAGAAATAGGCAAATATATAAGAAACATTTAGACTTTTTTTGGTTGTATATTTGTGAGTGGAAGAGATTAAAGCTACTGCTTCGAAGGAGAATCCATCCGTTTCAACCAACAAAAGATGTAGAAAAGCAATTGGAAAGACATTCCATACTGAGGTTTCAAAGATCATTATCTTTGTTCTACGAAGTATTTTGTTGACACGTGAATCATACCAAGTTACGCCGAAAAAGCACATTCAGATAGTTGTGTCGTAAAGTTGTGGGAAATCAGTGGGAAGTGGGAGGTGGGAGTGGAAAGGGAGACTGCTCAAGGCATAAATGATTATGAAACTGGAGGGGTAGACACGGGTTTAACTTTTCAAATTGTCATAATACATCCCTCCTCAGCATTTGTTGTTCAAAGAACGTCATCCATAGTAATTCATGAGGTTTGCAAGTGGTCTTTTGACTCTTTACTAGCAGTAACTCAATACGGAAGAATGCATTACAATTAATCCAAGTAATTAGGTGCAAAATTGTGACATTCATCTGAATTGTATTACTCTTTGGCAACAAAATTACCAGTTCTTAAATGCAGTATTTTCTAAGATATTTATGAATTAAATTTTACATGTTATCTTATGAAGATTCTGAAGCCTCTGATGATGGGAAGACATCCCCTTAAGCTGTAGGTCATGTCTGACAGTGGCGTAGTCAGGGAGGATCACCCGGCTCAAGCCCCCCTCCATTAATATTGCGATGTTGAAAGTGGATTCCGCTTACATATAGTATGTTCTATTTGTGATCCTGATGTTAGGACTTTTCTTTTTAGTTCCTGGCGTAAGCTGACCGGATGTTGTACTTTTACTCCAGATGTACTGTAATTATGTGTGTGTGTATGTAGTACTTTATTCCTCGGTAACTATCAGCTAAATTTAAACCAAACTTGATGCGAAAATACCCAATCATCTAAGGAATAAAGATCACTACATGTGATGGCCGAGCTCGGCCGGCGATAGGCTCGGCTCGGCTTGCCTTGTATGTTCTATTTTATTTCTCCGTAACTACTGGCTCAATATAATCGAAATATTGTGCGAAGATAGCCTATTGTCCAAAGAATAAAGATCGCTATACTTTACAAAGCGACAGGGCAAAGGACAGGTTCAAATTTACAACAACAAAAGAACTACGAATATATTTTGTTTGACGGAAGGTGAAGGGGCTGAAGTATAATCTTGGGTGTGAGAATGTGTTCATTTGGCCCTGTACATTGTCAGTTATTCGCTTCCAACGCCATATTTCTTACCTTTTCATGCCGGCATATGTAATGACTTATATATATTGATTTGCTATTTATTACAGGCACGCCACGAAACCTCAAGTCTGAATCCAGCAACAAGATCATATAGTTTTTTTTCTTTTTCTTTTTTTCTTTATTTCTTTCTTTTTTTTTTTTGCAAGATATAATTTATGCAAATGTCTATCGCCAAACTGAAATATTCAGTCATCATTGGCGATCTGGCGATCGAAAATTCCAACCTGGCGACCAATTTGGTACATGATTTTGTTTTATATTACTTAGGCACCAGACAAGAGTTGGAAAAAATAGTTTTATTTTTTTAAAAAAAGAACAAAACATGTGTTTAAAACATTAAAAAAGATGTTCAAAACGTTTTAAACATGTTTTAAAACACAGACGAAAAAAAACACGTCAAACATTTTGAACACTTTAAAACACGATTTTTAACTTGTTTCAAAATCAGGTAATAACTTATTTCTTAGGACTTTTTGCTCTTTACTTGCAACCGACCTTTTCATTTATTTTATCCTGATTAATAACACTGTGCTGGGTACAGAATATTTCAGTATAGATTAGTAATTCTCAACTTATTTCATTCCAACCCCTTTTTATTACATCCTCTTGCCAGTGATTCTCATAAGTACTTTCTTGATTGTAAGTAGCTTTTTAGGTAGATTTTAAAATCTACCTACTGTGGAGATTTCACACAATCTATCAATATGCATGGTGAAACAAAAGTCCTCACCACCCTTGTGCGTTGAGAACTGGTTGAGGGAGAATGATGAAACTTTTAAGTGGTCTGACACATCAGATAGTGCTATCAAGCATCATAGCTGCCATCTTTGATTGGAATTCAAAATTTCAAATACAAATGGAGTCATGTTACGTGTTTTAAAGCTAGAACTTTACCAGAAATACGCTTGTGCGCTGTTACTTTAGCCTTAAAACAAGTCATTTCGGAGTTACTGCTTCTGAAAATTTCCTAATTATGCTCTTAGGGGCTAAGATCGCGTTTCATGGAGGCGGGTGTGATTTTTAATTGCAAAAATTTGATTACTATTTCAAAACACTCATACTAATAAAATTATCTTAAAATAATAAACTTTCGTAAAGTAATGATAGTTTGAAGCACACTTCATGTTGTGCTAACTTTAGAATATTTTCTGCAAGCCTATGTAATTGGTTGTTTTTTAAGTCAATAATTCATTGAAGAAAAGTAATATATGAGGCGTTCAGAGCACTATGGATCCAAGTCCATTTTCAATAAGGTTCAAGTTTGCTCAGCAAATGAATTCTATTTCCAAACGTAATATTTTCGCAGTCAAGAGTTCGCAATAAGTATAACTAAAACCACGTTAAAGGCCGTGGGAAAGTTTCATATGACAGCCGCTAGATAGGGGCGTCAATGGGGCAGGAAAGCATCCGCCCCCACCCCACCCTGAATTTCAGACTTTGGGGGCAGTAAGGCAGTTTTAAAAACCTTTCGATAAGCAAGATCCAACAAAATAAGTTTGAGGTTCTTCACCGAATAAATAAGGAGGAAATACAGATGATCGAAACTGGAAAGTTGTTCCAAATGATGTCGTTTTTTCTTCCCGTAAAACTAATGTTAAGCGATTCCAAGTTGTACGGAGGCTGACAAGGTACATTCGCGAAGTGTCCCCTCGGGATTCGTGTAACATTGATTCAAATGCAAAGTTCTCCGTGGCCCAATGTGTATTGTACTAATTTAAGCGGCCCATACCGGTAATTTCCATATTTATGGGCCTTCTATATCCGGAATTCAATCATACACTACTACAACACTCGGACACAAAGTTGCTTTTAGTTTCTTTAGATTTCACTGGACATGAATATGGGCATATGCAGAACAAATTGAATCAAGTACTCCTTCTCTGACATATGTTACCCACCTTGGCCGCCATCTTGGATTTAACTTTCGGTTTTTCAAATGGCAATAGGTTCAAATGATACATCAAATTAATGTAAACTTTTCTCGGAATTTCATTGGTGTACTGAGTTTTATCGTAGCTTGTATATACCATTAAATGTCAAGCACTTCATATTGAACCAAATAGAAAGTTGTGCAGGGCCCCGTGTGTATATGCAATCTTTTATGTGTTATCGTTGATGAAATATTCTCTGAACTTATATACATGCAGACACACAGATGTCAGTACGGAAATGGTAGGTCTTCACCCAAATCTGGCCGTATCTGGATCTACATTAGGCATTTTGACAGTTATAACAATCACTCATGGAAATGTAATAAGATTATGACACCTATGTTGTAAGGAGTTTACCAGTTAGAAATTGTTTTGATTTGTCAACATTAAAAACGTAAGCGTAACTGATATTAACCTGCAATGTCTATTCGCAAAGTGGCTGGAGGGAATGAACATGTAATACCTTCCAAATGGTACAAGCTACGGTAAAATACATTACACCAGTGAATGTAAACGTAAATGTCCGATGTAACACTTGCACCTATTTCCATTTGAAAAACCAAAAGTAAAATCTAATATGGCGGATCTAAGATGGCGGCCGGGATGGGTAAGATGTGTCAGAAGCAGTGCTTGATCCAATTTGTTTTTCATATGCCCATATTCATGTCCAGTGAGTAACATCTAAAGAAACTAAAATGAATTTTGTGTCCGAGCGTTATGGTAGTGTATGATAGAATTCCGGATAGCTATATGAAGGCCCATAAATATGCCAATTACCGGCATGGGCAGCTAAATTTAGTACAATACACATCAGACAGCAGAGAACTTTGTATTTAAATCAATTTTACACGAATCTCGAGGGGACACTTCACGAATGTACCTGCTGAAAACCAACATGTAGGCTACTATATCAACGAATGCCTGCGATATATTAATTTCAGAACCGCAAGAACCCTATGTTTGTTTTCTGAATACAACATGAAAAATTTGTTTCCATGATAATTCTTTTATTTACTTTTTAATATCAGTTCTACAAATAGTACAACCTTCGACTATGACACTTTCTCGCAAGTTAACTTATAAGCATTTAAACAATGCAATGAACATTAAAAATCAAAGGGAGAAAAAGAGACAAAATAAACTGTAGATTACCACATTGCCACGAGAAGTTAAAACATTCACATGAGAAGAAAATAGTCTTCAGAATGGGTAGCACTTTTTGACAATTTTCTTTCTCTGGCAGATTTTTTTTTTTTTTTTTTTTTACAAAAATAAGATAAAATAGAAATATGTTTAAAGGCGCAAAGGTGCACGTGCACCCCTTCCTTGTAAATATACACTACCTAAAGTGAGAAGCTAGGAGTGAAAATAGCAACACTTTCCGAAATTTTCCGTTTCGATTTGGGCTTAAATCAAAGGGAAGTTTTGCGAAATCGATAGTTTAAGTCAATTTTCTAAAAGTTCAACAAAAGAATTCACCGAGAACAGATACTTAGGATATCCAGGGCATTTCCTCATTCACGCCACAGGTGCCTAAAGGCATTTAAAAAAAAATCCAATTCAATTCAAATGTAGGCCTACTGGTAGTTATTGGTGCACCCCTCAGAAGATCCTTTCTACCAAATCTTGTGTGTTGGTCCCCCTTGATGAGTTTCTCGCTACGCCACTGATGTCTGATATGTGTTTGATTTATAAACTAACTTGCTTGCAAGCAAATGAAATGTCCTTCCTGCTTCCCTGGGGGCCAATATATGTGTAACTTTGGTGTATGTAGCTCCGGGTTCGATCCTTGTTGGAAGTGAGCTCGAGCTTCAACCACATTGGTCAGTGCAAGACTGTTGTAAAATAAACATATATGGTGACTACTTGCAGTGAGCTCCTTCATGCCTAAGCGCTTAGTGTACGCGCCTTTCGCCTGGAAGACCCGGGTTCGATTCCCGGTGTGAGCACATGTGGTTTCAATTCCATGTTAATCAGTAGGTCCCGTCGCATAAAGCCTCGCTGCCGAAAAGGACGTTAAACTCGAAATCAACTCAACTATCGGTAGTGTCATCACAAGAAGTAAAAATCTTATCAATAAGCTTACATTAAAAACTTCACTCTTTGATCATTTCTCTTTTTCCTCTTTTTAAATACAGAGCAATCAAAGTAATGCTATTCTCAAAGGACATGTGCCTGAGGGCCTATGGTGTTTACTGAATCTTAAGTATGAGGAAAAAGAAAACAGACTGAAAAACGTGGAATTTACTAGTATAATGGAGATTCTTTTAAAGCCAACCTTAGACTCCCTGTCGCCAAGGATGTTTAAACGTTACTCAAGCGTAACTCCAAGACCATCAGAATTGAAGAAGATGAAATACAGGTACAAAAGGTAACCGATAAAGAAAAGAGAAACATAGAAATGGTACTCATCATAACAAAAATATGTCTACTTACACAAAAATGTTCTGCAGAATTTCAATACGTTTCATATCGCTAAAATCAAGGAACAAAACCCTTTGGGTTCGAGAGAGAACTGGTATTCAGTGGAACCAGTTTTATCTTAACAATCTCAAGCAGGTACGACATACGTGGGTATTTCGAGTAACGCTAATCCCTTGGTGACCGTAACTACAATACCAAAATGTAGAATGTTCCATTGAGTAACGTTACTCAGCGTAACATAATTCAGAGCGTACCATTTTAAAAGTTACACTGACCAAGAACGTTATTAACTAGGTGCAGAAATGGGTTACAAAATAGTAACCGTAACAGATAACAAATTGTAAATATTGCACATTTCGTTAAGTTATCCACCCTTGCTTCGTTTTCGAGTTATTAGGTTTTGGGTATTTTGACCTTTGACCTCGATGGTCATTATTTGCTTGTAAAACGGTGGGATAAGGTCGTAGAAGCGGATGGTAGATATGTTGAAAAATAAACACAAGGTAAACGCAATTTTTGAACTTTTCTTTTTTGTACTGGAAACGCACGAATTTTCTTCGTTACCTGGTATAAAGTAATGCAATTTTTGTCTCGAAGTGTAGCGTTATGGAAGCCTCTTAGAGATGGAGTTAGAGAGCTTCCACATTTAGTTACACACTTTAATAACCACGTTTGTGCAAATAAGGTTAGTGTAGAATGAAGATTATTGGCCTAGTTTTTCAGCGAAGATGAGAGAAACACATTACTTTTAATGGAAATACCGCTAGATTAAATTGGCGATTAATAGCAAATGTTAAAGACTTCCATGATTAAGTAAAATTTTCCAATATTACCAAATTAGCAAAGTTGGTATTAATATTACCACATTCAAACACGGAATCGGAAATAATTTTCTCTATAGTAACAGACGTAAAACAGAACAGAATTGGCATGGGGATCTCGACGCAGCTCGTTTTGTTCGATTTATTTTTCAGGCAAAAGTGATAGACTGCTGCTCGCTCAATATTGCCATTGGTCATCTCTTTGTTCAGAATACAGATATATTAATATTGATGAGTGAGATTTTAAGTACATTGTTATATATTTGTAATTTCTAATCATTTTCTCTTTCTATAAAGTTATTTGAGATTTGGGAAAAATGTAAATTGTGTGCAAAATTCTGTTTTTCCTTGCGGGAAACTTTAGACTATTTACCTGGTATCACTGAAACCACCATTGATGTGTTACTATTACTTGAGTGGTTGTTACGGAGTGTGCCTTTTTTCGAGTGGGATTCGAGTGAGTTAGAGATTCGAGTGGGATTTCCTAAACACGTACAGGTAATAGTATACATGAGACCGCCCTTGTTTCCGGTGCTCCAGGATACTTCTTACTCGTGCATTACGTAGGAAAATGATGTTATTTCATGTGCAAGTGGTAACAGAACACATAGGAAACCCAGATCATCTTGTATTCACACTCCAATATAAAGTGTGAATACACCCTGATATGCGTTTCTTCTGTGTTCTATTACCACTTCCACATGAAATACCATTTCCCTACGTAATGCAAGAGTAAGAAGTATCCTGCAGCACAAGACATGCGATATGCGTTAAATCCCCCCCCACACACACAGTCATATATAAAGTACAAGGGCACTACACATGTACATAGAAAGTACAAGGGCAAATGTGAGGAATAAAATTAAAAAGACAAAAAGGAGCAGAAGGAGCGCAAGACATGCGATAGGGGAGAGGGGGGTACATTTGAACATCTGTTTTCGAATATTCGTTTTTGCTTCCAAACACCCAGTAAATTTCCTTATAGAACTGTAACAAAAGCTAAATATAATATACATTATATTTGCCATAAAATAGAGTACTTTGTTTGATCTTGTCATTCTGTGCAAGGGCGCAGGGGGTGTCGTTCAAATGTACCCCCTTGGGGGGTAGATTTAAACAAGCATGGGGTAGATTTGAACATACGTGGGGCAGTTTTGAACATACCATTATTTTACTACAATAATCGTTATTTTCAGGATGAATTCGTTTACGAACAACAAGGCTAATGTAACAAAGCAGCATTAACAGTTTAAGGCACAAGAATTAACCAATCGCGTATGGCAAGGAAATAATAATAATAGTAATAATTGCTGAAACATATATGCAGGCCCGTATTTGTATATTGTGCGCCTCTGTGCTCTAAATAATTTGCCTTCCCTTCGGAAACACATCTGAATTGAGTTGAATTCATAGTTTTTGGGGTCACTGAGATGAATAGTGACAGTTATAATCCAATTCAACTTCAAGGTTATACTCAACTCCCAAGTGAGGCGGACGAGAGTTTAAAAGTAATCGAAAATGACAGACAAGAATTAGAAAGTCCACACACAATATCAGCAGTTGGTACTGAACATTTGTCTTCATTGTCTGAGAACACAAACATGTTGCTGGTACTTATAACTTTCAGAAAAGCATAGGTAGAACAATGTTCAAATGTGCCCCCTAATTTTTGTTCAAAGCTGCCCCAACCGGCATGATCAAGCAGAATTTGATAATACCCAGATAGTACAAGCTATTGTGAAATACAAAGGGCAACATTGGATAAGTAAATTAATGTACTTGCTTCTGCAATGAATGGCAGATAATATCAAAACACAGGCTTCTGTCAAAAATCTTACAAAACTTCACAAAAATTCCAACTTTTCACCCCACAAATGTAACAAAGTACTGCTGTTCATCAACATTTACATTAAAATTGCAGATAACAGTTGACCGTCATGCAACGCAGTTTTACCAAACTAAAAATTTTGAAACCATCAGATATGCTATTATTTCTAGCCTGTTATCTTAAATGTTCAAAGGTACCCCCTGTTCAAATGTACCCCCCTCTCCCCTATGCGTTAAATCCCCCCCCACACACACACATACACACGCTCATAGATAAAGTACAAGGGCACTACACATGCACATATAAAGTCAAGGGCAAATGTGAGGAATCAAAGTAAAAAGACATAAGGAGCACAAAGCATCATATCGAATCACACTCAAATACTAAGAGGATATATTCGAGCTACTTCCAAGAGAAAGTTATGAAACCGCGTTTGTAGGGGATACTTTTTCTTCAAAAGAAAGGAGGCCACGTGTGCTACATTATCACGTATCCCTACCACATACCTAACACAAATTACCAAATGCATGAGTAGATAGGGGTCACTTGGCGCTGTTTTTTTTCCTACTGCGCATGCGCAAACCCTGGACGCTGATTGGCTGGCGCAGGTCACGTGACCCCGCCCCCTTGGCCACGCCCCCTGACGCTGATTGGCTGGCCACGCCCCCTTCACGCTGATTGGTCGGCGCAGGCCACGCCCCCAGCCACGCCCCCTGACGCTGATTGGTTGGCCACGCCCCCTTCACGCTGATTGGTCGGCGCAGGCCACGCCCCCGGCCACGCCCCCTGGCCACGCCCCTTCACGCTGATTGGTCGGTGCCCGCCACGCCCCTTGACGCTGATTGGCCGGCCACGCCCCTTGACGCTGATTGGTCGATGCAGGCCACGCCCCTTCACGCAGATTGGTCACGCTCTTTTATGACCTCCTATCTACTGCGCTGACTGGCTGGCAGCGGACCTCCGCTCCGTTCACACCGATTGGCTGGCGCAGGACCCCCTTCCGATTGGCCGGCAGCGGACCCCGCCCCGTTCACGCCGATTGGCCGGCAGCGGACCACCGCCGATTGGCTGGCAGCGGACCCTGCCCCTTGACGTCGATTGGCGGACCACGCGCACGGTCTGCGCTGATCGGTCGGCACAGGATCACCCTCCACGCACATGCCACATAAGATTCGTTCCCTTTTATGAGCACTTTACGAACACATAGCAGAGCAGATATCACATTCTCCATCCACCTATTTAACATAGCACGTATAGCATAGCAGGCGTGTATCCGTTCCCTTTTATGACCACTTTGAACATAGCAGAGCAGATATCACATTCTTCATTCGCCTATTTAACATAGGGCATATTCGAACTAATAAAAGAGTATGGCATATTTTCCAACCCAAATTTAAACATAGCAGAATTAATAGAAGAGTATGGCTTATTTTCCAGCCCATTCATTCAACATGAGCAGTGGAACCCCTTTAAGCTGTGTCAAAAATTGCGATTTTCGAAAAAAGTTGAAAGTTGGCTGATGTTTACCAAACGTAGGCAGATGATACATTTGATGATCCTAAATCGAATACCGTTAAAATTTTATTTCTAGCTCTCACTGTTTTCCCGATATAACGATTCGAATTTTTTCAAAATTTCGACCCATTTGGTTTCTGAGTTTTGGAAACTCTGTATATGTGCACTCCCCGCTCAAAAATGTGGCTCTATCTCTTACCACTTTCGAGATATGACGGTCTAGCGGCAAAAAATTTCGATTTTCGAAAAAAAACGTTGAAAGTTGGGCGATGTTTACCAAACTTGGGTAGATTATACATTTGATGATCCTAAATCGAATGCCGTTAAAATTTTATTTCTATCTCTCACCGTTTTCGAGATATGACGATCCGAAGTTTTTTTTGGCAACTTGGCCCACCCTTGTCGTACAAGTTTGAAACATGGTTCCATGGGTTCTTCATGTGTAAATTCGGCAAGGGGATTTATAAAGGGGAGATTTTTTCGATTATTTTTTTGATATTTTTGACCGTTTTCGAGATATGGGCCATTTTATGATTTTTGGACACCAAGGTTTTTTCGGGGCCACCGTGGCCCCCCACACTTGTCGTACAAGATTGAAACATGGTTCCATGGGTTCCTCATGTCTAGAAACGACAAGGGGTGAGGTACGGGGGGATTTTTTCGATTATTTTTTCGATATTTTTGACCGTTTTCGAGATATGGGCCATTTTATGAATTTTGGCTACCCAAAACGGACTTAGAAAATATTTACCATGAAAGACGAGAAACAGCACTTCAATGTGTTATGGCGGCTCTATTTTCAAGAGAAGTTTTTTTCGGGGCCACCGTGGCCCCCCACACTTGTCGTACAAGATTGAAACATGGTTCCATGGGTTTCTCATGTCTAAAAACGACAAGGGGTGAGGTACGGGGGGATTTTTTCGATTATTTTTTCGATATTTTTGACCGTTTTCGAGATATGGGCCATTTTATGAATTTTGGACACCAAGGTTTTTTCGGGGCCACCGTGGCCCCCCACACTTGTCGTACAAGATTGAAACATGGTTCCATAGGTTCTTCATGTCTAAAAACGACAAGGGGTGAGGTACGGGGGGATTTTTTCGATTATTTTTTTGATATTTTTGACCGTTTTCGAGATATGGGTCATTTTATGATTTTCGGACATCAAAAATGGAGGTAGAAAATATTAGCACATATCTTAGCCGTTTTTGTTTGGAGCCAATAGTAAATAGTTTTATTTTAGCCAATGAAATACTTGACTTGTAGATTTTGCTCCAATGAAAAAAAGTTTTATTTTAGCCAATCAGAGGAAAGCAGAACACTATATAAGGGGTGAGGTTCGAAGCAATTCTCAGTCAGTTATTCGTCGGCGTGCAAGAAGATAACATCGTGTGCAGTGTGTGAGAACAGTGAAGTGAATTTTGTGTGAATTAATGGTAAGCATTTTTTAACTTTGTCAAAATTTTCGGTGGTGGATTTTAAGTGTTCCTCATAACCTCACCCAGGACCGATTATTTTTTCAAGAATTCGTTGTGTTGAATACGATCGTGAAAACCCGGTGTCACAGCGACCGAAAATAAGCCGAATATAGATTTTTTTAAAAATAAGCATTTTTTAACTTTGTCAAAATTTTCGGTGGTGGATTTTAAGTGTTCCTCATAACCTCACCCAAGATAGATTATTTTTTGAAGAATTCGTTGTGTTGAATACGATCGTGAAAACCACGCGTCACAGCGTCCAAAAATAAGCCGAATATAGATTTTTTTAAAAATAAGCATTTTTTAACTTTGTCAAAATTTTCGGTGCGGATTTTAAGTGTTCCTCATAACCTCACCCAAGATAGATTATTTTTTCAAGAATACGTTGTGCTGAATACGATCGTGAAAACCACGCGTCACAGCGTCCAAAAATAAGCCGGATATAGATTTTTTTTAAAATAAGCATTTTTTAACTTTGTCAAAATTTTCGGTGCGGATTTTAAGTGTTCCTCATAACCTTACCCAGGACCGATTATTTTTTGAAGAATTCGTTGTGTTGAATACGATCGTGAAAACCACGCGTCACAGCGTCCAAAATAAGCCGGATATAGATTTTTTTTAAAATAAGCATTTTTTAACTTTGTCAAAATTTTCGGTGATGGATTTTAGGTGTTCCTCATAACCTCACCCAAGATAGATTATTTTTTCAAGAATTCGTTGTGTTGAATACGATCGTGAAAACCACGCGTCACAGCGTCCAAAAATAAGCCGAATATAGATTTTTTTTAAAATAAGCATTTTTTAACTTTGTCAAAATTTTCGGTGGTGGATCTGCAAAGTAAAATTCCGTTTTTTTCTATTTACAGGTTTAGAAAGAATACGTTATTGGGAAAAACATTAATTGGTGTTCTATAGTTGGAACAGTCCCAATTACTTTTTCTTGCAAATACCTGATTTTTCCGAGAAGAATTTTGCAAAAAAAAATATATTGCTTTACAGTGAATAATTGCTGATCGTTAAGAATAATAGGTTATTGGGAAAAACACTAATTGGTGTTCTATAGTTGGAACAGTCCCAATTACTTTTTTCTTGCAAATACCTGATTTTTCCGAGAAGAATTTTGCGAAAAAATATTGCTTTACAGTGAATAATTGTTGAATGTTAAGAATAATAGGTTATTAGAAAAAACACTAATTGGTGTTCTATAGTTGGAAGACAGCAAGCATTAACGATTTTACAATATTCTAAAAGTTAGATAAACAGCAAAAAAAATGGAGCGATTTAATATAATATCTGAATCTCAGCAATATTATAGACAGTTTAAAGATAATGGGAATTTACTGACAATTGAATTAACTCCTCCCCCCGAGGGAGAAAACCCCCTTGAATGGGTAGAAAATGGTATTAATGATTTGGTACGGTATGTAATGAGAGGTGTGCTCCCTCATCATCGTGTAGGGTTGACTTTTATAAACCAAAATCACCCAGATAAACCATTCTATTTGTCGTTTCGAACTGCTAATAATATGACTGCTGAAAACGTGTGGGGTGCATTAGAAAAAGTAATTCAATCCAATACTTCATTCTTATATCAAGATCGCTTTATTCTCTATTTTCACCACGTCGATTTACCTATTGGTATGGGACGAGTGAAACAGAATTTTTCTGACATAAACGAGTACATAAAACATAACAGAGGTATTATAGTTATTAGAAACCCTGAATACTATTGTTTGGGTCAAGCTCTGGTGGTGGCTATAGGGCTTATTGAACATAAAAATGATAAAAAAGAAAGAGATAGATATTGCCATCAATACGCAAAACACATGTTTCAAAAGGTATCCGAGTTAAGTGAAAAGGCTGGTGTTAGCCTAGAGAATGGCGGGGGGATACCGGAATTAAAAAAATTTCAAGCATATTTAGCGGATTATAAAATCACCGTGTATGATGGGTTATCGGGAGAAAAAATATTTTTTGAGGGTCACGGTCATGGCAAACAGATTAATTTGTTATATATTAACAACCATTATAACGTGATC
Source organism: Thermobia domestica (assembly GCF_964235325.1). Classification (NCBI taxonomy): domain Eukaryota; kingdom Metazoa; phylum Arthropoda; class Insecta; order Zygentoma; family Lepismatidae; genus Thermobia; species Thermobia domestica. The sequence goes on from NC_137467.1 coordinate 62,964,047, forward strand.
ACTAGCCTAACAGCAGCCTTTTCATGTGTTTACTACTGCGAAGAATGCCACAAAAAATTTCAAACCAAAGACAGGCACGTAGGGAAGTGTAAAGCTTTATGCAATAAATGCCAGAACAGACCACCATGCACAATTACGGAACGTGTAGTATACTGTCGGGAATGCAATAGATGTTTTTACGGGCCTCAGTGTCTCAAAAACCATAAGGCTTCATTGTGCGCTATTCTGAAAGTGTGCCCTCAATGCCGTAAAGCCTACGCCGTGAAAAAAGGGCGGAATCCACATGTCTGTGGGGAGGTATTCTGCACAGGGTGTAATAATATGATGCCGTCAGGGCATTTATGTTATATACAACCATGCCGAACGCGTACCCCACAGAAATGGCTATTAGTGTTTTACGATATTGAGTGCCGCCAAGATAAAAAAGTAGCCGGTGGTATTTTTGAGCATGAGCCCAACCTGTTAGTCAGCCAACAGGTTTGCTACTGTTGTAAAAACAGTGAGACTGAACGGTGTGGTGTATGCGGCGATAGAACACATGTATTTTACGGGGACAAATGCATCGGCGAATTTTTAGACTATTTAGCACAAAGACGTTCTGAAATAAATAAAATAGTCGTCGTGGCTCATAACGCAAAGGGGTACGACGCCCATTTTATTTTACGTGCAATGATGCTTCATAAAGAATGGACACCGCGAATAATTATGCGGGGGTGCAAAATTTTATCGATGGAGTATTTATACTTAAAATTTATCGATAGTCTAAATTTCTTGCCGATGCCTTTGGCCAAATTAGGCGACGCGTTCGATCTGCCCGTCTCGAAGGGTCATTTCCCTCATTTGTTCAATGCAAAAGCTAATCAGGAGTATAGGGGTGCTTTACCAGGTATCGAGTATTACGATGTGGGAGGTTTGAAAAAGAAACAGAAAGAGAAGTTTTTGCGTTGGTACAATGATGAAAAGGAAACACTTGGAGAGACGGGTTTCATTTTAAAAGAACAACTTATAAAATACTGTATGAACGATGTGGACGTGCTGCGCAATGCTTGCGTAAAATTCATGAACGAGTTTGAGGCTATATCGGGCGTCAACCCGTTCGTGGAGACTATAAGCATTGCCAGCGCGTGCAACTTAATGTATCGAAAAAAGTTCCTATGCCAAGACACCATTGGTATTATCCCACATAGTGGCTACCGGTGGCGTGATAATCAATCTGTCGGCGCCGTTCAGTGGCTCGTGTACGAGGCCGACAGATTGAAAACACGAATCCAACATTCTGGTAACGGGCGAGAGGTTGTGGTGAGAGGAGGATATAAAGTGGATGGATATGCACACTATAACGGAGAAGAACACGTTTGGGAGTACCAAGGGTGTCTATTTCACGGGTGCCGGGAGTGTTACCCCACAGGCCGTGACAACCCCATATATAATGACGCGTACACTACTTTTAATATGCGTTATGAAAGTAGTGTAAATAAAATTATCCGATTAAAAGAGCTGGGGTATATAGTTCATGAAATATGGGAATGCCGGTGGCGTGAGTTTTTAAAAGAACACCCACCGGTGAGTATATTTGTAAAAAACCACATCATGAGTAAAAAAAACCCAATTCACCCGCGGGATGCCCTGTATGGCGGAAGAGTCGACAACGTGAAACTCTACAGAAAGACGAAAGAGGGAGAACGTATCATGTATACAGATATAATCTCCCTCTATCCTTACTGTTGTAAGGTGAAAAAATATCCTGTGGGTCATCCGAAAGTTTATGTGGGCGATGACGAGTGTCCCGATATTTCAGCGTTTGAGGGGATAATAAAGTGTTCGGTTTTACCCCCGACCAATCTCTACCACCCGGTGCTGCCCTATCGGAGTGGTGGAAAATTATTATTCCCCTTATGCCGAACGTGCGCGGACACTCTGAATGAGGAAGAAGAATGCCGGCATTCGGAGGGGGAAAGAGCTTTGACTGGAGTGTGGGTTGTAGACGAAGTGCGGGTAGCTGTCGAGAAAGGATATAGAGTGCTAGAAAAACACGAGGTATGGAGCTATGAGGTTGTAATGTATGACGCTGAAAAGAAAGAGGGCGGTCTTTTCACGGAATACATTAACCTGTTTATGAAGATCAAGACTGAGTGTAACGGTTGGCCTGCAGGATGCGTCACCGAACAACAAAAAGACCAGTTCATACAGGAGTATTATGAGAAAGAGGGTATCCGATTAGACCGGGAAAAGATTATGCGCAACAAACCTAAGAAACGAATTTCAAAGCTAGGAGTAAACAGCCTGTGGGGTAAGTTCGCACAAAGAGAAAACATGGAGCAAATCGCTATCATTAAAACTCCCGAGGAGTATTTCGATAAATTAACAAATCCGAATATTGAGGTTAATTCGTGTATTCCAATCGGCGACAAATTCCGTGTGCTCAACTGGAGTGTTAATGAGAGCGTTATTGCTCCTGCTAAAAACATTAACGTGATAATCGCCGCATACACCACGACACACGCTCGCCTCGAGTTATTTCGTTATTTGGATTTACTTGGCGAGCGTGTGTTATATTATGATACCGATAGTATTATTTACACTCAATTGCCTGGCGAGCCGCAGTTAAAAATAGGAGTGCATTTAGGGGAATGGAAGAATGAGTTGGCAGAATATGGTCCGGATGCATATATCGAAGAATTTTGTGCTGGTGGTCCCAAATGTTACGGCTATTCCGTTGTTAACACTCTTAATGGTAAAACAAAGACAATATGTAAAATCAAGGGAATCACACTGAATAATAAAACATTAAAATATGTTAACTTTGGACAGATGAAAGATATGATTTTAAATAATTCGCCTTCTATTAGCGTTCCTCTCGGTCGACAAATTGTACGTACTAAAGATTATAAATTGATTACTAAGCCGGAGGCGCATAAAATCTATCAGGTTACTGCTAGTAAAAGGAAACGAATAGAAAATTTTGATACACTTCCCTACGGGTATAAAACAAATCGAATAGTGTAAATACAGTATTAGTAGAAACGATAGTTTTTAATTAAGTAGAGAGTAAAAAAATGGATAATCAAATTTTAAATCGTTATTATTTTTATTTCGATGAAATCGAGGTATGTGTCGGTCTAGCATACGATGGTGGGGGAGAATTTTCTGTTATTATCATTTTACATAATTACTATGATCGTATTCGTCTTTCACCTGATGAGTGGTATACTTTTCTATCATATTATTCATATATTGAAAACTACTTTAATGCTGATACAAATTCTTCATTGCCTACACAATTTTTCATTAGTGAAAATTATAAAATATCATTGTCAGATACTCTTAACGGTATTCGTCAGTGTTTTATTCAATCGTCAGATGACGATAGTAATGGTCAGGTAAATTTCAGTGTTTGTACATGGCGAAAACTCCAGCTTCATTTGCCGTGCATTCAGCGGAGCATAATTACTAGTTCTCAATTATGTAAAGTTGTAAACATGCCTGAATTTACTACTACTACTACTGCTACCAATCTACCGTCTGAATCGTAATAATAATATGTTATTATATTCATAATTATTTTGTGGTGTAACAGAATATGGAGTTTCAACACCCATTTACTTGTATTATAGCTGGTCCCACTGGGTGTGGTAAATCATATTTTGTAAAAGAGTTTTTAAAACATTATGCCGAAAAATGGAAAAATATAGTATGGTGTTATGGTGAGTGGCAACCTCTGTATGAAACTCTATCCTCAGGTTGTACATTTAAAGAAGGGCTCCCCAAAATAGATGATTTTCCAGCACAAGCCGGCCCCCATCTGGTAATTATTGACGATTTAATGCGAGAGTGTGATACACGAATTGTTGACTTTTTTACTAAAGGTAGCCACCACCGAGATTTAAGTGTTATTTTTATAACACAAAATTTGTTTCATCAAGCTAAAGGTATGCGAGACATATCATTAAATTGCCATTATATAATATGTTTTAAAAACCCCAGAGACCAGGCTCAAATTAATTATCTAGCACGCCAATTATATCCTGGTAACACAAAATTTGTACAGGAAGCCTATCAGGACGCAACACAAGATCCTCATAGTTATTTGGTTTTTGATTTAAAACAGGGCACTCCAGACGAACATCGTGTTCGAACAAAAATTTTCCCCTCAGATTCTTACAATTATGTTTATGTACCGGTAAAAAAAATAATCTCAATAACTGATATATTTTAATACTCAATTTTAATATAATAGCTACAAAAAAATGATTAGCAAAGAGAGTGCACATTTACTAAAACTTTTAGCAAAGGCAAAACCAAAAGTACGCCAAGCAATTTTACACAATGCTGACCCCGAATTAATTCGTTCTATTTGTGAATGTTCCTATAACGTATTACAAGGAAATGTTCCGTTAAATAAAAAAGAGAAAAATAGATTAAAAAGGTATAGAAAGGAATTGAGGTATTTAGCGAAAAAAGGTCCATCATTAAAACAGAAGAAAAAACGAATAATTGTACAAAAAGGTGGGTTTCTTACTGCTTTGCTTGCACCTATTATTGGAGGTATACTATCTACTTTAATTAAATAATTATGCAGCATGCACAAAAGCTTGTTTTAATTGCACCAGAAAAATTGCACCAATATCAAACTATATCTAATTTAGACGATGAGATGAAAAATATTTTAAATAATAAAAATATGAGTGTTGAAGAAAAATGGATACGCTATAAAGAGGTGTTACAAAAATATTTACACATTGTGCAAAAACCTACTGCAACAACATCAACTAGTGTTGGTACTAAGAAGGAGGAGGAGGAGGAGGAGGGTGAGGACGATGAAATACTATCTACTCTTCCCGAAAATTGTCTGCGTAAAGCAAGACCTTTATTACGTAGATTAAAACAAAATTCCAACATTCATTGGGATGACAGTGGTAATGTTAATATTTATAATAAATTAATTCCTGGAGCTAATATAGTAGATCTAATAGCAGATTTTGTCAGGTATCGCAAGAAAAATATTCCCCCTACAGGTTGGGAACCCTTCGCTGAACTGTTAGCAAAATCCAATATACCTTTAGAGTATATAGGCAACCCACAACGTATAGAATATATTCGTAAGCTGACATCATCTGCTGCTGATCCAAAACAGGAGGAAGAAGAGGAGGAAGAGGAGCCACCACGTAAACGTAAAGTTGTCAACAGATGGTGTGATTATAAAATATGAAGAAGCTGGCCGCTATTTATTATAACCCTTCACACCCTGCCTCGTTTTCAACTGCTACGTCATTATGGAGAGCTGTGAAGAAATCTATTCCTTTACACAAAGTGCAACAGTGGGTAAAAGAACAGTCGGCTTATACTCTGCATAAGCCAGTACGTAAAAAGTTTCCACGTAATCCCTATTTAGTGTTCAATATCGACGATCAGTGGCAAGCTGATTTAAACGATATGCACAGTCTGCAGAAGTATAATGATGGTAATAGGTATATTTTAACAGTGATTGATTTATTTAGTCGTTATGCCTGGGCTGTGCCTGTACGTACAAAAACTGGTGAAAACATTATAAAAGCATTTAAGCAAATATTTGCATCTACACGTCGTAGACCCTTACGTCTACAAACAGATAAAGGTACAGAGTTTGTTAATAGACCATTTCAGTTATACTTAAAAAAGCAAAATATTAAATTCTTCACAACACAAAACGCCGATATTAAAGCAAGTGTGGTGGAACGTTTTAATCGAACTCTTAAAGAACGAATGTGGAAATATTTTACAGCCAAGAAGACTTACCGATACATAGATGTGCTATCGAAACTTGTTCAGGCATATAATTCTAGGCCGCATAGAGCTCATCAATTACCACCCGCCAGTGTGAACCAGGACACTTTTCAACAAGTTTGGAATAAATTAATAAAACCAGTGCCACATACTAACATTGCAAAATATAAAAAAGGTGATACTGTGCGCATTACTAAAGCAAAACGGCATTTTGAAAAAGGGTACAAAGAAAAGTGGACTGTAGAAATATTTAAAATAAAACAGGTGATACATAAGGAAAAGAAAGTGGTTTATGTGTTGGAGGACTTAAATGGTGAAGTAATTGATGGTACATTTTACGAGGAGGAATTACAAGGAGTGCCTCTGCCTAAAGTTTATGAAATAGACGAAATTTTAGAAGTTAAAGGTAAACGTGTTCTTGTTCGTTGGCGGGGATATCCCCCTTCCTTTAATTCATGGATTCTTGTGTCACATTTAAAAAACATTTAGCCACAATACAATATTATAAACAACTGTTATATTTGTGTATATAGGAAAAAATAATAATAATAATGAATGATCCATACTTTAAATACTATACTCACCAAGCAGGAGGTGGTTATAACGTGTATAGAGGTGCACCATATCAAGAAGGTTATGGTATTGGAAGTTTTTTAGGTGGTTTATTTCGAAGTGTATTTCCGTTAATTAAACAAGGAGCAAAAACTGTTGGTAAAGAATTGTTACGTACAGGAATTAATGTAGCTGGAGATGTATTAGGTGATAATAGACCTATTGACGAAGCTTTAACATCACGTTGGCAAGAAGCTAAAAATAATTTAAAAACTAAAGCTCAAAATAAAATAAATCAAGTGTTGGTAGGATCTGGAAGAAGAAAACGGAGAAAAGTTCATTTTGCAAAGACGACTGGTGGTACAAAGAAAAGGAAGAGTGATATTTTTGATTAATATGGAACAGACTAGCTTTTATCTTACACTACCGAGTAACAGTTCTATGGAGTATTTTCCACAAAATACTTTGTCATGTTATACTACCAAATTATATCATCCATTGGTGCTAGAGAAAGGTGAGTGGGAGACGGCAGTTGTTGAAGTACATTATACAAATTCATTTCAGAATGTTTCCAAATATACTAATAATATTTATTACCGCCTCATGAATACAGAAAGCTGGAACATAACTAAAATCTTACCAGGACACTATTATAATGTTGATGATATTCTATCTCAAATTAATCATAAAAGTGATATATTAAATTTACAATTAAAAGTTAAAGCATCAGTAAAACGAATTGAAGTCAGTAGAGTAATAAAAGATCAAGAGAGGCGTATAGAAGTACGTCTATCTCCTGAACTAGCCAGAATACTAGGTTTTGATCACATACAACAAGAAGATATTGCAGTTGTGCATCATGCTCGTTATCCACCTGATTTACAAAAATCGCTACCTACACTTATGTATATTTACAGTGATATTGTAGAACCACAAATGGTGGGTGACACAGTAGCTCCATTGTTACGTATTATAAATACAAATATTACAGAGTATGGTATTAATAATGTACATATTTTTGACAATCCTCACTATGTCCCCGTGCAACGTAAACAATTTGATCAAATTATTATTGATTTAAGAGATAGTACAGGTAATCCGCTTCCTTTCCAACATGGTAGTGTATGTGTAAAATTACATTTTCGCAAACGTAATACGGTATTATAAATTTTACCATGTGTGAATATTAATAGAGAGAAAAGAGAGAAAATGCAGTGTGAGTGTATGAAATCAGAATTAGATTTATTTGCTGGTTTACCCACTCAAACCAGTATTATAGGTAATAAAATAGTTCCATATAAGCCTGTGGCTTCGATAGCTGATAATGCACCAATAGAATTTGTTGTCCCCGGTCATGGGGATGACTATATTGACTTACCGCACACAATGTTTTATATTAAAGGTAAAATTACTAAATCAGATGGTTCTAATTTAACTTCTGCCGATAAGAAAATCGGCCCTGTAAATGATTTTCTCAATGCAATGTTCAGTGAATTGCAATTATATTTAAATAATCAACTTATTTCCTACTCTTCACACACATATCCATATCGATCGTATATTGAAAAACTACTAAATTATAATGCTGAAGCTAAATCAACGCATCTTCAAACATCAATGTGGTTTAAAGATACTGCAGGACATATGGATAGTGTGGCCGATGCTAATGTAGGATTTAAACAACGTTTTCTTCTCACTACTTTAAGTCAGTCATTTGAACTATTGGGATATATTCATGCTGATATATTTAATCAGGAGAAATTTTTACTGAATGGTGTACAACTACGCATTAAACTAATTCCAGCTAAACCTACATTCTGTCTAATGGGTGACGCAGATGCTGATGGAAAAGTTGTAATTACAGATGCAACATTGCTTGTGAAAAAGGTTGATGTATCACCAGCAGTTAAAATAGCGCATAATAAAGTATTACAAAATCTTAAATTTAGAGTAAAATATCCTATAACAAAAGTGCAAGTGAAGACTGAAACGCTGCCACAAGGAATTATGGATAGTACACTTCCAGATCTATTTTCAGGCCTAGTGCCTAAACGTATTATTATTGGTTTTGTTACTAATACTGCTTTTAATGGTACTTATCAGACAAATCCGTTCAATTTTCAGCATTTTAATATGTCATTTTTACACTGTATGTTGATGGAACGCCTGTGCCTTCCAAACCGTTACAACCTGATTTTGATAATAAGCTATATATACAAGCATATTCAACGTTATTTACAGGTTCAGGTATTTATTATTCTAATCAAGGTAATAATATTTCACTAGCCGAATATCCTAATGGTTATACTCTACTGGTGTTTGATTTAACTCCCGATTCTAGTGCTAGCGCTGGATTTCATACTAGCCCACAACGGCAAGGAAGTGTACGCCTAGAGGTTCATTTTAAAGAAGCACTGCCATCTCCTGTAACAGCAATTATTTATGCTGAATTCTCTTCAGAATTAGAAATTGATTTCCAGAGAAAAGTATATATTAATTAAAGATGTTAAATACAGTTGAGCTTTATGAAGCATTACAACAAAATTTGCCTAAAGATCATTTTATTGGAGTGTATGCCGCCGATGAGTTACCTTTGTTTATTCATACATTTCCATCCGCCATAATTATAAATACTGATTCTAGTGATAAGCCTGGTGAACATTGGGTTGCTGTTTATATATCTAATATGCGTGTGGGAGAGTATTTCGATAGCTATGGTATACCTCCCTATATACAACATCATATAAGGTTTTTAAAACGAAACTGTCTGTATTATACATGGAATAATAGACGTATTCAAGGTGATTTATCTCGATTTTGTGGACATTACTGTTTTCTATATCTAGCATGTCGTGCATCTGGTTATTCACTGCACGATTTCTTAAACAAATTCTCACTCACCAATATTGATGCTAATGATGTTATGCTTTATTCATTTATGAGAGTATGATGGTATTATTTTTTTAAACTCCGCCATTGCCGGTCCCAAGCCCCGGATGAGAAAGGAGGAGGGTTGGGGGTGTTGCTACCCCCGTAAAAGAAAATAAGCCATACTCTGCTATGCGCTCTGCTATGTGGTTGTAAAGTGTTCATAAAAGGGAACGAGTCTCTGTGTAATATGAGCTATGTTATGTGTTCGTAAAGTGCTCATAAAAGGGAACGGGTCTTATATGGCATGTGCGTGGACGGGGATCCGACACCGGACGATCAGTGTGGTACTCCTAAAAGACCGTGCGCGTGGTCCGCCAATCGACGTCAAGGGGCAGGGTCCGCTGCCAGCCAATCGGCGGTGGTCCGCTGCCGGCCAATCGGCGTGAACGGGGCGGGGTCCGCTGCCATCCAATCGGAAGGGGGTCCTGCGCCAGCCAATCGGTGTGAACGGAGCGGAGGTCCGCTGCCAGCCAATCGGAGGTCGTAAAAGAGCGTGACCAATCAGCGTCAAGGGGCGTGGCGGGCACCGACCAATCAGCGTGAAGGGGCGTGGCCAGGGGCGTGGCCTGCGCCGACCAATCAGCGTGAAGGGGGCGTGGCCAACCAATCAGCGTCAGGGGGCGTGGCTGGGGGCGTGGCCTGCGCCGACCAATCAGCGTGAAGGGGGCGTGGCCAGCCAATCAGCGTCAGGGGGCGTGGCGGGTCACGTGACCTGCGCCAGCCAATCAGCGTCCAGGGTTTGCGCATGCGCAGTAGGAAAAAAAACAGCGCCAAGTGATCCCTATCTACTTGCATGTTACTCGAACGTCCTCCTTTTTCGGGAACTCATCCAGCTTCATGTATTATTTATAATTACTCATGCTTCTTCTATAAAGTAGAATATTTTGCACATCGAACTACGTCTTCACCACTTCAGCTGCCATTCTTCTCCTATTTTCGATCGGCATTTTTATAAATGTTGCCAGGTTCATGTAAAAATGCCATCGCGCGTAGTCGGAACCTCCGCCTACAGCTGCAAGGACGTTATACGGCCCGCAAGAAAATTCCCGAAAATGCAAATTAGCAGTAAGTGAAAGTAAACAAGAAAAAAACATAAAAACGAACTTCCCGTTGCGTTCAGCTCACAAAAACCTCTACACAGTGACGCAAACCTGTACGGAAAAAGCCTCAACCTAATACGAAAAGAACGGATTGTTTGCACAAAAACCGCAAAGCAATCACGCTAGACCTGCTACTACTGCATACATCTCTCAAACATTTGCACATCACTAAACGCCTAGTGTCAATATAAGGCAGAAGAACAACAAACAGGTACGTTCTTTTTTATTTTCGTATCACTCGCGAAGTAAATGAAAGTGGGTTTGTTACCCCCTTTTTAAGTTCGTAGATACTCAGTGAATAATCCCTAAAAGTATGAACGTCCAGCTCCTTCTGGAACTGCTCTTGTCTTACGTATACTATATCCCACGTACACTACACTTACTCTTTCTTTTATATTTAGACTCACATACATCCCCTTCTTTTATATACTATTTCTTACCCACTTCTTTGTAACTTTTTGCCCTGTTCAACTTGGCTTTCAGCACCCTTTCACTGTGTGAACTTCTTTTCCGATTTTGACCTTTCCCTGCCTTTAACCTTTTTCCTGATTTTGTGTTTTTTTCTGAATTGTGTCTTGTATATTAATATTCAGTTTTGTTCCTGAATCACAAATCCTGCAGGTTCACATAAGACAATTTCGTAAATTCAGCACATATGTCTTTAAATCTGATGCACCTATCTGTTTGACCCGTAATGGTCTAAAGACAAAACTATATAAGAATGTATCTCAAAGGTAGCAAAACAATACATTTGTATTCTTTACACACTGGTCTAGGTAATTGCTATTGCATATTTGTTCCGTATATTATAGAAATATATGCATCCGTATTCTAGCCTATATCGGCACCAAAAGAGTGGATATGCGTATTTTAAATACACTGAATTGGTTTCATCTCTTGGATACAAAAATAACACGTGTTAATTAAAAAAAAAAAAAAAGTAAACTTTACAAGACACACGCTCCAGCTGCGGATCGATAAGTAGGACCCTTTTAAAAAGTAGGTAATAGTTAAGAACAGCTACTTCTCATCTCCCGTGCACGAGGATACATCTTACTGTTGCACTACCTAAACACCCTAAGTACAAGGGCAAGAACTCAGTCTATTACCTACTTTTTAACATCCTAGGTAGTCATTGAATAATTCCTGAAAGTATGGCGTTTCTCGTCCTTCCCTAAATGGGAAGTACGGCTCCTTAACTATAACCCGGGTGAGCTTAAGGTTAAGTAAGTTTTGATCCATTTTCATAAAATTATTAGTGTGCAAGTTCTCGTTTCTGAGTGAGTATACAAACTGGATTAGGCGTTGTAAAGTTAACCCAACATTTTTTTTTTGTTTTGTTCCTTTTCGTTTTATACATATATATATATATAATGCAGATCGAGCAGATTGACAAGTTACTGGTAGACGCATCTAAGTTAAGGGCCGCACACTATGCTTTACAAAACTTAGAACTAATAATGAACAGAGGTTTTCGACAGATCTTTTGATATCCAATTACAAGCTGAGGACAGAAGTTCGTAAAATTTATAGAAGTGTGGGCGGTGGTTCATTCTGCCGCAACAGATTTTGGAAGATTTACAGATAAAATTCGATACTTTGCATAAAAAGACATAAAGAACAAGAATTACGTATTACTTCTGTAACACAGGACAACACAAACAAAAAAAAAAAAAAATTCTCCCCCAAAATGCTAGGTTGTGACTAGTGATGGGCAGTGGGAATATTCCCGGTGGGAAGGAATTCAAAAAAATTGAATATTCCCGGGTTTTTTCCTGGCCTGTAAATTCCCGGGAAGAAATTTATTTCCATTTATTTACTTTATCTTTCATATTATAAGAACCATATCACTAATTACTTTATTTTAATATATTATGGATTTACTTCTAAGTTTTAAAGAATTTGAAGGTTAAAAAATTTAAAATTATTTGACGGTACATTATATAACTAATAATATAATTTTTTAAGTTCCATTTCCATTTGCACTGAAAATAAGGTAAATGTTTAGTATTGGGGGACCAAAACTAGCAAGAAGTAGGATGATTTACGGAAGAAATGAGTTAATAATGATGCTCAAGTAGTCAAAAAAGTATCGAATACTTTTTTTTATTTTTTTTTTCTTAGGGCAGTAGGGGATTTATACAAAACGTAAAGGTAAGTGGAAGTGATTTATGTGAGAACAGAAAGTGAATTGTTGGTAACGAAGATAGAAAACAAAGTGCCATGCGGGGCCTTAACCCGCCTTCATTCGCTAACGCTCGCTCTGCAATGTTGTCTGAATTTAAAGTTTGTAACGTAATTTAACGTATGAAACCATAAAATAACCGCATCGGAATAGAATATCGCAAGAAAAGTAGGTACAGAAGCCGGCCCCCAATGTTAGACGTCGGTCTGTCTCCTCTCTCTGACTCGAATTTCTGAAGAGGTACTCGGACTTCTTTTACATATGAATTAACGTATGGAATTTCGAGAAATAGGTAGAATGAAAGGTCGTGTGTGGGAATGTTACGTGCTAAAATATAAAGATAAGTAAGTATCTTGCAAATTTTGTCAATATAAATATATATGCGCAAATGTTGATAAATTTGTGAGACATGTATCATCTAGCATTAACCCAATCTAATTGGTTTATAACATTTATAAATTTAATGTGTGTTACTTCTGTAACACAGGACAACACAAACAAAAAAAAAAAAAAAAAAATTCTCCCCCAAAATGCTAGGTTGTGACTAGTGATGGGCAGTGGGAATATTCCCGGTGGGAAGGAATTCAAAAAAATTGAATATTCCCGGGTTTTTTCCTGGCCTGTAAATTCCCGGGAAGAAATTTATTTCCATTTATTTACTTTATCTTTCATATTATAAGAACCATATCACTAATTACTTTATTTTAATATATTATGGATTTACTTCTAAGTTTTAAAGAATTTGAAGGTTAAAAAATTTAAAATTATTTGACGGTACATTATATAACTAATAATATAATTTTTTAAGTTCCATTTCCATTTGCACTGAAAATAAGGTAAATGTTTAGTATTGGGGGACCAAAACTAGCAAGAAGTAGGATGATTTACGGAAGAAATGAGTTAATAATGATGCTCAAGTAGTCAAAAAAGTATCGAATACTTTTTTTTATTTTTTTTTTCTTAGGGCAGTAGGGGATTTATACAAAACGTAAAGGTAAGTGGAAGTGATTTATGTGAGAACAGAAAGTGAATTGTTGGTAACGAAGATAGAAAACAAAGTGCCATGCGGGGCCTTAACCCGCCTTCATTCGCTAACGCTCGCTCTGCAATGTTGTCTGAATTTAAAGTTTGTAACGTAATTTAACGTATGAAACCATAAAATAACCGCATCGGAATAGAATATCGCAAGAAAAGTAGGTACAGAAGCCGGCCCCCAATGTTAGACGTCGGTCTGTCTCCTCTCTCTGACTCGAATTTCTGAAGAGGTACTCGGACTTCTTTTACATATGAATTAACGTATGGAATTTCGAGAAATAGGTAGAATGAAAGGTCGTGTGTGGGAATGTTACGTGCTAAAATATAAAGATAAGTAAGTATCTTGCAAATTTTGTCAATATAAATATATATGCGCAAATGTTGATAAATTTGTGAGACATGTATCATCTAGCATTAACCCAATCTAATTGGTTTATAACATTTATAAATTTAATGTGTGTTACTTCTGTAACACAGGACAACACAAACAAAAAAAAAAAAATTCTCCCCCAAAATGCTAGGTTGTGACTAGTGATGGGCAGTGGGAATATTCCCGGTGGGAAGGAATTCAAAAAAATTGAATATTCCCGGGTTTTTTCCTGGCCTGTAAATTCCCGGGAAGAAATTTATTTCCATTTATTTACTTTATCTTTCATATTATAAGAACCATATCACTAATTACTTTATTTTAATATATTATGGATTTACTTCTAAGTTTTAAAGAATTTGAAGGTTAAAAAATTTAAAATTATTTGACGGTACATTATATAACTAATAATATAATTTTTTAAGTTCCATTTCCATTTGCACTGAAAATAAGGTAAATGTTTAGTATTGGGGGACCAAAACTAGCAAGAAGTAGGATGATTTACGGAAGAAATGAGTTAATAATGATGCTCAAGTAGTCAAAAAAGTATCGAATACTTTTTTTTATTTTTTTTTTCTTAGGGCAGTAGGGGATTTATACAAAACGTAAAGGTAAGTGGAAGTGATTTATGTGAGAACAGAAAGTGAATTGTTGGTAACGAAGATAGAAAACAAAGTGCCATGCGGGGCCTTAACCCGCCTTCATTCGCTAACGCTCGCTCTGCAATGTTGTCTGAATTTAAAGTTTGTAACGTAATTTAACGTATGAAACCATAAAATAACCGCATCGGAATAGAATATCGCAAGAAAAGTAGGTACAGAAGCCGGCCCCCAATGTTAGACGTCGGTCTGTCTCCTCTCTCTGACTCGAATTTCTGAAGAGGTACTCGGACTTCTTTTACATATGAATTAACGTATGGAATTTCGAGAAATAGGTAGAATGAAAGGTCGTGTGTGGGAATGTTACGTGCTAAAATATAAAGATAAGTAAGTATCTTGCAAATTTTGTCAACATAAATATATATGCGCAAATGTTGATAAATTTGTGAGACGTATCATCTAGCATTAACCCAATCTAATTGGTTTATAACATTTATAAATTTAATGTGTTTATAATATCAGTAATAGAGTCAAGTTCAGCAAATACACTTACATATAAATTTAAACTGTTTTATATTATTTTTTTACACACATTCAATTGATAAAATATGTTGTATATAAATATACATTTATGCGTACTCTCTAAGTATAAAAAACTGTGAATAAAGTAACATAGTACCCTTCAGAATATATAGATTTTAAAGAATCCTCTGTGGACAACAGTAATAATATGCTGTGATGTAAAAATTAATTCAACTTTGAAATCATAATATAGTAATACAATGCAATTTTCTTTCTGATTGTACATAATTTCCCGGATAAATTCCCATTTTGGAAATCGTCCCGGGAATATTCCCAAAAAATATCTTCCCGGGAATTTACCCATCACTAGTGACCCTGGCTCACTTGGTAGGGATTATTTTTCGAATTGCAGCTTGGACATAATACATAAAGACTAGTGCATGAAACACGAACCAACTTGTGCTAGGCAGTCGCTAACGAACACGAACCGTATCTGACGAAGTCAGAACAAGATGGCCTATTGCCAACGTGGGGGTGCGTCTTTTAGGAAAAAGGCGCACTGCAGCCACGGTGGATATTCGCATGAACTAGGATAACGAAAAGGATTTATACGTCAGAAAATGCATGTTTATGTTGTACAGCTCTGGGTGAAATGCTAGATGCCATCTAAAAAGGTACCAAAATGTACTAAATTATGTTCGATTACATTAGGTTTGATTAGAAGTTTTTTGCTTCTCTGTAGTTTCAATTCGTTTCTACACTCACAACAAACAGTTTGCTTGTTTAGTAGACTATGTCTTTCACACAAACTACTGGACACTCATTATTTCTGTACAACACGATATGCGACAATCTTGTCATTTACGCAGCATTTCCATACTGCCTTTCCCATAAATCGCATCAATCAAGTGTTTCTCTCCGCCAAACACTTCGTTCCGCTTCCAAATACAGTGCCGCTTAGATCAAATACAACTAACGACGATTAATATTTTAACTTCAAATATTCTCCTCATCTGACTTTCACCAACTCTTCCCCACAAATCAAACTAAATTCTCCAATTCATGGCGCATACAGCGATAAACCCATACAATTAAATAGAAACTATTATACCAGTATTTTACTAAACCTCTATTTAAATTCCTTGAAATCTTACCTCTTCCATGTTTATATATGTATGAACTTCTAAAATTTGTAAGAAAAGATATACAGATAGATACAAGCAGCTTCCGGTTGAACTCAAATATTCATATGCATAATACAAGACAAGCGTCTGATCTTCATGTAGAGTCCTCACGTTTAAAAGTACATAAGAATAATACATTTCCTATGGCAGTGAATATTTATAGCAAGCTTCCTTCCACTTTAAGAAACAAAACATCTGGTTTCAATAAAGCAGTCAAGTACTACCTTCTGTTTCTATTCTGTAGAAGAATATCTCGCCTGTAGTAAATAATTTTTAAAGTATATATATTTTGTATATCTATAATGTAAGGTTTTATATCGATGTATGTAAATTAGAAGAATGAAAAATTGTCATTTTTTTTTTATTACATAAATTCACACTATTTTAAATTGCATGTAGATTTAAATGTATACATATGTACACATTGAGTGTTCTTATGACGTCTCCAACTCATACGTTCACGTTGCGAACAATTTGTATGAAAAAGGATGAAAATAAATACAATACAATAACAGGTGTAGGGTTACCAGTGTAAATCATTGCAAGTGCCTTACAGCGGATAAAATAGACGAGTGCATATAAGAGATGAATATAGTAGATGCTATTTTCTACCGGCCGTGTATTTCTGCACAGGTAATAAAGGTGTATTTTACGTTTACATTTTCAGTTGTATTAGTATGAAACCATGACTAGTGCCCGTGAAACTCGTATCGTTGCCAAAACCTAATTATTTTTATTACCCTCAGTTACGGATGTAGTCACAGTAACTGAGGCACTTGCTCCTTTGGGATGCACATCCTCATTATCGCTCGACCTACAAGCTTCGCGCTGCTCTGGATATATTAGATAGCATTCGTGCTTTTTAGTCGCCACATAGCGTAGGTTGGTTTGTGTTTTTGCACTAGAGTTTTAATTCTCTTTATCTTGAAACCTTATTTATACGCAAATCAAAGACAATTGTAATTTTAAATAATCACTTTTGGTGGTGGTGGTATATCTATGGCAAGTGAGATATTTTCATGCCGAACAGCGGAAACCTTTAAGGAGACAATAAGGAAAAAAAAATAGTGAAAAAATTGCAGTTTTTCAATAATCCATTGTAGTAGTGGGCCAAAAGTAAACCAGTACAAAAATTTGCTTTGTTATAAGAAAAGGAATATATAGTTAATCAAAACATAGGACTAAGTTATCTGTGACGTGCATAAGAAAATGAATGAACCTAATTGAAAATTTATGTTTCTAATGACGCAATGCTTCATATGTAACCGATGCTAAACTGTAGCTGTATACATAACGAAAGAAGGGTCACACACTTAAGACACTTATCAGCAATCCAGTATGTTGCTCAAACTTCGTTTACTTGTTACTCACCATGGGTAACGCGACTGCTTTCTAGCAACGCTTTTACAGGCTCCCGTTCATTCGCAGCAGTTTAACCTTCGCTTATTCGGGTTAGGAATAATTCTTAGTTTTAGTGTCTACCTACCACAGGTTAGTTGGTATTTTTTAATCCTGAACGTTTTTATCGCATTACATTCCTACAATTTTTAATCCCTCCTAAACTAAACGTGGAGCCAGGAATTGCAATTTTTGTCATACGATAAAGTGTTTAAAATAACTAAGACTACATCCCCTAAAGAAGAAGATAGATATTACATTAATTCATGTATAATCACAGATGGTAAACCTATAATGACTTCTTACCACCCTAAAACATAAGAAATTTCAGAAATTGAAATATAAATATAAATATCTCCTTACACATTTCTAGAGAGTTTGAAACGGGCATTCGAAACAACTATCGGCATAAATTTAGTAATGTTATTGTTCAAGTGAGGGGGAATTTCAATATATACATATAGTACAGGGCAATTAGTTCATCAATGGCACCACAGAAGACAGTCTTGCGAACTTAGATTTCTCTGGAGAGAATTTAAAGCACTTACGTTCATATGCTTTCGATAATACATATATATATATATATATATATATATATATATATATATATATATATATATATATATAAGGTTTTTTTTTATAGCGTTTGCAATTTCAGTCAGTTATAATTCTTTATTGGAACCACATACACACTTGGTTTATATGTCGTTATACTACAAAACACTTCGGTTTTTTTCTGGGGTGGGGAGAAATCCATTATGACTCCATGTATGTGCCTGTGGTCATCCTGGACACATCCCAGGGAAAGTGGATTTCCTGTCGAACAGTAGCCGGTATTTCGGAGGTAGTGTCCTCGATTGCTGTTGTGATACAGTTTCAGTTCATTAACATTATCGAGTAGGGAATGGTTGTACACCTTATCTTTCACAAACCCAGACAGAAAAATTTTCTATTGGCGTTTGTATGGAGACCGTGAAAGTCATGCAATTGGTCCACCACGACGTTTGCATTTATCTGGGAAACACTGAACAAGAAATTCCTTTCCGTCTGTCAGGTATTGCGCCACATTGTTGCCACGCTAAGCGGCCATCGTGTTCATTTTTAACTGTAAAGCAAGGAAGTTCTGGAGCATATTAAGACAGACGATGCCAGTGATGTTGGTCTCAGCAAAGAAGAATGGTCCATAAACCTTTGCTCTGGAAACAGTGCAAAACATGTTCACTTTAGGTTTGTCAGAAACCAGCTCCACGTGCATAGGTGAATTTTCCTTACCTCAAATACAACGATTGTGTGTTTTGACTGCCGGAAAGTTGGAGAGTTGATTCGTCAGTTAATCACATTGTTGAATAGTGACTCATCACCGTTATTGCGATCCAACCTTGTAACACTGAATTCATGTCGGGTAGGTTTATCTGCTTCACTCAGTTCTTGAACCAAGGACAGTCTGTATGGATTCATGGACAAACATCTGCGCAATACACGCCAAACAATGGTCTGAGGAATACAAGTTTCATGTGATCCACTTCTTGTATATTTTCGAGGACTGCGGACAAAACTCTCCCTAACTGATTCTACCACATCGTTAGTCACGGGTGAGCGCACTGGAGCATGTCCGTGTCGAACAAAACCTGGTGTTTCAACAAATGTCTGGTGTCATTTGTACACTATTGGTCTGTTGGGTGGTTTCTTGTCGTAATGTGTGCGAAACTTACGTTGTACACTGGTTGCTCACTTCGTTTTTTCAAACCAAACCACACACCAGTGAAAATCTCCATTTTCAACGACTGACCGGTTGCGCCACCGCACTTCTCACCACGTGAGTTAAAGTTGAAGTGTTTTCTCTATAATGACAGATACCAAGTCTCTATGTGGTTCCAATAAAGAATTATAAATGATTGAAATTTTAAAACCTATAATCACACACACACACACACACACACACATATATATATATATATATATATATATATATATATATATATATATATATATGGGTGGTAGACAGAAAAATCTAAACGCACTTCATAGAGGTCACGTAAGTTTGGCCCTCCACTGTGTTGCGGATTCCGATTATTTTTTATATTCAATGTATCATGTGGACCTTCCTCTTCCGTCAGCAGTAACCACTTCACCTGTGAGTGTCGTAGTGTAAACGTTCTTCTGTAAAATGTGCGACCTGACTGACTTCCAAAGAAGCATGATCGTTGGTGGCCCTCTGGTTGGAGCTTCAGTGGCAACAGTGGGCAGCATTGTGGGGGTATCGAAGTGCAATGTGTCCAATGTGACGATGGCATACACAATTCATTGGCAAATGACGTCTGCAAAGCAGAACAGTGGTCGAAAGACAATGTTGTCAGATAGGGACCGGAGGGCATTAAAACGGATAGTAGCAGCTAAAAAGAAGAACACTGCAATCCAAATTACGTCTGAACTCAATTCCGGCCTACAGAATCCGGTGTCATCAAAAAAAAAAAAAAAAAAAAAAAAAAGCGACGGAAACTTCATTAAATGAAAACTCGTGGCAGGACCGCTATCGCCAAACCCATGGTCACAGCAGTAAATGCGAAGAGGCGTATCCAGTGGTGCAAGGACCACAAGGCGCGGACTCATGAGCTGTGGAAACGCGTAATGTGGTCGGATGATTCGACCTTCACATTTTTTGCAACAACCGGTCGTGTTTACGTATGGAGAACCGTCGCAGGCCTATGATACAGACTGTCTGCTCTCAACTGTAAAGCATGGGATTGATTCTGTTACAATATGTACAATGATATCGTGGTTTTCTGCAGGTCCCTTCATAGCCATGTATGGAATGATGAATGCCATGGCGTTGAGCTCATTATGGTGGACCAGGTTCTACTTATGGCCCAGATGTTTTTCCTTGATGGTGATCGCATCTACCAAGATGATTTGACACCCTGTTACGCTGCAAAAACGGTGAAATTATAGTTTGAGGAGCATGACCAGGAGCTATCACACTCCCCTGGGTCACACAATCATCAGATCTGAACATTATTAAGCCATTGTTGTCTGAGTTAGAAGGGCGTGTAGTGCTCATCACCCTCCGGTAGCATCCCTTAAGGAACTGGAGCATGTTTTGGAGTAACAATGGCACAAAATTCCACACACCACAATTCATTAGTTATATACGTCCATTTCACGTCGGATCCAAGCTGTTTTAGATGTAAAAGGCCCCACGCCATACAAGGAAACGCCCCCTTTCGCAAACGTTCTAGTTTTTTGTGGGTAAGATATTGCCCAACCCCAAATTTCTTGCATTTGAGTACTTCGCTGGTAGTAGGTCACATTGTTAGAGATATCAGGGTATGCTCATCTTGTTTTTCCTGCAGATAGTTTGACTGCTTGCTTTGAATTGAATACGTAGACCGAATATAAGTAACATTAGTAGTCTCTATTAGATCTGAACATTAACTAATGGGATTTTAATCAATAGATTATTTTAATCAATTGAAATTCTTCAAATTAAACTCGTTTGTTAATATTTTCAGAAGTCGGTAACAACTTACTAAAAACTTATTATATTAGTTAAAAGAAACAATTTTTATTTTCGTCATACTGTGCCACTATTTGTGAATATATATATTATTTTGTTGTTGTTTTAAAAAAATATTTTGTTTGTAGGAGAGTAAATTTTCTCTAGATAGATGAGAATACGTCACTGGCCACTTCTTTCCTTCATCTTACGCTGTGTGCCTGGAGAAATTTGATAATCAAAATAACAAAGTAAGAATATGAAAAAAGTCTGGGTCTCCTAGTAAAACGAGAGTGTCTCAGTGATTAATATGGACATTGTTTGAGTTATTATTTTTGCATGAATTATTAGTATGCTCAGATGTTCTAATAGAATAGATAACAAAACTTGTTTTATATTATTGGTACGTTTTCTAAATTTACTCGTATATAATTATAATTGATATACTTCAATGTATCTGCAGAAACGGCTTATATAAACATTTCATACATTTGAAACTTTATCCCTATGACTACAGACGACGCTCCTCTGGCATGATTCCCGTCAAAAATTCCAGCATGTTGGGATAGTTTGCTTTCTTTCCACAATTTTTCCTAATTTCAGTAATCCGTGTCATGTTAAATTTTGCAATAGCATGACAGAGAGATACTACTTTCTAAAATAAGATCTTGGATACCATTACATTAGTTACATGAAAATTCAGTCACTGCCTCATGGTATTAATCAGTAATTTTTGGAATCGGTTTGAAAACTTCTCTTGGATTTCGTTCGGTTATAGTAGACCATAGTAAGTATATATATATATATATATATATATATATAAAACAAGGTTTAGGAGATGTTAGTGTAACTAAACAGTAGTGTACTCTTCTTAGCATAAGGTAACCTAACTTACATTCGACGTACGAAGGCGAAAACATGCTGAAAATTTGCTGGGGTACCTAAACATCAACTGGTTTTCCAAAGTGTTCAATATAATCTATTATTGAACCCCCCCCCCACACACACACAAGTGTTACTTTTCTACTTTGTTTGCAGAAATTTTTCACCGTGCAAGTCGAAATAATTTCAATACTGTTTTGCTTTCGCCTGTTGGCATATGTAGAATCATTTGTTTCGGACTCTCACTTATTAAGAAGTTTATGTAACTGAATTCAATACTTTTATGATCAAGTAGAAAATTTTTATAATTTATGAGAATAGTTCGTAAAATATTTTATTCAGTGTTCGTTCGAGAGTGTAAATTTCAAGTGTACAGTGGTCTAACTCAAGTCCTTTTTTTGACCGTTTTTCTGTACCTTTAACCATCTGTCGAATAAAGTAGGAGAGGATACAAAGATGTTACTTCGCAAAATGCACTGAAGTAGAACTTCTGACTCCGGAAGACCTGTATTTTACTTCTGCGACCATGGAGTAAACCAAAAACCTCATAATACGACCAATTTTTTTTTTTGCTAAATCAGTCAAGGACACAGTATTTTGGGGATAAATTCGAACGACCGTAAGTTAAAATTTCAACGCTTTCCCACCAAAATTTGAATCTGGTATTCCGTGTGCCCAAGACACGGGCTTTAGTCAGTACACCAGCGAAGAAGTCAAATAGGAAGTATTGTAACGGTTTTGTAGAACCGGAGGTTAAAAATAGGATTGCCATCTTTTGGTAAATCTAAAGCGGTACATACTTAGAGAAGGTGTGCAGATCGTCAGTACCGTAGATGGAAGTTTGTATATGGAAAAATTTCTGAAGCATAATAGAAAGAAATTCATGAATGTACATATAAAGAAAAAAACATATGAAATAGAAATTTCTTAGTATCAACTCAGTGCTATTTTGTTAACAAAAAGTTGATTGAACAAAATCAAACAAAGAATAACATCATCGGTAGTTATTTTACTCCTGTTGAAGATAAAAATACTAGTGGTAAAACCATATTAATATCTCGACGATCAAAGTACACATCATAGGTCAAAATTTACAAATAACCGTTAGTAGTTTCTCTTGCATAATTTGTAAGTGTTGTTAGTTATTTGGTGGCCAACAAGATAATGAATCCCTGTTTGGCATATTTTGGGACAGTGGAACATTTTTTTAGGATTCGCATTATTCCGCGTAATTCAGCACAGTTAGCGACAGAATTTATTAGGAAGGTTTAAGGAGAAAGAAAAGCCGTTAATGTATTATATGTTTTAGTGAATGTACGTTTGCTTTGTACCTCGCGTTAAGTTATTTTGATCTAAATTGTCCTCTTCCATCAGAAAATTGCGTATTTTCTGCTGAAGAGCGTAATAACGATCTTAAACGCTATTTAGAGATAACAATAGTATTAATATTGTATGAATGGAAGTTTCAGTTGCTATATTATACAAGTAAAAAAAAAAAAGTTACATATGAACGCTGATACCTTGTATTTCGACGACAGAGGAATTTAACTAATTTTTTAAATTATATTTATAAGTGAATTACTTTAAAAGAAACTGGACCTCTTGAAATTTTGTAACTCACAAGAAATTTACATGATTAAGTTTTTGCAGCAAAATACGAACCAAATATATGGCACAGTGGCTCAGTGTTAAAACGCTTACTTGTGTTGCGCGAGTTCCTTGGTTCGATCTCCGCCAAGTAAGTGTTGTGAAGAACATTGTTTTCGTAAGTTTTCTTGAACTACTCCCGTTTCCTCTCACATTCTAATCCCACCATTTCTTATATCATGCACTTATCTTAGTATTGTAACTTTCCCAGCTTAAACAGAGCAAATGTTGGACGTTACAGAGACATTTCATTTTACTTTTTCTAACCAAAATAACAGTAGTGCCAGTAGGAGTAAAATGCATCACAGTCATGTTTTGTGTTTCAACTATTTTACGGTAAGGGACACTTCTGGATGGTACAGCCATATATAGATTTACGGCAAAACTGCTACACCATTTGAGTCCGAAGGATTCGCCAGAAGGCATTGCGACAGAATTAGCTTTAAAGAAGGCGGGAGGCATAATCGCCAGGCACTGAAAGTTCCGGCATACGGTCGAAATTCCTACTACCGTCTATAGCGTCATTTTTCCACAATGAGATGAATCTCAGACGTGTAGTTCTTTCGGCAAACATATTACTTAATATTTGTCCTATTCGTAAAGATAAAGTGCAACAAAAAATGAAAACTCAATCCTGTTGCTGTTGAATGAACACTCTTTCAGTCGTTTGATCTGAAATTATTTTGCAAAGCATGAATAAATATTCTGTCGCTTCAGGAGTGTAGGAAGAGCGAATCCCCTCTCCTTCAGTGTGAAAAAACACATATTTAATTAAATAGTTAGTGAGAGTGAGCCCATTAGTATAACGCTTTTATGATTTGATGTTTTGCTCCCAAGCCATATTGTGTCATAGTTTATGACAATGGAGAACGGGAGATGAAAGAGAGGTACAGTCACATGAACTGCAAATTTAGAATTTGAGACAAAATGATGGGATAGCTTCTATATTTTGTCGAAAATTTTGATTCTGTAAGTAGAGGTGTAAAAGCTCACCGAACCTAAGAACATCCCACTGCCAATTGTTGAATTCAAGTGGAGAGCTCAGCTGAGAGCATCAGATGATTACGGAGGGGGAGAAACATCTTAAGATATGGGAAACAAAGAATAAAAAAAACTTTTAACGGCCCTGAATAAGATTCGATCCATGAATCTCAAGATTACCAAGCAACGACTCTACTCACTCATCCACGAGGCCACACAGAACGATATGTCAGATACAAAACGTTTGTTACTTACAAAACGCATATTTGTAAGGGAAAAAACTAGGATATATCCGTGTCTCTAGATTTTCTGTCCTGGCACTAACTTATTTATTGTTGTCCCAGCCTGGGACGAATATTTTCCAGCCCTCTGGAAACTTTCCTAACAATTTTCGTACATTTTTTAGCAACACATAACAATTACTTCCAATTCTATTAATTCCAGTGCCAAGGAAATAGATTTACTGGATATGAAATTCTATATCTCGCGAATAGCCTTGCAGAAAATATCCAAATACAATTTTTCTATTTGGAACATGGGGAGCACATAGGCAGGGTTTAGGGAGCAGGTTGCACTAGTGACATTTTTGGGGGGGGGGGGAGGAAGGGACGTAAATTTACATTCCAAATGGCAAAATCGCACGTTTAATTATACCATAACTTTACTTATAAGAACGCTGAATGCGAAGGAGAACGAATGCATTCTCTTTGGCTTGAAAGAATAAAATCATGGCTTAATGTAGAAGTGAACAAAGACTGATGATGTTTAGGAACAAAGGATGCGACCACGCAATGGCGAAGCCAGGAGGTCTGGATCCTCCGACATTTGTAAAAGTTGTTAAAATAAGATCTAAGATTGTGGTTTTATTCAAAATTTCAGACCCCGTATTCCCCCCAAATGAACTTCTAGTCAGCTATCCCCGAAATCGAATCCGCGTTACGGCCCTGCCACCAAGTGATGAACTGTCCTTTTGTGTGTGACATGCAAATCAATGTGGAATTCATTAGAGAAGGGGAGAAGTCTCGCTAAACCATATTTTCACCAAACGAGACGAGTAGAGATTTTAAATTGCTACGTTTCGTCACGTGGCAACACTAGTGATGCCACGAGACAAAATATTTCTCGTGTATCGTCTCGATAAATATATATAAATATAAATAAGGAGACTTCGATGCGAGATAGTTATATAATTTTCTGGAGGAGACGCCATTTGCTCGAGACCAGACGAAACAGACTACAATCTCGTCTTGCGGTCACACTATAAACTAGGTAACGTTCTAGGCACCCTTTAAATATCAGTAACCGTCGTAACATTTAATTAAATGTACAAGTAGTGAATTCCTAACACATGTCGCATTTCGAACGCTTTCAATTTAGTTATTGACTGACAATTTTAGAATGTTGCGATGGAGACGGGAGTATTTTCTTCTAATTTCATGAGCTCCAGCAGCGAAAAGTGTGAAATTTAATATCTAGTTTATACGAGAAATTAACAAATATATTTCTAATCTACAAAATGTAGTTCCTAAAGGCGTAATTTTTTTTTTTTTTTTTTTTTACGAAAAAGTAACAGTAATCGACCAGACACTGCTTGTAAAACAAGCATGCGTTGAGTTTTACGTACGAATTCTGTCACCTTCGATTCTTCTGGTTTTGCATTTGTCAATGAACATTGCGTAAGGCGTAGAAAAGTGCTGCTTTAAATAAAGAAAAGGAAAATTTTACTTCTAAATTACTCGAACCTCCGTCCGTGACACTACGAGCATCATACCTTAAATACCTGCGTTATTTTGCTCACCTACCAATAATTCACATAGACCCTGAACTATTGAAATGTTATTTTACCTTGTGGAAAATCATTGATAATACGAGTAATTTATTTTCGTTGCTGTCAATACTTTGATTGAATGGGAAATGTATTCATACACAATGAAATTTCCTAACGAGTAAATAATACTTTCATGTTGTAATTCTTATTTCTTTCTGTTGCGACGAGATACTAATACATGAAAATAAAATAGAAGTAATTTATTCCTGTCTATATCTCTCATACGACTAACGTATGGGAAACAAAACAAATATGGTGAAACTGCCCCAAGCAATACTAACACACCTGAAAATTATCACTCGATTAACCTTGAGAACAGATATACATCGCTTAAGGGCGATTATAAACGTGAGTACACGAAACGTTTCTGTAGTGTTCTATTCAGTATTATTAGCCAATCTATAAAGGGAGTGATATTTTTGATGTATGCGTGATATTTTTGCTTTTGATTTATTAAGTTGCGCGTCAGAGGCGTTTTGACATAGGGTTAGTAGGTGCTGTATACATTCCAGATTCCTTCATTGCGCAATAGTATCATCTATCTGTAATTGCACTGCTAGACTGTTATTATACACAGAAATATCAGTGAAGAGCCAGTGTGTGTGTTTACTAAAGGTAAACTGAATAAAATACTAAACATTGTGTCCGCTTGTAGAATACCATTATGAGCTGGGATGGGAGTATCAAAACCAACATTTAGTTTCAACGTTCTTATTCGCTTCGAATATACTTCTTTGGTAAGATAAATGAAAATACCACGGATTCCGTATTTATTTAGAACTTGGTTATGAGTAATTCTTTCAAAGGCCTTGGACTAATTCGTGATAAAATTGGTATTTCTCCACGAGAAAGTTCACTTGGCTTGGGCTGGGATCGAACCAGGCACGCCATCTAGCAGAGGTGAACGTTCTAGGGTGATTGTGTCCAAGGTCTTATTGGTAAGGACTTTTCAAAATATGTTTTTACTCTGATCGTGAGACAATTAGTTAATAGTTTTAATCCCATGCACAAGACACTTAGAAGCCGAAAACTAGTGACTAGTGACAAGATGTCTGCGGTATTCATTAAAAAAGACGGCGAGGAAGGGAGCTATAATAACCATACATGTAACAATATTTTAATGGTAAAGAATCAGTGCCTATGGATTTTCCAAGCTTGCATATACATATGGACAGTTTGACATCCTCTTTTGTGAACGGACCTAAAAACACTCTGGATCATAATCCAATAAAACACATGGAATATACTTTAGAATAAAGAAATCAGTACATTAAGTAGTAGGTAAAGAATATAATT
Organism: Thermobia domestica; assembly: GCF_964235325.1. NCBI lineage: Eukaryota > Metazoa > Arthropoda > Insecta > Zygentoma > Lepismatidae > Thermobia > Thermobia domestica. The sequence goes on from NC_137467.1 coordinate 62,991,810, forward strand.
ATTTATGAGTAATAAAAATGTCATGCCTTTTACACCCTAGACATCGTTACCCTTAATATTATAGGTTAATTTTTGCCGACTGCCGTTACCGATTTCTTGCACACTACATGTCTGTTCTATTAGAAGACATGATTTTCATTATTGTCTTATTCCAGTTCGTCCCTTTTGATAGATGATTTTCACTATTTGCTTTCTTTATATTTAGTCTGAAGGTACAAGAAACGTTAGAAATATGTGATCAAATGTTTTATTCCTGTGATGATGAGGTAGATAACTATAGAGTTCATGTACATATAATGAGAAAAATATTATAGTTACCTAATTATATATTTTATTTTTTCTTTACGTTTAATGTCCTAAGATTATACTCTGAGGCAAAGGGAGACTGTGATAATGAGAAGCATGATAATGATGAAATGAAATGCAAATGTATATTTCCAAGGAAACATGTGACAATTTTGTTCATAGAAAGAGAGTTATCATTTATGAAATAACTAAAATCATGCGACAGAAACTGGACAGAAGTGTACTTCTGACGAGTGTTATTATTACTTTTGATACTTCGTGATCAAAAGTTTGGAGAGCTCTGTGCCTCACCAAACCGTTTTTTCTAGGAGTGTACGAAACACGCATTCTCTCACTTTACACCTACAATATCTCTACACACTTTCATTGATTTCGTTCCACATCGTCTCCCCTTTCGGCCGTCAACTTTCAATTTTGAAAACTGTAGTCATTGAAGGAAGCAGTGCCGTTCAATAGTAATGAACCATGTTTTATAGTAGAAATAGGGATATAGCCACGGGGCGGCCAATCGGGACCATGACCCACAAAAATTTCCTGGCCCTCTAATGACCAGATGTTAAAATATCGTGAGATTACCTCGTTTCAGTCATTAGAAATAAGTAAGTTTACGTACAATTAATAATTTACCCGTAAAATAGCATGGAAAAATAGTATTTTACCGTATCGATGTCAAAATAGTATGGTGTTTCTAAAATAGCGTTCCGAAAAGAGTATGGTATACTTTTTTGTGACAGCAAATTACACAATTTACGGCGATTTATATTTGACACAGTATGAAGACAAACGTTTTGACAAGGTACTATAAATTCTACCTTAGAACAATGGTACTGAACTAAATTAAAAGCTCATTATATTATGTATATGCTGTAATTATTGTTTTAAGAAAACTTTTTTTTTATCAGATGGTAAATTTGGTGCAAAGCAACGTTTTTATTTAGTTTTTCAGTTCGGATTTCATTCGTTTTGTAAATGCTATTTCGTGTAAAACAGGAAGTGATATATAGCTGTTAATAAAATAATTGTCTTTTTAGTCACGATAGTAAATATTTTTTTTTCAAAAAATCTCACAATTTCAATTAAGTGCAATTTGAAAGAATATCAGTATGCTGTATAAAAGCAACCAAGAAAGTTCTTTCGCTTTTTGTGGAGGTCTACGATAATTGGCCCTCACACCGTGAGTTGAATGTGAATGGAGATAAGGCGAGAGTCAGTTTTGGGTGTTTATGTATCCAACATACTGTCTGGTTGTGGCAGTTCAGTTACACCGTGAACTTGTGTCAGAACAGAGTAAACATAAAACCGCCACAGAGCGTCATAGGGCGTGTATGCTGTACGAGTTTGGGGTCAAACGCTGCATCAGTGAGGCGGAAGATATGCCAGGTCTTTGGTGAGGGTGTCGTAATTGAGCGGACAATGGAGCGGTAGTTTACAAGTTTAAGGAAGGTGACACTCGAACGCACACCGCGTGCCGGAAGATCAAGACATGTACAAAATGTAGATCTTCAGACAGGACTTGAGCCGAACAGTTGCCAGACAATAAAGGAACTGCACTACCCTCATGCCGTAAACGTCACTAACACCTAGTTGCCCACTTGCGGTAAATATCGATCGTCGCATATAGCGACGCGTCCAAGAATCGCCGCTAGTGTCCCACTGGCGGCAGGGTTTCATCGAGGCGTAACATATATCTCTAGTCGGGGTGTTGAAGTTACCACCGCGTAGCAGCAAGAACTTCGTTTTGCTCCGCTCACCTTATCTTCGCGGAGAATCGCAAAGGGACCAACACGAACTATCGCCATTCATGTGCATGCGGCTATTATTATATATTATTTTTTCCTGACGAATTGTTCCTAAAGTGAGCTCCGAGGTTCAGCAATAACCTCTGCCTCAACATCATGAACTTTAAAATCTCGATATAAGTTCGATTATTGTATGAATTTAGATGCCAACTGTCGTCGATCATTGGAAAGTGAGTACGGGAGAACTACAAAATAAAGTAAATAGACACGCGTCATTTTGTTACAAAATTACATGGCGAACATATTTTATCTAATCCAAACGGTTATCGTCGAATATAGCACTCTGATTGACCAAATTAAAAAGATTTTAACGATTTATCCCTTTACAAGTGACGTTGCCTTCATCGCCTTCGTAGCGAAGTAGGAAGAACACTCGCCTAGTAATAATAAGGTTGGTTGTTCGAGTCCGCTTGGGAGTAATTTTTTTATATTTTTTAGTATTTTTTTCACATCTCAATGTAAAGAAATCACACATAGCCGATGTAACATATTTTGTGGTTCATTGGCGTTTTGTCCCGCCTCTGCTGCTGGTAGTATAATTTTCAAGACGGAAGAAAGACCACCGGAGATCGTCGCTGCGCCGCCGCCAACGTTTGCCGACATGTCGGTAATTGCCCTTCTGTGCTCCACCGACGCTTGCAGTGAAAACTGAGACGCCTTGCGATATTCTACAATGCTAGGGGTCCAATAGCACATGATGGGTTGTGGTATATCTAAGGCTGAGTACCTGTCAAAATGGTAGGATATAAAGCGAACAACCTTCTATACTACACTCGTTTCATCAATGGCATTTGGACAATGTTTCAAACCTAGAGGTAATGACTTGGCCCAATTGCCAAGGCACATTTGTTGTTCTCTTATTCTCAAACAATAATTATGTCGTCCCTCACAATTACAGATTGACGAAACTTCGTATACCAGATGTATTTTCTTGTGGTTATTTTTCACTGAAATATGAAGCAGTGGTATAACCAGGTACTGGGCAGTAAGAATATATGTGTGAGAGGGCTTCTTTTACGAATCCTACGTTACTTGAATTGGAACCTAACCTGAAAAAGACATGAAAACGGCTACAAGAGTGCAGCCGATATATATTTCATTTAATGTAGTTACATACATGCATAATGCGAATATTGACGAATGTTGGAAACCAACTTATAAATACAAAATGCACCACCACTTCTTACACGTTCGAAACGCAAATTTACTACAATGACGGACTGATCAAATTATTTCAAACTATAAGGGTACTATTGTTTATATCCAACTGTGCAATAACTTTTCTACATATCATGGACAAATAAATGACGTGAAAGTACTGTTTGCCTCTAATCATTTTATGTCATTTTCACTTTATGGGTTTGATCACTTGGCGGGAGGCTAGTAATAGCTGACTCAGATATGTTGGTAAAATGTCTGAAATGCCTGGTAATTGCACTCTCCTTGCACACTATCGTTATTGAGTACAGCACTTGTGAATCCTGCATTGTTATTTTTCTGCATGGAACTGACGGATTTCTACATTACGTTGCAGCTATTTTCAAGAATGATGTCATTTTGTTGAAAAAAAATTTAAGCTACACTGCTGTGCGTTCGAACCCGAGTTAGCCGAACAGAATTCATGTGGTTTAACCACAGCAGAATTTAGTGTTCTAACAGAACGCGTGTATAGTATGATAAAATAGCTAACATAAAATTGCTAACAAGGTAATTAGTACATGCCATGAATGTAAGTGCCCAATAAACAAAATGATCCCTCACTGTTTGTTACGTGTAATAGATAATTTTGTGATTGGAAATAGTTGAATAAGGCTACAAAGTAGTTGTTTCGTAGTCGTGTGGTTAGAGTGGCTGACTGAAGTTCTGGAGGAACTAGGTTCGATTCTGGGTGCGGATGTTTTTGCTTTTTTGTCCTAATCGTCAGACGTTTCTGACATTGTTCATGTTCTTGAGAAAAAGTGTACGTTTCCAAGTGAATTGCAATTTTTGAACGCTTTTTATCAAATTATAACGAATATAAATTAAATGTGTCGCGGAGTGTCGTAATGGCCTATTGGAAAATTCCTTGCTTTCCACGCATCAGTCCCGCGATCGAGTTCCTTTTTATTATTTTATCCTTTTTGCAATTGAGTGGTGAAATTTCAGTTAGTTTTACTGTGATGCACATTTCTGCCTCATGAAACTCAATGGACACATGAATTAGGAAGTATGGTAACTGAAAGTGCTTTTTGAGAAACGTGACGTAACGTTTGAGAAAGTTGCAAATACCCAGACCTTGAATCACATAATACTTAACGTAAAATGAAATCTTGAAAATTTATTTTCCACACTTATGGTGAGGAGGATAAGGGAGACAGTGATGATGAAAATACTGAAATGGTGAAATCAAAAGGGTGGGAGGAAACTGGAGATCCCCAAGAAAACCCTCCACACCGTGTTTCTCTACTACAGAGATCATTTCGTGCGAGGTGGGATCGAACTTGGGACCCCACTTACAAGAGGTGATCGCTCTATCATTGTGCCATAGCTGCCCCGCAATGCTTAATGTAAAACAGCTTTTATATACGCACATTGGACAACTACAGTAAATAAGTTCAATAGTATTGTATGTAACTAAACCTACGTAATGAGTTTTGGCACATATTTGGAAAGAAACGAAATTGTTTTTCTAATCCAGAGTTGGAGCAACTTCTACCCCTTGCCCCTGCTGTAGGAAGCATGGTCGAACTTTTTCTCTTTTATTTATGCTTACTCCGTAGGCAGGCCTAAGCTATTCAAGTGTTGTGTCTTTACATATTTTTATTATTGATTATAATAATAAGTCAATACCAATTTTGAGGTATTTGTTATAAACTTGCCCCCTGGAGCTTATGGATTTTTAATCCATTTGTCTCGCAACTATTCTCGGGACAGAAAGTGCAACAAAACCTTATATCAATTCTTTTAAAAATTTTTGCGTTGGTAATATATACGTATGCTAAATTTGTATGAAATTCATGTAGGGGTCTGTGGTGTATCGTACGAGCTACCAGACTATTTTCTTAGTTACCTTTCCACGTTATAATTAAACGTATCACAGTAAAAATGGAATATTATAGTACCACCCGACTGTCGTCGCTGTGAAAAATTTCATTATAATCTGAAGTAGGGCAATGAGAGGAATTAACGTTCCAAGATTTGAAATCAAATTTTCAATATCGCAAGTAAAAGAAAAACAACATAAGAAGTCTCATATTTGAAAATAAATTCAGCTTAAACTGCCTGAGACTACATATAGGTCTCAACAGAACTTGTGGAATGCTCAGTATAAATGTTGGTATAAAAGAACAATGTGGTTTGCGTAGACTCGAACGCGTGACCCTATACGTAGTAATCGAGTACGCAAAACACTCCTCTAACAAACCTAACAGGAACTTTTTCTTTGTTTAAATGTATAACCGAGGTACACTATTACGTTCAGGTTTAATTCTCGGTCTCTCTCTTATGTTTCACAAATATTACATGTTTTGGACATTTTTGAATATTAGCTATGCTTTATATCTGATTATTTGGCAGTAGTATTTAGCAGACGGTTCTTCCAAATGAAACTTAGCTAACACAGTAGTAACCAATGTTTTGCTTGCTGATTTTCTAGAGGGGGAAGAACTTAGACTCTTGGCAACTTTATAATTGCAGCCCTCCTGGGCCAGAGGTGACCACCGCTTCAAGTGTTTGGGCGAAATTTTCAGTCCCCTCACCAGGAAAAGAGTGCCTACATTTTTTGCAAAATTTCCCCCCACTAATGGATTCCACATTGATTTGCATATTCCATACATACAAGAGTAGGGGCGGAACCAAGATTTGATTTCAGGGGGTCGCTGGCTAAACGTTCATTTGTGGGGAGTTTGAAGTCCACCTACGGAAAAATATTGAATAAAACCGCCATCTTATGGTAAAGACATTCCTAAGAGACCTCGCTGGTCTAGGTCGAGGTTCAAGTAGTGGTCGCTACCTCGATGCCTAGTTCTAGATGGATGAAGGGCGCACATAGCGAGGAGGCCCTCAGTTTGAGAAGAAACACTACTGTAACGCGTCTCAAATCATTGCATTAAAATCACTTCTAAGCACTATTTTAAATTGAGAGGACCAAGCAGTTTATAATTAGGGATGGACGCGAGACGAGACAAGAGAGAGCTGAAGTCTTGTCTCCTATTTCGCAAAAAATATCTGAGTCTCATATTTTGTCCATCTCTATCAATAAATCAAAACTTTTACATTTTTTCAGTTTTTTGTGGAGAAATGCCCTGATTCAGCAATCAGGCAAGAAATCATTTTCTAGTAGTATTTTAAAAAAAACTATTGCCTCAAGTTTCGTTACTGGAATTCCATTATCCGACATTTTCTCCGTATGGATATGTGCCTGTCTTTACAGTTATTTTTTTTTTACATTATGTCAGTAACGAATTTAGATGAAACCCTTTTTTATTAGTTTGGGAATTGCGGGGAGGAGTGGAGTTTTTAAGCATAGATATAACAATTAACATTAGCTTCTTTTTTCTTTAGAAATTTCACAATTTACGGACATCAGCCCGAAAGCTTCCTCCCTGTAACCTCCACTGCCTTCTATAATAATAAGCTACAGTATAATTCTCAAATAAATATGAATAATTTATCTGTCATTCACATTTCAGTTGCTGTTTTCTTCCATTCTCTATTTAAAACGTGTCTATTATGATGCTATTTGTGTTTCTTATCCCATATTGCTGGAACATTCCACACTAGTTCTATTAATATTTCTTTCTTAATCGAATTTAATAGTGCAGCAAGCATATTTTCGATATACACTCAGCCCTAACCAGAAAGCATTGTAAGCGGGTTACGTTTGGCAACATCGCATGGAAACAATGAATGCTGAATTGCATTCTAAACCATTCCTACTGATAGTACTACTGCTTTTATTACTATTATTACTAGTAATACTACTACTTTTGCTAGGGATCTGTATAGTATATAGGCAAACTTGTTTTAATGAAAGAAGTTTAATGAAAATTTTAAAAAGATAATCATTAAATCACTTTTAAATGTTATTTTAAATCATACTTTAACGAAAAAAGTGTTATAAAATTTTTTAAAAATAAAAATATTTCCTTAGGCAGGGTTAGAACCCACGACAACAACGATTTTCATTACTAGTATTTTGCGCTAGCTCACTCAGCTACGAAGGCCGACAGCATATGGCGCTTACTTTTGCTATATGTAGCTGATGTGATATCACCAACAGGATCACGATATATACGACGTTTTATTACTACGTTGTTGCCAAGCGTAACACGTTCACAATGCCTTATGGCTAGAGTTCAGTGTATTTCGAAAATAGGCGTGCAGCAAAACCTCTCGAACAGAGACATGCAGAATCCTCTGCAGACGAAATTTTAAACAAATGAATACTTTATTCCATGCAGCGCATCAGGGAGAACCAAAGCAAACATTAGCCACAGCGATGCTTCTGCTGAACATCGATGTAAAAAACAAATTCAGTTGTTTATCATCGCAACCACTAATTCACTCTCGCGGTCGACCTCTAGGTCTCGATGTAGCGTACATCTTCCGCATGTGCATAGCCATTTGAATCCATGTGGTTTTGCCAGTATCGAGGGTGTGACCGCCAGTTACACCTCGACCTCGATCGCGAGGTCTCTTCGGTATGTTCCTATCCTTAGGCTTTATTTTAACAACTTATACAAATGTTGGAGGTTCCAGGCCTCCTGGTTACGTCACTGCTTGGTACTATCTATTGGTTCCAAACATCACAATCTGTTCACTTCCACCTTCAGCCATAATTTTATTCTTTGAAGCCAAAGGGGATACATTCGTTGTCCTTCGCATTTGGCGTTCCTAAAAGTAAAATTATGATATAATTAAACGTGCTATTTTGCAATTTTGAATGTAAATTTATGTCCCTTCCTGCCCAAAATAAATGTCATGGGCGCAACCTGCTCCCTAAAGCCTGCCTGTTTGCTCCCCTCTGTTCCAAATAGAAAAATTGAATTTGGATATTTTCTGCAAGATTATTTGCGAGATATAGAATTTCATATCCAGTACATCTGTTTATTTGGTACTGGAATTAATAGAATTGGAAGTAATTGCTTTGTGTAAGTATAATTGTGGAGAACAGCCATGGATAAATGTTTTGTATTGCTAAAAATGTATGAAAATTGTTAGAAAAGTTTCTAGAGGCTGGAAAATTTTCTTCCCAGGCTGCGACAACAGTAATTAAGTTAGTGCTATTGAAAGAAAAACTAGTGACGGGGAATTTCCTAGCTTTCTCCCTTACAAATATATGTTTTGTGAGTAACGAACGTTTTTATTTGACATATCGGTCTGTGTATCTATCGTTCTGTGTGGCCTCGTGGATAAGTGAGTAGAGTCGTTGCTTGGTAATCTTGAGGTTCATGGATCGAATCTTATCCAGGACAGTTGACAGTTATTTTTCATTCTTTGTTTCCCTTATCTTAACATGTTTCTCTCCCTCTGTAATCATATGGTGCTCTCAACTGAGTTCTCCACTTGAATTCAACAATTGGTAGTGGGATATGCTGAGGTTCGATGACCTTTTACATGTCTACTTACAAAATCAAAATTTTCGACAAAATATGGATGCTATCCGATCATTTTGTCTCAAATTATAAATTTACAGATGTGGCTGTATCTCTTTCATCATATTTTCATCTCTTGTTCTCTAATGTCGTCAACTATGAAATAATATGGCTTGGGAGCAAAACTTCAAATCAAAAATGCTATACCAATGGGCTCACTCTCACTAAGTATTTAATTAAATATATGTGTTTTCACACTGAAAGAGACGGGATTAGCTCTTCCTACCTTCCTGAAGTGACAGAATATTTATTTAGGCTCTGCAAAGTCATTTCAGATCAAACGACTGAAATAGTGTTCATTCCAATAGTAATAGGATTGGACTTTAATTTTTTTGTTTCACTTTATCTTCGCGAATAGGACATATATTAAGTAATATGTTTCCCATAAGAACTATACGTTTGTGATTCATCTCATTGTGGAGAAACGATGCTGTAGACGATAGTGGGAATTTCGCCCAAATATACGGGAATTTTTCAGTGCCTGGCGATTATGCCACCAGCCTTCCTTTAAAGCTAATTCGGTTGCAGTACTTCCCGGGAAATGCTTCGGACTCAACTGGTGGAGCAGTTTTGCCGTAAATTTCCATATGGCTGTACCATCCAGAAGTGTCCCTTAGTGTACAAGTCGAGTATGCAAGTACGATACAGACATTATCGTAATACTTACGTTATAGATAATACTTTTTCGAGCGCTAAAATCAGATTCTGAAAGATAAAAGCAATTGTATGCTAGGAAATCTACAATGGAACTCGCATATTACTAGGTACTGCTTAAAAAGTTTTCAACGTAAGATGCGGTGCACTCTGATAGAATTTGTAAACGATCATACATATAAAATATTTCTGTGATAGCTGGGAACCCTTTGATTTTAACCCGCCGTATTTAGAAAGATGATGTATCTGTTAAACTACTATTCATCATTAATTATCTTTGTCTGTGGTAAAAAAAAAAAATGTTACTTTTAAAATGAGTGTTGATATCAATGTGAAACTTTCCTAAAAAAAACAAACGGCGAATTTCAATTTATACAAACTGTTTATATAACCATATAATCCCATTTTGTTCACTTTCTCACTTGTCTACTGTCTTGAATAATGCGAAATGAAAGCAGCCTAGTAGTAGCTGTGACTTGTAAGTTTTTACTTATATATACGTTAGAATACTTCATTTTCTTTGTGTTGTTAATTGGATTAATACTATGCTTATTTTATACATTGGATGAGAGCCCGGGTACTAGTACTTTGAGTAGAAGTTCTAACATTTCCACTAGTCTAAATAGTACAGTATTTCACTTGCAAGCGTTCCGCTTGAGGACCTTTTGCACCTGTTCCCGTTAGTACTTTACACTTACACAAGTGCTTTTGTTCAACCATGAATGTAAGTTTAAGTAAAAATCCGATATTCTTAAAGTAAACGAGCAAATTTATGTATATTGGTCTCTGGCTTCAGGGATAACGTTCTTCACTCTCGACAACATTAGAATGTAGTAGAAGAATATAGTGAGCTTGGAGTTAGCTTATGTTCCAATGTAATGTTTTTATATCTTCCATAAACTACTCTTTCGACCAACGAGAGGCAGAGGTAGATCTATTGCTTCACATAGGTCCCGAATCAGTGTTGAGCTGGCACAAGAATTGAGTTCAGTGGACAATATAATGTACGTAGGTTTTTTCAGGGTACTCCCGTTTATTACCACTTTCTCATACCACCAATCCTCCATTGTTATTCACTTGTCTTAATGATGGTCTCTTTTAGCATAAAGGACATAAACATGGGATTTTAGAAATATTTCAAGGATCGAACCCAGGATTGATAGACCGAAGGCCAACATGTCCATCATTTATCCGCGACAGAGACGAAACTATGTCATTTAAAATCACCTTTTGTTCTACAGTGAATCAAGCAAACGATGCATACATGGATTCTAGAGACTTGCAGAAAACTCAGCTTGAACAAATATAATTCATTATGTGTTAATAACTTTCCTGTAGAAAAGAATAGCTTCGTTAGCATTACGTGTGAAAACTTGTGTTTCTTACATCTCATGAAAAATTTCAAAATTATTGTTTTAATTAATTTTCTGCAATTACGTATTTGTTTTACGTTACTAGATAGCGCAACTTAGCATTTACTATATGAACAATAGTTTGTATACGCATTTGTCTTACTTCATTTTGTAATAAGTAACACACATAACGAACAAAGCAGCCAAACTTCAGAAATATCAACCATATATCTTACTTTAACGTGTAATCCTTAAAAAAAAGTAATACTGCTAGAACAATAAACAAATTTGATCTTTAGTATTGAAAAGTGTTTTCCTGTATAATATAGTAATACTTGCGTGGAAGTAAATGGAAAATTTTAATTTCGTTTTTTTTTTCCTCATATGTAGTCCTAAATTACTTAAAAATTAAAGTGCAAAATTTCTTATCTATGAGTAAGGATTACATTATTTTGTTTGCAACCCTTAAGAAGAATACCACTTAGTGAACAAACAATTATAGAAGCGCCAAAAATATTGTCCAACAAGTAGTGAACAAAACAGAAAACTTATTCGTTAGTGCAATATTTTGTGTGTTTATAAGAAAGAGTCGTTTTGAAACTTTATTCTAACTACTAGTATATTTCGTTTCAGGTCACTGAGGTTGCTGCTAGACTAGGAATGAGTGTAAAAGAACGTGATAGGAATTGTAAATCCCAGACAGTTATTGCCCTGGAAAGACTAACAAATATTTCTGAATCAAAGCAAAATATAACTGAAATGAAAACTGATGATTTCAAGTTTCAAAATCATATTTCAGAATTGTATCTTGACAAGAAAATTGGAAAAGCAATTGTACTGTGCAAAAAGTTACCATCAGTTGACAAACATGATAAATATATCTTTGATGTCACAAGGAATATTCCAACGGTTTGCAATAGAGACACGAAAATAGCGCCTAAACCATTATTTCTCGCCGAAAATAATGTTTGTGAAAATATTCGTAAGTCAGATGATGAAGTTATAGATATGAAACCAAACTTTAAAGGCAGTGAACAAGAACATTTCCTACAATCGAATGTAGAGTTTAATTGCGGAGGATGGTATAAAAAAATAGAAGGTTCTACAAATATAGCTAAAGTTACGTCTAATGACTCCAATAGTGAGAACTTAAACACTGTGAATTTCAAGCTGCAAAGAACTTCATTTGATACAGAATGTCACATTAATGTGAGCGGAAATGAATCAGAATATAGCACTTCGTCAGAATCGCATTTATTTCTCAAAATGAGGCTTACGAAGAAACTTGAATGTAATTCTAAAAGCATTACGACTGATAATGAACTTAATAACCATTCAGTGCACAGCAGGTACGTTAATATCTTGTATGATTTCCGTTTTACTTTATATGTAGTCCCGAATAAATATTGACTTCAAAAGACGTTACATAATACATTCTAATCTCCGTAAATCCTTTTTGTGTTCGTAATTTTATTATTTCACTATAAAGCGGTAATCCGGCAGAGAGTGATTAAAATTGAGAGCTAGCTTTATTAAACTATGGCACCCTTGACAACTTTGAGTTACTCTGAGTTTGTAAATTCACTCAAGTAGGTTTTTGACTTAAATATTTAAATTTACATGCAAATTAAGATTCAAGGTTATCAGATTATTCGTTTTATATCGCGTTTCGTAGTTTAAGTGCCATTTTAATGCATACTACATCCTTTGTTTACTTAGTCATTACCCGCAAGCTGCATACACATTTAAAATCTGCTAGAGTTCTGGTCATATAAACCTAGAGGGCATGTAAGAGAATAAGTCGAAAAGATGAACCTAGATCCAAAATATATCCCTTTATGTCTGCTCATTGTACTTGGATTTTGATTTAATTTGTCCTTGTCATATTTTATGATCTTTTTGTATATGGCAACTACATATTTACTTGCCAATAACGCCCAGATATTGAATATCTCTGCTCCAAATGGTGATATTACTCGGTAGGTGATTGAAGGAAAATAAATTTACCTGTAAACACATCTGAGGTACGTAAAAATGTAGGGTACTTTTTTTTGAACTTAGTTTTTCTTTGCCGTCTAAGTTTCTATGACAAGAAGTGTACAATCTTCTGTGCTACGAAATTGACTGCTTCAGTATATATTGTTGGTTTTAATAGGTATGAGGACGTCGAAGTCATATTAACGAACGTTATTACCAATCATTTTAAGGGCACAAATCCATTCACGAAAATGAGTATGCTCCGTGATCCTTGCTGAAAGAACTATATTTGATTCGTGATTACATGCAATTGCATATAATAAAGCACATTTCTTAATGATTGCTATGATGATGATAGTCCCCTTGAACTTCTTTTTCATTAGACTTTTTTTTTCTCTAATTCCTATTATTTAAGTAGACAATTATTTTCCGACATGAAAAGTTTCTTCTTCTTATCCTTTTTAAAGAAGTAATTGATACTTTTTTTTTTTCAAAATGATGGCACTAAATTCTTAAACTGCAGCAAAATTTATTCAGTTATGAAGTGCAGGTACTTTTCCACCAACGTGCCCATAAGTCATAGCCTAATTTGAATAGGGTACCTAACACAAAAGCAATGTTTTTATAGGTGAGTAACACAATGTAGTGTCAACTAGAAACCATTAAGAAGTGGATTTAATTATTAGGCCGTTCTACAAAAGTTAATCGCTTAGAAACGGAGCCCTGGACACTGAAATAATCGTCCTAGTACATAATTTCTAACCCCGCAATAATTGCGAGTAGCGTCTGCACCTATTTCGGCGGCTTTAGTCTCACTGTTTCTATGCTACTTCCGTTCATTATCGCTTTGGTTTATGCTTTTACTTCTGGGTTACGGAAGAAATCACTTCTTGCAAGTGTGCCCAAGTGTAAAAAGAGTGCTAGTATCTCTATCAATTTAATACCATAAATTTAAGTTTGTATACTGTTTTAAATCTAAATGCAGCTGTTCGGTAGTGGCCAAAAACGTAGAATGTGTGGAATGAATAGTTATACCATTTAGTACAAGATGTGTATTATAAAACCACATTAATACTTAATGTGCTAATAAATTTATATATAACTTATTTCAAGAGCATACTTAGTGTGAATTCACTAACGCGTCTAGTCAAGTATCACAACAGAAAAATGGTTCTTTTTCTTTGCATCATTGTGTCCTGAACCGGAATAAATAGGTATCCTGCTTGTAACGATCTGCTGTCATAGATAGACTCGTTTTTCGGTACTTGCCAGTTTCTTCTCATTTGTTTTCATGTTTTTTATAAATCTATACACAATTATGGATTGTGTGCGTATCAGGGTTGGCAAAAACCATGGTTTTTATTGTAAGAAAAACAAAAAATATGTTTTTTTTTTTTGGTTTAAACCTGTGTTGTTTTGGGTATAAACCAGGTTATTTTTCTTCTTGGTTTGAATAATCTGCTGTGTGTATTCATATCACATATGGACAGAAATAAGTTTGTTTCGGTGTTGTTATGCAACAATCAGGGTATGCTGAAAGGGTTCACATAAGCTTAAAGCGGAATCGAAGTAGGATTGCAAACTCTGGAAAATAAAAATCCGACATCCCTTAGAATTCCATATGACATAGGTCTAAGCGTAAAGGACCTCTGTTAGGACTCATCCATGTGTAGGAAATGTACTATCGTGTGAACAAAAGTGCATTAGCACCTGTATTCTGCGTAACCTTAGTACATTCACTAAGAAAAATTAATAGATACATTGTGCTGTAAATGATAAACTGAAATCGACATTAATCGTTTCATTGTACATACCAGTAACTGCCACTTCTTTAAAATTATCGAATCAGATGAAAAAAAAAAAATTATACTAATTTTCACGTTGCAATTTTGGATGTGGAAAATGAAATTTATTCTTTAAACTTACACTTCAAATACAGGAAATTGCTTTAAGAAATCCTTTTTCACTCTCAATAAATGTATAAAATTCCGTACAAGTAAATTTTCAAATTTTGCTTAATACAGTCCTGTTATTTCTTTAAAATTATTTAACAGATAAAAAAATATATTAATTGTTAATAGATGATAAAAACTGACACTTTTGGATTTACAGAATGGAAGTTATCTTTTAAATCTATACTTCGAACTAGGTGAAATTCCTTCGAATTACAAATTTGAAAAAAAAAAAAAAAACTGGTCATATAGGAGCTGGTAAAAAGTTTGTATCGGTCTCCGGTCTTGATCAAAATAACAGCAAATTTTCCGGCCAGACCGGTGAAAAACCGGCCAGTAGGCAACCCTAAATCCAAACCGCTTCTCGGCTTACACACGAGAGGAATTGTCCTCCATTTAAACTCGAAACCGCGACTAATTGAACACAAATGCGATATGTTTGTCGACTCACTTACGAAGAACTCATGATAAAAATACATTGTACTGATCTTTACATATTAGGTAATATAATTGTAAGAGATTTCCGAAGGAGAAAAAGATAGAGTTGCACAAGTGAAACCATTATACAGAATTGCATATGCTCAATTTCAAAGTACTGCAGAGTACAGAAGATTGATTTTAGTCCAAGTTAGTTCACTATAACGTTCATTAGTCCAAGCTAAAGAAATACGACTTAATTTTCATATCAGTACGAAAAAGTGAATAAACATACGAATTATTTGAGTCCACTTTGGCTCTGATCGATTTATACATAAATAGATACCAACTTCTGATGTCAATAAGTGTCTCTCCTGAGGTTTGTACACACACCCCCAAAAAAGTATGGCATTTCGATGTATTCTATCATTAGTAACCATTATTAAAACGAAACAACATTTAGAATCTTTCTTTGATTGTAATTGCATGACATTAATAACAAACTATAAAAAAAGTGATACAAGAAAAATTCATAAACTTAGAAAAAGTTGGTTTTGTAGTATAATCTCTTTGAGTAATGAATGGGGAATTTAGGTCTGAAATAATATACGAGAGTGAAATGTCATAACCCACAACTGTGTGTTCATCAAGACTTTACGAACACTTACACTTTTGCGAACATTTTTCGTTTTTTGTTTAAACCTTTTTTTTTAAGCTGGTTTGAACCATTATTTAAACCATGTAACCCTGGTACATATGAAGGTAAATTTTAGTTGTTTTAAGGATGGTTGCGTCGATTTTTACGGAGAAAATTTTATCGTGGGACTTAAAACTACACATTATGTTTCGTTTTTTACGAAGAGAAATACAGTCAATTAAACTACCTCAACGTACCCAGATAATATGATCATAATCACAAAGATCAGTATTACTTTTGCTCAAGTATGATTATACAATACCTTAAAATCTTCCAAACATGAGAAAGTAGTAGATTGTTTATTGTATATATCTACGCATAAGAATAATGGTGATAGGGAGATTTCTGCGAATTTTATTTAAACTCGGGTTTTGATCTACTACTATACTGTAAGGTAAGTCAGGAAATTAGTCATTTGGTGGTATAGTCTGTCAGGAAAGTAAATGTATACCTATTTTTCGAATCTGGCATTCCTGCGCTCCATCCATGGAGAGTATTAGAATTAAATCAATCAAATGTTTACTGAGGGGCAAGAAGAAAAGGCTTAATCTGAATAAGACATTGCAGAGAGGCACAAGCTCTGAATACGAATAGTGCATAGTGTAACTAAAGGACGAGACCGAAACAGAAAGCCAGAAACAGCTGCTAAACGGAGAAAAAAGAGTAAAAATTGTCGAAGTGGGAATATAAAACACAAATAGAACAAATACACGCCGACAACTAAACGTTCACCAAGCCCTGATCTTGGTGTAGTGGCTAAGGTGCTGGCTTACAAATGCAAAGGACGCCAGTTCAAATCCCTGGCAAGGACATTTTTAAAATATGGTAAAAGAGGTCGTATTTAGTCTTTCGTAGTAATTATTATTGGTAATGTTTAGTACTGATAATACAATTTGTCTTTGAGTATTGCTTTTATTCTTGTTTTCATTTCGATATTGAAGAATATCCGAACAAATGCCACCAAAATTCCTCTTATTTCGAATGTAAACGCCATTGCACGTAATAAAGAATAAAAATCGAAAGTTCCGACGTAGCTGCAAAAAGTTAAAAAAAAATAGAAGTGGAGGGGTTCAAACCCATACTCATGGTTCTTAAAAATACAATCACTACATGCCTTAAGCTCTCGACCAAGTTTCAACATTAGCTATTAAAGGCTTGTGTTTAGGTTAGGCTGGTCAATACGTTTTGCAAAGAGGCCCGGTTTAGCTGTGACGCAGGACAGGTGCGAGAATGGAGAAGGGTGCAAGACACTTTTTCTCCCTCCCTCTGTGTCTATCTATCTACCTGTCTATATATATATATATATATATATATATATATATATATATATATATATATATATATATAATTGTGAACGTCATTACCACCGTAATTTTCAGCGGATTGAGACGAAACTTAGTACAAACATTACTTGTTGAAGTATCTTGAATGAGTCCGTTAACCAGAATACTCAGATGAAAATGTTCAAAATGGCGGCAAACTCTTAAAAAGTTCCAAGGCAACAAAATTTCGCCCATAAATCTGTATTCACAAAGTTTGAGTAAGATTTCCTCTTTTACTGAAATATTTGTGTGCAGGGACTTATCGTCTTTTACTGAAATATTGAACCCGATTAATTATCTTGAGAAGGTTCACGCCCTTTCGCTATGGTCAGGCATTTTCTTTTGCAGAGAGGGGATATTTTCCTATCGGAACAAGATGATTGTTAGTGAGGATATGAAGTTACACATTGAAAGTGAAATAACTTGCGAAACGTGTTATTTGATACAATAATATAATAAATGTGCTTTCCCCTAACACAGAGAATTGTAAATCATGTATTTCGAGTACGTAAGCGTGAATGGCAAGGAGTGTTTTTTGATTTGCTTTTTAGTAACACATTGCATTGCAAACAGTGGTATGCAACATTAGTGATAAGTAAAATAATAATAATAAAAAAATAGGTGTTGTTTGTGGCAAGTCAATATCTTCCTAAATTCTTCTTCAAAGGTAATAAAAAAATAGGTGTTGTTTGTGGCAAGTCAATATCTTCCTAAATTCTTCTTCAAAGGTAATGATTGTAACGCCGTATCTCCCTTACAAACAAAATATTAGCAATTTATATCGAGAGAACGGGAAATGGTACAGTGATGGGAGCAACGTTAGGCAGTATGCACTCATAGTACTCAGAAAAATAAGCGATTTCAATGCAAAAAGAACGAAAAGTCATTGTCATGGGAAGTCATGGGGCCACGGCAGAGGCCTCTTTAGGCAAATGGTCGATAACTTATACCGAGAGAACATTAGGTGATAATGGGATGGGACCAACGTTGGACACCGTAGACTAGGGTGACCAAATCATTAACTAGAAAAAACGGGACAACTTTTTACTTTTGGATAGGTTGCTCCCCTAAATATATATTTTTGCCTCTCCGTTCTCTCTCTCTCTCCCTCTCCCTCTCTCTCTCTGTTTGTATATATATCACAAAAAGGGCAAATTTACACTTTTTCGTTTCAAAACCTATTGAAAAGGTTGTAAAATTAATTAAATAACAAGTAACTATCAGCAACTAACAAAAAATGAAATTTTGAAAACATTAGCTCTCTCAAGCGAGAGAAAAGTTTTAAAATATCCATGATGCCCACCAACCTATGGTTGAGGTGAACAAGAAGACTAAAATATATACAAAACATTCATCAATATCTGTCAATCAACAAAATTTGTCACCGTCAGAATTTATAAGGAACTACTCTCAACATCGGATTCCAACTTCCTTTATTTTCTTTTTCTTACTTTTAGACATTATTTCACTTACAATTAGTTTTTGTTTTTCTTATCTTTCAGTTTTATAATTCTATACTTTGTTCCCCTTTCGTAAATGACAGTACGGAAACACTGTACTGTACTGATGACAGCGCCTCAGTCTTCCACCGCCTGAAACAAAGACTATAATAAAAACATTTTGTTTTTCATAAGACTTCTAGCCCCTTGCACTGTCGTCTGCGGAGTGGGTGTCTTGGAGGGAAAACAATGCAGCCTCCCCCACCACATGCAATATCGCAAACGTCGTAATGATGTTGCTCAGTAATTAGACATATTAAAATATACCGTAATCGCATTGCTTAGAAAATAAGAATATAAATTAGGAAAGCTTTTTGTACCCGATGTACGTAAATACGGGACACTTTGGCGTCCCGGGAAAATTTTTCGGGACACCGGGAATGGTAGTGAAAAAACAGGACAATCCCGTTTTTACGGGACGTTTGGTCACCCTACCGTAGACCCATAAGGCGCATCGAAAAAAATGGGGGGGACGCCAGCCAGCCTTACTTATTTCCACATGACAATATTAAATTATATTGTGCGAAATACACACACGAGTAATATTTCTAATTATTATTATTATTATCAACAGCGTCTTTTCATTACATGTGCATGTTTGACATGAAACCAAAGAGAAGATCCATCATTCGTAGAAAGAATAAAAATTGCCAGTTACTTTAACTGTGAAGTACGGCGAGAAATATAAAAGAATGACTACCTGTAGCGAAAAGAAACAATACTTTCTCTCAAACGGATAAAAAATTAGGCCAAGATAGATCCGATATGCATGCACGGCGCGAAAAGCCAGTGCTTTGTCCACTTTTTGTTTTTTAACACTTTCCGAACGTATTTCACTCGTCCACTAGACCAGCGGGGAGGGCACCACTCACCCACTGTGTCGTTAGGGATTACGAACACTGTATTACCAGCTATCACTTCTGTGAGTTGTATACGATGATCACATGTTCCTTCTTTCCTGGAATAGTTAAACCTACATTCTATGTATTACATGAGGTATTTAGAGCTACATGCTCTTCATATAATGTAATAAAAAGGTCATGCTGCGAATAAGAAAAAGCACATTTCTTGGAGAAAACGGAAACTATTGACATCAGAAATATTTATCTACGATTCGTGCGCAGTAATATAATTCAGAATAGTTACTGTTTAGTTCAGTAAACGAAGAAACGATATTGAAAGCAAACATGTCGCGTCAACGAGATCGACCAGAGTTGACAACAGAGGCGGAAGCAGATGTGTAGTAATATACTGTAACAACTTTGTTAAATTGATAATTCGTTCTGTATCGTGTAGTAGATTGTATAACAACTTTACGGGAGAGCAGATAAAGACTTACTAACCCTATCAAAAAGCTTTACTAAGCCCATCATATAGACACAAACGGATGTAACTGAGTACTACAACTTGGATTTAAGGATATCTTTTTAGATATTCAGTAGTTTGCAGGGTTGTATAAGACACAAAAAGATAAGACACAATACAATTATTCATATAGCTTCCAGTAGCTAGATA
Organism: Thermobia domestica; assembly: GCF_964235325.1. Lineage (NCBI taxonomy): Eukaryota > Metazoa > Arthropoda > Insecta > Zygentoma > Lepismatidae > Thermobia > Thermobia domestica. The sequence goes on from NC_137467.1 coordinate 63,011,935, forward strand.
CATGCAATTTCTGTTTAGATACTGAAACTGCTGTCGGATTTTAATACATAACGTTATGTAGGATACAAAATGCTTTGCATTACTTGTTTCTCTGTAGACAGCTACTAGTTTAGTGTTCTGAAAATTGTGTGTAAACTAGTGATGGCCAGTTCCGGAATTTTTACTTTCCGGCTCCCGAAAGTAAAATCGGAAAAATTCCGGAATTCGGAAAAATCTGGAATTTAGAAATTTCTGATTTTGTAAACACTCCCAAATTCGGAAAAATCCGGAATTTTTCCAAATTTCTGGATTTTTCGGAATTTTCTAAAGAAGGGATTCTTTTCGAGTTCCGTAATTTTTCTGAATTCCGGAATTTTACCGAATTTCATAATTTTCCGATATCCGGAAAGTGAAACTTCCGCTATCGGAAAATGATAATCTGTAACGTGGCGGACACAAGTCTTTCACCAAGTAATGGCAACTGTTTTGAAACAAATGCAAAGTATGAGAATTAAATCTGTCTATTTGTAGTTTGGTGTCGAGAAAGAAAAACTTGTGAACCAAAGGTTTATGAACAATACAAGTTATTAATATAAAGTTTGCCGAAGATTATTCACAAAAGAAATAGGAAACACATTTTTTTTTCCAAGTAATATAACACCACTTTTCAAGCGGGGCAAAGAAACCTAACGTAACCAGACTAAAGACGAATCGTTTAGCGCGTAGCGATCGCGGTTCAGTGGTCAAGGTACCTGTGCGAATCGACGTCGCGCATTTTTTTTTACTTTATGATTTTTGATGGCGATTGATCGGCGATAACATACGTTTTATTATATTCAGATATTTAAATACTTGAACTGTCAAATCTTCAGGAATAACAATAGTAATAATAATAAACTAATGATAATTATTATTATCTCCTAGAAAATTAAAAGCTAGGAGCTAATTATCGCTCAGGTCATACCACTACAAGCAGAATCGTGACATATAGAAAAAATATATCTGTTTTGTTTAATGTTGCCCACGAGAAGAGGAATTTCTCATCTCGTTTCTAAACCAAACAAAATAACATGTGAATCAATATTTCACATTCGAGAGGGGACAAGGCTAACTCAAATTATCGTCTCGCTTTGTAGATGAGAATCGAGACGAGACGAGAAGTATCGTAAACGTCTCGATTCTCAAACTAATGTATGTCCATTCCTTAAGTAACAATTGCTCTGTAGACTGAATCTCATTTGCTGTTTCGTTATTTTGTATTTCAGAGCTCATTGAATTGTGGTCTTGGTAGGTATTTTGTAGCAAAGCTTTTGTATTTACCTCTGCGTATCCTAAAAATTAGTTTATTGTATACCTTACTGTTGCGTGATATTCAGTTATTTTTATTACAGTTATTTTCCTTAAAACATACAGTAGAATACTTTCTACCTGAAACTTTAGTGGAACGTTATAGTTTAAAATCTTGGTAGTTGCAGAAGTGCGTCTTGAAGGTACGGAAATTCTTCCCCGAAATCTCTACTTTTAAGTAAGTTTTGCCAATTTTAGGGCAAGTTTAAAACTTTTATTATTATTATTATTAATAATTTACTAAATGTTTGAGACATCAATATTACGTCCTATTGAAATGCAAATAAGCATAAGACTGAAGTTAAGAAAAATGAAAAGAAATTTTTTGGACCCTCTATAAGGATGTATTGCCTTATGAGATACTTTGAACGGAAAAGAAGGGAAAAAGAAGGTGTCAGTTCCTGGGCAATACGACATCGAACCTTCAGATTCCTTAACAGAAATTAAGTAGAATTTGTCTTCATCACGATATATAGTAACGCCCTTTCTTTGGGTAAAAGACTTTGGATTATGTATGCGTTATATTTATATTTTAACATAATATGCATACAAATATAAGAAAGAATAATTCCTATTTACAAATTTGGTTCAGCAGATATATGGAACGTATTGGAAATGGCGAACGAGATTATTATTATTATTTCTAGTAAGAGTGGAAGAACTTAGAAACAACTCCACAATGACACAATAACGTCTCACAAGGGAATGAAGGGAGAATTGATATCGAGTTGGAACGTTGTGCATATATCAATCGAAAGCACTAATGATGCTGATTAAGAATCTGTAATAAAAGTTTCCACATAGATGTATTGAAGGAGTTATGTCGTATTGTCACTTTTCACATTTTGCGAGATTTTATTGTTTTGAAATTAGTTAAGTAGGTGAAAACAAAACGATAAACTCAACTCACAGAGCTTGCTACCTTCTAAAGCTAATCATCTATGTGAAATGCATAGTGAGAAAGCATCAGAAGCCATATTTCACGCATAATAAAGTCCAAATGTGATACTGCCATTTATGCGGTAAATTGCGCAACAACTTCCATTCTCCCATGCCTAGCTTCGGACTGTAAACACACGCGAACAGTTGTCAGCGTGCTCTCGTCGAGGTAACAAGGTGCTTGTTTTGATCTGATGTACTCAAATGTTGTTTATTTGTTACGTCAAGATGCAAAATGCCGCAAATGAATATTGCCAACGTCTTTGCAATTGTAACTGAACAAGTCAGCGACTATATCCAGCGGAATCAGATGAAATCTGCTGAACAAACGTCAAGTGAAATTGACTTCGCATCCGCCATTAGTGACATGATTATTGAAGGCTGTGAAAAAGGCGATGCCATTTCAGAAACTTCGGTTTTGACAGCCTTTCGCGTGATTGACGGCGATACACGAGTGGCACATTTACATACATCACGAAGGAGCTGTTCGATTTTTTATGAAGACCCTGATTATGAACAATCGACATCAGCAAGTCGTCCGAAAAATTCAGACACTCGGAAATACACAGACGGCGAGATTAGGCTGGTTCCTGATTGTGCATGGACACCGCGATGCAAATGCAGAAAAATCACTGCCATCCGTAAGAAACACTCTTGGGCACCAGACTGGCCTGTCATTTGTGCGTGGAAAAGACAATTCGCATCTGGTGGCAATAGAGAATTGAAGCTGAAGCAAATAAGCTTCGACACGTTTGCCGATTTCAACGCAACTGCTGCGGCTGGGCATCCAATTCACGACGACGACATACGAATCAGGGCCACGAAAAATGCAGCCAAACTTGATTTTGCTCATTCGTTCGAGGCTTCGTCTTGGTTGGTACAGCAGTTTAAAAAAGCCCGTGGAATACCAGCCGCCGAATCACGAGTCGCGTGACGAAGCCCTGCTTCGAAGATCAGGAGCTTTTGAAAACGAAAGCAGACAAATGTGCGACCCGCAATAGCAACACAATCAATTAAAAAACGCATCGCTGCTGCAGACGTTCTGAACGCCGATCAGAGTGGTGTTCAATATGAAATGACAGGAAATCGCACTCTGGCGTTCATAGGACAAGATAGATTTGAAAAAGTTGTGCAGTGAACAAATGCTACAACCCACTCTTTCACTATGTTGCCAATAGTTGCGATGAGCGGAGTTGTTCATGACAATATGATGGTAACACTCCAAGAGTTTAGCGGAAAATTTTGGCCAAGGGTGTGGGAAACAATGATCAAACCCGAAAATCTAGTGCTTGAAGCATCGAAAAGTGGCATGACAAGTGACGGCCGCGACAAGTTTGTTGCTGTCTGCAGCGATATCACCGAACGAAGAAAATATCGTTCTACTTGACCATTGGGGTCCGTTTACATGCTACACGCGAATGCCGCGTGTTTGCCAAATGGCGCTATGGTGAAGGTTGAGAATATTCCGAAAAACTGAACGCGATTCTGTCAGGCGTTAGACGTTTATGGGTTTGGTGTTTTGAAACATTATTTGAAGAAACTTGAACACTATGTGAAACTCGAACTTCACGGGTATAAAATATTTCAACGAGACCAGCGCATTATATTTGCTTCGACTCTACATAATCAGATGAGTTTGCCAAGATACGTTGGGTTGTATCAATATGCATTTATTAAAGCTGGTTATAAGACTGGTGAATATCCTGCTTTTGATTCGCCAAGCAAATTTGGTTTGAGGTTTGGTGTCGCCAACTGTAAGCATTGTGAGGAACTTGCGAGAATCCGTTGCTCTTGGTGCAAAGACATTTTTTGCTTGAACCATTTTCTTGTTGATAACCCTGAGTATGTGCTGAAATATTATTACTGCACATCGTATGTCAACTAATACATATGATTCTGTTATGCTCCAAACGGTATGTTTCCTCAAGTAGGAGTAACTAAAACTTTTCCAAACGATTTCTAGTGCGCGTTTTAGTCGTTTGTATGAGTTTGGTAGCGATTGGAATTGGAATAACGTGAAAAAGTGCGAAAAATGTGAAAAGTGACAAATCGACATAACTCCTTCAATACATTTATGTGGAAACTTTTTATTACAGATTCTTAATCAGCATCATCAGTGCTTTCGATTGATGTATGCACAACATTTCAACTCGATATCAATTCTCCCTTCATTCCCTTGTCAGACACATTTATGACTCATTCTTTATGTATTCATGAATTGTTGGTAAACACACTAAGCTTTCAGAGTACGAATCGAGATTGTAGAATGTGACGTCATGCTGTCAGTATTTCCCATGTGAAGGAAATCGTTTCAACTCTAACTTGTAGAAACGAGATAAATTGACTATTTTTCATGGTAATATACGTCAGAAATATCAACATTGAAAATGATAAAAGAAATTTCTTTATTTCTTCACAGGGAATCGATCCGCAGACACCTAAGTTTCCAAACGAATGCTGAAGCCACTATTCTAAGACTGCTGTGTTAAGTAAGAGTCAAGAAACACTCGTCTATATAGCAAATTGCGCATATTCCATTGTAAGATTTCAATATTTTATTAACGATGAAACACTGATTTCGGTCATGATAAAATCTATACTCCAGAGAATTCAAATTTAAATTCAAAAGAACTACAAACACGCAAGAAGTAGGACATATAGAAAGATAATAATTTGAGTTAGCCTTGTCCCGTTTCGAATGTAAAATGTTAATTCTCGTTATTGTGTTTGGTTTAGAAATGAGATGAGAAATTCCTCTTTTCGTGGGCAACATTAAACAAAACTGAAATATTCTTTCCATGTGTCACGTTTCTGCTTGTAATGGTATGACCTGAGCGATAATTAGCTCCTAGCTTTTAATGTTCTACGAGATAATAATACGAGATAAACTAATAATTACTATTAGTTTATTACTATTACTATTTTATTGCTGAAGATTTGATAGTTCAAGTATTGAGACATCTGAGTATTAAAATATCTAAATATAATAAAACATATGTTATCGCCGATCAATCGCCATCAAAAATCTTCAAGTAAAAAGAAAAAGTGCGACGTAGATTCGCACAAGCACCTTGGCCGCTGAACCGCGATCGCTACGCGGTAAACGATTCGTCTTTAGTCTGGTTACGTTAGGTTCCTCTGCCTCTGCTTGCAAACTTGTATGTTATATTTCTTCGATCCAAAATGTCTTTCTTATTTCTTTTCTGATGATATAAGTGAATAATTTTCGGCAAAGTTTATATTAATAACTTGAGTTGTTCTTAAACCGTTGGTTCACTAGTTTATTTTTTCTCCACAGAAACTACAGATATAGCGGATTAAATTCTCATACTCTCCATTTCTTTCAAAGCAGTCGTCATTACCTGGTCAAAGACATTTCCGCCACGATACATATTATCCAAAATTAATTCATTTTTCGGAATGATTGCGGATTTCAGAAAATTATGGAATTCAGTTAAACTCCGGAATTGAGAACAAATCCAGAACTCGGAAAGAATGCGAAATTTAGAAAATGTTAACAAGATCAGAAATTTCTAAATTTCGGATTTTTCCGAATTGCGGAATGTGTTCAGTTTTACTTTCGGGAGTCCGGAAAGTAAAAATTCCGGAATTGACCATCTCTAGTTCACACACAAACTTTCAGAACAGTAAGCTAGTAGCTGTCTACAATCAAACAAGTAACGCAAAGCATTTTATATCCTGCAATACGTCATGTATTAAAATCCGACAGCAGTTTAAGTATCTAACCCAAAATTGCATACATCTAGCTACTGCAAGCTGGGGTGTGAAGAATTGCGTCGTCTTATCTTTTTGTGTCTTATACAACCCTGCAAACCACTGAATATCTAAACGGCTTTCCTTAAATCCAAATTGTAGTACTGACAGCTACATCCACTTGTGGCTATATGATCGGGTCAGTAAAGCTTTTTATATGATAGGGTTAGTAAGTCTTTATCTGCTCTCCCGTAAAGTTGTTATACGATCTACTACAAGATACAGAACGAATTATCAATTTAACAAAGTTGTTACAGTATATTACTACACATCTGCTTCCGCCTCTGTCAACTCTGGTCGATCTCGTTGACGCGACATGTTTGCTTTCAATATCGTTTCTTCGTTTACTGAACTAAACAGTAACTATTCTGAATTATGTAACTGCGCACGAATCGTAGATAAATATTTCTGATGTCAATAGTTTCCGTTTTGTCCAAGGAATGATTTTTCTTATTCGCAGCATGACCTTTTTATTACATTATATGAAGAGCATGTAGGTCTAAATACCTCATGTATTACATAGAATGTAGGTTTAAGTCTTGCAGCAAAGAAGGAACATGTGATCATCGTATACAACCCACAGAAGTGATAGCTGGTAATAGTGTTCGTAATCCCTAACGACACAGTGGGTGAGTGGTGCCCTCCACGCTGGTCTAGTGGCTAGCACGTGCGCCTTTAGTATACGGAGTCCCGGTTTCGATTCCTCGCGGGAGAGCCTTTATGATTTTTAACTGTCCTTGATGTTTCTGTGTTGGTGTCCCTGTCGTTATAAGTTATTAGAAAAAGCAAGTTAAACGAGTGAAGCAAGCAAAATTAGCAATAAGTAAGTAACTGAAATACGTTAGGGGAGTCAGTTAAAAAACAAAAAGTGGACAAAGCATTGGCTTTTTGCGCCGTCCATGCAGATCGATCTATCTTGGCTTGTTTTTTTTTATCCATTTGAGATAAAGTATTGTTTCTTTTCGCTACAGGTAGTCATTCTTTTCAAAATTTCTCGCCGTCCTTCATAGTTAAAGTAACTGGCTATTTTTATTCTTTCTACGAATGATGGATCTTCTCTTTGGTTTCATGTCAAACATGCACACGTAATGAAAAGACGCTGTTGATAATAATAATAATAATTAGAAATATTACTAGCTAACTCGTGTGTGTATTTCGCACAATATAATTTAATATTATCATGTGGAAATAGGTAAGGCTCTCTGGCGCCCCCCCCCCCCAATGTTTCCGATGCGCCTTATGGGTCTACGGTGTCGAACGTTGGTCCCATCCTACTATCACCTAATGTTCTCTCGGTATAAGTTATCGACCTTTTGCCTAAAGGGGGCTCTGCCGTGGCCCCATGACCCCCCATGAGAATTACTCTTCGTTCTTTTTGCATTGAAATCGCTTATTTTTCTCAATGCTATGAGTGCATACTGTCCAACGTTGCTGCCATCACTGTACCATTTCCCGTTCTCTCGATATAAATTGCTAATATTTTGTTTGTAAGGGAGATATGGCGTTACAATCATTACGTTTGAAGAAGAATTGAGGAAGATATTGCCTTGTCATAAACAATATCTATCATTATTATTATTATTATTATTATTATTATTATTATTATTATTATTATTCTTTTACTTACCACTATTGTTGCCTACCACTATTTGCAATGCAATGTGTTACTAAAAAGGAAATCAAATAACACTCCTCGCAATTTACGCTCACGAACTCGAAATGCATGATTTTCAGTTCTCTGTGTTAGGGGAAAGCACATTTATTATATCATTCTTTCAATTAACACGTTTTACAAGTTAGTGCACTTTCAATTGTAACTTCATATCCTCACTAACATTTGTCTTGTTCCGATAGGAAAATATCCCCTTCCTGCAAAAAAAAGAAAAGAAAAAAGGAAAAAAGAAAAAAAAATCATGACCGTATCAAAAGGGCGTGAACCTTCTTTAGGTGATTAATCGTGTCCAATATTTCAACAAAACAGAATAAATCTCTGCACAGAAATATTTCAGTAAAAGAGGAAAAGTCACTCAAACATTGTAAATACCCATTTATGGGCGAAATTTATTTCCCTTGGAAATTTTAGAGTTTGAGTTGCCGCCATTTTGAACATTTTCATCTTATTATTCTGGCTAACTTACTCTTTCAAGATATTTCAACAATTAATGTTTGTGCCAAGTTTCGTCTCAATCCGCTGAAAATTAACGATGGTTATGGCATTCACAAATAGCGTCATATATATATATATATATATATATATATATATATATATATATATATATATATATATATATATATATATGTATATACAGATAGGTAGATAAATAGATACACAGGGAAAGAAAGAGAGAGAATGTGCCAGCACCCTTCTCCCTTCTCACACCTGTGCTGCGTCATAGCTATACCGAGCCTTTTTGCAAATCGTATCGACCAGCCTAACCAAAACACAAGCCTCTTATTAGTTAACGTAGAAACATGGTCGAGAGGTTTAAGGCATATAGTGATTGTGCTTTCAATAACCATCAGTATGGGTTTCCAATCCTTCCACTTCCTTGTTTTCTTTACTTTTTGCAGCTACGTCGGAACGTTCAACTTTTATTCTTTATTAATTGTATATGGAGTTTACATTCAAAATAAGAATAATTTTGGTGGCATTTGTTCGAATATTCTTGTCTTTCGAAATGAAGACAAGAATAAAAGCAATATGCAAAGACAAAAAGTATTATTAGTACTAAACATTACCAATAATAATTGCTACGAAAGACTAAATACGACCTCTTTTGCCATCTCTCATGAGCTATATGTATTATTAACAAAAATATTTTAAAATGTCCTTTTCAGGGATTCGAACTGGCGTTTTTTGCATTTGTAGGCCACCACTTTAACCACTACACCAAGATTGTGGCTTGGTGTACGTGTAGTTGTTGGCGTATTTTTTCTATTTGTGGTTTATGACCCACTTCGACAATTTTTACTCTTTTTTTCTCCGTTTAGCACAAGGATGTTATAAATAGAGGATCTGCTCATATGTATCGTGATCCTTTTAAATCGATGAAGCCAAAAAACAACCGAGCATCAGCACGTCTGATTGGCTACTTTCGTTTCCGCCATGATTGTTAGCTCAAAGCATTGCGATCCTATTGGGCGAAGTGGGCAGAGTAGGGATGCCGAAACTGTGACGTATGGCTTCAAGATTTTGTTGTAAAGGCATATCCTCTATTTTATAAAATCCTTGGTTTAGCAGCTGTTTCTGGCTTTCTCTTTCGATCTCGTTCTTTATTTACACTATGCACTATTCGTATTCAGAGCTTGTGCCCCCCTGCAATGTCTTATTTAGATTAGACTTTTTTTCATGCCCCTCGCAAACATTTGATTGATTTAATTCTCATACTCTCCATGATTGTAGCGCAGGAATGCCAGACTCAAAAAACAGGTGTACATTTACTTTCCTGACAGACAGTACAAGTTGTTAACTGGACTAAAATGTTTTTCATATCAGGGCTTAACATCAAAAATAAGAAAGAGCTACTCACAGTGTGCATTATATGCGTCTATGTGGAAAAGAATTATTTCCTGGGGACATCGCCAGTCGCCCATATCTACTACCATAGAATATATTTTAAACTTCTTGCTCGAATACTATTTGAGAATTTAAAACTACAGCGATTTAAACTATCTTCATAGTGAGTAACAAAGAAGAAATTCACATCGGCGGTGTATTTTCTTTCGTGTGTAAACTAACTAGTATTAGTTTCTTATCTAAAGTCAGTTTATTTCTCTCATCGTTGCAGGTATAAAACTGCGTGAAATATCAAAATTAGTAAAAGCGACTCAAAAGGTTACTATGTCATGCACATTGGCGTCATGAGTACTCGCCGCGTGCGGAGTGCGTCGGTTAACGCAGCCACTAGGTAATTTAATCCGCGAGTTCGTGAATATTACGTGCTATTATTGTTACCACTCTGTTCTTCTGTTATTATTATAAGTTAGTATTGTAAATAATATTATTTCGATAGAGGGGCAGTGTTCGTTTTTCCTGAGGCTACTCCCCGTGTCGCATCTTAAATATAAATGCTCATTAGTATCCAAATTAGAGTATGACATGGCATATAATTATACTTTTGCGTGACAGTTTCATACACTAGCGACTGCTTACAAATGATCAGTCATTAACGACAGATACTGTGGCTACAAGAAACTCTAGAGTAAACTGTAGTCATACTTGTTTGGTCGAAATAATACAGAGTAAAGTACCATTATATTCTAAAATTGATGCGGCTACAGGAGCGACAACTATTCCTTTTATTGTATATCATAGGGCTTTCTATGGCATTTCCATACAAAATTGATTAGTTTCGAGTGGCAGATGACAATCATTAAGTATTCGAGGATAAACAATAACGGCATTTCAAGCAAATCAATCCCCCACGTGAACTGACATTAGTAATAGTCAATAATAATATATAACGTTGGATTATGGACAGGAAACGACTGAACTTTGTAAGTATGAATTTGCTTATTTACTTTCTTAAGCACTAATTTGTTCATACATTTCAAATTTTGTGTGTAAAGAACGTATGAGACCTGACATTAGGGACAGTATTCAGAGAAAATTCGTTAATCTAGCGTTATTCACGTGATTAATTGGTGACATTTTAGCTCTGTACTAAGAAGGTTGTATTTCAGTATTCAGAGTGTGCTTGGAATTTAGCTAATTAGTTAATTTTGGTATGACTAACAAACCTCTCCACTGAGAAAAATTGATGTGGCAACTACGGAAATGTAGACGTCTGCATACGTTTTCTGTAAAAATGAAAACACATAAAGTACGAAATTCGAAGTATGATCTTCATAATTTGATACCACAATAACTTAAAATAGTTACGAAATCGAATCATAATTGACGTATTCGTTTCTGAGGGATTTATTTACAGGAGAATAAGTAGAGATGAATTAATTTTCAGCGGCAACAAATGAATTACCGTATTAGAAGATAATTTATCGATCAGTTATATCAGAATATTGGAACTTTTCTATTCAACTTTCACTATTCACTTTAATAAACAGTTTTCCTATTCTAGAGCGGCATAATAGCTGTGTCATAGCTCTCGTGATGAGATGGAAGGGGGGAAGGAAAAGTAAATAACTGCCTTTGTATTCTCAGAATGTAAGTTTATTGTGGCTAGACGAGGATACCCTCTGCTTTAATTTAGTTAATCACGTGTGACTAACTTAATCACCTACTACGTGAGTAGATTGGTATACAATTATCGACACTCATGAATATCCGTAGGTGTCCATATCTTTGATATTGTAAGAGCTCTTAACGACATATTCCGTGGAGGTTCTTGATTTTTTGAGTTCTGAATGATATATTTTTAATATGGTGTAGTTCCATTTACTTGTGATCCTTTTATTATATGACACTTTGGATAATTCGTACAATTTCTCGCGCATATTAATGATCCACGATGTATATGTAAATGACACAGAAGAAATATAATACATAGAGCTATGAATTGCGAAGCGTACGGACGTTTTATGTGGAATGTGAATGTCACGTATAATGAATGTTTTCCGCATCTTCTCTCTTGTGAAATGCTAATTTGAGAAACAGAACATAACTTGCCTTTAGAAATAAGATATGCAGATCACACACGTACAAAAATTAATATGTTTTTTTTTCATTTATATGCATGACATCTCACATCGCTTTCTCAGCATGGCTACGGTCCTCAGAAGGTGGAAAGAAGATTCTGATGTTTTCGAGGTTGCTCTACAGGTTATTACAGTTATATAAATACCAACTCATTTGCTGGCAGCTAGTATGTAGTATTTCCATTTTTGTTTTTATATTTGTTCATTTTTCTTTTTATATGGAAAAGAACATTGTAAACGAAATACTTGCAAAACAATCCTAATTGTCAGCAGTATAAGGGAAAGGAAGTATTTGTTTCACCGGGAAATGATTGCAGATTTTCGGAGATTGAAAACCATATTATTCGATAGAATTATAGATTAACTAAGGTATAGTGTAATGTAATACGCAGGCCAGAGGGTGTTTAGATTGCTATCGAAGCTTGACTCAAACGAGCATTTTCCCACTTGTAAAACCGTACGCTAAATTTTTTGCTTGCAGTGCGAACTTGTTACTTATGTGTAATTATAAATGGTATAAACGTCACTGTAAGAACAATGTTATATTGAACAGGAAGTCAGCAGACTCACCAGGAATCGAACGGGAGACACTTGCGTGGAAAATTTGTGCGCTAAACGTTTTACTCAGCAGATTAAATTTACATGTTTCTAGAAATCGTGTAAGACAAAAGTTATTAATAAAGTATATGTTAAGAAAGAAGTTATATTGAAGAAGAAAGCATGACAGTACTGGAAATCGAAGGAGGATGTTTCCCATGAAAAACTGTACACTAATTTTAAATGCTCATACTGGACTTTTCAGTTATATGTAATTATAAAGGGTATAAACTTTACTGTGTAAGAACAAACCTTTATTTAACAGGAAGTTAGCAGGTTAACCGGGAATCGAAGCAGGGTTCTCCCACATGGAAAACCGTACGGAAACCTTTATTACTTGCGGTGCGAACGTTTTTACTTGTATGTAATGGTATAAGCTTTATTAAGTAAGAACAAGCTTACATTTTGAAGCAACTTAACAGACTTACCGAATCGAACCAATGGTTTCTCAGGCTAATTTCTTTTTCTGCTTGCAGTTTGGACTTTTTAGTTATATGTAAGTATAAATGGGATAAACTTTACTGTGTAGAAAGAAACTTATATTGAACAGAGAGTTAGCAAAATTGGCCCCGGGAATGGAATTTGTCTTTCACATGCAAAGCTATTGCGTTACATATACGGTTGGAAACGTTAGTGTTACTTTAAGTATTATTTTTGATTTTTGTAATTTGAAAAGTATTAATACGGTAAGTAACTATTTGCATTTTTTGTTTTTTTTTTTTCTAGGTCGTGAAGCAAATAGAAACTCTTGTAATTAAGAGAAACCCCTGAGAATAAAACCTATTTTCGTTGAAATATGGCGCAGGATTTTAGTGTAAAGGAGTTATAGATTGGTTTTAAAATATGGATTTACTGAAACCTTTGAATCTTAGCTGTATGAAATATCGGATAATGTCCGCATATTGATATTAAATATTGAAATATCGATATAAAAGTTACTATAAGTTTTACGTCTAATGAATATACCGGCTAAGCTAAAGGAGTCGGTTAAATAAGTTACGCATTTATAAATGACTGAAATGAAGAAAGTAGGAGGAAACATGAACTCCGTGGAAACCCACGTAGAGTGTTCGTTCACTATAAAGCTCACTTGGCTCGAGCTGGGATCGAACCAAGGACTTCATGCACCAGAGGTGAATGCTGTACCGTGTATTTACCACAGCCATCCCTTGTATTATATTTTTCAATAAAGGAGAGGGATGAATAAATTACGCACTAATAACCAGGTGGAACGAGATTGTAGGGGGAAACAAAAACTGCAGACACGATGTTTTAAACTAGAAATATACTGAATAAGAGAAAGCATTTCGTTTCAGAAGTGATTCATTTTTATGAATCATGCTATTTATGTTTATTAAGGAGGAAAAAACTTACTGTAGCAGTTAATGGAAAATTATCCTCTTCGAAACTCTCCATACGAAACTAGATTTTTATTTAACTTCATACATACTACTAAAAGAGATATATGTAATAACAGGGGATGTACGTTAGGGACAATTTTGACATTATTTAAACAGTGTAGTTAGCGACATTTTAAGGCAATAGAAGACGCAGACAATTATCCGTCAGCGGAGATAGTTAAATTAATGGTGTGCTTTTTTTATTAGGATTAGTATTATATGCATATGGAAACAATTGCTTTAATAAGAGATACAACTTTGAACTTATAGTTCGGTTAAATTGCTTTACTCTAGACTACTCTTAATATTAAGTACAAGGTAACCAGCATCATGGGCGATAACTGTTAGCATGACTGAACTATGGGAATTAGCTTGTTGGAGAGACCGAGATATTTTGTGTATATAATGAGTATGAATATTTGAGTTACGCATCTAGAATATTATGCAACGGATAATTTAAAAATATTTTGAGGGTTGAGTATGATACTCGCAGACAGCCTGATACGATCTTATATTTTACTTCAAGTGTAATGAAGATGTTTCTAAGTTAGAAACACAAGAAAATATTCTTTTAATGTGTTCCGGCCGCTAGAAGGGAAATAATTTAATACCTTTTATTATAGGTAATAGCAAACATGTCCTTTTTTCCAGTTGAAATAGGTGTTTGTTACTTTAGATTATAATAATAAACTATTTTGAATTTCGATAAATTTAAACTTTATTATAATTGTTACAAGTGCTTAAGGAAATAGTATTTTAATGTTTTAATTATCCGCATATACAGAATAAATACATTTGTGAGTGAATACGTGACATACAATTAAAACAGATCAATAGTGTGGTACTTACGAAATTAGATCTTCCGTAACTATAAGGAAATTATATTGTGCAGTTTGCACTTATTGAATTAAATTTAGTAATTTAGGACGAACTGTTGTCTTGGTCTTTCAAGGATTAGAATTTTATTGTATCGAAATACTGAACCTACTATTTTTTTTTAATTTTAGTTACTGTATCATTGGTTTGGATTAATTGTGGAGGGCTTTTGTTTAGTTGGAACCATTACTATTGGTTGTAACGAGAAAGTATGTCTATTGGAAAGTCGACTTCCTTTCACGCAGTGAGAAGTAGACTGAGTCCGAGATAGCATTACGAAAACGAATATTTGCACAATGAATTTAATTACTATTGCTCACATCAAGATCCATTTTAATTGTACTTCGAACTTTCGATTTATAAGTAAGTTAGTAAGTTATATTTTCAACTAATGTTGAGAAGATTTTATTTCGTATTAGGCTATCAACTAAACTCAAAAACTTCCACCGTTCAAAAGAATTAAGGAAAGCACTCTCTGTTCTCAAGCTGAGACTATCCATGGTGACCACCAAGTAATATACGGATTATTTTCTCAGATGATGACTTCGTATGCTTATGCTGGTAGCTAAAACTGGAAAAGTGAACCAGCTAGTGTTTGTAAAATGCTATTACATGGTTCAATCAGAATGTGTGCATTCGTGATGGACAACAATTCCATGGGAGCAGACGACACCGTTTCCACGAAACAGATCACATAGCTAACTTTGCTGCCATCTGTTGGTATCAAAATTACCGATACGTGAACAAACGTTGCCACTCGTAAAATGTCTCGAGTCGTCGCCTCGTAATATTTTGTGTATAACGTTTGTTCATGTATCGTTATTCAAGATATTTTCTGTTATTGAAATCTAAAGTGACAAACACACTGGAAAAGAAATGACATGTTAGCCTTTATTTTTCAACATTTATAAGTGAAAACTCCACAGTGCAACGAAATGGTTTAGCGTACGTTTCTCCACGTGGGAGAATCCTGGTTGGAGTCCCGGTGAGTCTCCTAACTTACTGTCAATTATAAGTTTGCTCTTGCGCAGTAAAGATTATCCGATTTATAAGTGTAAACTCCGCAGTGCAAGCAAAAGTTTTGCCGTACGGTTCTCCACATGGCAGAGCCCTGGCTTAATTCCCAGTGGTTCTGCTGACCCTGTTCAATTTAAGTTTGCTCTTACAAGTAAATTGTATACCATTTATAAGTACATATAACTGAAAAGTCCACAGTGCAAGCATTAAAAATTAGCTTGCAGTTTTCCACGTAAAATGTCCCTCCTTCGATTGCCGGTAGTGTCATGGTTTCCTATTCAATATAACTTCCTTCTTAACATATACTTTACAAATACCTTTTGTACGTCTTACAGAATTAATAACTACATATAAGTTTCAAAGTCTGCTGAGCAAAATGTTTAGTCCACAAATTTTCCAGGCAAGAATCTCTCGTTCGATTCCTGGTGAGTCTGCTGACTTCCTGTTCAATATAACATTGTTCTTACACAGTGACTTTTATACCATTTATAGTTACACATAAGTAACAAGTTCGCACTGCAAGCAAAAAATTTAGCGTACGGTTTTCCAAGTGGGAAAATCCTCGTTCACGTCCCGCTGCGATAACAATCTAGACTACCTCGTATTACATTACACTATATCTTAGTGAATTTATAATTCTAATTTAGAACACCGAATAATATGGTTTCCAATGTCGGAAAATCTGCAATCAATTCCCGGTAAACACTTCCTTTCCCTTATACTACCGATAATTGAAAGTGATTTACAAGTATTTCGTTTACAATGTTGCTTCCTATATAAAAAGAAAAATGAACAAGTATAAAAACAAAAATGGAAATACTACAAAGTTAGTACCTACCAGCAAATGAGTTGTTATTTATATAAATGTAATAA
Organism: Thermobia domestica; assembly: GCF_964235325.1. Lineage (NCBI taxonomy): Eukaryota > Metazoa > Arthropoda > Insecta > Zygentoma > Lepismatidae > Thermobia > Thermobia domestica. The sequence goes on from NC_137467.1 coordinate 63,028,392, forward strand.
ACTCCAGAGCACCCTCCAAAATTTCAGAATCTTCTTTCCCCCTTCCAAGGACGGCAACCATGCTGAGAAAGCGATGTGAGATGTCATGCATATAAATGAAACAAAAATATATTAATTTCTTGTACGTGTGTGATCTGCATTTTTTTCTGAAGGCAAGTTCTCTTTCTCAAATTAGCTTTACGTGACATTCTCTTTCCATATAAAACGTCCGTACGCTTCGTAATTCATAGCTGCATATATTGTTATATTCTTCTGTGTCAGTTACATATACAACGTGGATCATTAATATGCATGAGAAATTATATGATTTATCCAAACTGTCATAAACGGACTGCCCGTGAATGTAATTACACCATATTAAAATATATATCGTTAAGATCTGTCAAAAAATCAAGAATCTCTACGGAATATGTCAGAATATGTCATTAGGAACTCTTGTAATATCAAAAATATCTACCCTTATGGATATTCAGTAGTGCCGATAATTGTATACCAATCTACTTACGTGTTAATCGCAGATTCACAATACACATCCGAAAACCGTGTGTTAGTCATCCTATAATGGCGCTAATCATAGGTAAAAATGACAGGAGAAGGCGAAATGTGTCCACTAGAGAAGCTTACTATGTATGGGTTTAATATTCAGTCGCTAGTCAACAACTAATTAAACAAGGAAATTAAATTCAATAGTGCTTAAAATAAGCAATTGCATTTTTCACGTCCATAAACACATTGAAAAATAAACCTTATGTAAGTGTTTATTATAAAGTAGTTTAAGCAAGGTAACCGAATAGATCGTGTATCCTTACCTCAGACGATACTGTTGACTAAAGGAATGAAATTATTCACCGTAATTGACTTAAAAGTGCTTTAGCATCTAATAATTGTTGAGTATATGTCCATACCGTTACCAATTGTGAATACCTGTTTGATTAATTTTATCCACAAAAGTTTCATTTGTGTTTAACTTTAACCCTTCATATATTCACCAATGGGATACAGAAAATCCTAAATCAAATATTTTTGTCACAATGTTTTCAAAACTCGGACCTCTCCTTTAAGGAACCATCAAAAGTTTATTGATACGCAAGAGGATTTTACCCGATTGAAAATCGATTTAGTCGTTTTCACAATTTAAATTGTTGCTAGAATGACTTCGTTCGTGTAGTTACCAAAAAGCATGAAATTGTATTTACGATAATGAATTTAAATAATAATGAATAATGAAATTAAACAATTGAGAAACTATCACATAAAGTACAGTTGAACTATCCTTGATGCCAGAGCAGATGCAGTAGGGATTACTGAGTGTAGTGATTCCGATGCTGGGGGACAAATATGCGACAGGGAAAAAAGATTGGCTGGTTATTGTAGCATGTGGTTCAACCATTACTAACGGATACAGAAAAAAACTGTAATCAACTTGAAAATAAAATTTGGGTATGATTTTCGCTTTGAAAAAAATTACATGAATACTTGTTCTACAAGTTGTTAATGAGGTATGCATTGTTTTTTTTTTACCTGCTAAATTATTATTTACAGAAGAAGTTAATATGCTTCCTGGTGTAGTCGCTGTCACTCTCGGCTTTAGTGCTAGCGACCCTGGGTTTTATTTCTGATGGGGACAATTGGTGGAAATTGGGGTAACGGCTTTTTTAAGCCAGGTATCCTCAGTAAGATTTTTCGTTGTTTTCTCATTCACAGCAACAGCTGCCAGAAAGTTACCTAACATACAGGTCCAAGCAGGGACGTAGTGTCCATTAAGGCTGTAAGGCTAATCCTACCCAATTATTTATACATCAGTCTAAAATAATGCTTTTGGACAGTGGTACAATGAATTTGGTTAATATAGACTTGTTATAATGCGCGTTTTTTAACATCAAGCGAGTTTAAGTGAAGCTTCTCCAAGAACGCATTGCAGGCTAAGGGCTGCTGGCCTTCCGCTTCTCTCATGGAATTATGAGAATGGGGCGGTGACAGTCACTTACCCGCCACCCTCAGCAGACGAAAACTTTATGCAATACACAACTTCAACGCGATGTAACGAAAGTGCACGAAGGGTCACGAAGATGACTAAAGGCTAGCCCTTCGAGTGTTCGGGAACACAAAGCGACAGACGCTTTCTTCTCACGAAACAGAAAACAAATACTATAAAAAATTTAGCAACTTGCAATCAGTAAAAACCGAACAACAAAAAAGAGAATAAAAATATGATATCATGAATAGTGCCTGATCCCGTACTGGTTTGTGTTATCGCAATGCAAAATTCTAATTTAACTTGCGGTAATTTGTATAGTACTTATAATTGATTGTCCTTTTTTTTGCGATCAGCAAGTTTGGCGAGGATCGATGGAATGAGTTCCAAGGTGAGGCAGTTTTCTAATTCTTTAAATAGTGCCATATAAAGAATAGCTATTTCCGTGAAAACATATATGAGCAAAATTGATTGTGCGCTTCAGCACTATTGTTTTTTTATTAGTATGCTGATGTTTGTTGATGTGGGTGAAGTTATAAAGTTTGCGTGTGTGATTTGGTGAATTTATACTTAAATATACAGTAGGTCTATATCCGTTTTACTTGTATATTTGTCAGTTTTGTGTGATATGCGTGTATATAGATTCATTAGTGAGGTGACATATGCAGATGTACTAAGGCATCGCGAAATTTAGTGGACGATCTCATTGAGAACGAAACGTATTTCACCCGCGTCACAACAGAGGAAAAAGGTGGAACAATAAAGAATGCACTTCATCTCTCTTGCTTGTGGTCAAAGATGAAAAGCAAGTAGGACATTTCCAGTTTAAGTTCTACTGTACAAAGTATGGTTAATTCGAAGAGCAGAGAAATAGGTAACCTTCAGTTCACTTTACACTAATAAGCACATACAAGGTTTCATGCGAGTCACAGTGATCGCAAGGGGACTGGGCCTCTCCTAGCTACAGTCCTAATTTCAGCCTACCCATTTCCAAAATTCACGCTACGTTACTGGGTCCTAGGCCTCTTTCTTCATTCCTCTTCCCTGAATACTGTACTCTCCTATGAATTTTATCCCCCATACGTGTCGGGCCTATGGACGGATCCCGGTAATGCTCAGAAATAACGCATTGAAAGAAAAGGCTAACATCGCCACAATTACAATTGTTTCAAACGAGAGAATAGCGTTTTGTACCTATGCATAAGGAGAGTGATGATTGGGAGATTTCTTCGAATTTTGTTGAAACTGTCAGTTGATCCAATTCTGTGTAGCAAGATAATCCTGAAAGAAGAAACATTTAGTGATGCAGGTTATTGACTGGATTTTGAAAGTTCTTGAAACCAGTGAGTAACATCTGAAGTACGATTGAAGAACTTCCAGCTGCCAATATGTGTTACATGTGAAATAAAAATCATTTTATGGGGAATTCACCACCGGACCACATCTACTTCAACAGAAAAAAATTATTGAAAGTGTTGCTCGAATACCGTCCGGGAATACAGAGAATAAGTGATCTGATCACATTACTGAATGATTTATAATGGAACTTGAGATCGATCGGTTAATCCAAACTTACTCTTCATGTGCAACCATACAAACCTCCGTGTAATATTTGTAAACCATGAAATAAGAAACGTACAGCCTTAGAAGGAAACTTCCAATTTTTTAACATTAGCGGAAGAAAATTTCTTTTGTAGGTGAATGTCATCTCCAAACAGATAAGAAAATGACTAATGAATCATACGACCCTATGGAAACAAACACCTTTTTTTTTTTTTTTTGCAGGCGATGTTTCAGCAAGTTAGAACGAACTCAAATCATAGAGAAATACAACAAAGCACTTCTTTTGTCGTAAGTACTTCATGCTGTGCTAGAAGGATAAAAAGAGAAAATTAGCCCATTCACAATACTGGTTTCGAAAAATTAATAGCTTGGCAGGAAGTAAAGTCCCTGATAAAGTAAAAATTTGGAATTAGAGTGCATGTACTGTATGGAAAATGAAGTAAGCGCAATTACTCAGGAGATTCTATATTGTTTGGGGTTCACATAATCAAAATTTGGGTCAATTAACAGGACAGGTTTATTATATAACTACTGCCCTTGTGATACGTATAAAGTAACTCACGAAACTTCGACGAAGACCATCAATGCCAAAAAATATATTGCAACCCGATTACAAGGTTAAAGGAAAGATACAGTGCCTTTAGATATTGAATTATTTCAATTACTACCTGGTATAATAATTCAGTCCAGAGGAAATTTCTTTATAAAATATGAATGCAGAAGAGGCGATACATTCGACATTTCCATTTCCAAATGTGTCAGATATACAGTCTCAAGCCTGCCATCAAAGAATGAGAATTACCATATCAGAATTATCCTGTCATAGAAGGATCGTAACAGTGAACATACATCTCAAAGAAATCGGAAAGGTGGTTTAAATAGAGAAAAAATGTTGAACGTTTTATGTGTCAACGGCAATGATTTTAAAGATTACTATTCGTGGTTAATCGAGGGACGTGAGCGACAAGAAAGTTATCTTTAAAGGAGATGTCGAGAAACAGATATATCAAGGTTCAGGAGTGAAAACAATGGGAGTTTTTGTGAAATGTTCTAATCTTGGGCGAGATACCTGGACATACACAATCCAAATTGAAAAGAAAGAATATTGTGAGGTAGAAATGAAACTATTTGTAAATTTCACGCTGACTATATGTAAAGTCGACAAGAAAACTAAGTTAATTTCTTTTATTCGTTATGTAGAATAACTAGTGATTTAATTGTGTAGCGTATGATCCCGAAATTGAGGCAATAAGAATCCATTACAACTGTTGGGCAATTTAAGAACATTATTTGAACTCTTTAAATAGGCAATTCGCAATTATTGTTATCACTTGATCGAAAAGTTGATAGAAGAGCATTATTCACGAACGTGAAATAATTTTGGTATTTTTTTTCTGTCAGTGGTATCTATTTGGTTTAAAATTGCCTTTATATCGATGCATCTTTTTTATGTATTCATTAAAGGAATAGAATCTGCGCTGTCTGTTGAGAATATTACACCAGTCGTAATATTTTCTTAGTTATCTACAGCATAGCCTCGTTAGCATACTAATTAAAGTCCATCTTACGTTAGGGTTTGCTAGACACCAGAAATTACATTTAATTTGATAGTATAAATAAACGTATCGGCAATTACGTGTTTTATAATGTCCTCACATTTTTTTTCTCCAATTATGTGTTTTCTAATATCTTCTCAAGAGAAATTAATTTCCTCCAGTTTATCTTATGTTTTTTTTTTTAATTATGAACTATTTTATTAGTAAATATCTTTGATTGCAAAATAATTCTTCAATGTTTAGTTATTGTCAATCATGTCCTAGAGAAATAGGTTTGTAATACGTGGAAACGAATATTTGTCGAATTCAAGATTTACTAATATTTTACCTGTGAATTTCAAAGGAACCATGAATACTCTTTATAAATTCCCTTCAAATAATTAACGAGAGATCCATAGAAAATTCTGGGTTTGTCTTTGTCGCACAACGGTAATAAAACATAATAGCAGATAACTTTTTATATAGGTGGTAAATCTTTATTTATAAACAATATCGTCGTTATTAAAAGCAGAGATCAGTGGATCGGCTTTAGATTATTATTCGGATGTATTTTCGTTATTTAATTATTCAGGATTAAAACGTAGGAAAAAATAATGGCATGTTGTTTCTAGCTTATTCCTAAAAGTTTGATCCCCCTTTACGAGTCCCTGCGTCGGTCGAGTGATTTTGTAATACTATCAGTATTAAGATCGTAACATCAATATTTGTATTCGTAAATTATGCAAAATTCAAATATAAACCTATCACTGGTAACATTAAACATAACTAATGAAATTTATTTAAGTTAGTGCAAAGGGTGTATAAGAAGTATTCTCCCTGACATAGATCTATCATTTTTCAACATAGTCCTCCCTCACTGTAATGAATTTCTCACACCTATTTCCGAGAGCACGAATACATGGTTCAAAAAAAAAAAAAAAAAAAAGCTTGATGGCAGTGCTAAAAGCCATTCCCGTACACCCTACATAACATGCTCATCGTTGACTAACTTTGTCTCTCGCAAGTGCTGCTTCAGGTTGGGGTACAAGTGAAAATCACTTGTGGCAAGATCTCGAAAGTAGGGAGAGTGTTAAGTATTTCAAACCCGGCATCACCAATAGTGGCAGCGGTAAGGTGCTTTCTGTGAGCAGGAGTATTGTTCTGTAGCAGCTGAACTTCCCTTTGTAGCATCCCTCTGGGTTTCTCCATGGTTGCCTCCCTAACTTTTAGAATCAATTGTGGGTAATAGTCACCTGTAATTGTCTTTTCTTCCTGGAAATGATCAATAAACAATACATACTGACTCTCCCAAAAAATCGTGACCATAAGCTTGCCAGCTAGTGGCAATTCTTTGGATTTCTTGGGGAATGGAAAATAATAGTGGTGTGACTGTATACTAAAACTAACTAACTCTATGGCCTATGGAACTCGGAGGCTTTAATGCCGCTTTCAAAACGCTCTCCTTTGACTTCTATCCTTAGCCAACTGGATCGAGTTTTTACTTTGTATTTCTTTTTCTGCGAGAGCAATCTTGATATTGTCTTCCCCTGTGTACCTACGTCTTCCTAATGGCCGTTTTCCAATTTGTCTTCCAGTTAAAACTTTGAAAGTGTTCTTACTTGCATCCTAGCTACATGCCCTGCCCTAAGCCTCCTAGACTTGATGACCGTAACAGTTCGGCAAACCGTATAAATTATGCAGTTCCTCGTTATGAAGTTTCCGCCATTCGCTATTCCCGTTCCTCTTGGGCCCGAATATTCGTCTCAGGATCTTGTTCTAGAATAGTTTGTCTATGTTCTTTCCTCAGAGTATGCGATCATGTTCCGCAACCATACAGAACAATAGGCATGGTTATCGTTTTATATACTTTAAGCTTCATATTCCTCGACAAAATTTGCAAAGACAAGAGATTTTGAACTGAATAATAACATGAATTCCCTGCTTTTAATCGATATTTGATTTCTTCGTGAATGTGGTTTTCGTCTGTTAATATTGATCCTAGATATTTGAAAGTATCTACTTTATCAGAAGTATTATTTAATATTTTAACACATCCATAATTAGCCGTATTAGGTCCAGACGAACTTTTATGTATTTAGTTTTCTCTGCATTTATTGTAAGCCCATGTCCCTACAAGCGTTTAATATGACCTCTGCATTTCTTTTTATTGTTTTAGCATCCCCTATTAAATTTACATCAGCATACGCCATAACTTGGTGGACACCAACTCCACTCCTGGTTGCCATTTTTAATTTTCATTATAACGTATTCCAGAACAATGTTGAATAATAATGGCGACAAGGCATCTCCTTGTTTCAGGCCATTCTTGACGCGAAAGCTCTTGGATAAAATGTTTCCCACCCGGACTTTACTTTGGTATTCATTTAAACATATCTTAATTAATCTAATTAGGTTTTTCCGTATCCCAAATTCTGTAAGAATGTTGTATAATGTTTCCCTCCTAACCGAGTCGTATGCCTTTCTAAAATCAATAAATAGTTGATGTACGGAGATATTTTATTCCCAGTTGTTTTCGAGTATTTGGCGAATGGTAAATATTTGTTCGATAGTTGATCGATTTCGACTAAATCCGCACTGATTATCTCCAATAATTTAATCTGCGTATGGGGTTAGTCTTGCTAATAGAATGATTGAAATGATTTTGTAGGATGTTGACGGAAGCGAAATGCCTCGATAATTATTACAGTTAGTTTTGTCGCCTTTCTTGTGAATTGGAGCAATAATTGATTCTTTCCACTCTTGTGGCAATTCTTTATTGTTCCAGATAGGGAATGAGTGTGTAAATCTTGTTCCACGATTTTTCGACTCCAGCTAAAATTAACTCAGCCGGAATTTCGTCTACACCCAGAGATTTGTTTCTTTAATTTCTTTATAGTTATTTCAACTTCTGTTCAGTTACGCTCTGGAATATACGGTTCTGCAATGTGTATCTCCCTTTCTCCGCACACATTAGCTTTTAGCTGCGTGTTAAGCAAATCGTCAAAGAAATCTTTCCATCTATTTAAAATGCTGTGTTAGTGACAACTGATCCTTCAACATTTTTAATATATAAGCAAGAGGTTGATAGCCTTTGTTAAATTCGTTGATCCCCTTATACATTTCCCGAATGTTTTTCTTTTAACTATTATCTTCAAGTTTCTTAATTTTAGCTTTAAATAAAATCGCGTTTTTTTTTTTTTTTTTTTTTTTTTTTTTGTTGTTGTAAAAGTTCTGGAAGTTTCCAGCCTGATGTTTACGAAATTTTGTGTAGTTATTTCATTCGGATTTTCTAACCAATGCAATTTTGCCTGTTTTCTCTGCTAGCGGAGTGCATTCCTGGTCGAACCATTGTTTGTTCCTACGTATTTCCGCGTGTCCCAGTTTTTATTTTGCTAAAATTTTAATGTTATCTCTAATTTCAATCCAAGTATTCTCAACACTAGTGCACTTCAAGTCTTCTAAAGCCGAGAATCTATTCAAAACTTTAATATGGTATTCCTCTCTTACCTGGCTTTATTCTAGTTTCTTTAAATTAAATATCTCCGTTTGAATACATTGACTGTTTCCTTTATTCAACGATGGTCTCTCTCTTATTATCGCTGCTACCAGGTAGTGATCAGTGTAACAATGAGCTCCTCTAAAGGACTGAACATCAATTATACTAGATTGTCTTCTTCTGTCTACTAAAACGTTATCAATTTGTTTGCTTTTTTGTCTGGTGTAGTCCAACTGTATTTATGAATATCGCGATGTGGGAATTTTGTACTCCTCACGATAAGGTTTTTGGATATTGCAAAGTTCACGAGTCTAACACCCTTGCCGTTCCTTCCCTTGTGCAGACTTTCGTTCTCTATAATCGGTTTTTATTGTATCCTCTTGTCCTACCTTCTCATTGAAATCCCACAATATAATTTTCATATGGTATCGCGGGAGTTGGTCAAATATCCGTTCCATTTCTCCCGTAAAGACTGTCTTTTATATCGTCATCTTTATCTTCTGTTGAGGATTGTACATTTAAAACAATAATATCACACCACCGTTCCTTAACAGTAACAAAAGAAAGTCTGTCGGTAACAAATTCAACCTGCTTAATTGCTGATATTCGTTTCAGAACAAAAAACCCTGTTCCCATTTGGTATTTTTCTTATGTCCTTCCCCGTAAAAGAACGTAAAATTTCCGGAATCCACAGTTCCATTTCCTTCCCACCTAACTTCCTGAACTCCTAGGTCCAACTTATATTTGCTGAATTCACTCGTTACGGATTTTAACGCACTTACCCTATAAAACCTGATATTCCATGTTCCAAGTCTCATGTCCATTTTTTCCTGAGGTCGTGCCAAGTTATCAGTCCTTGTCTGAGGCTTCGGTGAATATTTCTGTGTAAGTTTTTTTTTTAATTGCATGATGAAGTTGTTAGCCTTACCCAAACCCCGAAACTGCAGGACCACTCCTTGTAATCTGTCCGCGACTGCTTATTCAGTATATTCGCAGCTAACCTCTGTGTCTAGAGGCCTTCTCCTCGATCTGCAACCTGAGGACGCGCCATGCCGTAGTGACAGGAACCCACCTTACATGGATTGCATACTTCATTCTTGCATTCTGGATCTTAACTATGTACATAGGTTTCATCTGCAGTCACATTTCTAGCAAGAAACTTACTCGTTTGGTTCTTAAAGAAGGCTAAATCTCTCCCTTAATAACGGACTTGTTCACGCTTTTGATCAATGGTTAACATTTATGGTTTCCATCTGGCTGATAGCCACCTCTAAGTGTTGGTCAGCTCGCGCTAAGTACACTTCGTGGTGGGGCGTAAAATCGAACGATTTCTTTTAATTTTTTCAGGTGTTGGTGTAACAATGTCTATTGAACCGAGTGACAAGCTAGACACATCAAGTAACCTCCGCACAATAAGTCGTCTGTCAGCCATTAAGAGGTCGTGAATCATGTTTATTTTCTAGTGTACACACTTTACCGGTAACCTTGCATCTGGTTGATGTTAACAACTCTCCCTGCCACAACGGTGGTCACCTTACCAGTTATTGATGATTTTGTACGTACAGGCGCCATCAGCTATATATTCACCATGTCTTCATGAATCTGCTTGAGTGTTAATCCCTTCCCTGGAGGTACCTAATGACAGCTCTTTGTTAGATTTATCTATTTTCTCTATCGTTGCTTACCTTGACCAGAAGAACAAAGCAGATTATACACCCGACATGCCTGAAATTTTGTCCCAAAATTTCAAAGGATATATTATGCTGCATATACAATTTCATCTAATTTGGATAATGTCTTCTATATCAGGGACAATGATTCCTGAACATCCCTCATATGCTTATTGATAGTATTACCAATTGCTACTGCTTGTTGCTTGCTTGCTGCTTCATTTTTGTTTGAGTATGATCACCCTAATTTGAGAGTTCTGTACTGCTGTAATGCTTTTTCTCGTTTTTCCAGGAGTTGTGAACAGAAGTCGTCAGAGAATAATAATAAGAAGTTACATATGGATGAACAGTTGGTTAGGATAAAATGCGTAAAATTGTCTTCAGTCCGGAGACGCAAGCACCGTAGTAGTAGTAACAAGATTGATTATGGCAAAAATAATCAGAAATTTACTGATATTAAAGCTGTGTTAGATATTCTAGGTAATGTAATTAGATGCATTTTATGTGGTAGAAGTTTCAGAAACATGACTGTAGTTCATAAACATATGAAATTGCATTGCATTCATTTGTGCGCAGTGTGTGGTAACTTCTATATTAATGAAGATGATCTAAAGAACCATATTTTATATCATTGCAAATATAATCCCTTCACATGTTTAGCATGTGGTAAAGGATTCCGAAATAGACGAAAGGTAAGAATTCATTTTAGAGTGCATACTGGTTATAAACCGTTTTCTTGTAAAATTTGTGGACAAAGTTTCAATCAGAAGAGCGCCCTTAAAAGACACGTGAATATTCACACCGGTGTAAAAGACTTTGTTTGTAAGGAATGTGGAAAGTGTTTTGCAGAGAAAGGAAATCTAAAAGTTCATCTTCGTACTCACTATGGAGTAAAGCCTTTTACTTGTAGTGAATGTGACAAAAAATTTTCAGATAGCAGTGCGTTCAATAGACATACAACTACTCATAGTAAAATGAAACCACATAAATGTTCCAATTGCCCACAGTCATTTGCAGATTATGCTGCTTTACTCAGGCATAAAGAAAGTCATGAAAAACATAAGTATATTTGTGATAAATGTGGCAAATGCTTTCCTGTGAGGACGGGGTTTTTATCACATTTGCGTATGCATAAAGCACAGAAGTCTTACGTATGTGAGATTTGCAGCAAAGTATTTGCAAGGAAAGAATATTTGTCAAGACACTTAGAAACTCATGATTCATTATATAACTGTTGGTGTGATATTTGTGGTGCATGTATTTCGACCAAAAGCAACCTTATGACTCATATGAAAAGACATCTGAATAACGTACCTACTTGTCCTATTTGTAAAAAAACTCTGAAGCAGGGATCTCTCAAGGAGCACATGTTAATACACAATCAAAACCGTGATCATTTTCTGTGTAACTATTGTGGTATACGATATGCATACAAACAGAATTTGAAATATCACATATTTAATTCGCATATGAAATCAAATATATAATCATATGCAATTACTTCATTGTTTAATTCTTCTCTGAATATACACAAGAAGATTAAATTACATATGATGAACAGCTGGAGGTATAGTATTTAACTGCATTATTCATTTAATATTACAAACAGTCTTACTGCCAATATGCAATCTGATGAAATGTGGTTCTTCAGATGTGTATAATAAAATGAAATAAATAAATAAACAAATAAAAGCTACTGATCTGTATGTGCATTTAGTTATAAATGTCAGAATTTTCAGGCCTAAACTATTTATTGGCATCCCTGTTGAGGACTAAATCGAATTGTAACATTGAAAATAAAGTTTTTTATTGCATGATGTAGTTAACAATAAGATGTAAAAATATTTCACTTATACACTTTGTCCATACTCGCTTCTTAGTTTTCCTTTCACGCGAAAGTACTACAGTTAATTCCCGTGAAGGGATAGAATATTAATATATATGGTATCAAACTTCAGAGGGAGTATGTAGAATAACTAAAATCTCATCATTCCACGTTACTCTCTGGGCTGGATTGTAAACTCTTCAGCCACCCTGTACCCAGTAGTAGCACCAACTTCAATATTTTGGAATAAAGAGAAATGTTACTCTAAGAAAAATGTTACTGAGAAGACACCAATATATGCATACTAATAAAGAGTATACAAAAATACATGTCTACATAATAAGGTCAACACTTGAAGATCTTGCTTCATATAAGAATTCCATAATAACTGAATTTCATACTAGAAGCACATATGAAATTATAAACTGTCAACTTGTGCTTTCTACAAATGTAGACATGGTTGTCTTAGGGAGCTACCAAATTGAGTAGATGTGAACTGCTTCAGTTTGGCTATTCCGTTAATATTTTTTGCTGTTTACACTGGTGCTAAGACGGAGTATTGAATACATACGGCATATGCAGAATCATTTTGACATATGATTAGTGTCATACTAAAGGCCTGACTACTACAGGAAATATGTTAGTCGAACTCTTTAGTGTGGCAATAATCACACATCAGAATGATTCTGCATAAGGCACATAAAGTTTTCTTTTGTAATGTTGAATTTACGCTATCTATGTGACAAAACAGCTTCATGAGCTATGCAAGATGAAAAAAGAAATCGAGCGAGTGCATCTGAACCAGGAAGCATGTGCTTCGGCACCAGTGTCTTACGTGACAAGAAGTCATAAAAATTGCTCTGATAAGAAGTCAGTAAGCCCATGGTAATTAAGGTAACACGACTGAGGAGAAACATGTCGTACTATCATTATTGTTGGATGGAACGGTCATAAATCAATCGACTTATCATTTTCACGTTGCAGTTATGAATGAAAGCCAGTCTCCTAAGGGAATATTTTACAAAAGCAAGTATTTCCCTAACCAGGTTGACAACATTTCTACAGCCTGTCACACTTCGCAAAATATCTTGAACAATCAAGCTAAGAGAGTGGACAAAGAAATGTATATAAAGCAGAGATTTTCGGACAGGGGGGTCAAGAAAATTAGCCTGCTTTTATGTAATCTTTGCCTTGTTGGAATTCAGATTAATTAAAACTCCAATGTATATACATATTATATGTTGCATATATTCTAGGATATTATTATTATTATGAGAATAAAACGGGAAGTATTGGTGCTCTGGTAGACTGAGAAAATATTTAATGTTTTCCGTAATTTTTGAGAAACAAGTCATGTCTTTTTTAGTAGCGTTTTTCCATTTCAAGTACTATTATTACTGTAAAACTCTACAAAAACCAACAAAGACGATATTAAATTTGATGACTACATAGATTTAAAAAAATTAATCTACTGTATATACATTGCACACCAAGATTGTAGAGAATGCTTCAAAAATTCTGTAGCACGGAGGTTTCCCGGAGTGATCTTTTAAAATATAGTTATCCTTTTCCTGTCTTATTATTTAAAAAGTCAATATGACCTGAACTTCCAGACAAAATACATTTTATTCATATAAGAACAATATAAGCTTTATATATGTATATATATTACCAATAGCAGGTGATACCACGTTCAGGATTATCATGATGAAAGATCACTATTAGTCTGCCAACGTACTCATGTTTCTAACAACTACGATCACAATTTCAGCATGTCACCCACACAACTAGATTGTTTATTAAATTTGATTTTAAGTTCAAATTTTTATCCTTTATATTTCATTATACGAATAACAGTAAATGAAGTATTAATGCCGAAATTGTTTACATCTTGCACGTTTGTTTGTTATATCACTTTTCAAACGCATGTGGTTAATTAAAGAAATCACTAAACCTTCTTCATATAAAATACTCTAACAAACATTACTTTCCCTACTTTAAAAGAACAAGATTCGCATAGCACACAAATAACCCATCATTACTTATTTTATATGTGTTACTTTTTGAACAAAATTTGTACATGTCTTGGTTGTTTCCCAAACGCATCCACCACATCAGAAAAATTCAGTTTGTTTTGTACAATTTCTGGATGAAGATTTATCATGCATAATCCCGTCTGTCTTTCTTTCAGAATGGTGGATATTAACAAAAATTTTAACACAAATTAATGTTTTGAAACTTCCTTGTAGCAGGAAGTGTGATCACTGGCGGATTAAACCAAACGTCTTGGGGGGGCTCTTTGTTGTGGAGTGGAATATGTTCCCACAAATTACCCACCCCCAAAAAAAGAAAGGTAAAACGGATTCAGGAAAAGAGGGTAAAATATATAATTGCTACGGTATTTTCACCACAATGCCCCCTCCCCCAAAACGATATTCTGTCTACGGGCCTGGTCGTGACTATGCCATACTAATGATTTCGCTAGAAAAATATCAGGTTAAACATTTCTTAGAATGATCATAATGTTTCTGTATTTTAGTAAAATGAATTACACAAAAAGACAAAAGAACTTACGACAAGTTACAACGCAAAACTCGCTCTTTGGTGAATACCACCCAAGGCGTACATGTCGATATAATATTGTCGCGATCTACGACAATGTTCCTGTGACATTCAAAAGTGCTAGTCCTCCTACTTTCTCCATTCCACCATTTCATTCATTGCTAATCAGCACCGTCTCCTTTAGCCTAGCCCGCATAACCATGGGACGTAAAACTCAAAAATTTCATCTTCATTTTTTCCATTCAGCCGCTTTTCGCCAGAACGAGATCGCAACCACGTTTTCAGTCGGTGCAATGTGGATTAAGATCGTTCTGCACTGGCCACACTCGAATGCAGGGTTACGAGTATGCACAGCAGTTTTCGAATAATCACGCGAAGATCTTCGTCACTGGTGGCCAAGGCTTCCAACGCAGTCCGTGATAGAGTTTCACCTTCCTCTTTAATTCTCTTCCATTTAGAAGTACAGATTGAAAAAATCAGAACTAAGGAGGGAAAACAGCATGTTTTCTTCAGTTCCGATAGTTTTAGAACGCGGAGGTGTTGCTCAGAATTTCGTCAGTTGCACGTGTTGGCAAAAGAATGTTGAGTCCATATACGTTTAAAACTTCCGGCGCAAGACGCATTTGAGGTATTCTACGACCGACTCTATTAACGGAATGTAGACAGTTCTTCAGTAGTAAGATGTCGTGTCATCTGCCCTGAAGTGAGTACGATGTGTTTGTTTTGGGTGAGATGAGGAGTTCGAATCTGCACGTCGACACTGGCAGCGATTCCGGATATTGCTTCGAAAATTGCCTTGAATTCTTCTTTGCTGTTTGAACACTTCTTGTTTAATGCTGTGATAGTGTCCTGAATGACATCTGACGCTGCGTTCATGTCTAAATATGTATTCTGCAAAAGCCGATTAAGGAGAGAGTTATCGTGAGAATATCCTGAAGACAAGTAATAGTTACGATAAACTCGCTGTCGTGCATGGCAGAAGAAAGTGCCCGTGCTTTGGCCGTATCTAACTTGGATCACTTGGAACAAACTGTAGAGCCTCACTAATTTCTTGAAATTTTAAGTGAAATTGTAACACCATGTCGTTCCGTTCAACCCATCTCGTTTCACAAAATGTCTCTAATTGGCTACCAAGCGTAAGCTTAAGGGCAGTATTACGTTTTGACGATGCGGTGGAAAACACAATGATCTCTTTCATTGCTCCCAGACATTTCCTCACGTACTATACTGACGATGACCTGAAGATGGACAACTTGAGGCTGTGATTGCAATATGAACAGTACAGTGCATTTGAAGCCTATTTCTGGATCTCCTGCACTGTCCCGCGACTTTGAGAGGTCATGACGGTGCAACCATCTGTACCAATACCAACGCAGTTTTTCGGGTCGAGTAAGAAATCTCGTTGCAAAGATAGAGCAATTTTTCCAATTTTCCCTCCAGTCAGTGAGAATTCGGGTTAGCTCGAACCAATGTCCTCACGTTTGAGCTCCGTTGATCGAGGATCAATGAAACTGAAGCAGTCTTCTCTTATTTCACCCATGTGTTCGTACCTTAGAATCAAGGACAGCCGAGATGTGTGCGAAACGTCCGTAGTCTCATCAATCATAATAGAATAAAACTGACCCTCCCGCACTCGATTGACAATATTATAGACGTGATTTCTCAACCACAACCCTCGATGAGGACATTTTGTGTGGTTTTATTGGCAAAAATTGCCCTTTTCGATGCTTTCTTCCAGTGATTCTTTAAGACATCGTTACCACAAGTCATTCTAAATTTGCCCAATTCTCGAAAATTGCCCTCGCTGAACTTAGTTTCTACACCGTCACCATCTGAGGTCCAATTATCCGCACAAGCATCTTCCCTGTGCCCTTGAAAAGCAATGCCTTCCTTCCAAGGAATATCACATTCTACAACATTAATTTCAGTTTGTCGCGATTTAGGATTACTTGTCTTCTTGACGAGTTGATTTGATTCTCGACTGGTTTCACTGGTTCCCAGTAGTTTTTCAGAAACGTTTTTCCAACCTCAACAGCGTTAATGTACTATTATGCCTTGTTGTGAGTTTCTAAAATACCGTAGAAAGTAGCGAATTTCTTCAAAGGTTTAGTCACAAGAGTTTGGAGAGGCATATTTATTCGATAGCCCCCAACCAAACCCGTTGCAAATAATGAGCAATATTTACAAAAAAAGGACCCCTCTCATGGGAAAGAACCAGCCATGGATAGTTTTCCTGATGTTATGGCCTCAAGTAAAATCGTCCTTCTTCCTGAAATTTATCTGATATTATGACTCGAGTTATCGTTGGCGTAAACGCGGCATGCTGGACAGGCAGCTTTTAAATATAATTTAAAGAATTAACCCTCTTTTGAAATAACGCAAGAACAATCCCAAACTTTCGTTCGTGTGGCGGTAAGCTACAAGCAGCAGTGTGTGTAATTTAATATTTTGGAGGGCTCTTGGGGGGGCGATCGCCCCCGTTTAATCCACCCCTGAGTGTGATAGAAATTTGTATTACCTTCTTCGTTGCTGGGTAAAATGTATATTAGTCCATCAAGTTAAAAAGAGTGAGTTTTTCCATTTTGGCAGTGTCCAGATTTTTTATGCCTCCATAAATCAATGAAGCATTCTGCCTCAGAAATAAAGTTTTTATATATATATTTTCGGCTTACTTCTTTCACCTGTAAGGATTGAGGCTTCGTATCACGCATGGATGAAATACGAACAGAGAGAAACTCGGACTATTATCAGGACTGTAAAAAAAATCGATGTATGGGACAAAAATTGCTCTGCGATAATATTCTTCTTTACAGGTAGAAGGAGGATTAGCACGATGAACTTGTCGAGACGAAGTTCTTGGAACTGTTCAGTGAACATCATGTTCATTCTTGCACTTTTCAAAAAGCTCTTCGAAAGTTGGTTGTGCGTTTTCTCTCTGAGTTTTAAAGATACCAATCAATTCACTCATTTGTTGCTGCCATTAAGTTTAATTGGATTCCTTGCAACATTTGCGCCAGTGACACAAGATAGGAATAATAATGACATATAATTACCAAATAAACTATGAAACTACCTGTAGTTTCTGTACAGAAAAGGCAACAAGCATTGTTTCTTATATGTAAAACAGCGGAGTTTACAGATATTTCTTCTAATGCACGCATTACTTGTATGAAATGTTCAGAAAATGTTCTTATATTATCGTTTCTGAACATCGTTAGAAGTTCATCGAGTATCTGAAAGGAGTGGGATGCTAGGAATATGTTTTCTTCTCAACGGGCTTTCACGAAAGAAAGTAATGATTTCTTTAACAGTGTCGACGGTGTTGCATATGTCGGAAACGGAACACAATTTAACAAGGTTTAGTTTATGTGAAACGCAGTATTAAAAAAATGCTTTTGAGCACTATTTCCTGATAACTCTTTACACCTCATTACTACACTGCCATTGTAGAACAGGCAGGATTTATTGACATGATATGCACGAAATGGATGACTGTAGATGTAATATGTTTATATAGACAGAAGAATAAATCAACGACAACAGGATACGCTTTAGGTGATTTCGAAGGATAAAGAAAATGGTTAGTAGTTATTAGTAGATATGTTTATTGGGCAAATCTTTAGTTTAGGCAAGGCAGTGACAGGAACTGATTGCATTAAGTACAAGGGCAATATTGTAGTAAATTAAAGAACCCTTATTACTGCCATTTTAAGGTCGTACATAGTCTATGAATAATCCCTAGCAACAGAAAGGAACCAATGAGACCTGTGATTAATACTAATAGTGACGGGATATCACTGCCTTGCCCAAAGTAAAGAGTTACCGTTTATTGTAATAACTTGCTAATCTAAAGATAGATTAATGAATTAGGGCTAAAGTGATTTTTTTCGCTTTACCCTACGCAAGTTTCACATATTGTGTGCTTGTGTTCTGGACAGCAAGGAATGAGGCAACACTTGCATCTTGTCTTCATCTTCCCATCCAAGGAATATTGACTAAGTTAGCAACGCATTTTTTCTGCTTCTCTTGACTCCCAGTTTAAGCAGATTCAGCTCGTGATTTTGGAATTTCTACCCTCAGAGATTTAAGTGATAGACGAACTTAAGAGTGCAAGACTCGTGGGTTCTGTAGTCTTCCTTGAGCCTTGCCCAACTCTCTTCCAAGTTGTTTTCAGAAATAGGCGGTGCCTGTGTCGCTTTCCAAATTCCCGATCTGGAAATTACAGAATCCAAATTATGTATGCTGCTAACGCTCCATAGTCCAGCATGTTCAACTATAATATCATAGGCCAGCAACAAATCTTTCGTATACATGAACACAACTTACATAAGTGGTCAACGTTGTCTACAGCTGATTTTGTAGCATTCTAATGAATAATAATCTCGGGTTTCTTGTCTTTCGTTTTATTTATCGCTTTGTCGTTATGCATGGAAGAGAGTAAAACAACTGCCCTTCTTTGTTTAGGAACATAACTAACCAGGGGAAGTTCAGAATCGAAACAAAAGCTTTTCAGCCTGCAATAAGAACGCTATAAAATAAAATTTTCCATTTGGAAATACAAAGTCGGGACTTGAATATCACCTTAAAAAAATTATTCGAATAGAATGAAATATAAATTTTAATGTGTTTAACATGCTGAGAACACAGGTCTAAATGGTTTTCATTTTTTTCTATTCCTATTTGCAGGGAGCACATGGTGCCTATTCCCCCATAAAATTCTAGGGCCCGGGTCTTGGGTCTAGCTGAGAAGGAGTTGAGTGATTGGAACGAAACTCGCAGGATTCACAGGTCTTCAAATGCAGAAAAATAACATTTTTCAATTTCCATATACAAAGGTGGGACGGGGAGCATTACCCTGAAAATATTCAAATAGGAAAGAACTTACAAATTTTGATCTGCGTAACATCCTGAGAACAAAATAATTCTTAATATTTTCTATTCCTATTTGGAGAGAGCAGAATGGTGCATATTCCTCCATAAAATCCTATGATTCAGCTTTTGTCTCATTTGAAGAATTTTTGAAGATTAGGCCTTCGTCTTCTCTTTGTGCAAATGGAAAATTTTATTTTTTCGTGTCTTTGTTGTAGGCTGAAGAGTTATGAATCTTGCAAATTTCGTTCTATTCGCGCAACTCCTTCAAGGCTAGACCCAAGAGACAAACCATAGGATTGTATGGAGGAATATTATCCTTCTGCTCCTTCCAAAAAGGAACATAAAAGCATTTAGAAATTCTTTGTCCTCAGGACGTTGCTTGAATAAAAATTTGTACGTTTTGTCCCATTTGGAAAATTTTCGAACCATAGGATTCTATGAAGAAATATGTCCCCTCTGCTCCATGTGCTCAGGCAGGCCCGTGCTGGTGGTACAAGTTTTTAGTAATAAATTCTTATAGTTTTATTGGTAAAGAACCCGTGAAAGGTGCAGTGCGCCCTTTACATTAGGCGCCCTTGCGAAACCACATCAAATATGAACGATTTTATTCACTCTTCTGTATACCACAGTTCTGTACAATAAATACATACTGTTACTGTTGGCGAAGAACTCGTGAAAGGTACAATGTGCCCTTTACATAAGGCGCCCTACGAAACATCACATTATAGATAAGTGGTTTTAGTTATCTTGTATACCAGCTTTGTATAATAAATTCGAATACTGACTGGTAGTACAGAACTTGTGAAGAATACAAGGCGCCCTTTACATAAGATGCCCTGCGAAATATCACATTGTTTTTTTTTTTAATTTTATTCTTCTGTATTTCAGTTTTGCATTATGAATTCATACAGTTGCTATTGGCAGAAAACAGGTAAAGAGTATAATCACTTACAAAAATATTATAAAGTTATATATCTATAAAACGAAACAATATGATACATCAAGAATAGTCCGGGAGTTAAACGTACGATGCATTTATGTAATACTACACTGACACTAGTCTCTAATTTACGATCTTTACGGCATCGAAGCTTTCACAGTCTTAATATGCATCCATATATCCGAGCATATTGATTGTTCCTGTGTGTTTTAAAGTAGTGTTCGGATAATCAGTACCTGTTGTATTTCTGAAATATAACTGTATTCATTTCCATAAAATGTGGTCTTTCTGTCACCACGGCACGGCGTGTCTTCAGGTTGTGGATCGAGGAGAACGCTTATGGGATATAGAGGTTAGCTGCGAATATACTGAGTAAGCAGTCGCGGACAGACAAGGGGTGATAATCCAACTTGAGAATTTACTGTGAGGCTAACAACCTCATTCTGTAAAAAAAAAAAAAAAAAAAAAAAAGATTGTTCAGATAAATTCGCAGAATCCTCGGATCAGAACTGATAACTTGGCACGAACTCCGCAAAGTAAAATCGACATGAGATTTGGAACATGAAATATAAGAAGTCTCTTTAGGACAGGCGCGTTAAAATTCATAAAAATGAGTTTAGAAATAGAGGTTGGAACTAGTTGGATAGCAGGAAGTTAAATGAGAAGGAAGTGGAGGAGTCAAGTCGGGAAATTTTACGTTCTTTTACGGGGAACAAATTAAAAATTACCAACTAGAAACGGCTTTCCATTCACAAACGAATACATAATATCAGCAATTACAAAGATTGAATTTGTTAATGACAAATTTTCTTTTACATCTCTTAAGGGTCGGTGGTGTAACATTATTGTTTTAAATGCACATGCCCCAACAGAAAATAAGGATGGCGATAAAAAAATACAGTTTTTAGGAAAGAATAGAACGGGTATTTGATCATCTCCTGCAATACTATATGAAAATTCTGTTAGACGGTTTCAATGCGAAGGTAGGACGAGAGGTTATTTTCAAACCGATTATGGGGAATAAATGTTTTCATAAGGAAGGTTGTGACAACGGCGTTAGACTCGTGAACTGTGCAATATCTAGAAACCTTATCGTGAAGATTACAAAATTCCAACATCTCGAAATTCATAAATATACTTGTACTTCATCAGATGGAAAAACATATATTCAAACTGATCATTTTTTAGTAGACAGAAAAGTACAGTCTAGCACAACTGATGTTCGGTCGTTCAGAGGAGTAGATTGTGATAGTAAGAGAGACTATCGTTGAATAAAGGAAATATTCAATATCTGAAAACGGAGCGGTTCATTTTTATTTTTTTTAAATAGAGGAGAGTCAGGTGAGAGGGGAGCCAGATTGAAGTGTCAAATATATTCTCGGTTTTAGAAGGTTCGGAGTGCACTAGTGTTCAAGATACTTGGTTGAAATTAGAGATAACATTAAAATTTCAGCAAAAGAAATATTGGGGCAAGCAGAAATACGTAGGAACAAACCATGGTTCAACCAGGAATGTACTAGAGTAGCAAACAAAAGAAAACAGAAGAAACAGCGTTGGCTACAAAATCAGAACGAAATAACTACATAAAATTTCATTGTCATCTGGCAGAAAACTCCTACAACTTTTTGAAGAAAGAAACGAGACTTTTGAAAGTTAAAATTAATTAACTTGAAGATAATAGTGAAAACAAAAACATTCGGAACATGTATAAATGCATCAACGAACTTAAGAAAGGCTATCAACTTCGTGCTTATATATTAAAGAAACCTAAAGGAACAGTTCTCACTGATACAGATAGCATCTTAAATAGATGGACAGATTTCTTTGACGATTTGCTTAACACATAGCCAAAAACTAATGCGCGTGAAGAAAGTGAAATGCATGTAGCGTAACCGTATATTGCAGAACCTAACCACTCAGAAATAGAAATCGCTATTAAAAAAATTAAACACACATCTCCGGGTGTAGATGAAATTCTGGTTGACTTAATTTTAGCTGGAGGTGAAAAATTGTAGAGCAAGATACACAAACTCATTCTCCTTACCTGGAACAAGGAGGAATTACCACAAGAGTGAAGAGAATCAATCATTGTTCCAGTTCAGAAGAAAAGCAACAAAACAGATTTAATAATTATCTAGGCATTTCTCTTGTCAACATCCAATAAATACTCTTAAACATTGTATTAGCAAGATTGACTCCATACGCAGATGAAATTATTGGAGATTACCAGAACGGATTTAGGCAAAATCGATCAACTATCGACCAGATATTTACCATTCGACTAATACTTGAAAAGAAGTGAGAGAATACGACATCCTGGCATATCAATTATTGACTTTAGACTCTGGTAGGAGGGAAACATTGTACAATATGCTTACAGAATTTGCAATACCGAAAAAGGTAGATTAATTAAGACATGTTTAAATGAATCCCAAAGTAAGGTTCGAATAGAGGAATTCTTGTTTACGAGCTTTCACGTTGAGAATGACCTGAAACAAGGAGATGCGTTCTCGTCATTATTATTTAACTTTGTTCTGGAGAACACTATAAGGAAAATCAAAGACAGCAATCAGGTCCTAGAGCTGAATTGTATTTGCCAGGTTGTGGTGTATGCTGATGATGTAAATTTAATAGGGAATGATAGAATAATAGAAAGGAATGCAAACGTTTGCAGGAATATGGGCTTAAAAGTAAATGCAGAGAAAACTAAATAAATGGAAGTTTGTCGGGATCGTAATACTGCATTTTATGGATGCGTTAAAATACCAAATAATATTTTCTTTCGACAAAGTGGATACTTTCAAATATCTAGGATCATTATTAACAAACCAAAACCATAATCACTAAAAATTTGATGTCAACTGAAAGCAGGGATTTCGTGCTATTATTCAGTTAGAAATCTTTTGTTGTCGCTAATTCTGTTGAGGAATTTGTAGCTCAAAATATAAAACGATAACCATGACTGTTGTGCTGTATGGTTGCGAAACATGGTCACTGACTCTGACTGAAAATCGCAGACTGAAAACAAGATTCCTAAACCAATATTCGAACTCCAAAAGGAACGGGAATGGGGAAAGGCGGAAACTTTATAAGGAGGAACTGCATAATTTTATACCGTTTACCAAACATTGTTAGGGTTATCAAGTCTAGGAGGCTCAAATGGTCAGGTTATGTAGCCGGAATGGAAGAAATTAGAAACGCTTTCGAAGTTGTAACTGGAAATCCAAATAGGAAAGTGTCCGTTAGAAAGACCGAGGAGCAGATGGGAGGACAATATTTAAATGGTTCTCACAGAGATTGAAATATAAAGTAGAAACTGGGTTCAGTTGGCTAAGGACAGAAATCAATGGAGAGCTTTTGTAAACACGGCAATGAACCTCCTGCGTCCATAGGCGTGCTATATTAAGATGTTGATACATTTAGCTTCTTTTTATTTGACAGAAATGTTATTACAGGAATTAAAAAGTTTTTCTGTGGTAAAGAGAATTTCGATTCGAGATTAGCTATTTACATTAATATTAAAACAAATTTAGTGGTGATTTTGATATAAAATGGCACCCATACTTTCTTTCAAAGTCTCTCTCTCTCTCTCTCTCTCTCTCTCTCTCTATATATATATATATATATATATATATATATATATATATATATATATATATATATATAATTTATATATATATTCCCGTTTGTATGGGCGCCCTTTTAGTAGACTTGTCCACCGCCCTCATTAGTATCCCAGCACGGCCCTGTGCTCAGGACGTTACTCCAATTAAAATTTTTAAGTTTGCCTAATTTGAACAATTTTTCAGGATCATGCACTCCGTCCCCCCTTTGTTTTCGTAAATAAAAATTTTATTTTCTCGTGTTTTTATTGTAGGGTGGAGAACTATGAATCCTGCAAGTTTCGTTCCAATCGCGGAAATCCTTCTAGGCTAGACCCAAGAGCAGAAATATGTGATTTTATGTGGGAATATGCAACACACTGCTATCCAAATAAGAATAGAAAATATTAGATCTACAAATTATTTCTGTTCTCAGGACGTTACGCAGATCAAAATTTGTAAGTTCTATTATATTTGAATATCTTTTTTATGGTTATGCCTCCAATCCTACATTTGAATGTGTTTATTCCCTATTCCCTAAAGGTATTACATGTGTATGAATGTCTTAATAGTAAACGGCGCACTAGCTGGGTCAACTTTTAGAGTACTGGTATTATTTCCTATATGCCTAGCGACGTCGCAAATTCATTGCCTGATGCAACAAAAGCTACGATTTGTACCACTGAATGCGGTTCGCTTCATGGTTTATGCAATGCTGTGAGAAAAATTGTGTTAATTACTGTGTGTATGTATATAATGTTTATGACAATTTTTGCAATGCTGTATCTTCGTCTAACATACCATTTAGTATTTGACCGTCTTTGTAAATGTTTTCTACACATTACTCTCCTTTTTGTAAACAGATTTAATCTTTAAACGTTAATATCGTGGTGCCTTTCCCTATATTTCAATAAAAAATACTTAAATGTCAACTTTATAAAACGTTACATGTATAAATTATTGATATCAACTCAATATGCATCAGAACTCAATTTATTCATCACGTGTTGCTCTAAGATGGATAAACTGAAGTAGGAAATGAAAGTTTATTGCCACGTAATCTGATCAGCCAATGAGAATGAGGCTGTGGCCAGGCTGGGGCGGAGAAACAAAATATGCGGCCAATACTTGGCCTCAGAACTACTACACAGAACGCACGGGAGTATTTTATTACAGATTTTTGATGATTTTTTTTATTGCACAGATTCGAAGCATTGCTTCAGAAAAAAGGAAAACATAGTCAAATATTACTCCTACGAAACTAAATGTAAATATAGTTGTGTGAATCCTATACTTTTTGCAATAATAATACCGAATATTTTTGCTGTCAAAATGAGAGTGGATATGTCAAAATAACGTAAGTATTATTAACACCTAATGCTTTAATGTTGTAGTGATCGAAACATGCAATTATACTTACTTTCGAATGACATATCCCACCCATGTAAAAGTGTAACGCTTCTTAAATAGGGTTAACAAACTTAAAATGTAACGTAATAAGACGTAACTATTTAGCAGACTAAAAGGTATAATATCACTTTCACTTACTTCAACACCAATAAGAGTAATGAAGCGAGAACAAAGAGTTTCTCAAATCTACTCCTTTTGTATGTATCCGTCTGTCAATAGGCTGCACGTTAACTTCCGTAAATTTTTTTCCTACTTTTCATCCTTAGAAAAAACTTATTACTTGATTCTCAAATCCGTCTATAGGCCTAATAATGGGTTAAATGCGCATCACAAAAAAAAAAAAAAAAAAAAAAAAAAATGCGCATGACAAAAAAAAAAAGAAACAACCTTGCAACAAAGTAGGTAAGATAAAGTGATGCATTTTAACCAAAAACAAAATGAAAATAACGCATGTCCCAGTGCTTTCAGTGCCGTCTATTTTCGAGTCCTCAATCCTTGAGGCTGCTTTAATCCTTGCTGTGTCAAGAATTAAATACCCCCTTTCCAATCTTCTAATCAGTATAAGCAGATCTTTGACGAAAAAAGGACAATATTTGAAATTATTATTATTATTATTGTTTAATGCCACATGAATATGTCCTTGCAGCTAAAGGGACGGGTGAGCATATTATGGAATTAAACATTTGTGCTTTTCAACCAGGAATCAAATCCAGTGCCACGCGCTAGCCACTAAACCAGAAATAGGGCTAAAATCCAGTATTTATCAGGGTTTAATAAAACCTATTAATAAAATATAACTGAACTGAGCCTATGTGGATTTTGTCGGATTCTCTTTAAGATTCTTTGGGCCAGGGAAGTTAAAATGTGATTAATCAAATATGAAGGTATACGCTGGTGAAGAAAACGTCATTTTCGCTTTCTGTTAGCTAGCTGGTTACAAACAAACCAGCTTTGAGCGGGTTATATGAAGAAGTTTACGTGGTGCTCGCTTCTGAAAATGATTTGTTTCGGTTTTGGATATAACCAAAAAAACTGAGAAATACATGCAATTTCTTTCGTTTTCCCAAGAATGAAATTAGAAATATTGTGCTATATAATGAATTATTATTTATTGGGCGATCAGATATATCTCAATCTTTTTGAAGGAAACTTTTTTCCTTGCATATTCTGCCTAAAAGAAATTAAAACACACATATTTTTTTTTTTTTTTTACCAAAGCACCCTTGCTCTGTCTTTTGTTGTTGGTTTGTTTGTGACATTTTAAGGCTAATTTCGCTGTTTAATATATATTAACACTCAAAACACTGTAATATCGTTTCTTAGTAAGCTGGTAACTGAATCACACGTTTAAAGACACTATAATCTTCGAACCGTGCCTGCTTCAGGATGAAGTGTGATATTCGCATGTCTCCGCTCTTTCTGCGCCTCACTAGCGCAAGTTCGAGTACAATTTTACCCTTGTGGTAACATGTATGTGTAAAAATTTGAAACGTTTTGTACAATTGAGATTTGCAGGCAATGGATGATTTTAAAATTGGTAAATCGGCGTTACACATATATGTAAGAAAACCGCATTTAAATAAGCACAAGCTAACCTAACCGTACCTTACCGCATATGAATGTTGATAAAAGTATAGCACATACAATATAGTAAAGTTTAAACTTGTTAATTTGTCTCATTTAGTTTGAAATAAACTTTAATTGTTCCATCCTATCGATCTACGCTAAGTGCGCAAGAAAAGTACGGGATCATTTTCTTTCGAAAGTTTAGTCTAAAATTTACATCTAATCTACGAAAATAAAGGGTGGTCGTGCATCAATGACGGAAAATTCGGGAGATGAATCTACAGGTAAAAGCAAGCAAAAAATGTCATATGAACATTGGGTGAATGCGGCTTCGTTTGGACGCTAGAGGCGTCTGAAATATCACCTTCCGCGGCGACAATTTGCAATATCGCAAGAACAGAGAGAAATGCGAGTGTCGGGTCAAAATATATCAAAGGAAACCCCATCCGAATAATCCAATTATGCATAAGTGATGGCGAAACAGCGGCGGCGCTAGAGGGGGGAACAAAGAAAGTGAATGAAACATGGAGAAAAGTGAACAATTTACACTGAAAAATGGTAGGAGGGGATGTTACATGAAACATACAGCAACAAATGTTAATGAACAAAGGAACAATGGCTAACCTGTAGGGACACTATGGGAGGCGGAATGTAGGAAAACAGTATCTTTGCAACGGAAAGAAATAGGAATGTAGGGTCAAAAGAAGTCAAAGGAAACCCCAACCAAAGAATTCAGTTATCCATAAGTGATGGCGAAACAGTGGCGGCGCCAGGAGGCACAAACGAAGTGAATGCAACGCGGAGAAAAGTGAACAATTTACACTGACAGACTGTAGGAGGGGATGTTACATGGAACATGCAGCAACAAATGTTAATGAACAAAGGCAACAATGTCTACGCTGTAGGAACGCTACGGGAGGCGGAATATAGTAATAAAGTATCTTTGTAACAGAGAGAAATAGGAATGTCGGGTCAAAAGATATCAAAGGAAACCCATTCTGAACAATCCAATTACGCGCACGTACTGCGGAACAGTGGCGGCGCATGGGAGCTACAAAGAAACTGTTAAACGCTCTTAGTGATGATACGTGAAACCGTACAAAACACGTACGAATATGAGACCCAGTGTACTGTAAAAACAAGAGGTATTGTACTTACCGTGGTCAACATAATGCTGCCTTAAAGAAGGTGTTCAATATGTCCTCCTTGTTCGTCGAGACACACAGTTGCACGATGGCGTAAGGATTCTCCGACTTTTGGCAATAACGCTGGAGATGCCGTGGTGTGGCAAATGCAGCTCATACGCGCTAGCGAAGAAATGCCATTCACGGGCTGTGTATACACGAGACTCTTCACGTAACCCCACATGAAAAAGTCTTCTAGAGTATTCAGATCGGGTGAACGTGGGGGGCATACTCCTTTGCTTCCATGATCTATCTACCTGCTTGGAAATTTTTCGTTCAGATATGCACGAATGGTGGGACATGAATGGAAAGGGACGCCATCATGCATAAACCACATACAACGTCTTGTCCTCAGTGGCACGTATTTAAGTAGAATAGATAGGCCCTAGGTCAGAAACTGGAGATAGGATATTGCTTGCGTTCAATCGCTGTGATAAGAAGTGTTGTTTCACAACGTCGTCATCAATAATACCAACCAACACATGGAATTTGCTTGCTTTTACCTGTAGATTCACCTCTCGAATTTTCCGTCATTGATGCACGACCACCCTGTAGATCTGTGGAAGAAAATTATTTATGTAGAGGGAGAACAGAAATAGCAGAAAAAAAATAGTTATGGTTACTAAGAAATTGAAATGCAAATCCACTTGTAGTAATTACTAGCCCAGGCTGGTGTATGCTTTTCGTATATATATATATACGTATACCCAACTTCACTGATCCACCTGGTCCCTACAGAGGCATCCTTTCATACGCTCGAGCTTTAAGCTGCCCTAAATTATCATAGATATATTGTTACGTGAAGTGATCTCACAGCATAAGCTGGTAGGTATGTGTTTTTCTTATCAGTTTCAACACAGACTGGTCGGGTATGCTGGTATGTTACAAATATGTACGTCGTTCGAGGGAGACGCAAAGAAAATAGTTCAGATAACATTAGGACATTAGATAGGATAGTTTGAGTATTATGCCTTTAAAAAAAATATTTCTGATGACGCCTTTCATCTTTACACTCCATGTATAATATTAACTTTGCTTTTATTGCTCGCATGCTTTTACCTTTATATCAAAGGCACTAAGCCTTCAACACCATTCAATTTTTCTCTCTCTAATTTCCTTGAAATAGCAGGCAAATAAATCAGAGCGATGAAACTTTCATAATTTATCATCCATTTATTAATCTCACTCAACCTTGAAATTTTTACAGTTTCTTTTTTACCCCCTGATTATAGCTACGTTGGTTAAAACATTAGTTCAGTAACTAATATACGGTGACTTGTAATCGCTTAACTTCATTTTTTACCCAAACGGCTATTACACCCCCCCCCAAAAAAAAACTCCGTCAAATTCTTTTGTGTTCAACAGGCTTGGACTCGCCACTACTGAGAAAAAAATCTATGAAAGCTCACACTAACACCCATCAGGAATGTATACAGCAACACGCGTCTCATAATAACCTACTACGCATATAGTACAGCATACGGTACCTTGAAATCAATAATAAATAGTATAAGATACAACTGGAACGTAGTGGAGATATTCTATTAACATTCAGGGAATGCATAACTGTAAAAATTGCAAATTGAGTAAAACCTAAAAAGAACTTTAAGTCACTATGCATACTACCACATAATACGGTTTGAAGGGATCAGGAACAGGGTGCTCAGAAGTAAAGTTGAACGTACGTTATTGCATATAATATTACTTGTATCCTTCTTAGTCGCATACGTCAAGGACAACCGTAAAAAAAAAATCACTTGCCCCCATAACATTTCTTTCTCAGATATAAGCTGTATAGGAAGGAAGATCTTCCCATTTGAGCAATATCATACAGTACAGTGGGAATTCATGAGCTGTTCGTTTTTGTTTACTAAACATGAAATTTATGCGGACAAGAATAGCGTACGAGAAAAACAAAAAGCGGAATTTATACAACTTCAACATAACTTAACCTACAATTGTTTCTCACCACTATGCATCAGGAAGAATTACAAACCTATCAACACTTTCTGTACGTTTTCGAAACACCATAATACTGGTTGTTTTATAATTTATTACAAGAAATAGCGCAAATAAGAAATAATGATAACTAATAACGAATGTGAGAAATATTACTATATTCAACTGTTGCAAGAAATGAAAATGAAATTTTTGAGTTTTACGTCCCACGATTATGCCGGTTAGGCTAAAGGAGACGGTGATGATGAGAGATGAATAAAATGGTGGAATGAAGAAAGTGGGAGGAAAATGGAGAACACCGAGAAAACCCACGCACCCGGTTTTTGTCAACCACAAAGTTCACTTGGCGGAGCAGGGTTTGAACCCGAGACCCCAAACACCAGAGGTGAACACTCTACCACTGAGCCACCGCGGACCCCAACTTTTGCAAGTGTTTATGCCTTAATCCTGCTTAAATTGAGACGTTAATTCACGAAAAGACTTAATAACTGCTGCCACTGCACTTTTAAATCGAATCTGTTAAATTAACAAGAATGAAGATTTTCGCCCACCCCCTTACTCAGGTTACTTTTCTGTATCACACACATAGTAATCTACAGAGCTGTGCCAGCCTGGGGTTGCTGATAAAATACAGATGCGTAAGGGGCCAACCAACTGCAAAGTTTCAGGAAAATCATACAATACTCTGAGAATAATGAAAATAAAATAAAATAAAATGCCCAATCCCAGGGCACGCTCACCATTTCTTGGAGTACTTTCCTCCCACCCAATCTATTTGGGAAAATTTTAATAACACTAACACTCCTTACACTCAAACTATAGCTAAAACTTTTTCACACTAGGGTGAAAGGGCACACCCCTCAGTACTTTGCATTGAACCCCACCCAACATTTCAACATCATAATCTTTACATACACAACAACAAAAATGTGACGACATAGGCCGCCACTAGCATGCAGGCCCACCCAGCGGGTAAATACTCGCGACCACTCCCTAAATTTTAGGCCCATCCCATTCGGATAATTGATCTAGTAAGTGCTACTAATCATGACACTTCACAACTTTCCTTCTCACAATAGTGCAAAACTCGATTTATTAATATTCACTTGAAACATTCATAAGAAACAACGTATGGCGTAATGTAAAACAGGTTACATCCAGATTGGGTACGTAAGTACCAATTTAGAAACCAGGATAGATCAACGGCATAGGCTAAGCATCACGTACCTGAAGTTTATGGTTTGTTCCCGGCTTACAAAAGACACATGTGGACATACGCCATGGCCTTAAGACATAATTCTCTAAAATCCGAATTGATCACATTTTTCAGAGAATAATATTAATCGTAAAAATAAATAAGAATTCTAATTGGGAGAGAAGCAGCCCCCTTGCATCCGACGAGCACCAATGGATTAAAGAGAATGCCCAAAGAGGAGGTACTGACTCTCATTGACTTGATCAGCCCCCGACCCAAACCACTGAACAACAATTCCTATCAACATTTGTTTCCCTTTAACTTGCAGGAAACAAACACAAACACCGTAACTTCTGTTTCTTTTTCTCTCAGCACCAACAATAGAATGAAACATTGCATTTATCATGATTCAAAGTAAAAGTAAAAATCAAGAATAAGGTGTTAAAAAAGGAATTATACCTACCCTCAATAACCTCACATTATAGCACACCAGATTACAATCATCAATATTACATACGCCTGTATTTTATACGTTGCGTGCAACGTAGTTAAACTGAGAGCATAAATCACCTGAATCGCATTCGTCGTTTTACATTACCATCTACTTACGAAGCTCTAATTGCGACTTCATGACTAACAATTTGCATCCCTCTTTTACTACTATTTAAAAGGACAAACATTTCCGGTCTTTACAAGCACAAAGACATTCTTTCTAACCATCTCGAACATCATTAATCATTCATTAAAACTTTTAAAAAATAAATTGCATAGATTTCATTTTATTTACAATCATCACAAAATAAATATGAAATTCAACTGTAATTACATAGGAGAAATTCGTTACTATCTTCTCCAGTTCATTACCAAAGATTGACATCCGATATTGTTTCTTAACGAATCTTTATTACTAACTATAAGGAACGGATGAAACCACACAAGATAACAATGGGTCATGTCGCCCTCAAGGCATCCGCTCCTTTTGTTTTCCTGTGCCTGAAACCTACAGTCTCCTCTCAGAGATCTTTGGCCATGTCGATTTTCTAAGTGAAATCATGCAGAGGAACCTAGCATTTAGCTAATTGATAATCATGCAAGGTTGATAAATTAACGTTCAAACATTTCATTATACTTATCATAATGAAACCCATACTGTTCTATGAAACCATAAAAATGAAATTAGCAAAAGGAGAAAACATACCTATTACGTTATCTTCTAGATGATGCTGCATCACACAAATTGCTACCGTATTCTGATATATATTATCACCGAGCAGTGTTCTGTTATCAAGGCAATTTTGAACACATTACCTAAGCATACACCCCACGGCAACACAAAATGACGAGCAGATCAATAACACAAAATACGTCAGGCATAAGGACCGCAAGGTAAAAATAAGATCAAAATCGGTAAAACTAATTTTTTTATGGTATGCAACAAATTTTTCCAGCATTCCGTTTTAGATTACGCCAATTTCTCAATTACTGTAGTATCGCAGTAATGCTGAAAATGACACACGTTTCAAGTTTGTAACATTTTTTTTACAAACAGTTCTAAGGACATAATTTGTATCTAATCGTTAATTAACATTTCAGCACAGTTTATCTGATAATGACTCACACATGACATTGCCAAAAAAAGAGGGAACGAAATACAAAAAAGAGAAATAGTGAAAGTAACAATATAGGTAATGATCTTCAGTTAATCTGATAGCAAGGAAGTTCGGTTGGAGTAATACATTTCACATCTTTTATGTCCTTCAGGCGAAAGAGAAGTTACATAGTGTTCTACAATACTTTAAAACATTTATGAATAATAAATATAGAAACATTTAGCAGTGGCAATTTACTCCAAGCTAAGAGTCAGAATTGTTTTTGTCACCCAATTTCCCGTCAACGAAAAACAATACAGAAAGAAAAAAAATCAAGAACACATTTCCTTGCAAGAACAAAATAACTCCCTCATTGAAAACACAGACACAGTATGAAGCAATTCAATTTCTAACTTTCCCCAGAGGTCGTGTTCACCGTAAGAGCTTAATATTAGCAACAAGCAAGAATAGAAACTTACGCTTCCACACTAGAGGAAATAGAACACCACAATCTCCTACATACACAGAACATGAATAATAATAATAATAATAATAATAATAATAATAATAATAATAATAATAATAATAATAATAATAATAAGAAGAAGAAGAAGAAGAAATCACATTATCTTTCGATATTCCTGTAGTTGGTCCATTCATTAATCTCTATGGGTTACTTTCTCAACAATCATGTCACCTTATTCAACCATTGAATTTCTAACAAAAATAGACAGCATGCGGTTATCCCTCTCCCAAAGGTGATTGACACCCCATTTCACAATCCCCCCTTCCTATTGCTAATCCGTACTTTACACCACAAAGGATTAGTAATTGTGTTTTATAAAAAAAGGTATCTATCCCTAGATAGAGAGTACAGTAGTGACGAGTCGATTAAATTTAAAACTCTCGAAATGCTTAAACATTTAATTTTTTACTTCCTTTTCCCCTTTTTAAAAAACATTTTCACTTCCTTTCAGAATCCTTCCTTTCTGATCGACATATTACCCTTACCTTCGCGCCATACCGGAAACTTGCTGCATCTAAATTATTATCCTTCTATACAACCCGTCCACACGCATAGCAACAAAAAATATATAAATATATACAATTAAAATTGCACTAGGAAATTATTGTCATATCTCTGCCTTGAATTGAGAAAAGCCTGCTTTTTTTCTATCAAATAAATCTGGTATAAAACCAATACACCCCACCTACCTACAAAACAAAACTAAAAATAAAGACCTATCCCTTATATTCTTCCTTTCACTTCATTCATAATCCCTCTCATCCATTAATCCAATCAAGCACAAATGCCTCCACAAGCCACATCGAGGACTGCAAAGGATGGAGCACATTGGATCGATTCTCCACGCTGGATTCGGCTTGCGTAAAACGACGCAGACGTCTCCTCCAAGTTTCCAATGAAGAAGATGGTTCCCATCCCAACTCAACCTACTGCCAACCTAATGTGTTGATTTCTAACAGAAATGAACTTGCCAATGAACTATTATGGTGTTTCAAGGCAACAACAGGGTGTTGTACTACTTGCTCCGGTGGATCGACTTCCAGGTGAGATGGCCCACGTGAGGAGCATTCGGATACCTGCACATCCCATGGGTGACAGAAAATCCCCCTTAAGAAGACTGGAGGACCGTGACTTGCCTTACTCTTGTTTTTATGGAATTTGTAGTGTGTGGAAAATCAGTTATGTTGTGTTTCAGTGGGATGTTGTGACTGTGAACTGTGATTCCTATTCGTGTCTATTTATTTTGAAGTTCGTATTAAATATGTTTTGTATTATTTACCAGCATATTTTGAGTGTAATACGTTTTGTGTGTCTCGACGTTTACTACCAGCAGAGATTTAATGAGCAAAAAAGGGAGTATAGACACACACTAAAAGGTGATATTCAAATAATATACACTTTAAGTGGAAGAGTGTGCTGAATGCAGATTTAATGAGAAAAAAGAGGAACAATTAATATTTTTTTGGTTATAACAACTTGTCCTAGCGGACAATGGATATAGAAGGTAATGAGACCTTTTAATTGCAAAAAAAATCTTTAAGTATTTAATGTGAAGTTAAAAGACTGATAAAATTGGGCAATATAATGGGAGTCAGGCGGACAGAGAGGGAAGAAGGAAAAATCACCGAGGCAATCGAGACGTCAAGAGTGATTTTGAGTTAGCCATGTGGAAACGAAGAAATTACTTATTTTGGGTGAGAGGTATCCACATTTACCTGTAAGTTCAACTACATCCTCTAGTAAAGAACTCAGCTAAAAAGAAGACAATCTGAGCCATCGTAGCTGGTTTCCTAGCGACAATCATATTAGTAACTTGTAACTTAGATGTTGTGCAAATAATCGCATTATGTACATGGTGTAAATAAAATTATAACTAACCATCTTGAGGTAAATTAAGGTTCTTTTACTTCTATAAAGGAGAGGTTAGAACCTGCCTCTCATGCTCTAATACGACAGTGTGGGATACGGTGCCAAAATAACTCTAGATATTTCAATTAACCCTTTCTATTTATCGCTGCATACGTCGCTAGTCAGTACAACGACTCAGCGTTTTTTGTTTGTTTGTTTTTCGGCCCATTCAGTGGCCCCGGGCTGTGCGGGCATAGCCCCCCCAGTACAATAAACTCATGACACTCCTATTACAGTCTGAGGTCTGTCTCCCCCCCAGTTTTTACCTTCTATAACCGCCTCTGGACTCATTACTCACAATTCACTAGTTAAAATACACTCACAATAATAGTAACAGTTACGAACCATAGGAATTATCAGATATATAATGAGTCCAGGGTTGAATTACGCCACTATATTCTTCTCTTAATTTATATAAACGACTTACATCAATTTCTGTACTCCCGTGATATAGTCTTATATGCAGATGATGCAAATAATTTAGTGAAAGGAAGCATAATGTCGCACCTAGAAAATAACTTTAAGTTAACTGCTGAAAGGTTGACAACGTGGGCATCTAGTAACAAGTTAGTGATAAATGTGGACAAATCTAAAGTACTATATTTTCATCTTTCATCCAGAAAGCTAAAAACTTCATCAATTAAGAACGATTCTCTACTTTTAAGTTATTCCTCCTCAGCAAAATTCTTAGGGTTAATTATTCAAGATAGACGTGTCTGGGAAGAACATATTATAAGCTTAAACAATAAACTATGCAGTCTAAATTTTGTATTATATAGACTACAAGATACTGTTTCTCGACATACTTTGCTTTTGCTCGACATACGGAAAGATATATTCACTTCTCAGTTTTACTCTTTCTTAGGAGCACTCAGAGTTACTTTCTGAGGAGCTTCGCACCTTACCTTATCCACCTTCCGCATACAGAAGAAAGCCATACGTATTATTTTTAACTTGAAATCAAGATCATCTTGTAGAGAAATATTTAAACTCCATAGAAATCTAACGCTCCCATCTTTGTACCTATACAAAAGCATTATCTTTACTAATACTAATTGGTATTCCTTTACAGTTACATCTTCTGTGCATTCACATGATACGGATGATTATGTCTCGCAACAAACTTATAGCTCAATTAGAAACAGTGTGTACTCTATATGTACAAGATTGTATAATCACATACCCCAGCATTTTAACCCTAGATTACTAGACTAATTTTTTTTTTGTCTTCTAATAATACACTGGGTGAAAATTCAACCACATATTTTTAATTGTTTTTCCTCTATGTGTGATTTATTTGATTTGAAGCTTACAGTTATATTTTAAAGTAGATACACTTATGCTTCTCTTGGACAATGTCTCGATAAATAATATCAAAGGAAACCTGTGCAAAACTTAAATGAACTAAAATCCCACTTTCACCAATAAAATATTAATCAACATTTGTTTAATCACTAATAATTAAACTTTTATGCTTTACCCAAAATGTTTACAAAACTAAAACAAACATTTCCATAAGTTTTCATTGTGTGTATTTTTTCTTTCGGCATATATTAAAATACACTTTTTGGACAATACGAGAAAAGAGGCGAATCAGACAATTGTGAGAGGTTATCTATACATTCAATACTAGACTATGTGAAAATTCACCCATTTCTTTTTTCAGAATACCACTCATACTAGCTTTGAAACTTCTTGTATAAAATAACAGAAAAATTCTGACCAAACCATATATTAACTAATGAATACTAGCGTTACAGTTTCAGCAAATTATCTTTGCCTTCATCAGACACATTATGAAATACAATTTCTAAGATTACAGCTTATATACTTCTTAAAATGAGAGGAGGTATTCCATGAACCAATCATATTCGTCCTTTCCTTTAACAATTTTTAATTAATACAAATGCAACTTTTAATGATCAACTTTCATTAAAGAGCTAAACTTTTAATTGGCATACCTGTGTATGAATAACTTTCACTTTTGAAAAACATAAACTTTTAATTGTCTGTTCAATACACCTGTTTTTACCTCTTCTTTCTTCTCTGTTTTATCCAATATCTTTCTCCATACATCATGTATATTTAGTCTGCTATTCCAATTCATAAGTTTCTCGCTTCCTTCCTCTCTTATCCATTCTGCCTCTTTCCACTTTCTTATAATGATTCTTTTCTCCTTTTCCAGCCCCTCTACACCTTCCCAGTCTATTTCGTGTCCTGTCTCCCTTACATGTTTATATATGTGTCTGATAAAAGCAAAGTTAATTTGCCGAAACTGTAACGCTAGTATTTATTAGTTAATATATGTGGTGAGAATTCTTTTTTCAGTGTAAAGTGCGTATTAAGGAAATGTTTATTTCTGAAAATCTACTATTCTTAGAGCACACGATTTTACTCAAATAGTGCTCTAAAAACTTCGCTACATTGTCATTCCACAAGTCTTTTAACTGAACTTCATAGAGGAACCCTTACTGACAAGCTTTACAGAAAGTGCCTCTGTGCTCATTACACACAAAAGAAGCACATTTGGAGAATTTTACAGCATACTTTCTGTCTACACGAGAAGGGCACAAGTAAATCATCCTGGACGGGCATCTTTCGTACGAAGTGCTGACACAGAATCTGAATATGAACTTCCTTCATAACCATTTATCTTTAGAATACTCTTAACTTTTGATCTCACAGACAACTGCAATGTTGGAGACTAGTCTTGTCATCATATGCGTTTGTGCTTATTTCAGTCCAAGATTAAAGTTAAATTCTTGGCGGTTTAATTCTTTTAATCCACTTCATGCCATGTTGAATTTGTGATTGATAATTGTATTAATGGCACTTGCATTAAGAATACCGTAGAAAACTGCCTGGCATCTCCGTGTTTTTCTGCTGCACGAGTACTGTTTGCACAGCTTGTCAAAAACATCTACTCCACCTTTTGTTCTATTATAATATTCTATGACCTCCGGCTTGTTACTTTCTTCTTATATGGTGGCTGAATTGTGCATGGAAGAAGCAACCAGCACAACTTTTTTCTTTGGGCTAAATGACACAAGTTGCAATTGATTATGGGTATCAAAAACGAAAATAGAAGTTTCTGGCTCACGATTCTTCGTACATAACAACTCTGGTGTTAATCTGGTTTGATTGATCTCACAGTTCCTACCATGGTCAAGTTGTGTTCCTTGAGCATCTTTGTCATCAGGGGGAAGCTGGTAAACCAATTATCTGTTGTTATGTTATTATTAGATCCATGAATCGGCTGTGCTAGTTCCTCTACAAAATATTCAGCCAGTCCTTTGTTACCATTTGGTGTTTTCTTCCCGATATAAGGAATTCCGCTTACAAGGTAAAATGAGTTAGAATGAACCATAAGAACTATGTTAACACCATATTTGTCAGGCTTGCTTGGTATATAAATTCTAAATCTGCAATTTCCTCGGAATGCTAGGAGTTGCTCGTCAATGGTCACTTCACACGATGGTTGATACTGCTTCATACAATGAGAAATAAATCTCTTCCACACCCAGCGTATGTGGGTAAATGGATCTTTAGTTTGTCTTTCAGCTCTATCTGTTTTATCATCAAACCGAAGGCAGTTTGAAGTAAACACAAATCTTTCATGAGACATGCACTTGGGCACACTTGCGAACCAAGCTCTCCCCATAAGACCTTAGTTGACATATAGCTCTAGCTCCTGAAATGGACAGAATACCAATATACGCCTTGGGTTCTTCAACACTGAGATCATTTGCCCGCCTGGGTTTCGAGTATAAGCTGTTCTTTGATGTGACATCTCCAGATTTGTGTAAAGTACAATTTTACTAAGCAGTTCGTCGTCCATGAACAAAGACCAGCAGACCATTTTAGAAGTTATTTTTCTTGTATCCCCTATAGGACCAGGAATGTTACGTATTTTATTTTTCGCAGATACTCTCGATTTGTTTCGAGGTTCAACAGTTGACCAAATTCCATGTTTTCTTCCTTTGATAACTGTATTTTTTAGAAGAAGATGATGTGCATTTTGAGAATTAGGTTTCCAGGGTAAACTTCTTAATTCTTCGGTTTTTTTCTTCAGATCTACGTCTTTGTTTTGAAGGATGTTTCACTGAGAGTGAATCGGCGTTTCTCTTTTTGGGAAGTTGTTTTGAAAAGCTATCTTCTTCGGAGTTGGATGAAGAAACACACTCGTTAGGATTAAAATCGGGATCGAAATCACTATCGTAACAATCAATAACATCGTCCTCAACTTCGTCTACTTCTAATTCATAAGGTTCACTGTCTACAAATTCTTCTTTAACTGCATCAAAATTGTCTGTATCAAGTTCTTCCAAAAGTGCACTAGCAATTTCCCGATTTCTCGAAATGTGTCTTTTATCCATGATATCCTTCACTCTCACCAACGAATTTCCTCCCAAGAGGAAAAAGCAAATTAATCCACACAACACTTCTTGAGCACTTACTATTAAGGCGGATTTTCATGCCCGCGTTAGAACGGAAGCATCACATGTAGCGTATTCACCGTAAATTATTTTCGTTTTCATACATCCGTGCGTGTATTGCGCCAAATTACTACTCCCTAGCTAATGCGCATGCGTAAAATAGAAAGTTTGCGACTTCCGCCATGTTAGTCAGTGAATACAATAGTGTACGCGCGCTACTTCCGTCAGAATTGAACAAATTTCTACTCTGACGCGAGTGTAGCGCGCCATCTCCGATGCGTGATTTCATTGGCTGTTTAGCACAATCGCTCGCAACTCACGGAGGTAAAGGACACATGAAAATCCGCCTTTACAGCACACAAATATGTGTGATGAATTCAATATTTTGTTAGCAAGAGTTGCTCATTCAATAGTAACGCAAACACTAGACTGGGTGAAAATTCACCCACCTGCCTGTATTTGACGCCGAACTAGATCTCAAAACACTACTTTCAACACTCGGTCACACACTGCTCAGAAAAAGAGGAGAATACCAGGAACCACATGATACT
The DNA here is from genome assembly GCF_964235325.1 of Thermobia domestica. Taxonomy (NCBI): domain Eukaryota; kingdom Metazoa; phylum Arthropoda; class Insecta; order Zygentoma; family Lepismatidae; genus Thermobia; species Thermobia domestica. The sequence continues at coordinate 63,068,756 of NC_137467.1, forward strand.
AGATAGTCATACCCTCTAGTAACACGCTACGAAAGCAAACTATGGGTGAATTTTCACCCAGTCTAGTAATCGAGGGTTAAAAACATTCAGAACATAAAGGTGTTTAAGAATGGTGTTCAAATTTCTTGTAGATAAAGGTTATTACAGCGTTACTGAATGTCTAGAGTGTAATTCTTAAACTATGTATATATTTAGGTGTAATCTTTGCTACTATTGTTTTGTTATCGATTGTAATCTAATCTTCTTTTAGTGTTTTATTTTACTTTTTACTATTATCTTTGTAATTTGATCAGGGGAGCCATTTCAGACTTCGGTTGAGGGGGGCAAGAGCACTACCGACATAAGACTTTCACGTTTTGTACTAGTATATTAGTAGACAATAGATTAAAGTATATGTATTCCTTATACTCTTGGGGGGAGGGGAATTGCTCCCCTTCTCCCTAAATGACGCCCCTGCATCTGATATATTATTTTCTGACGTGTCCTATGTGCTTGGTCAGCTGCAACATCTATGTACAGAAAGGATGAATATAAACTAAATTAATTAAATTAAACTAAAGCTGTCCTCACCAGAGTCAAATTCAAGACCCATTCCGTCGAAGGCGCAGGCATTAGTCACTAGACTAGTGGGTCTAGAATGTTATCATTTACCTCGCTTTATTTAGTAAGATATTATTTATGTATGCTAAAAATCTTCCTTTATTGTTATGAAATATTTCCCTCATTTAAAATTCTTTCCAACTGAAAGGAATCGGACAAACGTAAGTAAAAAATCCTGTCACTCCAATGTGAATAAACATCCATTCTACGCTATATGTTAAAAAAAAGAGTCCATCATGTGCACAGAGCCGCACTTTGCTATTTACTTCTCGCTGTATTCTGATGGACTCGATTCTCTCTTGTTTCGGACTTATTACTCCTTCCATGGCTTGCTTTACTGGCCCTACCAGGGGTGCCCACAAGCGGGGGCTATGACGCAAACTGCGTCATTGAAATATTTCTGGGGGGGGGTAAAAATCTATATGAATATGTTTGAGGGGGTGTAAAAATTAATCGAAAAGATTTATTTTCATGGAAAAACACCTATGGATAGACAATTGCGGGGAGGGGGTGCGTCATAGACATAAGAGGGGGCACCACTGGGCCCTCCCCACCCGACGATAACAGGACAAAGCAACGCGTACGCTACTTTAACGAATTCAGTCAAAGCTCTTTACGCTGCTTAAGGGTTAGTTTCCGTCAGTAGATATATGAATAAAAAAAATGTGTTTTGTATACGCAGCTTGTTGAATGCACTGCCACGGAGTTGAGTCACTGATTGAGCATAATAAAACCGAATACAGAAATGATCCAGAATCGAATCCAGAAAGCGCGTACATGAAGTCATGAACGCAGGATCATCAACGCAGGCCACTGAGTGAGAATAATTAAACCGAATCCAGCATCGAGTCCAGAGAAACCGAGCACAGACAATCGACTACATTGAGGAATCGAGTGGAATCGATTGTTCGACTCGATTCTGCCCTCTCTAAGACAAGACAATGTTTATACAACAGTGCCAGATCTAGCATAATGATGCTAGATCTAGCATAATTTGCATGTCTTTTTGCATCTAGCATCTTGCTTTTAGCATCCTTCCCCAATCTAGCATAATTTCAACAAGTTTATCAAAAAGCCACAAAAACTGGAGATGAGAAAGAAGTTGTTCATGGTAGGAAAGCGGCAAAAATGTATTCTCTCCCATTGATTCATACAATCAGTAATCCATATAGGTAGTCTTATTCTTCGAAGGAAGTTTGAAACGGCGGCAGTTCATCCCTTTACAAATACTTGTGACTCAAAGACCTTTCGCTATGTGACCCGGTCAACGCCAGAGATGTTTTTTTTTTTTTTTTTTTTTAGCTCCACCCAGGGTTTTCTAATCCTTTGACTGTGAGGTCATTTTCTTTTAAAATATGTAAACAAACACTTTCCATTTATTTATACGAAATATTTTCCTTTCTTTATTCTTAATTCCTAGCTGTGAGTCTGGCAACGACTGCCCTAGTTTAGTTAAAGATTTGGTGCCTGAAGTACTGAGTTCTGTTCTAGCGTATTTTAATTTACGTTATCGTATCTCAACTTAGTTTCTCTTCTTTAAAAATTCCTGAATTAGTAAATATGAGGATCTAGCATAATTTGTCCGAATCTAGCATAATTTCGATATGTTTTGGAATAATTCCAAGCTGTGAGTCTGGCAATGCTGATGTTTAACTCTATTACAACTTCCTTAACGGGTTCGGCAGTGGCTGTGATAGTGGGTGCCTCGTGTCTGGTGGTGCTCCGTGAGGAAGAAGATTAAGTACTCGCTATACTCGCTATACACCTACACTACACTTACACTTTCTGTTCCATTTACACGTACATACATTCCCTTCTTTTTCCACACTTTCTATTTCTCCTTTATCTTTTCATTTTATACTTCCCACTTTCCTCTACTTTTTTGCTGTGTTCACCTTGGCTTTTCGCCCTCTTTCCCTGTCTGAACTCCTTTCCCGACTTTGACTTTGACTTTTTTTTCCGACTCGTGTCCTTTTCCCGATTGTATCCTGTATTTTATTCTATTTTGCTTTTGAATCATAAATCCTCTGAGGTACACATTTGACCATTTTTGCATTAGTAGCACATATGACTAGTGAGCCGTGCACCTACCTAGTTGACCGATAATGGTCTACGACAAGACAAGACAACGCTATGGTTATGGACCCTTCACCATCAAACAAATTTTGACGCACAATGATTTGGATATCCTGAAACATTTAATCATTTTTTTTTTCAAGATAATGGACTTGTCCTTTAATTTACTTTAATCATTACGTGGTTAATAATATCATGTGTTCTTTTACATTTCATTTTCCGGTGGTTAAAAAAAAATCACTAGAAAATCTTAGCTCTGTATTTCCCACATAGGCAACGGAATTAACATCACTAATATATTCCAACAAGAGGGAATTACTATTCCAGTTCTCATTTTTCAATTTCCACCGGAAAAGGTCAAAGCACACCTACTAAGCAACAAACACATGCCGCCTTATGCAAAGTCGTTTCGAAGAATGATTAGCGACATACTAAAATACTGACTACTGCAGGAGACTTAGGTTAGTCGTACTCTTTAGTGTGGCACTAATCGCGCTTCAAAACGACTCTGCATAAGGCCCAATGTTACTCCGCTTACAATTCCAAGGATATGGGTGAAACAGACTATGTCTGCACTCTGATAATGCAACACTTCTTGATAGGTGAAGGTGAAGGTGTGACAACTTCCTTAACGCATTTAGCACGTGCTCATGCATTTTCAACTTTTACATTTTTATTATTACGATATATTTACTACTTTAACTACTATTACGACATATTTACTATAATGTTTTTCGACTTAGTTGCCCAGAAAGATTTAGCACTAGGGTTTTATTCTGAGTGAAGAAAAATAAGAATCCGAAAACTGACACATATTGGAAATTTGTATACTCGTCTTATTACTGGATGGCAATACTCCATTTGGAACAGGTAATATTTAATCGTTTACAAAATACAAATATTTCATTGCAGACTCTGAATTTATTCGCGCCTGTCGATTAATTGGATTGGATAAAGTGTGGCTTTAAACAACTGTGTCGATTGCTCGGATCCATATATTTGTAAAAATTACAGGAACAAATTTGTATCCCAATATTTAAATAGACCAATGAGTAAATAATCGAAATATGTTGTGTTCTTTCCTGTGAGATGCAAATCTACATAGAAACACGCTAATGAAAGTAATCTGTAAAAGACGGTTTCGCCCGTAAGAATAATATCAAAATTATTCAGAGCACAAGCACGGCGTGGGGGTAAATCTGTAACAATTGGGCGCGTCAACGACAGTGTGTATACGGATAAACGAGACTGGTTGAAACAACAATTCATATGATATATATATATATATATATATATAAAACACGTCTTGCGTGGTATTCCATGATCATTTGATACATTGCCTTTGCGTATCACCTTCATGTATAATATCATGATTATGGACCTGGAAAGAAACACACATTGCATTTAATTTAATATACATTTGAGGAGAAAAATCCCAATATATTTTAGTTGCTTATACAAGCCCATTGTTATGTCAATTTTCATATACTGTACTATAATTTGTGCCCCTCCCTTAAAAAAAAAAACAAAAAAAAAAAAAAAATAGTCTGGAGTCCCTAAAAGCAATATGTTGTGTAGTACCCTTGAGTATTGCTACAGTCAATCGGTATCTTTCTCCTATTGCATTACATAGTTTCTAAGTTAGTTATTAATACAGTGGGTTTCGAAGTCTGACAAATTATTCTCTGTCGTCATTTTCCCTAAAATGTCTTCCCTACACAACTTCAAATAATGCAGAATTAAACTTCATTTTTGTTCGTGATTTGGAGTTAAGTGCCATATCGCCGGACCAATTTGAGGAAATTTACCCGTCCGATTGGAGAATTTATTTAAGTTTATGAGGAGGAATGAGCACAAGGCAGGTAAGGGGAATAGTAAAAATTAAGAAAGTGATTGTATTTGTTGATTGTTTTTAATGTTGTTAGCTGCACTGCAGATTTCGGATGGACTATTTCGCGGAGAGATACAGTTGTTTTAGCATACGGATCCATAAATTGTAAAATATACAGAAAAAAATTGGCAAGTTTTAAATTTTCCCATTTCTTGTCAGAACAGAACCCAACCAAACCCTGCCGGGCTTCTAACCCGTTCTTTCTACTACTATTACTACTATTATTCCTGCTCCTACTACTACTGATACTTATACTATGGATCCGTATTAAAGTATCTGGTGCTAGGGGTTTGGGTTCTATCCCAGCCCCCGCCAAGTGAACTTTGTGGTAGACAAATACCGTGTGTGTGGGTTTTCTCGGGGTTCTCCCGTTTCCTCCCACTTTCTTCATTCCGCCATTTCATTCATTACTCATCATCACCGTCTCTTTTAGCCTAACCGGGATAATCGTGGGACGTAAAACTCAAAGATTTCATTTTCCGTATTAAAGTAATACTGCACGCCTAATGTTACGTAATTTAATGTAATCCAACAATATAACCGAATCAATACATTTTGATGCTTTTTCCTTTCAAAGCGGTCCGGCGATACGGCACAAATGCCGTAATTTGTCACCGCACACTGATATCTTTATTATATTTTTGGTTTGTCTGAGGCATAAATTTCGTATACTTCTGCAAATCTGCCAGTAATTATGCCGAGAGCCACCAGCGGAACTTGTCTCGACATAAAGTACATGTTACTCCATATACACAAGTCCCAGAAACATTTTTTTTTTTCGAATTAACAGGTTTTACCCGCAAATTATCTCCCTGTGTATTTAATTTAGACGATATATAGAAACTACCATATATGGCATGCAAAACAAACTTTATAAAATATTAATTGGTGTCAGAGATATTATTATGTAACTTCGAAATAAATACATTGGAAGAATCTGACTTCAGTTTACAAATCCTGTATTTCTACGGTAAATTTCTTTTTGTAATTCATTAATTGTTTGTTTTTAATTTATGTGGGCTATCCAGATTAATGAATTAGCAAAACATAACTGCATGATGTCTTTAGAAGCAAATATAAAGGCAAATCTGAGTACATGCTGTTGAAAGCCATAAAAGTTTGATTTCTATTTGCTAGCACGTAGTAAAAATAATTGCAATTTCTAAGAAGCATTGTTCTGTTTCACATAACACTACAGTTCTTATTATTAAATTACGTTGAAATAATCTGCACCAATAGTCCTGTTGTATATATATATATATATATATATATATATATATATATATATATATATATATTAATTTTTTTCCCGGCCAGTCATGTAAATAATTCATTTATTATTTCGATTCAGTGAATCAATTCTTTCGGCTCAGTTCATACTGGCTCTTCGAACGAGTTTGTTCCAGTCGCTATGTCAGAGTGACTCTTGTACAGGATGGTAAGAATCTATTTGAACAAACTTCGGGGCTGATTCCCAAAACCGAAACCAGCAAAAATATGCTGTGGAACTGTGGTTAGTGACGGATAGTTTCGGCGATATAAGGTACCGGAGGCGTGGGAAAATGATTTTCAGATATATATAATTCAAGAACAACGCAAAGTAAAGTGCGGTTTAGAACGTGACACTCAAAATAATATCTGCTCGACTGTAATATATGTTTCAAACCTGCACAAGATGTGTGCGATGGATTTCCCAAAGGAACGTAGGGATTCGCTATAACCTGGCAGATAATCCCTAGATAGATGTAACGAGACCTTGTGAACACACTAACTTCCGAAACTGATATTGGATTCCAATGACAGTTGGCTGATATATTGAGTGCCTTAATGCTGTGATCCAGTTCGACGATGGGTATCGTGGGTGCAAGGGGAGCTAACCCTCTCGCCCATATAGACTTGGCAGTGACCATGGAGCTAGAAAGACGAACGAACTCGACTCGCAAACTTCTGTACAACTGAACACAAACGAAAGCGGGTCTAATTTCTGAACCATGTGTAGCTTTTGAAGTCTAGCATGAAACATATCCAAACATGTATGTTTTTCCAGGTTACATCCGTTGTTACGCACATATTTTCTTCGCGTTTTTACAATATCCTCACTCTTTCTCCATCTAATGTCAGTCCTGATTTTTTTTTTAAACAATAGTTTATTCACATACAGAATTACTTCGTGGCTAAGTAGCAATTTTCATTACTTTGCCCTCCTGAGGTATTACGCCCCAAAAATGGCATCAGAATCAGAAACTTCAACTTTGAACCCCCATAAATCTACGGTGCCAGTAGTACCATAACTGTGGGTATTTCTGCAGACTCTCTACATGCAATGGTATTCATCGCAGAACTTATAAATCCCTGTTTATGCCATTACAGAACGCAGTTGCTTTAAAAGTAATTGTGTGTACCTTTCCTGGTGTTTCCACTTATTGGTTTGATATCTTGCATGTTTATTTAGAAACAAGCGTATATATTCTTCGTGTAAATCAGTCTCTCCTGTAAATATTCAATAATGTTTGGTATTTGTTTGGTTCATACGCCCTGAGAAGCTGTAGTTTCTGTACAAGCTTGCAAATGCAAAAATTGGCACTCCACCGACAACAAATATGGCCGCATTTAGGAGCACTTGTACATACAACAACGTGAATAGTGTTATTCATTCACGAGGTTCAACACACTCAATTTTTTTTGTAATTTTCGGAGATGGTTCAGCAACCTGCTCAGAACCACTTCGTGTGGATTGACCCGTGATTGTTATTCTGATTCCAAAAGATAGCTTTGTGATCTCCTTTGCTGTCTTGTTTAGAGAGGGTAAAATAAAGGGGAGTAACGTTAGAAATATCAGGGTAAATGGAAAGAAACAGACTGACTAGGGTAGAGCGTTGTGTAGATCACTTTATGTTGGGTGATTCCTATAACTCACTGAAGTCGAAAAACAACATAGTATCGGTAAAAGGTTGATTGGCTTTTTTTTGTTTTCTACCATTAATGTTTTCCTCAAAATATCCTGTTGTACTGCGCCTCTTCTGCATATATGCGTAATTTGAATCTGCTTTAGTTTTCAAACTTCTCACGTGCGGAGTTTAGAGTTGTATAAACAAAACCTAGAAGAAGTTTACGAAAATAATCTGACAGATATAAAACTTAAAACTAAGTATATGATATCCTTTACCGTAGTATTGGCATTTTAAGGTTTGTAGTAGCCGTTTTGTAGTTTCTTCTAGATTGGAATGGCAACGTTGATCTATAGTTTCAACAATAAGTAGCGCCTCATATATGGCTAAAATTGCTAAAGAAAATGACAAATATTGGTTCAAGGGGCATCCATTAGAGGCAATAGCGTAACATTTCACGGTTCATTATAAATAGCGAAGTTAATGAAGTCGAAAAATTACCGTTTAAGATATTTCGCTTTCTACGTTGTGGGATCTATAGTGAGGCATTTGGAACTATATTTATTTTACCGATTATTCATATACCTATATGTATAGTAAGTTATTAAAAAACATGAAACCGAAAATGGAGACTGTTGCAGTATGCTCGAAAAGTAATGTACGCCTTTGGTTCGGTAATACTGATAGTATTGTGTTTCCCCAATTCTTCTTCTGTGATGTATACGAAAATCAGAAAAAGGTTGAGGTCATAAAGTACTAGTGAAAGCAAAGAAGAGCTATAGCAGATTGATATATATTTAGAAAGGTTTACTTATCTTTTTATTGTCCATATGTGTGAGTGTCTATTTATTATAATTTGCTTCAAATTTTTTTTTAAAAATAAGATTCATCAATCATTCTTAGATTTAATGAAACCGCAATATCCCGTATCAAATGCCCCTTATTTGATTTTCTAGTCACAGCACGAACGATATTGCAGTTTTTAACTGTATCTTATGACATAGACTATAAGATGAGAGAAAAGCATAACAAACAAATTGCACATGTGTTTTCTTCGTTTTCTCCTGGTTCCTCCCACTCTGTCTTCTCTGGCCTACTGAAATAATTGTGGGAGGTAATATATTTATGGAAACCTATAATATTGCTTATTCCTTAGTTACTTCATTTATTCTTAAAGATTTTATAGTTGGGAAAATTCGACTAGAATATTTCGATCTCCATGGCTTCCTACCTGATCATTTCCAAACCTCGCAGTTAAGGTCGTATCCATCAATGCCTTCATTTGGTGTTTGAGCTGAATTTTACCTTATGGATTTGAAAAATTTAGCTGATACAATATCTCGTTCTACATTATCTTAACTATTGCTACTTAATGAGAAATTGCCAAACAACGTGGAACGAGCCTAAACCTCGCCTATTTTTTTTAATACTTAATATTTACTTTTTAATTAACTTATATGATATTTATGTTCTTTACAATACCACTGTGTAAATGTTAACTTGCTATAAAAATATATATATTTATTTATTTATAATAGGCTTCGTATAAAGGACTATGTCATTTTACACTGAAACATTTTAACTTTTTGATAACCCAGACAGAAAATACAGGTGGTTTACAGGCGCCTGTGAAACATGCATAAACAGGCATATTTTTACAGGCGCCTGTACATGCGCCTGAAAACGGAACACTTTTAAACGCATGAGACAGGTATGTATTTTTTTCACGATCATTGCATGTTCATTTCACGGAAACAGGTAGTTTTCATGTTGATAAAGTTGCAACCTTGCAACGTGAAAACTGCGTGTAAACAACATGTAGAGAGTGGAAAGACATGTACGTAACCGGCATATTCCATGTAGTTGACATATACGTTACCTCATGAGGATCTGACGACAGCTGCTTTTCATTTGATAAAAATGTAATTGACATGTTAAATACACGTGAAATACAGGTGTTAGCAAATTAGTGGGCGTGTTAGCGAATTATACATGTAAAGTACATCGCATTAAGTGTACATGAAATTTGCGTGTAACAGGTGTTGGACACGCATAAGACATGTACGTTCCATGTATATACGGCAGAAGAGACATGTAGGTAACATGTACATGGGAGCCACATGTAACATGCATGTTAAACGTTGATCACATGTACATGTAACATACATGAGACCTGCATGTTACAGGTGGATTACATGTACCTGTAACATACGTGTTACAGGTGGATTACGTGTACCTGTAACATACGTGTTAAAGGTGGATTACATGTACCTGTAACATACGTGTTACAGGTGGATTACATGTACCTGTAACATACGTGTTACAGGTGGATTACATGCACCTGTAACATAGTCTTACAGGTGGATTACATTTACCAGTTACATACATGGGACATGTCTGCTGCAGGTGGATTGCATGCACCTCTAACATACATGGGACATGCATGTAATAGGTGGACTACATGTCCCTTTCACACACGTCGAACATTTATGCGATGAGCATTGAATGTCCATTGCACGCATATGGCATCATGCATATTACGTGTGTATTACGCATGCACGTAATCAAGTTGTAGCATGAATTTTGCTTGCTTTGCAATGGAGATGCAGTGCTCATGTCATATATATGTCCAACGTATGTAACAGGTGCGTGTAATCCACCTGTAACACACATGTCCAACGTATGTTAAACGCACATTGCACGTACTAATAACGTTGACTTCAGATGAATCCACTTTGCACCTTCCACTGATATTTGCTCTCTCTTCCAAAAGAATTGCATAAGCCACATGCAGTGGACATTAAAGAGCATTAACGCAAAACAAACTTCCATGTACCGTACATGGGCATATTCGACTTCTAAACAGAAGGCCAACACAGAACGTGCAAGGGTGTATTCATCTGAAAGTAACATGTAGTTCAATAGTTCACCTTATATATATATATATATATATATATATATATATATATGGTCGCACAAACGCATTGTCAAGCAACTGAGTCAACTTATAACGAACCTATTACATTTCTTTCCCTACAAATTTAAATATTTTTCAATTTGTAAACAGCTAACAAATAAGCAATTTAAAGGAATTGTCGTTTACCATATTTATTCTTTACAGGTTTGCTCACTATGATAATACTAACTTACTGTTATAAAGAAGAAATGAGATTTTTTATTTTATATTTTTTATTCTTTTGTACAAAAAATACAAAATAATAAAATTACATATTTATGTACTTGTTACAATAATTTTTTTGACCCATCTAGTAATTCCAATCAACAGTGGTTTTCCGATTGCTTAATCTCGCGGAAGTGATTCTGCACGTGAAAAGTAAAGAACAGATGTCCTACAATACATAGTTTCCGACGGAGCGATTCGAAACGTCGAGGTGCTATACAAAAAGAAATTTTCAAAATAATTTTAGCTGCTATCACCCTTACCTATCTTGAACGAAGTAGATTGCAAGTTTGGTCGAGAGATAAGTTTTTAAAATATATAACCACACCTCGAAATTACACCAATCTGAAAAGTCCTTACGTCCCTTTAACTATTGTCTATATACTAATACCAATATATATATATATATATATATATATATATATATATATATATATATATATATATATATATATATATATATATATATACTGTACGGTCAAACTAACCGCAATCATTACAATTTTAAAAAATAAGTAATAGCAAGCAGAACAAAAGTCCGTTATAAACAATATTTTAAGTACGAAACATTTACCATTCATTCAAATAAAGAAAACTTTACTAGATTACATCAGCACACACACATGAAAATATGAATGAGGAAGCTTATTTCCTAAATTGAAAACGTTATTCTAAAGAAATTGTGAAATACAGTTATGATGAGAACTTCCTAAAGTTTGGAATTGAGCCCCTGAGATCAGAACAGGAAACAAACCTGTTAACATTGTTTAACTGCATAGTAAAAATACCATGAGAGTAGAAGCAGTTACAAGTTGATGAGAAAAATTAAATACAACACTTAATTCTTGCCTACATTTGATTAACATTAAATAGTAGGTACAAAAGTCACGAACTTAAATAAATGGAGGTTTGAGCCATAAGAAATAATGGCTCCAACTTCCATTTATTTATGTCCGTGACTGTACAAAAGTAGAAGTAATTTCACAACTAAACAGAGTTAATGCAGGTGGAAGTACATTTCAAGTTTGTTTTTACCTTCAGTACCCACTCTAAATTGTTTAGGCACAAATCTACCATGTGTGGTCAGAGAGTTTCTTTTAATTGGAATTTTATGACAAAATTTCACTCATTCTTTTCGCTACTCGCTGCTGTTGTAATTATAAACCTGCTAATATGAAAGTTTTGGGAAAAAAACTTTTCTCTTCTATAGTTAAGCATATAAGTTTCTTATGTAGCAGCTCATTTGTTAATATTACAAAATCTTCAATAACAGTACTGTTATCAGATTGGAATACATGTGTAATTGGTTGACCAGACCATTGTTCTCTAAACGCAGTATAAACTTGTTTCTTCTTAACAGAAAGAAATATATGTTCTTTGGAACAAGATTCACAATTAGCGATAATGAACGCACTAGATGGAGACCAGAAAATATTATTTTTCTAGGTTTGTTTAGTTTCAATGGTTTATTGGAACAAACATTGTATGAAAAAAAAAAAAAAAAGTTGTTACACAGTATATTTTATGCTTGTGTTGTTGCAAAATTAAAAAAGTTTGAAGCGGGAATTCAATTGGGAAAACAATTCTTAATTGGTGAAAATTAATAAAAACAGTTAGTCTTCATGTCATACTTGGCACATTTGATAAACCAGTAAAGTGTGCTGTACAGCAGCTTGTACAGTTCAACGGGAAATATGGATGTAGTAAGTATTTACAATCTGGAAAATACTTACACCAGGGGCTACGTATTTATCCCTATAATAAGAATGAGCTAAAAGGTCCACCAAGGCTTCATGATGAACATCTGCAATATGCTAAGGAAAAGGTATTTGGTGCCAAAGGGAAGTCTGTTTTTTTAATCTTAATTCCTATCAACTCATTGACAGCGCTATGATAGATTATATGCACTGCATATGCTTAGGTGTTTTTAGGTGCCTTACAATGCTTTGGTTAGATTCGAAAAATAAGGATGAGGTCTGGTATTTAGGACGGAAGATTCATGTACCGAATGATCGCTTAGCACAAATTAAAACTCCATCTAGTATTTCACATACTCCACGGTCCATGAAAGAACGTAGAAATTGGAAAGCTATAGAATTTGAGTACCTTTTTTTACTATACTTTCCAATTTTTCCTATATGTTTATCAACGATATTTATTTCAATCACATTCTGCAGATTTATACACCTATGGCAGGTTTTTTAAGATCAGTCAATGTGAGAAATATGGAGTCGATGGAGAAACGCTTTCATTCGTTTGTATTCCAAATGCAGTATTTATATGAAGAAAAGTATATATCATCGAACATCCACGACCTGCTTCATCTTACAGATTGCGTCAGAAATGCAGGACCTTTGCAGTCATTCTCTTGCTACCCGTTTGAATCTTTAAATGGAACCTTAAAACATCACATGCACGGTACACAGGAAATAGCTGCCCAAATTGTATCTGGATTTGCTGTAGAAAATATAATTTTTAATGATGATTCGTTTGCTGAACTTGCAGTAAACTATGAATTTGTATTAAATTCTAAATCTTACATTTTCAAAGGTTGAACGTATTGATTGTGAACCTGAAACTATTATTCGCAAAGCCCAAGGTATTCTTATCACAAAACATTGCTTTCAGAAACAGGAAGCAGTTAACATACATAAATGTTCTCGAATTGGCAATAAAAAAAACGGGAAAAGTAATATTTTGCACATCTAATCATTGCATTAATAGGAAGCATGATGACAGTTACTTTCTTCTTATTTATGATAGGGTGCTTTACGCGTGTCAGATTTCCGATATCTATATCGCTAATTGTGAATCTTGTTCCAAAGAACATATATTTCTTTCTGTTAAGAAGAAACAAGTTTATACTGCGTTTAGAGAACAATGGTCTGGTCAACCAATTACACATGTATTCCAATCTGATAACAGTACTGTTATTGAAGATTTTGTAATATTAACAAATGAGCTGCTACATAAGAAACTTATATGCTTAACTATAGAAGAGAAAACTTCTAAAATAGAAAAATAGAATGGCCAAAACGAAACACTGGAACTTTTAAAGCAACTAACACCATCTACATTAATAATTCCTGTCAATGACAGAATACCATTCTGGTCTAAAAACGGATGCTGTTCTCTAAATTTGCTATATGTTTTACCATCTCTAACACTTTCCAAAATGTTTTCATGTGTTGACTGCGAAGTTGAAAGTTTAGCCAGAAAGCCAGGTCGGGAAAACATATTTTCAAGTTGTTTCAAAATATCTAAGAAAGAAAGAAAGAAAAAAAAAAGCTATTTTACATGAGCGTTTAGTGCATGCACAATGAAGAGACGCCGATGGTGAATCATACATAAATACGCACGGAACTTGTTTTGCATTGATAGACTGTAATAATTGAAGAAGATCTGAAACAGCAACTTTGGTAAGCTTATGTTTCTTCACAAACTTCATTACCTTTAAAACACTGTTATCTTCTACTCTTTCCTCTCCAATCGACTCGGAGTGCACGCTCACTTGCGTACATACTGACGGTTTACCACATATTGATACAGTCTCGACTGAAACTTCAGAAGAACACACTGAATGAGAAGAATGCGTTTCATTCGTCGTGTTACCCAGGTCAACAGCAAATGATGAAAGATAATCGTCTCTACAGTCCCTTTCTGGAAGGCTTTCCGTACTTGATTGTCCACTGACGTTGTGAGAGGAAAGTGTGTTATGTTCCATATCGAATTTATCAGTATTACTACAAGTGACATTCATTTCACAAGTACCATTTCTACTCTCATAGTAACTATTATTCGTATTTTGTGTTCCCTTTGTCAAAAAACCAGTACTATTTTGGTGCTCACCAAAAATATCTTCCCGCTTATTTCATCTATGTAGAGTTGTTCGTGGTATTTTTAGAGCAGATATATTTGGAATATCAGATGAAATATATTGCTTGTACTGCCGTTTCATGTCAGCAACAGTGAAAGAGTTCAAAGGCTAGAATTACAACACTTTTAAAAAATCCTTCTTTTTTACTACCTTGCCTCCACCACACAAGGAAACACGTTAATGCTTTTTACATAGAAGATAAAACTTAGTCAGAAGCGAAGATTCCCATTGCTAATTAATATTAAAACTATAACGCCAGAACTCTAAATAACAAGGCAAATAAAGTAAAAACCAGTATTATTACAATAGTTAAATAAATCTTTAACACACAGTGCTTTAATAATAATAAAAATTCTACACACATTTGTGGAAGACTCAAAAGATAGCTCCAATATTTATAAAAACAAGTACTTAATCTTGCACGTTTCAGTAAGATATTCAATCTCCTTTGTATCCTATTCCAATAAATTCCCTTCTGCTCTCTTCTTCATCGATTTACGAGCCTGCACGCACTTATCAGTCATTGCAGCATGTATAGTAGACGGTTTGCATTGCGGGAATTTCATGAGGACATAATCTGTTGAAAATAATTCACTGCGTTAATTTGGAACAGCATGCTTTTATAATGCGCACGTTCATTTTATTATTAATCATCGTTATCATCAAACTATAGTGGTTATTAATTTACTTTGAATATTCAATTGAATGAATTGAATAGAACATCCTACCTAACAACATCCTATAAACAAAACCTTGTTATGTTGATCAACATATATCCGGAACAGGGTTGTTCCGAGTTCAAGTTTTTGCATTCGCGAAGAAATAGAAACTGTGAAGGTAAGTAAGGCATGGAATAACTTATTTCTATCTATTTTCTTTTGATTGTGTCCTTACCTCTCTTCTAGTTTCTATACTGTGCAAGTGCGAAAATCTTAAGATAGAACAGCCCAGTTCCGAATATATGTTAATTAGCATTATATACAAGATGATGTTCTTTTACACATGTAGTACGTTGTTCTAATTTAATTTCGACTAGTAGATAGTATTTACTGAAACGTAACCTAACAACAACAACAACAAAAAAAAAAAAATTAACCTACGAAGGTGGAGAGTGGGAAGTCCATTATTAACCTAGAGAGTAGTGTGCCTTCCGCGAAACTGAGATGCAGCAAGGAGTGCGGAAGCCGCGAGTAGAATGAACCTAGTATATTAATTTTTTAATTCGTTATCCCGCTTAGCTCCGCCTCCCTCGCTCGTAACTCAATTCCACTACAGTAAGGCGCACAGCTTTTTCGCAGTAAATAATGGATTTTCAACTTTTACCTTTGTATCTCTCTTTACTCTTTCAGTTTTACGGCCCGCCACGTATATGCCGAGTAGGCTAAATGAGACAATGATGAGAATGAATGAAATGATCGAATGAAGAAAGTGGGACCCGAGAAAACCCACTCACACGGTGTTTGTCCACCATAAAGCCCACTTAGGCTCCCAGGATCGAACCAGGGACCACACGCACCAGAGCTGAACGCTCTACCACTGAGCCACCGCGGTCCCATACCTTTGTATCGTTATCGGTTGAAATTACATAATTTTGTATTAATACTTAATTGTTTGGTACGTAAATATTAACACGTTTTACATTACTATTTCCATGTAAGCGAAATGCTGTTTTCACATACAAAAATAAGAAGCAATTTTCTACATGTGTAGGAAACATGTAAGATATATACATACCCTTTATTGCTGCAATTACGTCGGGAGACAACTGTTTTTTTATTTGTCCATGACCAGTAATGGAGCTGGAACTCATCTCATTATCAGTAAAAAAACTGACATTAAATTCCTTGTTAATTTCGTGCCCGATTGACCTGCACTAGCAAGGCATCGTACCAAACGTGTCTTCTTTATTACAACATTTGGATATTCTGCGCTCAGAACAACATCGGCACTTTCTCTGCACGATAAGTCAGTATCCTGCTAACAGAGAACATACAAATTAAATCAATTCCAACCTTTGAAAGAAAAATGCAAATAGCACACTTTCATACAAGTACGAAACAAAGGTACATTTCGGGGTGACTAGAAAATCTTTAAAATTTTATGGGCCGCTGTAATATGTAACCACTATCGCTACACACTATTTCAGAAAAAATATTCATGTTTGTATGTACTCTTATCATTTTCAATATCATTAAATTTGTTATCCCCTCATAGGGTAGAGTAACATGCAGAAAGAGGCTATTACCGTGTATCTTACATATCAAATATAAAATCAATACTGAAAAGCAGACCGAAAAAAAGAAAAAATGTTACGAACAGGATTGACAATTTTAGTCACAATTTCCAAAACAAAATGCATACTTCATTTGTAAATTTTCTTTCATTTTGACATTCAATAAAATGAACAACTTAAGATAACTTAGAGTAAATTTCCTGAAGGGCTGTACTAACATTGAAAAGATCGAACATGGTCGAAGAACCGATTTATATTAAAATACCTTCTTTCACCGTAAAATATTAATGAACATTGACAAAAGAAAACTGGGCAGGGAATAAAACAGTCTTCTGCTTAACGTCCCATTGCGTCAACCTGTACGCCACAAACTCCCGTTTTCAAGACCGCGTCAAAGCTTTCAGCTGTCAAAGTTAATGTAGGCTGGGTAGCATAGTTGTTAAAGCTACGGCACGGTAAGCCGAAGAAGGTTTCATTCCCAGTCCATTTTTTGCTCTTCGACGGGGAAAACAAAGAAACTATTTTAAGGGAAAAAAATGCAATTAAAATAATATATGAACTCTCACTTTCTATTCGATAAGTTTGTAGTTAGGAAAAATGTTGCAGCTACTTCCTTTACTTTTTTTTTTTAACAATTTTAAACACACTAAAATTTATAATATTCCAGATGCGCATAAGTATTAAATTTATGAATTACAGTAACAACAGTCGCCAAATTTCTTGTGCATCCAATTATATTATCTATGGTTTTAACGCCAATCTTCAATCGTCCACAGTTATTATAATAACTTATCTTTGTAGAATGGCGAGCCTAATGAACCTCTGGAATTACAGTACAAGAAAAAAAAGCGTTTGAAAAACATGCATGATATAATTAGAAGCACAAGGAATTTGGAGAGAGTAGCTACTGTACTTAATAAATTTACAATAATCCTGTTTCGTAAATACTATACTTACCCTGGTTTTCGTACTAACGGAAGACAATTCACTTTCGGAAGGTTCGTCATCAACTTCTGCATCTAATAGTTGGAAAAGAAATTGTTTCACACAACGTGGAACTTTAAGTTTTCGGCTGTTCTCGCGGTCCCTAGAAGCACATTCTTTCTTCAAAGCATCCACCATGCATCGCTCTTCTTTTAATTTACAGCTCAATTCTGTGACTTTTCTTTGCAACTGATCACAATTGTTACATCGTTTGAAACTTGTAGTTGGGTTACTGACTTCAAGGCTATCACTGCAGCTATTAGCATTTCTTTGTTCAATACTGTGGTTAGAATGTGTCTTTTCTGTTAATACATGTTCATAGTTTCTCTCGAATATATTTTGCAAATTATCTATTTGCACCGAAGATTGATCCTCTTCGCTCGGAACATCAGTCTCATCGGATGATTCAGTTCCTTTTATTCGTTTACTAGGAACAGCAACATCTTTCTCACAATTCTGAATACATTTGTCAATCTCACTTTCACAATCAGATTTGGTGCCTGTTAAGAAAACATAATAAATATGCTTACTGATTAATCTATATTTACAAAGACAAAACCTGCTTAATATTAGTATGATAAGAATTCCCGTATAAGGTGCTTGCACTTTACGATAAAAAGAGAAATATTAATAACATTAAGTATCAATCAATTATATACTTATAAGTAGTTACAAATATATTTTAATGATTTAAGCATCAAATCAGAGATTTCGTGCAAACATCTCAGTGTCCACAACCGGTGCATTCACGTTATTTAACGTTGGTTGAACTCCCTGTATCAATTTATGCTGCATTAAGCAGAAAGGATCTAATGTAACCCAAATCTCACTGAAGCCTTGCTGTGCAAATATAGAACTTGCACATATCAAGCAAATGCATTTGCAAGTAACATCTTATTGAATCCTTTATTAAACTATAGGTGCGACTAGAAGGTGGCAGCTGGTGGAAGTGCATATCTGAGAGTGGGAGCGAGTGAAGCGAGACGATGCACAGAAATCCGTAATTCTGGAAGGAAAACGTCTTGGCAATCTGTACCTTTTGTTGAAAATGAACTGCGCGCTCGCCAAAGCTCACTTACAGGGTATATAAATAAAGTAGCTGAACGTACCCGCTTCGCTGCGTCAGACCAACAATTGAGCCCCTTCCACTCTAATAATCGGAAATTTTACACTCCCTCAGACACGTGTCTGCATACTTTCCCGTTTATTACACGCAAGGAGAAACGTGGGTACTTTTCTGAGTAATTTCACCGGGCTATCATAAGAGTGGGGTAGTAGTTATAGTTCATTCCTTTGTTTACCTTGCTATTTTATATGATTGTTGAAGTTTTCAACTTTCTCAGCTTCAGGGATTCGGAGATATGGTCATTTAATTAAAATAATTCCCGTCCTCTTCCCGTCGAATTTCTAAAAACCCTTAAATACGTGTCTAATTAGTTTAAATGAGAAGTCCTGATTTCATGTTTCAAATCTTCAAATGTTCCGACATATCGACATCATCTTATAATAATTCTAAACTGCGTGGAAGAAACAAAGTAAAAAAAAACTTTTTTCAGGAGGCGATTATTCAACTCACGTTGTTTAGAAGTGACTTATATCAAGTTAACCGGAGGTGGAGCATGACACATAGATCTCAAATTTTGACTTATCTCATTTTGACCCATTTATGACTTATATTGTTTCTCCCCCGCAGTCTAGAATTGCAAACCCATCCTTTTTTCCTCTCCTTCCCTCCCCGGGTGAATTTCCAAAAACCCTGAAATATTTGTCTAATTATTTTAAATGAAAAGTCCAAATACAAAACTTCAAGTTTCTAAGCTTAAGGGGTTCGGAGATATGGCAATCCTATTAAAATATTTCCAACCCCTTTCCCCCCAAGCCGTCTAATTTCCACAAATCCTTCCTTAGTGGTACCCTAAGTCTCAAATTCTTTATACTGTCCAAATTTCAAATTTCTAACTTAAGCGGTTTGGCCTGTGAGAGGATCAGTCAGTCACTCAGTACTTTGAATTTTAGAGATAGAAGATATATGTACAAAAACGAAATAGAAATGGTTATCACAGTGGTGCCCACCCCCCCTTATGTCTATGACGCACCCCCCCAATTGTCTATCCGTAGGTGTTCTTCCATGAAAAATCTTCTTTTCGATTAATTTTACCCCCCCCCTCATCAAACATATTTATATAGATTTTAACCCCCCCAAAAAATTTCAATGACGCAGTTTGCGTCATAGCCCCCCCCTGTGGGCACCCCTGGTTATCAGCCTTCGTCCATTTCACATCTACGTTCCATGGATCCGAAACCCGTACTGCAATTATGATAAAGGTGGAAAAAACCGAGCCCTGTGGGGCCACTAACACGTCCTACTACTACTACGTTGCCTCGTAACGCAAGTAAATCACTTTTTTGGTCAGTCAAGTGACTCAAAATTACTACCGAACAAGACTGGGGGAGATACTAAAAGTTAGCCGCATCATGTTCACCATAATGGTTGAGTAAATTATTATAAAGTGAAAATGTGCAAGGTGGCTGAATAATTTTAAATACATATTTCGCACCAAATCATGTGGACCTAGGATTGCCGACCCTGGAAAATAAACAGTACCCCCTCACAAGCTGTCTGTGATATAGACTTGCGTTAATCAAACTAGCAGCAAAATCTCCTGCCTTACCGGTAAAATACCGGCCAGTTGGCAACATCATGTAGGCCTAAAATAGGACAGAACCCTAAGGGTGCAGTTGGTGCTGAAAGAAATTAATATATCATGAATGTAGTAATGCGGCCATGAACTAGGATAGTACGTGAATTATGCACCACGGACAGAGTTCTAGAACACTGGTCACACATTGAATGTAATATAGAAAGAAATCAGCGTGCCCTGCAGGGCTTCTAACCCGCCTTCACTCGCTATCGCTTGCCCGGCAGTACTGTGTGAGTTAAGTATTGAGCTGTGGTACAGAAAGGATCCAAACTAGCTACTAATATATATCTGGGGACCAGCGTTCTAGGACCTTCCCTGCACCACGTAATGTATTTACTCTCTTACGATACACTTTATGACGCAAACAGCATTTAGTGCTAATAATAATAATAATAATAATTTCTTGAAAGGAAGAATGTAGGCCTAAAATAGGACAGTATGAACAATATGTACAAATGTAATAACGAAATAATTGCATATTCACAATAGTACACGTAACATAGGCCTACATGATGGTCGAAGCCTAGTCGTAATTACGTTATTTTTTTTTTAAAAAAAACAGTAACATAATTTACATTGATTTTAGAACTTTATTCTCGAGACCAACAAAAATAAACTTCTCAATCTCTACAACAAAAGGTTATTATAAAGATACAACAGCAAGAAACACAAGAGCTACTCACCGAAATGGCAAACTGTCCCATTGAATTTCTTCTGTTTCCACCGGAAACATCCCTCTTCTCCCAACTTCAGTTCCTTTTTTCCGACATTCTGCTTTACATTCAAAACGGAATAAGAACCGTTTTGCCATTTCACTATACAATAATCTTCATTCATGATTACAATCTCTTCATCATACACTTCAAACCGCCAGTAATGATATTGCGCCAAAAACACGTACTTCCCGTCACATGATCGCTGCAACCAATCACTGAATTGTTTCCTTGTAGTTTAAATGAAAATTAAAATTTACGACAATGCTATTCAACTAGGGATATATACGTACCATTTTCTATTAAATTGTTATTAAATAAAAATAAATATTTTACACCTAATACACTCTGGAATAAATAATCGCACACTCTGTAGGAGCTTCAGGCACAATAGCCCCCCCCCCTTTAATTTTCAACTAATTATTTTCTTTTCCATATATGTTCAACGTCTGGGACATTATAACAATCTGGTTAATTTTTTTTGGTGGTTGCAGCAAGAATGTTTGCTAGCAGTATCTTACCCTGGTATTTTCAACGTACCAGCAAAATTGTTTCCTTCTGCTGCAAACACCTGTACATTGTCTGTACACTGCATGTAGGTGAGTTCAACCTCGCATGTGCACGGTGATAATACAGGCAATGTATTCCATTCTACTCCCATATACTATACATGCATAGGCGTGCACATGTTCTCTCGTTTCCTCCCACTTTCTTCATTCCACCATTTCACTCATTTCTCATTATCACCGTCTCCTTTAGCCTAGCCGGCATAACCCTGGGAAATAAACTTTCATTTCATTTTTTAAGATGGAGGAGAAGAGGGGGCAGCTGAACCTAATGTTGTGTTTGACATGATCGGCCTATATCTTACAACACTACATTTTAACCAATTTCTTTATTGAAAGAATAGTATATGGAGTCTTACGAGGGTTCTTAGTCCATCACTGGTATGCGTATGGGAGGCATGGAAACAATATGCTCCCTCCAACATTTTGACGATATACTATTTTAGAATATTGAATTTTACGGAAGTTACATATTGTACGAAAAGTAATACAATGTTTACGTTCTTCAAAATTATAAGGATGATTTCATAGGGTGGCACGAGGGGAATTTGCCCCAGAGTAACTCTCTAATTTGGCTCAACTGGCTTACCAATATCCTTGCAGTACTATTTTAACCCCCTTTCCGAGGGTACGGTGGCGAGCGCTCACCTCTCGTTCTAGATGTCCCTGGTTCGATCCCAGGCTATATGAGTTCCTGGTGGACGACATCGTGTCCGTGAGTTTTCTCGGGGTTCTCCCCTTTACTCCCACCTAATCATTCCACCAGTTCTTTCGTCATCGTTCACTTGCTATTTCATCCATATCATTTGGTACTTCGCTTTCTAAACGTGGGGCGTTAAACTAAAGATTTAATTTCATTTTAGTGAGTTGAAATCTCCCCGGAGAAAATTGTCTGAAATCATCACTGATTAGGATAATTTTTGTAATGTTAGTCCGTACGTACGTTATTCCGCACGATAACTCTTGAACGAAAGCGAATTTTTGAATTATGTTTTTTCTATCGATATATACATTAATTATCTCAAACAAATTCGTTAATGGAGGTGATTCACAAACTGGAAATAGTAGAAATTAACCATTTCTGGTTTTAACATTGATCACTGTACAGCTGAAACTATAAGACATAGCGGTAAGCAAATTTTTGCAATCGATTACGCGACTGAGAAATTCCTCTTAACTCTTGAGATTTTGGGGGGGGGGTTAGGGACAGATTTTTGCATGAGAAATGTCACTATCAAAGTTTAATTATTTAGTAATGATGCTTTTAAGAACGATAACTATAAAATAAAACTTCAAGGAGCTGTGACAAAATATTTCTTCATAATTTATTGCATGTACTGTTCTTAAAATGTATAATATAAAAGCAAATATGCAGATAGATAGCTAAACGTCTACATTTATTATGAAGGCAAAAAGTTCTCAAATTAAATAAAATTTAAACAAGTGGAATATTTGGGGTGAGAAAAGGCAAATTTGGGGGGATTGCGTCCAAGCATTTGGGGGGGGGGGATCGGCACCTCTGCTCACAACAATATATTTTTCTTAATTATCTGCACCACATAGGAAAGACGTAGAAGTTGAGCAAGTTGGTGCCTCACTCATTGCAGGAAGCCAACAAGCAAAAATTACTAACAGTTTGTTTATCGTTTCACGGCAGCGCAATGTACCCCAGGGACATACGCATGGGGTGGGTCCTGGGTCCGGATTCCCTCAAATCCGGACTTTTTTGTAAATTTAGTCTAATTTTAGGGGCAATTTTATAATTTTTAATATAATTTAGCCTGAAATTGTGTTTGGATCCCCCCGAAAAACTTTGGACCCCTCCCGAAATAAATTCCTGCGTACGTTCCTGATGTACCCAATTCCCATCGAGTACTTACCAGTAACGAAAAGTGGGACATGCGTGATACTGTCCTTCAAATAACAATACAGAAATAAAATGTGTAAAATTCAAATCCGATTACTACAATGTAGGTTGCATACTTCAAGGAGTAATACTTCTATTTGATCCATCTAATCTAAGGGTCTG
Source organism: Thermobia domestica (assembly GCF_964235325.1). Taxonomy (NCBI): domain Eukaryota; kingdom Metazoa; phylum Arthropoda; class Insecta; order Zygentoma; family Lepismatidae; genus Thermobia; species Thermobia domestica. The sequence goes on from NC_137467.1 coordinate 63,092,496, forward strand.
CGCACGCCTTTGTATATATGTGTCAGCACCTTGCATATGTGCATTTCAAAGAGCTCCTTCGTGGCTAAGCGGTTAGTGTACGCGCCTATGGCGTGGGAGATCCGGGTTCGATTCCCGGCGAGAGCTCATGTGGTTCGGATTCAACGTTAATCAGTAGGTCCACGTCTCATGTAGCCTCGCTGCTGAACGGGACGTTAAACTTAAAATCAACTCAATGTGCATGTCAAAGTGGAGACTTAATGTCTGGATATTGCATCCCAGACAGCATGTTTGCTTACCGCAAGCTTGCCTGTCGCTTTTATTTGATTTTATTTCGCTTTGGCTTATACACAAAAGCTTATTTCTGCTTAGCACAAGCTGTAGTGCGGGCAACCCATGCTTCACTTGCGAGACGCTTTTCTTTAGATTGAAGTAAAAAGCCAGCGCGCGTTCGATTTTCAGTTGTTCTCAAAAACCACGTGACGCTGACCTCTTAACTTTCGGCGACAAGGTAGTGTTCGCGTTGTTAGCGTCTTGTTAGCATTCAGCTTGAATAAAGGACAAACTTAATTATTTTTTTAATTGTGCCGTCTAGTACTCTAGTACTCTAGTCCCACGTACCTATAATATTACTCTTTATTTTCTCATATTTCGGTAACCATGAGGCATAACGAATTATAGTATTTACATATAAAGCATAAATGTGAACATAGATGGCAGCAGATTTGACTCTACTTATTTTGCGAAAGAATACAGAACTGTTGCAGATATTTTAATATAAACTTCAAGTTTAACTTACAGTATAAACTTTATCTGAACGCTGTGTTTAAAGTATAAACATTTTTCTGCGTTTTTATATAAAAAGATAGAAGTTTCAAATACTCGCGGCTAATATAACAATGTATTAGATATTTGTAAGAAGCAACGGCGCGTTGCTTGTCACAACTAAAATGTAATAATTATGCTTATTTTGATGTTTTGAAGAAGCGGATCCGAGACTTGGGTGTTTTCACGGTTGCGCATTTGCTTCAATAATTGGGAAGTGGAGGGGAAAACATATTGTAGCATAGATTTAGTCAGACAGTTAAATTACACTGTTTTATCTAAATTCGCTTACTGAAAGATTCCATGTAACTTGTTTGGCGTGTTTTCGCTTGCAATAAGCTTAATAAAGCTTGCCATTGATGAGAATACGCTTATACTTGGATTGCGTTTGAGATAATTTGACTTGTGTTTAACTTGTGAAGACAAGCTTGTGCAAGCCTTGCCCAGATGTAACTAACTAGCTTGCAACAAGCTTGCAGCAAGCTAATTGGCTTGTATAGTATAGCTTGCGGCAAGCTAATTGACCTTGCCACAGCAAGCTTGTGGCAACTTGCAGCAAGCTTAAATTGCTGTCTGAGATGTTTCCTACGCCTATAACGTGAATGTTTCACCCTAATCAACCTTGTCCATCGCATTTGCCTGTTTAAGCTATTTACTCACTACACGTATTTTTTAAATCCATTTATTGGCAGTCATGATCATTGCATGTTTCCATTCATCTGTACATTGTCTTTACACTGCATGTAGGTGAGTTCAACTTTGCATGTTACAGGCAATGTGTCCAATTCTATTCCAATGTACTATACATGTGTCAGAACCTTGCATATGTGCATGGCAAACTGGAGACTTGGTGCCTGAATATTACATGTTTCCTACACCTGTAACATTAATGATTCACTCCAATCAACCTTATTCATTGCATGCACCTGTTTAACTCATTTATTGGCAATCATGATCATTGCATTTTCCGTTTACCTGCACATTGCCTGTACATTGCATATAGATGGGTTCACACTTCGCATGTACACGGAGATAATACAGGCAATGTATTCAGTTGTAATCCCATGTATTATACATGTGTCAGGACTTTGCATAGCGAATGTCGAATTGGAGACTTGTGCCTGAATATTGCATGTCTCCTATGCCTATAACGTGAATGTTTAGCTCCAATCCACCTTGTTCACCACACGCATCTGTTTAATCCATTTATTGGCAATCATGATCATTGCATGTTCCCGTTCACCTGTACATTGCCTGTACACTGCACGTAGGGGAGTTACACACTTCGCATGTACACGAAAATAATAAATGTAAAATAACATATCTTACATCATGCGTTTTCCATGCTATACGCTAATACACGGTATTTACATGTACTGCAAATGTCACACATGTATATTACATGTTGATAAACAGGCACCTTCCTTGTACTTTTCATTCTTACTGTATTGCGAATGTTACCAACAATCCATTCAAGGTACTTTACATGCACATATTCCCTTTATTTACTTGCATGTGAGTGACTACGTGTACATCGCATGTTCTTATTTTAATGTACAGGCTCTGTACAACGCGTGTTTTCGTGCAACATTTCCAACAGAAGTTCAATTCTTTTTTGACATGCATATCACCTGAAGACAATGTGCCTGTAATATTTTTTTTACATGTGTTTTCGCCGAAACAGGCGCCTGTATAATGCCTGTCAAAATCTGACAGGCTTTTACAGGCAGTTCCATGTACAAAACATTGCATGTTTCCTCAAAAATTTTCATAATAGAACATACAAAGTCAATAACAATTTGAGCTCAAGATGGTACGGCACAACACCAACATGAAAAATAACTTATTTACAGAGGATCTGAAATTATACTCATTTGTAAAAACATCTAGAGTTTCTGATAACTAATTATAAATTCTGACAATTCTGTTTAAAAAGTACCTTTGGACAGTATTTACTCTCGTTGCTCTTGTGTAAAAGAGATCGTAGACCGTGTTGGTTAAGCGGGTACGTAAAAATTGATCTAACTTAGTAACTGTTCACTAGATATATAGCCTTTTACAATTTTATGCAGAAATATTAGGTCAAAAATGTTTTCTCACTAGAGTAAATTTGATATTAGGGAATTGTAAAACTTAATTTTTTGAAAGTGTTGGAAGGTGAGGCACTCAGTAGGATATAACGGCTAAAAAAAAAAAAAAAAAAAAAACGGAATTTTTTTCAAATGAGTAGGGCAGTCAATAGACCAGATAGGAAAACAGTACTCAATACTGGGAGCGACATTTGATTTGTAGGACAAGCGTAAGGAATTAGGATTTTCTATATCAATGACGCGATAAAGCAGTCTTAGTTTTCTCATAGCAGTACAAGATATTGATCTGGAAAATTAGGTTACTCTCAATGATAACACCAAGATTTATAAAAGGGGTGACAGGATTTATGTTCTTATTACTAATTTTGTAAATTTAGTTTATAGGTCCGTTTTTTAAAGAACTCGTAAAAGAAGCAACTTTTTGGATCTTTAAGCTAAATTTCCAAGAGTTACACCAGTTGAGAAGAATTGAAGCATCATACTCCAGAGCAAGGGGATCGTACGCTGATTGAGCTTGTCTGTAGAGTTTGCAATCGTCAGGAAATAGGATATTGGTAGAGCTGTTTGTGAGCAAAGAAGGCAGATCATCCATGTAGTATAGTAGAAGTGGATCCAGAACACTGCCTTGAGGAACTCTAGAAATTACGGGAAAAGGTCAGAAAAGTAACCTTAACCTAAAGCTCGTTGTGTCTTATTATTCAGATAAGTTTTCGAAGGCTAAGTAATTTAGCATGTGTACTGAATCTAGAACTGAGTTTGTATGTAAAAACATGGTTTGGAAGAGAATCGAAAGCGTTAGCGAGGTCCAAATACAAACTGTCGGGTTGAGAATATTCGGACAGAAAGACTGATAAATTAGTAACACAAGATTTCCCTGGCAAAAAGCCGTGTTGTGAGTGCTTACAAACATCAAATGAAGCAATAACTTGAAGGAGTCTGTTTTTGATTATATTTTCACAAACAGGTGAGAGTGGCGACAATAAAGAAATAGATCAATAGGAACACACATGATTTTTATTTTTACCAGTATTACGAACAGGAGTGATATTAGCTCTCTTCCAACTGGTACGAAAAACACTCAGTACAACAGCGATTTAGTAAATCCGAAACGGATTTAGGAAGCGAACTGGCACACTGCGTAGGAAGCAAGTGTACATATTATCTGGATCTAAGGCGCGCTCTTGGGGTAATGACGAGAGAAGAGTGTACTTTAGTCGGTGTGGTACTGATAGAAGACAAAGAACGAATAGGTTGAAGAGGGCAGGGTTAGGAAGGAGAGGTGGGAGGGATGAAGCAAAACTACTAACAAAATATTCATTAAACACCTTTGCCCTGTTCTCTTCATTTGCACAAGCATTTTTGTAGGTCAGTTCTAGCGATATGCGAGAACTATTTCTTTGATTGTTTATTAGGGTCCAGAAACGATTAGGGTTTTTAATTTGTATCGATTGTGACGTGTTCAATGTATTCCTCTTTTTCCATAAGATATTTACTATGTCTTTTAATATATGTTAATTTCTTATAAGTATATTCGCTAGGAAATTCCTTCCATAGCTTCCATGCTCTGTTTTTGTTGCGAAGTTTGCACTTTAGTTCCTCTTCAAACCACGGGGGAAACTGAAGATCTTTTACGGATAGGAACAAAGTCTTTAACTGCAGCCTGTATGACGTTAGCAAATGTCAGCTACATCGTCGACTGAGCATGAGGCAAGTAAGCACCATTGAAAAAATATGGGGAGCTTGACGTATTTCACTCCAAGGGGCCTTATTCCACTGGGTAAATAAGTCACTGATTTTTGTTGTTGGAATATTTTGTGTTTGACATCTGGAAAGACAATGAAAGTGTCGTGACCTGATGGGAAAACGTTTTACTTAAGGTCTTTATCCACAGTTATATTAAGAATTTTCAGTGTGATATTTCTTTGTTTATGATTGTAATATTCATGTAAATGTTTGTATAATCAATTAAGAATATGTCATCTTCTTATTTATGTTATGTTTGCGAAATAAATATCTAAATACGTTTCTTCCCCCAACATTTTCAGGTAGCTTATCGCAGACTCTTAAGAAATTTTTTCTCCTATCTAGAAAATGAATTTCAGAGCTCCCGTGTGGCCTTACTGTAAGTGTACGCGGTCTAGGCATGGGAAACCCGCTAGTAAAGTCTCATGTGGTTCGAATTCGTCTTAACCTCTGTCCCATATAGTCAGCTTGCCAATCTTCAATTCAAACAACCAAAATAATTGTAAGACTCTTAGTACATCCTTGCGGATGGAGAACAGCATTATATTATAGCTGAAATTATAGTTTTTATTGTTTCTTAATATATTGCTAAAATAGATTTGCAGGGGAACTTTCGTTTTATTAGATATGGATCCATTATCAGACTTTTCTAATTCAGTGAGTAGCGCAGTTAAGCAGAACATTGTGTTGTTATTCGAAGTCATCAAACGGTGAAATGTCTTAGGCAACTGCATGTAAATTCTTGGAGAGTCTGCAGATCTTTACATACGCTTATATTGAAGTCAAGTTTACATTAATTACGTTGTGTTTACCGTATTATTATGGTTATAGATTTGATTCATGTATAAATTCACATATTTTATTCTTTCTTTGTGACGTGACAGATTTTATCCTATAATGCTGATTTTCATAATGGGCTATGTTCTATCTAAATCTTAATATATGCACGTTGAAAGTTTTTTTCCTATATTTTTTCACATTGATATCGATATATTACAAATCAAAGGAAAACCAGGGTTCTGCGCTAAAGCGATAACAATTGGTGCGAAGAGTCTCGCCTTTAAATACAGACAATCTTATCTTACAGTGGTCAGCATCGTGTCCCTGAGCTTTTTCGAGATTGTCTCGCTTCCTGAAATATTTTATTCCACCAAGAAATTTGAATAGTCCACTTTCGTTAATTATCTTTCTGCTGTAGTTTGCAAGACATAAGTATAGAATCTCAAATTGGAATATTTCATTTCGAATCAAGATCAAGTATATTTTCCGACTGTTCTACCTTCATGTTAATGTAAGCACTTTAAAAATTATTTCTTTAGAAATGTTGACATTCACTTTTTGTAGGTGATGTCTTACTGTTCTCAAATGTTGCAAAGTATTTCTTGTAATCGGATTAAAGTATTAGAAACCACAATAAGTTTGTATGTAGTATTATATTTTACAAGGTGCTTTTGTAGAGAACTTTATTTTATACAAATTTCTACACGGTGAGCAATTTTTGGTAGGCCATAGTGTGCGTACTTTGATCATCCTCCAGCACTGCGAATGTCTTGAATAACAGGCTTGTTGCACAGATATATTCTGTAAGCGTAATTATTACTCAAGTTCGCAGATACAAACATATATAAGAAGTCATAGATTTTTTATTCGGCAATTAGCATGATAGGTAATTTTATGATAACGAAGGACACAACTTGTTAACACGTGTGCCTTTGTCATTGCCAATACAGCGGTTGAGCTTACAAAACGGTAGAAAGAAATTACCGACAGACACAATATATTCAAATTTACGATAACATTGAATAGAATATACTAATAAAAAATACAGGGTGTCCCATTTTTAACGCAAGTTTGAACTAGGTATAAGCTAACTTTTGAACGGAATGAGGTACACGTGTAAATAATACACCAATTTTTAGGTTGATCCACGTAGATATTTTTAAACATATAAGCGGCTAATGAAGTCCACGTGTGTACATACAGTGTTGTGAAATGTACGTGAAAGTATAAAAGAAAATCTACAAAACATGGTAAAACGCATGTCACAGATGTGCATGGACATGCAACCCACAAATGTCAGCGCGGATTTGTGGGTTGGATCGGTACTTATCGTAGCCGAAGAAGAACGGTTCATTTTCTTTATTAGCTTGTCCAGAATGCTCACATTAATGGCGTACCCGCGGAAACGTGGATTTTGAAGTTTTACGCTACGCACTGGAAACACTGCCTGTGTTTGAGTGCAACAGCGTGTGTGTTTGGGTACTGTTTATCACATGAAATAATTGAAAACACTAAATAAAAACATCGAAAAAAGTTGGAAAATAGCGTCACTCTCCTGCACCTTGTAACCATATGGACAAGCTGATGGTGGAAATGAGCCTTTCTTCGACTACGATAAGTATCGATCCAACCCACAAATCCGCGCTGAAATTTGTGGGCTGCATGTTCATACACATGTGTGACATGCGATTTACCATGTTTTGTAAGTATTTTTCTTTATACTTCCACTTACATTTAGCAACAGTGCATGTACACACGTGGACTTCATTAGCTGCTTTCTGTTTAAAAATATCTACATGGATAAAGGTAAAAATTGGTGTATGATTTATACTTCTACCTCATTACTTTCAAAAGTTATCGTATACATGATTCCAATTTATGTTTTAAATGGGGTATTCTGTACTAAGTATCCTGTGTGTAACATACTATAGAATTACTGTAAAATAAAAAAGACATTTTAAAATTTTGAACGCATTATGATAAATATACATGATTCAGAATCAAAAATGTAATTCACACATTATATACTGGTGATGATGGTAAAACCCATGATGAGCAATGAGGAATTATACTGGATTAGATTGTCATAATTTACTCAATATTCATATCTTCTATATTTCTAACATGCCAAGAAGAAAAAGTAAGTAGTTTTTACATTATAGGTAATGGTCCATTTTAACGCTATAAGTAAGGCTGAAATCGTCTTGGTGTAAACTATATATAAAAATAGTACACTAAAATTTGCGTACTATTACAGGCTGGTGCTTAAATAATTTCCTATTTGATGCGCAAAGTAATATGAAAGAAAAAGTAACTGATCACTATATAGTATCCTGTCAGATTGTCTATAGGGTATTGAGCTTTCAGATATAGAAAATACCGTAATTTGAATGTAACATTGTGAAAACTTATATATGTAGTTTTGTTTATGACTTGCCATTTTTCTGGTAAAATTCTAGTCTCATCGTTGTGGTGTCTGGTCAAAAAATGTGACATGTGGGTTTTACTAGCTGTTGTGCAACTGATGTAATTGCCTCCAGGGAGTTCTACAGGGACCGAAACAAATTGTACTTTTACGCTGTCAGGTCCGGGCTATACTACCTATATGCATTGAAACCTTGCAGAAAACTTACCTCAGCTCCTAACTTGTCAAAGATATAAGCTCTCTGCCGTTGTCAGCGTTGAATACGACAATAATTTTGTTGACCAATTTCGGCCATTTCTTTGAATTGCTAGACGCACATACACTAATTGACAACGCTACGGATAGTACTGCTCTGCATTATAACAGCAGTATTGATGTACGATACCTTTTCAATTTTACCAAATGCACAGTAAAATCTCCCTTTCGTTAGTGTCTGCTTCGTTACAGATTGTGGACCTTCTCGCTTTGACCACGATGCAGTTGTTGAAAGTTATTCAGTGCTTTCACTCAAACAACCGCTTCAGAGATGGTTGGTGTTCATTACGTTTGACTAGAGATGTTCACAGATAGAAATTCTGTCGAATAAGTTAGATCATGTTGCTCCCAAACGCTCAGAGCATTTTGTACCGGGTTTCTCCAAATGGTTCAATACTGGTTGGTGATGGATATTTAAGCCCTTGGTGCTGAAGTCATGACTACTTTGGTGCCATACTTGCTCGATTTTAGCTGTGACTAATCAGCCCCATAAACAGCACAACTTTCTTCATAGGCCTACGAAAAATCCGAAACTTATCAAACTAAAATTGTAATATTTAGCCTAGTTCTGCTAAAAGTTTACCCAACTTGACGGTGCAATATCTTAACGCTTTCTTGCACAGCTTCTAGTTTCAGCTGTTAAATAATGTGAAGGCTGATCTGCAGCGAATTACATACCGTGAGATTTTCAAGAGTGCGCGAAAACTTCACTACCGTTTAAATTACCTTATGTATACAAATGTATTTATTGCAGAAGAGGAAGAAAGTGTTAGAATCTAATTGTGTGGCTGATTTTGAGTTTAACACGTCGTTTGTTCAAGTATAGATTGTGAGATTTGGACTTACAGTTTAACATGCCATCTGAACCATATTTGAGCTCACATTGAAAATTAAATCCATGTTTCTAAAACCGAAGTTGCATATGCTAACCATTCATTCGCGACTAAACTCAAGTAACCCGTTAGAGTCATGTTTCGTGATTGTATGTTCTGTTGTTAACAACGATTACAGTGCCTGTGAAGGATGGTGTTAAACTCAGCTGACAAGGGGGGGGGGTGATTTACTAGGTATTAGCAAATATTGGGTCAAATACTAGTTATGCGTGAGATTATTCTTATCTTTCGTGGGGCCGCGGTGGCTCAGTGGTAGAGCGTTCACCTCTGGTGCTTGGGGTTCTGGGTTCGATCCCAGCCCCCGCAAAGTGAACTTTGTGGTCGACAAACCCCGTGTGTGGGTTTTCTCGGGGTTCTCCCGTTTCCTCCCACTTTCTTCATTACTCATCACCGTCTCCTTTAGCCTAACCGGGATAATCGTGGGACGTAAAACTCGAAGATTTCATTTAGTTTTTTCTGATCTTTCGAAACAAGTAATAGTAGCGTAGCTTTCTGGTGGATTGTTTTCTAATTAACTGGGTCTAAATTGTTTGAATGAATGTATTAGCTAAATAAATGATAATGTATGTGATGCTATTATGCAATTATAGCTAAATAGATACTATTGGAATGACATTTTATAATAAGGAACAAAAAATGAGCACTTTACGAGGCGAAATTTAGAAATAATTTCATGTATTAATAAAATATTTTATTTCACGTATAAATTTTTAAACACTATCAAAAACTTAATTTTGCAGAGAGAACCATCCTGTTGTTATCTTTAGTCTCTCAAAGTCGTGAGCGTATATACTTGTGTAGAGTTATATGTATATATATAGTATAAAGTAATAGAATTGAAACCAGCTTTTTTATATATAATTAGTGTTCTTGCATATCCTTAAAATTATTCCCTTAATAGCTAAGGATTAAAATGTTTAAACGTTGTATCAATTTTGCAGTTGTTTTGAAGTTTTACGAGACGTAGATTGTTGTAATAATTCAAAAATTGCCTAAAGTGTTACTTCCAAGCCAAAGCCTAACATGTTTTCTCCGTTCAATATTTTCTATCTTTATAAATACTTTCTTCAAGAAATAATTGATTTCAACTATGTTTCGAGAAATAATTGATTCCAGCTATGTTTCTTTTCAGGTCACTACAATTATGAATATGAAAGCAATGGATAAGAAATTAAAAGTCGAGCCATTTGTTTCTCTCGATAGATTAACGTATTATTCTGATTCAAAACAAGATGTCGCACTGCGTAAAATGGATACTGCGTCTAATTGTTTCAGTGTTAACAATATGTCAGTTTTGTGCTCCGATAAGAAAATCAAGGAAGCAATTGTGTTATGTAGAAAGTTACCACCAGTTAAAAAATATGATGAATATGCGCTTGATATCATACGTAATGCTCCAAAGTTATACGATGGACAGCAAATCACCGCACAGAAATGTCTCTCTCTTCGGGAATATATTGGCATTAAAAATGTTCTGTCGAAGTCTGTCGAAGATGATTTAGCGATAAAAAATATGAAGCTTCGAGTTAGAAGAAGTGAGTTACAAGAATGCCCGAAACTAAATATGAAATCTGAATACGAAGTGTGTTACGAAAATTCAGAAACCTGTTCTAATGCAGGAAAAGGAATATCCTTAGACTATAATAGTGAGAACACAAAATTTGTATATACCACGCTACAAAAATGTTCCGTTGACTTGGGATGTTACGTTACTGAGAGCAGAAATGAATCACAATACATGATTCCTTCGAAATGTGAATTAACTCGTAACACGAAGAGTAAAGTAGGATTGGAATTTAATTCGAAAAATGTCACAATTGGTAATACCTCCACTAGGGAGCCACTAGTCTGTAGGTACGTACACAGCTTTCTTTTCTAATTTCTATAAGTAGAAGGAAGACAGTCATTATTATGCTGAGTTAAACATTACTTTAACAGAGAAATTCTATATGTTTAATGTTAGAAGCAAATCTTTAAATAATAGAGTTTTATTGAACCACGAATTCTTTCTGTGTCTTCTGTTTTGGAGTAAGAATACTTCGTGTGCTCTTTGTGTATATCGCGCAATATTTAATGAAATACTTATCATTTACTATATTCCTATCATATAATACTAGTTTCGTCGAAATGTTTTTGGAATTCTCCATTGACAGTTGCTTAAACACGTGCATAACTAAATTCAACTAAATTGAACCTCTTTATAATCGAATAATATCGATTAACAGAGTTAAAATTAATATGTTTATAATATAAATAGTAGAGTCAAGTTTAGAATATTTACTTACATATAAATTTAAATTGTTTAGCGGTGTAAAAGTATGTGAACTTTCTATACCAATTGTTTTTCGCAACATCTTGACGCGCATAAGATATATTGTAAGTAAATATACATTTAAGCGTACTCCCTAAATATAATAAAATAATAATAAATGAACATAATACCGTTCAGAATATACATTTTAAAGAGCCTTCTGGAGACAACAGTAAGAAATATGCTTCGATGAAAAAGAATTTAAGTTTGAAATCATAATATAGTAATACAATGCAGTTTTTATTTGTGTTTGTACATAGATTCCCGGAAAATTTCTGGGAATACTCCCGATAAATATATACCCAGGAATGTGCCTATCACTATGTATATTTCGAGTTTCAAATATAACGTAAAAAAAGTCAAGACTGACAAGGACACAAATAAAATCAAGTTTTCCAAATTCTATAGAATTCACTTTCGTAAATATTTTCGAAAATCAGATTGGTATAGATTGAAATTTCTTCGATGCTTGTGCTTGTTTCCTTACAGCTGATTCCTCTTTTTTTTTCTTAAAGGAAAAATCGTGTCACATATTCTCAGTATTCCATTGGTTGTAGTAAATTTTACTCCATGTGATTTTGTATAACTGTTTACGCACGATAACTGCCTCTGCCTGGTATGCCTTTCTAATATTAGAAAGTAATTTGATTTAGTACCTCAAATCAGCTTGTTGGCAATTGTGTTTCCTCGTTTTAGCAACAGATATTCAACCATTAACTTATGTTATATGTTTTATTGTGTGTGCTTTTGTTAAATAAATTTGATATCTTTATCATTCATCATTGTTCAATAAATTTCAATATGATTTACTCTAGTAATAGCTGTGTAATGGACGGCTCACGAAAATGAAAATCAAATCATACTGGAAATTAAGAAATTAACACATATTGTCTATTCAAACTTTCTAGTGGAGTGGAGAGAATTGACGAATATTTCAGACGAAAAATCTTAATTTGCTTGCTTTTCAAAAATTATCCTTAATGATTTTTATAAAATTTTAAATTGTTTTACATTCATACTACATTGTTGTCACGGAAATCTGATTCATCTTCGATTTTCATTTCTGCTTTTTCGTCTGCAATCCGCGTACTTGGTATGCATGATATAGACGTGAGGTATTGAATACATAACTGTTGGAATCCGCTTAGACGATAGGGCCACTCACCATTAGACATCGGTGTCAAGAACAGACGCTAAACTTGTGGAAGGAAAGTGATGTTTTTAAGCTTTTACTGTCTTACATACCGGTAGAAAGATATTACTTATAAGTATTTGCTTATTTAATGCGAGAATTTCAGGAATTTAGTATAGTAGAAAGAATGTCAAATTGTTTGTTGTTGATTGAAGTCATTCCACGTAGTTAAGTATGTCTCTGAGCTATACAAAGATTACTTTTATTCAGTATTATTTATATTACGAATATGATGTTAGTATTCGTGTACATATTTTGTCTAGAGTTATGGTATTATATGAAAATATTAAAGAACTAACCTATCGTTTGTAATATTAAAAAAAAAAAAAAAAACACACACACACAACAGAACACTTAATTTACTATTCCTTATCTTAAGCGCTTTTAAGGTGTTTGTTGTCAATTTAGAAACACAATATAATTCTACTTTATCTTTGCTTGATTCTGGTAACTTGAATTTTATAATTTTGCACTACTTTTTTTGTTTTATTTTTAGAAACCGCATGGAGAAATCATCTAACAATAAGTCTAATACAAAATTGCGTTTGGATGAAAATTTTCTGAAGAAAAACCGTTTAAAACTATCTTCAGTTCGAACGCACAAAGAAGGTAGAAATAATGAAACTGGTTATGACAAAATACATGAAGAAAACAGAGATAACAAATCTGTGATACATATTCTAAGTGATGTGATGAGTTGTATTTTGTGCGGTAGAAGTTTCAAAAACATGACTGTAGTACATAAACATATGAAATTGCATGACATTCATTTGTGTGCTGAGTGCGGTAACTACTATGTTAATGAAGAGGACCTGAAGAATCATATTTTATTTCATTCGAAGTATAATTCCTTCACCTGTAATGAGTGTGGGAAAGGCTTCCAGGATGGCCAGAATGTAAAACTTCATCTTAGAGTTCACACTGGTGAGAGGCCATTTTCTTGTGAAGCTTGTGAACGAAGCTTTACTCAGGAGTGCGCCCTGAAGAGACATTTAAAAACTCACACTGGTGTAAAAGACTTTGCGTGTAAAGAATGTGGAAAGTGTTTTGCAGAGAAAGAAAATTTAAACACACATCATCGTACTCACTCTGGAGTAAAACCCTTTATTTGTAGTGAATGTGGCAAATCATTTTCAGATGTTAGTGCCTTCAAAAGACATACAATTATTCATAGTAAAAGAAAACCATATAAATGCTCAGTTTGCCCACAATCATTTGCGGACTATGCCGCTTTTCTTAGGCATAAACAAATTCATGAGAAACAAAAGTATGTCTGCGGTGAATGTGGCGTATCGTGTTCCCACAGATCGTACTTCTTAAATCATTTGAGAATCCATGAAGGAAAAAAGCCTTTCATATGTGAAGTTTGTAACAAAGATTTTGCAGCCAAACATAATTTATCAGTTCATTTAAACATTCATGATTCTTCATATTTTCTTAGGTGTGATATCTGTGGCGCGTCTTTCAGAAACAAAAGCAACCTTCTATCTCATATTAGAAAACACTTGGATGGTGGAATTCAAACTTGTCCTTTTTGTCAAAAATGTCTGAAAAAGACGTACCTCAAACGGCATATGTCGATACATAATGAAAGCCGTGATTACTTTCTTTGTGATTATTGTGGCATATTATACCGAGATAAACAAAAGTTTAGTAATCACGTAGCTCAATTACATATGAAATGAAATATTTAAATACATGGAAATACAGCCTAGAAAATTAATTTTTACCTGACCTTCCAAATTGGTCAAAGTAGAACAGCAGAAACTAGTTCAGAATTATAATAGCGATTATATTATTTCACCACAAAATACAGTTAGTAGACAATGTAAACCACCTCTTGCGAAAGTTATACATATAACATGCAATGTAAAGCCGTCTTAAAGTATGTGTTGTTAACCAAATTCAGACTACTGAACTGATTTTTACATTTTAACTCTATTGTTTATAATAAAAGCTAGCTATTGTTTGAAAATTTATTTATTCACCAAAATTTAAATATGGTCTCCCATCTACACACAAAACCTACCACATGATTGGAGCTTAGTTCTACTACTTTTATTATAAATGTATTTTTAAGAAGTGAAATTGTCTGAAGAGCATACAGTGGTGGCAAAAAGTCCTGAACACACTCATTTTTTTGCCCAATTTTTGTGTTTGACTTCATTTTTCGTTATGAAATTATCGCACTATCTTAAATATTGTTATTGATTTTAATGTATTTTTTCATGCTGATTTCAAATCTGTTTGTAGATTTCGTCTAAAGTAAATAGTTTCATTGATACGTTGAAAAAAAGAAAGTACATGGTCACTTTAAGCATAAGTGATTGTGTTTTCAACCAATGAAATGCTCCGTTATTTTAATCAATCAGATAGCAGTAGCGATAAAGGGTTGAAAGGAGAAGGTGAAACGGGGTTTAGTAGTGTATTGAAAACAATTTGAAGTGAGTTTGTGAAAAATATTGGAATTATGGCTAAGTTTTCATATCTGCCTGAGAATAAAAGGCACAAAATAATATATTTGAAGGAAGAAGGTTATTCTACTCGCCAAATTGCTGCTAAAGTACCATGTGGCCTTTCTACTGTCGTGAGAACTTTGAAAAGATTTTCTGAAACAAATTCTATTGCGGACAGGGGGCGATCAGGACGACCAAGAGAAATATTTTTACGTGAAGACAGGTTATTACACAGGATTTCACTTTCAAACAGAAAGCTTAATTCAACGCAAATTTTGGAGTGTGTGCCCAAGAACTGTTAGAGGAAGACTGCTGGCAATTGGGTTACGAGGCTGTAAAGCGCGCCCAAAACCATTACTGACAATTTCAACGCAAGAGGCGATTGATGTGGGCAAGAGAACATTCATTATGGACTATTAAAGACTGAGAAAAGGTCATATTTAGTGACGATAGTCAGTTCTGTATTTCTGGTAACCAAAGTAGTGCCTATGTAAGACGACGCACTCATGAGGAATTCAGCCCTCAGTGTCTGAAGCCCACAGTAAAGTACCCGACAAAAGTGATGGTATGGGGTTGCATGTCTTCTCGTGGTATTGAAAGACTTCACATCGTTAGCGGAACAGTGAAAGCCATGGATTACATTGAAATACTACAAAATAAATTGCTACCAACTGCAAGTGATCTTTTTGGGAATCATTCATGGATTTTTCAGGACGATAACGCTGCTTGTCACCGTGCAAAGGTAGTCCAGAAATGGTTCAAAGACCATACTGTGAATAGAATGAACTGGCCAGGGCAGTCTCCCGACCTCAATCCGATAGAGAACTTATGGTTTAAAATTGGTTATGAAATTTCAAAGAAGAAAACCTTCAAGCAGACGTGAGTTAATTGAAGCTTTAATGTTTTCCTTCAACCATATTGTCACGAAAGAACTTCTTTTGAAATTGGTGCATTCCGTGCCAAAAAAATGTAGAGCCGTAATTAAAGCAAACGGCTGGCCCATAAAATATTGATGTTCTAACGTGACAACAATGTAATTTTCAAAATCCGTATTAAATGTACCGTATTTGTCAATTTTCGTGTTATTCTTCTATTCGTATTATGCTATTCTATATTGTTTTATTCTGCACATATTTCACATTATTGTGTTCAGGCAGCTTTACTACAAAAAATATTTTAGGCATTAAAAAACTAGTAGTAGATTTGAAATCAGCATGAAAAAATACATTAAAATCAATAACAATATTTAAGATAGTGCGATAATTTCATAACAAAAAATGAAGTCAAACACAAAAATTAGGCAAAAAAATGAGTGTGTTCAAGACTTTTTGCCACCACTGTACATATACGAATATTTCCAGCTTGTTTGTTGCTTCATCTTTTCTCTCATGTGTTGATAGTGATGAAATAACTACAATTTTAGCAGGCCAAAGAGAATGCAGTCAAAGGGCACAATATTCCATCCTCGCTTGACAAAACTATAATGTTGTAATTGAGAAATTAATTATTTCACAATCCTAATTGCTTGCGACTAACGGTTTTAACCTATGTATGTCTAAGTGAGAATGAATTAAAGTTTGGAGGGTGTGGTAGCTCAGTGGTAGAACGTTCACCTCCGGTGCTTGGGGACTCTGGTTCTATCCCAGCTCACGCCGTGTGGACTTTGTGGCGGGCAAACACCGTGCTAGTAGGTTTTCTCGGGGATTTCCCGTTTCCTCCCACTTTCTTCATTCCACCATTTCACTCTTCTCTCATCATCGTCTCCTTTAGCCTAACCGGCATAACCGTAGGACATAAAACTGAAAGATTTCATTTCATTTTTGAATTAAAGTTTACAAGTTTGAATGTTTCGAATCTGAACTTTACGTAATAACTGAGTATGAATCTAAGTAATCTCCAACTCCGGATCTAATCCATTCTTGCCAGTTTCTTGTCCGTTTCGTGAACACAATGAACTACACAACAATCCTGCTAGAGTGTATCAAGTTAAAAGGGCAATCTATTGAAGAGAAATGACACACAGAATTCAAATGTTAAAGATGTTTTAATGAAGATAGCTATTTTAATTACAATAACCGCGAGCAATAAGCTTCATTAGATCATTATTGAACTAAATATTTGCGTTCGAATATAAGAAACAAATGTTTTTAAACAATCTAAAAACGCCAAAGAAAAATTGCAGAATCAGTTGTGTTTCAGATTCCCGCAGTAATGTACACAATCCTCAAAGTAGGCAGCTGGAGCTCGTATAGGTATAGACCAGTGCAGAAAACTCATTTCTCGAATGTAGATGTGAATATGAACCATCTGTTTGATGGATTTTAGCTACCCTCTATTTCTGCACCAAGGCTGGAAGATATGGACCTGGAATTTAAGGTGGAATGCTACTCTCCGCAATGCGTTCAAATTTGAAGGCTCCTCCATCGGGAATCGCTGTCTCAAAAACCAGCATTCGTATTTTTATTTTATCTGAGAATTTCACTTGTCTACCAGATACTTGTAGAGGTGCTTTTATCGCAGTTGTGTCGCTTCTCTACTACGGCTGTCATACTGTTACAAGAAACCTGTACTCGCCATGAAGACAATTTACGAATTCCTGGATACCAATTTTTCACTGCCCTCGGAATCTCCTATACTAGGGAATAGCCTTCGGAATCCGCACCTCTCTGGAGGCTCATGTCATCTCAACACTCACACCAACCGGCCCAACAAAAATACAATTTCTTGTGTACTTTGTGCTGGACTTACTAATTGAAATAGCAATAAACTGGCTTTACAAATCCAATTGAAACGATTCGTACGTCTTATGTATTGATGAGACGGACGTCAGTATTCTTTTCTGCCGCTTTTCCCTTAGAAGTCGGATTTTTGAAAATCCTTTTCAGTTTAACGTCCCATAATTTTGTCCTTTAGGCCAAGAGAGAATAATTAAAGCAAGTCAACAATGATGAAGCAACTGATATAATTAAAATATGGGAGGAAGCGGGAGTACCCCGAGAAAGTCCACGAAAACGATGTTTACTAGTCTTTACAAACGAAACCACGAGCTCCACGCTCCAGAGGTAACTGCTCTACCACTGAGCCAATATGTCTGGGAATTTTCGAAACCCCGGCTATGTTCACCTTCTAATATTAGGGGGCTAATGAGATATTTATTTTCGTCATGTGTTTTAAACAACCTCGTTCCCCTCATTATATGTGTTTTAATAAATGTGACATAATAAAGTCCCAGCTGCAGCTAAGAAATTAATTTGAAACAGTTCATTGGTTTTCCCGTAATTGAGACCAATGAAGTCGGAGAAAAGAACACCTCAAATAAATCGAGAAATTTCCCCAACGTCTAACATAAAATCGGAATTTGCGAAAAAAGCTGATATTCATATTAGATTACTTTTATTTAACGAGTTGAAATGTCAAAGTTGACACCTTCAACTAAAGCGAACCTTTACATTTGGAATTTTCCGAATAAACTGGAAAATTTTAGTATTGAAGTAGCTCTTCTTTCCCTCCCTTGGAAATATGATGTTCTAAAGCGCTGGAATTTGTATTCCATTATTTTTAGTGGAAAGTGTATATGCCGAATTTCATCTTTCTAATTTCGTGGATTCATGTGATACAATGCTTTTATCCAAAAATTTGAACACACCTTTACTCCATCAGAATGCCACATTTTTTTGTCTAAAATTGCTATTTTATCTCTTAGTTTTGTGAGACACTTTCTGACATACAAAAGAATGATGATATACATTTAGCAGAAAGCAAACGCCAGATGCTGTCGACCCTCGTAGCCGAGCGGACTAGTAATGAAAGTCGGTATTGGCGTGGGTTCTAATCAGCTCCAAGGTTGTTTTTTTTTCATTTTTTAAAATTTTATAACACTTTTCTCCATTAAAATAAGCATGCAGTTTTACTATACGGATCCATAGTATAAGAAGTAGTAGTAGTGAGAACAGGTTAGAAGCCCCGCTGGGGTTGGGTGAGTTTCTGTTCTCCACATCAAATGGGCAAATCTCACCAACTTAAAACAACTGGCTAGGGTAGCGTGGGAAAAAAATATTAGGAAGCATGCGAATACTGAAACGTTTGGGATTGGCAAAAAGGAGTGCCGCTCTAAGTAGAGCTTCACAAAGCAGCAGTGTGTATTAATGTCTTCAAAACCCTCTTAGAAGCTGAGAAGTTACTTACTTGTACTATTTTATATAATAATGTAGATCGCAGGAAGAGGAGGTACTCCCTTATTCATCATTTTCTGAAGTCTTTCCAAGCATTCAGGATGACCTTAAAGCATCAAAACCATACTCAATATTCCGCCAAAATAAAATATTTTGTGAAAGTTATCGTGAAACATGATTTTAGTTGGAGTAAAAGTAAAATATATCCAGTTATTCATCATTATCTTTAACTTCATGCAATGAGAATCATTTAACAAACCTAAAAGGAAATATGCGTCATATTTCTTCAGTCATTTTTTTTTTACGAAAATTATCGTGAACCATTTATTTTAATTTTATTGTTTATATTTTTGACAGTTTTTAACCAACCATGCTTAAGAAGAGGGATGGTTGGTAAGCATCAAAGAAAATACGCGATATATTGCTTCAAAATAGAATCCTTTGTTATTTGTCATAATTATAAGAATTTTGTGAAAACTGTCACGGAACTATTTTATCATATAATTTAAATAAGGAAGTGTGGACATTTGGGTCGGTATTACTCTCTTATGTACTTTTGTTTGCAATGGCCGATTTTAGCCACAACTGATGGTAATTATCTGAACACTGCAGAAATTACATACAATGTTTTATCAAATCGAAGAACTTTTACATATTTTATACGGGAAAATGATTTTGCATGTGTGCAACCTCGTAACACATGGAGTGAAATTTTGTACCTTTTCTTTTTCTTATTACTGGGGAATGTAAGATCAAAACTGGGGTTATTACGAAATGTTAGAGGAAAACACAAAACTTCACTGGAATTTATAGGGTTAAGCGGACACACACAAATGTTGATTGATTATAACCTCAGAATATAAAAAATTAAAAGTTATTAGGAAACATTTTAAGGGGAAATACCTTCAAATGTAAAATCAAGGCCGGATGGTCATCTTTTAATATTGTATAGAACCTTGTGAGCAGAACCGACTGACATCTCTCTCTCTCCTACATGATCTACTTACAATCATTTACGTTATCCGGATATTATCCTTCATACGGATATTTTCCGCTATTCGTATATTATCCGTCATCCGGATATTAAATGTTATCCTAATATTATTCGTCATCCAGATATCCGTTATCTTGATACTATCCGAATTCCGTTATATTATCCGTTATCCGGATAAGTTCCTATCCTATATCCGAATAAAAAATATCTGGATGTGGCCATCACTAATTATACAACCGCGAGAGAGCTCAGTATTTAGTAATATGTATATTAGGTTGTAAAATTGCACTTCTATAATGCAGGCATTTCCTTTTACTAATAAATAATTTTGCAAATGTAAAATATCAACTGAATACACTTTATTGTTTTCAAGAAACGCCCCTTTATAGAGTGCTTTAGTCCTAAAATTTTCACTGTGTGTACGGTGTTTTGTGATCAACTATGACTTAAGTCATAAAGGACTTTGAACGTATTTTTAGTGAGCAGTGTAAAACTCATGTATTAATTTAATTGAAATATAAAGGATAGTTGTTCTATATTTGTTTTATAATCTAAAAGCATTTCATGCTATTTTCTTGATGACACTTCTTACTTAAGTCAAAATTTCTCAAGTCTCCCACCAACCATTCACGGCGCCATTCCATTCATTCCTGCTAGATGCATATGCGCTTCACTCCTCCGTGCAATGGCTCCGGGCCCATGTGTCTTAAAAGCACAAATCCATTCATCATAAACAGGCCATAGCAGGGTAGGCATCCAAAAGAAGCAGTCCACATCTGAGGCTTGTCTTTCTACTGTGCTCGATCGCAGATTTCAAATGCCGAATGATTGGCCAGGCATAACCCCCAACCTAGAGAACCAGTGCTTGACTACAGTTCCGAAGAACTGGTCGATGGGGATGCCACATCCCGAAGCCGGGTTATCATTGGATTCATGGCCCAATTAAATAAATATAAACGAAACAAAAGGAGAAAGTACTATACGCTTTGAAGCATAAGGTAGACTCTAATGACTAAACTAAGCAGAGGGTATACGGCGTGTACCGTTGTGTACCCTCGACTACAGCCCAACCTTTATATTATATTTCACTTCCAAATTCGACTACGGATGATAGAAAACCGATTGCGGTATTTTGGATCGTCCTTTAAAGCATTCTTCATAGCATCAGTGTTATATAAGAATATAATCTACAAAGGTACAAGTAGAAATTTAAGTCACATTCAAATGTATTTATAGTGCAAATGATAATATAAAGTGCATTATCTACCAATTTATTTTATTACTGTTCATCTCACGTTAGTTCTTTAGTACATTAATATGAGAACTTATGGCTAAAATATGAAGAAAAATGGGATGGGTCTTTAAAATTAGAGCTCAAAGAACAGTTGAAAATATTGCATAATTTACAAAAATCTAGCATAATTTAAGGCTGTGTTTGGAATCATCGCGTTTCTCGAGTGTGGCAACGCTGGCACTGATCATTGGAGGGTGCAGAGGGTGGGAGTTGGCGCGAAGGTCTTCTACTTGCAAGTCATTCTGTTTTTGTATCCATTTCTTCCCATGGAAGCTCCTACATTTTGACAATTTTTATAGTAGAGCATTTATTTATTTGCGTTTTAAACAATTCATCATTGTGCCACCATACATAAATATATAATCAATATTTTTGTGTGGTAAAATGCTGCTAATTAAGCAATCGGTTCATCCGTATCATCCAGTCGGTCGGGTATGGACTTTTGGTTTTCGGGTAGAAATGGATTTCGAAAAAGTACTTATTGAGGCTTAACAACAATTGAAAATGTATTATTATTCAAAATTTGGTAGGTACCCCAATGGGGTTCGGGGGTACAATGGGTAGTGATGGGTAGTGGGAATATTCCCGGTGGAAAGGAAAATAAAAATGGGAATATTCCCGGATATTTTCCCTGGCATATAAATTCCCGGGAAGGAATTTATTTCCATTTCTTTATCTTCCAAATTATAACAGCCATGTGTCTAATTACTTTATTTTCATTTATTATTATTTACTTCTAGGTTGTAAATAATTTGGAGATTTAAAAAAATAAAATTCTTTGACAGTACTGTAAATAACTAATAGTATGATATTTAAAGTTCCATTTCCACAAAAAAAGTAGAAGAATGCTAATTTTAAAATGATGAATAAGAACCAGTTTGTAAAGCAATGTAGAAATTATGTAGAAATAGAGATAAAGTACTATCAAGACATCCCAAACCACCGTTAGTAATAGACGTCGGTCTGTCTAGTGGCTCTGATTCAAATTTCTGAAAAGGTGCTCAGACTTTTCTTACATGTGAATTAACGCATGAAATTTCGAGAAATAGGTAGGAAGGAAAGTCGTGTGTTACAATGTTACGTGATACATTATAAAACTAAGTCAGTATCTTGCAAATATTGTAAACATAAATATCTATGCGCAAATGTGTCTTGTGAGGCAAGGTGAGGGGGTCTTCTGACAGTTACCCAACCTAACTTGTTTATAACATAAAAATTTAATGTGTTTATAATATCAATAGTAGAGTCAACCTTAGAAAATCCACTTCTATATAAATTTAAACTGTTTAGCGGTGTAAAAGTATGTGGACTTAATATACTATTTTCCATATATTACCTTGCATGGAACATATTGTAAGTAAATATACATTTATGCGTATTCTCTAAATATAATAAAATATTAATAAAATAACATAATGCCGTTCAGAATATAGATTTTGAAAAGTCCTCTGGACGTAACAGTAATAATGTACTGTGATAAGAAATGAATTTACCTTTGAAATCATAATATAATATTATAATTAAATTTTCTTTGTGTTGTACATAAATTCCCGGAATATTCCCATTTTCGGGAATCTTCCCGGGAATTTACCCAACACTAGATATGTAGGATGCACAAAAGACTGTAACAGCTGTAATATTAAACAACTGTGCATAAAATCTGAATGAAAAAGGATAAATTGCGAAGAACATATGTAGTGAGACATACAATATACATAGTAACACAAGAAATGTATTACTTAAACTTTGTTATGAAAGTAATGTTCGGAGTTGCATGTATATATCTTAAAAGTATGTTATCAAGTCAAAACAGATATATAGACGTTATAACAACAGTTTTGTGAAGAAAAAAGGCAATAAGAACAAATTTTTAATTAATTTAATGGGGGCATTTAGGTCCCCCAATTCATCCTTTATGTGAAGCTTTTGAGTTTGGCTGTGCGAGTTAATATTCCCTCCAATATTTATCATCTTCATCAGGTGCAGCTCCTGAAATAATAATAATAATATATATTAAATAGTACTATATTTCAATATACTCATAAAATGCACACACATTTAAGGTTTCATGGTTTCAAAGTAGGTAACTAATTATTCGTAGGCATAATACATCCTCTTATTGTAGTTTAAAACCAAGTCAAATTTAATATGTGGGGAGAATAGAGTATTAAGCCTAACAAAAGTTCATAATCCTTGAATTTCGGACGTTTGGTTAAATATTAGCGATAAAATATCCGAATCGTGAGTAACATATTTATTATACTATATAAATAAAAATACCTTAACACAAACTGAGTCAACGTAAGGAATTTAATACTCAAAAATAAACCAAACAGTTTTAAAAAAATTATAATCAAACCTATTTCTTAGATGATATCATATGTGATATTATAGAACACAACAAGGAACATTTAAAAGAAAAAAAAACAAATTGAAGTTCCTTAAGGAATGGAAATATCAGAGGATGAGTTATTTAACTTTATTATTTTTCCTGAAAGTTAGAATACATATTACACTTAATATTAATTGGTGTGCCACATGGGTCATATTTATAACATAATTAAATTAACATTAATGTTTCCAAACTAGAAATGTCAAGTACGTATGTTATTCATATCAATCCCAGGTTAACTGCGAAGGGGATTTGAGGATACTGGTCCGCGGATGCCGTCAATTTCTTCTTACCTATGGCTCGATTATGGATAGTTATATCACATTTTTTCGCGATATTCTTTCTCTCGAAAATTACCAATAGGAGCCGAGCATCATATGTGATGCTCGTGGTATCTCACAGTAATTTGTGACAATGAGCATCATATATGATGCTCAAGAACGTGGAGAAGTTAGTAATTTGTGACATCAAACAGCATCATATATGGTGCTCATGGCCCCACAGAGAAATAAGGTAAGCACCACATATGATGCTTATGGCAGTCAACCTGTAACCTGTGACATAGTTTACAAGAAAACCAAACTAATATTACTTTTCCTAATATTCACTTGCAGCACTAACACGTTTTACCAATCTACTCTAGAGCACTTTAATCCGTCAGAAAAGAGTCATTTAGTAATGTAGTCAAGCGTTCAGCATACAATACTTTAAAATCACTTGAAAAGTATCTGCTACGAAGTGTCGTTGTCATTTTAGAAAACCTGAAAGTAACAAAAGGCAGATATGATGAATTGAGAGCTTGAATGTCAGAATATCAGACCAATACTGGAGGATATTTCTTTTTAATAGCAGTAGCCAATTTGCCAATTAGGTTTGTAAAATAAACACATATATTTGACTTCCTCTGTTGGGTATAATCGATTAAAGCAATTCAATCTGCATCATAAAATAGAGATTAAGTTTCCCTTTGGTAGTTAAACATTGAATTTCTTAGGGGGTAGAAGGTAGATATATTGCCATTCTTTGGTTTTGACGTTTACTTCCGGAAAGTAACTGGTGAATACAAGTTTCATTGTGGCAAATATCAAAATTATCCTTTGTCATCTTGATTATCCGTAACATGTTCCAACATAACATACGCCGTATCCTCTTCAGCCGACCGTCAACACTTTTTTGACCCACCGTTAAGAGACTTCTTTCACTTATACATATTTATGAATAATTAAACGAACACTTCCAGATGAGGCGTTACAAGTGTCTGGTATGTGACGGACAGTTACTCGCTGGTCTTCCAGAATGATGGCTTGCATTATCATCATCATTTCTGGCGGAGTGACAGTGGAAGTTGGACCACAACCATACTCGTTTTGGCAAATCTGTCGACTACATTTAAAGTCACTTTTTTTTAGGTCATTTGAGGAGCTAAACTACCCACCAAATCAGAACGGATGTCTTCCAATATTAGATTTATCTTAGTTAAATGTTTTACCACTGGTCGAATCTCTGATTTTAAAAATATTTTCCAGTATGCCTAGACTTCTTACTAATCAGCAATATATGGAGAATATATATATATATATATATATATATATATATATATATATATATATATATATATATATATATATATATATATATATATATATATATGTATATATATATATAAAGAGAGAGAGAAAGAGAGATAAATTTTTAAAATTCTTTAGACTTTGTAGAGATTACTTTAAAGGGTATAAGATATTATGCCTAAAATTAGAAGTGATTACCATAACTAAACGGAAGTCTGGGAGGAAACCACTCTAATAACTTAGACCATTAATAAAACCAGTGAACATAAGAGCAACGACATCAAATGTTCGAATTGATAGTAGTTTGTATTCATAAAGAGTACTTGAGACAATACAAATTACACATACAACCTAAAGAGTATTTATAGTTGTTTTTAAAACGTAAAGATAACTTTATCTTATCATTTCATTATATCAAATTTATGTTCGTTTTCCATACTACAAGCAAGTTGCTTCATTAAAACACCTTATGTTCACATCAACATAGGTAACTGTACAAAGTACAGGGTGGTCGTGCATCAATGACGGAAAATTCTACAGGTCAAAACAAGCGAAAAATGTTATATGAACATTGGATGAATGCGGCTTCATTTGGACGCTAGAAGAGTCTGAAATGTCACCTTCCGAGGTGACAATTTGCAATATCGCAAGATGGAGAGACGGGTCAAAAGATATCAAAGGAAACCCCATCCGAAGAATCCAATTATTCTTAAGTGATGGCGAAACAGTGGCGGCGCTAGAGGGGGCACAAAGAAAGTTAATGAAACATGGAGAAAAGTGAACAATTTACACTGAAAAATTGTAGGCGTGGATGTTACTTGGAACATGCAGCAACAAATGTTAATGAACAAAGGCAACAATGGCTACGCT
The DNA here is from genome assembly GCF_964235325.1 of Thermobia domestica. NCBI lineage: Eukaryota > Metazoa > Arthropoda > Insecta > Zygentoma > Lepismatidae > Thermobia > Thermobia domestica. Next base: position 63,118,735 of record NC_137467.1, read on the forward strand.
GTAGGGATACTATGGGAGGCGGAATGTAGGACTACAGTATCTGTATAAGAGGCCGTTTAGACGTTATGATAAATCATCAAGGGTAGAGATAAATTTCAGAAATCATCACATCTAAATTAGTTTATCTCATGATATCTCTCCTGCATATGATACGATGCGATAAGTTCGACATGTTCAACTTATCGCATGCAAGCCAAGTATAGCCCCCCGTAGAGAAACAAAGGAATGAATAGGTCACCGCTTCCAACCCTTCTTCGCTGCCAGCTTCTTGGAAGGAAAGCGGAAAAAACAGGTTTTGCTAAGAATTTGCTTATACCTGTCGTCCTGTGATCTGTTCTGTTGACAAAAAGGAAAGAAATATCTTTTCCCCATTTTCTGTTCATGAAATGCGAATAGTTTTCCAAACTACGAAAACTACAACAAATTAGCCGTTGGATTTGGTTTGCTTTGATTTATGAAATTTAACCTCGGCTAAAGCAAAGGTAGATCCATAGTTTAAAATGAGATAAAACCGACTAGCACCGAGAATTGAAACCTAGACCGCATACATCAGAAGCGGCACGTCCTTGATTGAAACCTTTGTCCATATCTTCGAAACAAGTCATTATAAACCTAAAATTAAATACAGTATTTGCAATAATTCTTCCACATAAATTTATTGGGGACCAGAGATGGACACATCAACCATGGTCTACTAGTCTACAAGTAATTGTGAGAGGTAGCCCACGTTGGTCTGTCTTACTGTTTGTATCAATCAAGCATACCAATCTCGATGGACTGATTGCTAGTTTCTGATAACAAATGAACGTTTCTGAGAAAATCAAAATGAATTAATTATTTTTTTAAATATTTAAATAATCTTAATTTTATGAATCGTATTTTCTTTTGTTTTTTTTTTACTGTCCATTACGTCCTCATTATTAGTCTATATTTTAATCAGTAGATCGCTAGTGATTTCAGAAATGAAAAGTAGCGCTCAAACTTAAGAAAGGTTAGCCACCCTTGTTGTAAAGCTATTCAATATTGTTTTATTTTTCAGTTCTTACGCTGGTTTGTCAATCAAGCGTTTTAGTGCTTACCTCCTGTTATTGCTGAACGGGACGTAAAACCCAAAATCAACTCAACTCAACTCAATTCCGAATTCAGAAATCGTATATAGATACTTCATAACTAGAATTTCGAATTTTCATATATATGCTTCATACTTATTTCACTTCTATATAAATTGTATTTTAATTTACAATGTCAGATTAAATATTTTAACCAAAGGCGAGCTCTTTAACCAATAGTAACCGTTAGGCTAGAAAGGTTTATCTTCTTCCAAGAACACTTAAGATTATTATAATATAAACTATGGGTGTTCTAAAAATGGTGCCTACGGACCACAGAACACTCTTCTGCAGGTCACAATAAAGCGAAAATGTTGTATGATGAAATGCCCACCGGGGCCTCCTTCAGGCTCTATGGGGAATCAAAATTTTACTATGTGGCAACGTCGCAGAGTAACTTGAAGCCATTAGCATTACTATACGAATACAACAAAGCGTTAAATCGATTGCTTCACTAATAAGAGATGCCAGTATCAATCAATATCGACTTTAGTTGCCATCTGGAAAAGAATCGATATAACTATTTGATAGATTGATACATCTAAATCTATGGTTCTTTATTTGCGACGTTGCTACATAGTGCAATTTATGTCTCCAGACGACAACTCGAAAGGTATACAAATATATATATATATATATATATATATATATATATATATATATATATATATATATATATATATATATATATATATATATACTGGCGGATCCAGGATATGATCAAGGGAGGGGTTAAACCATAGTTTGCCGCTTTATCCTGTGTAAAGCAGGATTGAAGCCCTTTTATCCAGTGTATACCTGAGCGTCAAGAAGGGGGGGCTATAGCCCCTGTAGCCCCCTCCTTGGATCCGCGCCTGTATATATATATATATATATATAAGGTATGGGTCGCGGACATAAGCTCACCAGTAATAATATAATTGTATTATGAAATAATTAATGAAAGGAAAAAATACAATAATGATAACTAATTATACTTATACGTTAACTAATTTATACTAATTGCAAAGGAAAATAAACATGAATAAAATAAATACAAGTAAGCAATGGAAAAATGGTAAACGGAAAATATGACTAAAATCCAAACTAGACTTTGAATATTAATAATCTGGCAAGATAGCCCCGACTTTAGAAAATTGAAACAATAACTAGGTCATTCGTTTGTACTATGTTTGTTTTTGTCGATTACAGCGCCATCTATCACGTACCGAAAAAAATGTTTAATACAGAAGTTACGTATTTTTTCACGGAGAATCAGACTATGCGATAAAAATGGGGGTTCCTATTTAAGATTTCAAAGTTGCCCCTCCCTCCCCAGGTGGTGGGGGCAGGGGGTCGCGTGTGGTATCTTTGGATGTTCCCCTTCGAGGCGAACAACTTTTGTTGCAACTTTTTTAAAATCCGATTTGCAGTTTTCAAGATATTCCCAAAAACAATATTAAATGCTTCACCCGATATATATATATATATATATATATATATATATATATATATATATATATATATATATATATATATATAGGGAGGATTGGATAAAAATCTAAAACGTTTACAAAAGTGTGAAAATCATACCTAGTATGCTGTGCGGCCTCTTTTTCCGTCCAAAACAGATTGGATCCGACGTGGAATGGACGTATAGAGCTCCTGAATCGTGGTGTGTGGAATTTTGTACCACCAGGGAACAATATTTGGGCAATGGGTAGAACCTGGTCCCCCAAAATGGCCTCATACTCCTTAGTATTCATCATTCCATGCAGGGCTATGATGGGACCTGCAGAAAACCACGATATCACTGTCCATACTGTAACAGAATCACCCCCATGCTTTACAGTTGGAAGCAGACAGTCTGTATCTTTGGCCTGCGACGGTGTTCTCCATACGTAAACACGACTGGTTGTTGGAAACAAGGTGAAGGTCGATTCATCGGACCACATTACGTGTTTCCACTGCTCATAAGTCCACGCCTTGTGGCCCTTGCACCACTGGATACGCCTCTTCGCATTTACTGCTGTGACTAGGGGATTGGCGATAGCGGCCCTGCCATGAATTTTCATTTTATGAAGTTCCCGTCGGGCTCTGTTTTCGATGAAACCAGGTTCTATAGGCCGGAATTGAGTTCAGACGTAATTTTCATTGCAGTGGTATTCTTTTTTAGCTGCTACAATCCTTTTTAATGCTCTCCGGTCCCTATCTGACAGTAGCTCCAACCAGACGGGCACCAACGATCATGCCTCTTTGGAAGTCTGTCAGGTCGCCCATTTTACCGCACCACTTTCACACCACGACACTCACAGGTGAACTTGTTACTGCTAACGGAAGAGGAAGGTCCACATGACACATTGAAAACAAAAGAACGATCGGCAACCGGAACACGTGTTGTACAGTGGAGGGCCAAACTTACGTGTCCTGTATGAAGTGTTTTTAGATTTTTTGTCCACCTCTGGCCCGGATATATATAGGGCCCGATCCAGGAATCTCTGAGGGGGGTACACTAATAACTACCAGTACATTTGAATTAAATTTGAGTTTTTCAAATGCCTTTAGGCATCTGTGATGTGAATGAGGAATTCCTTTGGAAATGCTAAGTGTCTGGTCTTGAATTCTTTTCCTTCAACCTTCAGAAAATTGACTTAAACTATTGATTTTGCAAAACTCTCTGCTAGCTTCTCACTTTAGGTAGTGTATATTTACAACGGAAGGGGGTGCACGTTTACCCTTGCACCCCCTAAATCTGGCCCTGTATATATACTGTATATAGTAGGTGACTTGTGTATCTTATTCCGTAGCTCATTGGGTCCCACTTTTTTTTATTTTTATTTTTTCATTGATCAGACAGGACTCCAGTAAACAGGAAAATATAGTTACAGTTTAAGATGTGATTCGATATTTTGCAAGTATTTATATATTTATTGTCAAGCGAACAAAATGAAGTAGAATTTTACAAGCGTAAAACTGTTCTAGATTTTAGTATTAATAAAAACTACGAATATGTTTACAGCTCAAATATAAATTGAATGCTATTCAATTGTAGTCCTTAATTAGCTATGGTCAAGAAGATGGATTTAAGTTGTTTTGTGTGTGGTCAGCTCATTGGTTTCCATCATCTTTAATTCTGGAACTAAATATAACTAATTTTATTTTTCGTTTAGAAATAAAATAGTCACCTTTAGCTCGTAACGAAAGAGAGAGCATAGTGCAAAATGTCACTATGGCATTACATTTCGTTATATAAAGAAATGAAAAAAAAAAACATTTATAGTTGAAAATGTCGGAGGTAATTTGACAAATATTATGAACAATTCTATAATATGTAGAATTAAGTAATGGTTTATAATAAAATAAACTGCGATGAAATGCAGGGTATATGAAGTTAGCAAAAATATTTGCCTCTATGAGCTGAAATACAAGTTTATTGAATAGATGGGGAAACTTCACCTTGAAATATACACTATGAATTTGATATTCGATAGAATTTGAAATATGTTAAGATCATGGGATCATTTATCATAGGATCATGTTTTATATCTCATTTTGTTCAGAATAGAACATCCTTTCCAACTGTACTACTCCTTTGTCCGTATTATACACCAGAAACTGGAAAATCGAGGAAAACTGGAAGATTTTTCGATTTTTCGAAATTTTTGCACCCCTCTAGTTCGATCCTGGGTTCACGTAGGGATATGAATTTTTTATGAAAATACGTAGTTATGTACACAATACGTGTGCTAAATTTAAATCCTGCAAAATTTACATTATATATATAATTTACTGCATCGTTACTATTTGGCCTAGTGTCATGGTTCAAACGCCATTTTCTTCAGTATAACAAACCCTTTCCAACGATACCACTCACATGTCCGTATCATACACCTGGGCCGGAAAATTCGGGAAAACCCGGTTTTTTAAAAGGATCCCCCCGAAACACTTCACCACTTTGGCCAGTGGCGGCTCTAGCCCGGGGGACCTAGATCTAGGATTCTCTGAGGGGGTGCACCAATAACTACCAGTACATTTGAATTAAATTTGAGTTTTTTTAAATGCTTTATCTGTGATGTGAATGAGAAATTCCTTTGGAAATGCTAAGTGTCTGATTTCGATGAATTCTTTTCCTTCAACCTTCAGAAAATTGACTTAAACTATTTATTTTGCAAAGCTCTCTGCTAGCTTCTTACTTTAGGTAGTGTACATTTACAACGAAATGAAATGAATTTTTTTAGTTTTCAGCCCCACGGTTATAACGGTTAGACTAATGGAGACGGTGAGAATGAGAAATGAATGAAATGGTGGAATGAAGAAAGTGGAAGGAAACCCACGTACACAGTGTTTGTCCACCACAAAGTTCACTTGGCGGCAGCAGGGTTTGAACCAGGAACCCATGCACCAGAGGTGAACGCTCTACCACTGAGCCACCGCGGCCGATATATTTACAACAACGCGGGGGTGCACGTGCACTTTTGCACCTCCCTAAATCATGCCCTGCCTAGACCCCAGTTTTTTGAGTCAAAAAATAATTTATTATTTATATATTTTTGAAAGTTTATAGTAAAGTCATGATATACCTATCATAGTCTGGGGTCTGGCTGGCTCCCCGATTTTTTACCTTCTACATCCGACACTGACTCTGGCCCGGCCCTGGGTTCACGTAGGGATCTGAAAATTTCTTGAAAATACGTATTACGTACACAATGCGTGTGCTAAATTTCAATCTTGTATCTTGAAAACAAAGGGATGAAAATTTTTTTGAAAGTCTGAATTTAGGCCACACACGCACGTATAACTAACCGGTTAGCGTACGCGCCTTTGGCGTGGGAGACCCGGGTTCGATTTCCAGTGGGAGCTCATGTGGTTTGGATTCCACGTTAATCAGTAGGTCCACGTCTCACATAGCATCACTGCTGAACAGGACATTAAACTCAAAATCAACTCAATCATATTATAAAAATTTACTGCGTCGTTACTATTTGGCCTAGAGTCATGGTTCAAACACTATTTTCTTCAATATAACAAGCCCTTTCCAACGGTATGACTCACATGTGCGTAAAGTACACCTAAAGCGGAAAAATTGGTAAAAATCAGAATTTTTTCTGAAAAAATCGCCCCTTGGAATAGTTGCGACCCTCAGCCTCGGGCCCGAGTACACATGGATCTAAAGAATTGAGAAATAGGCCTACTCAAAGGTGCACACAATCCGTGTGCAAAGTTTCAATCTGGTATGTTAGAAACTAAAGGCTTGAAAAAGTTTTGAAATTTCCTCAAGGATAAGTCACTTCCCTCTGTCCCCACTTGGCGCCACCAAGATGACCATCTGATTCCAAAATGCATCCTTTTTTTGACCAATAAAAAAAGCCGGCCTAAATATCTGTTATAGAACCTAAATAAGCGGTCAAAGACAACACTTACGCCATGGTATCTAAAGATACCATGAATCCTAAAAGATTTAACGAAAAGTTGCCTAGTTACGGATTAGTATACAAGGTATATATATATATATATATATATATATATATATATATATATATATATATATATATATATATATATATATATATATATATATATATATATATGTTGGGGGGTGTTGTATGTTTAAATACTTGGGACAAGAATGTATATTTTATCTTTTAATTTAGATATATTCTGTGGACACAAATACAAAAAATGAATTAAAAATCCCAGCAATAAAATGACACTCGTCTTTCAGCTTACTATTAACGATTCTTAAGTGTCTAAATAGGCAACACCGTTCTATATTTCTTTTCTTTTTTAAACATAAACACAATTATATCATTGCTACGGACATGATAATTGCAAAAGCCGCATAATAGTTCTTTTCCATTTCAAGCTCTTTATTTTACTACGGCGGGAACACAAATTACCAAGAAACAGGAATTGTCCTTTCACAAGTGGCAGGTAGAAACGCACACACACACACCACAAGCAAACATCGTGGCCCTGTATTTTTCTGAAATAGTTCACATAACCTCCGAAAGATGTCAGACTCTATTGACCTCTGTGAGGAATATCTCCGAGCGATATCGCCGTGTGTGAATAGAAAATATCTCTCTTGCATATGATAAAAAAATCTCCACCCTTGATGATTTATCATAACGTCTAAAAAGGGCCTAACGGAGAGAAATACCATTGTCGGGTCAGAAGATATCAAAGAAAACCCTATCCGAAGAATTCAATTATGCGCACATACTGAGGGACGGAGGGGCGCATGGGAGCTACAAAGAAAGTGTTAACTACTCTTAGTGATAATACGTGCAAATAGTACAAAACATACGGAAGATGATTCCCAGTGTACTGTAAAAACAGGAGGTATTGTACTTACCGTGATCAAAATAATGTTGTTTTAAAGAAGGTGTTCAATATGTCCTCCTTGTTCTTCGAGACAGACAGTTACACGATGGCGTAAGGATTCTCTGACTTTTGGCAATAAGCTTGGAGTTTGCCGTAGTGTGGCAAATGCAGATCATACACGCTAGCGAAGATCTTCAAAGCTATGCACGGTTTGTGTGTACACGAGACTCTTCACGTAACCCCACAGAAAAAAGTCTAGGATATTCAGATCGGGTTAACGTGGGGGCCATACTCCTTTGCTTCCAGGATCTCTCTACCTGCGTGGATTTTTTTTTTCGTTCAGATATGCACGAATAGTGGAACATGAATGGGAAGGGACGCCATCGTGCATAAACCACATACACTGTCATGCCCTCAGTGGCACATTTTTAAGTAGAATAGGTAGGCCCTAGGTCAGAAACTGGAGATACAATATTGCTTGCTTTAAATCGTGTGTGTTTCACAACGTCGTCATCAATAATACCAGCCAACACATGGAATTGGAAACACTGATGAAGCTTCGTCTTTACAATTACATGCGGGTTGTTGAGTGTTCATCGATGGTCATTCCGGACATTCGTGATGCCATCCCGTATGAATGACTCAACCGAGAACAACATCTGTGCTAGAACTATTCTCTGCGTTTCACTCACTTTGTTTGAGCTCCTTGGGTTGACACTGCTTCACCATCACGTATGCATAATTGGATTCTTTTGATGGGGTTTTCTTTGATATCTTTTGACCCGACATTCCTATTTCTCTCCGTTATACAGATGCTGTATTCCTACATTCCGCCTCCCATAGTGTTCCAACAGCGTAGTCCCTGTTGCCTTTGTTCATTAACATTTGCTGCTGCATGTTCCATGTAACATCCCCTCCTACACTTTATTAGTGTAAATTGTTCACTTTTCTCCACGTTGCATTCACTTCGTTTGTGCCCCCTGGCGCCGCCACTGTTTCGCCATCACTTATGCATGATTGAATTTTTCGGATGAGTTTTCCTTTAATATATTTTGACCCAACATTCGTATTTCTCTTCGTTCTTGCGATATTGCAAATTGCCGCCTCGGAAGGTGGCATTTCAGACTCCTCTAGGGTCCAAATGAAGCCGCATTCACCCAATGTTCATATGACATTTTTCGCTTGTTTTTACCTGTAGATTCATCTTCCGAATTTCCCTCATTGATGCACGATCACCATGTATATATGGCGCTAAATTCGTTGTACAAAAGCAGAGGAGTGATTCCTGAGAGTAAAACAAACAAGAAAAAGTTCCTATAAACACAAGGCGGAAACCCCATCATTTACGTGTTATAGGCTAACCGAAAACATGAAGAAATGAATTTTAAAGGTTCATAGCTCCAAAACTATGGGACCTACCGTAGTTGAGTCAAGACTTCACTTAGGAACTAGTATGTGTCCTATACAAAAATACGTGTTTCAGAATCCTGAGGTGCTTCCCCAACAATTTTTATAGAGTGAGTTTGACTACGGGCCTATGCTATAAAGTACTTTCCAACTACCTTCATAAAAATTGTTGCGTAAGTACCTTAGGATTCTAAAACATGTATTTTTGGATAGCGCACATATTAGTTCCTAAGTGAAGTATTGAACTGACTACAGTAGATCCCATAGTTTTGGAGCTAAGAACCTTTAAAATTCATTTTCCTTTTATGTTTTCGGCAGCCTATAACACCTAAATGATGAGGTTTTCGCCCTATGTTTATTGGAACTCACCATATGTTTATTTTACTCTCAGGAACCACTTCTCTGCTTTTGTACAACGAATTTAACGCAATATTATATATTAGCAAAATTGTTGATCTATTAATATAAGTGATGCTATTTTGTTCCAATTTATAACTTGTATTTAATGCCAATTATGTATCAATTGGTAGTTTGTATATATTCTCAATTATAAAAAATGTAGATGAATTTAAACAAGAGAGTCGTTTAAAAAACTTCATATAAGAAAAACATATAATTTTATGTCGCTATACGTCCCCTGAAGCATGTTAATTCTTCTCTTAGAAACATTAATTGCATAAAACATTTAATTAGGGTACTAAACTAATAAAACCTAGAATATATCTTAATTTCTTAATACGCCTTAACAATTGTTTTTAATATGTTTAATTATGTTTTAAAGGAAACATAAATAATAATGTACTGAACATTCTATATATTGTAAGGATCCCCACCTTCAGCGCAAGCACATGTTACCACAACATGTCCTATTATTTACAAACAGTACAAACAGACGAGAAACTATAACTAGGAAGACACGAAACCAAAACGATGGAGCCCGAGGAGGAACGAGCCAACAAGAAACCATCTATAAAAGCAAAGCTTGAAGAGGAACCAGCTATCAGTTTGACCGCTGATTGAATAACCTATACCAGCTCCCAAGATGGCTTTGGACTAAGGAGTTTACCTATACCTAAACCCGAGTTCGCTTTGGACTAGGGATCCTAACCATAACTGAACCTCACGAAGCTGCTTTGGGCTGAGAAGGTTTCCTGCTAGTATTCACCTAAAACCCTGCAGATGTTCTGGAGGCTGCTATGAGCAAAAGGGGCACAGTACAAAACACCTTTCTCCTGCATATTGATCATTAAGAGGGAAAGACATTATTAGATTACTCTTCGTAAATTCAAAGATAACTGTACTTAGATTTTGTAATAAAATTGGTGAAGGAAAAACACGTAGACCTTTATTCACTCTACCTCAAAGACATTACATGGTGATAGGTGCGAAAGTTATGTACGGACGCTCTTTTTAGTAACTGAATTTCAATTTTAAATTTGGCGCAGAATAAATCGGTCAGTATGACTTTTTCTACTTTTCCATTTTTCCTTTTTCTCTTTTTCTTCTTCTTCTAGTGCGATTTATGCCAGAGATAAGGTCTGATTGTCAGAGATACGGTATAGAACTGGATACAATAGCAACGAAACTTTTGGGGATATGACGGAGGGTGCATCAAACATGTCATTCAGGATGCCCCACCTGACTAAATATTCTGGTCACGATCTCAAAGATCCGGACAGATTTTTTTTTGTGTGTGTGTGTGTGTGTGTTATGTGAGCACATGGCCACTATGGAGTCATGGTCATCAGCGAGAAAAAAAAAAGAAATCTTGCCTATATACATTCAAGATACCGCTTTGGATTTAGTTTTACAACTAAAAAATCGAAAGCAATATGGGTCACAAACCTATGAAAATCTTAAAGCTAAGCTAATAGCATTGAGTACACCAAAAGTACCATCTTATAAAGCTGTAGAAGAAATACTTTAAATTCAACACGGACCTGACGAAATAATAGATTCTTCTTTTTTACGTAAATTAAGGGCAATAAGCCAGTTGTTACCGGACACCAGGGGTGTAGCCAGCAGGTTAATGTAGGGGGGCCCGTCGTTTTTGAGGGGGGGCCAAGTCAAAAAAATGAGCTGCAGCTAGTGTTTTTGAGTCCGGAACACTAAAACCACTGTTTTTTAAGCTTATTATTATTATTATTATTATTATTATTATTATTATTATTATTATTATACTTTTTCTCCATAAATTAAATTCCAGATAGTTTTTATTATATTTAACCCAGGACTACTGTCCCGGATCAAATGTTATACCTTTGTGCGTAACTATTTCAGTTTAAGCCTTTGTATATACACAGAACTTATCTACGTAAGATTTTGTTTGAAATTGCACTTAATTTCTTTAAGATTTCCTAACAAAAATATTTATTTATTATTCGTGACTAAGCAAACATAATTATTTTATTAACAGCTATATCTTACTTCCCGTTTTACACTAAGTAGCATTTTAAAAAAAGCGAATATGAAATCCAAACTGAAAAATTGAAAAAAAAACTTTGGTTTTCACCAAATTTTCCATATGATAAAAAATATGGTTTATAAAACACGAGAAAGAGCATATAAAAATATCATGCACTTACAAATTAATTTAATACCAATGTTTTATGGTAGTATTTATAGTACCTTGTTAAAACGTTTGTCATCAAACTGTCAAATATAAATCGCAGTAAATTGTGTAATCTGCTGTCACAAAAAAAGTATACCATGCTACTTTCCGATCGGTATAAGGAAGAGATGCCATCAATGGCGTGGCGAGCATTACAAGATTGGGGGGGGGGGATGAAACTTGACATTGCCAAGTTTTGATTTAAAAAAATGCCAACTCTTACTTTAAAAAATGAAAAGTGTTTCGAAAGTCTTAGTCTCACTTTTACCAACCCTGTGGAAATCTATTACAGCAACCTTATTTTCATGTTCCTCCCATTCCATGCCTCGTCTGACATACGAATACGAACAGCCCTTGTCCCACTTTCGAGTGCAATTTTACACCTCAACTCAGGATCATTATCACCATGTACGATGCACAACTGCTGATTTGACAACTAATGGCTAGGCTAGGCGTCACCCAATCCTCACAAGCAGTGGCGGCGATTGGACGTTAAAAGTAGGGGGGCAGGACATGATCTGGATATTCGACGAAAGGTTGCATAACTAATAGGATACTATATTTTACAGTTACAATATCGTATATCATGTTTCATATTTTACCAAGTAAATTGACAAGAGCAACGCAAGTAGGTACTAGCCCTTTGTAGTCTTAAACAATGAAATTGTAAGAAGAGATTTGATTCCTTGCTCATGAACATCTTAAAATTCAGTCTGGAAAATAGTGATTAGGTTATTTAATAACAAATTTGCGAAACAAATAAATGGAAAGGATAAAATTAATCATAGTAATAAATAATGAAGCTTGTTTTGTAGAAGTTATATTGAAACTGGGGATTAATGAAAAACTTATATTTTAAATTCCACACATGCCATTAAATGTATGTTATTACTCTTAGAAAATGAAAGGCAGTAAATACTACAAGCATATGCTACGACATTTAAAGAAATAAGCAATTGCAATATTAATTGCTTTGGATTACAATTAAAATGCAATTCATGTAGCTATCTTTACTCCACGGGAAAACAAATAACCAATATGTACTCACACAACAGTTTATATTATATGGCACCTTTTTTTCTATGAACCAGTAGTACATAGAAAAACTTTACATTTCCAAATGAAACTATATACACTAAGGAGTCACTTCAAAAAAGTGGGGGGGGCAACTGCCCCCTCTTGCCCCCTCTAATCGCCGGCCATGCTCACAAGGACCTCTGAATCTATAATCTGTTGTAGAAATGCATTAAAAATGTAGAATAAGGTAGGCTACATTTACTGCTTGTGATATAGGGACATATAATTTACATAAACATTCAATTGAGGGGTTCAGTGAGAGACCAGGCTAATACCTCCTTAGCTCATCTACTTCATATTTTAAGGACGTTTGGTAAAACGCCGGATCTTGTTGGGTAGAATGCGGAAAAAGGCTCTGGCAGAGAAGTGGGAGAAAGCCTGAGGGAATGTCTTTGTAGAATGATTTTCTACCAAAATGAATAATGTATGTAGTTAGAGAAGATGCACTATAATACATATTATAATATGAGATTTGATTCTATATTAAATTCATTATTTATTATCGAATTGAAATAGTGAAATTGTGAAAAACAGGGTGCGAAATCCTTGAAGAACAGGGGAATTCCCCCCACTGAATATTTTTGAACAAAATTCCCTCACTAAATCCTTGCTGAGGGAGATAATACACGGAAATAATGTCAGAAGTTTCCAAAGTAATTACCGTAATTCATATGTAATTTTACGTGTATTTCATATTTAATTATTAAATGAACTAGTGATCAGCGGTATACCAGTAATATCTAACTTTGTATAGTTTACTACTTCTGGATGCCCAAATACGTGAACTTCCTATATCGAAACTTTGAAGCATAAAAGTGCGCAAAGTTTTTTTTCTTTTTTTTTAACTCTTCAGTCCTCGTCTCCTTCCATTTCAATTTCATGTTTTCGCACTCTGATGAAATATATTAAATACCGGCAGGAAAAATACTAATATATAAAACCTCCCTTTTAGGCGCCCCTCCAACGAGGCGCCCGGGGCACGTGCCTCGCTTCCTCCCCCATAGTTGCGGCCCTGTGAGCTACATAAGTAACATATGCTTTGACTTACAAATGCGGAAGAAGGAAGAATTGCAATTTTTGTTTAACTTTCGAAAGAAGCAATTACGGGTTTAAAAATAAGGCAGGAAAGGCAACACATTTGTATGAAAGTGAAGTGAAACACACATCGGTCTATGCTTTCACCCAGCAGACGTATTGTTTCAAACCCCAAAATTTGACTTGGCATCTTGCACTTAGGTTCACAGCGAAAGCGACGAAATTACTTGACTCCAGTGCCGTGCCGTGGTAACTCAGCGCCCGGGGGGAGAGTCGTACATATGGGTGAGATTGACAGACCAGCCGCGAAGCGCTACTATGCTTGGCGCGAAGCGCTAGAAAATTTTCAAAATTAATCCCTGCTTTCTCTTGATTTTGAGCACTTTTAATTACTTTTTTTCCTTGCCTTTTATACATGTGTACGCACATGCATTTTCCTCCCGAAGTTCGTCTCCCTTTACATCTGCACCCGGGGCGGTCGCCCAACCACAAGGTACGGCACTGCTCGACATCCTTTGTAGCTTTTCTCCCCACCGAACAACACCCCCAGAAATCAACTGTGATACCATTCCTAATACACATTTTGTTCAATTCTCCCTTGTCGAAAAGCCCTGTAAATAGAGTCTTACTGCAAAACAACTGAAATAATCTATTGTTTTCATTCATATTAATATGATCACTTTTTGTTCAAAGGCAAAGGTCTATTCACACACAAAGCAGATACGGTTATACAATATATTCACTCTGGTATCAAAATCTACTTCCCTTTGATATTTTACTATTGGGAAAACACTCTTAAATTTGTCAAATTTACATACTATACATAGTAAAACGTTTATACTAACCAGTCACTGCCTTGTTCTTATTTTATTAATAGGCCTATTAATTCTTATTAATCTCTACAATCTGCGTGTTGTCTTGTATACGCTCTTCTATCAAATTCTTTTGCGTCCAATACTCTACCTGCAACCGAAACGCTTCTTCTGTCTCTGTTTTAATTTTGCACGCCACCTCTATTCAGCTTTTGCCAGTGGTACAATTTCCCGATTTTTCATTAAAGATTCTTCAAAATGTATAGGAATATCAAATGAACAAATGTGAAGTGTGATAACTAGCAGAGTCGGATTTAGGTTTACTGGGGCCTAAGCTGTTGAAGGTAATGGGGCCCTTTATGCGTCCAGGTGAACGTAGGTACCCTATATACAGAAATGGAAATTAATGATATTTTAGGAAGCAGGCTAGCAAAAGCGGCACCATTACTTACATCATAGTAGCCTACACAACAGGAAGCACTGTTGCTACGTCCTACGTATATGTAAATTTTATTTTATTGATTGATTTTCTTATATATTGGAAATTGATATCCAGTTTTTTTCAGGTTTTTGGGGCCCTAAGCTATAGCTTGTTTAGCTTATACGTAAATCCGGCACTGATTACTTACAACAAGTAAAGAAGCTTTCAACGAATATATCAATTTATTTCAAGATAGGAAATTACACAAAATTTATGCCAAGTCTATAAAAGAACTGATAATGATTTGCAGCACGAACAAAACGGCATTCTTCAAATTACCAACTAGGTATTTTAATTTGCCAACTTGTTAAGAAATTGAGAACTTTGGGGGGGGAGCTCCACTCTTACCCCCTTAACGACGCCCCTGGATACTACACTATTTTTCTATTGGTATGTTAAAATAGTATTTTCCATACTATTTTACCGTAAATTATTAATTATATGTAAACTTTGTTATTTTTAAATAACTGAAGCGAGGTAATCTTACGATGATGTTTTATAAGCTGGTCATTTGGGGGGGCCAAAAACTCATTTGGGGGGGCCTGGCCCCGATGGGCCCCCCGTGGCTACACCCCTGCCGGACACATCGGAGGAGCAGTAAGTTCATCACTTATCTTTACGTCTTCAGAGAGATTACCTCAATAAAATAGCACTCGAAAGATTTGAAACAGTAGAGGCCCTGCTAACCAGGTTAAATCAATTGGAATCCGCCAATGATTTACTAAGGAAGAGGTATCATGTAGAATTACCACAGAAATTATATACACTATATGGACAAAATTCAGTACCTATCCGTCTTAATCTATCATATTTGTTACCAAACGATCCTAAAATGGTATGTACAATTCAACAAATTAGGAACAAACATATTCTGGACAGAAGCAACCCGCTTTACAGCCATCGGCTTATCATCTTGAACCTTCATACCAAGTTAGCAATTGTCAAACTAATCCAACAGTAGCATCCTGTCAAGCACCTATATCCAGTCACCAAAACCAACATAAACTTATCGAGCCTAGGGACGTTCCCCACCCTAAAAAATCCTCATCAATCTGATTTTTCTACTTTGCCTAAGAAAATGGCAGAACTTTTTTTTAGTTATTGCTCAGTTCAGTTACAGGAGTAAACCCAAGGACGGAAAACAGGGAAACAGGAAAAGAAAAAATCTAAATAACGGGAAAGGGAAGAAAGAATAGGGACCGCAGCAGAATCAACAAAGCACACCAGTAGAAGACCAAATACTAGTCTGTACTCTTAGTCAAAAGCGCGGTCACGGTGCTTCTATGTATTTTAAACCACAAAAACAAATAAGGTTGCCCCTTGAAAAAGGGGCCTGATACTCAGAAACAATCAAATTCTAATACAGGTAATGTAGCAATTAATAAGAACGATTCACAGAATATCAACTATGAAATTCCTATTCCAAAACAACAGTCGGAAAATTCAACGGACCGGCGAGAAAACATTACGTTGGAGAATGAAATTAACAAGTCAATTTTGACTGTTAGTACTGAAATAGGACCACAAATAGCTATAGCTGACACTGGTAGTACCGTCTCACTTTGGCATTCGGACAGTATACCTCCTGATACAGAGTTAATTCAACTTCCAACTCTTTAGAAAAAATATTAGGAAAACAAATCTTTTTAACTTTTTAAAACACATAGGTTTGATTTCTTTTAAGATTGGCCAGACAATATTCAAGCACTATTTTCGCATCATACATACGAATATGATGCCCATAATTTTAGCCGTAGATTTCCTCCAGCCCACATATGCCACTATTGATTTAAATAGAAACGTGATCTCTCTTTACAAAAAAAAAAAAAAAAAAAAAAAAAAAAAGGAAACATACAATTCCGACAGAGAATCATGAAAATTGGCTGTCAGCATTTCTAACTTGTATTATAGAACATTTTCTTGGCTAAAAAATAATTCCTGCAGGTTTCCCACTATTATCTTCCTAAATAAAAAATTGACTTCATGGAATGTTTTATTATATCAATATTCCCCAGATTGCTTAAGAATTACAGGTTGGAAGCCATTGACCAGAAAATTGATGCCAATAACATAGTTATATTGATCTCTAATCCTAACAGCCACAATGTAACTTGCAAAAGAATACACCACTTGCGGCTCTTGAGGAAGTCAAAATTTTCCTTACAACAGTAGGAACACCACTTCGCAACCAGACCAAAATTTAGAGGGGGGCGGTAGAAGTTAGGGAGAGGGCAATCCAACCATATTATAGTTTATTTGCAAGCCTACCGTAAACGTTTTAGAGGGGCAGCCAAAATTTAGGGGACCGGGCCCCCTAGACACCCTGTGGATACGGGTCTGTATCATGAGCGTTCAGAACCAATCTCTATCCATATACGAGGTCAAGTGCATAAGCAAATTCTGAAACTAATTAATGTTAAAATTACACTGAGAAAAAAAATTGTAGGTGGCGTACTTAAAAAGATAGGTTACATGCGTAATTCCTGTAGTTTTTGGACTTAACGTACAACAGACGTATAACTGAAAACGCATGTTTTATAATACTTTCTGTATAAGTGTTTCATCTATACGTACTTTCCGTATGAAACAATGTAAGCGGTCAGGATCTCACATACAAATGGACGTATATAGCATATAGCTGACGAAGGTAACATAAGTATATGCATGTGATATAAGGAAAACTGTTAGATGTCAGACATCCTACAACGGTATGATGTAACATCTAAGGGCAGTGCCTATGTAGCATACGGATAACGTATGATCCGTACTGATTTCTATACTAAGCAAGAGGATACAGTATATTTGTACAATATACCGCTGTCCGGAGAACGGATTTTTTTCTGTGTATAAGACCCACTGACAAAGTTTGCTTTTAGCGGATTTTCACTATACGAAGTGCATAAATTGAAAAAGTCCATTATCAGATCGAGGAGATCAAGGACAGTAATTTTTGACTCACTCATATTGTTTCTAATTTTACAGTAGTGATTGAGAAACTAGTTACTCAAACACATCACAAAATTATACAGCTAATGTGCACTGCAGCAACGAATGAGCGATTTTAAATCACACTCTTAAACTTCCAAATGATAGAGCAGTATTTTGGTTTAATTATGCAGAGTATTTTAGATAATAAAATTAACAATGCATTAATTAAACCTACTCTTGCTACCAATATTATACAGTGTAATCCATATTTACATGGCACTTTATTAGAGCAGGATCTAACAAGGGAACCTTCCGAAAATGATAGTTGCAGTGAAAGATGTGACCTATGCCAATTGAAAGAGCTATAACATAGATGTTCATTCCCAAAAAATTAGCTGCCCATAGCAATAGGCTCAAGAAATATAATGGGTGGAAGTTCGGGAAACAGGAAGGTTGGACAAGGGGGAAAAGTGCAAATTCCGCAAAAAAAGGGGGGCACGGCAAAATACAATGCTGACAAGTGATGTATAGAAAGAGACTTGTCACAATAAGGAACAAATGAAGGCCACCAGTGGGGTTAACAGTGTTGCCAACTGCAATGAAAAGTACATGTTTTGCAAAAAGCATTATATGAAGTGAGTGCAATATTCAGTGTCAATCTGTCATGTAGAACATAAGATATGACGTGTATAATCAGCGGTACAATCTAACAAAAGAAAATAGAAAAAACAGAAGTACGAAAAATACGGAAAAGACAAAGTTGGCCACATTTGATCACGAGCTATGCATATTAGAATGAACAAAACAAGAAGCACCAACTATGCATTAAACGACGTACCTAGAGTCAAAAAGATAATCGAGTTACAAAGTTGGCAACACAGGTCATGAAAATCCAGATAATTCTAATATAGTTAGGCCACTCGCTTCACAAAAAGAAAATTCCGGCAACAGACATTATCCATCGTATTATTTGTGCATGGTCGTCAAGATTGTACGTGCAATTGTTTGATGAGACAATGGTCCAAACAGAAGATACATTTGCAGTGAGCACAGCGGAATACTGCCAATCCGTCACACATGGTACGATGATTGCATGTCAATGTCGAAACAGTACTCTAGAGGTGTCGGTACCTTTGATGGTCTTTCTATCACATATCCACACCTGTAGAAAGCAAACATAATCAAAGGCTTGATCTGCTGTGTGTTGCTATCACTATATCCACACTAGTACTATCACCGCCTATATGATATATCCAGAGTATCCCACCTAATTCTGCGTCTGAAATAGTTTCAAAGCGAAAAAAATGTGACACATCCAGTTGTGCACGAATATACCCGTGTCAGCGGGCGACAAACTTCTGTGAGACGCAAGTGCCCCCAAGTAACCCATCATAGGGTTCTAGGGGCCAACTTCAAAATTTCAAATAGTACCATCGGTCGAGTTATATTTTTTTCGATAAATCTTGGAATATGCAACAACGCATATCAGAAATATTTACTATATGGGATTTCAAAATGGCCGCCAAAAATATCTGCTCGGTGACAAGAATAACGTGCATTTTTGGCGGCCATTTTGAAACCCGTGCTTCATATAGCAAATGTTTCTTATAGGCGGTGTTCTATCTATCGAGAGAAATATCATCCGCCCACTGTTCCCATTTGAAATCTTGCGGTTGACCCCTCGAAACTTATGATGGGGGCCCTGGGGAACTTGCTTCTTACAAAGTTCTCTTGGCCCTCGACATGAGTACATTTCTGTGCAATTGGATTTGCAATATCTCTTTTCGCTTCGCAGCAATTTGAGATCACAATGTTCGACGCCGTGTTACGACACAACATATATTTTTAGCGGCCATTTTGAAAAACATGTTTCATATAGCAAATGTTTCCTATAGATGTTGTTGCACATTCCATGATCTATCGAGAGAGGTACCACTCAGTCCCTGTTGCCATTTGAAAATTTGAAGTTGGCTCCTGGTGCCCTATGATGGGGATCCTGGGGGCACTTGCTTCTCACAGACTTTTTTCACCCCTGACATTGGTACATTCCTGCACAACTGGATCCGTCACATTTTTGTTCGTTTCGCAAATCTTTCAGGTCACAATGTTTGGTGGGACACCCTGCATATTCCCACATACGACCCAACCATGTCATAATGTTCACTACTTCTATTATCGGTTGTTGGCTCAACCCAACCATTTCATGTTCCTCAACTTGACATTGCCTCAATCACTCCAGCATTGATGCATTCCGAGTGATGTCTGTTGCCGGAATTTTCTTTTTGTGAAGCGAGTGGCCTAACTATATTAGAATTATCTGGATTTACATTGCCAGTGTTGCCAACTTTGGAACTCGTTTTTCTTTTCGACTCTAGGTATGTCGGTTTCCTGCATATTCGGTGCTTCTTGTTTTGTTCATTCTAATATGCACAGCCCGTGATCAAATGTGGCGCATTATGGCTAACTCCGTATTTTTTGTACTTCTGTTTTTTTATTTTCTTTTGTTAGATTGTGCCACTGATTATACACGTCATATCTTATGTTCTACATGACAGATTGACACTGAATATTGCACTCACTTTATATAGTGCTCTTTGCAAAACATGCACTTTTCATTGCAG
This sequence comes from Thermobia domestica, assembly GCF_964235325.1. Lineage (NCBI taxonomy): Eukaryota > Metazoa > Arthropoda > Insecta > Zygentoma > Lepismatidae > Thermobia > Thermobia domestica. The sequence goes on from NC_137467.1 coordinate 63,139,119, forward strand.
TTGGTAACACTGTTATCCTCACTGGTGGCCTTCATTTGTTCCGTATTGTGGCAAGTCTCTTTCTATACATCACTTGTCAGCATTGTATTTTGCCGTGCCCCCCTTTTTTTTTTGCGGAATTTGCACTTTTCCTCCTTGTCCAACCTTCCTGTTTCCCGAACTTCCACCCCTTATATTCCTTGAGCCTTTCGTAAGGTTCTCTTGTAAGACCTTTCTATCAATGTTCTAAGGCATATCTTGTATCTTATGATCCAATACAAGCAAACCTGGATATCATCCTCCAAATTCCTATTATCCGTGACGGCAATTATATTTTTTTTTTGTATAAAATATTCAATAATGGATTGTTAACGGATTCCCCTTACCTTTGCCTACAGACACCTGGTTGCACCATATGGACATCATCAGGGATTTTTGAGTTTGATATTTCACTCTGCCAACAGCATCGCATGCTTGAAATCTGTAAATTTCACGCCCATGCAAGAACTCAAACCACCAATTGTTTATATAACCTTATCTTTCATAATATTACTGCTAACTGCTATATTAAGCTAACATTATCTAAATTGGAAGAATTCTACCTATATACACCTACTGGATTATTATTGAAAACAAGGACGTATGTGCTCATAGCCCGTCAACGGAATCACATCGTTCTTGCAGATGAAATGGAACATTCTCTAACCTACTTCTTCCCATACGAAGATTGCGAATACATCAAGACGGAAATTCTTAATCTACCTACCAGACACTCAGCTAATTTTACATTGAAATATCGCACTCTTCCTGCTAACTATAATTTCAATTTTGCTTTCAACCTCCAAACAATCTAACAAACTGTAATATCTCTTCACGCTCTTGTGCAACAAGAACAAAATCACTTCCGAAATCATTTTTCTGAAATTCATCTGCACCGTTCCTGTCCATTGACGAGTCTAATTGTTTCGTGTACCATATTTTTCCTTTTACTCGCTGTAGACATAGCCTTACATTTTCTACAATCACGAGAATAGTCATTTATTTTCCTTTCCAGAAAGATGCTCAGATCCTGATCCCAGCTATTATTCTTTCCTTACTTTTCGTAATTAGAATCACCTATTTGTGACTCATTATTAATAAGTCCCGTTATAACAACCAACATCCATCATTACGTCCGGCCATTTCACTACCTCTGGAGAGGATTACATCGTCAGCGCCTATTTTTGCAACGGACGTACAACTATCGCTGATAAACACCACGGGACTCGACAAAACAATACCCACCGAATTTATTGAACAACAAACTCGAACTGTTCCCACATTTAGGGACTTATTATATATGTATTAAATACAGCGATGACGCTTTCTGGCCACTTCGAGGGAAGTGATGACAAAGTGTTGATCCTATTTAGTCGGAACAGATAATATAGTGTTATTACCATTTTCTATATCTTTCAATACGAATGCGTTTAGTGCTTTATGGTGCTTTTACGTGTCTTCAAACTATAACAATGTGTACCTTACCTTTTTGTGTATCAGTGTTTCTTCTGTCACTGCACCCAAGTACATTAAGAGTGTTATTTTCAAAAGTAATCTTGTAGATTACTTTTTTATAGTGTTGGGGTGGAAGGATCCCTACCTTTAGCGCAAGCATATGTTACCACAACACGTGCTATTATTTAAAAATAGTTCAAGCAGACGAGAAACTACGACTAAGAAGACACGAAATCAAGACGATGCAGCCCAAGAGGAAGCGAGCTACCAAGAGACTGTCTTTAAAAGCGAAGCCTGAAGAGGAGCCAGCTATCAGTTTGACCGCTGATCAAATAAGCTACACCTACTTCCGAGGTCGCTTTGGACTAAGGAGTTCACCTATACCTAAATCTCAGGTCCCTTTCAGCTAGGGATCCCAAGCACAAGTAAACCTCATGAAGTTACGTGGGGTTAAGGAGGTTTCCTAGAAGTATTCACTTAACACCCCGTAGATGTTCTGGAGCTGCTATGAGCAAAAGTGGCACCGTGCAAAACACCTTTCTCCTTCATCTTGGTCATTAATAAGGAAAGATATTATTAGATTACTCTCTGTAAATTCAAATATAATTGATTTTAGATTTTGTAATAAAATTGGTGAAGGGAATTGGTGAGGGACCATTATTTACTCTTCCTGAAAGACATTACAATATATACAGAAAGTTAATTCTATTTGTAACATTGAATTCATAAATTTTCTTATTGAAAGTTCAGATTATAAAAGCCTAGATCATACGTAAGGAGATTATACATAACGTTTAATAATTAACTTCTCTAAATTATGGAATGAGGTTAAGGAATAAAGTAGAGACTATAATGGGCAAAAATGTGGAAGTGAATTGAAGAAAATATGGGAAAAGAGAATTACCACGATGAAATCCACGCAGACGGTGTTACCAGACATCTAAATTCTTAGAAGCTGTCTCCAAGCTATTGACCTCACTTATTAGTACTAAGTACTATAAAACTAAGACTCAGGTCTTTATCACATGATTAAAACATGTATATTTGCGTGTAGTAGATATAAAAGTAACCAAGGAAGTTCTGTCTCTTTTTGACCCAGAACCTTCGAACATCGATATATGATGTAATTTGTACCTGGAAGATCAAAAATAGTCCCTATCAGTATCTTCGACCTTCTATCTACGTTGTTGAAGGTCATGGGTTCCATCCCGGTAGAACTTGGGCCGTGAAGCAAAGAACTATCAAGTGCATTATTTGGACCTCTAGTAGGGATTTGAACTAGCGTAAGGTTGGGCCAAAGCACTGAATTCTTGTTAAAAAGGAAGAATGCGCAATATGAAGCAGAAAATTGTACGAAAACCAATTTGTTCGGTGTGTGCAGTGGCTACAAAAATGTATTAAATATATAGAAGAAAGATTTGGACATATAATAAATTTACAAGCAAACAAAAAATGTAATACAAATAAAAATAGAGATTTTTTTAAGGTGGGACGCACCAAGATGCATTATGTGAATATGTCTTTGAAATTATAAAATAATATTCGTGGACTGAAATGTTTATGTTATTTCGACATTATTTCATCAAAAATATAGAGCTTTACATCACGAAAGGAAATATTCTTTATATTCGCGCCTAAACTACATAAACAGAATATATGATTGGCAAAAATACACGCGTGAGCAATATGCTTTGATTTGACAATTTACAATTGGATTACATTCTTGCACATGAAATGAAAAACTGTAATTATTAAATTTACAACTGAAAAATAATAAAATTAAAGTTATTCAAAATATTCTGAAAATTATTGCAAAGTTGTGGAGGATTCGTTATGACAATGAAGATGCAAGGGCGCTTCAATAAGTAAAAATTATATCATCACAATTTCTCCATATTAATATATTGAGTTTAGTTGAATTTGAGTTTAACGCCCCTTTTAGCAGCGGGGCTATATGAGACGGGACCTGCTCATAAGCTTGGAATCCGAACCACATGAGCTTCTGCTGGGAATTGTACCCGGGTCTCCCAGGCCATAGGCGCGTACACTAATCGTTTAGCCAAGAAGGAACTCGATATGAATATATTATCAGATATATTAAACATGATTTACAGGCATCGGTACCCTGTTCAGGTTGTTTTATATATTGCATCGTGCAATGTGTGGGCTCATTTCACGGTTTTGATTGGAACACTCTGAGCTGGAGCGGGGGGAGGATCATTACAGTTGATACTAATGTCACGTCTGTGCACGAATCACAGAAAAAAAACACCGAATTGATCAACACTATTTTTAATATGGTGCTACTTTATGATCAGTACATTGTTTAGTAAACATTGGCGTTTCAAAATGTCGCCACCATTAATCAAATATGGTTGACTAGAGTTTAGTTATGTTGGTGAATGCCAGAAAAATATGACTAGATGTTGGGAACACGATGGGGCCTGGGGGCTAAGCCCTCAACGAGGTCTGGAGCAAAATTCCCATAATCGACTTATATTCAAGTTCGTCAGTGCGTGAATGAGGATCACACGTCTAATAACCTAACAGTTGCTCTCACATTCATCCCAGCTCTATTCAAAAGCAACACAACACCCAGAATTCGTTTTTTTCTCAAATATTTTCATGCACTATATTTCTCGAAAGTGCAAATATGTGCAAGTTTTCTATTTGCAAACAGTAAGAACAATGTTTCCGCTACGACATATTAAAATATCACAGATATAATATGTCATTTTTCTACTAAACTGCCATTCTATCGTTTGACCATAGTTTATATGCTTTCAGTACCACAACATTTTCCAAATATAATATTAAGTAGCACTACAACACGCCACTGAATATCAATACGCAGTGTAGAGATAGTCGCATTCAAAGTAAACTTCCTATCTTTTGTCACTAAGCAGCGCCTCTCCGGCTTCGGTGGATAACCAAGTTTACACGTGCCATAAGCTCATCGCAAGCCGCTATCACTTCCATTCCTGCACACTATCTTATGCGTACAATATTAAGGTTTCATTATAACAAATTATATTGAGTCAATATAATTTTTCGAGTTTTTGCCAAGAATTGCTTGGTTTGGCAACACTGTGTGGCGTCCTCTAAGGTGAATGTCCAAGGAAAGGAGCAGGTGATAATCGGACGATGCAATGTCCAGGGAATATGGCGTATGCAATAGTGTTTCCGACCCCAAGGAGTAGAATGGTGTCCCGCGTCATAATAACCATGTAGGCCTTAGCGTTGTCCTGTAACACAAGGATTCTTTGAGATTCAGAAACACTGGCTCCAGAATCTTCAGTTTTTCTTGAACATGGGTATACTGGTGACAGTACATAGTTGAGTTGATGATCTGACCAGGTGGTTGCAGCTCCTGATGCACGACGTCACGAGCAGTCCACAAAACACAAAGGATGACCTTCTTCTGGTGCAGTGCTGGTTTCGGAAGTTTTGGAACCGGTTCAGGGAATGCTAAACAATGATTGACAGTGCCTTGGAGCTTGGTACATGACGAACTTCTCATCACACGTCAACATAGAATCTAGAAATGGCTTCTTTCGCAGACGAGACAACAAAGAAACACATGTGTCTGCTCTCGTTGCCTTCTGACCCAGAATCAAATGATGTGGGACCCATCGACCGAACTCGTAGTGCTTCCTGAGTAGATGGAGTTGCTGCCAAATGGTTTCTTCACTCACACTGAATTGTAGACTTAGTTTATCACATGCTTGTCCACTGTTCGCCTCAATTGATGCCTGAAGATCTTCATTTTCCACATATGTTGGTCTTCCGGCACGTGCTGCGTCTTCGAGTGTTTAGTCACCGTCCTTAAACGTGTTAAACTACTGCTGCGCTTTCCGCATAGTCACGACACCTTCACCAAACGCCTGGCAGACCTACCGGCACATTGCAGCGGCATTTGACGCCAGTTTGAACTCCTACAGCATACTCGCTTTTATGACGCTCTGTGGAGGTGCCATGGTCACTCTGTTCTTTCGCAAGTTCATGGTGTAACTGAACTGCAGAACCAGGCAATATATTGGATATACCCACACTAACAACTGACCTTCGCCTTATTTCCATTCTCTTTCAACTCACGGCGTGAGGGTCAATTGAAGACAGACCTCGACAAAATACGAGGAAACTTTCTTGGTTACCTCTATACAATAAATCGACCTCCAATGTAATGTAATGTTAAAGTTATAGAAAATAAATTTAATGGCAGCAGAGAAAAGCAAACGGAACGTAATCACTATATTGGTAAGAAATGTTAATTGTTCGACTGAGTTTGTAACGAGTCGCCTTGAGGACACCCCCCGGCTCGCGACTCAATGGACTCGTCCCATGTTGATGACGACATATGAGAAGCAACAGATTGTAAAACAAATAGAAAAAAAAGGGAATATATGTTTACATTATGTTGTAATGTTCTTTAAAACAAGTTAAAAGTATCATATGTATATATTTAATCTTTATATTTTTCAGTTAGTTTAAGAAAAAAAGTAGATTGGAAAGAGTGAGAGTGCGCGTATATTAGAACTGATATGGAAATCATTCATGTTTGCTAGCGCGTCACGTGATGGTTCGTAACTTCGCGGTATGCGGTTGCCTTTAGCCCGCATACTCTTTCTTAGTTCATCAGCCAGGACGGATCGTAGGCTCGTGGTTGTAGTTCGTAGGCCAGCACGGATCGTTATCTCATAGTTGCATGTGTAGTGACGGTTATGGAACGAAACGTGCACCAGACTTTGCATGGTGTCGTTGTTTGTGTCTGAGTTTAACAGTGAAGTTGAACTGGGGCAATGAATATATTGGGCATAACGGCAAAAGGAGTGAAAAGTGTGAAAAAAAGTACTTAGTGATATGAAAATAATCGCAGTTTCTCAGAAGCAAGTATTTCTGTTATGCTTCTTTTCTTATTTTAAGCAGAGAGATTACAGGAGTATTGGAGCCGAGGCAGGAATTGAGCGGGGGACCAAAGGAGGTCAACTTAGTGCCCGTTTATATGTTACGAATTTGTCCTAATAACCGGTGTAATCTTTTGATTACTATAACCTTAGTTGTCTGGTTAGTTTGTGGAGCATTTTTGCCCCAAAGGACGAATTCGGCATTCTTTTCTGCGACAATAATCTGCGAAAAGAAAAGAAAGGAACTGAGAAACGATAGTTACTTGATTTGGTTTTGCAATGCAGGAAGTTTTTCCCCTAATAAGCTCAACTGCTATTGCAAGTAACCGTTTGTATGCCAAAACTAATTTTAGTTTGAATTTTTTTGGCGAGAATCGTTTAAGTAAGGTTCTGGTTAAAAGTGCCGTTTGACCAATATGTTTGTTCGCTTCGAGTTTCATCTCGGTCAGTAAACGAAGCCAATTCCAATACTGTACCACCACGAAACAAGGTAACAAGAAGACAGAAAATTTGGGTGAGTGGATTTTCAACTTAAGTAGTAGATGGGTCACTTAGTTAACAAATCCTGTTTGGTTGTGGTTAAGGTTGTTTCCGCTTTGGTTAGGACGCTATTTGCATTTGATTTAAATTGCCACAATAGGGATCTGATACTTATTCTAGTTAAACCCTCCCCAGACTGTTATTTAGAAATTGGTGGAATGATAATCCGGGAGTATTGATCCGAATAATTCTAAAGAATATCAAGAAGTTTGCCATTTTTCCTTGTGGATATGTTTATGACTTTTAAGCGTTATTAAGACTCGTTAATACGTGCATTTTACATTTACTTCTAATGAATGATTTCCATTGAGATTCTAGATCGAGCACTTAAGATTAAAACTTTCCAAAGAACATTTAATTCTGAAGGTTCATTGTGCGATATTTTGAATATCATAAAGATTAGTAATTGTGGAATTAATATATTACGTAATTATCAAGTATTATTTTCAAGTTTGTACAATCACGGTCAATAATAATAGGACTAGGTTCAATTTTAGTAAAGAGTGTTGTATTATGAATAAGAATTTGATTCGAAAGAATTTCATAAGACTAATTGTGTTATTTCTTGATGTCACCAATTAGTGATTGTTGTACAGTCGGTGACAAAAGTTATTGGACCATATATTTTAGAGTCAACATTGAAACTTTCACTTAATATTTAAGAAAGAAATTCTTTGAATAATAGTATTTGAATTGATATCAGATTCTTGAGACTGATTAGCTTCAGATTTATTTTATTATTATTAAATTTTCTATTACTTTTGAAAAATTACCTTTCGACTTTGTATTATATTTAAGCGAATTTAGATTCAAATCGAGATACCGAGATTGCTGTTAGATATTGCAATTAAATTGATAATCAATATATATATTTGAATCAAATTATATTTTGAATTGGAAATATTACGTATTACTACGCGGGTTATATATATATATATATTATTTTTTAAATTTAACTTATGTTGTTATTGTTGCTATGTGCATATACATTAATCTAACGTATTAGTATATATGCACAACCAACTCTTTGAAATAAAATTTGTTATTGAAAATTTGAAATCTGGTTTTTCCATTATTTATGATTATCTGGATATCCTGTTTATTTTTGTGCTCTGTATTAACATATTCACAAGGAATATCAATCCGTCCAGTCTGACGCGTCGACTTTGGGTTTATGTGTCTGTTCGGCCAAGACTCTTCTTTCGGGTTTGCTATTCGAATTTAAATCGATTGTTGAATTATAATTATTTTTCTTAGTTAATACTCTCGATTTGGATTCGTGTGGCGTGACTAGGAGGAAAGGGTCGTTACATAGCTAAGAAAGAGTATCTTCAAAAAGAAATAGGTATCTTCAAAAAAAAAATCCGTATTAGTAACATATCTAGTCCTAATTATAACAGTAAAAAGAGAATTAGTTTTCAAATATTTGATAGTAAATTTTGTATGTCTATTCCCTTTAAATTTATGCTTCTCATATGCAAAAAGTTTTGCGATTTAATAGAAATAATTGGGATTTCTTGTCTCTTCCGAATATTGAAATTTGGCGCTAGTTTTTGTCGTATCGATTTTCATTTGGGTAGTAATAGTAGTAGACTTAGACTTAGCTTGTATTTATGTTAATATTAAGTAACATTTATTATATATTACTTGTATTGTGTTTATGCATATTGAATTTCAGTACAATGGAGGATCTTAGAGACCATACAGTCATTGATATTCCAGATGCCGAATATTTAACGTTGGATGCCACAGGGCATGTCGATTTAGATAGAAATTCACAATTTGGTTCTGTTAACATGGAATTAACTCCTACGCAGGGTAGTTTTTATATACGTCAAATACCATCGCCTTTTGTTAATTTGTCTAATCGCTCTACCCAATCGTCGAATGGTACTTTTGGTTTCAGCCGCATGGTTAATGCTGCTAGTTTAGATGGTTCTAGAATGGAACAGAGACAGGTGTCCTTTGATGAACCGAAGTTAAATGAAAATAATTCTATACCTTCCGAGAATAATCCTGTAGGTGATGAGCGGTTGCGTCATCGATACTTGAATTTAGGAAACTATTACAAAAGAGTTTCTTGTATTAGAAATTCAACTCCTCCAGTGGGTAGTAATATTTTTGCAGGGAATGCCAACTTCCGGTCGGAGGATAGAAACACCGAATCCTGTAGACCTAACGTTGTTTTTTCAAACCCAGGTTCTCATGTAGAGTCTAATCGCTCTGATTCTGATATTGAGCATAAGCTAATGGTCAAATATACTCATATGCGATCATTGAGTTATTTAGAAAATAGGTTACGAGACATTAAGAATGTTAATGGCAAAAACAGTATTCAGGTTTTTGAAATTCTATTCAAGTTGGAAGAAATATTAATGGATAGCAGTTATTCTTTAGGAATGCTACTTTGTGTCTTGATACCTAAATGTGAAGCGGAAGTATTAAAAGTAGCAACTTCAGCATTAAATGAAAACATGAGTTGGGTAAAATTTAAGCAAAGTATTTTGATGAAATTTGTAACTCCCATTACTATTCATTCACTAATAGGAGAACGTGTTTATAGAAAACAACGAATAACTGAATTTGTAAATGATTATGTGAAATCAATTATAGTTTCCCTGTCTGTTTTGAATATGAGTATTGAGGAAGGAGACTTGGTCAAAACAATTTTGTGCGGAATGAATCCAAGTATTAGGTTCAAAATGTTGAATTATTATGTGCCTTCGAATAGGTGGGAATTGTTAGATATTTCAGAGAAATTTGTTTCAAGATATAGAGAACAATTAGAATACAATAGATTTTGTGGAATTAACAAAAGCAAACCAAATATGGTATTATCAAATAATAGTTCGTCGACTCTAGATATTAAGACGAATGATAATAGTGTTAAATCAAATCATAATGTAAAACTGAGTTCAATGAATGAAATATCTAGGAGTTCGATTTCTTCAGAGTTTCGTTCATCTAAAAATAATCGGTCTGATCAAGTATTGAATAAAAACTTTAACAGAATTCCATCTGAAATGGACGGAGTTGTTGCGACTTTTGTGGTTGGCAAAGTGAACAATATACTAACTAGTGTTTGTGTCGATGGGGGGTCAAGTTTCAACCTCGTTACCATTGATATGGTCAGGCGTTGTGGTTCCGAGAAATTTATTTACGAAGTGGAAGAGAAAACTGTTAATGCTCCTTCGGGTTTAAACTTCGTAACAAAAGAGATTGTGCCTACTATCAATCTTTCGGGATATTTCCAAACTGTAATCTTCAAGGTGGTCGAACAATTACCTTGTGATTGTTTCCTTGGGATGTCATTTCTTCGGACTACGTCTGCTATATGAGACTATGATAAAAATCTTTTGATTTTGAACAATGGAAAAAAAGAGGTTACAACTTCAATATCGGCGGAATGTGTTCAATCGGAATATTGATGGATTTAGATCCAGTGATCATGGTGGCCAGCGAAAGTTTAGGCAGAATAAGTCGTCTTCTGCGGATGCAGTCAATAAGAATTCTTTGGGCCAGACTTCATTGTTCTTCAGGGCCGATTTATCTTCCATGGGGATTAAAGAGAAAGGGATCCAGTGTGATTTGGATTTACAGCAGCTGGAATCTCAGATGTTAACAATCAACGCTCCGAGTTCTTCGCAACTTTTAGAACTGCGAGATTTGATCAAATGCAACTTGTCAAAGAGACATAGTGATGCAGTGGTAGCGCATCCCGAGATGTAAGAAAAGAGGCTGGTGACAGTTGATAATCAGGATTTAGTGAAATGTAACGTCTTCAATCATCGAGCAGATACTTCGGTTGATTTAGGCATGATTTCAACCAACTATGAACCGGTTGAAAGGACTGATGATCATCCTAGATCGGCTGACAGTGGGAGTCTAAACGGTCATTTGGATGGAAATACTTCGTCAGTGTTGTGTTACAAATAGGATTCCACAGTTTGTAATGAATCTTCAGGTAGATCAACTTTGAAGAAAAAGAAGACGAATAAGAAAAAGAAGAAGAAACATTCCAAAGAGGTGCTTAATGGAATTGAACATGCTAAGCCAAAGATTGAAGAAGACAAAGGCGCTTCGGTCCATCGATGTTCAAAGCCAATCGATGAAAAGGAAGTGAAAAGCAGTTCATCGGAAGCTTTAGATGCTGACGTCGAATTAGCTGAAAGTTTTAGTACGCTTTTAAAACGAAATAAGAAATATGCGACGGAGAACTTACCTCGTCGGACTTTAAAACTGGATCATTCCGGACAGGTGAAAAACCGTGATAGCATACAAGTTGAAAAACCTAAACGTGACGATACCTGGAGTTATCGGGATCCGAATGTTGAATCATTTATTGATTCAGTTAAAAATGAATATGCTAATGTTATAACTGAATGCGTTGGATATATTAAAGATCTCGTCGGAAGGCTTATAAGTATATATTTGTATATTTGTATTATTAGCTTTACTCTTGTTAAAATTATTAGTGAGCACTCTGGGCTAATGGTGTGTCCAATCGAAGCTTTTTATGGACGTCCGAGTTATACCCCTTTAGAAATCCGATGGAACATCTGTGAGTCCGATCTCACTGGTAAATCTTCCAAGGATATTTGGTTGAAAGCTTTGGCCAATATGAAGAAAAGCTGGAATAACAGGAGGAAGCTCATGATGCAGCGTAGAAGAGAAGTGAACTTCAATATCGGAGATAAGGTTTTACTCCGTACACATGTTAAATCTTCCTTAAAGGATCATATAGCCAAATCTTTAAGTGACAAATGGCATGGGCCTTATGTTGTCACGAAGTTCCTCACACCCAATACCATTCTTGTCTCTGACGAGAACGATACTATGACTTCTTATAGAAAGAGTCATGTATCAGACAAAGATTTATCGTGAACCTCGATCGAGAGATCATTAGATCGGAATCTGTACAGGAAGAGATAAGAAAATTTATTGTAAGAGATAGATAATATAATTGAGATTATTGCAAGGAATTATGTTTATGTATAATTTTTGAGATGTGTAACTTCTTTGTTTTGTTGACACGGACTCAACAAAAAATTTGTAATCGTGGTAAGACTAATTATAGATATTAAAATTTGTCTTAATAAATTGTATATAGTATTTATTGAATTATGTATATATTTATTTTGTATATATGTTAATTTTTCTTATATTTTGTAGCCATTCTATTCCTTGCCGATTGGAGGAAAATTTTTGCATGTTGCAAAATTCTTTTACGGAGGGGTGGTTGTAAGGAGTCGCCTTGAGGACACCCCCCGGCTCGCGACTCAATGGACTCGTCCCATGTTGATGACGACATATGAGAAGAAAGAGATTGTAAAACAAATAGTAAAAAAAGGGAATATATGTTTACATTATGTTGTAATGTTCTTTAAAACAAGTTAAAAGTATCATAAGTATATAATTAATCTTTATATTTTTCAGTTAGTTTAAGAAAAAAATAGATTGGAAAGAGTGAGAGTGCGCGTATATTAGAACTGATATGGAAATCATTCACGCTAGCGCGTCACGTGATGGTTCGTAACTTCGCGGTATGCGGTTGCCTTAAGCCCGCATACTCTTTCTTAGTTCATCAGCCAGGACGGATCGTAGGCTCGTGGTTGTAGTTCGTAGGCCAGCACGGATCGTTATCTCATAGTTGCATGTGTGGTGACGGTTATGGAACGAAACGTGTACCAGTCTTTGCATGGTGTCGTTGTTTGTGTCTGAGTTTAACAGTGAAGTTGAACTGGGGCAATGAATATATTGGGCATAACGGCAAAAGGAGTGAAAAGTGTGAAAAAAAGTACTTAGTGATATGAAAATAATCGCAGTTTCGCAGAAGCAAGTATTTGTTATGCTTCTTTTCTTATTTTAAGCAGAGAGATTACAGGAGTATTGGAGCCGAGGCAGGAATTGAGCGGGGGACCAAAGGAGGTCAACTTAGTGCCCGTTTATGTTACGAATTTGTCCTAATAACCGGTGTAATCTTTTGATTACTATAACCTTAGTTGTCTGGTTAGTTTGTGGAGCATTTTTGCCCCAAAGGACGAATTCGGCATTCTTTTCTGCGACAATAATCTGCGAAAAGAAAAGAAAGGAACTGAGAAACGATAGTTACTTGATTTGGTTTTGTAATGCAGGAAGTTTTTCCCCTAATAAGCTCAACTGCTATTGCAAGTAACCGTTTGTATGCCAAAACTAATTTTAGTTTGAATTTTTTTGGCGAGAATCGTTTAAGTAAGGTTCTGGTTAAAAGTGCCGTTTGACCAATATGTTTGTTCGCTTCGAGTTTCATCTCGGTCAGTAAACGAAGCCAATTCCAATACTGTAGCACCACGAAACAAGGTAACAAGAAGACAGAAAATTTGGGTGAGTGGATTTTCAACTTAAGTAGTAGATGGGTCACTTAGTTAACAAATCCTGTTTGGTTGTGGTTAAGGTTGTTTCCGCTTTGGTTAGGACGCTATTTGCATTTGATTTAAATTGCCACAATAGGGATCTGATACTTATTCTAGTTAAACCCTCCCCAGACTGTTATTTAGAAATTGGTGGAATGATAATCCGGGAGTATTGATCCGAATAATTCTAAAGAATATCAAGAAGTTTGCCATTTTTCCTTGTGGATATGTTTATGACTTTTAAAGCGTTATTAAGACTCGTTAATACGTGCATTTTACATTTACTTCTAATGAATGATTTCCATTGAGATTCTAGATCGAGCACTTAAGATTAAAACTTTCCAAAGAACATTTAATTCTGAAGGTTCATTGTGCGATATTTTGAATATCATAAAGATTAGTAATTGTGGAATTAATATATTACGTAATTATCAAGTATTATTTTCAAGTTTTTACAGTCACAGTCAATAATACCACTAGTTAAAAAAGGTTTTGTTAGATAAAAGGAAATACCTGTTCTTAAAAGAAGATTTTGCGCTGAATTCGAATATGCACTCGGTTTCTCTCCATCACGTACGATTTTCCTGTAACAGAGGGATTTTCGAGAAAATCCCTCAAAAATTTCCTTTTTCGTTTATTTTACACCCCAAGATCTTGTCCCCTTGCATATACTAACATAGAAATTATATCTAAGTATACTTTGATTCATATTTAACAAACCCTCGAAGTTTCGTAAAAGTCGCTTTATTCTTTCTAGAGAAATAAATATGTTTGTACGTATACTGTGTGTACTGTATATTGCACCTTATAGTAATGCTTTCAGAACTCTTAAGTTGAGGTAAAACGTTTTGCTTTATTACCACAAACACATATATAAAATATAATACAATATAATTTACAAGTGTGACAATTTACAATAAACAATAATACAAATGTACCAAAAGGTCATGAAAAGACAATCAAAACTATCACAATATATGAAACTTCCATTGAGTTACAAAAACGTAAACTACTTCTTTCTCTTGTAAGAAATGTTGCATTCTCTAACAAGACCCCAACAATAGTCCCCCATCATTGAAGGATCCCATCGTCCCTGGTACCTTTTCTCCATTGCCATTATATCTTGGTGGAATCTTTCCCCCTGGTCGTCGCTGAGAGCACCTAGGTTAGCAGGAAAGAAGCTCAGGTAGGAGTGCAAAAAGTGGATTTTTAAAGACATCCTACAACCCAACTCTTTGTATTTCTGTATCATGTCCTGTACGATTTCTGTGTAACTCTCAGCTTTGTTATTGCCCAGAAAGTTGCGCACAACACACTTAAATGCTGTCCAGGCAGCTAGCTCAGCACTGTTTAACTTGCTGTCAAAGCTATCATCAAGCATTAATTTCCTGATTTGGGGACCAATAAACACTCCCGCTGAAATCTTAGCATCACTCAGGTTAGGGAACTTATCTCGCAAATACTTGAAACCTTCACCAGATGTGTCCATGGCTTTGACAAAGTTTTTCATAAGTCCTAACTTGATATGAAGTGGCGGTAGTAATATCTTATTATGATCTACCAAAGGAGCGTATTTGACGTTGCATTCTCCAGGTACGTAATTCACTCTAGGTTCCCTTTCCTTCACTTCATAATGTTTGTCATCAGCTCGGCTATCCCATAAACATAAAAAACATTGGTACTTCGTGTAACCGCACTTCAGTCCTAATAAAATACCAACTACCTTGAGATCACAACATATTTGCCAACAATGGTCTTTGTAATTTATAAGATTTAGGAAAGTTGACATGGTGTCATAGGATTCCTTAATCTTCACTGAGTGCGCAAGTGGTATAGAAGGTTTTTTATTTCCATTATGTAAAAGGACAGCTTTAAGGCTGACCTTTGACGCGTCGATAAATAACCTCCATTCTTCTGGAACGTAAGGAATTCCTAGCTCCGCCATCAACCCGTTTATATCCCTACATACGCACACATTATCTTGCATTGAGAAATAGCTTGAAAATTGAACATGCCTTTTCCTGTACACTGATATGTTCGTTTCTGCATCCAATAAGTTCCACTGCTGGAGCCTTGATCCCAGAAGTTCTGCCTCTTGTTTTGTCAGGTGCAAATCACGGACTAGGTCATTATGTTCACATTGCCGGATGAAATGTGGCTCGCGAACACAGTCAGGGATGAACGTTGGATCCTTGGATGTACATGTTGATGTCGATGGTTCATAAAGGTCATGATCATCATCAGAGTCTTTTGGCCGTATCTCTTCCCAGTTGGTAGGGGGCTCGGGAAGTGGAAGTTCATCCCCGTGCGGAATAGGTCTAATTGCGGATTTAACGTTGGGATAATTTATTGTGTATTTGCATTTTTTAGAATGTCCCTTAACTACTGTGAGACAAAAATAACAATCATCCAGATGGTTGGTGGGTTCTCTTCACACCATTGGTACAGCAAATTTCATGAACCTCCGTTTCCCTTTGGCCCATGCAAGTAAAGTGACGTAGCACGACGCACAAATTATGTTGGGTGCCCAAGTTTTGTCCTGATCTCCCACACGACATCCGAAATATATATAATGTGCTAGTTTCACCGATGGCGTAATGGATGTACACTGTCCTTTAACTACAAACTGGCCACACACATAACAAAAACTATTTGGTGAGTTAACACACGAACGCCGTCCTCTTGACGCCATTGTACTGATCACAAACTAAACTTCTGGTCTTAGTTCGGTATAATGCCATTAAGGTCAAACATGAAAGCACTATTAGCTGCAAAGACAACTTTGAAAGTGAAGTAGTGTTAAACCACACGTCAATATAAAAATTTATAAAACTCCCTCACCAGGTGTCAAGAACACAAGAAAGAAAAATGCGCGGGGGGAGGGGGGAAAGGATACCGTAGTGGAAAATTCAGACTGCATTAGTTCATTGTTGTCAACAATGAGTCTGTATTCCATTCTTTCTTTCTTTTGCATTCAGTTACATTTAATAACAAATATTGATAACCATTTCATAAACAAAACGAAAAAACTTGGAGAATTGTATATGTATTACGATATACATATACTGTACGTTTAAAAAAATATACGTTGGAAGTACATTCTATTTTTATACACCTTTCTAATATACAGAGAGCAATACAAGTTTGTTGTTGACTATTGTAAATATTCATTTTTATGTCTGTGTTTGTAGTAATAAAGCAAATCGTTTTTACCCCAACTCAGGAGATCTGAAAGCATTACTATCAGGTGCAATAAACAGTGCACACAGTATACATACAAATATATTTATTTCTCTAGAAAGAACAAAGCGATTTTTACGAGACTTTTAGGGTTTATTAAATATAAATCAAGGTACACTTAGGTATAATTTCTGTGTTACTATATGTAAGGGGACGGGAGCTAGGGGAATAAAATATCTGAAAAAGGGAAATTTTTGAGGAAATTTCCCGAAAATCCCTCTGTTACGGGAAACCGGTACGTGATGGAGAGAAACCGAGTGCATATTCGAATTCAGCGCGGAAAGTTTTTTTAAGATCAGCTGATTTTTCTCATGTAACAAACAAAAAGTTTAAATTTGTTAACTAGTGTAATAGGGCTAGGTTCAATTTTAGTGAAGAGTGTTGTATTATGAATAAGAATTTGATTCGAAAGAATTTCATAAGACTAATTGTGTTATTTCTTGATGTCACCAATTAGTGATTGTTGTACAGTCGGTGACAAAAGTTATTGAACCATATATTTTAGAGTCAACATTGAAACTTTCACTTAATATTTGAGAAAGAAATTCTTTGAATAATAGTATTTGAATTGATATCAGATTCTTGAGACTGATTAGCTTCAGATTTATTTTATTATTATTAAATTTTCTATTACTTTTGAAAAATTACCTTTCGACTTTGTATTATATTCAAGCGAATTTAGATTCAAATCGAGATACCGAGATTGCTGTTAGATATTGCAATTAAATTGATAATCAATATATATATTTGAATCAAATTAAATTATATTTTGAATTGGAAATATTACGTATTACTACGCGGGTTATACATAAATATATTTTTTTTAACTTTAACTTATGTTGTTATTGTTGCTATGTGCATATACATTAATCTAACGTATTAGTATATATGCACAACCAACTCTTTGAAATAAAATTTGTTATTGAAAATTTGAAATCTGGTTTTTCCATTATTTATGATTATCTGGATATCCTGTTTATTTTTGTGCTCTGTATTAACATATTCACAAGGAATTTCAATCCGTCCAGTCTGACGCGTCGACTTTGGGTTTATGTGTCTGTTCGGTCAAGACTCTTCTTTCGGGTTTGCTATTCGAATTTAAATCGATTGTTGAATTATAATTATTTTTCTTAGTTAATACTCTCGATTTGGATTCGTGTGGCGTGACTAGGAGGAAAGGGTCGTTACGTAGTTCGAATATTCATTTACGGTCTGCTAAGATGAATGTTCTTTAATGCAACGAAAAATGTGGCTTGAAGTTCTTCTTAGGATAAATGCTTTAATTTTATGTTAAAATGAACAGAACGTTTTGTCTTTCACGTACAGTATTAGATATATCGATGATATGTTTTCAACGAACTTATAAAGTATGTTACTGAATTATCTATGTATTTGCGTGTGTGTTTTTTCTTGTTTGCATTTTTTTTTAATTTTGTGCCTCATGCTACGCCACCTAACACATGTTAGCTTGAATTTTTACATTGGGTTGTATTTTATGCGCTGTAGTTTTTTTTTTTTTATATAAATACGCATGCTATATTTATAACCAACGTTTCAAGTTAAAATTTGCAACCATTATCAAAACACCTCCAACAAGGAAAACTGCCTAAGGTATGAGGAGTGCACTTCCTACTAAGGAAATTTCATATTCTATGATTGTAGGTACTCCTTCATAAACTGCGATAGTTACAAATTAACTTAATGTTTATAGGTTCCATATGTGCAATAAATATTTACAAAAGCCTACCGCAATGTACGTAAAATAATATACTGTCACCAGCCACTACGGTATTTGTAAACCATGTTTCTATTTTCTTAGAGCGAATGAAATACTATTATTAATATGATAAAAGTTATTATTTTCGCGTCAAAGTTGAGCAGCTCGGGAAAAGACAATCGTATGTGTCATTTTCTAAGTTTTGAGTAAGCTAGAAAAGGAAGTTTAATATTCCTATGCATTGCAAGGCAATGCTTATACTTAACAACTTTCTCGTATGCAGGTAGAGTCAATAGCAAAAGTATCTCAATTCTAACTCCATTCGGCTCGGTTCAGTACTTTTACTGGTATCACAAACACCTGGATAGATGTAACAAAATTTACATCTACCATTTCAACCAGGAGGCAACAGTTGATAAGTTTGTACAACACAAAAAACAATTTTTTGCTGTGCAGTTGATGCACGAGAAATGTTCTAATTCTCTCCATTGAATGTGAATCTCTCTCTCGCTCTCCATATATATATAACTGATCACACATTTGTTACAGAAAAGTTGAAACTAACTGTAAATACCAAATATTAAACAATTAATGGAAATACACTTGTAAATCTTTGTCTCCGCTCACAGACCTACTCGAATTTCAAGTCAATGACGGAAATAGAAGATGCCGTTCTTTTTCCACAGCAGAAGATCTTGTATATCACATTGAGTACAGACTAAACTTAAGATTGAAGAATAATAAATAATTTGGGTCTTATGGGTATGAACTCGGCCAGCTCAGATACGAACACAATGGGATAACCACTAATCTATGCTACGCCTATCGCATACTTGATGTTTCACAAACACTGTGAGCTACTTGAAAATACGTACTCCATGTAAAACTATTTCAGATACAAAGGCCTGAATAAGAAGATTATCCTTATTTGGGTTACTCATTGTTTCCTTCTTCAACTCCGACATAACTAATTAGACATTCCTTAATAAGGGAAATGTCTCGAAACGTTGCCCTGAGTTGGTCCTGAAGCCAAGGAAGAAAGAAATTGGGCAGAAGTAATTCTGTTATGCTTTCAATTATATCAAGGTGATCAGGAATATTTGTTTGTTTCGAGATATTTAAAGAAAAATACAATAAAGGTATGCAGTGGCGGCGTAAGGGCGGGGAGAGCGATGCCCCCGCTCCGGACTCCAGTTTGTGGGGGCCCCCGACCGTAGGTAAAAAAAATTAGTAAGGAACCTTGTTAGCATGAGCCGTACAATGGCCGGCACGGTTTATAATCCACACCTTCCCTAAAATAAATGCAATTAATTGTGAATCAATATTACACCAAATCCAACAGAAATGTCTGTCTATTAAAGCTAATCAGTGCTGGATTTCCGTATAAGCTAAACAAACTACAGGCTTCGGGCATCTGTCTCTTTGGTACACGAAAGAAATTTAAATAATAAAAAAATGACTGTAGATTAAAAATAATTAAAATAAAAGTTTCATTATCTTGGAGGCTCCCAAGGAAATTTTGGGGAAAAGCTCTGAATATAGGTGAAAAATAAAGTAAACGTTTCATATTCTTGGGCCTCCCAGAGAATTTTAAGGAAAAGACTGAATGCAGGCGAAAAAATAAAACAGACGTTTCACTTTCTTGGGGCCCCCCAAAAAATTTTAAAAAATGAATGTAGGTGAAAAATAAATAAAATAAAAATTTTACTTTCTTGAGGCCCCAAGAAATTTAAAGAAAAAATGTATGTGGATTAAAATATGAATAAAATAAAAGTTTCACTCTGTTCAATAACCTCAGAGAAATTTAAAGGAAAACCTGAGTGTAGATTAAAATATAATGAAAGTCAAAGTATATTGTGTTGTTTACGAGGCACGTCCAGAAAGTAAGTTCCGTTTGGTAATAAAATTAATACAGAAAAAAATATTTATTGCACAAACTTCTACAACTCTTAAACTACTTTTTCACATAACTGCCGAAATTTTGCAGGTATTTGTCATAGCGTGGCACAAGGTTTTGTATACCTTCTTCATAGAAGTTTGCCGCCTGTGTCTTCAACCAGTTGGAAACAGTTTCTTTCAGCTCGTCGTCATTGTTGTTGTAAGAAACCCAAGTTTCATCTCCTGTGACTACCTGTGTCAGAACTTCTTCGCCGCCTTCATCATAACGGGTCAAAAACTGAAGTGCACTACCCATCCGTTTTGTTTTGTGTTGCTCAGTAAGAATCTTTGGTACCCAACGTGAGTAAAGTTTACGAAATTTCAGTTGTTTGGTAACAATTTCTTATTAGTGATCGTGAGATTTGGGGAAATTCCATACCGAGAGCACTAATTGTAAACCTGCATTCAGAAAACGAATCACCGCTCTGATTTCACAAGCGGCGGGATTTTCAATCAACATCGACATTGTAAACAAGCACAACAAAGCGTACGTGACTGACAACGATCTCCAAATGGCGCACCTTTCTTCTTCTTGATACAGAGCGTCTACCGCGCATGTGCGGAACTGCGATCGCAGCGCTGCAGCGAATATAAATTGAAACGGAACTTACTTTCTGGACGTGCTATGTACATTCTAAGGTCTTATGATGCAAGTAATGGGGCCACGTCTGCTAGCCCGCTTCCTAAATTATCACTGTTTATTTTATTTATTTATTCATATATCAGTTCTAGAGAAGGGCGGAAAGAAGGGCTCAACGTATATATTGCTTTATTAGAGTACTAGCATTGTGTTCCTACTTAAAATCTCTTTGGTGCAGACGCTATAGTCGCTGATTCACTTGTTTTTCTTCTGTATTTATTCTTTTGTCCTTTACAAGTGGACTTTTCAGCGAGCGAAACCCTTTTGCTTAGCTGGTTTCCCTATTTCTGTTTTTGTTATTTGGCGTATGAATTTACATTTCAGCCCACAAATTTAGAGTGAAGAAAATGTTCAATAAGAAAACAAGTGTTCAATAATCAAAATACTTCAGCATTATATTTAATTCAACTCCTGATTGTTCTCATATGGAACCCTTGTCACAAATCATTCGATTTGTTGACATACAACGTGATTCTGTTCAAGTTCGGGAAGCATTTATTGATTTCATCTCTGTCGAAGGAAAGACTGCTGGGAGTATTTCTGCTGAAATATTGAAGAAACTTCAATGTGATAGACTTGGTAGTAAGATTCCAGAGGCCAGTCTTGTGATAATCAGGCTACAATGGCCGGGCAATATTCTGGAGTTCAAACTTTCATACGGAATATGTCCTTTGACCATTCTTGTTCTTTGTAACAGTAATTCATTGAACCTTGTGGTTTATATGTTGCGCACGTTAACGTTCTGGTGGTGACTGTCGGGAGCAATGGAACGTTTTTGGTATTCTTCTTTAGATCTACTCACCGATGGAATGTGCTGCAAAATCACGTAAAGATTGATCTGAAACGTGAAAATGACACTAGATGAAGTTCAAAAGCAGAAGCTTTAAAGGCACTTTCTAGTTAATTGGATGAAGTAATTGATCCGTTGGAAGATTTGCGTGACACTTGTATTTAAACGCTTGATACTACAGGAGATGCTGGTCTTCTTCTTGCAAGCATCCAGTCATTTAACTTCATCGCTTTACTGTATTTCTGGTGTGCAAATGTCTCATATATTGATCGGATCCAAAAATGCCTTCAATCTCAGGATATAAGTTTCAAACTCCCCCATGCCGTAAACGCCGGTGGGCCACTGATGGGCTGCCTGCGACTCGTCGCTAAGAAGTGGTGGCCCGGAAGCGACGCTCGCGTACGACCCAGTGGCCGTTTTTCCAATTTTACTGGTGGGTGGCCCACCAGCGACAGAAATCGGTGGTCCCGCCGCGATAATCGCCAGCGGCCCGCTTATATATTTTTGTTATGTTACAGTTGGATGGCCCACCAGCGACGCGTCGCTAAAAATTTGTGGGTCAGTGGCGACGCTTGCGGGCGGCCCGGTTTCCGTTTTTCCAATTTTACTGTTGGGTGGCCCATCAGTGAGAGAAATCGGCGGTCCCGCCGCGACGAAACGTCTGTGTTCCACCAATTAGCAGATCCTTTTTCTGCCAACATGGAACACCGTATTTAGTAGCCCAAAAATTGCCTGATATGATTGAATTATTGTAACCATAGCTTAGAATAAAAAGAAGTAATTGCTTGTTCTTGAAGTAATGGGTATTCAAATGCACTTTCTTTCATTTTTATTTATAGAGGTTTCACAGCCTTGGCTCAAAATCTGCAGGAATATCAATTGCTTCATTCCGTTTCTGCAGATTTTGAGTCAAAATCTTTATGAATAAAAATGGGAGAAAGTGCATTTAAATACCCATTACTTCAAGAACAAGCAATTACTTATTTTTATTCTAAGCTATGGTTACAATAATTCAATCACATCAGGCAATTTTTGGGCTAAATACGGTGTTCCACGTTGGCAGAAAAAGGATCTGCTAATTGGTGGAAAATTAAGGAGGCGGGCAAATGGCAAGTGGGACGAAGACGTGGACAACAAACTGACGAAGGAGTTTTGACAATTATTAACGATAAACAAAGAATTTCACATAATTTGAAGCAAAATATAATTCAATTATTATTTATACTATTCAGGATATTGGGGAATTGTTGGACACCAATTAAAAAGATCCAATAAAGACAAAAATGAACCTATATAGGCATTCCTCCGTCGCTCCTGCATCTTTCTATCTCCCGAATGTATTTTTTACTCTAAAATATAATTCGTCGCTGTCGATAAAAATGTTAACCGAGAATGCTAAAATTGTTGAGTTGAGTTGAGTAGATTTTAGTTTAGCGTCCCTTTCAGCAGCAAGGCTATATGAGACGTGGACCTACTGATTAACGTGGAATCCGAACCACATGAGCGCCTGCCGGGAATCGAACCCGGGTCTCCCACGCCAAAGGCGCCTACGCTAACCGCTTAGCCACGGAGGAGCTCAATGCTAAAATTGTCAGACATGGTGAATTCCACAAGGTTATATTTTGCTTTTATTGTCTGATGTTTCATTTTTTTTTATTAAAAAAAATTTACTTCTGCTCTCTTATTTTTGAATGCAAAGTTTCAACAATTAAACTTCTTGAACTGATCTTGGTTGAAGCAACAAATAAGTGTAAAAAATACATCAAGGAGATAAGAATTAAGACATGTGTTGCCAAGCAGAGTTAAAAAATAAACCCTTTTCAATCGTGACACACATCATTCGATTTTAGATTTAAGATATACATGTTGGTAAGCTATTACCTGCTGGAATGTTTGACTGTAGAGATTAAAGTGCACAAACTGTAAATATAAATTATGAGAGATCCTGCACTTACGAACCACGAGTTCTCACCTCCATGTGTGGCAAATTGAACTAGTCTTATTAGAAAATAATGCATTGATTGTGCATCACTACGAGTGTTACAGAAGTTAATAATGAATTTTAAAGTAAATATACGAATGCATAAAATCTGGAAAGAACCAAAGAAAGTAATTAAAACTAAAATCTCACTTTATTCAAACACACGCTTATTTATAAACACAGAACAAGAGGAAATCTAAAGAAAAGTGCAAATGGTCAATATTTTCAAGCTATATCACAAGAAAAATATAATTCTAAGGATCCCGCCCTTTTCTTATGGAAAATGGATCTCGGTCAAATTATTTCTAACTATGCGCAAACGAAAGGCCTTGAAGTGTAGATAAAAAGACTCCATGGGCACGAATTTCTAAATATTATATTTCTTGAGTTATATGGGTTTACAGTTACGTGATGTCATAAAAACCGCGTGAAATAAAACTGTAATGTGCCCGTGAGTGGACTGACCTTGTCTAAGTGCTTGTAGTTCACAATACGGCCACAGACGAGGGACTGCGCAACGTCTGTGATCGCATCGTGAACTACAAGCTACTTCGACAATCCGCGTGATGCATTAATCGCGAAAATGCAGTTTCGAGGGGATCGAAAGCCAGTTAGCCAATGCCATTATGAGTTTCTGCTAGCTTTGATGTCATTGACTAACTGGCTTTGTATCCTCCGAAGTAGTTTTTTGACGAATAATGTATCACGCGGTTTTCATGACATCGCGTGACTTTAAACCCACATAACTCGAGAAATATAATTGTTAGAGATTTGTGCCCATAGAGACTTTTTACCTACACATCAAAACCTTTCGTTTGTGCATACAGGGTTTCCACTGATTTGGCAAGCACGAATTCCCTGACTTTTGCAGGTTTTCCAGGACACAATTTATAAATTTCCAGGGTTACAGATAATGTAAAAAAGCAACTTTATTTCTTCGGACCATACTATGCATGTACATTTATATTCGCCGTTTAAACGCCGTAACATCATTTAAAAAAAAATTTAAACTACTGGCTCGTCTTGCGATGAACCAGAAGGAATTCCTGCTTAGCATTATAAAACGTTAAAAATTAGATTTGAAAGTTATAAACTCATATTGAAATTCCCTGACTTTTTCAGGTTTTAAAGTTTTTCATGGAATTCCCTGACTTAACGAATAAGGTGAATTCCCTGACTTTTCCCGGTTTTCCAGGTGGGTGGGAACAGTTGCACAGTTAGAAATAATAAATTGACCGAGATCCATTTTCCATAAGAAAAGGGCAGGGCCCTTTACGACTGAAAAAATAATACAAGATTTACGGGTGTAGAAAGTGCATATGCATGCATATGCCTATCTGGCTGTGCTACGGTAAAGTCGGAAAAACAAATTGTATCTTGAATATATATCGCGCAGCATTGTTTAAAATACCAGTGCTTTCCATTTGTTTTAAGAACGTATAATGCTTTTTGTAATTTCCTCTGTAATGCCAAAATTCAAAACTATAGTCCAAATGTTAAAAACGATGTTCAGAGTAGTGTATGAACGCAAGAAAGAGAAATAACCCCACACGAAATTGAATAATGTTAAGATTTAGTATTAACCGGAATTAAACATAATTTTAAGCAAACGTCGAGACAAAAGCAGATGTAAACCAATGGTACATGTCATCTGTAGTGAAACATGTCGAAATCTGCATGTTAAACATATGGAATGTAGAAAAAAAAGCGTTAGGACAACGCTGTTCGAATCACTCTGTATATAGCACGCATCTCGCTATCTTAGAAAAAAAATGCGCATTCTAGACACGTAAATCTGTACATATTGTGAGCAAAGTACATCCATCCACTATAGTATTTCAGTACAATTAAGCTATTTTTGTGTGCGTTACGCAATGATGACAACACCTTAAAGTCCAATTGTCAATAATACCTTTACATTTACATTTCATGACACATTGGAATGCATACAAAGCTGTTGTAGTCTGTAGGCAAAAGAACACATTTCTTTACATTATTCTCAACCTGAAACACTGAAAGTTTTGAAAGCTCTCTTACTTTAAATATGCCAAAATAAGACGACTTAGATGGACGACGGAAGAGATCTCGGCAGTTGACAAACTTTTTACCAACAACAAACACAATATTATTTTCGTTCCGTAAAAAATTTTCAACAACAACTATTTCCTTTGTACTAAGAATCAATACATTATCAGCTGAATTTGTACAGTTGAATGTAAACCCATTACAATGAAACCTTTTATATTGTCTTACTGGCCCTGAAATAGAATTTACAAGCCGACCAGAGGAATGTTCTTGCAGAAGAACAGCAGAATCAGATTCCAGATAAGATGTGGGTGATTGTGGTTCGTGTTCCATAACTCTATTTAGTAACTGTTGGAGAGGATGATGCGGAGCGCGAACCAGTTTCTTCACTCTGTTTAGAAAGCTTTCAAAAGGAAATGAACTGAATTTATCCAAAGGACCAAAGCGTCTAGCATCATCTGCGAGATGAATTAGTGAATGCACATTATAGACCAACATGCTTCTGCCATAGAGACGCATGCAATCGGAAATGAACGTCCGAAGTAAGTGTTGGGCGTAATCACACATTTCACTGTCCAAATGAGGCTGGCATAAAACATAAATGCCTAAAAACAGATGAAGGAAGTGTATATATAACTCTGATGGCAATATCGGGAGAAGAATTGCAGGGCCTACGTACAAGAGGAAAAGCCTATATTCAGTACCCTTCCATCTATCAATATATTGTACACTTCGGCATTTCCGTGCAAATTCACTTGGAATCTTAGGTGATAGTTTATCAAGGCGTTGTGAAAGCTTTCTAATAAGCGACGCGCGTAATCGAACGTTTAGAGGACCCCTGATCCACATGTTCAGTAATTTTCGCATTACACCCAAGAGCACCAAGTGTAAATAATCTAAAAGGAATTGAGAAACTAATCCTATAGGAAGATTATTTGAGAGAGGAGAGGTGCCCACATGATGTTCTGGCTGAGACTGATGTTCAAAAGACTCATCACTTCGTAGAGGAGCATCAAGCTGAGGAAAGATCATCCTGCCATTATAATCTCCTTCCGTAATGCATTTTTCACATGCAAAATAACTGTTATGTGGCTTGATTGACTTCAGAAAAGCTCGGGCTGGTGCATCACAAATAAAGGCACATTTCTGAGCTCTGATTGTGAATTGTACTCCATTAACATTTAACCCTTCCTTTAAAAGAATTTGAAATTCTGAAATGAAATCCTCCAAATATGCCTTAAGATCAGTTGGCTTGCTACAACCGTAGAAAACACCAATAATGAAAGGATCTCTGCGTATTGATTCCCGAATAAGGCACAGAATGGGCCACAGTTGTCCGGAAGAGCTTTTAAATATCGGAAGACCGTCAACATTAATATACAAAGATATTTCTCGAGTTGTTTTGCTGCGAAGATCACACTGTAAGGCGTTGGCTAATCCTCTCCTTAATCCATAATGAAAATATAATCCCCCTGCAATTTGTTTAGGCTCTATCGTAATTGTTCTTGTTTTCATAAGTGTTTCTGAATGTGAGGGTAAATCAGAATGACCATACACTCGCAAAACACGAAGCAAAGCAGTCACTGCTCTGCTAGTTATATTATGCTTCTGTACACACGACCGCAACTCAACGCTTAGATGAACATTTTCTACATTTATACCAGACATAGAATTGTTAATGTTATCCTCGTTGTCACCATGTGTAATGTCACTTTGTGCACTATTTTCAACATCACTAATATTTAATTCACTACATTCATTGAATTCGATGTCACTAACACTGACATCACGTCCTGATGTACATGTGCTGTTTTCTTGTACGGAATGAAAATCATCTTTGTCACAAACAATGGTACTGTCTGATTCATTATTCCTAGAGAGTTCAACATTTGCCACTATATCTTCAAACTGTCGGTTGACCTCTCTCTTTATTCTTTTGTATGCAGTTGAAGATAAAACACGGTGGTGACTTTCAGGCATCTGCACTCAATAGGAGTTTTTTTCTGTAAAAAAAAAATATATATATAAATGCTTCTATTACACATTAACTCTAGATTTCATTAAGGATAGTTTAGCAACAAATTTCGTGCAAGACCAGTTACTTGTAATTTCTGTGTATTAGAACTTTTTCTTTAAATCATCTAAGGGAATAAAAGTTGATCCAAACAAGTCTGAAACCCACACTTAAGCCAGCAGCACTGGCAGTAAGTGCTGCAGACTCTAGAACAAATAGGATAGAATGCCGTTACATGGACGTATACGTATACGAAAAGATGAGAGTCCACATCGGGATAAAAACTAACACATTTTTAAAATCTCAATCACGAAGAAATGAAAAATAATGTTAAAAAGGGTTGGCAAATTGGATAAGTGACCTCATTTGTTACAACATGGGCCCTTTCAAATCATGATGTCACTGGTGCTAAATCATAAGATTTTACTGGAGTTGCTGCAAAAGTTAATTTTATTAACAATGCTGAATTTACTTGTCTTATTTTCGCAATCAAATTGTCATTTTTGTATCAGAAATGTATTGTTACAATTTTAAGTGTTGGAAAGTAGTTAGGGCTAAAATAGTATTATTAAATGTTTGTTGGACATTTCTCAAATTGCTTTACAACCTTTAAGAACACGACTGAGGTTTGTACAGTTCTATCGTGCGTGGGAATTTCAGAAAAGGCTATTTTTTCTCTGCAATGATTAAGAATGTAGTATTAAGACTAAAATTGTAAAGATAGTGTTTCAACACTGATTTGGTGAAACTAAGTAAAGCTCTGAGAAACTTAGACATTTAGCAAGATTAGAAGCCATTTTCTCAGGAAACAGTACATTTTTAGTTTTCAATTACAACCTGGTGCTTAAGCAGTAAAACTACTAAAAATATATTATCAAATAAACCGAATGGTGAGAATCTCTCTTTTTTCTCTCAGAAAGAGAGAGAGACCGTTCCGGTGGTCTAGTGGTTAGCGTCGCTGACTACGGACTTAGGGTTCCCGGGTTCGATCCCAGGCGCTGCGATGGTTTCCAAGGCGTGGGTCTGGAACGGTGCCCACCCAGCATCGTAACGCAATTGGGGAGCTGCTATGAATGAAGATAGTGACGATCACAGTGAAAGCTTCGGCTCTCCTCTCCCAACCCGTCTGGTCAGCGTGGGAGCAGTAAACCAATTCCTCCCTCTGGGGAGAGGCCTCATCCAGTAGTGGCTCGAATATGGCTGTGATTTATTATTATACACCGAATTAAAATTATATGAAGGGTCTTGTTATTCTTAGGAAAATATCGCAGTACATATAAATAGTGATGACAGATACAGAGTTAATATATCTTTCTTCTACATCCTGCATGATTGGTCACGAACACCAACAATACACTGAACTACAGAGGGCTAACCAGAATTCAGACTATCACTACGGTATTGAAAAATTAGAAGGTATTCTGTGAAAAAAGGATACAAACCCGTGCATCTGTCTCGTTGACTCATTTAATACATACTTCTTTGTTGTCTGCGCTTACTAACTGCTGGACAATTATTACCACAGGATTATTTTAAACTGTTTCTAAAATTGCATATATGTACATACAGAAAAACGAAAGGTGTCTAAAGGCAAATTGGTAAATCAAATTGGGGAAAAAGCTTTTATGAATATGCTCGCAAAGAAAATGTAGCTACCTTTCGGTATCAGCATCATATCATCATCATAATATTTTAATCCTTTACGTAACTCCTTCCTCCAGGACGTAGCATTAAAATAATAATAATAATAGTAATAACCATTGCCCGAAAACGAAACTTTTCAGGAAGATGAAAAGAAAGCTTTTCTTACTACACACTAGGAGAAATTGTGCACATGAGCTTCCTTAAGCATGTTCTGGAAAGTCTGAGACACATGAACAAAGATATTTGAAGAATTTCTTAGTTTGTACTAGGGAAAGTTTTCTTTGTACCCCCTCCCGTCCCCCTGATTTTTAGGTAGTTTCTTATAAATTGCCTATTGCAGAGACTCTCATGTCGGCACTTCCGGAAAATTTCTATATATTTTGCCGATCATGACTCCCTGACACTAAAACCACCCTTAGTTCCAATGTATATATATATAACGTTTATTGTAAATGCTCTAGCTGCCGTAATTTTTCACGGATTGAAACCAAACTTGGCACAAAAATTTTCGTATTAATGAGTTCGTTAGCCACAATGATCGGATGAAACATTTGCAAACAGCGGCCATTTGAACTTTCGAAAAATTCATAATTTTTACAATTATGAACCGATTTACACCATATTTGAACAAAATGTCGAGGTTAACAATATACTAGATGTGTGTGAAAATCAGAACGAACCGTTAGAAAATTTCAAAGTAGCGGCCGTTCAAAGAAGCAAAATAAAAAAAAGAAAAAACGATCTTCCCGTAAACGAGGATCGAACTAGTGACCCTTGCATTACTCAACCTATGCCTTAGACCACTTTTTTATATATATATATTCACGCCGACCTTTCTTACACACTCATACCACATATACTGATTTGTGATTACCGATTACTGATTTCCGCTTAATACATTCCACAAGAACAACCACGACACTAGGCAACACCCAAGCCCAAGGCGAGAATCGAATCCACGAGCCCCACAGCCAGGGGACGGCAATCGAACGCGTTTAACCACACGACCACCGAGGTTTCTCCACTCGGGAAACTGTGACGCGAGGGAAGAAGATATTTTCTCAGCATTTGTATATTTCAATCTATCAAGATAAGTCCGTGCAATAGGTCGCGCATCAATAAAATACATGCTAGAAAGAAATCTACCTATCCTTTGCGGCCTTGTGCCAAAAGCTGTTTTTTTTTCTTTGAATAGGGCAGTTTTTGAAAAAAAAAGATTGACATTATAAGCCAGTAAATTTGCAAAGGAGAAAATTAAGTTACCAACATTTAAATCCTTCCCCCGAAAAACTTCTTTATTTTAAAAAAATAATAAAGCAATTTATAATCTCTGTTTTCTGACTTTGGGCTAACATGTAATCTAGTCGGTAAAATGACCGACTACTAATCGAGCGACATGTGTTCCATTCCCGGTGAGAGTACAAGGAACTTCTCAACTGAGGCTCGGTCCTAAGGGTTTTCGTCTGCATGATTCTGGTTTCTTATACCGAAAGCTTGCTCCAATATCTTCGTGTGTATATTCGTAAGTACTCTTTTCCTATATACAAACATTTGAACAGAGAGCTTAAATGTAATGCAGCGTGAACAAGAACTCTAAGCTTAGAGCCAAACGGTGAATAAAATAAGACAAATGTTACTAGTTTTAAAAATACTAGGCCAGTAACTAATTTTACTGCTCTGAGCTATGCATGTTTTACAGCCTAAAGAGTTAGAAAATATACTGCTTAAGTATACCTGATGTCTTGTTTCCCTTCCTCCGTTCCTGTCCACCGCACCTTTTAACCACCTTTGGGTAATGTGTATAATTCGGTGTGTTGTGACATTATATCCTGGGAAGTTAGCGGCGGCAATATCTGGAAAATGCAGAGAATTTGATTTAGAAGTACAAAAGTGAAGCAAAAATGGCGCACTTTAAAATATTAGTATTGACTAACTAACAGTAAAAGATAATCACTTTCTAGTATTCATTTTTATTTTCGTTCTCTTTCCAGTGAGCTTTTCAGACAAAATAACACCAGAAATGCAATTGGCTAAAAGTGGTCCAAAGAACTTACCGATGACTATCAAGGAGAGATTTAATATAGGTACAATAGGTAGATGAAGCATATTTCAAAGCTCTTTTAATGCTTTTACCCATGCTGTACTTCTTGAACTCGAGAAACCAATTACTATTCCCAAAGGGAACTAAAGCTAAAGTAAAATCTCGAAAATACTGCAGGATATTTTCATCAATGCTCACAAAACTATGTTAGGTACAAGATCGTTGGGGAAGAAAATCGGACAAGGAGAAGGGGGTAAAAAAAAGAAAAAAACTATGGGGCAAACATGCGGAAAAAAGAAAAAATATTAAAAACGATTTAAATGGATTTTTTTTAATGTCATAAGAGGTTTATCATGAGGTCTACTGTTCGAAGAACCTTTATAGTAGTTATTTTATGCCTTATGTGAAAACACACAAACAATTACAAACTTTCATCCATGTATTCTAATAAAGGGTATCCGAAAACACAACGTACAAGAAAGAGAATTGGTACCAATCTACAGGTATTGTATTAGGAAATGCAATGCACCTTTTCTGGAAATAATTTATATATTGCCAACCACGAACTCTTCGTTCAACATCAAAAAGTAATTTTTCATAGCCTAAACCAGTAATGAACCATTCTCCCGAACTTTCTTGTACACTCAGAGAATTCCCATTTTCCCCCGACTGTAAACACTATCATGGGTACGCTCGCTTGAATCAGACAGTGACAAGCAGTGTTGACCTTATAGTTGCTAACAGCTGGCACTGAAGTAGGCTTCTAAGCTCATTCCGTTACACGAGTTACTATTACTAGTATTAAGGTTCTTCGAAAAGTAGACCTCGCGATAAACCTTTGAAAGTGTCGTTCCGATTCATCAAAATCCATTGTTCGAGGAACTCCCTTTCATTTTCTGCCTTCATCTTGTCCGATATCCCTCCCTTTCCAACCAATATCCCGGAATCTTCAATTTATATTTGCACATTTATAAGGCTCTTATAACAGAGAACAGTCCATTAAAGTAGTTTTTAATAAAAATGCTCGTTTTTCTATAGTTTTACCCCTCTACAGGGAGCTTCACCCCCCCTCCTGTTGTACGACAGAGCAGAAGCTAGTTAAAAATCTCTTTGTTACCTTTCATCAACAGTAGGACCTGCTAACAGACACTAGACGTAATTAATACTAAAATGTGACAATGGTTTAAGACTTTTTTTTTTTGCTTACCTCGAAGAATTTTAGCCAACAAAGATTTTCCAAAGGAAAACTTGGCGTTACTGCCAGTTATGTTAACTCTGAGAGCTGCTTCGTCTGTCATCAATTTCCACAGAGCATTTCTTGCACACTGTTGATTATTTTCTCCACCCACTGCGGTCAACAACCGAATCTGAAACACAAGCGAACAACGTTTTTGTGTAAGTATTCAAACTGGTAAGGTACAGATCAACTTTCTGACTTATGTTAGAGAAAGGCTATAAACACAAATTTAACTCAGCAAGTAGCCGAGAAACATTAATTTTTTTAATCCTAGAACAAGGAAGACTCATTGAGGACTTAATGTATCAATTCCAAATCCTTAATAACTACATAGACTGTGCAGACGAAAAAAAAAGTTTTAACTCTATAAACGAGATATGCAAATAATGACTTTTTACTTGCAAAAATCTGGAACAAAAATATTAAAGAGGTTTCGTATTTGAGGAATGTGTACTTCTTATAGTGGAATCAGCTACGCAAGTGCAACGCTAAAAATTTCGTCCCTTTTTCGCAGCGAGAGCCATATAAGACGTGAACCTACAGTTTAAAGTGGGTTTCGAACCACTCCATTCACGGTGAGCTTCCAGTGGGAACCCAACTCGCGACCACGCGCACTGAAGGCAATCGCGCTAAGTATCAGACTACGAGGAAACCCACTTGACAATACATCCACTGATGTATACACAACGTATGTTGAAAACTAATATCCATCATTTGGACACTGTTGCCTGCTGACGAAAAAAAAATATATATATATTATTAGCCCGATACGCATGTCTGTATTCCGAACAATTGCTGTCCGGTATTGACTGCTGTGAATTGCACTTTTCAGGGCCAATCCAGTAATATAAAAACCATTCTTGTCTGATAACATTATCATGGCTAAACAAAATCTGCACTCGTGCCCGAATGAGTCCCTATCTGTGTACATATGCAAGTGTAATTAAAGTTGTACCAAATTTTGTATTTAGTAGACCGTCTGGTAAACTGAACTCTAATTTTTAAACCTGATGGTAGTGGGAAGGAACCTTCATTTTGAAAATATGGCATTTCATGCATTTTATTCATGGTAGAACTAGAGGAATTCTTCTAGAGTTTTACCAGGGCTCTGAGAGTTTCAAGGGGACCTTTTGGACCTGTAATTTTTACTGTTTTGTTTTGAGTTTTTTTCTACTTGGAAATCTTAATTTGCACCCTCCATATAACGTGTGAGTTGCCATTATGTTGTACCTTTATTAACAAATAAGATATAATTTTTTGAACGTTAAGTTTGCAGCTTAGTGTCAGCGTTTACCATCACCTATATTTTGTAACAGTCTTTGCATTTTTAAGTACAAGAGCATAAATCCCATTTTTCGCATTATAAGAAACTGTATTTTACGATTACTAAAGCAAACGAACCTAATTTTAACTGTTTTCAAACTAGAATTCTTACAGTTAAGTTAAGGAAATGGCGCTAACGTATTTTTTAAAAATGTATCGGTTATTAATGAAGATACAACATTGTGGCAACTCACCATTATGTTGAAATTCAAAATTAAGAGTTCCAAGAAGAAAGAAAGAAGTAAAAAAAAAAACTCAAAACAAAACAGTAGAAATTACAGTACTATGTAGCCTATATGGGGGTCGGGCATCTACACCCTTCGCCTTTATTTGATTCACAATATACAGGAAGTATGTGCATATTTTTATTTCGAGGCTACAACTTTTTTTTAGTGTCTTACTAGTACGTTGCAAACAATTTAGTACATTTCTAAACCCAATTCCACGCATAGTTTACAATTTTCCTCGATTTGCTCTAGCGAGTATAGCAAGTAAATTTAAAAATCTTACCATCAGTGTACTTTACTGCCACTTCGTAGGTATCCCATGTTCCCTCATCTGATTCTTCATGGAATATAATATGTCTTCGTCGTTTTGTTCCAGCATATGATGGCCATCTTGCAATTTCTTTTCCTTCGTGTTCAGATATCCAAGAATTTGGTATAGTAGCTAATGTATCTTCTTCCTTATAAATGAATCAACAGAAAATAATTTGCACATCTTGCCACTTGCCCGCTACACTTGAGACCCGTATGTAAACAACAAATGAAGTCCTCCTTCCGCATGCACGCGGCGATGTTGACGCGTTCCTTCCTCGGCGAATCGAAGAAGCGCGGACTGCAATGAAGTACACGCTGTCACGTGGTGGCACCGCCACTATGCCGCTGCTTCATATCTCTATCCGACTTGACGGAACTCCGCCGCCAGCGGCCCACTGGCGATACTCTTCGATACGTCGCTGTGGCGACGAATCGACCATTTCCCTGCCAGTGACCCACTGGTTTTCAGCGACTCTTACGGCATGGGGTCTTATTCAGTTACAGAGCTTGGTTAACACCATTAATATCTAGAGACTTCAGCTGGACAAGGAAATCATATCCACACTTGGAAAAAGTTGCAGGGCATGGAACATACCAGTAACTGTGGGTACACACAGTAGAAGGAGATGCATGCCCGGAGAAGCAAAGAATGAAACCTAACTGCACAGGCCGAAGTGAAGCACTCTATCAATGAAATTCTAGATGAGATGAGGCAAAAAATGTATGATCATTTTACTCAGATGCATGACTTGAACGACAGATTTGGATTCCTGTGTTCTATGGCCACTTTGTGCAGCAGTAAATGATGAGAGCGAGGAAAGGCTAAAATTATGTTGCTCTGATTTGGCTTTGTTCAACCCGAATGACCTGGATGGCTTATTATTATTTCAGAATTATAAGGATTTAATCCGTTCACCAAGGTGTGCTCAGAAAGCTAAAGAACAACTTGACTTTTCACCACAAGATATCCTGAAATATGTATCTTCAATGGGGCTTAAAATTTGGCAACTGCTCTTCAGATTTTGATAACACAGCCCGTATTTGTCGCATCATGTGAAAGGGTTTTCACCAATGAAACTGATAAAATCATACTTGCGTTCCACAATGAGTCGTTCCATTCTTTCTATCGAAAATGAAATAGCATCCACTGGATTCTGATAATATAGTTGAGACTTTCGCTGCTACCAAAGCAAGGAAGGTTTCATTCTGAATGTTGGTGGAACATAGGCTAATATGGTAGTGGAACTACTGTCGAAAGTAGTTTCATCTTTCAAGTAAAGGCAATAAAAATACAAAAGTACCAAAAGAAAATGAAATCTTTGTTTTACGTCCCACGGTTATGCCGGTTAGGCTAAAGGGGACGGTGATGATGAAAATTGAATGAAAAGGTGGAATGAAGTAAGTGGGAGGAAACGGGAGAACCTCGAGAAATCCCACGAGCACGGTGTTTGTCCACCACAAAGACCACACGGTGCGAGCTGGGATCGAACCAGGGACCCCAAGCACCGGAGTTGAACTCTACTACTGAGCCACGTGCCCCAAAAAGTACCAAAGTAGTAATAAAAAACTGTCAAGATTTGTCAATTGACTGGTGATAGGTGGTAATGAAAAATAGGATGGTATAACCCGTAGTAGAATTCTGTGCTCGCATATTTAATCTATAATATCACCAACTATTCAATATATTCAGGATTTTTTGTTATAATATATTCTAATACTAGGTATGTTAGTAAATGGTAATGGAAATAGTCATAAGTGATAGAATATAAACATGACTGAATTATTAAATACACAATAATATAATAATAAAACAAGTGCGAAATCTGAAAACAATAGTAAAAAAGACAAGCAGGAAAGAAATATTCTAGTGCTTAACTATTCATTGATATTTCGGCAAAAGCAGCGGGACTAAGTAGATCGTACATTATCACTGGAGAAAAACCGAATATTAAAGTGAATGGGGCTAATAGTAGCAAGGAAAATGTAATCAAATAAAACCCATCTAACATAAATTCAGACAGGTGAGAAACTATGAATAAACTTAACCATATGAGAAATTGCGCACGAGAAACACCAAAGGCGAGAACCGAATAAAAATATTCTAGAAAACATAGAGCTTACATTTAAAAATCGCATCGGTTATATAATTATTTGCAATTTTTGCAATATCAGCTCATTGTTACGTTTTGTACGTAAATTTATCTCTAACTGTATTATTAGGAACATTACTTCCACTATTCCATCTAATTACAGTACGCGTTGATACTACGATAGTATAAGTGTAGGATCAATTCTGGATTCTTGATTTTATGTTTTGTTTGTTCTTAAGATTTTTATTTCTGTTGTGGGTTGTAATTTCCGTTACATTGGTATCCCTAATCCTTTTTTTATTGTGTCCTTTAAAAATGAATAAAACAGAAAAAAATATGCAATGATAATCGTGGTCCAGTTTTATTTGTAGATACCATCCTGAAGGCGGTTCTAACAAGGAAGGGTCACGCAGTGGCTCCGCTGAGATCGGAACGAGACCATTGTGTTTGCATTTTATATGTTATAACTAGATGGATCCCAAAGTTATACGTGCCACCGAGCGGAATATCGTGAGTTACAACATATTTTGTAATGAAAGAACTACAAAAAATTACCATGCAGAATAGTTTGAACCGTCATTTGTTCGGAAATGGTTGAGTAAGTGAAAAACTCTGCCAACACTTATCCCACCATTTTCAACGAGAAACTTTTTGTGGTAAGAAAAAAAAATGCCCCAGGGTCCCCCGCGGGGTCCCAGATGGGGTCCAACTCAAAATTTTCAAATGGCAAGGGGGTTAAGTGGCACATCATTTGAAATCTGTTGTAAAATGAAAGAAAATGCAGCAAGTCTCGACTCTCTACAACAACCGTGTGCAAAAGGGCGACGGGTCAAAGTGTAAACAAAAACTTAATTGGAAAGTCCATGACTACCCCTATAAATCGGAAACGGTAAGACAAATGTGGAAACAGGAAAGAAAGAGTGGCATTATTTTCATAGCACAACGTGAAAATGTCTTGTTCTAGAGCCCCCACATGGTCCCAGGTGGAGTCCAACTAAAAATTTTCAAATGGCAAGAGAGGTAGGACATCGTTTGAAAGCTCTTGTTAAGTGAAAGAAGATAGAGCACGTTTCGACTTTCTACGACAACCCTGTCCAAAATTGCGGCGGGTCAAAATATAAGCAAAAGCTTAATTGAAAATCTATGGCCACCTTGAATCCAAGAGACAGCTTAAAACCTATATCGAAAAGATAGGCATACCAAACTGCTGAAGCTAGGAAAACCAAATTTGGCATGAATGTTGATCAGTGGATGACGAAAAGATGCGAAATATTCAAAAACGAAACCTCTTGAGTTCAAAATGCCGTAGTATGTATCGAACGCATGTACAGCTCAAACCACTGGTGTTGGAGGTAATCCAATATAGCTGCCAGCGTGAAAAATGAGTTTATATATAAATATGTTATTTCTTGGAATACTGTAATTAAACCAACAAAGTTTGGCGCAACTCGAAGTACTGAAATGACTTACACATGGTTTGGTACTACTCGCCAATCTTGCAAATGATTTTTTTTTGTATATTTGGTATTGCTTGGAGTATTGCGATCAAACCAACGAATGACATACAAATGTAACCGCCACGAATACGCAGTTACGAATTACAATAGAGCCACCCACCTAGTGGTGCAGCAAGTCCTTTATGCATGAACTACGTATGACAAAATTAGAGGAAGTCAGAGTTGTGTGTTCATCGAATATTCGTTATATTAAAGTAAATGATGGCGAGGGAACCAAACAAAACATATATGTGTTGTTACCGAATGAAATTATAGTTGAGGTGAATCGAAATTCAATTGTTCTTTAATCTTCCTATTGTTTCTAAATATATAACAGAGAAAAATAGATATTTAAATTTGTACTGTTATGAACGACATAAGTTTTAACCGGCCATCTTGGATTCGGGGTGGCCATAGTTTATCAAATAAGCTTTTGATTACTTTTTGACCCGCCGCAATTTTGGACAGAGTTGTCGTAGAGAGTAGAGACTTGATCCATCTACTTTCATTTAACAAGATCTTGCAAACGATGAGCTACTTAACCTCTCTTGCCATTTGAAACTTTTTAGTTGGACCCCACCTGGGTCCATGTGGGGACCCTGGGACAAGACGTTTTACCTTAAATTGTTATGCTTTGAAAATAATGCCACACTTCCTTTCCTATTTTCACATTGCTCACCGTTTACGATTTATAGGGGTGACCATTGACTTTTCAATTAAGTTTTTGTTTACATTTTGACCCTTCACCATTTTGCACAAGGTTGTCGTAGAGAGTCGATACTTGCTGCATCTTCATTCATTTTGCAACAGCTTTCAAACGATGTGCTACTTAATCCCTCTTGTCATTTGAAAAGTTTGAGTTGGACCCCATGTGGGACCCTGCGAGGATCCTGGGCAAACTTTTTTATCCGAAAAAGTGTGTTCTTGAAAATGACGGGTTACATATTATCCGAGTTTTCCATTTACCCAACCGTTTCCGAACAAATGATTCGGTCAAAATATTCTGCCAGCTTTGTAGTTCTTACATTACAAAATATGTTGTAACTCACGATATTCCGCTCGGTGGCACGTATAACTTTGGGATCCATCTAGTTATAACATATCAAATGAAAACACATTTGTTTCGTTCGGATCTCAGCGGAGCCACTGCGTGACCCTTCCTTGTAAGCATTTAAAATAATAGACAGGGATCCTGAATGTCAGCCCTATCTATGTAATATATCCCAGATTATAATGATCTAAACACACACACACCAACGGGAAAGGGGGAAGAGCAAACAGAAAGAATGATTATGTAAATGAATGTCAAAAATAGAAGTGTATAAATTACACTTGTTTGACAAGGGGCCCCAAACTATTTCATTGGCGCCAGGCCCCAGTTTGCCTTACACCACCACTGAACGTATGTACTGGTTAACTGGTACTTTAATATGAAAAACTCAGCTCATTGCTATCGAACGAAACTGCCAAGTTGCTCACCCAGGTTCGGACGCCTCGGTGTCAATTAATATACATAATCAAGTTCTATTCTTTAGGTACACTTTAATGTAATTCTATTATTTCTTTTCTTTAATTATTATTATTATTATTATTATTATTATTATTATTATTATTATTATTATTATTATTATTATTATTATTATTATTATTATTATTATAACCGATCATTCCAATCCCGAATCAGTACATGGATTCAGACTGTTTCAAATAAGTTGTTGTGACTTAAAATTAAATTTGACTTGTATGAAAATTACATTTACACGTTATAAGAGCTGTAACTCCAAATTATTCTCAGGAAAGTCTTTTGTCTGATTTAAGCAAACCATTGTGTAAAACTTGCACTTACTCGTCTGTTAAGACTGTCTGAACAAAATGCTTAGGAAAGGTGAAGAAGTCGATATGAGGAAAAGTTGGTGTTATCGAATAGTTCGAGTTGGGTGGATTTCTTAAACAGGCAAGCAACAGCTAATTCTTGCTTGACACAGGTCCAAAATATAACAATTATATTAAAATGAGTGCACAGAGCAAGCACCAAAATGTAAATCATCATCTATGTGTTAATTCAACCGTATTTCGTTATCATATTTCGTTAACACCCTGTCAATACAACATTACTTTTTGTCTTAGAGAAAAGTCCAAAATTGGTGTTTTATTCTTGGATTGTGGTTTTCCCTATGAGTAATACTTTAAAAACAACTCAGGAAACTTTGCCCTTACTCCATCGTTTATTATTTCATTAATGTATGTTTAACACTGAGTACCCTATTTCCTATTATACACAATGGACTGTTTACTCTTTGAAAGAGTTTTTCCCTCTGACGATTGTCTCAAATAGTTACTACTCATGCTAATTTATTGATATTTGATAAATAAATAATTCCCTAATAACTGTGCAACGATATCTTGTATTTTCAATCTTATTTTAAATACCTTTTCTTATATTTCCGGGCAATGTATGATTTTAAAATATGCACTAACCCGTTTGAAGAAGAAGAAAATATGAAAAAGAAAAAGAACAAAAATTGATTGATGAGTTTTTCTTTTTAGGTTGTCATAACAACGTTTTTTTGTAAATAAACGATATAATTCGGAACCATCTTATAAAAGTGTGTATGCATAATCGTAAAAGTGTATTTTTATTTCAATAATTGTGTGCCACAATAAGAGCACGTAAAGATAAATGTCATATATACAGTTTTAAGTGATTTTACTGATATAATATAGCTATAATTATGACTGACGTTCTGTATGGTACTAAAACCGCAACCAGGTTATAAATGTATTTTTTGTGGACGCTCTGTATATTTCGTAAAGACAGTGATTATTATTTTCGATTTATACTTTATTCTGCGACGGAAATAAGTTCTTTCTTCGGTGGAAAATGCTTCTCTCCCACACAACTGGACAAAGAAGTCTCATTGTATTCTCATATATATATTGAAAACATTGCTTTTGGTGAGAATGTTTCAGTGAGTGACGAACCTTTTCAGTGTTTCTCCTTGACTTATTGTATGCACAGTATATATTCTGCAGTTATTTGGAACTGAATTAAGTGCTTTCTTTAATAATTTATGGAAATACTAGCTGACCAGATGTTCAAGTGACCCGAGTGACGCCAGTGACATTGCTTTTCCAGTTCCTTATCTGTACTTTCCACGCCCGAGTTATCGCAATGTCTCGTGCATCGTGGCCAGTGGACTAAAATTAAAATAAATTCTTATCCATATTCTGTTTGCGTGTGCATACAGGTGGTTTAACTGAGTGGTTTTTAGAATGAACTGCCAAAAGTTTTCAATGAGCCACT
This sequence comes from Thermobia domestica, assembly GCF_964235325.1. Taxonomy (NCBI): domain Eukaryota; kingdom Metazoa; phylum Arthropoda; class Insecta; order Zygentoma; family Lepismatidae; genus Thermobia; species Thermobia domestica. The sequence continues at coordinate 63,180,447 of NC_137467.1, forward strand.
GCAACTCATATCTCAAACCTTTGCGCTCGAGTAGTTTGAGTCCGGAATTGTGTGCAACCACCACGCACGTCGCGTCAGAAATTAAGTATGATTTTGTGTTAAGGGACACGAGCTATTAGCCGGTGAAGGACGTTTTCTTACGGCTAGCCGCAATCAATAAGTCAGGTTCATAAACCTTGTGCGCCAAAAAGTTTTAAAGGCGCCCTGCAACATCAGCTTTCCACTTTGGAAATTATTTCGCTGAAGACTCACGTCGACTCTTCAGGACTGTTTGGAGTACCCACCAGGTCACTACGTGGGATTAACCCGGCGACCCTTTCCCCAGTGCTAATCCCCCAAGTGCGTCGATGATGCGAGAAAAGCGTTTATGGTGAAATCTCAATATATAATCTCATATAGAAATCAAAGTGATAAAAAGGGGTAAAATATAGTGAAATGTAAAGTGTGATTTTGATAGTGGAAATTATATATATGTTCAGTGTTATGCGTTGTGATCATTCTCTTCGTTATTTTTTCTTAATACTATTCTAATAGATAAGTATAGTGTCATTTAATCCAGTGTGTTTTCCGAACCTCTCGGCGCCTAATGCTCATCTCATGATTGAGATCAACGAGCGAATTGAAAACAATTTGTAATCCCTGTTTGGAGAGGTCCTTCAACGTCCTACCCAGGTAAGTCCAGGTCTCCAGGAAAATACTTATTGGTAGGACAACGAACCACGAACACCGATCACCTGGTTGGTTACAAATAAATGACTGCCCGAACAACGACCCGATCCCCGGGTGGTTACAAATAAATGGCGCCCGAACTGGGATGCGAATCGAGATCGTTGGTGCTCGAATATACATATAAGATCAATAGTTTAATATAGCATTTCTCTTTCAGCTTAGTACCAGGAATTTGAAAAAAAAATATCCTTCAGGTGATTTTAATCATATGTTTTGTGATAGTTTATTTTATTCTAATCATACGTTATAAGCTTATTTTTGTCCAAGTTGACACATCAGGAAATAGATTGGTTTACTAAGATAGATTTACTTCTTCAACAAAACATAGCTCATTCTGAAGAGTTTAGAGAGAATTTTGTTCCCTTTAAAGAGAATATTGACAGATTAGAAAAGAAAAGTAAAGAGAATTTTTCTAGATTAGAACGGGGAAATAAAGAGAATATTGACATTATAAAAAGAGTTAAAGAGCGAGTTAGGTCAGAAGTTAGACGCTATGCAAAAAGAATGTCGCGTAAATAACGAAACATTAAAAGAGAGTATCAGAACTGTAGAAGCCGAAAGTAAACATACGAACAAAATCCTCGAACAAAAATACGATGGCATAACACTTAAGATTCATGACAAGCTTCACGAAGTTAGTTATAGTACGAAACAGGCAATCGAACTCGACAAACAGACCAGCGTCGAAGTTGGGCAACAAACTGAAGAAACATGTCACCGTGTAGAAAAAATAGAGACAAAAGTTTGTAAAATCCGGAATCATTTAGGATGTTTGCACGAATGCACTCAATCCCTCCAAGGTAAGTTGGAATCAGCCCGAGATGTGTGTCAGGCTAATAAGGAACGCTGCGTTAGTTTACGTATAGATACAGTCCATAAATTGGATGAGATGCATGACCGTATTGAGGAAATTCCCAAACGCGTAGAAAGGCAACTAAAAGACATTAAGATGGTGTACGAAGAAGCGTTACTCATAGATTATATCATGAAAGTAAAAACTGAATCTAACGCAGAATGTCCTGCTGAAATTCGGGCAATAGATAAGAATATAAAAGAAATTAGCGTGATATGGTAGAGCTCGCTCAGAGCAGAGAAAATTCTGAAAACAAAACACCGCAATCTGAACTAAAGACTGGCTCTCCTAATGAACACAAAGAACAAGAATCAGAGTCTCAAATAGAGATAGACATTTTGAATCAACCTCGTAATGGACATGTTAACGATTCTGTTTATTTAGAATCTAGTGAAACCGCTAGTAGTAGTAGTAGAAGTGAAAATTACGAACATATGACTGTGGATCACAGAGGTCGCAAACGCACTAAAACTACCAAAAACGACAGAGAGAAAAAGCGCAAACGAGGTTATAGTTATAGCAATAGGCAAAGATATGATCAGATCGTAAACCACAAGAAATTTGAAGGGAACCAGAACCAAGACCACACACGGAAAGGCAGTAATAGAAACAAAAGGAGTAGTAAATCTTGATCACATAATCTGAGTTATCACAAACGGGACAGGAATTGCAACTTGTGTGACATTAAGCATAGATTTGTACATAGAGGTAATCGTTGGAGAAATAGACCAACAGATTGTAGTTATCAAGATAGGAATAGTAATCATAGGAAAAGAAAAAAGGGGTAACCGATATTTTGTACATTGATACAAATTTTTCGTCCAGGAAAGCGACATAATTTTTGTTGTTTTGCTTTTAGCTTTTGATCAGAATACATGCACACAAAAACGAGAACTACGCATTTCTTTTAAACTTCTTTTTGCTTCTAGATTTTAACTGGTCAGCAAAGAGCAGATAAGACGATTTTCTTTCTTTTTGTTTTGACAAAATATCCGCTGGATTCTCGACCACCTGTTTATGGTTATAATAACAGGCGATACACAGCTGATTGATTCTTTTTCTTTTTTCTGTCTTTGCTGAGTGGCGTACTTCATATAATCAATTATATACCAATGTTGCAAACCTTAGTAATAATTCACTTTTATTTTGATGTCATTAATTTTTATTTCAGATGTTTGAGTTTAGGATTTTTAGTAAAAACGGATTCTACACGCGTATGTCATTAATTTTTATTTCAGATGTTTGAGTTTAGGATTTTTAGTAAAAACGTATTCTACACGCGTAGGGGAATTGCATTTTGAAAGCAACTTGAAATTTTTGCTAAATTTCGGCACCCTCAGCCAGTGAGAAGATATTTTGGCGTTATAATATCTTTTCATTGAGTTTTAAAATTTTTAAACTCTTTTTAGAATCTCTTGCCACTTTCCAAATTCTTAAACATGTTATCATACGAATTACTCACAATTAATGTTTGATTTTCTTTTTAGATTTTTTTAAAAAAAGGAGTGTATCGAGATACCCAGGATGAGAAAATTTTAGTTGTTAATCATATATATATTGTATATTTGTAATTGAAATTTAGTATGTAATCTCATGCGTATTATATGAAATTTTACACTTATAATCAATGTTAAATTTCTTTTTTGTGTTAATATTAGATTTTTGTTTTCATTTTGAAGTGTTTATTGTAATTTTGTTGAATGTTATTGACGTCATTTAACCGACTTTGACTTACTTGAATTTCCAGGATGTGACTTGACATATTTCGTTCGAAGAGAAAAGTTTAGAAAGGAAAGTAGGCTAAGCCTAAAACGAGTGAAACAGGCATTTCCTTGCTGGTTAATAGTATGTGCTGGAATGTCATGTGTATATTATATTCTCCGAACTAAAGCAGTGATCTTTTCATTTCTGAAGGAAGTATGTGAACAGGAATGATGATGGTGAACGGTCGTTTTTCTCCCATATTGATATGTATGTGGAAATATGTTTAACTTCTATATTTTCTTGTAAGTTCTGATTAACGTTCTTTCCGTCTTCTTTAGACCACTGAACGATTGTAGGGAAACTTTTTCGGGTAGGACATTTCATGGAGATAAATATATTTTTTAGGGAAGTAATATTTCCCGGAACTGCAGTTCTATTTTAAAATTGGATGTGGCTAATCCATTGGATATTCCGTAGCTAACTGTATTTTTGCCATTAATCGCAAAATATAGTTTTCATTTCTTTTCTTCCTTCACAGTAATCCATAATTAAGCATGTGTATTTTTAGGTTAGATTTGTCAATATATTTTATTGGCAAATAACATTTCAGTGAATATTTTAATGTTTATGAATTGTAACTATTTGATGTGTATTGGTATGGTAATACGTCGTAAAGTTTCTCATATTAATTTTGAGAAAGTTATATTTTAGTTGCAGCATGTCCTACAAACTGTTTGAATTCGGTTATAGATCTCGAAAAATATACTTATTTTCTTACTTTCCAACAGCATAAGTCCATAACGTAGTATAAAAATTACTTTCTGTCCATTATTTCATATACTCGATGACTGAATTTTAATGTGTCAATAAAACCTTTTTGAATATTTTGTAGCGAAGATGCCTAGGGAAGCTTGTCAGAGCTGATTTGTAGGAAATTTAGTTTTGATGCTTCAAGTCGACCAGAAAGTTTTAATATCGTTGACTATATCTTAGTGTTTGTATCATACGTTTTTCTTTTAATAGGTCTTATGCATTTTGTCCTATGTCTTATGTATTCTACGAGAGCATTTTTTTGTTTACACATCTTTTTCTACGTGGAAGACGTACGTTGTGTTCCAGGGAACATACATGTACATTACTGAATATTAAAGTGTTCATATATTTCAGTTACGCATAGAAACGTTTTGTAAGTGTCTATAGTTCCAGGGCTTTTCACGTTTCTAGTTTTGCATCGTAGGAAACGATTGCATATTTTGTGTGTAAGTACGTGTAGTATTATACATTTTCCCCACCTATGGTTTTGGTCAATTCATGGTGCAATGACCATTTGTTTCAGGAATGTTTCGACTAGTGAGTTAACTTCCTTGATTCAGACCTTCAAAAAACTTGCATCAACACTGTTTAATTTTCAACGATTTATTAATAAGTTCTTTTGTAAATAGTAGCGACCTATTCCGGTAACCCTACAATATTTACCTTTTTTGATGCGAATAACAATTATTACTCTAGTCCTACGCTAATAATAACTTGGTTTCAAAATGAAATCATTTATTATATTGAGCATTATTGAATTAAAGTCTCGATTTCACATGCCGAGCAGATGTCACTTTGATCTTATGGCGTGCCGAATTTTCTTCATACATGTCAACGAGATCACGATCTTTTTCTTCATATGCAGGTTTATGCTTATTTCTTGGAATTACTATGAACGTGATTTTTGACACTTAAGTTTATATTTTTATATTCTTGGGAAAACGATTTTTCGTTCTTTTTCTTTACACAACACAAGGCACTAATAAAAAAAGGGACATATAGGTGAAAACCTTATTTTTTGCACATTGTCAGTTTATAATGTGTTTACATTTTACAAGCCTTACGAAAAGTATTTATAACTGTTAAAAAAGGAAAGAAAAGAAAAAGTAAGAATTTAAATAGCCCTATAAACGCTTTTTACGCGCTATCATTAAAAAAAGTTATCATATAGGTGTTTTAACCATACGTCGTTTCTCACACGTGTTATAAAAAAACAATCTCCCCTTCTCCATCAACTCATCGTTGGAGAACCGTGGAGGATATTCTACACAGGAAGACAGCATGGTTTCAAGATGTGAAGAAACGGAAGATAAGGAAAGCCAACTGCACCAATCGTTCAAGACGATCGCTTCATGGAACATTTGGATTGGATACTGCTCATGCAAAACTTCATCATGTTGTAATGAGTGAACCAAGGTTAAAAAAAGACTGTCTTTTAGTAAATTCACTTCATGGTGAATTTTTTTTTCATGGGAAAACAGTAAATAAATCCTCTACAATACATTTGAGATAATTTTGGAGGTTTTAGGTAATATTTAGGCTTTCAGTCAAGCAGCTACAGTACCAACACTATTAACGTTAGGATCTGGTTCGTTTCTCGTTTTTTGTAATGAAGCAGAGTTTCCAACTGCATCAGTCAATTTTCTCTATTACTAACAAATGCTAGAAATTCCCCCTCAACGTGGGAAAAAGGGATTTTCTGAAAATAATCCTCTTTTATCGCGAATTTCTCCGCTCAGGTATTTGACAGCAAATGCGAATGATACAAAAAAAAAACTTTGCTTCATTGTGAAAATAATGAAGAATGAAGAATGTACGGGGATAAATAGTCTTGATGCTATAGTCGATTTACCAATTTTCCCTCGATAATACATTTTCAGTCAATTTCTATCCATTTCCGCTTCAGCATAGAGACTAATCATTGTAGGAACATTAATCGTATCTCGTCTTTTTAGGCATTTATTGTCCTTTTGAACAGTATAACTTGCATATCCCATCGTGCACCTGAGGGTAGAAATTCCCCCCAAAGGGAATTTTTTGTAAACAATCTTTTTCTTTCTACTTTGGGCCCCCTGTGCGCCACGGGTGGTAACGCTCAGCGCCCAAAATATTTCGAAATACACTACATAGTGTATGTAATAACTGTACGAAATACCAATCTCAGATCTCGAACACTAAGGACGAGAAAAAATATTGACCCAAGTTTCAACAATACGCATATTCCCCTATAGCATGAAAAAAACCGCCGAATTCAAGATAAAATTTTCCTGGCACATCCCTAATTGTCGGAGGAAAACGAATGATACCTTGTTGTCTTTGGCATGAATCGCCTTTCGGATGGTATAGCCTGTATATCCCTATCTTGCACCTGAGTGGAGTAAATTCTCCTAAAAGCGAAAGTTTTGTAAAAAAAAAAAAACCTTCTTTTCGAAATTTGGGCCCCTCTGTGTGCCCCGGGTGGTAACTCTCAGCGCCCAAAATATTTCGAAATATACTACATAGTGTATGTAATAATTGTACGAAATACCAATCTCATACCTTGAAAACTAAGAGCGAGAAAACATATTGACCCATGTTTAGCCACGTACCCCTTACATGAATAGAACGTAAAATCCTTCCTTTTTTTCAACAAGAAATGGCCTGTGGAAGCTTGTTTTCTGCATTCTACGTTACTAACAGAGGGAAGAATTATTTGTGTTTTTAATCGCACTTCTCTCCCCTCCCCATCCAACTTCTTATCATTCTTTAAAAGAAGTTAAAATACGAACGATATGGCAACTGCTCATCAAATATCAATGAAATCTACTTTTAGACTTTTCTGAGCCTATACGAATTTCATTGCTATCCAGTGTCCTTTGTTGATACAGCGTAGTTTACTGAGTGAAGTTGTTAGGAGTGTAGTATCTAAAATTTTTTTGGTGTGCCGCTCGCGAAGTAACAGTGTTTGCACTTTTGTATAATAAGCAGGAAAAGTGTGTTGACTGGTTCGAGTTATAGGTAGTAATTTTCGAAGCTTAACATGGCCCTTTCCAGCTCTCAGATACGTGAACTTCTTGGGTGATATGATACCGACGACGAGCAAATGGAAAGTGAGTTTGATCTGGAGAATGAGGAGGATTTAGAAGAGAGAATTGAGGGGGAAGGTGTGTGATTTTTTTGGATGAGAATGGGGCAGACGGAGAGGATATAGATGATGGAAATGCTGCTTTGCATGTCTCTGAAAGAGAGAACGATGATTCTTCTGACGACGATGTGTCTAAACCTTCCACCAGCAGCGCCCTTCCACGTAAACGGCAAAAGGACTGGTTGAAAGTTCATGAACACAGTCGACAGAATGTTGTTACTCCCCAGGTTCCCTAGTTTACTGGAAACCCGGGGATGACGAATCGGTCTTTCTCTCATGAAGATGTACGGCCGCTTGATTTGCTATTCCTCATTTTTACTACGGAAGTTCTCAGACTGGTAGTGGAATAAAGTAACTTGTATTTGGACCAGTTCTTCCAAAGGGCTCAAAAGCATGCAAGGTAGTCACATGAAAAACCTTTCTCGATGGAGGAGTTCTGTGTTTTTCTCAGTGTAACTCTAACAATGGGCTTCAATCGCCGTAATATATTGGTAGACTATTGGAAGACAAAGAGATTTGATTACATTCCATGGTATGGCAATACCATGTCTTAAACAGATTCCTTTATATTCTGAGAAGCCTATACTTTGAGCATAATACGCAGAGTTCGGATCGTATTCTCCAACATTCGAACGCCTGTGGAAATTCAGACGCTTCTTTGACGAGATAAATGACAAATTCTCGAAACAATACGACCCAACACAGTGTGTATCTATTGTTCAAAGGAAGAGTCTCTTTTAAACAGTATATACCTAAGAAGCATAAGCGTTTTGGAATAAATATATCCCAAATCACTGATGCTTTAGGTTATACCCACAAAATGGAAGTTTATCTTGGTAAATTACGAGACGTGACGTTGAAAGAACAGACTGTCACCCACGACCTAGTTGTGAGTTTGGCAGAAGAGCTGAAACATGTTGGCTATAATATATACATGGACAACATTTCAGTTCTCCTGCCTTGTATGAAGAACTTGAGTCAGTGGGAATTCGAGCATGCTCCACAGTTAACCCTAGAAAGAAAGGGATGCCACCTTCTTTTGGTCCAAAAGATTTGAAACTCAAGAAAGGTGACATTGTCTCTTTCCAGGAAGGCGAAGTGGCTGCTGTATGTTGGAAGGACAAGAGAGAGGTGCACATGTTGTCGGACATACATGTTCCTCCTATAACTGGGAATTACCGTAATCAGAGTGGCAACTGCCCCAAACCTGACATAGTCGTAGACTATAATCTGTGCATGAAGTTCGTTGGCAAATCTGATCAGATGTTCACAATATTTGGTATGAAGAGGAGAACGGCAAAATGGACGATCAAGCTCTTCTTTCATTTGGTCGACGTAGCATTCGTCAATTTCTACGCCATGAACGACTCGTTGAAAGAGAAGGTCAATTTCCGTGAGGAGTTTCGAAGAATTCTGCTGTATCAGTTGGTGGAATTCGGAAAGGCTGGTATGGCTGGTCCGTCACGGGCACATGGCCCTCGTACATCTGGGAGTAATTTCCCAGAGGCTGCAGAGCATGCGCCTGTGAAAACTAAAGTGCAAAGGAAATACAAATCCTGCAATAAGACAAAGCAGAGATCGCGCAAGACACCACATGTGCTTGAAGTGCAAAGTGTACTGCTGCGTGTCAGAAGATGGAGCATGCTGGAAGGACTTGCATCGAGCTCCATAAAGTAAGTATAATTTGTTGTTTCATCTAATGTTATAATTCTGTTATGCAAGATTATTTTTGAATGATTTTTTCACAGAGAAATTTTATCTAGAATTCGGCGTTTTTTTTTATACTATAGGGGAACGCATATTGTCGAGACATGGGTCAATATTTTTTCTCTGCCTTAGTTTTCAAGATATGAGATTGGTATTCCGTACAGTTATTACATATACTAAGTAGTATATTTCGAAATATCTTGGGCGCTAAGCGTTACCGCTCGGGGTGCACAGAGGGGCCCAAAATTCGAAAAAAAGGATTTTTTTTACAAAAATTTCCCTTTTGGGAGAATTTTCAATTTTTATAGGGGAACGATAAGTATATGCAAGTTACACCGTTCGGTAGGCCAAATCATGACGAAGAGAACGAGTTACGATTCATGATTTTAGGATAAATAGTGATAATACTGGAGATACTTTACTAATCTAATTGACTAAAAATGTGTAAATAAAGCAAGAATTCAAACATTGGAAAATTTACTGGCACATTTCTATTTACTCTAATATCATGATTTGTATCTTGCTTTGTTGCAAATAAGAGTAGGTTTCTAGCGGTACCAATTCTATTATGTCTATATTTCTCTGAGGGGAGAAATTTAGAAAAAAGGGAAATTTTTCCTGAAAAATCCATTTTTTCGATTTGGGCAGGATTTTCCCATTTCTGGTACGCAATAGGGAAATGGGAGTGCTATATTTGGAAACTCTGCTTTATAACGAATACAAACTATGTTTCTGAGATTAGTAGGGATCCGTGACGATTTTTTTAAAAAAAAAAAAGCTTTAGAATTTACCCTTTTCTAAAGCCGCCTTCGTTGTTTGTGACGTCACTGACCCTAGGCATCGCACACGTGACTGCAAAATGCCCATAAAACATGTTCTTTGATGCTTCCATATTTGAATAAATGCAAAAAGGAAAAAAACAAGGTGTGAAAAGCTTTACAAAAGATTTATAAAGCAAATTCCGAAGGTCGACGCCATGGCCTGTATACAGGCCAAAAAATTTAAAAGGATTAAATACTTTGGTTATTTTCCCGAACGTTAAAATGAATAAGCTTTATGTTCAGAAGTGGAATATATAGTTAGTTCGAATTCTTTTTGTTACTGTTTGGCGGAATATTTTTAGTTGCTTGTTTTAGATCACGATGCCACATTGATCAGTTCTCTCTGAGCTGATTAGCATTGGTTCAATAGTTCGGTACGCCGTTCGAGATCATTGAACAGCTCCAAGCTTGTTCATACATATACAATAGGGTGCATCGAATTTCCACTTTTTTTTGAAATCAGCTTACCCTTAGTGATATTTTTTTTGCGAAATGGCCTCCATATAACGTTTAAAAAATTGCAAGTCAATTGGTCAATATCTTTAGGTGCCACCAACGGCCAAAAGTTTTAAAAGTTTGTTAAAAAATAAATGTTATTTTAAAAAAATGTAAAATATCTAGTTTTATGAAATATGGTTATACTATGTGGTTTTGTTTCTGTAAAAGGACAATATTTTACATGAAAAAAATTTCAGCTTGATGAGTCAAGTCATTCAGGTGCCACCTTTGGCTTAAAATATGGACAAATGTGTCCCTACTTTTTCATTTTTTAAAATTAAGTTGCATTGTTTGTGATTCATCTGGATTGTTAATTAGATAAGAAAGATTTTGTTTTACATCTGCAGCTATTTGCTTATTTCCAAACGTTAATGATGGAAATAACCCAGAACTCACCATGAGGAGCTGGCTGTAGTTCGAGTTCCGCCCACCCGTATATACTAATGTTGCATATGGTAGTGCAAGTCATATTTTTACTCTTTTACCTCAAACTGTTTCTCTTTTCTTTTTTGTATTACATTCTGGTATGTTTTTTCTTGATTGTGGTGTTAATAGGACAAATCTATGTCGTGCTTCTTGCCCACATACCGTTGATGCCGCTTCTGTCCCCAACTTCACCATTCTTTCTACCGCGCGAGTGTGACAAGGTAAGGATGTAATATATTCATTAGCCATTGGAGCCGTCTTTACATTTTCTCTTAGCTTCTGCACGCTCAAGTGTTTTGTCAGTGGTGGCTCCATCAGCGTCATGTTGACCAATTAATCATATCAACATAGTTTGTCGCTTCTAAGTTGATTTTAGGGATAACGAATTCTCGTACCGGTACGCGATCACCAGATTGGGTCGTTTGTCTTGCTTTTAGGACTCGCCTCCAGCTGAGCTCTCGTACGTTAGCATCTTGGTCAGTCAACATTGATAGAAGTAGGTTCTTAGGATGACCGTACCACGCATTTATACGGACACTGGATCAATTATTTTTCTGTATTTCGCTTCCATGTGGCGAGAAGTCGTGATGAGTTGCCACAAATGACGAGCTTCTTCTGCACACGATGTATTACGGATCACAGCAAACCAGAGTGGCGCGTAGACCATCATGATGTACTGGACGATGGTTTTAAGTTCATTCGTGGGTTCTTTTGTTCCTACACACAAACTTAAGACTCTATTTGCTGTAATTACCCATCTGGCTTGATGAATTTTACCAGGCTTCATGTGAGCTAAATAATGGGCCATTCTTCTGAAGAAACCGCTTGGCAGATATTCAGCACATACTTTTGACCCGTGTTTAATGAATCCTCAGTGAAGTTGAGATCCCAGTCTACTGTAACGGGCTGAAAAATCTGGAGTGACAACTCTTCGCAGATTGGAAGTGCCGATCCTATTGGTCCTTTAAATGTATTTGATCCAGTAGACTTGCCGTCTATAAATTCAATCAAATGTCGAAATGGGAGCTCATTCGTGTGTATGATGATTAATTGGTGATATGATTAATTGGTCAACATGACGCTGGCGGAGCCACCACTGACAAAACACTTGAGCGTGCACAAGCTAAGAGAAAATGTAAAGACGGCACCAATGGCTAATGAATATATTACATCCTTACCTTGTCACACTCGCGCGGTAGAAAGAATGGTGAAGTTGGGGACAGAAGCGGCCTCAACGGTATGTGGGCATTAAGCACGACATAGATTTGTCCTATCAACATTACAATCAAGAAAAAACATACCAGAATGTAATACAAAAAAGAAAAGAGAAACAGTTTGAGGTAAAAGAGTAACAATATGACTTGCACTACCATATGCAACGTTAGTATATACGGGTGGGCGGAACTCGAACTACAGCCAGCTCCTCATGGTGAGTTCTGGGTTATTTCCATCATTAACGTTTGGAAATAAGCAAATAGCTGCAGATGTAAAACAAAATCTTTCTTATCTAATTAACAATCCAGATAAATCACAAACAATACAACTTAATTTTAAAAAAATGAAAAAGTAGGGACACATTTGTCCATATTTTAAGCCTAAGGTGGAATCTGAATGACTTGACTCATCAAGCTGAAATTTTTCCATGTAAAATATTGTCCTTTTACAGAAACAAGACCACATAGGATAACCATATTTCATAAAACTAGATATTTTACATTTTTAAAATAACATTTATTTTTTAACAAACTTTTAAAACTTTTGGCCGTTGGTGGCACCTAAAGATATTGACCAATTGACTTGCAATTTTTTAAACGTTATATGGAGGCCATTTCGCAAAAAAATATCACTAAGGGTAAGCTGATTTCAAAAAAAGTGGAAATTCGATGCACCCTAATATACAAGGGTATTACCAATTATCCAACAAGAAACTCGTTAAATCACAAAACCTGCAGGCACAACATACAGAAACACGCATTTATTAATAATTTTACTTTATTAAAATTAAATTTTACAATTGCATTTTCTTAATTTTTTTTTTCAAATTTTCTTTCTTTGCTGAATATTTATTACATGAAACTTTGATAAGTGGCAAACATAAACAAATAAACTCATGTTATTCTACAAAATATAATAATTCGAGGAGCTTTTAAGGATTGAAATATATTTTTGGTTTAACTTTTGGAATTTATAGGGTAAGAATCCATAATATGCGGATAGGCTCCTAAATTCACAGCCCTACCTAACTTGTGAAGCAAGAGCTGCAATCTAGTGGGTGCGAGCTAAAATAAAAGGAAATAGCCCACCACCGGGAGTCACGTGATTTCCTTATGTGGAGAGATAATAGTATAGTGGAAGCTGGAAGAAAGTTTGCCTCTACAATCTTTTTGACGTGCACACATCAGGAGCTGAAGATGGATAAGTTAAGTTGATATTAATTCTATCTTTACTTTCTTTTATACCAGTGAGTATGAGTATTGTAACATGTAATGACTTACTGGTTCTCTTCCAATTACATTTGTGCTCGTGGGTTTTCTCGGGGTTCTCCCGTTTCCTCCCACTTTCTTCATTCCACCATTTCATTCATTTCTCATTATCACCGTCTCCTTTAGCCTAACCGGCATAACCGTGGGACGTTAAACTTAAAGATTTCATTTCATTTCCAATTACATTTCACTTGACGTTAAACGTTTGTTTATCGATCGAATGTCTTATTATGAGAACCTCAACGGGTTTAGAATATGAGACCTGTCCCATAATATGATCCGTATAGTAATATTAGGTCTTACGTTAGGAGCACATTTGTATTGACATTTCTGTATTCATAAAGTAGTCTCTGTCTAGATATTTGACGCTGATGATCATTGTTAGTTTCCTATTGTGACAGTTACGTTGTACATAAAAACGTAATTTATCTTTACCTTCTGTTTTATGTAAGAAAATAAATGCGGGGCACTATTTGTGTATCAGAATAGGAAAAGGACTTCAATTATTGGAAGAATTTTTATATTTTTAGGACGCATACATTTTAAAAAAAATTGTTTCCAGTGGCTCATAAATCTTAACTAAATACACATACATATTACTAATTAGAAACAAATGTTGGAATTTATTTTTCCTTTATTTAGTGCAAATGATATGCTAAAATCGCCCTAGTAAATCTTTATTAACGATCAGTGAGTTAGTCCTCTGCATATTACTAGTAATTTCATTTTGGCATTGTGCTGTAATTTTGGACACATTTCTTACTGATTTGACACACATTTGCTCATTAAAAAAAGTGATCAAAAGTCGTTGCAGTTTATTCCTACGAAAAGTGTAAAATTTTCTACAGTGCGTATGTTCTAAAATCCTAAATCCTAGGAAGATTAAGAAAAGATAGAACACGTTTTAAGTTTAGTGAGATAAGATTCATGACCAAGTTTCGTGGAAGGTCGGATGATACTCCAGCTAGCAACTTTCTCGAAAAACTGGCAAGACTTAGCTAATAATGATCTAAAATTATTAAATTATTTTTAACCGGAAACACGTATAATTGCCTCTGTACGTATGCTTATAGCTTGCAAATTACAGCAAATATTTAGTTCTTCACAGTGTATATACTTTAATCATTTGTCAGTTATAATTCGAAATGACAGAGTGCCTATCGGTCATGAAAGTTATCAAGGTCATGAAAAGTCACGCAATCAGAAAACGGTCATGAATGTCAAGGAAAACTCGCAAAATATAGCTTTGCGGTAATGACTTTTTTTTAAAAAATCTGCACAAATATAAGTATAGACTGGAAAATGTTCTATAAAAGGTCAAACTTTACCTTCAAAAATGTCTATGGTCGGCTTTAGAGGCTACCAAAACGCAAGCAAAGCACGCTTCTATGACATATCTGAAAACTTGGGCAAATTAGCACCCAAGTTTACTCTTGAAAATGTTACTAACTTTTATGCTTTGGCAAAGAAAAGGTCACGAAGAAGTCACGAAATTTCATTTTGGAATTTTAGTAGACACTGTGAAATTATGAAAATCAAGTGATGATACATAATAGTTCAGTATTAGTATCAAGTTTGCCCCACCACTTTTGCACCGAGAAAAATAAATAATGCCATTCGTTTGTGCTACGTCAGTGCTAGTTAGTGCCCAAATTTCAGGGTTTGTGCTATCAAAATAACAAAGTTATGAATGATTTAAATTTCGAGGCCAACTTGACGTCAAGTTGGCCCCGCTCTTTTCCCTAATTGAAATAGATTTGATTTTCTAATACCAAACGTTTGTGCTACGTTAGTGCTGGTTAGTGTCTAAATTTGAGCTTTAGTGCTGTTCAAACAACGCCATTATAACGAAATTAATTAGCGTCAAATCGGCCCCGCTTTTTTCCCTAATTGAGATAGAATTGATTTATAATGGCTAACGTTTGAGCTACGTTAGTCCTGGTTTGTGGCCAAATTTGATCGTTAGTGGTGTTCAAATTACGCCGTTATAATGAAATTAATAGCGTCAAGTTGGCCCAGTGTTTTCCTTATTTGAGGTAGAATTTTTATAATGCCAAGCGTTTGTGCTACGTTAGTGCTTGGTGGTCGTGCTTCCATTTGTCCTATAATGATGTTGATCCTTCACGTCAGAGAACTTGGTCCCCACTTATGGCATTAACAATAAATTAGTGTCAATCGTTGGTTCATTTTAGTGCACAACCCATAACGTTATTTCTTCATTAGTTTACATGCTACAAGTAAACAAAAAAATTCACGCTGGCCTCCACTTCAAGCACTAAGGGAATAATTAGTCATTCGTTCGTGCATCGTCAGTGCTTGTAGAAAATACTAATTGTTTCGTTACAGTTTCAATATTAGTGTAGTTATTGGAATCATATTTCAGGAAACTTCCCTAAAGAAATACATGAGTAAATTTTCATTGCGTCAAATTCCCGGTAAATTCAAAGAACTTATGATCTATTCTAGTGCAATCGTTTGTGCTTGTTAGTGCACCAACTCCTAATGTTATTTCTTCATTACAGTTGGTTGTACAAGTAAAGCACCTTTGGAGGGCTAGCGTGAACTTGGCCCCCTTTTTAGGAACTAACGAAGAAATTAGAGACATTCGTTAGTGCATCGTTAGTGCTTCTAGAAAACTCTGATAGTTTCGTTGGTGCTCACTATTAGTGAGTTTATGGCTAATTACATGTCATGAAACTTCCATAAGAAATATATGGGTAATTTTTGATTGCGTCAAACTCCCACCAAATTCGAGAGCACTAATGCTCCGTTCTAGTGCGATCATTAGTACATCATTGGTACGTTTTGGTGCATCAATACCTAACGTCAGTGGTTCATTAGTGTAGGTGCTATAAGTAAAACATGTGTCAAGGCCAGTGTGAACTTAGCCCCCCATTTAAGCACTAACGAATAAATTATTGTCATTCGTTAGTGCATCGTTAGTGCTTCTTGAAATCTCTGATAGTTTCGATAGTACTGCATTATTAGTGTAGTTATGGTTAATTTCTGATCACGACAAATTCCTGCCAAATTCAAGAGTGCTAATGATCTCTTTTTGTGCAATCGTTAGTGCATCGTTAGCGCTTTTTTGTACAGAAACCTCTAACGTTAGTGTTCATTAGTGTAGGTGCTAGAAATATAAAACCTTTGGAGATCAAGTTGACACTGTCCCCACTTCAAGCACTAACGAAAAATACTACCGTTTTGTAGTGCATCGTTAGTGCTTATTTATGCACCAACTACTAACGTAAGTGCTTATTAGTGTAAGCTCTAGAGCCGAAACAATAATAGGGATTAGTGGGGCCACAACATTATGCCCCACTTCTAGCACTAACAAAAAAGTAGTGCCATTCGTTTGTGGATTGTTACTGCTTTTTAGTGCACAAACTCCTAACGTTAGTGCTTCATTAGTGGAGGCTCTAAAGAAAAAACACAATAATATGTAATTACATTCTGGTCGCCACTTCAAACACTAAGGAAAAAATTAGCGCTATTCGTTATTGCATCGTTGGTGCTTCTAGGAAACACTAATAGTTTCGCTAGTACTTCACTATTAGTGTAAATATGGCCAATTACATATCACGAAACTCCCATAAGAAATACATCGGGAATTTTTCATCGGCTCAAATTTTGGTCAAATTCAAAAGCACTGATGATCTCTTTTAGTGCAATTGTTATTGCTTCGTTAGTACTTCTTAGAGCACAAACTCCCAACATTAGTGCCTCAATAGGTGAACAATAGAAGCAAATAACCTTAGCCCTTAAGAAAGCACTAACGATGAAACCTAGTAAAATCGATAGTGCATCGTTATTATCTCTAGAAAACTCTATTAGTTTCATTAGTGATTCTCTATTACTGTAGATATGGCCAATTTTATGTCACAAAGCTCCCATAAAAAATACATGGGCAATTTTTCATTGTCTCAAACTTTCACCTAATTCAAAAGCAACTAACAATCCCTTCTAGTAAAATCGTTAGTGCTTCGTTACTACTTCTTGAAGCATTAACTCGCAACATTAATGGTTCAATAGTTTGAATGCCAGAAGAAATAAACTTTGAGATGCCTAAATACATGTTAGTTTCCCGAGAAAGCACTAATGATGAAACTCAGTGCAGCGGCACAGGCGTGCGCAACATGGGTGCCTTGACACCCCCATTAGACAAGCTTTATTTTATGTAGAATTATTACAAACTGAGAAGAGATTACGTGTAAATTATTTCCCATCTGCATGTGTGTCGTGCGTCGCCGACGCAGCGTCGGGTGCAATGACGCTATCTTTTCTTAGGGTAAAGTGAGGAGAGGACGACATTCCTTATGGTGGTACTTTAGATCTGGCACCTACATTCCCAATGTCCTGCGCACGATAGTGTGCATCGGTCGTGCTTCTAGGAAACAATAATAGTTTCGTTAGTGCTTCACTAGTAGTGTAGATATGGCAAGTTATATCATGAAACTCCCATAAAAAATACATCGGGAATTTTTCATTGAGTGAAATTATCACCAAATCAAAAGATCTCTTCTAGTGTAATAGTTAGTGTTTGCTAGTGCACCAATTCCGAACGCTAGTGGTTCTTGTCGTGAATGCTTTTGTGCGGAGGGGCTAGCCATAGCGTGTAGTTAGCTTCCCCTAAGTTTCAACTTTTAGCCTCCAAACAATTGAAGAACTAATATTAGGAATTCTGCAATGAAACCTCCTAATAGTTACCATTACACTGTATATGTTCATTAGTGCTTTTAAATTTGGCGAGAATTTTACAAAACGGAAAATGCCACTTGTCTTAATTTAGATTCGCACGCATCTGAATTACTACCAAAACAGTTCACATGGTTAGTGCTTCATTCACTAAACACTAACATTAATGCTGTGAGAATTTAAGAGTTATTAGTGAATAGCTCTCGTCGGACTAAATTGAAATTTATTGAATTCTACAATAATTGTCCTGCAAAGGTGAGATAAACCTCAAAAGTTAGTTGCTTGCCGAAACATCAAGCACGAACGTTAGTGATATCATAGTTTAGGAGTTATAAGTGAATAACTCACTCGGGGCTAATTTAGTTTTATCGAATTTTACAATAATTGTCCCATACAGGTGCAGTAAACGTCAAAGGTTAATACATCGTTAGTGCTCCAAAAGACAGTAAACATTAACGTTACTGCTATCGTAGTTTAGGAGTTATTAATGAACAACTCGGGCGGAGCTAACTTTAAATATTTCTGTTTTATACAATTTTACACTAATTGTCGCACAGAAATGAGACAAAACCAGAGGTTAGTGCTCCATGAACTAAGTACTAACGTTAGTGCTATCTCAATTTAGGAGTTATTAATGAATAACTCGCGCAAGGCTAAATTTAAATTTATCGAATTTTACAATAATTGTCAATCAAAACGTAGAGTAATCGCTAAATATTAGTGTTTTGTTAGTGCTCTAAAACATTGTAGGCACTGGCGATAATGATATCATATTTTAGGAGTTATTAGTGAATAACTCGAACGAAACTCAATTAAAATTTATTGAATTTTACACTAATTGTGTAAAAGTTGAAAAACCTGATTTTATCCGCGCCGAGTTATTTATTAAAAACTACTAAACTGTGATGGCAATGATGTTAATGATCAGTGTATTATGGAGCTCCAACAATGCACTAAGCTTTGGTGGTTACCCACCTTTCTGGGACAATTAGAGCAAAATTCGATAAATTTAAATTCAGTCCTCTGAAGTATTCATGAAAATACAACGACAGTGCTTAATGTTTTATAGAGCTCTAGCAATGCACTAAGCGCTGGTATTTGTCCCACTTTTGTGGGACAATTAGTGTAAAATTGTGTAAGTGAAAAATGTAATGTGAATCTAAATTAGTGTAAAATGTATAGCCTCGTTTGAGTTCTTCATTAACAACCACTAAAATGGGATAGTACAACGTTAGTACCTATTTTTCTTGACTGCTAAGGATGCGCTAACCTTCTTCTTTTGTCCTACCTTGGTGGAACAATTAGAGTAAAACTCGATAATTTTAAATTAGGTCCCTTCCCAGTTATTCATTGATAACTCCTAAACTATGATAGCACAAAGTATGATAACACTAACGTTAGTGCTTTGAGTTTTATGTAGCACTAACAATGCACTAGCCTTTAGCGTTTTTCCTATCTTTATGGGGAAATTAGTGTAAAATTCAGTAAGTTTCAATTCTGTACCGTCCGCGCAATTCAATAATAACTCCTAAATTATGACAACACTAACGTTAGTGCTTACTGTTTAATGGTGGTCGTTATAAATTGACTGCTGGTGTTTATCTTATTTCTATCTGACATTAAGTGTAAAATTCTACAAAAACTGAAAGATCTAAAGTTAGCTCCGCACGAGTTATTCATCAGTAACTCCCAAACAATGATAGCACTAACTTTAGAGATTAAATAGCCCTACCGTTAGAATTTCTGGAGTACTAACGATGTACAAAAATTTGACGTTTATTCTACCTTTGCGAGAAAATTAATGTAAAATTCGATAAATTTAAATTTAGTCCTGAGTGAGTTATGCACTTATAACTTCTAAATTATGTTAGCACTAACCTTAGGGCTTACTGTTTCATAGACCTCTAACCTGCACTAACCGCTGGTGTTAGTTCCACTTTTGTGGTACAATTACTATAAAATTGTGCGAATGTTGACAAATCTAAACTTAGAACTGCCCGAGTTATTCATTAATAACTTTTAAACTATCATGGTACTAAGGTAAGTGTTTAGTGCACTAATGTGCACTAAAGCAGTTCTAAATATGTAAAAGGTTTTAGTAGCATTTGAAAACCGTGCGGGACTTACCTTAGGGACGTAGCGTCTTTCATTTTGTAAAATTAAGGCCAAATTTAAAAGCACTAATCACCATTATTGTAATGGTTACTACTTCATTAATAGGTCTTATTGCAGAACTCCCAACATTAGTGATGGACGCTATAAAATAAAACTTAGGGAATGCTAACTACACGCTAGCTCCTCTCTACAAAAACATTGACGATGAGAAGCTCTAATGTTCGGACTTGGTGCACTAGCAACTACTAACGACGCACTAACGATTGCACTAGAAGAGATTACTACTTTTGAACTTGGCGAGAATTTGAGCAGTAGAAAAAGTAACATGTTTTTCTTTTGGAAGTTTCGTGACATATAAATGGCTATCTACAACAATAACGAAGCACTAACAAAACTATTGGCGCTTTTAAATGCACTAACGATGCATTAAGAAATTATACTATTTTTTCGTTAGTGCTTAAAGTGGGGCTCATAGGATAATTACTACGTATCATTGGTTTGGCCCTAGAGAATATACTAATGAAGCACTAACGTCATTGGTTGGCGTACTAGGAAGCAATAATGATTCACTAATGAAGGTACTGATTTTTTGTTTCTGCTTGAAGTGGATGCAGTGTGAACTTAGCTCCCCAAAACTGTCTCACTTGTAGCATCTACACTGAAATAGCACTAACATCATTGGTTGGTTTACAGACAAGCACTAACAATGCACTAACGATTACAATAGAATATATCATTAATACTTTCGAATTTGGCGAAATGAGAAAATCTAAATGCATTTTATACGGGAGTTTTGGAACTTATAATTTGCTATATCTACACTAATAGTGAAGCATTCACGAAACAATCAGTGTTTTCCAGCACTAACGATGCACTGACGAAACGCACTAATTTCTGCGTTAGTGCTTAAAGTAGGGATCAAGATCACGCTGACCACAAAAGTTTTGCAATTCTTGCATCGACACTGATGAACAAACATTAGGGGATGGTGCACTAAGAAGCACTAACGATGCACTAGAAGAAGTCATTAGTGCTTTTGAATTTGCCTGTAATTTCACGCAATGAAAAATTTCCATGTATTTCTTAAGGGATTTTCGTGACATATATTTGGCTATATTTACACAAATAGTAAGCATTTACGAAACTATTCATATTTTCTGAAAGCACTAACGATGCACAAACGAATGGCACGATATTTTTCATTAGTGCATAGTGTGAAGAGATCAGCGAGGACCATTTCTTTGGCCCTAAAACCTACACTAATGAAACACTGACGTTAGCGGTTAGTGCAGTAAGAAACACTGAGAATGCACTAACGAATATCATTAATTATTTCGTTAGTCCTTAATCAAAACGCAGCGTTAATTTGAAACCCTAAAGGTTTTTACTTTTACCGTGTACACTAACGAAGTACTAACGTTAGAGGTTGCTGCACTAACTAGCAATAACGATGCAATAATGATTGACACTAATTTTAACGTTAATGCGTTAAGTGGAGTACCAACGTAGCACTAAACGTAGCATTCAATTCTAGATCAATAAGGGAATTAAAGCGAGTCCAACTTGACGCTAATTAATTTCGTTATAACGCCGTTATTTGAACAGCACAAACACTCAAAGGTAGGCCCTAACCAGGAATAACATAGCGCTAACGATGACCATTAGGAACTCAATTCTATCTCAATTAGGGGAAAAAATCGGGGCCAACTTAGAACTAATTAATTTCGTTATAACGGCGTTAGTTGAACCGCACTAATGCTCAAATTTGAGCACTAGCCAGTACTAACGTAGCGCAAATATTTGGCATTAGACAATCAATTCTATTTCAATTACGGAAAAAGCTGGGCCAACTTGACGCTAATTAATTTCGTTATAACGGCGATATTTGAACAGCACTAATGCTCAAATTTGAGCACTAACCAGCACTAACGTAGCACAAACGTTTGACGCTAATTAATGTCGTTATTTGAGAGCACTAACAGTGAAATTTGGGCACTAACCAGCACTAATAGCATTAGTGTTTGGCATTAGAAAATCCATTCTATCTCAATTATGGAAAAAAGCGGGGCCAACTCTTGATGCTAATTAATTTCGTTATGACAGCGTTATTTGAAGAGCAGTAGCGGTGAAATTTGGGCACTAACAAGCACTAACACAAACGTTTGGCGTTAGAAAATCCAATCTATCTCAATTATGAAAAAAAGGGACCAACTTGACGCTAATTTCGTTATAACGGCGTTATTTCAAGAGCACTAATGGTGAAATTTGGGCACTAAAATGCACTAACATAGCACAAACATTTGGCGTTAGAAAATTACTCTATCTCAATTAGGGAGAAAGGCGGTGCTAACTTGATGTTAAGTTGGCCCCGAAATTTAAATTATTCATAAGTTTGTTCTTTTGATTGCGTAAAGGCTGAAATTTGTGCACTAACCAGCACTAACCTACCAGAAACGAATAGCATTATTTTTCTTCGTCCAAAAGTGGTGGGGATAACCTGGCACTAAATAGTTGAGTGAGAAACCAAGTTAATAATTTTCCTGTAAGAAATACAAATATCAAAAATGCTAATAGTAATGTAAGGAACAATAGATTTGCTATCAATAGCAATAATAACTCAACTGAATCTATTTTTAATGGAAATTTTGATAACTGAAATTTCAGAAATAATTGTTACAATATTTTAAATTATTTATGTAATTAAAGATCCGGTAACAATTACAGAAGTAACCGATATATAGAATGTAATGCACAATAGAAACAATATTGCCACTGTCCTAACCCCGGAGTGGGCTGAAAAATAGTACCAATTAAAACAAAAAGGGCTGAATTCATTATTTTATACCAGTATATTACAGGGCTCCATAACACGGAAGAAAAAGAGATAACGTTGTAGAACACCCTCCCTCAATATGGCGTCACTACTAAACAAGATAGCCCGGTAAGCCGGCAACTGTGTCAATGTATTTTTTCGCGCTATTATCGTTTTGATGTACAGGGTATCTCAAAGTCCCCTACCACCCCTATTAAAATCCAAATTGATGTACATTCAGTAAATTTGATGTGGTAGGTGAACTTGAGGGTTAGGGGGACAATTTCTGGCGTAGGTTTCGCGGACGGCCGCCATCTTGAATTTAACTTTTTTTTATTACAAACGCTACGTGGGTCATACGATACATGACCATAGGCTAGAAGTTCTTCAGAAAACTGAATCTGAAGTCAAAATGCATATATCTTTATGTGGTAAACCTTTATCCACAATTGAAGTTCTGAATTTGACTGCGTTTCTTTTGTGTTTCAGGTTGTGAATCAACGAGGGCCGTTAACGAGGGACGAATGCATCCAGATCATCAAAATATGAGGCGGGACGAGTGCCCGCGCAGTGACTGCCGATTTCAATGCGCGTCATCCACAACGAGCACCTGAATCGCATGTTGCATTGGCACGGTTATTGACCAAGTTCGAGGAAACGGGAACAGTTGTAGATAGACCCCGTAGTGGACGGCCAAGGACAGCCACGGACGAAGAAACAGCTACTGCCTTGCAGACCTCCTACTCGAAGTCGCCGCAGCGAAGCACACGTTGTTTAGCAATGCAGTGTTTCGTGAGTCACAGTTCAGTGCACAGAGTGCTCCAAAGGTATAAGTGGCATCCATATAAGATGCAATTGCAGCAACATTTGTCGGAGGACGATCCCGATCGTCGCGTCCAGTTTTGCAAGTGGGCTATTGAGCAATTGAGGGTAAATCCGCAGTTGGCTATGCAGATACTTTTTTTTCGGATCAATCCCATTTCTACGTAAATGGTGAGGTCAATAGGCAAAACATGGGCTATTGGTCCCGTGACAACCCCACTTGGACAGATCCTCCGAAAATGACCCGTGCAGGGAAAACTATGGTATGGGCAGGCATATGGGGAACAAAGATCGTCGGTCCGTTTTTCATTCCAGGACCGTTAAATGCAGACCGAAACCAAATGCAGGACCGTTAAATGCAGGAAAACATAATGCCGGCTCTGATGTTCGAGGATGGTACCTTCCCCAGGTTCTTCCAACAAGATGGTGCACTTCCCCATTATCCAGGTGCTTCAGTTCCTGGATGAACAATTTTCTTGGACGTGGATTGGTCGACGTGGACCAGTGGAATATCCTGCCCGACCACCAAACTTAAACCCCCTTGACTTCTACCTGTGGAGACATGTGAAGGCTATGGTGTATGCTGTGAAAATTCGTGATGTTCGCCATCTGGAACAACGTATCGTGGCTGCCTGTGAAGAAATATCCCCAGAAACCTTAATACGTGTCCATAGCAATTGGGAGAAGCGTCTGAACACGTGCATTTCCCAGCACGGATAACATGTTGAGCACATTATGTAATACGAAAGTCACATTGCAATTGTGGGTAACTGTTTACCACATAAAGATAAATGCATTTTGACTTCAGATTAGGTTTTCTGGTGAAATTCTATCCTATGGTCATGTATCACATGACCCATGTAGCGTTTGTAATAAAAAAGTTAAATTCAAAATGGCGGCCGTCCGCGTATCCTACAGCAGAAAGTATCCCCCTAACCCTCAAGTTCACCTACCACATCAAATTTGCTAAAAGTATATCCATTTGGATTTTAATAGGGGTGGTAAGGGACTTTTGACACTCTATAGGATCTTAACGACACATAAATCATAGACTTACTTGAACACACGCTGGTTTTCTTCAGAATTTTCAACACTTGATTTAACGTGTGTGTGCTTTTTTTTTTTAAGATTTCAAGCTAAATTTTAAACTACACTACTTTTTTCTCGTCTCCTTCATACACGGCGCGGATGCGCCTATCTAGAGTAATTTGTTACCAGGTATAGTTCGAAGTACGAATTTTCAGCAGTGCAACGTCACAAAACGAATGATCAACAGCATTTTTAAGAGTCCAACACTATTGGTAACGTGAGATGTAAGAAAAGTCCTACTGACACTTTTGAAAATGTGACAAGTATTTGTTAAATGGTGCTGAATTGGGTAGAATTGTACCAACTTTTTCACAAAAGGGGCTGAAAATGCCAGCGTGGTACCAACGGGAAGATGAATGACAAAAAGAGCTGAATTTGGTACAATTGTACCAGGTGTGGCAACACTGAATAGAAATAATGAATTTCATAGTATGCGAAATCGTAGGCAAGAATGTAACTGGTAACTTTCAAAGTGGTAGGAATATCCCAGTTGATATACAAAGAAACAATGCAGTACATTGTATACGAAATTCTAGTCACGACTGCACTATACAATGTGACATAATTGAACCTTTATATAACAGTACTAGATAGTAGATATGGCTGGCGTGGAACGGATTAAAATCGTCTCAGTAACTTAATCTTATTTTTATAAGAGTAATTGTTTATAGGGGCTACTCTTATAATAATACGTAAAATTGTTAGTTAATATTTTTTGAAAATGAAATTATTTGCCCACCGTAAAATGTGTATTTGAAAATCTTATTTATGTACTAAACAAATAAACCCAAAATCCTTGGAATTATATGCCATTAAAACCGGAATACCTTTTGGTTTACGTAATATTGATGAGTTAAAAATGGTGTCGTACTAAGAATACCAAATGAAAGTGGTTACGTACTCTTAAAACTGTAGTACCGTAAATTGTATTATCTAGACATAATTTCGACAATATTATGTCAGATACCAAGGGCGCCGATTTCTCTGTAAATTTGTGGGAACCATTCAGGTGTAAAAAGCATATATCAGGATTTTAAAACAAATTGCATTCAAATTGTACCAAATATTGTAAATTTACAAGTACAGTAAGGGGGCCCACATGAGCTTTGGCGGGGCCCAGGCCCCCTCGGCTCCCCCGGGATCGGCGCACTTTTCAGATACGTCTAATTAATTGCGATTAAGAAAATTTTCTACTCTATGATTTTTAAACCGTAAAGAGCGAATAGGTATCTTACACACTGTGACGCATGTGTGTGCGGGAAAACGAGAAACGATTAATTTTATTATCATTATTAATGGCAAAGTTTTGAATAAAATGTTTCTGTTTGCATCCATTTATATTCATACTTAGTATTGATTTGAGTTTTTTTAAAAAAAGTTCTCTTTTACCTCATTTATTTTTGTGCCCGAACAAGAACACGTGCGATATGATTGTGGCATAGTATAGTTATGTACGCTCTTTTAGGATTTGGTTTGTGGAGGAAAAACATGTAGCTCACACTCCACATATATTCCACATAATTCAATGTTTCATATTACCTCGGTACTCAAAGCTAACATTGATAGATTCAATTAACTTGTGCGACAAAAAGTAGAATGGGGTTATTATATATCTAGGAGCATACTGCATGCTATTCATTTTACTGTATATTTGAGTGTGATATCGAAATATTTTGTGGTTAGTTGCATACATATTTTAGTTTAGGTAGATAGATAGATAGAGAAGTATCTAACTGCACCTGACAAAAGGTTGACAAAATATCTACTTCTGAAAACACCAATGCTGTATTTGTTCACATGGAATGCGTTGATGGGTTTTGTTCTCAGTTCAACAAGACGATTGTCATTATCAACATACCAATACATAGCAATTTTTCCATCGCGAGTAAAACTTAGATCAACATATGTGAAAGGAGTATGCGTTTTGAGGTTTTCGTCTACCTGAAAATATTTATAGAAATATATCTTAATCTCATTGCTTACATAATAACAGGTTTTTTGAACATTAAATTCAAATAATTAACTATAATTTTGACCTGGGAATTCAGCTAATTCTATAATAACACTAAAAGAAATGACCGTAACATAAATGCATTATGACTTAAATCACAATGGATTGTTATTGCGAAAATTAATGCTATGAAAGTCACACTAACTGGTGAAAAAATTCCGATTATAGTAAATGTATGTACCACTTTCTTATTATGTTTATAACTATAATATTTAACATTATACAAAAAATATAAGTGAGCGACTCATAATCACTCAGGCAATACTACCAGTAGTCAGAACATTTTTTAAAAGAAAATGAACTTTTGAAAATTGTGAACACTACCTTATAGATGAAATTTTTGTTCCTCCATAAATGCGATAAAAACATTGAGGTATTTGATAACTTCTGGAGCAAAGGAACGGCAACTGAACTTATTACACAACTAGTATAGAGTCATTTGTTGGTCATGTGCGTACTTACGGTTTTGCTGAATAGACTGCCACCTGGGAAGCGTAGTTACTGCATGTAGCATGAGCTGTACATATATCAAGACATGTATACGAATCAATGTTGGTGGAAGTTGGTATCGAGCCATGAGCAAAACACACCAGAAGTTTGTGCTTTACTATGATTCCACCACGGTTTACAAGATAAGATAAAGGAGAGTAGTTTCAAATATCAAGAAATTGACCAGGGAATACATTGTAAATAAGCTCGGAGTTGATAAGAGTGTAAGCCATATGTGATAAGTGAAAAGGCTATATGTTTTCTCACAAAACTGTACGGAAAATAGTGAGTCGATAATTGTCAAACACCAAACGGTGGCTTGTGTGTCAAGAACATTTTTATTATAGGCCTACATCACAGCTTTAACAAGGAATTATCAATAATGATCACAATAGGAAGTATTAGGGCAAATACAACTATATATATTCGACTGGCGTGAAATACTTCCTACCTGCCTCAATAGGTAGATTGTGTCAAGTACTGATATGTTCTACATTTTACATGTCCAATCACCTGTTTACGTTGCAAGTCAATATGTCAAAAATTTTCTATTTTTGTATGCTATGGAGTTCGAATATATCTTCTACCCAAATATCCTTATGGTAATTCCAATGTTTTAGTCAACAGAACTTCGGTAAAAGCTAGTATAATGTGATATTATTACACCAACATTTATACATATACATAAATGATAATTCAAATAAAGTCAATTTACAGTAAAAAGTAAAACCAAAGTTTACAGATTCGAACCTATTGTACGAACTAAAGTATTATTACTGTATTATTTTAGTAAGTGAATTTCCAGTTAAGAATTCAAAATTATAAAATGTATATTTGTCACATTATTGTCATAACGTTTGTTTGCTCTGCTGAACTACAACATGGGTGTCTTAAGTGGTTCTAAGAAATTATTTATTTCTTATTCTTTACTATCAACATGGTTTCTTATCTACATATGCACAACCAATAATTGTATGCATTTTAAACTTAATTTATTTGTAAGTGCTTAGTAATATAGTAAATTTACTGCCAAAAATATCGGAAATGTAGATTATGAAAAAAAAATAACAGATGCAAGCTGAACCAAGTTATTGCTCTCGTAAATGCCAACAACATTATAATAATTACGTTGTCACTTACCGGCTAGTGCACAGGTTAGCATTTTTTGGAACTATGTATTTATAACCAGATATTCTAAAGCAAAGCATAATATAAATATCCAGTTGACGAATTCATATATTTTATTAAAACATGACTCGTGTTTAAGTAAATTGAAATCAACTTTACTGATATCCATTATATTAATAATAAGCATATAAAATATTGTCTTCTCTTTCTAAAGTTACGTATTAATAAAATCGATTTCCAGAAATACTATTTATGGTCATTGAGTTCAAATAAACTTAATGAAAATATATACAATTAATGTAAAGAAAATATTAGCGTTTGTTAGAAAATAAGAAAAGCGATTCTTACCTCTTCTTTTACCAACATAGTGCACATTTTGTAATCGTTTTCATCCCCGAAGTTTAATAAATGCTTTCTATGACCCTCTCCATCACATTGGGCAATGCAACTCACACCTAATATCGTCCTGTCTTTTTGTGTGAGAAAACGGTTATTGTGCCTCAATCGTATAATATAAGAATAGGGATTATATATA
Source organism: Thermobia domestica (assembly GCF_964235325.1). Lineage (NCBI taxonomy): Eukaryota > Metazoa > Arthropoda > Insecta > Zygentoma > Lepismatidae > Thermobia > Thermobia domestica. The sequence goes on from NC_137467.1 coordinate 63,209,301, forward strand.
TTATTTGTCCCTGTCAAATATATATTAATAAATCCATCTTTTTCATACAGTTCTCTAAGTATTATGATTAGTTTTCCATTGAATTCCCGAAATGATGTCATGCTATTTTCTAGTACTATTCCTGTATCAGGAATGCCTAAAAATAAAGCGGTAAATTGAGTTAGAATATGTAAAAATATAGTAGGTTTAATCATATTTCAAATATATATTTTCTTGCTATTTTGTCTCAATTTCTTTCAGTTACATGTATTTACAAGTGTTTAGAAACTTCAACCATACACAATTGTGGTGTTTCTTACCTTAATTTTTGAATATGAAACTGATACGTCACTGTCACATAACTGCAGGATTTCTAGCAGGGTACTGACAGCTATTGAGATCTGGCTAAAAATTGTCCCAACAATAGGACTGTTGAAAAACTGCATAAGCATAGAAAGAAATACTTTGGACGCAATTTGGCTTTAAACAAGTCAGTCGTAAAAATAATGGGTTACCTCATTCCGTTAGTAGTCATTGATGACCATATCAATACTTTATGTGGAAATTTTGATCTTGCACGTAAACACACTGGTTTTAACTTTGTAATACTTTTGATACTCAGAATATATAGGTTAGGATATCAAATTACTTGCTTGAATATTTAAAGTATCACTAAGTGGTAAGACATATTGTAGTGAAGTTCAACTTATTTCTAATTGTTACCACAGCGGATCCAGGGGGGATCGGGAAGGAGAACCCTCAGAAAGAGAAACTTTCTTATTTTATATAAATATAAACCTATCCAAGAGTTTGAAGCTCTTAAAAGTAGCTCTAAGTAGCAGTATTACAACCCACTCCCCCAGAAGTTCGTCCTGCATCCGCCCCTGATTGTTACTAAGGAGAAACACACATATCACGTTAGTTTCATCCAATGAAACAGGTAATAAATAACCTGAAACGGATTTCTCTGAGTTGGTCTTCGCTTAAGTATGTACGTTACTCATTGCGTACTCTGAGTAACAGAAAACTAAGTTCTACACTACTATACTAATGTTACAGTGATAAGATGCTATACTAATCGGTTTAACAATATTTGGTTAATTTTTCCTTCAAGCGTTTATATATATATATATATATATATAGATAGATAGATAGATAGATATAGATAGATATTGATAGATAGATAGATAGGTAGTACACGGGACACTTTCTGCAAAGAATGAATGATACTATTCTCATCATAACAATAGGTATCTAGGCTATCACATCCACTGCTAAACCTAAGTCTCTACAAGTAAGTTTTGGCGGGAAGAAATTAAGAAATACCGGTCAAAGTAGCCCCGGGGATGGGGCTACTTTGACATCTTATGTATTTGCTGCATAAGGTCAAAGTTACTCAACGTATGGAGTTATTTTGACATGGAATTTATGTAAAGTGTATAAAACACTGTTTTGGTCATGTGTAAGGTACTGTATGTTGTATACTTGATAAGCACGAAATCTTTATTTTCTTGTGGTACATCATTATACACCAATATACAAGTTTTTCTAAAGCTTTACATTTAACATCTTTTACTTAGAACATATACGGTGCTTTACCTTACATTGTTACTTTATTTTTTACTCTACTTTATTATTATTTATTTTTTTTTTGCTTTACTTTTTAAACATAATTACATATGTACCGGTAGTCGTCAATACTTAGTCGTCAACATCACTGTCATAACAAGCATACTGAGGATTTTTTGATCCACCATTACAAAACCACACACCCATTTTTGGCACAGGACACATAGAATCAACTCTCTTCCACCCTTGTACTTTCGATAGTCACACATACAAATGTTTTCGTCATAGGCTTCTATCTTCCTTTGTAAGCTTCTTTTGGCGCGGCGGGGGGTGGCGCCAGTCCTTGAGGTGCCAAAATCTTCTTCCCTTGCTTCCCCCCGTTCGTGCTCGCTGCAGTTCCTGGTTCTTCTTCTCGTGGGAGCAACCGCTTTCCAGGAGAAGCCACGATCTTTCTTCCTCTCTTTCTTCTGCTCGTGCTTGCTCTGGTGCTTGATCCCACTCTGGATTCCTGAAGAAACTCTAGGAGACTTGCGTTCATCTCTCTCTCGACCTTTGTGCAATCGCGCGCTTTCGGTAACTTTGAGAGCGGAGCTTCAACGTTGAAGGGAACAAGACTTGTAGCGCGGAATCCTGCCTTCAGGTTCTCGCCTACAGTGGGAGCCAGGGAATCCATTAGTCGGCACAGTAGACCAGAAAATTGTTCCTTGGGAATCGATCCTTTTTGGTCGGGACTCCTTCCGCCATGACCTCAGTACGTCTCTCCACTTCCTCTTTAATGTCCCATACACACCCACCCCAGCGGCTGGAACAGATACGTCGAGTTGGGTAGAAGAGCAGCCAGGTAGATATTTCTCTCCTTGGCTTCTTGAATGACAGCAAGGGAAAAATGGCTGCAAAGGTGTTTCTGGTATCAATCTTAAGGTCAGTCGGAGTGGTGTTCTTCTCGACGTGTGGTACAAGAACTACGAAAAACCACCTCTTGAACAAGTTCATGTCGAATCACCCTTTTGGACTGCTTGCATATCTGGTCCCTGGCGGGTCTCCTTGTTTCCAGTTCTGGTAGAGAAATGTGGATCTGTATATAACCATTGGAGACAGAAGTTGGCCGTCAGCCGATCCACAGAACATGATGCTTGTTGACATTTTGGAATGTTCCGCTACCCGCTCAACACGTCTATGTCCCCGGGGAACAATAACCTTTATAGCTCCAGGATCATCCACGACACAGGTTTCGTCGTAGTTGCAAACATTCCTAGGTTCAGCATTTTTTTTAGGACAGTGGATATATTCTGAAAGAACTTCTTGACCTCTTGGTTTCCAACTTGTGCTCTTGCACCCTTGATGTTCGTCGCCAATCGTTGACCTAAGTTGTTCCTTGCAGCGACCGCCTTCACGTAGTCGGGACCTGGGACGTTGCTCCTTCCTATCCATTGCTCCACAACTCACCCTTGCTTCTCCACGTACTTAGATGTCATCTCTCGAATGTCGCTGGAGGTCAACGGAAAGCCCCAATCGGTTGCCGTAGGTAGGGCGTTGGCAAGAATTTTCTCCTCCACTTTTTCAAACACAGGTGGATGCCCGGGCACTCTCATGTGCCTACCGTGGACTTTATTAAGCAATGTGGTGCGCGGGATTCGGAATGTCCTGCTGGCTTCGGCCTGCGACATCCCCTTCTTGATTGCATCCAACGCTTGCTCAATCTGCTCGTCGAAAAAGTTGCGATACATGCGCGCACCTCGCTTTCGTTGGTAATGCCTCACCATTTTTTCCGTGGTGTTAACTGGGCCTGACGCAGATTACGACTAGCACGTGCTATTCGCTTCCAAGCACTTACTACAATGCGCAGTTGCTTGTAAAAAGAAAAAAATGCAGACAGCATTTAACTCCAGTGTCCAGAGTGCGTTACTAAAAAAATGCGTTCTCTATCAAACAATAGTTTTACAATACAACAATGGTACCGGTATCACAATATTTGCCGGTGTTTCCTTCTGTCGGCGTTCCTTTTTGTCCTGTGTGGGCCTTACCGGTATCTTTTGTTCATTAAAGAAAGTAACACTGACAAATTACAGAAAAGAATGAAAAAAAAAGAAAAAATACGGAACTTAGTTTTTACATAATATTTTCTTTTTCTGAGCTTGTTTACGACACATTGATATATATCGTCAGAGTGCGAATTAGATTATTCATTTTTGGGAGGAATATAAACAGTGGCGGATCTAGAAGTCCTTATATTATATATTGGGGGACAGGAAGGATATTGAGAGAGGGTAAAAATACAATGGGAGAAATCCCTCATCCCCTCCGGGAATTCGCACCGTGGACACCATATCAGCCTTTATGAAAGTATATGCAACAATTCTCACAGGAAGCACGAATTGCTCATCTGTCAAAGTAGCCCCGATTTACGGTATATATATATATATACGTATATATATAGGAGTCATCGTGTGTATATATATATATATATATATAAACCGGATGAGCCGTTTGAATCTTAAAACTAGAAATAGGATTAAAAATGAATTGTAACAAAAGTTATTCGTTTAGAAGGAACATCCAATGATACTACTCAACTCCCTGATATATATACACACTTAACTTTTGTATTGAACATAAGGCCGCTGTGGCTCAGTGGTAGAGCGTTCAACTCTGGTGCTGGGGATCTCGGGTTCAAACCCTGCTCCCGCCAAGTGAACTTTGTGGTGGACAAACACCGTGTGCGTGGGTTTTCTCGGGGTTCTCCCGTTTCCTCCCACTTTCTTCATTCCACCATTTCATTCATTACTCATTATCACCGTCTCCTTTAGCCTAACCGGCATAATCGTGGGACGTAAAACTCAAAATTTCATTTCATTTGTATTCAACATTTTTTCATTGCGTGATAGATGGTGCTGTAAACGTCAAAGTCAAAATGGGTACACATCGTCTAAAATTATAAAAAAGTGTTCGAAATTGTGACTATTTTCTGCGATATATTTTTATCATTCAAGTTACCGTCCATGAAGCACGGACTTTATTCATGCGTCGCAGTTCGTGGTTAAATTCTCGCTGTGTGTGTAACACTTGCAATGTGTATTGCAGAAAACGGGAACCATTTCGAACATTTGTTTCAGTAAGCAGTGTTGCTGTACGAGAGGCAAGGGGACTCCCCTAAATCAAGCACCTCAATGATGAAAGGCATGAAAACTCGCTATAGCACTCCGATGGTAAGAGACAAAGTGGACTCACATTAAAAGCGCTTCAAAATGGGAATAAAATATTGCTATGTCCATATCGTTGTTCCTGTGGAACGCTAACACCAGATTTTAATTCACTGATAAAGCAAACCATGGATGTTTCCAACTGCTGTCCATATCAACTAAATCTGTGACAGAAATTCCCCCAACAGTGTGAAGAAAGTAATGTGATATGTTCTGAAGAATCAATTGGTTTTGCTATAAAACACCGGTTTCACATTACAGATTTTAGAATAACTGCCTTTCTAACCCCCTGAGTTCGCGATGGTGAGATCACTATGGTGCCATTTGATAGCATTTGAATTATACCAAAACTAGTAAATTTCCCAATCTCATGTGTATTTCTTGAGATATTACTTTTTAACTCTTTATAACCAATTACGATTATTTTTCGATAACAGCACCATCAATCACGCAACCAAAAAATATTCAGTACAAAAGTTACAATTTTCCCCCGGAGAATCCGAATATGCAATAAAACATGAGGGTTCCGATTTAAGATTTCAAATTTGTCCACTTCCCGTCACCGGGGTGGGACAGAGTGTCGAGTATAGTGTCATTGAATGTCCCTCTTGTAGACGAACAACTTTTATTACAACCTTTTAACCCCCAAAACACTGTAGTTTTCCACCTGCCACCTGCCTGCATCGTTTTTAAACTGTTTGTAACCCATTTTGATATTTGTCGATTACAGCGCCATGTATCACGCAACGAAAAGGTGTTCAATACAAAAGTTACAATTTTTCCCCGGCGAATCCAAATATGCTATAAAGAATGGGTGTTCCTATTTAAGAGTTAAGACTCCCTCACGCCACCGGGAGTGTAGCAGGGGGACCAGTGTAGTATCATTCAATGTCTCTCCTCGAAACGAACAACTTTTATTACAAAGTTTTAAATTCTGATTTTTTAGTTTTCCAGATATTTTCAAAATAGTTTGAAATGCCTTAATAACCGATATATATATATATATATATATATATATATATATATATATATATATATATATATATATATATATATATACAGATGATCATCAGTAAAATGGAAACACCTGGACGAAATTGCAACTTACCAGATTAATATGGTGTCGGGTCACCTTTCGCCTTCAGAACAGCCTTGATGCGACGTGGGATGGAGACATAGAGGTTGTGAATGGTAGCAAGTGGAATTTTACACCATTCCTCGTGCAAATCATCGGCCAGGTCTGTGAGAGAGAATGGAGGTGGAAATCGTCGCCAGAGTCGTGTTTCCAAGACGGACCACAGATGTTCAATTATGTTGAGATCTGGGGATTGGGCGGGCCAGGGGAGGTGTTGAACTTCTTCCCGATGTTCCTCAAACCAAGCTGCAACAACGTCAGTTGTGTGGATGGGTGCATTATCATCCTGGAAGATGGCGTCATTGTCCGGGAACAACATCCGGATCATAGGATGCAAGTGGTCTCCTAAAATTGCGACATAATCGTTGGCAGTGATTCGTCCGCTAAGCGTGACCACAGGACCCAATGAAAACCATGATATGGCGGCCCACAGCATCACCGAGCCGCCTCCATGTTTCGCAGTTGGGCGGAGACACTGCAGATCATAAGCTTCTTTGGGCGTTCTCCACACATAAACACGGCCCGCGGTTAGGAATAGGGTGAAGGATGACTCATCCGATCGTATCACACATTTCCAGTTCTAAACGGTCCACGTTGCATGGTCGCGGCACCATTTGCGGCGTGTGAAAGCGTTATGGTCCCTGATGAGCGGTTTGCCCGTGCAACACGACCCCGTAAGTTCATGTTATGTAATTCGCGGCGGACTGTGATTCTCGAAACAGGGTGAGGGAGGTGCTGATTGAGTTCCTCCGTCACTTGCTCCGCAGTGGCACGACGGTTCTGCGTGACAATGCGCTTTAATGCCCGGCGTGACCTGTCACTCATGATTTTCTTTCGCCCACTGTTCCGCTTCCCCGATGTGGTTTTCCTGTGTGTTGTGTAGGCCTTCATCACCTTCGACACTGTCCCACGCGACACACCTAACAGAGTAGCCACTGCCGTCACACTCACTCCACATAACCGCGCACCAACAATTTGCCCTCTTTGAAAATCTGAGAGGTCTCCCATTTTACACTACCTCCGTCTGCTGCAGCCACTGAACACTGCTGTTCCACTGCGCCTGACGTAGTATGGAGACCGACCTAACACACTACCACCATCGGTCCGGCGTTTCGGGTGCCACGACACTACTGTCAACCCATACATCTGACGTGTTGCCAACTACAGGTGTTTCCATTTTTCTGATCATCATCTGTATATATATATATATATATATATATATATATATATATAGCTCAAAATCGAAGCCCCTTAAAATAATCATGGACGTGTTTTTGCGTTTTGTCATATTCGCAGACGATTCGAAGATACACGGGGTTACAACGGACTTTATGGACACCCTATATATATATATATATATATATATATATATATATATATATATATATATATATTATTCAATCGTGTATTCAATTTTTTATTAGATATCTACGGTTTAATAGACGGTATAAGATTGCCAGACTAGAACAAATTGTCATGAATGAGCACTGAAGTCAGTTTGAGAAATGACTTAAGGCGTGGTTAAAAACTATAATACTTTTTATTATCTCTACAAGTAGCTACAGACTTATATAAGAAACAATTACACGTTTGGGTTCTTCAATGCTAGCCAGTTATTACTTCAGCTGGCCTTCAAATTCATTGAGTGTATGAACTAACCTTAGAAAATAACTAGATATACCCTATGTAATTCAAATGCAAAGTTTTAACCTGCATTACATGAAATTTTGAGTTATCATAGAATTCTCAAAACACGACAGACTTCACTATATTTGCACATCAAAACTGAAATATTATTACCATCTAGGTTAAGATAAGAATAAATGGCTATAGTGAAAGATCTCGTCTTTTATAGTTTTGCAAGTCTTGGAAATTCAAGGGAAAGACACATAACAATCCGAAAACTGAATAATTATTAAGAAAATTAGGAATAGTCGATAACAGCGATCAATTAAAAAAAAAGTCAAAAGCATTGGATTCGAGTGGAAAACCTGCTGTAAGTTTTAAATTCACAATACTTATGACATCTTCAAACATTTCAGGAGTCTAATTTCGTAAATACCGCACTACACTTAGGTCCGATATTAACTACCACGATATTTGATTCCATAACTAGAAATATCTGCAAAGTACTTCTAGGGGTGACGTTCTAAGCGTAAGTACCATCTAGGTTAAGATAAGAATAAATGGCGATAGCGAAAAATCTCGTCTTTTATAGGTTTCATACGTCCACCCATTATCATTACTTATGTTTATAACTTGGCGTCCCTGACTATGTTCCAGTATCAGGAAGATTTACTCCTACACCTTACTGCAGTGGCTCTATAGCAAATGTAAATTCGCTTTACGCACTTCAGCAGCGCATTTATATATAAAACAACTCCGGTTCTAATTATACGACAGTGTCGATATTATCTGATAAGCAACTGAAGCTGAAGCGAGAAATAGATTAGGATGTTTATATTACATTACGGGAAATGCATGACACATTAATCCCACACTACACGTAACTAGCTTTAATAAAGAGCAAAATGTATGTGACCGTGAGCATGGCCACAAGGTTACACTTTTGGACAGACTATGTATTTTTTCTAACTTTTATTCATCATGCAAAATTATTATTTTATTCACGAAAAAGGAGAAGTTATTTTTCTTGTTTGGCTATGAGCGCTTCCGAGCTGGTGAGAAACCCTCTTCTTTCTTTATCCGCAGGTGTTCCTCACTCTTATCGGCTCTGACGATAAAACAAAGAAATCGTTGTTTCTGAACCGAACTCTTATCTCATTAGCAGAGTGCTTTGAAACAGCAAACTTTTTTCTTTCCCTAAGTGAAGTTATCAACTCATGGTTTTCGCTACTGAGACTGTTTTGTATATATTTTTCATAACGACAATTATTAAAGTTTGGAAATCTTTTTAGACACAAAGTTGTTACAGTGTAAACAAGTGTGCGTTGAACATTGCATTCCCACGCATTAACGTTTCGTCATCCCACCTATAGCGGGACAGTGCTCGCAGTCTGCATAAGTCGCACACAGAATGATTAAGCCACAGAATTGCCAATGTGCATTCTGTTTTACCGAACTGCTTTGCATCGAACTATAAGAAGAAAAATCCATCAGTCATGGACATAACTTTCAAAGTTGGTCTGCAACACTTGTTTAGTTGCAATCTTCAAAGTTTCGCTCGCACGAAACTAAAACATATGTTGCCAGAGCTATTGAATCTGCCACCACTATATTTGTATTATGTGGAGATATACAAACTTTGGTATTTCTCCTATTAATTTTTACAATATACTGCCAACCAGAGGCACGATGACCGGGATTTTCCCAAATGTTGGCAGAAGCGAGGAAGCTTAGCATTGAGTGAAGAAGGCACGAAAAGTCTCCTGCGGATAAACTTACCCATGTATTAATATAAGACGACTATGAAAAGGTATTAAGTATGTGGTGAAACTTACTGCAGTATCAACCGGAAAAGTGAACGAAGTGATGTTCCAATAACTATCTCCTAAAGTACAGCATCTTCTGAGTTGCGGAGCCTCGTCGGAAGTTAGTGTTGCCTCCAATTTCCGCACTCATTGCTCCCACTACGCAGTGAAAGCCCAACGCCAGTGTGAATAACGATTCAGTGCAAGTGATTACAAATATAACTAAAGGGCTATATTCTAAGTGTTTTCATCTACCATATACATATCTACGTATATTTTCGTGATAAAAAGTGTTTTATCTTTCTCAATTTCATTCGTTCAGTTTGTGTGCGTAATTTCATTTGTTCAAGCAGTCATGTCATATGAAGTAAAAATTTTGTGTGCTGTTAATATATTTTCGTTTTCTTCGTACATCCATATATCTATTCAATAAATAGGAGTTCATCCAAGGTAATATTATCTTCTTTATTTATGTGTGTGAGAATCCTTATGGATCGTCAGTTTGCCGGTCGTATATACATGCAAGTATAATCACAAAAATAAGTAAGATTAAACCTAAGTTCCCGAACCACTGAGGCTACTCATATCAAATCGCTATTTTTATGTTTCTACTGTCAACTTGCGCTTAGACATGACACGAGCTCTGACCTGAATTGTTATCAACTGTTTCTTTAGGGAATGCTCTAGAAGCCAGTACCCAAGGGAGAAGGAAGGTAGCAAGTAAGACACTTCTTTCTTTTGACCACGAAATCATATAACTGAATTACAGAACTTAACATTTGAATAGTTCATTATAGCTTCCTAATATTAATTGAATCATATTTTGTATAGGACAGTACGAGTGTTCATTGCTAATGGAGTTAACAATAATGGTTTGCTCGTGAAGTCCAATCCTAAGTACCAAATTAGATATGCATTTCCTTAAGGCACCAATACACAAAGAGTGTCACTAAATTTCTTAGGCACTGCTAAACAATTACTAAGGTTTGAGTGTTATAGGCATTCTACAACAATATGCCGAATAATCACTGAGATTATAAAATTCGAATACGAAAGAACAGAACTCTCCACTTGCTAGAAATAGGTACAATAAGAACGTTTCGTAAAAGGTCAAGCGGGTATCGCCCCCTCTCAGTGACTACTATGTGATGTTGTATGTCAATTGGTCAAAATACGTTTCTGCGAATAGACAATATTTTCTTAGCCTTGTTAAAAGCCTCTTACCAGCCACAGCGTATTCACTGGAGAATAACTACTGATACCAAATCAGGGAACACAGTGTTCAATGTGAATGAGCTGTTCTTGACTGCTTGGTTGTGTTGTGTTAAGTTTCAACACCCAACACTAAACAAAGACATCTTTGTTTCTGTGGTGTGTATATTACAAGAATATGTTGCACTAACTATGTTCGCTAACAGTACTCTGAAAGCTTATATTAAAGTTTGTATGTAAGCCCAAATAAGTACATAGTGCATGAAAAAAGATGAAGCTTTTGCTCAGGCGTAAACTCTGCCGGTGTTACTTGAGCAGTGTAACCAGGACACTTATTGCCGGACAATCATTTACAATCGAATAAAAACCGCTGACTCACAAACATCGCAGGATTGTTCGGAGCGTGAATATATGTAAATATTTTTGATTCTCGTCTTCTGACTGATTAAGTATCGATTTACTGTTGCCAGTAGTCACTACTTAGTGCACTATTATGAGAAAAATGCTTATTTCCTTTCTTTGATTTGTGTATGCATATATATTAGAAAAAGAGGAACGTAACTCAATTTTCGTAGCTTCACAGGAGAGAGGGAAAAGGTTTCTTTTTTCAAACAAATTTTATTTTAATAAGATGGTAACCACATTATTTCACACCAGGCAAGGTATGACAAAGTCAGGTTCATTAACACGCAAAAGACACCAAAATGGGCTTTCAGAATCATGTTCATATCTAAGCAAACAAAAATTACATTCTTGGGGTTATGTTCCTTTGGTTCTCATATGACGATATGGACTATGGTTAATCTTAAAGGAACATTTCCTTTCTGGCCAAAGGTTATAATTTAAGGATATATTTGTGAAGAACTAGTCTTTATTATACCAGATACCAAAAACCTCAGTTCGTTTCGGAGATACAATGATTCAAACAATGCAAAAATGAGCAGCTTACATCACAGCAACAAAACAAGTGTTTTGGAGTGATGTAATATCTAGGCATAATTTTAGTTGTATTGAAAGCTGCAGAGAATACTTTCATATTACAGTTTCGTACTGGGAACTACATATAAAGTTTCCAGTGGAATAGTGAAAGAAAGAGTGACAATGAGTAAAATACTTACTGTATATAAAAGTAACGTGTTAATCAGAGGCATTCTATTAGTTTCAAATACATTAAAGGTCATTTGAAATGTTCTATCGTTACAAATATTTGAGATTCATATAGGGCAAGATTACTTTATTATTGTATTACACCAAATATTAAGTGTCTTTGTACTATATCATTTCAAATTAAGTCACGCGCAGATTGAGAATATCTGAGCAACCATATTATAGGTTTTATTTATTTTGAAAATTTGTCGTAATTCCTATGATATTATAGTACGGCTACAAACATTTTGCACCAAAAAGCTTTTAATATCTTTTAAAAAACACGTATCGCACTACATCCTTGCATTGTTTCTACTATTTACTCTACACAGTAGCAATTGGTCATGCCACACTATTGCTATAATTATTAACTTAACCGCTTAACTTATAATTTTTTTCGCAAAAGTCGTTCCAAATTTTATAATTTTTTCGGTACAATGTAAATATGTTATTTCAATTTAGTCATTTCGTCAATAAGCATTGGCCTTCAATGCAAAATATTAGCCAAAAATAGTTAAATGAATCTTATCGATATCTAGCGAACACCCATACACTCAGCTGCGTATGGCGAACGTAAGGATTCGTCGTTTAACTTAATATTTAGATCTTTTTTCTTTGCACGAATATATTCGTGTTTATAATTTTAGGGCAAAACAAAACTAACGTAATAATTCGTGGTTTTAAGTTAAGCGGTTAATGATGTAAGAATCATATTGCAAATATATAGGCTTTACTTTCTTACTATATTTCTACAAGGGACATGCTTTCGTGGTCACCGCAGTGGTTCGGAACTGAAGAAATCTGTGGCGAGTAGAGGCAGACATACCGAAAGCCTACCGAAAGAGCATCAAAACAAGAGAAGTGCTCGGAGACTTTTATTCTGATCCAGGCGCCAATACTCTACGCTAGGCACCATAAAGATACAATTTCATTCATGGTCCTACATAAATTTATTTTGGACTTAAATTATTCAGCCACCAGACTCGTAGTTCCAATCACCATGACTAACTGGCGCCGGGAGATTTTCGAACCTCAACAAGAGGACTATTGATAGAAATTCACTATGTATTATGTGTGTCGTTACTTTCAAACTTCGACTTTTTGTTTTTAATAACCCCACATGAAATGTTAAAACGCATGCGAGCTAAATTCTCTCGTTAACTCTGAGGTGATCAATGGTATATGAGTTTTGAAGTTTCTAGTGGATCTGATCATATGAACTTATTACTTGAAAGTTAGTGAACTATTGCCTTGGAAATCTCAGTGCAAGGTTAATTATCTTAGTCACATTGTCGCCGTCGGTAGATGAAAGTTACAGCCCGTGAAGGTCACGTGCTACAACATGAGTAAATCAACGTATGAATAAACTGCAGCAGGTACACGCTGTTATACTCACCTTTGGCGCGTGATTAGCGTGTGATAATCTGTTATGGTAGTTCACTGCAGAAACACCACTTACCTTGTTATAAATTAATGACTGTGTTTGTTGTAATAAACTATGTACATTCCTCTACACATTAGATTTATTGGAATTACGTAGTTAGCTTACACAAGTGCATGCGCCATGAACTACTTGCACACTGTTCCCACTGTCACAAAAGTTTTACTCACAATCTTTACACTACTATATATTTGACAGACTATATATCTCACACAATCTACGTTGTCTATATTTACTTTTCACAATAACACAGTCTTCGTCATAGCCCGAAGAACTTAATACTTTCAGTTTGCCTTTTTGCACATCAGTCGGCCGAAAAACCTACCATTCCTCTCTTCTTCTTCTTCTTCTTTTTCTTTTTAACCCGGTTAGTTTTTATTCTCTTGATACCGACTGAGTATTGTCCTCACCTATGGGTGTAAACGTACTCCGACAAATGGTGCCCAGCGGGGCTATTCTACGATGATCAATAAATCCTCGTGGATTCGAACCCATATTCCTTACTGTGGATAAACACCTTTCAAGATCTTTACTTTAGTGACACCCTGTATGAAACATAATTAAATACTGCTAAACTAAGACATGAACATAATAACTTAAACGAACAAAAAACAAAAAGACAAACAAAGTACACGGAAAAATCAGTAATAACACACTATATATACGACTTATTTTCTGAACTGTCAGAACATTTACAAGATTTAAGTGTGTATATTTTCCCATTATTAACTTGTCTCTGTTTCTCCACAGATTTTCAGTAATTTCCAAGGTATTTACACTTTTGGTTCGATTCAAACAGTTCTCCATTTCGATGTGTGTTTGCTCACTAGATTTCCTCTTTCTTGACTTCCGTTTACTATATTTCGAACTTTTCCTTCTTGATCTACGATTAGGTTTACTGGTATTAGTGATATAAGCATCTACCGGCAAATTTTCTGACTTGTAGTTTTGTTGATTATTACCAATACCATCTGCAGGTAATGACTGTGAGAAACTCTCAACTTGCTCTTTGGACAAATCTTCATTCGTTGCTTCAATTGCTTCACAAGACACTGAAGGTTTGGGTTTCGCTTCAGGCAAAGGTAGTGGATCAACTAGCTCTATACATTCCTGATGACAATCGGTATCTTCAAACTCACTCAGTAAGGTTTCATTCTCTACTGTCAGGACGAGCAGCCTTGAGGAATTTACTGGATCATTAGATATTATTTCTTCATTATCAACTTGCTCTTCCTTCACTTCCATTCTTTGCTGTTTTGGTTGAGCAACAAACATATTCTTCGTACAAATCTCGATCACATCATCAGGATCATCTCGCAACGCTCTTTCGCAAATATTATGGGCATAAACTTCGATCACAGCATCATCAGAATCATCTCGCAACTTGCAACTATCACTATTGACACGAAGAGAGTACGCTACTTCGTTGACGTTATTAACGATTTCTGATTTGACAGTTACATTCCTTACGTGATTCTCTACGTTTGGCTGCCCAATACTGCTACTGGCTGCAACTTCCGTTTTGTCTGGATGAGCCTTCAATATATCACGATATTCACTAAGTAAATTAAATAATCTTCCTTTTTGGTCTTCATCTAAGGCGTCTGTATTCCGAACCACTTCTTTCAGCTCTTCTTCATTGGGCATGTCACACAATGGCACGCATGACTTGTGCTTCTTCTCATTATGACACAGATAGACTTCTTCAGCGTTCTCTTCATCTAGTAACATAGGTATCATCTTGCATATACTATCATTTGTCAACGACTTCAACATTACAGTCTTATCTCGAAAATTTATAATGGCTCCTAACTTCTCCAGGGTATCTAATCCTAATAGCAGGTCCTGGCTCATCTTTTTAACAACAAACACTCGTATATTCATTTCAATATCTTCGATGTTTGCCAAGATTTCAATTTGAGCAAGAACTTTTCTACCTTTACCCGAGTAATCTACTAAAGTGATATCCGATGCAGGAAATAACCGAGGATGAGACACATCATAACTCACCTTTTCCCACGCTTCTTGAGTCATCAATGACACTTCACTTCCGGTGTCTAAGAGAGAGACTAAGGTCACTCCGTTTACCTTAACCTTAATCTTTGAACTTGAGTGTATCACCTCTTCTACCAGTCCTTTATTATAATCATCTTCAACATCACTTCGTTCTTCGGGGTTACTCCTAGCATGTGAAAAGCACACTAGATATCTCTGCTGAGGGGCCCTAAGCCTTTCTGTGGACGTGGGTTGCGGGCCTACCAACCCACGGTCGATGCATTTCCCGGTTGGTTGCCGTTTTTTCCTCTGATGTGTTCTGTCTGATTCCATTGTGCATGATGGGTTAAATTACTATTGTCCCTCAACAGGCTATTAAACGCAGGTGGATCACTTTGTCTGGACCTTACTTCAAATTGGTTCCTGATCTCTTCGTTCATCCCTTCTTCCGATGCCGATCCGTCACTTTTGTATCTTCTCCACTGAAATCGTTTCCCCTTGCGTTTGTTGCCCCGCGTAGATTTCTTCTGCTGTTGGTAGCCTCCTTCCTCGTCACTTTGTGCAGTCCGCTTGCTAGACTTGCTCTTCACAACTTGGTGCACACTAGGTTTAGGACTCACTTTATGGTAACTCTTGTCTTGACGGTTCTTCATCTCACAATTTCGTAAAGACTCTACACGCTCAATAGTAGACAAAAATTCGGGGAAAGACTGCGCCGGTTTAATCACAAACACCTCACGGTATTTCCATGGTAGTAACGCAGTGACGTCTGATAACATACGTTTCCGATAGCGTAGGACACAATTCACGCAACTTCTGAAACTGTTCGATTGCAAACTGCTTCACAGACTGGTTCACCCTTGGGTCAAACTTGGTGTTCTTATAAGCTGCTAACTTGCTAGATATAACCTGAGTTGATTGAAACGTATCTAAAAGAGATATCTTGAATTCTTGGTAAGTCTTAAATGGCTTGGGTTGTAGTTTGAACCACGACTGTGCTGGTTCGTCAAGTACTAATGGGATGATACTTAATAACTGGGCATGGGACATATTCATAACTTTAGCTTCTTCTTCAATCTTGCTTAAAAATGACGATACCAAGGGACCGTTAAATTCACCTGAGAAGCGTGAAAGATGCTTGATATCACTCATTCTCAATAGCGTTACACTTCCACTGGAAACCTTTGAACACGGTAGTTCCTTGTGGTTAATATTTTCTACGACTTTTAATGGATATACTCTTTTCTTTTTATTGGGTGTACCATTAAATAGTCGGTCCTTGTTCCAATTGGGCATGTTTGGCGATTCGTCATTAGACCACACGGAAATACTCGGTCGTCCATCTTGGGTTATTGAATTTTCTTCTGATATATTATGGTGTGATGATTCCTGTCTTCGGTGTTTTCTATTTCTACAACATCGTGAAACTAACTCATCTTGATTCGAAGAACCCTCTGAGTCACTGTCTGGGCTTGGATCAACGGTTTGGTTCATTGGTCCCTCTGTCACTTTCGATGTTTTAGGTAGTTCAAATTGGTGACTAACCATATGGTCAAATTTCTGTTTCAAATTTTGGATTTGTAGTTCCTGTTCACCTTGACGTTTCTGAATTTCCACCTGATTTACTTGCATCTCTTCCATGTCCTTCCTCATTGTCTGCTGCTGATCCTGCAGCTCGTTGCTAGTAGTCTTCAGTGTTTCCACTTCAATATACAATCGACTGACACCTTCTTGCAGTATTTGCAAAATCTGACTTACTTCGTTTAATCCGGAGCGTAAGCCTGCTATCTGCACTTCTGTAGTGTCACGGCAATCAGATATCTCTTCACGGAGTGTCTGTAATTTATTTTTCACCTCTTCTTGATTACTATTTAATTCAGCCTGCACTAACATAATGTCCGTACTCAAATCCTGTTGTAATGACTGTAACTTCACTGCTGTGTCTTCTTGAAATGACTTGAACTGGTCACCAATTTCTTTGCGAATGTTTTCATTACCTTGTTGTAGTGACTGCAACTTTACTGTTGTGTCTTGTTGAAATGAGTGTAACTGTTCGGCCATATCTTTCAGCAACACTTGAAGAATGTCCATGTTTTCTGTCATTGTTTGGTTGTCTGCACTCGCCTGCATACTTACACTGTATAATTTACCACTTCTAAGCCTAATGTTGGCTTTAGTAACTTTGATGCACTGTCACACTAATACCGTTCAGATGTAAACACACTTATAGCACTAATTCACACGCGGATATGTGTGAGTTTTGAGTCGAACATAATCTTTATGTCGCCGTCGGTAGATGAAAGTTACAGCCCGTGAAGGTCACGTGCTACAACATGAGTAAATCAACGTATGAATAAACTGCAGCAGGTACACGCTGTTATACTCACCTTTGGCGCGTGATTAGCGTGTGATAATCTGTTATGGTAGTTCACTACAGAAACACCACTTACCTTGTTATAAATTAATGACTGTGTTTGTTGTAATAAACTATGTACATTCCTCTACACATTAGATTTATTGGAATTACGTAGTTAGCTTACACAAGTGCATGCGCCATGAACTACTTGCACACTGTTCCCACTGTCACAAAAGTTTTACTCACAATCTTTACACTACTATATATTTGACAGACTATATATCTCACACAATCTACGTTGTCTATATTTACTTTTCACAATAACACAGTCTTCGTCATAGCCCGAAGAACTTAATACTTTCAGTTTGCCTTTTTGCACATCAGTCGGCCGAAAAACCTACCATTCCTCTCTTCTTCTTCTTCTTCTTTTTCTTTTTAACCCGGTTAGTTTTTATTCTCTTGATACCGACTGAGTATTGTCCTCACCTATGGGTGTAAACGTACTGCGACAACATTATCATGTATTTGAAGGGTACACAGAAAAGGATACAGTTTATGAAAAAATAACCTCACATCTTGCAATTCGAAAATCTATTTTCCGCAAATTAAGTACTGCTGACGATAGCTGAGTAATAAGATTACAGTCATGGAAACGAAGTTGCCTTGACTCGCATCTTTCTTCAATGGCTTGATCGCAACGTTTCAGCTTTCTGTCCCCATGTTTTGTTCCATGCTTTGGCAACAGCACATTTGGTTCGTCTTTCTTCGTTGCAACTAATAGTTTCTTCTTCCATTTTATTATAGCATCGTACATTGTCCCTTATTCCTTCCTCAACATCGTACATTGTTCCCTTGTTCAGTGAGTAACTACTTAACATTGTTGCGCAAGATAACAGAACATTACCTAAGGCGTCCTTTGAAATGTGTTAAATTCGTTTTAACTACGAGGTGAATAAATTTTCAAATAAAATTATTATACGGATTACGCAAGTGGAATACTTGTGTGTTTTAAACGATAAAGAGAAGAGAAGAAAAATATTTGATATATTCTATTTGTGTCTTACTATCCTATTGAGACTTCTAGCATGATGGAAAAATAAACTCTGTCTACTATTTAATCAGAATGATAAAACAATCTAACGCTATTACCGACTTAAAGATGATATAGTTTGTGGAACTTTATATTCTAGTTTGAAACATTTATATATGGTGCTAAGAAAGACAACGGGAAACATTTAATGAACCAAAATGGTAGCTACAAAGATGATGTGGAAAATATCGTAGTATATATGTTTATCTTAAGCGTCGTTGCGAGATACGAGGATTTAATTCCTGGTTTAAGCTCATTTGGGTCGAGATCCTACGCTAAGATATAGATTTATATTTTATATGAAGGGTACAAGATAAAAACGATCCAGGTGCATTTTTAAACGTTTAGGGAAAAAGTTATTTAAATGTGTAAAGGCCATTTTCAGTTTGTTCTCGACAGTTATTACATTCTGTTTTTCTGTTCTTAAGTAATACACAGTTTTACTGAATTCTATATTCATTTAAATATAATGATTTACAAATACAGTTACAGAAAAAATACAGTATCTTTCGTTAATAAAGAATACATGCATAGAGATAATATTTCACCTTTGAGTTTTGTCTTACGGAATGCGTTTTCCTTTCTTGTTGAATTCTAGTGTCATGTAGATTACAATGATTAACAGTTAAAAATAAAAAAAATACAGTTGAGAAACAAAAATACAATTGCAGAATAAAAAGTACAGTTGAGAAACAAAAATACAATTGCAGAACCTTTATTGAATAAACAGTATTCATCCATCAAAATTCACCTTTGATCTAAGAAAATTACATTTCGTTAATTTAATACGCGTAAGACTGTTTTCTCATAGCTTTAAACACAATAAAAATCAAAGCATTTCTTTCTATTTTCTGTTACAAAAATAACCTCAATAAGGAACTGGAACTTCTATGTAGTTATTTCATTAGATAGGCAGGCTTATATGTGAAGACATAGTGGAGTTTTCTGTTTTTGAAATAATTGATAAATTCACAAGATTTTGTCTTCGCTTTCTTGCATTTTAAACAATCGGATGGGATATTTGTACTCTACGAACTCGATTTATGTGCCCTGAATTCTACACGCACCCACAAGCACACACAAACAACCCCCACTACCCCCACACAGAGAAACACTATGCAAGTTTTCACTTGCCAACTCAACATATTAGAAAATCTTACGGTTAACCGAAAGCTAATTGGAAATCTATAATTTGTTGCTGTCTAACTTTCCTCTACAGGAACTCACTTTTATAGCAGAATGTGTTTTTAAATATAGTTTAAAAAGTTTCCACCTAATATCACTATATAGGGTACTAGCTGAAAATACCCATTCTTCGCATGGTGGCTGTATTTGGAAGTAAACGCCTGTGAGAGTATCTCCATTCATCTCAGCGGCCGCGAAAACTGTGGATTTGACACTAATATCGGTCATTTAACTACTACTTTACATGTCGCGGCAAACGACCTTCGTGAGACCCCCTGGGTCGAATTTAGAAAGAAAGCGCTTCGTTTTGATCTGGGGCCTGAACCAAGGTACCCGTGACCAAAATGTGGTAGCTCTAGGTCCAGTCGTCTGGTCCCCAGGCACACACACACACTTTATTTTATTTATATTAGATTCAAAGTTGTACGGGTTATGAAATGTTCTTTCACTTGTTTCCACATCATAATGAAAATTTTCCTATCCATGAAAATTCCTTTTACTTGTTTGTACAGAAAAATTAAACTTTCTAATTCATGAAAAGTTATTTTACTTTTTGCTTCAAAATGATGACAGTTTTCATACTTATAAAAAGTTTTTCAATTTTTCCATACACGAGAGAAAAAATTTCGATCCATGAAGAATTGTATCACTTGTTTACCGGAAATATAATACCGGAAAAGTAATACCACAAATTTTATGAGCCATGAAAATTTTCAGATAATGTAAATGATATCCAGGTTATAACATTTCTCTACATGAAGTCAATCAATCTTGTGGTTAATGAAGAATTGCTACTTGGTCACTGATATTTGTTTAGAACGGAAAAATATAGGGGAAAAGTTTCCGGGAATTTTTTTAAATGGAAAATTTTCCACTCCACACAACTAAAGATAATATTCCACTTTGCCTCTAGTTTGTGTGAGGTGTCTGTACTTAAACTTACTTACTGTCTTTGTACACCTCATTTTCGCGTATTCAAAATGAACTGAAGTACTCTAGAGCTTCTGGACCACAAAATTGCTTCAAGAGTTGCAAGTCTTCAAATTTTGCACTGGAAATTCTAATAAACTGTCCCTGCTTTATTCGAGGCAATGAACCTGAAGTCAATTGTCGAAATTGAGAGGTGTCTATGATTTTATATGTTTCGTATGAATTAAAGTATGACTTTCAA
Source organism: Thermobia domestica (assembly GCF_964235325.1). Taxonomy (NCBI): domain Eukaryota; kingdom Metazoa; phylum Arthropoda; class Insecta; order Zygentoma; family Lepismatidae; genus Thermobia; species Thermobia domestica. The sequence continues at coordinate 63,230,211 of NC_137467.1, forward strand.
AGGAGAACTTGTGTATCCATCTTCTTACAAAGAATTGTGAGGTTGTCATTTGTGCGAAAGGACATTTCTTGCATCTCTTACGAATAAATGTCCATTGCTGTAAAATTTCCGGCTTACAATATTTTACAATGAAAGGTTCTGTATCTTTCCGTGTATGTTCAATAACCTCATGCCAGTCATTGGGTGTTTCATATTTGGATCGGTGTTTATTATGTCCATGATTTTGTCATCTTCTAAGTATGAATTTCCCCTTACTGAAAATGTAATCTGAATGTTCTGAAACTTTTCCTTTGTGTGGACCAGAAAGTAACAAAATATGAGTATTGTGTAGTTTTTATTCTGTCCTGGGCAGGAATTGCAGAATATGTGCACGTCACCGTCAGTGTTTGATACACCTTGCGTGCTTTAATACCACAACATGAAGAAAGCTCCATCCGGACTTTTTTCGATATTGTTCCGTTGTATGTGTTGAAAGCAGACTTTTCCGTTGCAAAGTTGTGAACATTTAATGAATAAAATGACGGCGGCCGGCGATAATATATGTCGCTAGTGGAAATATTGCGAATAGTGTAACGTTCCTAGTTGGTCGTTACATACTTCCCCAAACAGAATATTTTTCTGGTTCTTGTCCACTTTGAAGGACTCAAAATGAATGACATTCGGGCAAGTTTCGCTCAGATGTCTGCGTAAGCATTTCTTTCTTCTGCTGTGCGATGTTGTTCTTGACGTTTATATTACAACGATAATGTAATTTCTTATGTACTTTTAAGTATTTTATGTACGGGCAAAATGAGCTATTTAAAAGGCACAAGCTATCAAGAAGAAGAAGAAATAACATAAAAAAATAATTTAAATATTTTGTATTATATTGAGCATTTTCTTGTAGTCGTTGCTATGACGATTTCTTTATCTGCTTAATGTCGTTGCTATGGTAACTAAAAAGAATATAGATGTAACGAAGAACTATATTGTGTAATCCGGATGTATAATATTTTAATGCGGCGAACGAAATATATGTTGAAGGATAATAATATATATTTGAAGTACGTAACTGTGTTGAGTAGTTCTAGTGCATTGCATAAAAATTTAGAATCAGGGAATATGGAACGTAGTTGGCGAAAGAATTAACGTTACATATTTTATGGTGCCGAAACCATGGACCTTGGAGATCTGTTTGAAGCATTAGTAAATTATCCTTCAGTATCACGGATTATCTGTTGCTTTGTAATAAAAGAAAAATTTACAGAAGACGTACAACGAATGTGAATACCAGAGTTGAAGAAGTTGATATTTCTGGAAGTGAGACTTCAACAGATGTAATTAAACTTTTACAACAGCTAGAACAATAAATGAATTCCATGTCACAACAGATGGATACTAAGTTGGAACAAGTGATACGCAACTTTGATACCAGATTGAACAAGTTGCTCAAGAAATAGGACAACAAATGGATTCCAAATTGGGCACCAGATTGGAAGAAATGGATTCCAAATTAGACACGAGATAGGAACAAATGGATTCATTTTGGACACCAGATTGGAACCAGTGGTTTAACAAAAAGAACAACAATGGATTCCAAATTGGTCACCAGATTGGAACAAGTATCACGACAAATAGTACACCAGTTGGATTCCAGATTTGAACAGATAAATACTAAATTGGAAGCAACTGACAATACGATGGAACAGATTATTCATAGGTTTCCATTAGTGGAAAGTACTGTTGACGTAGTCGAAACCCATTCGTAGTCGAAGTCAACGAACATTCCACTCAAATTCGAAGACTGCTGGAAGAGATCCATACTATTAAAGAGAAAATCAGTGCGGTCAACTGTAATCGTGATCCTGCCCTCAATGTTGCATATAGGAGACCTGAGTTAAGACACTGCGAAGAAGACAACAATTCATCAGAAATCTATTCTGAGGGAAGAACACCACCTCAAATACTGAGAATGTGGAAAGTAGGTCACCTCACAAGAATCGTACACACGTAAAACGACATCTAGGGCATTTTAGTAATAATAAGAATCGGGTGAAAGTCAGTGAAATAAGGTCATGAACGAAATTCAATGGCAGATCATAAGACATCCCAGCAAGTACGTTTCTAGAGAAATTTGAGGAAGAACGCGAGTTAATTGGCATAGGTACGGCCAGTTTCCTTAAAATCTTACCGTATATTTTGTTAAAGCCCTGTTCTGTATGGTACAAAGCAATTAGGGGTAGTTTGCGTAACTATGATTTTAGAAATGCATTGTTAGCTAATTTCGAGAATGACTTTATGTTAGCAGACAGGGATGCCCAGATAAGGAATAGACGTTTTGATCCAAAAGTCGATGAAAGCCTTACTGATCTTGTAATCGCAGCGTATAATGACCTGAAACAAATCAATCCTTACCAGCACGAGTCACGTATTATCGTATCAGTATCAAAATTACTACTGATATTAATAAGCTTCAGCAAGTATTGATTTCGTCGCAATGTATAAATTTCAATCATTTAATAATGATTGTTCAAAATTATGAAAGTCAGATTTGATTGCAAAGTAATAATAAAAGAAATGAATCTAACTATATTCCTGTTCGAAATATACATGTTAGAGAGGATTGTAATCATAGTACGAGGGGTAATGTTAGATTTACTCGTAACTACAATACGACAGAATCTAATTTCAGAAGAAATAGAAATAATAATAGTTCCGTTTCTAGGAAGAATGTAAACAATCGATCTAATTTTCCATGTACTCTCAGATTTCGTAGTAATTACATAGGTGGCAGAAATTTTCAAAATAGGAACCAAAGAACTGGTGAAGTAAAAAACATACTTGACTGTAATCAAGATTGCGCTATTCAATGCAACCTAATCCAATCTCTTGATAATGTAACTTAACCTAAGGTTATGGCATCCGTCAAAGCATACCAGAAATAAATGGATGCAATTAGTTGAAAAGCTAGTCCCTTCAGAAGTCTTATCTAAGATTAATATAGATAATATCGAAGTTTCAAATTAATCATTAGCGTAAGCAATTCTTTATTGTGTGATTGTTCTTTTTGTGATATTAATTGGCTTCTGTTTTGTTTCACTTTGAATATTGTTCTGATTTCATTGTAATTCTTAATTCAATACAATCATAGCTATGCATTAATATGTAATAAAATTTTGAAAATTATTTAACATTTAAAATTCTTGAAAAGTATTTTAGTTCAATAATCGATTACTACTAATTAAAATGCATTAAAGTACAAACTAAGATCATTTAGTTAATATATCATAATTACATTACTTTGATTTTGGAATTATAAGTTAATTAGGCACCGAAAAGTTATTTATTTACGTTGCGATCAACAAGTTACTGACTACTAGCAACATCAAGCGGAGGAAAGACGAAACAGGAATGAGACTTGTATGGACGCTAGTTTTAAGATGGCCGACTTCCAGAAAGGACACGCCTACGAGATAACTTATTTTTATTAACTTTAATTATTAGTATATATAAAGGCTTAGATAAATATTAGAGCTTCAAAATGAGCCTGTTTCTTCCAAATTTTCTTCCAACTGTTTTTCTCTCTCCCTTTCTGATAAATATTGGAAAGATGGAATTCGATAATTGGTATCTTGTATTAGTTATTATGTTTTTAGGGTTTATGCTGTTATTTGTGATTATAAGTACATGTTATATTCTAGTAAAAATAAGAAATCTTGAACAAAGCCGAGAAAGTAGGAATAGATGTGATAAAAGTATAGAGCTGAAATGTATTTCGGATTTGCAGAAAACAAGCAAAATAGATACTCACTTCATGCATTATTCTACGCCTATGTATGCTAAGGTGCACAAGCACAAGATAATGTTTTTTAGGCAATAACACTGATACACTTCACACACAAGAAATCTCTCTCAAATCACTTTACAGCGAAAATCCGCCAGATCATAATGCGTTATTTACTATCATTTTATTTGACGATAATTTAGAAAGAAATACAAATTCACAGCTCAGAAAAGACACTGAGAATGATCAGCAAAAGGAGAGTAGAGTGCGATATAGTGGTCCCGACAGCCAACCGGAATTACGAACTGACAATAATTTCACGAAAAAATGCAAAATAAATGGGAAATCTGTTCGGACAACAAAAGGTATGAATGATATGAATGAATCATTCTTTCACTGCGATATCGTAGTGTTATGAACAAAATGTCTCGAATTTAATACGAACTCAATGTAAAAAGGGACACGTACTTCAAGACGTTTCAGGAACCCACACTTCACTAAAAGAGACACGTAGGATTAATTCGTATTGAACTTCAGCAAGGGCAAGAACAGGGTAGCAATCCCCTCAACGACGGATTATCATAGTATAGTTAACAGTGCTGGTGGTAGAATATGTTACGTTGTTGTGAATAAAAACAAGTCATAATAAATTATTGAAAGAAAGTGCAATAGCGAGTGTTGCATATAAAATAGTGAATACAAATGTCTTTGTTTGCAAAATAAAGTGAATAGAGTGTGTAAAAATTTTGTATCCGTGTCGTGACGAATCATGGAAGAGCAGAATAATTACCACAAAGTAGCAAGACTGCTGATAGACTTTCTGTGTTGAGATGTTGGAAAATTCCATTAACTTTGCACTTGCAAAGAGACTCCACATGGTGAGATGCAGACATTAAAGTATTTAGCTCATGATTAAGTTGTAATGTATAAAGTATCGAGTCGTAGTAATTCCAGCTGTATCTGATAGACGGAGCGAGAATGCTCAATGATAAACTTAATGTATATATTAAACCTCAAAATAGTAGTAGAAGAATTTGAAAAAAATAAATAAAATAAAATAATAATAATAAAATATTAAAATATTTTTGGAATAGGGATATTTAAATTTGTCATTAGATGTTTTAACTGTTTTATAATATATATTGTGTAATATTTTATATATTTTATTGTAATATTGAAATTTTGTATACAGGCTGTTGGTAAATAATTGATCTCCTTTGAGATCTAGTGAGTCAGCGTAGCAGCCTCTAATTAGGCAGGGGGCGTGTCGCAGAACGCATTTATTTGGTTATTTATTTTTTTTAATTTTCGATTTTTGACTATATTTTCATGTACAAGTAAAATTCAGATGTTAGTCATTAAATTGTGTTCAGCAAAACAGAGTTAAGAAAGAAACGAATATCAAAACAGATTACATAAAAGCATGACATTGCATTCAGTTTATGAAACGATTATATAAGATTGGCATTAAGGAAACTACAATTTGACAGATTATTCTAATTGTTAAAAAGGAGAACAAAATGTGAATTATGCATTACTGGAAAGAATTAAGGAAATCTTTTGTCATGAAGTTTATAGAAGGTTTGTTAACACTGACACAATTTCGTGTATGTCAGAATTGCCAAGTATCGCGGACACAGGCATTCTAGGGATTGCAATCGCTGTACAAGAATGAGGAAACTGAGAAGATTCCTGGAGCAGAAAGAGAATACGCTTCTGACGTCATGGTGAGAATGCAGATTCCAAATTTGAGGAAGTCAACAAAAACCAGACGATGGAAGGTCTCTAGAGAAGTAGAAGGAGAGGTGAGAGAGAAGTCTGGAGTCAGAGGTAGAGAGAGTTTGGCGGAGAGAACTTCGGAGCGTGAAGTCGAGAAGTAGTATTCTAAGGTAAGTCGAATTATGAAAACGAGTAGTTTACGTTGAATTCAGTTAGATTACACTCTATCGTTGTTACAATGAAGACGTAAAAGATTACGCATCGCCGTTTGTGAGATTCACCCACGACATCCAGGAGACCCAAGGACCATCGATCACGTCAACCATCTGGGATTGCCGTTGTGGATCTGGTCATTATACCAAGGACTGCTAGGAACATTGGAGGTATGTGTTACTTTCTAAAACGGTTGTCAGCGATTCAATTTTTAGAGATGCGTTTGATCTGGCAGGAATGAGATACCCGAATTTGACACACAACACATTACACAATAATTTACACCTTAAATGAAAATACATGAACAAATTAATTATCGAATTTGAGTTATCATTTCATGCAAGTTATTACCTCCCGCTTAGTCTGTTTACTTTAAGATTCCCGTTCATTTCACAAGGTGAAAGGAGGGTAACTTTTCGCGTTCTACTTCATCCCCAAAATTTAGACACTGAACCAGGGAGGATCTCAAAATATACATAAGATCATGAAATATTGTTGACAAACTCTCCCTTGCAGGTCTTAGCTCGTTTCTGCACATCCACTCTGAAACTTCCCCAGAACCCACCAGGGGTACGTAGCTGGAAAGTGAGTTTCACCCGTCCCCTATTTGCTTCCTTTTCTGGATCATTTACATTTGATTGTCCTGTTTGGAGTCAAACATTTTCATCTTTTTTTCTAGAATCTAATTTTGCCCTGATAAAGATATCTCTTCGATCTGCTCTACATAATGATGCTGACGGTTTTGAAACTACTTTATCATCCTGTCCACTGCTTGCGTACGGCACGGAAAACATCTAATTTCCTCAGAAACTCTAACCACGACTCTAATATTTTCTTCTACCTTTCTCGGAGAATTTTCTCTTGTTCATGGTGGCTCAGTGACGTACGTTGAGAACCAATCGATCATTTCATGATATTGACTTGCGTCTAAGTTTACTTGCGAGGCAACAAACTTACATAGACTTGATCTCTTTGTCTGACGACACTTTTCGAATCTTCTCCACCCTAAAACTCAGATGTCCTGGCTCCTGTAGGTGATCATTGCCAACAAATTTTCCGGATGGGCAAAGTAAGCATTGGAACTAAACACATTACACACGATTCATCTTAAATCCTCTGGAAGATGAATGCACATTGCGCGAATAGCTACAAGTGTCGCGTCCCGTTAGTGAGAGAATTCCGTTTTCCTTTATTTCACACCAAACTCGTGCATATACTTTGCTGACATACTGTGGTAGCCAACAAATTGCTTCTTCGGGATTTTCGGTACTAATATATATTACGAGACGGAGGTACGAGAAGCTGGACATGAAAATTGGTCCAGGTTTTTTCTTCTGAAGGTATGACGGACACAAAACTTCTGAAACGATTTGGCAAATGTCCGAAAGGTGTTGCTGATTGTTACTGGACTCGTATAAAATTACAATGTTTCCTACCTCTTATAAAACAACCCTTTACATATTATTATTGACGTGTAGAATGTTGTAGGTAAATACATATTTTCTATTATCGCACAGCCGATTTCAAGATTATTCCATATCAGATTACTTGATTAGAATTTTCTTTATAATATAAACGGGCCTAAAAGAAATTGTTCACGATATAAGTGAAAAAGCTAATATGAGGATGGCAACATTGTTTTTCACGCTATATGCGAAGAACATGAATTGAGACATAAAAATAAAGTTTTTCGTGTAATTAATCACCATTTTTACCACATAGGAACAATATCGCATCTCACCTTTCTCTTCCACAGCCTCAGAATGCTTCATAAGGTTCCTGTAGTAGTCAGTCTTTAGTATGACGCTAATCATACGTCAAAACGACTCTGCATAAGACGGTTACAGTTTTATCGCTCATACAAGTGCCCGTTCCTCAGTGATAGAAATTATTGATTAAATATTCATACGAATGATCTTAAATGTTCTGTATATTGTGTCATAACTTGATCTATATCTATCTATGTATCCATATCTGTATCTGTATATATTTGTATCAGGGATGCAAACAAGCACCAAAATTTTAGTAGAATAGGAAGAAAAAGAAATTTATTTTCTTGATCCTCTATCTTACTGTTACCTGTTTTACATTGTTTTGACTTTCCCTATTTCTTGTTCTTAGATTTGGTCATATACGCTAAATGTTCGTGATCTTACGTACTCTTGCCATTTTCGCTGCCTACTTTCTCACTACAAGTTTGTTATTATTTTAAATTATTTCATAATCTAACTTGCATTAGTTAAATAATGAATATATGGTTAAATATTCGGTACTGTATCTCTGCTGAAGCATCGTCATACCTTCCGTCACCTACGTATTCGATTAGCTATTTATTTTTTCTCAGTAACATTACTACTGTACTCTATGTGAATACAATCTAAGCGTCTTATGACTATCTTCGCGAGAGTACTGTTCTGGGTATACAATCGACTTGTCTTCCATCTCTGGCCAGCCATTTACACAATCCTGACTCGGATACGGTTCAGCAGATACCAGTTCAAGCATTTTCACTTACTACTTGGATCTATAATTCCCCCATTCAGATGATTGCATCGTCTCACTGAGCGTTATATTCACTTTGTAGAATAATCTAGATATTTAAACTTTTGACAATATTTAGGATTATTTTAATTTATTATATATTGGAACATAACGTCGTTAAGGTGAGGTCGTTCTGACTTGTACTCGTGAAATTGAAATATTTATAATTTTTAAAGGTTTACCGAGTTACATGTTACGAACAAAACCAGGTTTTGATTTATATATTTTGACATTTTATATCCTATAATGTCTTTTCGATCGAAGTTTTAATTCGTAAGGATTACTTTGGTGCCTTGTTTAGATAGAGTATTAATGATATATCGAAAATATGTTATTTCGAGTTTTTAAATTGGCAAATGGTTTAAAATACGGTATTTTATACCGACACGAACAATTACGTCGAAGCTGCCACTTTCATTAAGGTATAGCAATTCACTTAATCATTTTTTATCTCTAAGAATTTCAAGCTAATCCGTAGGTTATTTATAATGACGCGATTTTTTAATCAGTGGTAAATTGGTAACTTTTACTGAAATAAACATTATGGTGTAGAGAACGAAAACAAGCAATACAGATATGCACATTATATTTTCTGTAAGTTTTATAACAAAACTAATGTTATTTGTGTTTCAACTTCGTATTGTGCTTCATCATTATGCTTATGATACGATTTGTTTACAACAGTTAGACATTTCGAAAAACCAAGTAAATGTGGATAATACTTATGTATTAAATTTTTACAGTATGAATGTTCATATTATTGAAAGAAGAAAATTTCTTATGACTAACGAGGGATGATGACCTGAAGAACTAGTATATTATTTGAACAACTTATCGATTAATTTTAACTCTGAAATCTATTGCACTAAATTACCATTAGCGGTAGTATATTTTTATCATCAGCAAAACAGATCTTACCTTTAACACTCGATAGGGGTCTTATTGTGTCTCGATACACTCCGATAGAATAATATAGTTGTGGGTTAGTTGGCAGACAAGGAAGTTCCATATTCATGACTTTCTTGTTAGACCAATGTACTCTCATACCGTTGGAGTCGTGGACAATAACCACAGTTTGTTGTGTTTGTGTATTCCAACGAGCTGGAGTCTTAAAATAGAAGATTGTATGGTGAGTTTATGTATGTGTTTTGACATAAGATGCTAAGTATTAAAACAAAAGAGAGTAATCAAAATTAAACTTATTATTTCCATTATTATTGGTAATAGTAATATAGTAGTAGCAGTAGTAATAGCTTTGAATATAGTAATTGTGTCCCCTCTTAAAACTCTCATCTAGGCTTATCCTCATTTTCTTAAAAAAAATAGTAAACAACTTGAAAACAAAAAAAGATATGAAAATGTAGAAAGGAAGCCAGGTACCACCTGCTAAACGATATGATATGAACGTATAATTGCTTTAAAATCACCGTAAAGTGAATAAATTTGTGCACCTAATAATTATGACTTTAGAAACTACGGACATTATTTCTGGGCTAGAATAATGTTTGCAAACCGAACGTTCTACATTTTAAACATATTTCATTGTCTTTAAGTTATTCATTTAAAAAAAATTGTTGATAAGCTTAACTTCGAGCTTAATGTTGAAATTGATATCGTTTTAATGGCCGTTTAAATTGATTGTATATTTATGAAAAGCTCGACTTTATAGCTAGAAGACAACTACTGGTTATTAAGTAATAGAGTAGAGCAAAATATTTACAGATCTTAAAAATATTTTTTCTTAAGTTTGATCTCTAGTCCCACAGTTGTTCAAACTAATAGCATTATCAAGAAGGACTGCATTATAATTCTTGGAAAATGACTTATTACAAAATGTATTTCTTGTGGGAACTGGAAATCAGAATGTTGTTCTGTGGGAAACAGAGACAAATCACAGTTGGTAGAGTTGCGCACTGTCTCGTCCACTTATTTAGAATTAAAAGTAGAATATGGAAGCTCATGTATAGACATCTACATAACTGAAGACAGAACTCCGCTCGTGATAGGTGTCGCAGACGATACAATCGCTATTATACCCTCTTCTTCAACTAGGAACAACAATTCACGTTGATCTCCTAAGTGTAGAGTAACGAGTTATCATTTTTGAGCTGCCTGTACCTACGAAAAATGGACTAGTCCAAGGATTACATAAAAAAGAAAAAATAAGGAGCGTAAATAATATTTGGTTATAATTACTCTGAATGTTGTTATATTTAACTATGATTAGTCATTAATTAATTGCATTGAGCGGTATTCAGAGAGAATTCGTTAACCGAGAGTTAGTCACATACTAGTTACTATCCGCCTTATGCAGAGTCGTTTTGAAGTATGATTAGCGTCATGCTAAAGGCCTGACTACTGCACGAAACATATGTTAGTCGAACTCTTTAGTATGATACTAATCACTCGTCAGAATAACTCTGCATAAGGCCCTATTATTCTAACTCTTTACTAAGAAAGGTGCACTTTTTGGTATTCAGAGTCTCCTTTGAGTACAACTGAAAAGATGATTTGGGTGTGATTAACTTATATAACCCCAATGCATTGGTATAGAAAAATAAATGTGGCAACTACGGAAAAATAAGTCAGCGCACGCGTAGTCTGTATAAATGAAAACACATGAAATACGAAATACGTAATATTGTGTCGCACGCTAAACCGTGGAGAAAAGATTAGCCTCTGCTCTAGATTAGTTAGTCACATGTTATTGACTTCGTCAAATTCTACGTCCTAATCAGAGACTCTGAATACAATTTTGATAACCAGTAACCGTTAGTCAACCTCGTAGTATGGCGTTAATCAGACGTCAAAATGACTCTGAATCAGGCCCATTGTATTTATACTGGTCATTGTTTAGGACTGTTACTTAAAAAAAAAAAAAAACTTAAATGAAATGAATGAAAAAGAAAGATTTGGTTCGTAGAGTTTTGCTGTGTGAGAGAGAAAAAGGAATGAAATTGCGTAGGAGGGGGCGTGGCTTGGTCACGCGATTTGATCTTCGAGTCAGCGTAACACTCTGTGTTACCTGACTTGATCCCTAATTTTCCTTGCTCTTTTCGTTCGTTTGGCTAGTTGTTGGAAGTGCTTCATTATTCCATGTCAAAGTGTTTAGCATGGGGCAACTTGGAACTATGACAAAGAAAAGAAAGGCATAGTTATTATTAAGTGTGCTATATTATTAGAAGTGAGACTTAAACATAAATGCCCAACTATGGGTTTTATGGTATTTTGTTAAAACGGCAATCTCTAAGAAATAGATTGGAGCCGAGCCGAGCTGGTCTATTTCGGGGCAATTTAAATGCCCGCAGTAAAGTGTTGCTTTACTTATACAGTGCTGTTTAATATTGAATTTAATTTATTTTGTGAATTTGTAATCACAGAAGTCTGTGCCTACTTCAAGTTTTTATGGTAACCTTGTATGTGGAGAATTGTAGTTGTGTGGTGGAAAAATGTTGAAAGTTTAATTTGTGACTGGATGATCGGTCTTGACTTTTACCTGCTAAAACCTTATTTAATTCGATATGACTTTCATTTTGAAAATATTGTTGCCTTAGTAGCTTTGAAAACTCACGGTGAATGGCGACGGTAATTCATTCACTGGCACTCAATCTACCAAATTGTCGTATGCTAAGGTTCAGGAAAATTTAGTCTGACAGGAGCCGAAGGTTACAGCTTTGACTGAATTGAGTGGAGGTAAAATATAGAACATTGAATAAGGTGAGTGTGAATTGCTTGTTAATAAAAGAAAAGTAGTTGTGTCACGTTTCATGTTTTTGTATTGTCAGGTTGTGACTCGAATACCCGCCTTGTTTAGGATAGAAATTTGGTATATATTCCCTAATAGTACTCTTTTCTTGGTATTCAACGCCCCAGATTTGGCGAGAGAATTTCGAGCGGGATTTTGTAGAGGAAAATTACATGTATTATTGAATAGTGATCCAATATTTCTTCCATTATTGTTTTTCAGTTATTTAATGTTATCTATTTCGATTTAGACGCATTTAAGCCTGGATAATCGATGAGAATTGATAATATTTCTTTTTCGTTTTCTCCAAAAAGTAAATGTTTAAATGGAGAATAAATTTTGTAAATTAAGCTTTGCTTTAATAAACGAATGGCGAAAATGAGTCATTAGTAGTAAAAGATTTTCCAGGTTGAAATATTATTCATGCGCCGACAATATATTTATATACAGAAGTTCATACATAATTAAGAAAATTTGTTGTCAGATTAAATACTTAAAATTACGAGGATTTTGAGAGAATTTATTGTTACTCAGAGTAAATACTAATTATATTATTCAATTAGTTGATTGCTTAGCAAAAATTTGTAATTAAGTCTGGAGTTTTTCTTAGATAATTAGCAAATATTGTCGTATAGGATTATATTTTTGCTGATTCGTGGATTTGACTAAGTTAATTGAAAATAAGTTGATACATTTCTGAGAATTCGCTATTTCTCTGAAGTGGAAATTATTAACTTTGATACAACACGTTACCTGAAACGACCAATTTTTATCAAAATTAGATAGCTAAAATTAATGTACATTTCTTATTTTGGAATTTTATATTTTGTTATTCGTTTTGTGTTTATGGATTATTCTAACGCAATAACGCATATACACAACCACTTTCTCTGGTTGAATAAAATTGTTATTGATAATTGAATCCTTGTGTTTATTTTGTTTATATGTATATATGTCTATCCTGATTTGTTTCGATCGTCACAAGGAATATTGGATCATATTGTTTGTTAGCTTTACATTGAACGGGGATGAGGAGGATCCTATCAGCAAGTCCCATCTGCAAGGCTTTTATCTAAAAGAGTTCAAATCGACAGTTTTTGTTATTGTTATTATTTTTGAAACACTCTCGATTTGGGTTCGAGCTGAAGAGGCTAGGTGGGGGTGGACGTTACAGTAGTTAGGTAGAGGGTGTGTGCTAAAGAGAGATCGAGAGAAAATTCGGAAAGTTCAGATTATTTCATTGAAACTATGAGCTTGGTTATACATTTTTAAGCTTGTGGTATTGGGTATCGATTAGGTACCTTTTTAAGGATGTTAGATTGGTTATATTTTAAGTTTCAAATTTTACGTCTAACACTCAGGCTGAAGAGGTACTGTAAATTGCATGAATCAAAAGAGAATGCATGCTTCAGAGAGAATATGTTGATAACATTATGATTTAATTTGATTTTTCATGTAGTCCTCAGATTAATAACCAGACTAATTTGTAGTTAAAGTTGAAGTCATGCAAGATGATATCTTACATCTAATTTATGTTCAAATTTTAATAGTATGGAAACAAGTGTCACTATTTTAACATTACATTAGGTAATCTGGAACTAAATAGAAGGATGGGCCATTGACTACAATATACCGGTACACAACATACTTGTATTTATTCCAGTAATACTAAAACAGGCTAACATTCAAATGTTATTACCTCATGTTGGCCTCTATGTAGCTACTTTCTTGCCAGTTTCTCAATTACGTGCATCTACCTGGTCTTGTCCTTAGTAACAAAGAAATCAGACAGTGCTGTTTCCACCACCTATTATCATGATTTGAGGAAGTACACCAAGGACCGATGCGAAGGAACATTTAAGAGAACTATATGCCAAACATGTCATAAGTTCAATCCCATCAAAGTCTTGAATGTTTAGTTGCGATTTTAGCGCCAAATGTGATTTTCCGTTATTCTGTTCCAACAAAGCGAGCTTTTGGTTTACCAATGTAATATTAGTTTTGGCGGAGTGAAGCATATATCTGATCCAACTGAACGGAATAAAGGTCGTAATTGATGATATGATATTTCGGCATGAACTCAAAGTGAATTATTACTCGTAGTTTCATCACTCACGGAGCAGAACTTTATGCTTGGAATGGCCCTGTTTGACAATTGGTTCTGTAAGTTGGCCGTTGCTGTAATATTGATTTTCCACATTTAAATCTAGAAAAGAAACAACTTTTATGCATATTTGACAATCTACTTCATGAAACGCACATACAAGCATTTTGCAGAAATTCTTGACAAACAACCGTTCTTTTTAGACCTAAGCTGAAGTCAGCTCATGTGACATAGTGTGGTTGCCTTGATAACGTGACCGGAAAAGGACACACTACAGTGAACTGGACATGCTGAATTGTTTCGACAAAAGTTATGTACTGATTGATGGATTTTTCGCAATGACGTATCACATGTCATAAAAATATGTTAACCTGAGCCGGACCTTATAGCATCTTCGACATTTTTACAACCTACACGGAATTTTCAGAACCAACGAGTTGATGTGCTATGATTTACTTCATCTTTCCATCTCGAAAATGTTTCTAGGATGTTACAACAGCATTATGTCTGAGTTAGAATTCACATAGTACCACTTCACGTATCAGGCGTCGGTTAGCACTCATCCTCACTAGCTAAAATTACAGATGGAAAGGTGGCTTCCGTATTGAATGATCAACTTGCCACACTAACACTTCAGCCAGTTTGAACTTGTGTAGTTAAGATTGATTATGGAGAATGCCACTCAGCTCTTTTAGTTAGGAGGATGTTGCAATATGTATGACTATCCTTGTATATATTTTGTTAAATATCTACCGTTGATACCATTGTGGTGGGGTAAACTTGGTTTGATTTTAGGTAGAAACTTTCTTAGTATAAAATTGTTACTATGATGTATGTCTGGATCTGATGTAATTCTCGAACAAGTAAGGTTTTGATGGACAACATCATGTTCGTGCGTTTCTTTCGATATACTTCCATTTTCTCCCACATTCTCATTCGATCATCATTCATTTGCTTTCATCTGTCTTCCTTAGCCTACCGGGCATACTAGTGGGATGTTAAAATCATAGATTTACTTTAATTTCATTTTTTGTGTCTGACGCAGTCTTTGTATTGAATAAAGATTCTAAGAAAATCTCTTTCGAATAGCAAGTGTCACTATTTTTGGGTGTGAAAAGAGAAAGCGAAAGGAAAACACTTTAAGGAAACAGAAAATACATGAAACATCTTACAGTTGATTAGTTTCCTGTTACACCTTTCACATACGCATGATATATGGTGATCATCTACCTATTACATTAAAGTCTATGTTATATTATAATAAAATTAATTCAACGTAGAGCTCAAAAAGTGGTCTAGGAGACCTCAGGCTATATTTGCAACATCTTATCGGAACTAAACGAAAGGTACCCGCCACTACAATAAATTTTATCACCATAATTGCCTAAATCAAATCATGCTATATTAAAGTTATTTTCGAAAATAACGGTTTTACTCTCCTTGCGCCCACAGGTAGGAACCACTGATTATCAGAAGTTGACGACCAACTACAGCAAGAGCCTCTTGTTCCTACATTTGTAACAAACGCTTTGTTACAATCTTTCCTTCTAGGTTTTCGTCAATGCCTTTTTTTAAAAAAAAAATCCTTTTCTTTCCACTGAAAATCTATTATAAATTTTCGAACTAATGAAAACTTTGCCGTAAGATACCCTTTACATCTTTACTCTCATTCAGTATTGATGTTGTAATTATAACCGTGGAAATCACCGCTGTAATAAACGAGAGAAAATATATTTCTTACAATATTGAAGAAGAAGGTAAAAGTAACAGATATAGTGAACAAAACGTTCTGTTGTATTTGAAAAAAAAAAGTAGAGCAGTTCACCAATCACAGAAGACAGGTACATAAATCTCGAATTTTTTCCATGTGGAAACTTCAGAAAGGAACACTTGGATAAAGAGAATTTCAGCCACTTGTTCCGAGCTGCGCTGTGATTGGTTAAGGAAAAAGAAGTGGCGCGAAAAGAATCATACTTCGTTCTCGACCTGCCAACAATATAGATGTAAAGTTCAACGACTACCAGACTAAAATATCTGAGTTTTGGACAGGGCCGGACTGACTACTAGTTGGCCCCGGCGGGTAACATATTCTGTTGCCCCGAATTCTCTATCCCCAACCACCATTACCTCAACTGTCCATTGTTTTCCCACGATAAAAGCACATTGTTATCTTAGATAAAGCACACTATTCTTTAATAGCCATGTCGTACATTATACCATAAAGATCATAATATAAAATCTAGGTGCATGGTAGGTAACAATATTTATAAAAATAACACACTCAGTAATTATTAGCAAACATTTTCATCTCTTTTTGGAATGGCTGAAATTTGCAATTTGTTAATAAAGAACTACGAACAAATTAACTTTAGCACCGGCGGTTTCGTGAACAAGTGATATGATAAGGAACACCCACTTCACGTAGCCCGAAATATTTTTTGGGGAAAGATATACTTTCCGGAACAAGCACTAGAAAATTGTATCGTACGAAGATTTATATCAGTAAGCACTTGTAATCCACAAACTACGTCAAGTACCCAGACTGTGAGTATTTATGCAAATCGTGTGCACATATAGGCCTACAAGGTAGTCGTGATGGAATTATATACTATGCGACGTGATAAAAAAATCAGGAAAACAAATCATCAATACTAAATTTTAATATTGGTACTAGAAATTGGTGTAATCAATTTTCATTTCGATTTACGTAATTTTATTCCAAATTTATGTATATAACCAGTTTTTACTGTAATATCAATTGTAGTACATAAATACCCAACGACAACCGTGAAACCGGATTCAACAGCAGCCACTGTTTTATTTAAAAGAAACATCTCTATTATATACAAAGAATTGAATAACTTTTCACTCGTCCCTCCTGTAGATTCAAGAAGTCCAAATATATAATCTACTAGTTACAATAGTACTAACCTCCGTTTCCACGGTAATTTTCTACACGACACTATAAGGACATAGGACATACATTACCTTACAGTAACAGACTTTGAATAACTGTCCGCAGCTCGGATTCTTGGCTGATAAAATTGGCTACTATTGAAGGATGAAAGCAAATGCTCATGAGTGACTCAACCATAGCAAAACGAAGGGATCGTATTATAGAGGGACGACTCGACGCCATTATATTATAAATCTTAAAGTGATCTCAGATCTCTTTCTGTTGTATTTCAAATTGTTACTTTTCCCGGCCCAAGAAACTAACCTTTAAAGAATTGTATTATTAGGCCAGTATACTTTGGGCTCCCTTTTATACTCCGGGATAGGAAGCGTGTAGGATTTCACTATTGTTTTTGCTTGAACCGACATGGCTCTGAAGCTCGGTTGCCCATCCTTACTTTATAAGGGGCGTGTGTCGCAACAAAATTATAATTAAGAGCTCAAAGATCTTGATGTATGCAGATTGCCACCGTGACTGTTCACAAGACTTTAGTTGTCGCACACATTTTCCACATTTTTCTCTTCCTTCTGACTTCCTCTCTTCATTAAAATTTTC
This sequence comes from Thermobia domestica, assembly GCF_964235325.1. Taxonomy (NCBI): domain Eukaryota; kingdom Metazoa; phylum Arthropoda; class Insecta; order Zygentoma; family Lepismatidae; genus Thermobia; species Thermobia domestica. Next base: position 63,247,807 of record NC_137467.1, read on the forward strand.
ATTTGGCCATTTGATTTAGTCCCTGTCTGGGCGGCAATCGGCGCGTAGCCACCTGGACCAGTCCGGGCCTGGTTTTGGACGTTTTTATTGCTGGATGGGCAGTGATTGCAAACAACGATAAGTCAATACACTAAGCGGTGCAAGGCAATAATTAATTATGCCTAAAACCTACAAGGTTAAATATAGTAAATTAAAACAAAAAATCAATGATAAGGATAGTGAGGCTTGCATCTCGGTTCTTTAGAGTAAGCCATTTTGAATACATTTGTCAAATAAAATTCTCAATACGAATAGTCTAAATTATCGCTATCTCATTTTTGTAAGAATTTTAAAATATGTCTTCTTTATTTCTTCATTATGGCATTGAAGTTAATATGGCAAATTGGTGGTAAATTTTTGTATAGTGACCTACTCTAGCGGGATGGATATGACATAGGAAAATAGTATTCGTATAGCATACCATTTTCCTCTCTGTGAAAGATTCAATTTTATAAATATGATTAAAAGTTTCACCTTTTAAAAAAAAATCCTGGTTTGTTGTGGTTAGTGGTAACTATGAAAGTTTTGTCCTCAGAAATATTCATTTTAACTGGATTGTCTACACAGGCCAGTATCCAGGGGGTCTAGGGGGCCGGGTCCCCCTAAATTTTGGCCGCCCCCTAAAATTACGTGGTAGACTTGCAAATTAATTATAATATGGTTGGATCGTCCCACCCCTAACTTTACCCGGGACCCCTACATTTTTGGGCTGGCTACAGGCCTGTGTCTACATTTATTATGTGCATGCTTTATGTTTTAGGTTATGTTAGTTTTAAGCATAGGAACCTTGTTCATGATATTAATATATTGCGAATAATAGTGCATTCAGTTTTCTTGTGTTTCCATGTATACATTCTGTTCATTCAGTATGTTGGTGTCCAGTGAATGATTAGGTATAGAACGACATTTTTTTTCCTTTCTCGTGCTAGGACATGCACCTTCACAAGAAATGTTTCTAGTATTCTTGTTTTTCGGCAAGTTCGTGAATAAACACAGTAAAAGTTACTGGACAGTCAGTATTCTCTATTTTGATCGTTATACTTTCTTCTGTATTTTGCTTCTTTACGTTAGAATTTGAGTACCGATATACAGGGTGTAACAAAAAGGAACGGCAACATTTCAGGGGTGGATTCCTTATGGGTAGACAAGCAAAAAAGTTTATATGGCCACATGTAAGTAACTGCATCGTTACAGTGTTGTGCATAATGAGCACCAAGAATGCAAGCTGGCATCACCTAGTGATGGGCAGTGGGAATATTCCCGGTGGGAAGGAATTTAAAAATGGGAATATTCCCGGGTTTTTTCCCTGGCCTATAAATTCCCGGGAAGGAATTTATTTCCATTTCTTTACTTTATCTTCCAAATTATAAGAACTATATGACTAATTACTTTATTTTAATATATTATGACTTACTTCTACGATTTAAAGAATTTGGAGGTTAAAATATTTAAGATTTTTTGACAGTACTTTATATAACTAATAATATGATTTTTTAAGTTCCATATCCATTTGCACAAAAAGTAGAGTAATTGTTTAGTATTGGGGACCAAAACTAGCAAAAAGTAGGATGATTTACGGTTTAAATGGGTCGATAATGGTGTTCAAGTAGTCAAGAAAGTATCGAACACATTTTTTTTAGGGTAGTAAGGGATTTGTACAAACCGTAAAGGTAATTCGAAATCATTTATGTGAGAAAAGAATGTGAATTGTTGGTAACGAAGATAGAGAACAACGTGTCCTGCGGGGCTCTAACCCGCCTTCACTCACTGACGCTCGCTCGGCAATGCTGCCTAAATTTAATGTTGGTAACGTAATTTAACGTATGAAACCATAAAACAACCGCATCGGAATAGAATATCGCAAAAAAAGTAGGTGCAAAAGCTGGCCCCCAATGCTAAAGAACAGCCAAAATTAGCAAAGTAATAATTTACAAATGATGAAAAGGTACCATTTTGTAAAGTAATTTAGTATTATGTAGAAATAGAGATGAAGTACTATTAATAAACCGTGAACCACATTAGTAGTAGACGTCGGTCTGTCTCCTCTCTCTGACTCGAATTTCTGAAGAGGTACTCGGTCTTCTTTTACATGTGAATTAACGTATGGAATTTCGAGAAATAGGTATAATGAAAGCTCGTATATGGCAATGTTACATGCTAAAATATAAAGATAAGTAAGTATCTTGCAAATTTTGTGAACATAAATCTGTATGCGCAAATGTTGATAAATTGGTGAGACATGTATCTTCTAGCATTTACCCAATCTAATTAGTTTATAACATTTATAAATTTAATGTGTTGATAATATCAGCAATAGAGTCAAGTTGAGCAAATCCACTTACATATAAATTTAAACTGTTACTATATAATTTTTTCACACATATTTAATTGATAGAACATATTGTAAATAAATATACATTTATGCGCACTTTCTAAATATAATAAAGTGTTAATAAAGTAACATGGTTACCGTTTAGAATATACATTTTAAAGAAACCTCTGTGGACAACAGTAATAATATGCTGTGATATAAAAATTAATTCAACTTTGAAATCATAATATAGGAATAGAATGCAATTTTCTTTCAGATTGAAAATAAATTCCCGGATAAATTCCCATTTTGGGAATCTTCCCGGGAATTTACCCATCACTAGCATCACCAAGGCACACTCTCGGGGGTACCGTATAATGGACTGCTTTATTGCTTCACACACTAATTTTTATGAGTTTATCCCCAAGGGGGAAGGAATGCCATCCCCTAAATCCTGATGCAAAACAACAGTTAGTTTCCGTCCCCCCGCCCTGGACCCCTCATATACATGAAATACATATCGGCTGAAAACTTCAGCCTTAAGGAACTCATTAATACCAAAGTTATCTTAATACCGTTGTAGCTGCTGTCGAAGTTTTTGTTCCCCCAAAACCACAAAAGTCATCCAAGTTCCATTTTTGGTTTGATGCTGAGATTTGGTCTTGTCTTAGAAACAAGAAGCTCGCGTGGCCACTCTGGAGAAAACATCCAAACCAATTTATTTACAATAGTTTCTCGCAAAGTTGTCGATACGACAAGTCCCTACTTAGAAAAAAATACAATAATTACATCTCCAACATTGCACCTTCGTTTTGTTTGAGATCTAAGAACTTCTGGTCTCTCATTAATTCAAGGAGAAATAATACTAGTATTCCCAAGAACGTCAATTATGTTGGGAACACTGTTACTGGAGAACACAGCTGAATCATTCGATGACTATTTTTACAGAAATTTGTTCACCCAGACGGTACCAAATCCTATTTCTGCTCTTGAAGCTGTATGCTCATATTCCCTACCTTAGATTTCTACTACGCCTCCTGAAGTCAAGTCACCTTTGTCAGCTCTCCCTGACTATCGTGCTCTTGGACCCGACAATATTTATATAATCTTCCTTTGCACTATTACCGCGACAATTGTTTATCCCGTGGTCTTTTTATTTAATAGATGTTTTACTGAAAGTACTTTTCCTCAACTTTGGAAACAGACTAACATTTTTCCAATCTAAAAATCTGGCACTAAAACTGATGTTCGTTCCTATAGACCTATTTCTCTTCTCTTTCCGTTGGCAGTCCTTTCCGAGAAAATCATTAAGGATAAACCTTGCAAGTTCACAGCCCCTCGTTTGAATATTATGCAGCATGGCTTCCTGCAACAGAAATCATATCTTACCAACCTATCAGAATTTCTTATTGATGCTATAAACTGTATCTCAGAAATTTCTCAACTGGAAGTAATATACTTAGATTTCTCCAAAACGTTCGACAAAATTGAAATTAAGTTGCTTCTTTACAAGCTATCCAACAGCTTTAATCTTCATGACAAATTTCTCTATCGACTAAAGGATTATTTTATTGATCGTATGCAAAGTGTTGTGATGACACATGTATCATCTAAATTTATCCCTATTCTTTCTGAAGTTCCCCAGGGTAATGTTCTAGGACCACTGAAATTTATTCTTTACATGAATGATCTCCCTTCGTTTGTGTCTTTACCATCTACGAACATTCTTATCTTTGCTGATGATTGAAAATTTTCCATAAGAGCTCTACCATGAATAATGCCCTACGACTTCAACAAACCCTTACTAAAAATTCTGACTGGTGTGCGACTTAGAATTTAAAACTACACTCTTAAAAATGTTGTATTCTTAATATTTCTTTAAAGAAAAATAAAATTTATCACATATAGTGTATTAATAACAGTCCTATCGCGACACATAAAGCCCTAGGAGTATTATGATCTTTTTCAGCTTTTGCTGCAGGTTGTTTTTCTTTCCTTTTTTTACTTCGTTTTGTCAAATTTTATTATTATTTTGTCCAACAAACAAATAGAATTTTTTGTTGAACGAAATAAACAAGCGACTAATATAGCGTAACCTATTTAAGTTAATAATGGGTAATCAAAAAGTAATTGAAAAATATAATATAATTAATAAGACATGTTTAAAATACAAGGATCATGGCAACAAGTTGACTAGTATAACATAAATCTATCCATAAAATTAGAAGTACTCGTAAAATAAGGTTACAAAATATATTGACAAGGAAAGGTAAACGAACAGCAGGATAGGCTTAATATCATTAAGTTGACAATTGAATTGAAGTTCAATGTTCTTTTCAGCACTGAGGCTATCTGTATAAGTGACGATGATATATACATAAATTCATATTCTAGTTTTATATACATTTACATAAGTATTTATAAGTATGGTCGCCCGAAGGTGGGGGCCAAGGTTCCCTGACTCACAGAAATGTATATGTGTATTATAACTTAAAATTCTTAAGATTTTCCCTATACAAATAAAAAATACCAAACGTCATAAAGCGACCTGGGAGATGCTCCCTACAACATTTTCTTCGGCGCCCATGTTCATAAGTATTGTAGATAATACACATATAGTATATTTATACAAATTTGGCAAAATTACCAGAACTGTAGGTCTATCCAAGACCGTTCTCATGCTGAAAGGATGTCTAATTTTCTTCTATTCCTTTCTTTTACAACAGATTGCATCATTAATTTTGAATAGTTATTCAAAAGAATATTACACATAATAGAGACAATGTTTCCTACCAATTTTTCATTGTGGTGGCATGAATTTACAATATTATACAAACAATCAAGAATGTTATTGTCTCTGCTTATCACTAATATACTTAAGAGATGCAAGACTAATTTCTGATTATTGTTTGAAATGAACTTGTTCTCATATTATTTAGATATTAACACCTACATGATGGCTAATACATGTTTGCATACTCTTACAATAAAATCTGATGGTACCAACAATTTGCCTCGATTTATGTTAGTGAAATATTCATCTTTTGATTCCTCTTTTTGTATCAATATATCATTACATGCATCACATTTAAATTTGTGTGCTGTCGTGAAACACACATATGCACATATGTACAGAAATGCAGAATCATCTAATGTAACACTGCTCAAATAGTCTTTGTTTAGATTTCAATAAACAAACTATCAATATCATCTTTACTGTTTACAAATTCGTAATGATCATCCAGTATTTCGCTTGAGAATGAAACATTTCCATATATTGCGGAACGAAGTCCTAATTTAACTTTGATCCTGAGCTTCCTTTCAGCTTCTGTCACCTGTGCTATTGTGATATTGTAATTTCCTCCTGCTGTCTATATTGACGAAAACAAGATTCCGATTTATCGCTTTGAAACTTGCCTGTTAGTACATGACTAACTTTTAAAACCCTTATTGAGTACAATATAATTTCTTTCATTACGAAAGTGCAGTGATACATAGTATTATATGTGTCTTTTCAACCTGCCGATTTCAGAATTTGCACTCTTAACTTCCTTCCATTTATCCAACGAAGCCATAAAACTGTCGAGGAAAAGTATCCGAATGTTATCAGCATCTTCAAATAGTTTCTTTAAAGGATTGTTTTGCAGACAGTGCGTTATAGGTCTTTTGATGTTCAAAATCGACCACCATGTCAAAATGAGATTTACAAACTATGCTGTACCCTCATAACCAAGCATACATAACGCTGATACAGTAACTTCATTAAACACGTCAACGATCAAATTAACCTTTTGTCTTCCAAAATTGTCAGGACATACACTTGAAAGTTTGAAGTGAGGTGCTAATTTAACCAGCTTACTCTTTCTTTCTCATACAGCTGACGTATTTCTGAAAACGAAGCCTCAATGAGATCATCACCCTGCATAACGGTTAATTCTGTATTTGACATAGGTTTATCTAAGCTACGCCGAAAGGGTATGTAAAATGTTTCGGTTTCATTTCTTATATTCAGCCAATTATGGCGAATATTTTTAGAAACATGAACACTGTCATATTGTACAAAAATTTTTAAAGGATTACATTCAATACGAAAATAATATTTAGAATCTGATGTTGTTAAAATATTAAACAAGGCACGATTGATTCTGTTGTCATAACTTATTATGCATAAAGTTTTGAGACCTGACATTTGCATCTGCATTATTACATTTTTTGTCATTAGTGCCAACTCTGAACCTTTCATCTGTTTGACAGGAATTAATTTGACAACTTCTTTGAATGTTCCAAAAGCAGAACTGGTTAGGAATGCAACAACACTATTTGCTAAATTTTCGGAATTATTAGACGAAAAACCAAGTATATGTCCACTTTTATAATCCAACCTTTGTTTAACACGAATTTCGTCAACTAATAGGTTCACAATTTTGTCATTTTCTGTAAGACTCTTAGTAGCATGTTTTAAAAAACCGATATTCTCCTTTCCCCAAGCAGGATTTACAGCAAAAGAAGTAGACAGTTTTTGCAAATATCTTAGGTGTGGTAAAGATAAAATATTATTAACCATAATTACATCATAACATTTGACAGACTGTATGTATATCAAGAATTATTTAAAACTGTATTTACATTGTATTTAGGTTTCTTTGGAAATAAAAGACAGACCTGATCATACAAAAGTGCTAATTTCTGTAGTGTAGCCTCCGAGCTTTTACTGTCATCATTCTGAATAGTAGATTTTTATTGTTCAAACGAAGCACTAATTTGGGCAATTAACAGTTCTTTGTTGTTATCTGGAACTGTCACAAAATTCGACGAGTTGAAACAATTGACTCCACTGTCGAAGTATACCATTTCTACAAATAGGTATTTTGTCGTTGTTACACACTAACATGTCATTAGGCAAGATCCCTCCGTTCATGTGTACTTTAGTATGAAAATTTTGACCTATTCTAACACTGCAACTAAGTTTTGGAGCATTAGCAAGATATAATTTATACAACAAACAACATGCATTGTTTTGAAAGATAGACCAATTGCTTTTGTTTACCTTATTCCTAATGGATGCAAAAAAAGCATGAAAATCTTTAATTAAGTCGTCCTCCGTGTGGCGTTTTTCTTCAGCGTCTTTCTGTCTCTTCTTGCAGATTAGTAAACTCTTTTCTTCTTTGTTCCGGATCTCTTCGTTTCCTTGAAGCTTTGTTGTCACTCAAATAAAATGGAAGATTTGGAAAAATTTTTGGAACGGCATCTTCACATAAAATGGTTTGTTCTCGTTTATATTCACGACAATTTCCACTCCCATCTTTGTATTTCTCCACATAACTTAATTCACACTCTTTAAAATGTTTTATACACACCACTGACCTGTCTGATGGAGTCCTGTTGGATCGTGGGATAGCCCAAATCCATCGTTCACGTAAGTCCTTGTTTCTTTGGAAATCGGAAACACTTTACATGTCGTTCCTTCTTAATTGTTTTGGCGTAATTACTGTGACACCCGGGCACAACACATTTATCTGGCATCCTGTCCCCTAATTTTCATAAATGTGATACTTCACAGCACCAAAATAACAACACGTTTTACTGACAGCATGCGATTTTCACCATTTACTGAAAGGCAAATGTCAGCCGATAGGACGTTCGCGCTGCGTTGCCAAGTTTCTATGGCGGGGCCTTCCTAGAGATAGCTATGGTATTATTCGATGAGAAACTTACATTGCTAATCACATCACCTTTACTATTAAAAGTGCAATGATAATACTGAATATTCTTAGAGATTTATTAAACTCGCTATCTTAATTCACTCAGTATTTTCTTCAAAGCTTTTGTATCTCTTTAATTGAATATTTCTAACCGGCATGGAATATGGCCTGTGCTTCAAACTTATTCCGTTTTAATGCTGTCCTTATTTTTTTCCTTGCAATCGTCAAACAAAGAGTTTCTTCAGTGCGTAGTCTTAATAAAACACAGCTCCTGAAAAAACTGAAGTTTTAGACTTCAATTATTTGACGTACGGTGGCGAACTTGTTGTTTCTTCATAAAATTATCAAGGGGAAATTTAACTCGCAATTGTTGGTCTCCGTTTACAATTATCACGTGAAAATTAACTCGCCTTAGCTGCAGTCATACGTTACGTACGTATGTAACAACCAGATTATCAATAATACAATGTTCCTTATACTTTAGTCTGGCATCATTGGAAATAGTTTATTATCAGATGTTGATATTTTTGACTTTCAAGATCATTTTAAAAACAGGTTCAAGTGTCTGTAAATATGATACATATGCCATGTAAAAAAAATACTTTTTTTATTTCTTACATACGTTGTTCGATTGTTTCTGTGCAAAACGCAAATTGATCTGTATCTGAAACACTATAAACAATAAATAAACACGTTGGTTGCATCTTTTTTTTAGCCGATGACCTCAGGTGAATCAGTTAAATTTCTCTCTCTCTCTTCAAACTCCTTTCATTTTTAAATCACTTTTTCTATTGTTCTACATCTTTTCTTTTAGTTTTTTATTCTCCTCTTCCTACCTTTATATTTACAGTAAAACATATTCGATTATATTTTATTTTGATTATAGACTTCAAGCACTTCCTTGCTTGGATGTATTTTGAGGACGAGAAGTAGACGCATTGCTAGGTAAAAAAATAGCGTTTTTTTTTTTTTGTCTTTTCACTCAAGTTGTGTAGTGTTCGGGTTTTGAAGGGGCAATGTCCCATGTCATCACTACAGATTATTATAATATCTCAAGTTTTTGTTCGTTGCGCAATGCCGTGAATATCACAACGATGAGGTGGTATCTTATGAGACATTAAATAGATATATGTATCTACTCATCCCACCTAACATGCGAATATTTGTATAGATAATTATTTTGCTCGTCTCATTAATAAATAACTTTTGGTGAGACTGATCTTAAATGTATAATACGTACAAACTTTTAACAATTCTGTGACGTTAGACTTAACGAAATGTAATATTTTGGCGTTGAGATATTTTCAAGTTTTTATACGGGAAAAAACAGAAATAGTATCTTTGCTTAGTAGCTAGAACGAAGTTAGATGTTTAATTTGTTTTTTTCTTCTTAAGAGAGTTTATGATCGATATAGGAAGAAGTAAAAATATTCCAGCGCTAATTTTATATTGAGTCTTGTTCTTATGGGATAAAAAATCTAGAGGAAATGACTCCATTTTATTTTGTATTAAATAAATATTGTATGGTTGTTAATGGTTTTACAGACTTCTGTGATAGGGATAGGATAGCGTTAATAAAACACAGCTCCTAAACAGATTCAATATTCAGACATCACTTATTCAACGTATGCTGGCGGATTTGCTGTTTCTTCATAAAATTAACCTTCCTAGTCTCCTACAATTTGAGGACTAAAATACTCGTAATATTGATTTTAAATGGTATTTTCCTCCTATAAAGTGATTCATGTGCCTACAAACATAGCACTGTCCCCATTCTTCTGAATCTATTGCAGGCGGAACATTCTTTGTAAAATACCATTTAAAAACAAAAAATAATTGTTAATGTAATTTGCTTTTGTTGGTGATTTACAGCATATTGGCTTTGTGTCAATTTGTATGTAATAAAATAATGTAAATCAGTCGAAGAAACAAAGACATTCTACCCTCCTCAGTGATCTAAACGTGTTACAGTGAAAATTCAGTTGAGATGTAATGTTGAAAATTTCAAAAAGTGTGTTTATCAACATTATGCAGAATATTCTGAAAGTTTGCCATAATTCTTCATTTCTTGTTTCCTATCTCTTCTATTTTATAAGAATACTATTTACATTTTCTTGCAATTCTGAGGTATTTAGATTGATGTATACTTCTTTAAAAATAATTGAGAGCTTAGATTCGTTTATGTCCACTAAATACTCAATTTGACAATAATATATGCGATGGGAAAAGAGCCGAAATAGTGGAGCATCCCAAAAATGCTTCTATGTTTCCTTTTCGAAGCTCCAATTTTGTTAATTAAAGCTATACAAAATGTTGAAGTATGACAAAATAGTAAGTGGATAAATACAGAATATTTTGTAGTAGTTAAAATGTATGGAAATTATTTTTTGACACTAAGTAGTTGTAAATTCTAAATAGTGTTGACTTATTTTTAAAGTTTCAACCAAACGAACTCATATTTTACACTAGTAAAACCTGTTATAACTTTCACGTTGAGTTAGAATCTCAGTTCATTTGCTAAAAACGCATTAAGCATCTATACTTCATTTAAGAGAATAACATGTAGGTGTTCAGAAAGGTACTATTATCCAGATGAACTCATGAACAATAGATCAATGTGTTTGATTAATCTCAGTAGAAGAAGGAATACATCCATAGATGAAAGAAGAAATATGAAGTTTGGTGTAGTTTTTAACAGAAATGTCGTTGATAATACAATAGTTATGCAGATATAATTTGTGAATATTATATATATATATATATATATATATATATATATATATATATATATATATATATATATATATATATATATATATATATATATAGAGAGAGAGAGAGAGAGAGAGAGAGAGTCTTTATTATGTTTTATTATCCATAAACGTTCTTCGTTAATAAAAATGACAAGGTTTACTAACCCCTTAACTGGTTATGAAGTAGTACTACGTCATGGCATATGTGCAATGGAAATGGCTACGACGTAGTACTCCGTCTTGACTATAATGTCATTAATGTTTAGTGGCAATGAGGAAGGTCTCACTTGCAAATTTTTCTTCTTACATTTAAATCGGAAACAAATTAATAGATAACTTTGAATGCCCATAATGTGCAAACAACATTGGATGGTACATTGTTTCTCGTAAGGATAGCATTGCTTCTGCTGTAACAAAAGAAGCAGAAACTGCATTTCAAAACACTAGCAAACGTCTTGCTGAGACGAGGACGTCTTTGTAACGTTTTTAGTTTATTCTCGTGTGCTATTGTTGTTTGTGTGAAACATATATCATTGTTTCATAGTTCTACTAAGAAGAATGTCTTCTACAAGTAGAAGGAAGAAAGAACAGATGTGTGATGATGAGAGAACGCATAGACCAGTTTAAGATGACGGTTCTGATGATAGTATGGATGACTGGCTCAATACAGATGATGAAAGTGAGCCAGAGACATCAGAAATTGTTTCAGAAAGTGAATATAGTGATTATGAAAATGACAATTCGGATAGTATGACTTGGAGTTCCAAGCCTTGTGGTTACGACGTAGTACTTACTACGTCTTCCACCTGAGAGTACTAATTTTATGAAAATGTGCCAGTTAAAGGAATAATATGAAATTTATCAAACCGTATAGCTTCTTTAAATAGTCGGATAAGATTTTGAATTTTTATATAAAAAATGAAATTGTTTTTTATTTTTTTTTAGATTTTTATACCGTAAATCCTGCAAAGCATCTCGACATTTAAAGAAGATGTGAAATATTGAAAGAAAACCTATTATTAGCTAGGAAAAACTGAAAATAAATAAAAAATATAAAATTTGAATGAGGGAGAAACTAAATTCTTAGTTTGCAAAAAGCATTTTAGTTGAATATGATGAATTTAAAATGTTCCTTCCTGTTCGATATGCAAAATATATGACAGATATAATCTCAGATGACATAATTAAGGATGACATAATAAAGGGCTTGTGCATTAAACATATTGAGTTGAAAGATCATTATCCATCATTAAAATTTTGTATTGATATAAATGATCAACTTAGAAACATGTATAAAATAAATCAATAATGGCATCGTCAAGATTAAACAAGGAAAACAATATCAAAGTGTTAAGAATTCTTAATTACAACATCTAGAGGAAGGAAAGCCATATGAGAAAATTTATGGAAACTGATTAAGACAAAATGCACTGGTACAATAGAAAGTGTACATCTAATGGAATATATAAAACCTTATTCTCACAGAAATATGCATGACAAAAATACGGAATAAGTCTTAAAAGTAATAAAGACAAAAGATCAATTATGCGTTATGATGGGATGAAGTATATTTCTATTTGATATTTTACGATTTTTATAAATGGAATTATATAAAAACTATGCAAAGCGAGTTGTTTATATAGAGATTCCAAAGACATTTATTCTTATCTGTAATTTCAATATTACCGCAGAAGATATACAAGATACCATATAAGTTTTATTTGAAATAAATGGCTGTTCATTTTCTTTGAACTATGATCAGCTTAAGAAATCAGTATATGCAATATGAATTAAAGTTAATAGAAAAATACACTATCAGTATACCTACTTGTAACTAACATGTAACAATTTAAGCACTTTTGTGGTTATAATATAAAAACTATCTTCTGTTTTATCCTTATAATTTGGTAATCAGTGCTACACTCAAGAAAACTTCATTTTATTTCCCTATTGATTTTTGATTGATCTTTGATTTGGGTAATTGATGACTGCGTCAGAGCAAAACAAAAATTTTGGTAATTTGGACTTTTTCGCAGGTTAATATTTGATTTTTCGAAAAATGACATTCTCAAAAAGTTTTAAATTTTATGCTGAGGATAATGATTCTCTATTTTCAATTTAGGATGAAAATGACAACATTAGAGCAAAGAAATATTTCGGTGTTTGAAAGTTTCATGTTTATTTTTGATTTTTCGAATAAATATTCTTTAAGAAAGTCTTAAAATTTTATGTAGAGGCTACATTAGAATATTTGATTTTTTGGAAATATTTTTTGCAGTGGCTCCATCAATCAATATTTCTTAGTAGACTTACTGATTTTTATTATATGCATTGGCAACGCTTATAGGTTTGATTGTGACAATCTACCAAAATGCAATACTATACCTCTATTTCTGTCGATGTGAGTGATTCCTACATTCAAGCAACTATTCATGTACCTAATAGATGGCGTTAATATATGGCGTTTCAATTTATCAATTTTTTTAATAGTTGGAGAAGATAAGTATTTCTTCATATATACAGACCGATTTTAGCATCGTTTTATGAACCTGGTCTTTAGTTGTGCTTGTTCACTTGTGGAGTTTGTCGCATATGAGAAAATTAACGTCCAACGATGAAGGTTCGAATTTAGCTTCCAACCGACGAAGGAAACCGATGAAGGTTTTCACACTTTGTCCCATTCAGCCAAGACAGATTAAGTCGATGTAAAAGTAGATGGAACTAGTGATAAAAAGCAAGAAACAGCAGCAGAAACAAACAGCCAGAAGAAAAAAAGTAACAGTAAAATGAAAAACAAAAAGCATCACATGTGGAAAGTAATCAGAAAGAAAGGATCTGACTCCAGAAATAACTGAGGAAAATAAATAGAAATCATATTATCTATCCAGAATGTTCCGTTGTTTTCTCCCTTTTAAACCTTGTTTTTCTTAACTTTTAGTTATATATTATGTTGTTGCATAAATAAATGCAGCCAAATTATTAAAAACAGTGTCGGAAATATTGAAAACGGATTTGGAAAAAGATTAAAACGGGAAAATTTTCCATGTTAGAAATTTTAATTATCCAATTAAAGGAAGCAAATGATTTATTCAAGGTTAGAAAATGTCTTAAAACATGTGTAAATGGTCTGTTTCAAAATATGTTCAAAAAGGAAGCTTTTTATATTGAAAAAGAAAACCGGACCCGAATAATCTTATAAATCAACGACGCTGTAAATGGTAAAAGTCATACTACTGCTCTCTAACCTCAAGTAAATAATGCATCTTCTTTGATATATCCCTAATTCATGCAATGCTTGAAAAGAAAAATGAACAGTTTAGTTTGGCATATATATAATGAAGAGGAGTTAAGGAACATAGGTATTTATACATATTTATATATTCGGACGTTTGCATATCGCGATAATTTAATTTCCATATACCGTATTAAAGCTACAATGTTTTTTAATAATGTTGAGTAAAACCTGGATAGATTAAAGTTAAAACATACATAAGTTCAATATTTATATGTCGCATTAATTTTTCAGCATGTGTCCTTTTGGTAGATATATTTTGAGATCCTTTTCTATGTGAAATAGTATGTGTTATTAACACTTCTCGTGGGTAATGAAAATTATGAGTATATAATGGAATTGCTTTAATGATACAACACTAATACAGATTTTGTACTATATTATTATATGGTGCCATTCTTATATTATTTTGCGATTTTAGCATAATTTTGTCTTGTTGGCCTGAGCTTAACTTTTATGTAGTTGAAGAATACTAATGTTGACGTTTATTCTGTTAAACTCCGCCTGGTTTTCAGCATGGCAACTATGATTTATGCTTACATTAGGTTAGTTTTACGTATGCTACTTTAGGGTAGTTTAGGGTAGGTTATGTTAGTTTAGGTTCACTTAGGTTAGTTTGGGTTAGGTATATTAGGATATGTTAGGTTTACTTCAGATACCTTAGTATATGCTTTGGCACGGCAAGGTTTACCTAAATTTAAACCTTAAACTTCTTTTACATAATGACTTCATAATCTTTGCGTATTTTTATGTGTAAAATAAGAAATTATTTCATTCTGTAATAACATATTTTACGTGATCATCTTAGCATCTATCAGTAAGCAACTTTACCTCAGAGTTAGGTAAATTACTTTCTCGCAACTGAAAACAGAATCTCCTATTTCATGAATATTATAACTCAAAAACTTTATGCGAACTCAAAAATCTGGTAAGTTTCGGTAGTTAACCATTTCGGATGTGATAATAAGTTAATAAATGATTCATTCAGTTTCTAATTTATAAATTTACAATACAGTGATATACACTACTGGTCCTAAGTCAGTAAGTAAATATAAACGAAACTTATCGGTTTGCGTACCATTCTCAGAATCGAAATTAAGCACTATGTATCGGAGGTATAGGACTGGAGTTCCCTAATTCACCTACCGATTAACTATCTAATCCCTGCTATTAGCTATGCCGGTAATGTGAGTAAAAACAACCATGGTCAGTCATGTGCTAAGTATCAGCTTATTGAATGCAGCGATCTAGTAAGTTTTGATCGCCACATACCCTTGCATTCACTTCCATTTTTATAGAAAATTCTCCCTCTTCCTTTGAAATATTTTTTTCATTTTTTTAAATGGAACATACTCTCTCTTACTTTTAATTACAATTTTATGTACCGAGCTTTATTTGTCTAACATGATGATCATTGTATTTCTGCATACACTATTTGAGCCTACTCTAATCGGGAGGATAAGTCTTCATGGAAACGAATGCAAAAGAAACCTAAACGATATAATGCAACAAGATGTATTGAGCATATTTAAAATCGGCGCAGCCGTCTAGGAGGAGTCTCAGATTCTTTTGGTAACTCTTAGTTCTCCTAATCATTTTTAAAATACGCACACGCACATTACTTTAAACCCCAGGTATATTTTAATGTACTAGTAGCATATTTGATTCTTTTGTTAACAGTATCTCTTGTACGCGAGGACTAGAGTAAAAGCAGCGAAACCAGAAGCAGTGAAAATATATCTTGGTAAATTGTAATAACCACAGAGAAAAATCCATTATTGTATAGTACCATGATGAGAGGCAAATTGAATTATGCTACCTTGAATTCATATTTAGTATTTTAATTTGTTAGCGTGGTCATATGGCACATTGCTTAGGGTATACTTTTTCTCCAGAAACAGCCAGTTGATAGAATTTCCAACTTTCTTCTAATCGTTTAATAATTTGTGTTCAATAAGTTACTATTTTAGAATTTGCATACATATTTCAAGAAGTTATGAAGTTATGAAACTATTTGTTAGAATGCAATTATCCAAGAGTATTGATATAAAATGAAGACATAATATTACCCGTAGTTAGAAATATTAGTTATAAGGGAAAATAAGCATATTTTAATACACCTTAATGAACCATATAATAATGTGAAGTATAAGTCGCAAGGTGAAAGATAACTACACTTACGATGCAGCCAAACCGGTTTACTACGGCATGTAATGCAAATTGAGAATAACAACTGTTCTTTTTGTCGAGAAACTTTTGGCGACAGATGCCTTGTATAAGTTGTTAAAATGGTATTGCATTCTTGAATTAAAGATTCATTGTTAAGGTATAACATTTGTTAAATATTATTTAGAAATGAAACCTTGGTTAAATTATGCATTTATGTTATCCTATTCGTCAAGGTCTCTCTGTAAGTAGGAACATCAAGTCTACAAATGTGCAATGGCTTAGATGTTACAAAATGTCTAACTTATTTTAATATCATATTCCTAATATACACTAATCTAACATATAGATGAGCAGTATGATAGGGTTCTTTGTAGCAGTAGGATACGCTGGTTTTTTTTACCTGATCTTATTGTTTCGCATTTAATTTTTAAATCTTTTAATCAAGTTGATGACAAGGTACAATATCTCCTAAATTTAGAAGAAACCAAACCTGACTATAAAACTTTCTGGAAACATGATTTGTTATATCAGAATGCTAATATTCAAGTAAGTTTCTTTTTTCTAGCGAAAGAAATCAGAAACTGATACTTGGATAGTTCTAACGGTGCTTTAACACAAACTCTACCACTTGAAACATATTTGCCTTTAAGAGCTTCTCTTGTACACTTGAAGGTGAAACGAGCTTTTAGTCAAAAATATTTTGAGGCAATATGAAACCTGGGATTGCGTTTATGAGTAATGAAATACTCAGAGATAACTGAATAAATTCGGGAGGTTATTTCCCACTAAGAAGGAATATGCGAGATCTCAAACACTCAGAACTCCACCGCAATGCGCTTAGAGCATACATCTTTTATCCTGAAAACAATGGTATGAACGAAATGAAATGAAATATTTAAGTTTTACGTCCCACGTTTGTGCCGGCTGGTATGAACCATTCACATGCAAGACTGAGAGTCTTACGACGAGAGACAGCTGAATGATCACGTATTCAAGGTCTAAGAGACAAACACCGGGAAATAGAAGAAACACGATATTTTTATAGTAATAGAACCAAAAAACTTACACAATGCAATGTTATGAAGAATTGCTATATTTCCGACTGCTTAATACTATTTTATTTGAGCAACAAATATTTTTCACACATATGATAATGTCGCCCTACTATACAGTCCTCAATGTGCAGGTTAAGGATGTCAAAGCAGATGTGTACAGAACAAAATATACATCTCACTAGAGCCACGTTTTCACATTAAACAACACTTTTGCTTTCAAGTAGTCCAATATCAAACTCCACACTAGTTACATTTTAAACGATTATATTGATATGTGAACATCATAACCTGATTTTTGCTAAGAATATTTTAACATATGTTCTTATTTCCGTGCATAAAGTTGATTGTATACCTCAAAGTGAAGCATGATTGTGAATCACGATTTAACTTTACTTGTTGTTTTTCACATTGAAGTCATTCAAAAACAACAATCCTTCCCACATAGAGCTTAGGAAGTAAGCTTAAGAAGTACATATCAAGAGGCTGGCAACATTTGTTGTCTTAGGTGCCAATATCTTGAGCGTAACATCCCTGGTAGGAAAACTTTAATCTAAAATTCGTCATTTTACTCCTTAGTCATTTTGCCATTTTTGCTTGTCTCAAGATGATTGTTCCGTGAACATGTTGCTCAAGATTCTTTAAAACATTTCGGACAAAAGTGCTTCGTTACTCTTGAGAACAGATAAGAAGCTTGTTAACTAATTGCAACTCTTTGATTGAAGACTTATCAACTGTATAGCTGTGTACAAATATGCAAAGACCGCAACACACCAGATGTAGTTTCCTTGACTCTGTGAGCTGGTATTGAGAAAGAGCATCTTTTGCAATTAACTTGACTTTTTTACTTTTCCAAACATTTTCTTTGTCCATACGCCCATTTATTACATACTTGCGTATTTTTTCTTAAACCCCAGTATGTACTAACGCATACTGCGATCATTTTGTGTGTCCTTACGTTTGACGAACAAAGAAAAATTCCTCGAAGAAATCACATAATTGAATTAAATTTTATTCCGTACAGGGACCATTTACATTGGCTGATTGCCACATAGTATCGAACATGTCAATGATGTAATTATACAAATATACATTCATATTATACTAAGAGAATAACTACATGTACACTATTTCCTCTATGATAGAAAACATGATAAAATATGATTTCCTCGGAAGGATAATTAAGAAGTTACATAACTCATCCATACAGCAATTCGTACAAAATGAAAAAAATAATATTCACAAAAATTACATTTACGACTTAGCGGATCCTACATAAGTTTGCAGGTATTTCTACACATTGCTGAAGTAGCGGTTTAGCAACAGAGTATATACTGACTTTTTGAAACTTTCATGTTTGGATAGAGACTTAATTTGATTAGTCAAAGAGTTAAACAGTTGTACACCTTTGTATATAATTGCCTTCAATTCAAAGTGGTACTATGAATATTAACTTGGAGATGTGTTTCGTTCTCAATAATTATATGCTTATCTGAGTTCTTTTTATACAGTTCTTGTTTCTTGTGGATAAAAACTAATGTTACGTATATACGTATACAATGTACGAAGCGGAAGAATATTTAGGTCTTTGAATAGCGTTCTGCAAGAAGTATAAAGGTAACGAAGAAATTTCTGTCGTTTTTGTTTTCAATTCATTCTCACATCGTGAGTTGAATGCGAATGGATAAAAGGCGAAAGTCAGTTCTTGGTGGGTATAACAAACATCAGTGTGGCATCGTTGTGGCAGTTCAGTTACACCGTGAACTTACGTAAGGACAGAGTGAACATGAGTCCTCCACAGAATGTCAAAAGGGAATTATGCTGTACGAGTTCAAACTGGGGACAAACGTCGCTGCAACAGGGCGGAAGACATCCATGACTTTGGTGAGGGTGTCGTGACTATGCGGACAGTGCAGCAGTGACTTAATAGGTTTATAGATGGCGAGGAAACACTCGGAGACGCATCACGTGAGGGAAAACCAAAATATATACAAAATGAAGATCTTAAGGCAAAAATTGAGAACAGTGGCCAGACACGTGAGGAACTGGGACTATAATTGAGTGTGAGTGCAGAAACCATCCGGCAGCACCTCATCGAAATTCATAAAACTTTGTGAGATACTTTGGAGGAACACACTCTTGGATATACAACAGTAGCAAAGTATATAAGACATTTTAAGACTGGTCATCGTGAGACTGAAGATGAACCTCGCTCAGACAGACCGTCAAGTGCAGTGACCACGGAAAACATCCACAAAGTGCATGACAGATGATATGATCATGAAGGATGGGCGCATATCGATCAAAAACATTGCTGCGTGTGTGGGGATATCGCGTGAGCGTGTGGTTGTCATAATAGCATAATATTTGGATATGCGGAAAATCAGTGCCAAATGGATTCCAAAACGTTTGAGTGCTGATAAGAATAGAACACGGGACCAGATGTCACAGGAAATTTTGCAAAAGTTTGGAAACCCTGGCGAGTTCTTACGCACTCTGGTGACAGAAGATGAAACATGTCTGTACTACTAGGATTCAGAGAATAAACAACATTCCATGAGTGTTGCCACAGTCTATCTCCTCGACCGAAGAAGTTCCGAAGCCAAAGATCGGCTGTGAACGCGCTTGCATCGGAGTTAGGGATAAGTAATGTGTCATTTTTATCAAATATCTCAAAAAGGGTGAAACCATCAATGCTGCGGTTTATTCCAACTGTTTGATTGAGCTGAAGAAGGCTCTGAAGAAAAAAGGCCGGGGAAAAGTGAGTAGTGGTGTTCAGTTTCTCCAGGACAATGCACCCTCCTACAAGGCTCATAAATGCCTTGATGCAATTGCTGGTGGATCTGAATTTCACGTGTGTACCTCATTCACCCTACTCACCTGATCTGGCCTCCACTGACTATAACCTCTTCCCACATTTCATAAAACATCTCAAAGGCAAAAATTTTCCATCCGATGAGTCACTGATTGCGGAGGTAGAGGGCTAGTTTGCCCAACAGGACGAGACCTTCTATTTGCAAGGGTTAGAAATGTTGCAACATCGTTGTGAAAAGCGTATTGAGCTTCGGGGAGAATACGTTGAATATTGTATTAAAATGGTTCTTCCAGGTAGGTCTCTTCTTGGTGTTTTCATTAACATTCCAGCCTCCCCTCGTATAGGTCCTGAACTTGATCTTTGTTGAACATCTACGTTGACATATTCAGGTTTTGATTTGTGCTTACTTACGTATTTCGATTGTTCTTTAAGTGGAATATTTCTATAATTTGTATTCTGTCCGAGAGATAGGATTCTATCCAGGATAATGATACTGTATCACTACAACTAATTTAATAAAATCTTGTGGTCCATGCACTTTTGTGGTTTATTCAAGTCACAGAAAACAAAGAAAGGATAACATTTTGTATCCATGGCGTGTTTGACGTAATAATCAAATCGTAGATAGCAGTTTGAGTTGATTTATTTTTAAAAACCGTTTTGAGATGAGTAAATAATATTACATTTAAAATGTTGATGTAACGAAGAAAGGAAAATATTTTCAAATATCTTAGGGAACAATGAAATAAGAGAAATTGATCTGTAGTTTTCCACCTTACCCCTGCTCCCTTTTTCGTGTAATGGTTTTACGATTGATGCTTTTAATTTCGTTAGAAATGTAAGATTTTTAAAAGATGCATTGATGACACAGGCAAGCTGGAAGCTACTATTTTCGCTGTTTTTTAAATACAAGTGTAGGGATTTTGTCAATATCAGTAGAAATATTATTGTTTAATTTTAAATAACAGATTCTACTTCCTTTGAAATAACTGTGTCAGTAGCATAGAATTTAAGGTCATATTTTTGTGGGCTATGTTTTGAGAAAGATGTCTAATTGGGAAGTTTTTCGTTTTTTTTACAGGCGAACTGAAATGCGCATTGAAATAATCCGCAATCCTAATTTATTTAAAATTTCGTTTGAATTATCTATGTGTAATTATGTTTCCCTGATTTTGTTCATGTCTGTCAGTCTTCTGATTTAATATTTTTCATGTCGGTTAATTTTTATTTTGTGACTTAATTATCAGTGAATCTCAGTAGTTTTGTTTGCTTTGGCGTATTACCCTTCTGTATGTTTTCTTATACTTTTTGTAAATATCTTTATAATTTGTCTTTCTACACTTGATGTGTAGTTCCTTTATGGTTCTGCTACTTATGATAATACCATTGGTAATCCACGGCTTTTTACTGCCTTGTTTAACATTTTTAATTTTGTTATGGAATGAATAAGATTCATATCTCAATTTAGGGGGGCGCGTTGGGTCTGTGGTAGAGCGTTCACGTCCGGTACTTGGGGTCCGTGCTTCGATCCTAGCTCGCGCCGTGTGGACTTCGTGGTGGACAAATACCGTGCTCGTGGGTTTTCTCAGGGTTCTCCCGTTTCCTCCTACCTTCTTCATTCCAGCATTTCATTCATTTACCTTAATCACTGTCTCCTTTAGCCTAACCGGCATAACCTTGGGATGTAAAACTCAAAGATTTCATTTGATTTTCATATCTCAATTCAAACTTTGAAATGAAAATATTATATTTTGCATCTACTGTATAAATTGTTGATTCAGTAAAAGACCAGTCTTTTTCACATAACAATTGAAGAAAATTATTTAGATTGTTTCACTGAAATCTCCTTTGTTGATTAAAATGTACGATCCGTTTGATGTTTTTTCCAACCTCTTCCATATCAATATAGAGGGTTATTGCGTCATGGTCTTAATAACCGTATCTTGAAAATTCGGTTACATATTTCCAATTATCTACGTTTCTTGCCGCGTGGGAGTATTTATGATTGCAGTTAGGTTAAAAGTGCTTAAAATCAATTCAAGCTCAGTTTTGGATCAAAAGTTCCAATATATTTCAAGGAAAATTTTTCTTGTAGGCCTTTTATCTGGAGAACTACACATAGTGTAGCCAAACCCAAACGATCACTAAAATGAATGTGATGTACTTATTCCATAATAGATATGAAAACTCGATTTAGTGTCCGTTCAAAACTTTTATGGTCCCTGATCCACAAATTCATCAAAAGGTTGAATATATTTCAATCAAACATTTTCTTGTACATTCTTTAACTGGAGAACTGCATATAGCATAGCCAAATCTAAGCTATCACTTAACTTAATATGATGTACTTATTTCGTAAAACATACGAAAACACAATTTAGGGGCCGGTGAAAAAGTGTGTGGTCCCGGATCCAAAAACTAATTATTGGGCCAAGATCGTTTGATGCATTATTTGCATTATTCCTAAACTTCTT
The DNA here is from genome assembly GCF_964235325.1 of Thermobia domestica. NCBI lineage: Eukaryota > Metazoa > Arthropoda > Insecta > Zygentoma > Lepismatidae > Thermobia > Thermobia domestica. The sequence continues at coordinate 63,270,414 of NC_137467.1, forward strand.
AACAAACGTCGCATTCTTTTGATCCACTTCTATGAATCATTCCTAAAATTCTTGTTCTTTTGAAGCTGTTAGCCAGTCTACATTTATATCACCACATAATTACGCTTTCTTTAGGTATATAAGTAATGTGTCTAATTTGGTGTAGAAATTGTTTACATCTTCAGACGTGGGATCTATATAACCCCAAAACGCAAATTATAAATGCATGTAAATATACTGTTACCGCTTCTATATATATTTCCGGGACAAAATTTGTTATGTTTATTTCCTTAACGTGGGCGTCTTTGCATGTTACTATACAAACACCGCCACACTTTGCAAATGAACGCTGAAAATTACTCACTATTTGTACTGAACTTGGGCTTGATACAGATTTGCCGCAAAATAAATCAAGCAATCTGTTAAAACAAATAATTTTTACTTCTTACATTAAAATCAAGGCTTACCTAGTATGATATTTGCGACGGATGGCACTGATGGCTAACACCTTAACATTGTTAAGAGGTTTACATATCTTCATTATTTTACTACTGATTTTCCGCTTTTCTTCATTCACAGCTGAAAAGTACGTTAAGTCATAACAGTGGGGAACACTACTCACTATAATATTTGTAAGTTTTGTATGAAGTAAAGTATTGTGCAATGTATTGAAACCTATCTTCTGCTTCGTTTTACACCACATCATTTGTACCTTCGAAAATAACAACAGTATCCTTCAACGTCAAGTTTTTCAAAGTTGTGGATAAATGTTTCAGTGTGTTATTTTGAGCTGCATTTGGCTTTACAATCCCCATGACATAAGATTCCAACCCTTTATCAATAAGTGTTTTTGTAATTAAATGACTATGGCTATGTGCCACCACAAAAGTCTTACTTTGTACATTTTCTTTAGATCTATTATTTACACCATTTAGACCCTTCTACCATTCGATACAGTCATTATTTTTATGGCTGTGTTTTTTCAATGGTTGAGTGATTCTTTGTACTCTCGATTCACATACATTATTACGAAATTCAGGCATAGTATTCTCATGGGAATCACTGAGGTTTAAGGGTTCATAAGGATTTTTCTATTTCTAAATTTGCACTCATACACACATTTGTTTCGTTCCTAACCGCCGTTTTCTTCGCTAGGTGTTTCTTTATTACATCACTCCACAAAGTACACAGACAGATTGTGAGGCTTCCAAAACATTAATTTCATTCTTAGCACTGTCTTCTGTTAACAATTTTATAATCTCGTCCTTTGTACTCAAGATCTGCTGAAACTTAGAGCAGGATTTTCATTTCATCCTTGTATTAGTCGAACCGAATGATAAATAAAGCATTTAAGTGATACCAACGGTTTATTACTTGATAAACTCTGTAAACTACGGTGCATGACGCTAGTGAGGCATCAGCAAGGCTTGTCCAAACACGGAACATGGCAACGACCACTTCGCACTATAATATAGCAGTTCAAAAGTTATATGGTTTCCAGAGTTGTAAAAATTCTTAATTTGAATATTAACGCAAATTTTCTGCCAACAAATAGAAACACAAGAATTACATCGCTATTGCGCAATTAATTATATCTCAAAACATAACTAATATATAGAACTAGTTCTGCCGGATGGATATCCCTGTCGGCGCTATAAACGGAAGATCAAGCACTAGATTCACACCACAATTTTAACCCCCTCTTATTGTTTCAAATTTTCACCTGAAGTTCCTTAAGCTTGCCAAAGTTGATCTCGATTTTCAGTGACATGATATTAAGAAAATACATGACAATCACTAACTTTGCTATGTACTCATTGATATAAACGACGTTTTATTTCCATGTTGAGTTTTGTTAGTTGTTAGTTTAAAAACGTCTAAATTAATAAAATAAGAAGTAACACCACGGTTTACTTCCTTCTGTTAATTTAAATCATTATAATACATTCACATAGCTTACATCAGTCACAATTAACTCCATAAATACACCATAATGGAAGTATGCAATCGATCGAATTGGTGATATGGCCATTTTGCTAGCTATCGCTTGAATACTAAATTATGGTTGTTGATATTATGTATTTTTATTTACATACAGTTCTAAGTAATAATGAAATAGTGAGCATTTCTTGTTTAATCATTTTAGCTGCTATAACAAAGAGTGCCCAAATTCCGTGATAGTTTTATGGGGGCAACGACTACATCTTCCTTTTCCCACTTACTCGCATGATTAACATTACGTTCGTTGATAAAAGTAATCGAGTCTATTAAATTGTCCTTGCCAACCTCTTTTGACGCATCTGGTGCCCAGATTTGCAGATATCAATAGTGAGGAGAGGTTCCATATGCTCTTACCCTACCAAATTGTGATATTACATATTCTCTTATAGTTTTTCTAAATTCTGCCAGCCTGTTTCCATTGCAGTGAGATCCATCTTCCTTTTGCTAGTCATATAATCTAATATTACCCTGTAGTTTTATTTACTTCGAGAGATTTATAACGCCACTTATTTGCTATAGGTGTTTAACCCATGATGGTAATAACCTTCATAAATGTCTCTAGTATATAGTCATCAATATATTGTAAAATACTGATCCTTGACATTTCAGCTTACACGCCTTTGGCGTGGGAGACCCGGGTTCAATTCCCGGTGGGAACTCATGTAGTTCAGATTCCACGTTAATCACTAGGTCATGTCTTATGTAGCCTCGCTGCTGAAAGGGAAGTCAACCAAAAATCAACTCAATATATTCATATCGAGAACTTTTGATCAGGTAAGTTTTATCAATTGAAGAGTCCTTGCATTTTCATTGCCATAACGAATCCGCCACAACTTTGAAATAATTTTGAGAAGCAAGAACTTTTTCAACTTTTATTATTCTTCAGTTGTAAATTGAGTAATTACACTTTTCCCTTTTATTGCTCAAGAATGTAAGCCGATCGTAAATTGTCAAAGCAAAGTAAATTAACCACGCGTGAGTTTATGCTAATCATATAATCTGTTATATAATTTAAGCGCGAATATAAGGAATATTTCCTTTTCTGATGTAAAATTCTCTGTATGAAATAATGTCGAAGTAATATAAACATTTCTGTTGACGGATCTTCTTTTACACTTTCAAAGTCATGTCCATATAGTGCATGTTGGTGCATCCTAAAAGAAAATATTTTTTTGTTGTTTGCTGTAAATTTATTTTATGTCCAAATATTTTTTCTACATAATGAATATGTTATTGTAGGCACCTCGAACACCGAACTAATTGGGTTTCTTACAATGTTCAGCTTCATATTGCTCATTTCTACCTTTTGCCCAGAATTAGGTGCTTTCGCTCCACTGTGCGCTGGAAGCTACACTTTTCTCTCCTTGTAAATCATATTTCTGCTAATACTTACTAGGACTGAAAGTGGGTTGTTTTGTTCTTCCTGTAATATGTAATCGCCCTGTAACACGCTTAATATCAGTATAATGTCGCGCTGCAATTTGTACTTACATTTTCGAATCTAAAAGTTAAAAAAAATATAGTTTCTAATTTAATGGGTTATAGCTACTTGTAGTGCATAATATTATTAGTTGGACCTTTCTTAAACACACACGCAACAAATTTGAACTATTATTTTAAAACTGGAATCAAAATTAAATAGAAACATAAATACAATTTCAACTTGCTTGGAACTTGAATTAATACATTTAAATGTAAAAGAATACTCACTTGTTTCTATATAAAATTGCGCTCGAATAGCTCGTCATTGTGTTACGTTATAAATCAGTAAAATATATATAAGAAAGTTAATTCACATGGGAAATCAATTAATTTTAATTCTTAGTAAATGTATCAAATGATGCATTTCATATGTTAGCAAAAGCTTCATAATTACTTACTGTAGCACTTTTAAGTTTTCTGCACTTTCTTTTCTATCCATCGTGTAACAATGCGTCAAAACCCTTACTATCCTTCGTACACTCAGCGATGAAACTTTCTTGGAGGTAGTTCGTCCATTGACAGTGGAGTTTACCATGCCTGAGAACAATAAGATACATATCGGAGGTAGTAATATCCTGAGTCTTTGATATATATATTGCAATGAATCCATCATTATTCATAACGGTTTGATACGTGAATGACAGGCCACCATTAAATATTCTAGCTGGTGTTCGCGTTCCGCCAATAATTAACGGAACCAATTGTTCTTGTTTAGGTATCCCTGTGAATTAAATATAGATGTAATATTCAATATAGTGTACATAAGGATAAGAACTAGTTTATGACATGAAGTAGTATTCACTTACACTCCATATAAAGTGTGTTTAAAAAGAAACCGAACTTTTGATATACCATATTTATTTTTCATTGTACATTTTAAGCACTGTCCCCTCGAACTGTTCCCTTCCACTGAAAAAACACAATTCAAAACCTTTCTTCCATTTTTGAAAAGCCTTCTGAAATGCAATTCCTGGGATGGCACGAAGTCTCTTGTCAGATTGGCCAGAATGCCTTTTATGGTTTCAAAACGACGCCCCTTTAACATAGTTTCAAGTTTCAGGAAAAAGGATAAAGTCGCCTAGGGCTTAGGGGTCAAGGGCACAACAGGAGGGTGAGTTTTGCTAGTTTACTACCGACAAGAAGCTACGCCTTAGCCGGCTCACTGTCATGAGTCAACATCCAAGTCTGATTTTCCCACAATTCAGGACCCTACCTATACAGATCATTCCCCAAACGCGTTAGAATTTCCTTGTAGACTACCTTGTTTACCATCAGACCTCGCTGTACAACTTCTTGATATAAAATGTTTTTCCATTCAGAAACACAACCAACATCACCTCGATCTTTGACCGATACATGTGTGCTTTTTTGGTAAATGTGATCCTTTGTCCACCATCTGCAACAACTGCACCTTCGTTTCAAAATCATAGCCATGAATTTGTCTCATAGCTTGTTATGACTGTCTTAAGAAAGTTCTCATGTTCATTGGCAGTTGTTGGCTGAATTCTACACGCGTCTCTTTTTGATTTTAGTCAACAAACGCAGAACGAATTTTGCACTAAGTTACACATCTGAAATTTTAAAATAAAATTTCATAGCATGATCTTACGTTCATGCCCACTTCGTGGGCAACTTCTCGAACAGTTAACGACGATTCGCACGAATCAGAGCACAAACTCTCCTCACATGGTCATCATCTTTTAATGTGTAGGGCCATTCAGTCTTGAGATCATCACCGACCCATATTCTGCCATGTTAAAAACGCCTAAATCATTCATAGTACTGTGTTCGATTCATACAATCCTCTCCTTATGCTTGGTTAAGCAAATAAAATGTCTCTGTAAAAGGTTTGCACAGTTTGTAGCAAAATTTCATACTCAGACGTTCTTCTTCAATCTCCTTCGTACTTATTTCGTCACTAATCCCTGAACAGCTTGAGCACCTGTTCACTTCAGGGGTTTTATCTCGGCAACTAATGGTCAGAGCGGAACACAGTCAACAGTAGTTTCTTGTCTAAACCTGCCGCTAGGTGTGCTTAGTAGTCGAGCTGCGCTCTCTTAAACAGTTGACGCACTATTACGAAAGTTCAGTTTCTTTCTGAACAAAACTCTATTTCATCACTTATTAGAAATAAAATGGAAACATGCAATTATGAAGTTATTAGTAAATCGAATAACCATTCTCCACTTATATTTATAATATTTTTATTTATGTGATTTAATTATTTATCGTATACATTTCATCGTCATTATTATACTTTATTTAGTACTAATATTTTATAATTATCATCAAAGAAATGATAACGTTTATGAGAAGATAACATACTTTTAACTAAATACTTACACATTAAAAAGGTTATATTTACCTCTGGTTAATAATTTCTCAATTTCGTGGGCTCCTATTAAAAGACATATGTTTACTATTTGCGTTTACAAGAGATTTGAAACTGAAGTAAATGAACATTAAAGAAAAACTGTATTTAAATAAATATTGGAGAATCGGCTGGTTACATTTTAGAGATGGTAGCAATCCTAGATATTTGAAAATAGTTAAGAACTCTTTGTATGCCCTGTTGTTCATTGTTTAGAACTGGAAAAGATTAAATAGTTTTGCACATCAGCGTCGTTTGATTTGTCTATCCTTAGTGTTATAGTATTTTCGGATAAATCATTGATAGAATAAAGGCTTTGTTAGATATATACGTTGCTCTAAGGGCATAATGTTAGATTTAGCTATTGATATTAGATGTAGCTTAAACAAAACTGAGCCTACCACAAGTTAAACGGCATATGCATGTGCACTAAAAGTGGATTTCTGATATTTACGAAATGTCTTATAAGCCGCAGACACTATTTAGATCATCAGGGGATTTTTTATCATCCGAAATCATTGTATATTGGGAAGATTGTAAATCATGAACTGAAGAGCTAATATATACATGCTGAGGAGTCTTTCTAACTCGAAATAATTTATAATTTGAACAAAAATGCATTTTCTTTTAATACTATACTAAAGACAATAGCAAAAAGGTAGTGTGTGATATGACTTTATGCACCGTTTCATTGGATACTATAAAAAAAAGAACAGCAATAATTTTTAAGGTTAGAAAGATTGCAAATAGAGGAATGCCTTTTCCATTGTTTTACACTTGACTAGACGCAGTCGTAACGAAGAATGAGACGAAAACGTAGTTCTTGTGATGATGGTAGAGCAAATGAAGACACATAGACAATTATTAAAGCAACATGTGTCAACCTCTCTGATTTCTTCAGTATGGTGGAAAATTTAAGAAAAATTACTAAACGTCAACCACATACTATTAATGATGTATTTCATTCAATGAATGAAATTAAAGTCTTTGTTCACCAAGTAAAGGAATCAAATCGAACAAACCATAATCACGCACGCGGTGTACTGTATAGACTGAGATTCTTCTTCTTTCTCACGGCAAACGTTTTTACCAGTACATTCACAACTAGCTTATGCGTAGTTTGTTAGCATGAGGGGGGCAATTAAGACACAAAGTTGAGAAACCAGAAAAAGACTTGGAAAGAATTGGGCAATAAAATCAAAATTTATGATGTATGTTACGATGATAAAAATTTGTGACTTATTTTCAAGAAGCTACATGAATATATGTTTCCAATGAAGACCATTATTGTGTGAGAGAAAAGTACATTATTGTGAATGAATACTTTATGCTGAAATACTGGGAATATATTTACAGTTACTTTTTTGTAAGCTAACAAATAATGTAATAGGCCTATAGAGATATATCCAATCATGACCACATTTTTGATAATATGCCGATCTGTTATAAATATTGTTTTAAAGGTTGGTATAAGAAAATAATCTCAGCCAGGATTGTAACTCTGTGAAGGTACATTGTGGTTAACGAAAGTGTATTTAAACAGACACAGCAAAGCACATTTATATTATTTTGTTTTATTTCTTATCATTAAATAAAATACTAAATCATGTAAAATATTACAAATACTCACGAGGCCCTACACAACTTTCTATTTGGTTCAATATTCGTGAAAAGCCTGGCATATAACATGTAATACCTTCAAACGGTACCAACTATGGTAAAACTCACTATACCAATGAATATCTGAGAAAATTGTACATAAATTTAATGTATCATTTGCATCTATTTTCATTCGAAAAAACGAAAGTTGGATCCAATGGCGGATCCAAAACGGCGGTCTGTGGATAACATATGTCAGAGAAACAGTACTTGATTGAATTTGTTTTGCATATGCCCACATTCATGTCCAGTTACATCTAAACTAACTAAGAGCAATTTTGTGTCCGAGCTTTTAGTAGTGTATGATTGAAAGACGGATATATGGACTCCCATCAAAGTGCAATTATCGATATGGGCCGCTAAATTAGTACAATACACATTAAGCCGCGGAGAATTCTGCATTTGAATCAATTTTACACGAATCCCGAGGGGACACTTCGCGAATGTACCATGTAAGTGACATTACCTATGTACGAGTTATATATTCTTGCGTCTTATTAACTGTCCACTTAACCTATATCAATTAGCTTCTTTTCAGACCTGCTCCTCTCAGTGTGCATCTGTATACTAAATTTTGGTTCGATTAGGTGGGTGTTTCTTGCTACAGAGAAGCTACATTATTCATTCCATGGCATAGATGTTCTAGAATCAATAATTTTCTTTCGAAATAAAAAAAAGATTGACGTAAGAAAACTCAGCCCAAACTTAAACAACTGCTTGTGATTTTTTTATAAGAAATTAGTTTTGTCATATATTTGAATTATTACTAGAGATATTCGTTTAGGAAATATGAACAAAATCGCTTGAGGCATTTTTAAAAAAAAATAGCTGGAAGAAACTTACCTCTAAAATATACAAGTAGTAGATTTGTTTAGAATACATTAGCTATGTTATATTGACAGGTTATTAAAACAACTCTTATTATGAGATAAGTTATTATTGACAAACTCGCCCAACAAAAACGCACTACCAAGAATAAATTACCGAACCTCTCGCAGAGTTTTCCAGGACTATTTATGAAACACTAAGAAAATCTGCAGAATCATCTTTAAGAAAATCGTTAGAAAGGACCTCACCATCAAGAATAAGCTAGGTATTTTCTTCATTGTATAGATCAACTTAGGTTAATATATACCAAACTCTATATATTAGAAATCAGTGAAAAATGTATAACAATTTGATATATCATACATGTAGGTGATATAACCTATTTACAGCCGGAAGTGTGAGATATTACTGTTTCTAGTTGAGGCACTAGCGACCCCACCAACGCAGATTGCCTCGAAAATAGCCACACTCGTTATCGAAACTGGTGCATGTCTCTGCAACAGAAATCTTGTTTTTATACAATACGAAGCATGAAATTTTGGTGTACCGCTTTTGGACACTACCTTCCGATTGGTGCCTATCGGTTTCGGTGAGGATTTCGGCTCTTTAGACTAGATTAGAAGGACTTGAACCAAACGTGCAGTATACATAGCATTTTGAATTACGATTAAAATGTATAAAAATAAACTTATCTATTTACCTATACAAAAGGGGACAGGGGCCATACTTCATAAAATTTGTCAGAATGAAACAAAACTTACAGAATTTACTTTCTATGAAGCTCTAAAGAATAACATACCTTTTTAAGGTTTGTGTTACTTGTTTAGGGAGGGCAAAGAATTATCTAAGTCTGGTCTTAATTCTGTCATAGAAGGACAGGGAGGTTTGGAATCAAAGTTGGAAGATCAGTTTTTCTTCTGCCTACACCTTAAAGCAAACTAATGCTAATAATACACGTATTTATTTACATAAACAAGGATACAGTGCGCATATCGCATAAAATACTTCTGCAAAGAGAACAAAATTTGTAAAATTTACTCTCGTTGACGCCTGAAAATTAAATACTTTGCATATGTATGTTTAACAATTAAAATTTTAAATTAACAATTATAAAAGTTTAATCTTAACACTACTTAAAAATATATAACTAAATTGATAGTATGACGTCTTACGAGGGATGACTCAAAAGTTTTGAGCCTTGAGGGAAATATTAGAAGTACAGATTTGGAAATGCCTTTATTTTTCAACATAATCCCCTAGGACAGCAGCACACTTGCTCTAACGCTGCTGCAGTGTTCCGACCCCAGTAGAAAAAAGTATCTTAGATTGTGACTACAGAGACTTCTCCATTGATGTCATTACGTCATTACCGCCTGCAAAATATAGTCCTGCTAGAGCCGATTTTAGATTGGGGAACAAGTGGAAGTCTGAGGGACCGGATCTGGAGAATAGAGTGGATGAGAAACGAGTTCAAATCCGCATTTGTAAATAGTAGGCATGCCAACTGCTGATGTGTTTCTGGGAGCATTATTGTGATGGTAGAGAACATCTCTGGGCTTAATTTGTGGCCTTTTTATTTCTTGAATTTTTTCAAAAGGTCACTATAGTACTGTCCTGTGATGATATGATCCCTTTGCAGGTAATCAATGAATATCAGAACTTTAAATTTAAAAAAAAACAAAAAAACAGAGGCCATCACTTTGCCAGGGGAGGGGTTACCTTTGCTTTCTTTCGGGTGTGTTTTTGTTCGGAGTGAAAGGACGTAAGACCCATCGAGCAGAAAGATAAACCAAGCTCATTCTTCAGAATATAATCTGCTCTCTCCTGTGTACTATGCCCAGCCTGTCTGCTATCTGTACAGGTAGAGTTGACAATCGCAGATCTTCCATGATCATATCAAGTACTAGGCCAATGTTTCTCGTGGTGTTGCAACTGATGGTCTCCAAGATCTCGACTCATTTTCAACACTCTGCTTACCACGTTTGGGTTGCTGCACCTATATTTTGATGGTGGCGTATGTACAGGCAGATTCATCTACGGTATTGACCTTATCGCGGTGGATGTCAGACGCCGACATTACTTTTAATTGTAGATACTTGATGACTGACCTGTACTAGATTTTTCAATTTCCAAACTTCTGCCATCCCACCCAACTTCAATAGCCTCTGAAAGATAAAAGAAATTACTTAGAACCAAGAGCTAGATACACATTAATACCAAAGTTGTGCTATTCAAACAGATAATTATTCCATTTTAGATTCTCATTTTCTATATGTTAGGGTTAAACCTTTTCAGTCACCCCTCTTAAACTACGTAAGTCAAGTATTTTCTGGAGTTTCTAAAAATTTCACTCGTGTAAAAGAAGGTAGCCACATTTATATAGTATATTATTTCTGTATGTTCACCTGTTTTCCATTTTGTTTTTGTTAACATTTCATAATACTATATACACTCAATATCTACAAAAGATAATTAGTAAAATTCTTGTATCTTTCTTCTTTTAAATAAATATTTTCTTTTCCCATTAGGCGAAAACAGGGAAACCCATGTAATACTATTGTTAGTTGTAATGGAATCGGACAAAATTTATGGATTTTGTCCCTTTCCACCCTTGTACATGTAAATGGATGTTTCTTTTAATAATTATTAGTACATTTCATTTTAGAACTACTGGCCCTGCAAGTTGGTTCTAGTCATCCTATCTATTCTATGCCGCACTTAAGTGCCGAACATTGCGATTAAATGGAGAGAGAGAGAGACAGAGAGGACGATGGGTAATAGGAAAAAAAATGAAAAATTAAGTACTTTTTTCAGAGCTACATGGAGAGAAAATTCTAATCTTTTCCTGTTTTTTGTATGTGTAAATAGAAAGTTTGTTTCTTGGTTTTTAATCCTGAGCCAGAGACCTATGGATACTGCAAATTTAGCACCAATTGTCCCAATCTTTCTAGGCTAGTCTTGAAAGCCGAAAACCTAACCGAAACCAGTTTGGTGTCAATCGGTAGGTTCTGATAGCTGGTTTTCAAATTGAAAAATGCCAAAATTTTACACTCTCTTTCGTACACAAACGAAGAGTTTTGAGTACACAAATGTACTTAAACGACGAGTTGGCTGTTTCCTAAAGTAGGCACGGTATATCTCACACTTCCGTTTATGCAGAAACGAAACTTTAGCGTGTACAAACGATACACTAATGGATGAGACAATATTGATAACAATTGAAGTTGTTGAAGAGAGGCTGGCACCCAAACTAGATACGACAATATCTCACATTTTCGTTGGTACATAAACGGACATTTTGCGTAAACAAAGTGGGCAAACAATGCACTTACAATTGAGGACCTTGATTTAATAAGGGCGTGTAGCAAGATTACGCCCTCTTTGCATCAAAGGCATAAGTGGCTTTCACCATGCTTGTTTTACCTCCTATCAACATTTCAACTCAATACCTAGATTCTAGAGGTCAGGAAGACTGTTCGAATTCAGAGCAATATCAGCCAGAGTAGCGTGAAAACAATTACACTGCTTCTACCCCGCGAAAAGCTGTTCATTTCCTCCAAACACCACACTGTAGTTGCGTACCGTACTAATTTCGCCTAAATGACTTAAGCAGTGAATCTAGAAATGAAAGGCAGAAAAGAAAGATGAGAAGAAATAGTGTTAAAAGAATATAAGAGATCTATTGAAATGCATTGATGGAAATGCAGTTTTAAGAGACTGGAAGAATCATTTCATGGACTATCTATACCCAAAATTTAAGAGGAAAATTCTGTTCAAACTTCAATCATATGTAATGGTGCAGTGGTCTACTAACGGTACATATATAGCATCAAGTAGATAAATGCCATTATATAAGCCATTCCAGTACATGAAGAATCAATGTACTGAAAATATAGTGCTAACGAAATCAAGAGTAAGAGTCTCCAAGTTATCTGATGTTAGAAGTCTCTGTCGATTTGTTCGAGATCCGGTGCGAGATCCGGTCAAAGTATGATATGAGCATGTTTTGTCCGAGATTGTTCTGAAAACAACGAAAGAAAATCCGGAAAATTATTATGTTCCGCATGACAGTGAGCGTGACAAAAACACAGGGTACTCATAAGCGTTTTATGTAGTTTTCTTATTATATATTCTCATAACATTTTACTTTCTCTTTCTAAGAGTTGCTAAAGAGCAGCAGTTTATTAATATCTAATCAATTAACTTTTAATTTTAGGGAAAAGTTTTGATGCTTGTGGTTTGATGCGAAAAGGACGTATAACACCAGTTGCTTTCTTCACAAATACATTTAAATAGGAAGCTATGTACAATGTTAAAAACGTATACTATCTTCATTAACATGTTATTTACCAATAACGGAAATAAAATGCTGAATATTATGTTGTTTCATATACGAAAAACACTACTTAAATTTTCAACATCGTTTTTCTCAAAATGCATATTTCGGGCTTACGCCCTTATTGCATTGAAGTCCTCAATTGTGAGCATTTTGGTGCCAATTAACGTTTCATGAGGCTACGTCAATATATCAAACTTCGGGTTGTGCACAAGCGTGCATTAATGATGCAATAATGATTGAGACCAATTTGAACCAATTTGGCGGCGGTAAGGGGATGAAGTTTAGACAGCTTCTCAAATTAATTTTCGAATAAATAAAATTGATTTGTGCACCAACGCCAGTTTTCCATCCAGAAACTCTTTCGATGAAATTTTAAAGAAGTGAGCGAGGAGGTTGTTTAAACATCAAAGTTTGGACAATTTGAACCTGCTTCCTCTCCGCTTGCAATTAGATTTTGAAACGTTCACTGTTTATATACTGCCTTTCTTTACTTACTCCATGGAGTCACAGAGAATGTTCAATAGTGGAGCGTAACATAATAAATACTCATTCGTAACATAATTCGTACTCGTCTCATTCTAACATAATGAATACTTGAAAAAGTTGTATTTCCATAGTTTTGCCTGGTATATCTCCAATCAAAGGGACATTATATGAATATAGTAGAATATATTGAAACACTTTTATTGCTTAATGCTATAGTAGTAGAATAGTTTCTTAAAATTTATGAAATACCGATACATTACTTCTCAGAGGTAAGCATATTTCCCTGATATTTTATCTAGTCATATATGTATCACGGTATTAACATAAAACAGCTGTATTTTTGGACTTCCTACTAGAATGTTTTCTGCATGAAATACTGTACTTATTACATTAATTTGTTTACATTGCAATTAGTTGATATTGAAACATATTTAAAGATGCTTAAAGTAACTTGTTTTTCCCTTACTAAGTGAGAGGTGAAGTCGAAAAACTTCATAATCTTCTTTGCAAATTTGTATACAATTGATCCACGTTTCTCGAATTAATTTAATCATCGTAGTGATTACTAACAGTTGAAACAGAGAACGTTATTTATTAAATATTAACTCAAAAAGTAAATTTTATAATGTTATGGGACGAATTTTGATGTCCTGTGCCTTCAGTGTACGACCCTGTCCATAATTACTGTATAAACAAGGATTGAACATTTAGATCCTGAATGAGTAAAGTTAGAAGAACATGAACGAGAAACAATAACATTTATATACACGAAAATCGTGGATGAGTTATAACACAGGAAGTTGCAACCAGATTACAAATTCACTTATGCAAACTTCAAATGATGGCTTTCAAATAAAAGAAAATTAATAATAATATATTTTTTTAAAAAATGAGGTAATAACAGGTAAAGAATCGCTCACTCAAGACAATATCGGAGTGAGACAACGATAAAAAACAGCATTTTTCTACTGTACTGGAATAAAAATCAAAAGTGCTCGGGCTTGACCCTCGGTCGAGTTCCGTGCCCTGTAGAAAGAGCTATGAAAGAGGATAGTAGATTGCTAATGTAGGACCTAGCTTGGGTGTATTTCGTTGGCTGAACGCAGAAGTAACCCTGACCTAGTGATGGGATTTTTACCGGTAAATATTTTTTGGGTATTTACCTTGGGTAAATACCCAGGTATTTACCCAAATTGGGTAAATATAAGGGTTTTTTCCTTTTCAATGATATATGTGATACAAATCTTCTTGAGCAATACATAAAAATAATGAAAAGATAACATTAGATCCAGTAGAAGCTAGAACAATTGTCAAAAGGCATTATTTATTATTTTCATTAATATAAATGAGTTATGTGGCCATTCCTGTTTTGATATTTCTCCAGAGAGCACAGTTTTAAGAACTGATCACTCTGATAAAGACTACATTTATTTTTTTATAAATAAAGAAACTAAGCAAGTACATGGAACTGTGATAAATGCTTTTCTTTTAATTTACATTCTGTAAGTGACTATGGGCGACAAGCAATTACAACTGACATGACTTGAAATATATTTCTTGTTATATCATACATGCTTTAATAACTACAAATTGAACACAGCATGAGTAGGAGTATATACGAAGACTTTCACACTTCACTACACTTGCTCGCTAGGCATCACAATATAATAAAAAATGAGCTGCCTGAAGCCTGAATGAAGTAACTGCATTTTCATGTTTTGCGGGAAACTAGCATTCTTGGGAACAAAATAGATAAAATGCCATTGGTTAATGGGCTTCACATGTCGATTACCTCAGTTTCTTTAATTAGTTTATGATTGGGTGGCATGAGATTCATACGCGTAACTAAATGATTCCATGCTTTAATTTAGAATTGGGCAAAATTCAGTTAGTTTTCTCTGGTTTCAAGCACCTCAATTGGCAGTATCAAGCTAATAAAAGTCCTGAATTACAGAACATTCAGGACTTAGTAACGTTCTCGAAATATTCTATACACATAAGGACAAAATATTATCTCGTTATGAGATGGCATTTCTACCAAGATTACTCATCATATTCATCGGATACATGAATATATGGAATCATCGCTGGTAATGTCTCCATTTATCTCACACATCTAAGAAGTGTCACTTTCACTGTCTTCTTCATGGGTTTTCCTTTTTCTTGGTGCCATGGTGCATTCCAAGTGTGATGAACTTGTATCTTCCGATAACTTATTTTTTAAGTCTTCCTGCTGCTCTGACTCAACAGTCTTCTCAGTCTCTTTACGCTGTGTTGATACTTTTGGCTTCTGTTTCCGGTGATGCAACTTCCAGTTATAAGCTATATACGTAATTTTTCGGCTCTGGAAGCAGTCAGTCTATTTCTTCACTTAGTGTGAATTTTTGAGAAAGTACTGAAGGATCTTTTTGTGGCGGCTGATAATACCGATGCTATTAATATCCGCTGTGCGACTTCAGATAATGGGTACTCCCACACAAACCTTGCCACCAAATTACTGGGTTCATTTCACCAGAACTTGTCCAAATGAACTTCTTGGCCCAAAAACTTTTCTTTGTCTTGTAATGTGCGAAAACCTTCATAACATTTACAAGATCTACTTTCATGTTCTCTGCAACCTTGTATATGAACTCCAATCCATCGAGATGTTATTCCGGAGTCAATTCAAACCGCTGTGATGATGGATGGCTCTGGTGTAGTTGTAACGTGCCCGTTACAAGTCACGAAAAAAAAGAAATTATAAAAAAATAAAAATGTAAATCTTCGATAAGGAAAATGGTAAAATTACTTTTAATGTATTTAATATTATATGTTACAGAAGGAGACATAAGCTTATATAAAAGAAATATCTTCGATTTTTTTTAAATTAAGAGAGAAAGAATTGAATGTGAAAAAAATAACGCTTGTGAGAAGATTTCCTTTGCCTTTCGTAACCGAGAAATATCAAGGTCTTGGCTTATACGCTGGTCGTCGACTGCGCATGGTCACAGCTTTGCGGCCGCAAGCAGCTGGCCTCGGCTAGCGGACTTGGGCTGTGTTTCAAATTTGTAAGGCCCCCATCCGTAGCCTAGCGGACAAGGAGGGAAAAACCAATCCAGCCTGGCCTCAGAAGGGGCTTTACACGAGCAAGCATCCGGATAGCTCAGGCTGTTATTTGAATTCGGAAATCCAGAGGAGTAATAGTTCATAAATTAACAGTAAATATATATATAACAAATAACAACACAACCAATTCAGGAATAAATGTTTATTACAAATAAATTACAATAATTAATTTGTCTTCTCGCTGCCAAGTCAAAATCTGGATTCAACAATAATTTTTTATTTCTCAGTTTGAGAAAAGAGAAAAAATTAATATAATTCAAAAGAATCGTCCGCTGAAAGAAGCTTAAACCTCCATCCACACAAATGTCTGTTAAATAATTATGTATTTTACCAACCACAAATGAAGCGACGGTATTATCCAATTCACTAGGAATTGTGTTAACTGAAGCATTAGATGCTTTAAATTGATCAGACTGTTCATTCGGAATCTTGTTTTTTCCATGAACCTGAGGTTCTACTTTCAAATGATTCTATAAAGTCTAAATATAAAGACGTGATATCAGATAGAGTAGGGTGTATAAAAAATTTTATTGGCAGATTATATCTTAAGGACAATAAACCATTTAAGGACACACCATTTCCTATTCCAAAAAATAAAGAAAAGATTTTTTATGATCAAATTCGAGAGTTATTGGATCAAGGTATTCTAGAGGAAGTTGATCACTCTAATTTTGCCAGTAGCTGTTTTCTAGTTCGGAATAAAAATAACACTCATCGTATTGTTGGGAATTACATTAAGGCTAATTCACTTATTGTGAACGACGTATATCCGTCTCCTAATTTAGAGGAATGCCTTACAGGTTTAGCTGATAAGCGCGTGTACACGAAAATAGATTTACGCCGTGCGTACTTCCAAATCCAGCTAGATAAAGGTTCTCGAGACATAACAACTATTGTAACTCCAAAAGAGTGCTATCAGTATACTCGTCTTCCAGTAGGAATTAAGACGGGAAGTAATATTTTGTCTCGAGCCATGGAAAAGGTATTAGGAGATATGAGAGACGAGGGTGTTAAATTATTTTTCGATGATGTCCTGATAGCTTCCAATTCCATCGAAGAACATATGAAAACTGTTGAAAGGGTATTCGAACGATTTAAAGATTATGGTATTACTGTATCCCCAGACAAATGTATGTTAATTTATAGACGTATTAACTATTTAGGATATGTGATAGAAGGGGATCAAATGGAAATCGATCCTAGTAGGGTGTCAGCCATTAAAAATATTCCTCCTCCTAGAAATAGACGTGGCCTTATGAAAATATTAGGTTTATTTAATTACTACTCCAAATTTGCTTCTGAATTTCAAGAACTAATGGGACCGCTGAGTGCCTTAAAGTCTCCGAAGGTGAAATTTGAATGGACGAAGGAGCACCAAATGTTGCTAGATAGATTAAAGAACATTTTAATTGAAAATGTCGTTTTAAAAACGCCGGATTTGAACAAGAGGTTCATTGTCAACGTGGACGGCTCTGGGAAGATTCTGGCTGGGTGCGTCTCTCAGGAGAATGAAAACGGCAATCTTCAACCTGTTGCCTACTTTAGTAAACGGCTTTCGGAGGCTGATAAGCACCGAAGCATATATGAAATAGAGTTTATCAGCCTGGTTAAAACTATTTCACGTTATAAACATTATCTGGTAAATGAATTTGACGTACTCATCGACAACAAAGCGTTAACTTGGATTTTGAATAATAGCAAGAGACTCCTGAAATATGGTCCATTGGTAGAAATACTTTGTCAGTTTAATTTTAAGATAAAACATGTCAGGTCAGCAGACAATACCGTTGCGGACTTTCTGACCAGGATGTACGATCCTTTTGAGTTCGACATTATGGAAGGACCTGTAGGACTAGCTGCTTTCAAGAACATGGAAATAGCCAATAAGTGGAAACTTCCTTTAGTAGAAGATTCGATTGATAAATTACAGCGAGAAGACATCGAGCTGAAGGAAATAATAGAGAAGTTAGAGCGTGGGGAAAGTATTTCAGGATTCCTACTTAATAATAAAATACTTATGAAGAAGACTAAATCTGTCATGAATCCATATAAGGTGGTAATTCCTAAAAAACTACGAAAGGTTATGATAGAATATCATCATGACGACAGGATAGTCGGAGGACATTCTGGTACTTATAAAACATTAAAAAAGCTGATGCGGAAATTTACTTAGGATAAAATGAAAGAGGATGTTAGAGACTATGTCTCTACATGTGATATTTGTCAGAAATCCCAAGAGGTTAATCAAAAGAAGATGGGTCATTTGGCTTCCGAATTCAGTAAAAGAATAAATGCTCATTTAATGTTTGACATATTAGGTGTTCTCCCTAATTCTCAGGGATATAAGTTTATTTTGATTGGAGTTGATAACGCCAGTCGCTTCGTTGTGTTGGAAAAATTGAGGACCATAAATTCAACAGTGGTGGCAAATAAAATGATGGAGATTTTCAGTAGAATTGGTTTTCCGGAGGCCATATCGACTGACAATGCTTCCATCTTTGTGTCTGAGAAATTTAGAACCTTCTTGTTTGGACTAGGGATTCGTCATATCCGACTCAGTCCCTATCACCCGGGAGGAAACGCAGCGGAGAGATTTATAAAAACCTTAAAGGCGGCGTTACGTGCCTATATATCAAAAAGGCAACATCTATGGAGCAGTCTGATTCCGCAATTGCAGTTTACACTGAATATCAGCGAGCATGACGGACTGAAGATGTGTCCTATCGAATTATTCTACGGACGTCCATATTCTACACCATTAGAGAATCGATGGCACATCGTCAGTTCAGACTATAGTGGGAAGTCAACGGCTGAATTGTGGAATAACGCTATTGAAAACATGGAAAAGAGCTGGAGTAAACGGCGGAAGCTGATGATGAGAAGAAGAAACCCTGTAAATTTCAGTATTGGTGATAAGGTTTTATTAAAAACTCACGTTAAATCTTCGTTGAAGGATAAAATAGCTAAGTCCTTAGCAGATAAGTGGTATGGTCCGTTTGTAGTGAGGAGTTTCTTAACTCCAAATACGATACTTGTTTCTGACGAAAATGATACTCCAAATTCTTATCGCCGATCCCATGTTTCAGAAGTAAAGATATATAGAGATAGAAGAAACCTGGATAGAGTGGGGGACGAAAATTAAAATTTCCTTGAAAGACCTTGCTTTAACCTTAAAAGTTTGAGTCTAGTTATGGTTTAATGAAATTGCAATTGCATTTTGTTAGTATATTTAAAAATTTATAAATATTATTGCTATTTTTCTTAAAATTGTTAATAATTATTTATTACTTGTAAATATAGATTTTACTATGGCCATAGTGAAAAAAATGTAAATATAGTAATTAATTTATATATATAAGTAAAATTTTTGAACCATAGTGAAACAAAAAAAAATTGTAAATATAATAATTAATTTATATATATATATATATATATATATATATATATATATTTAAGTCAAAATTTTTGAACCATAGTAAAAAATTGTAAATACAGTAATTAATTTTTATATATATAATTAAGTAAAATTTTGTATTTGTAAATTATAGTAAAATAACTTTATATATATATTAAAGTAAAAGTTTTTTTGAAAAATTTAAATATAGTCTAGAATATTTAACGTTGTTTGTTATATATTTATATAATATTGTTAGGCAGTTGATTGTTGTTTATATATGTTTGTTTTAAAAATTTGTGTCTCATAATCTTTTTGTATTCCGTAGCTTGCCAAGAAGATGATGTCGAAAAATTCTTGGTTTGAGAAGTTTTTTCTAGGGCGGCGAGTTTGTAACGTGCCCGTTACAAGTCACGAAAAAAAAGAAATTATAAAAAAATAAAAATGTAAATCTTCGATAAGGAAAATACTCTCGGCTAGCTGACTTGGGCTGTGTTTGGCGAACGGGAAACATCTGGATGGTTTTGGTTGTTCGAGTGTTTTGCGAACGGGTAACATCTGGAGGATTCAGTTGTTCGAATGGATTACGAATCTAAATGGACGTTTCGTGTTGGTGCACGTTTCTTGTATTGAAGTCTTCGTTTGTAGAAGAGTGTGTTATTGAAAGAAATAAGAATATCCATTACAAGTGAGGATTATGATTATAGTGATATTTCATTTACTGCAATATTTCGTGTGTTTGCGTTTTTTGGCAAAATTAGTGAAATTAGTGTTGCTTAAAAACGGTAAAAGAGTCGGAAGGGAGGCTTGGTGTAGTTCTCTCTGCTTCTATTAGCAAGCAAATTACAGAAAGGTGCATGCGTAATACTCTGAATTACGTAATTATAATTGTTTCTGCATTTTCTCTCGATTTCGTAAATGTGGGAAATTGTGGATCTACGTCCCATTTTTCTCATTTGAGTTTCTGATTGAATTGAGATCATTTAAATTGAATCCTTAGCATAACCTCACGTTATAAGTGGAATATTCTTGTTTTGATAAGAGTCCGAGACGATTGAGGGCAGAGAAACTACAGAAAGTTGAGGTAAAGACGTGGATTTTCAGAGGTGAGTTAATTTTCAATTTTTCTATTAGATTGTCTGTCTACATCTATTCTGTGTTTTTTGTGGGTTGTCTTGTTGGCTCCATTTGGCTAGATTTCAGCGGAATATATGTATATTTGTCGCGAATAAGCTCGGCAAATCCAGGGGAACAAAGGTTGAGGGATTGTTCCCGAAACCTTTGAAATGTGCTATTTACCCTATGTTCGTCACAGGTCTGAATTTCATGTTTTTGATTCAAAGAGTAAAATCCGAAAGTCTTATTAATGCTGTTTTTGAATGCTGAAGAATTGATAGTAAAATTTAATTCTCTTTTTCTAGAAAGTAAAACTTCGTTTGACTTGTTCGTGCTGTTTGAAGAATGTTTGACCGGTTTATGTTTGAAATGTTTCGATGTTGCAACGCATTCAATTGGATATAGTAAAGTTCTTTGCGGTTGTTTTTCGTCGGGAAGTTTCCATTTGCAAACAAAATTGCGACAAATTAATAAAAATAATTTCTTCTTATGATACGTATTTATGGAATTTGTTCTTCGGTTTGAAAGAAAGGGAAATCTTCACTCGATTAAAGGTACGAATTTATTTCTTATTTTTAAAGAAAGGAATATATTAGTACTAGACAAGAGAGGTCCTGGACTGGCCTTGAGTATTCATATTAGAGTTAAGAGTGAGAGGTCCTTGACTGGCCTCGAATATTTGCGTCAAACTTTAGAGGTTACTGACTTGACTGGAGAATTTGCTTTATTATTCAATTTTGAAAGATTTACGATTCAGCGGACGATTCTTTTGAATTATATTAATTTTTTTCTCTTTTCTCAAACTGAGAAATAAAAAATTATTGTTGAATCCAGATTTTGACTTGGCAGCGAGAAGACAAATTAATTATTGTAATTTATTTGTAATAAACATTTATTCCTGAATTGGTTGTGTTGTTATTTGTTATATATATATTTACTGTTAATTTATGAACTATTACTCCTCTGGATTTCCGAATTCAAATAACAGCCTGAGCTATCCGGATGCTTGCTCGTGTAAAGCCCCTTCTGAGGCCAGGCTGGATTGGTTTTTCCCTCCTTGTCCGCTACGCTACGGATGGGGGCGTTACATAGTGAATCAGCTGAAGTGCTGTAACTTTTCTGCTTTCGAAATTATTAAGAATATTTGTTTCTTCTGCTTTGAACAATGGGAATTCGGGTACAGCCTTTCTTAGTTGTTCTTCGATTTCTTTGACAGCAGGAAAAACTCGGTGTATGTTACATTCATCAGATTCTAATATATTCATTCAGGACACTACTGACTTAAGAACATATATTAGCTTTTCAACTGTCACCCAGAAAACCTCATCTTCAAGCAACCTTGCTTTGTGTTCTTTGATAAATGCTATATATTTTGCAGTGGTTTCATGAACAGCTAGATTATGTGAAGTGATTTTGTAGCTTTCAGACTTTCAAGAGATTGTAAATAGCTTCCTCAGCGGGTTTTACATGGAAGAGTAAGAGAAGTGTGAATGTTTTTCTCATTGTTAACTGCATGAAAAGCCATTCAATACCTGAGTATTTTTAACCATTTTAATATCGTCTACAACATTTGCCATAAGTGAGGAAATTGGAGAAAACTTCAAAATATCACTGCAGACAAGGTTCAACGTGTATGTTTTACGTGACAATGGTTGCAAATGGATATACTTTTCTTGGGCAAGAGAAAAACCCTTCTGCATATTTGCTGCACCATCACAAAAAAATTAACAAAGAACTTGCTGGGGTCGCATTTTTCAATGACATCAATACTTATCTCTAATGCACTCAGCATTGTGACGGTTACCTTCCGTGTTGATAAAATGAACAAATATTGGATGGGAGTTTGTAATATTAAAGTTGATTATTCTCTCATTAGGAACATTACTCCAACCGTCACATTGAAGATTTAGATACTCCCAATCTTGTTGTGTTTGCATTTCATTAAACTTAGCATCAAGTTGTCCCTAAAATTTTTAACTTATTTGACCATGTGGCCATTATTTTGCAAACTATAAGCTATTTGAAAATACTTGTAAATTGTTTTACCAACCCCTTTTCAGCCATCGTTTTTTGACTCTTTTACAAGGTCATATGACAAGTCCTTGAATTATATGAAATAAAATTACTTGCACATTAATAGAAAACACTTGCGCTGGGCTAGGGTAAATGCAATGTTATATATAAGAAATTAATTGTTGAATTTATTACATAAGTAGTTAACATCCTTTGCCATTTGCAATTTTTATCTGAACTTTGACACAACTTAGAGACACTGCAAGCCAGCAAACTAACCCAAAACGTAACTTGATATGTGATGTGTGTGTGAGCTCATTAACTGATTAACTTACGTGTGCTACGGTATGCATATATAGGCTACTTACGTTTTCATCAACTGCCATTGCATCCATAAAAGTGATAATGCTACTAGATGAACTTTTTACATTGATGGAGGAATCTTCATATATGAAACTGCATCAAAGTTTTATAAGTCACCCTCGTGACTAAAGAGTCATAAATGCTTTTATTGTTACAACTTGACGTAGGTTATACACTTTCATTCTTTTGTTCTGTCCCAGTATTTTCCCAACAATCAAACTTCTCCCTTGTTTTCTTTAGACTTTTAGGATACTTAAAATATGTATACACATGATCTGACATTTCATTTACATATGCGTGCTTATACTTTCTATCACATTACTTGCAGTTTACTGATTTATCACTTCGTACATTATATGCAATCCAAACAGTGGCGGCGATTGGACGTTAAAAGTGGGGGGGCAAGGCATGATCTGAATATTTGTATATCAATGTTAATATACGAATTTCCCCTGGTTGAAACTATATACATTAATAGGCCATTTCAGAAAAGTGGGGGGCAACTGCCCCCCTTTGCCCCCCTAATCGCCGCCCTTGGCTCCAAACATTACATTTCTTTCTAACCATTTTCAGTTTTTCTCTCTCCCTGAATAAAAGAAAACTTAGGAATTCAACTAAGATAAGAGGCACGTCTACTTTTAAGTCTCAAATCAGTACCAGTACTGAACTTAATTAGGAAAGGAATGGTTCGAAGCATTTTTACCAGATATATATTATGAGTTTCCAGTGTTGCAGGTTTTCATCTTTCTTTAACCACATTTCTATCTGGAAGATTTTATTCTGCTATTTTAGAGCCCACTATGTCTTCTTATTATGTAATCTTGAAGTTTGTAATAAATACCCATTTTTTGGGTAGGTAAATAAAATTTCGGTATTTACCGGGTATTTACCCAATTTTTATTTACCTATCCAGTGGGTAAATACCCAAGTTCCATCCCTACCCTGACCAAATGTATACATGACTTGTAACTAATGTGTAATTATTGGCGGGTCGCTGAAAACCCGTGTCTGTAATAACCAGAGGTCCTGGGTTGAGTCACTGGCGGGGCATAAATAACCCTAAAATGAGTCAGGACCGATGAGCTGAGATTCATAGATTTTACGTCGGATGTGTAATGAAAGGCACAAAGCAAGAAATGTGTTGGACAAATAGATATGGATATTTAAGTGTTGGTCATAAGAATTAATGACTATCTCTAATGTTTTGTGGAGATAGCAAAAAACATGCTGTAATAAACGCTAATTACAGAACATGGATAAGATGGATTTACTTTGAATTCGCTTAGCTGTAAATTGTTACAAACGGTTTACTTTTTATTATTAATTCCTATAATACAATGCTGATACGAAATTGGAATACGGAAGTAGAATTTTCTGTATCCTTCGTTGTGTTCTTTACCTCTACGGAAAAATATTCAATGTCGAAACGAAGCCGTCTCCCTCCACAAGAGGAGAGCGAAAAAAAATACTTTGTTTCCTGAGTACATAAGTGTTGGTTTGCCGTCCGGCGCGAGTCGTGAAAGTAAGAAAGACTTCTATAACGTTACAGGGAGGAATTCGAAAGTGTATCTGCGTCAGTAGTCACGCAGGGAGTTGAATAATGTAAACTAACAGAAGTTCGCGGGCGATTACTGGAAAGACAATAAGTCAGGTAAAATATAACCGTATTTTACAGTTTAGAGACGACGAAATAGGTGCTAAAAACACATACCTTCCTCCACGCCTAGGAAGAAAATTCTTGGCTAATTACTGGCCAAGGTGTGGAGTTTTCAAATTTAAACGTTTCTGTGAAAAAACTTTGGGCGTCTGATGGTTGACTAGGAGAGCCTGCTGTTTTCCGATTCGGACTCCGACATTTTCCGATGATGTTATAATAAACGATATATTCACTCTGGCTGAAATCTAGCTAATCTGGGCGAAATGTAAAATTCTCTGTACACTCGAATATTGTGGTCTAGAATTAGTCTAACGTATTTCGTAAGTGTGAGGCCACGACCTGGAAAAAATAGAAAGCTAACTAAATTGCACTTTCCAACATCAATTAAGCATAACATATAGTTTTAGTTGAGTTTGTCGAAACCAGAAGTCAAACGATAATTTTACCATTTCTTTATACTTTTCATGTATTATAGGATGTAGTCTTGGAACGAGGTGAGACCTAAGTGATCTCTTTCGGAACTTTTAAATTATAGCTATTTGCATCTACCATATAATAATATGATTCAAGGAGTATTTAAATTTTCCAGTTTTTTCGGTCAATTTTGCGATTTATTTTAAATTTTTCCCTTACCTGGAACTTAGATTTTACACCAGCTCCCAATATCTTCCTATGGTAATTAACTTGAATTGTTATATGCGGAACACAATTCACAGTAATTATGAATGAAATTGGATTTTCATTGAAATCCCAAGTGGCTTACGACAATTCTGATTTTTTTAAATCTTGTTTTTTCCAAACCTTAACATTAGTCGTAAAGAAAGTCCTAGAACAGCTTGGGGTTCTGTAAACATATACCATTCTTCAAAGGAACTCATGATCAGAACGAAATTTATATGAGTCGTAAAAAATCGCTGGTGCTTAGATTAATTTGATTCAATGTAAAATTCTTATTTTTCGAGATTAGTAACCGAACTCTAAGTAAAAATTAGATTTTGGTCCCCTCTAGCAGACGATGATAGAATGATATCTAAAGGACTAAAAGTGCCTGATGGGAACGAATTTACTGTAATAAAATTATAAACTTAGAAATGAATTATTCTCGGCTGTAGTTGAGTGGTCTGTAGTTATTCTGTTTTACTAATAAATCGATCTAATCGTTGAGTTGAATTTAATTCCCAGAAAGATCTCTGGAAACTTCGTAAGAGGAGACAATTTTCTTTTCTAGGTTTTGTTACATCTGTATGAAGATAAAATAATTACATACCAGAGTAGCGATCGACCAATTCTTATGTCGCAAACTATAATTGTTCCACTACTTCTGGTTTCCGGACGGTGCATGATGGAAACCCGTTCTGTTAAATAATCCTATAAGCTTCGTGTTTCCTCGAAGTAAGATGCTATCGTTTACAATAGAACAATCTATCGACTAAAATCGAGATGTACCAGATCTTTCCTGATCCAAGAATCATTCAAGCTACGGCATGTGAATATTTTAATTCATGCTGTACGAAAATACAAAAACACGTAACAGTAATAGTTTCAAGATGCGATTTTGCATATTGATTTTTAACTTTAATCGCTTTTATACCAAACAGCAATTGAGTATTGAAGTTTTTCGGCCACATTTCTCAATTATTATAAAGAAAATTTCGAGAAAGCCTGATCGTTTTAGCAACTTTATTCCACTAGAATGAAGTACATAAGACTGTAGTAATTGTGACTGAAGAAAAGTGTCGGGTATTGAACATCATATAAATGTAGTCACTTAAGCAAATAACGGCATAAAACTTACAAGGCCCAACACTTTCTGTGGACAACTAAAAGTTACATTAATTTTAATTAAAATAGAAATTATCTAAAGATTACAGCTGTTGTAGCTATTTTCATGACATTTGGAAGTTATTGCCTCAAAATGAGTCGTAAATTCACCCCAATTCAAAATAACATTAGTTGCAAAGCAATATTTTCCCCCTGAAATTGCAAGATCTGAGTTGGTTACCATAACAATATATGTTATATAACGTTGCCACCGAAATTGGGTATGCACATTCATGTCCTTATTTAAGTACAAATAATGCTATCTCATTTTAGTATGAAGAACAAACAACAATTTATTGTTTATCTGAGCACAAGCAATATTTCATAAATATTGCGACGTTAGATGGAGAGCTCGAAACAGCAAGCAATATGGAATTTGTAATAAAAAGTCAAGTCTATCTCACCTAGGGAGGTTTTGCAGTTAGGAAAATCCTCCGATATGGGTTTGATACCTCTGTGCTAGAAGTCTGTTATAGCGATCTTTCTTCACTTACTCTTCCATTCCCTCTCAGCTGATGGGCTTGAATAAAACTCGTATCTAGCTTAATTCATGAATGCTATCATTAGATCCCTAAGTACTTAACTCGAATCGAAATAACTGGAACTTCATGTGAGGAAAGAATCTCAATTAGCTTTTTAGGGGCGGTTGGTGTCAGACGTGTGCCACACTTGGAATCATTACATGTATAGCACTTCAGTCTCAAACAATTTTGCCTTAGATCGCATAGGGTATGCATTGAAGGAAAGTGACGAGAAACCTTTAGTAACAAAGTGAGTTTATCATAATAACAAGAAAAGGAACCCGATAATAGAGAAAAAGGCTACAAAAGTTACAGAGAAATGTCTATAATACAAATTAGGCCACAAACTTCAGAATATAGGAGAAATTCATAATATGTGAAATGTGAAAACACTGAATTAACCGTGTTGTTTCACTAGCTGAAACGCAAGTTTGCAATTTCCAATACCTAAATAGTAGGAATCAATTTCGTCAATACCAAGGGTAATAAGGAAATTTGGAAGGAAAGAATACAGAAGTAATAAGATGGAGCGGGTCCTAATCTCAAGACCGGTACGGTAGAATGGCTAAGTTCAAGGTCTTTAAATGATGTTAAAAAGTCCTATGCTAGATCACTAACCTCCTACATATTCTAATTCTCATGCTGCCACAGAGTTTAATTTAGAAAATTACCATCTCTGGATCTTTGATGCTGCAAAGAGTACAATTGACTGGTAAACTTAGAAAATTACCCTCAATGGATCTTTGTTGCTGCACATGGTGCAATTGGTAAAATTGTGAGGGTCTATTGGAACAATTTTAAGCAAACCAGACCTGCATCAGAACCTGCTGATTCCTCATACATGCATATTTCTCTTAAAGGTTAAGCAACACATTTTATAGACACTGGGTTCCTCTTTACTGTGGCGGACAGAAGGGAGTGGGAGAGAGCATTCATTCTCTGTTTTTTTTCTTCTTTTTATCTTTCCACTTCTCTCATATTGCTACCACATCACCCGGATGACATTCGCTGACTTCCGCCGAGATATATCTCCGGCTGGTACGGAGCTTGTTCCCGCAACCATGTGATGAAAGCTACTTTAGTTGTAGTTAGAGTAGTATCTTCTATATTATTCTTACAACTATGGTTTTCTTTAAGTTTCCGTTGCTTCGTAGCACATAATAGAACTGCCAACGGCCCGAGACACAACTTGGCCGATATAAAATGCATTAATAAAATCAATCCGCTAGCACTATATGATGTCTTTTCCAATCTTTTGTTTCCTCATTTTAAGAAGATCTTCATTTTAAAAAGAAGAACAACGTACGTAAGAATGTAATTATTAAACAATATTTTACTTTCTTCATTCCGTTGTACAAGCAACGATCGGAAAAATTTCAAACTGCAACACTTTACAAACATAACACAAAAAGTTTTGTGTTATTCAATGTAACTTAATAAAACATTATATGTAGATTAATAGCGTATTGGTCTTCTTGCAAGTTTTAGAACAACGAATTCTGACCATGCATATGTACGAAGCGGATATTTATAATGACTCATCTGGTAGATTGATCAAGAAAGAAAAAGTAAGTTTAGAGATATCTGAGGTCAAAAGCACCTGCTGACATTCATAGTCAGATCGTAGAATGTATGTGGAAGGTTTAGCTTCAAGGTAGCACGTGGTGACTTCACGTCTTCCTATAAAGAAGGACAGACCAGTATTGTTAAAGAAAACCGTATGAATGTGGTAGACCGAATACCATAACTATTCACGTAAACTTCGTTCGTTTGAGTGAGCATATTCGTGTGGACAGACAAAGAACATTATGGTAAATATCAGCTGTGCTGAGATTACAATAGAGTATAGTACATAAAATTGTAGTTAATAACCTCAAGTATAGGAAAATATGCGCGAAATGAGTAGCATAACACTATCCGACGACCATAATGGCAGTATTGTTGAATATCGTGCAACGTTAGTCAGTGAAAGAAAGTATTTTGTTCACCTGATATTAACTCGTGATGAGATAATATTGCATATTGTCATTCTATCAAGGAAGCATAAATCCATCGAATGGAATCATGTATTTTCTCAACGGGAGAAGAAATGCTAAATGCTTGTTTTGTCCAGGAAAAATTGTACACTACATTCTGAGACGAATCACGTGTCCTACTGAACGATTATTTGGAGCAAGGGGAAACCACGAATGCTGAAAGCAACTGCAGAAGACTTCTAAATCTAGGGGATAAAATCAAATAAAGATGTACTGATCTCCTCCGCAGTGCTGTGTTTCTTCTGCATGATAATGAAAGTCTCACAATAAAGTATTAAATTTATTCAGCATTTACACTGCTGATCACATTGGAAGAGTCTGTATTGCCTAACAAAAGTGTCACTTGATATAGATTTTTAGCCATACGCTTTCATCAGTTCAGCGTGGATTGTTGCAGTGTTCCGCTCAAACGCAGTAAACGAATTACCTGCCATCAAGATCTCCACCCATGGCCGGTACTTTAAACAAAGTGGATACACTTCCAAACGTTCATTCGGTTACCAGTTTTCCCGCTATATGTGAGAAACGTCCTCGAACTTTACAGGAGAACCTTGCGTCTCCAGCTGTTATTTCTGATACTACTTTCCCCAATTTACCCAATGTAAATGAACCTAAATGACAGATCGATATTCCCACTAGTTCTTCAGGTGCATCTATGACCAGTTATCCCGCTAGTCTCCCAGACGACTATTGCTTTCACTACATTGCAGAGTGACTGATCATGTTCTACTCCCATAGCGGCAATTCCTTCGGATTTTCCACAACAGAATCTTACTGCTCCAGCATCTTCAGAATCGGAGATGGATACGTTACCTGTAACCGCAGTAAGTACTCCACCGTTACCAATTACTGATTACTCCTACAAGGAAGTGAGTGTTTCTTTCGATATGGATTTGATATGGGATATGAAACAGATCTCCATCACAGTGAAACAAGTGCTAAGGCAAATGATAGTGCTGCCTCCCAAACAAGTTATCGTATCATCCAATTTTAAATGGAAATATGTTCAAGTGTTCACACCCGTCTTTGTTCTTTCAAGTGCGGTGAGTCATTTTCTTGTGTAGTGTTTCTTTGGCGTCTTTTTATCTTTCTGTAACCATTAACTATGTTTGCAAAGCGTATAGCCACTTTTAATATCAATACTAAACGGTATTTCTAGTTTTAACAAGCAAAAGCACTAGCCGATTACATCAATGAATCACTCTGGATATAATTTTTCTTCAAGAATACAAGACGGACATTTCCTCCTTTCTCTCTAATCACTTGTCTGAAATCAATGCTTCCGAAACTGGTTCTGGAACAGCTACTTAATATCGCAAAGACATCTCACTAACCGACTTCTCAAAATTTATGTCAGGTTAAATTCTGAAACCCAATTCTGAACATATACAGTTTTGAAACATATTCGCCGTCCGGGAATAATAAACGTTCTGAGCACAACTCCTATCTCACCGACGTTAAAACTTAGTTACACTCTGGTGATAGAGATTTGATCTGTGTATGAGATTAGAATGCAGTGTTAGACTCAATACATACAAGTTTTGGTTACAACAATTCTCTAGTATCGCGCAAATTGGTTCAAGATTTTAATTTACTTGACGTTTGGCGTCATTATAAGGGTAATGCTCCAGGGCACACGCTCTTTAGGCCCGATGGATCCAGTCGCTTGGTCGAATCTATGTCAGTCCCATTTTAATAGATTATGTGAGTTCTATAGAAGTTCTCCATGTATGCATTTCTGACCACTGTGTTGTAGTTAGCACTTACTGATTTGCCCCTCCATAAGTATTTAAAATCTTTCTTTGTTTGGTCACTTAATAACAGCTTTTTATCTGACGAAGTTCTACAGTTATTCAGTACCATTAGATGGAACTATTTAATGCACTTTAAATTTCAAAAGAGAAGTTTATTTTCCTGGTGGTTATCTCACATTAAACTGTCTTTTCGGTCTATCTGTAAGCAGCACAGACAAGTTAAGTCCTCTCTTCCCAACGAACAATATAATTATTAGTCTAATTTATAGTGTGTATACTACAAAGAACTCGCGTAAGGAGCTGATGTACTACTTAATAGTAAGGAAATTAAAGCAGTTCTACTTACCTTGTATCGTAGAAAAAGTCACATTTCTTTTTACGAGAGGCATGACAACGATGCTTCAGCATAAAATTCCTTCTTTACATACTGTTATCCGTGAAAGACATAAAGGTAAACAACATTTTATTTCCAAGTTCATCTTTCCTAGCGGTGAGGTTCACGAGGATGATCCTGTCTTTAAGCTCTGTACGATGTATACTAGCACCTCTATTATTCAGATACACTCTACTCTTCTGTCTCTTACTTGGAACATGAGACTGTTCTTTCACACCGGAAGCCAGTAACATCTTCAATACCCCCTTTACAGAATGAGAAGTAAACCAAGTTAATTTAGCCGGAAAGTTAAATAAATCTCCGGGACCCGATGGTCTTACGCTCGAATTTTACTGCCAATTTGCCAACATTCTTACGCCTCTCCTTACAGAAAAGTATAAAGAACTCTTACTTCCCCCCACGTGGAACTCTATATTTACTGCTGTTATTATGGTACTTGTACCTAACATGCAGGCGCGCATGATTTTGATAATTTTGAACCAACTACCCTCCTTAATTTTGACCAGAAAATTTTGTCCAGTTGCCTTGCATCTCTTTTAGAACCATTTTTAAACCAGATCTTATACAATAATCAGTACTGATTAAAACATATCATACCTACGTTTTCAACATTAAGTAATATACAAGAAGGTATAAAATGGTATCCGAAAAGTAGTTCTCCGCATGTCACTCTACTAGCTCCTGATTTCTATAAAGCATTTGACAGGTTGTCACATCATTATATGTTTAAGGTACTTGAAAAGCATGGTTTCTGAGGCAGTTTTCTGAATTTGATTAAATTTTTGTAATTCAACGATATGCAAAATTAAAATTTAATGGAGCACTAATAAATCCTATCAATGTACGTCGAGGTATTCCACAAGATTGCCCCTGTTTTCCATTATGTACAGCCTGGTTCTCGTTATTTTTCTTTTCACATGGGAACAATACATTCAAGGTATCCAGATTGGTGCAACAACCTTAAAATTAGAAGCATTTATTGACGATATACATTGTTTTATTAACAGTCCACAAGAACTGTCACGTGTTGAAACTCTCATATCGAATTATGTGTCAATTTCGGGCGCTGTTCTAGACAAACAAAAGCCTGATGTGTATAAACGCATCTGACCAACACGTGCATTTGTCTGCAATTCATTTTCCTGAGCGCATCAACATCTTTGGCATCACTTGGTAATGTCGCATAGCAGACACTATAGACTACAACTTTTAGACCAAAACATGTACTTTTGCTGCCCTTATCATTAAAGTAAAGCACGGCATGTAAGTCTTACATCCGAGTTTACCTTTTAAATGTTTTTAAAGTTAGTGATTTTAAGTTTCTTATACAACTCTTTTATTTGCCAAAAGTATATCTCAGTATCATACGAAAACACAAAGGGCAACTGCTGTGGCATGGTCACTGCCTAAGGATGAATGACGTGACTGTGTGCTTATCAAAACGTGACGGTGGCCTTGGTCTTAAACAAAATGAACTTCAGAGTTACTGGCTGTTGTTACATCGTGTGTAACAGACACTCTGAATCCCTTCCCATCATGGCTTTGTATGTACCACTACGTTATATTGACTTGCAAACTCCCTTCATATACAACCTTGGAGTTTCATTGTGCCATAGCTCAAGGACGTATTTATCGATATTAGCTCAGGGGATGCATATAACCCTGAGCCCAGGGTTAGTAGTTCATTAGTAGTGCGGGTGAATTTTTAAACAGTAAAGATTATAAAAAAACATTGGGATATGGGATGTGAGCTAGTAGCTTTTTCCTTGGGCTAGTAACCTTTTGCTGCTTGTTTGCATCCCTGTATTAGCTACTCGCTTATTGCATGGTGTTATCTTGAAGATATTTCTGTAAAGCTATTATATAGTAGCTTCCACTCCACCAGAGCTTCGGTTCTGCGTGTTGTAGGACATTACCCAATGATAAACTGGAATAAAATCTGGGTGAACATTCATGCTCCGGTATTGTCCCCTGCTATGGTACAATGTTGTTCATAATATATATCCTACTAACAGGAGACTTTATGAATTGGGTATCAGTAATATTTCTTTGTGTGGTACTTGTTACGCTCTAGACACTCTCGAACACCAGCTCGAAAGTTGCTCAAAGAACATAGCGATATTGTTCCATTATGAAAAAACTATTGCTTGTATCTCCAGAACAACTCCTTCTAATATTAATTGTACGTCTCTCATGTTGCTTCCCAATTATCAATTTTAAATCTGTACTAAACATAATGCAATTCTGTGAATAACGTCCCAAACTATCTCTATTCTTTTACGTAATGATTTTAATGGTATTGTCATTTTGTACGTCAGCCAACTGTTGTTAAGCAAGCAAACTATACCACTTTCAAGCCGGAAACAAAAGTTTGCTAATTTTCTAGCAGCAATATACTAATGTGTCTATTGTAATTTTTGTTTCTTTGTTTATTCTTTCTAATGTAATTGGCTGCTGAGAGTACAAATTTTGTTTGTTTACTCTTTCTGATGTAATTGGCTGAGAAGAGTATCTAACAGAACCCGGTTTTATTGTTTAAACCTGTTTTTTTGGTTTAAACCAGTTTTTTGGGGGGGGGGGTTAAATAATTTGCTTTATGCATTTATATTACATATGAACAGAAATAAGTTTGTTTCGCCTTGTTGTTATTATGCAATGACAGGGTTATGCTGGAAGGGGTCTTATAAGCTTAAAGCGGGATCCAAAGAGCTTACATCCGAGAGAAATTGCCCTCCATTTGGACTCGAAACCGGGAGTAATTGGCCACAAATGAAATGAGTCTGCCGACTCACACACAAAGGACTCCTGATAAAAATACGTTGTACTGATCTCTACATACTTTTTAATATAATTGTCAAGAGTCATTTCAGGACAAACGGATAAATAGTTGCACAAGTGAAACCATTATACAGAATTACATATAAATCGGGAAACTCCCGCGTTAGTCATTGGGAAAATCCTGGTATTACTTTAAATGCAAAGCAAATCCTGTTATTGCTTTACATGTAGAATCTAAGGTCAACGTATCATAATCAGTACGCTAAAACTGAGGTATTAAATTCCAAATTTAGTATGTAGATATCATTCAATAAAATTAAAACGAAGTCCAAACCAAGTTAATGTTGGAAGCTACGTAGGCAGTCGATAAATTTTGCCAATATTTATCAATACATTGCCAATGTTTATAGTTCTTCATAAAGAACAAGTATTCAGGCAAGCAAAAACATACAATTTGGCTTCGTTTCGTATGTTTAAGCTTAACATCTTTATGTAATACCGAGGTTATAAAGAAGACTTTCGCTTTAAAGTGACATGCAAACCGCTACTTGGTTTGCACATGAAAGAATGGTTATGGTTCGACAGATCGAGAATTGAACATGGGACACCATGATTAAAAGGTGAAAAGGAGATAAAATTAATGTAGATGGTTTGATATGTGGAAACGTCACCATGACGTTCACACGACTTAAAGCAATTTTTCGTTTTTTCTTTTTGGTTTAAACCAGTTGGTTTTTTGAGAAAAACAGCTGGTTTAAACCAAGGTTTAAACCAGCCAACCCTGGTATTTAAAACCAAAAATGGATAAAGTCATCGTTTGATAGCTATAAGTTCGTGGTTCAAAGCCCGTCTCGAAAGCTGGAGATTCTTTAAATTCTTAATTCACCAGATCTTTCTCTCCGATCTCAATCATCTGAAGTTCTAAAAAGAAGTTCTTTATCGAAGAGTTCGAAACCTTTCCTTCATTTCACAAAGTCACAATTTTCGTCGTAATACGGAGGCTGTCCGATCATTTTTTCTTCAATTCTAAACTTGTATATGTAACTTATCCTTTTCTGTCTCCGTGTTTGAATGTCACTCTCTCTCTTAATGTTGTCCATGAATTCATATGGCCTGGGATAAAACTTTTGACTTTTGAATCAAATGCAAGCGGTCTAGCAATTGGCTATTTAATTATATAGGTTTGTTGTTAGCGCATTCCGGACGGGCCTTTTAATACCTGATTTTTCCTTGTAGACGACGGTTTTTTTTGGCATATTTTAAAAATTCGTAGAAAATACAGTTTTCCACACAATGTTACTTATTATACCATTTTATAAACTACAACACTTCCCCTTTGCACAGGTGTGTAACATTCAACACTTGGTATATATTTTCAAACTTTTTACTGCATATATACTTATATCAATTATGTAAAACGAGAAAAATTTTTACAATGTAACAAAAACTACAAAAATATCCTATACGCATGTAATATGTAAGCTATAGTTGGAAAAGAGACACAAAATTCACATTGTGAGAGTTTCAACAATGATACTTGTTATGTCCACATGGAAACTCGAAAATCATGTGTAATTAGTCTTTGTGTGAAAAATTCAACAACTTCTTCGCCATTTTCACAAGTAAAGGCAAAAAACCGCGTTTTCCTACAAAGTTTTAATTACAACTCAGTTGTGACAAAAACTGAACACACACGCCACCTAGCGCTTGGAATCAACCACGGACTCACGATTAACAAATACACGAAACGAGGTGCGAGCGTCGCCCATCGTTTCATTGCTACAAAAAAGAATAGTACAGTGCGAGCATAGCTCGCAGCCCATCTACAGGGACAAAACATTCACTGCAAGCTATGCTCGCAGTCCGTCCGGAATGTGTTAAATGCAGCATAATTTGAGATTTTGGTCCGGGGGCCGGAGGATTCAGATATTCACTTTTTCCATTAGTAAAAAGTGAAATGAAATCTTTAAGTTTTACGTAACACTATTATGGCAGGTAGACTAAAGAAGACGCTGATGATGATCAATGAAGGTAATGATGGAATGAAGAAAGTTGGAAGAAACTGCAGAACTCACATTTACTCTTCGTCCACCAAAAAAATTTGCTTGGCACGAACTGGGATCGAACTTTTTAGTACTACTTTGAGATTATGCACTCTTATATATATATTGTTTATTATCTTGTCTGCAGAATGTATGTAGTTGTTATATTCTGACGTAAATAAAAAAATATTCTTGTACTTAAATTTCTATAAAAAAATATTTTCTCTCTTAATTCAACTCGCTTTTTTTATACAAAATGAGCACTGTTAGACTTTTTATTTCAATTTGCGGGTTTAGAAGCTTAGATTTAGTTGAAATGACTTGCTTTTGTTCATATAGAAGATTACATGTTACATTTATGGAGTGATGTAATTCTATCAAGTAATATATTTTATTATTACTACTGTTTGTCATAATGCTCATATACGTATGTCATTTATGTACAAATAAATTTAATGCGCCAATATTTCTAATATCGGAAGTGTCAATATTATTAGATTTAAACAGGTTGTTCTAGCAAATTGAATATAAAATCAGATTTAACTAAATATTTTACTCTGTTGATTAAAATAATGATGATATACTTATTGATAGAACAGTACATAAGTTATTAGTATTGTTTAATGCTTCATTTCTACAGCAAAAAAAGTTCTGAAGTGAAAAAGAGAAAACATATACATACCTTCTCGTTCTATAACATACCATTTATCCATATATGTTGCCACTGAATAATTGAAATTCACGATAACCATACTATGCTCGTAAAATGGAATACCAAGGAACTAAACCAAATGCAAGTTAAACTTACTGGCGGAAGAAAAATTTTCTATGTGTATAAAATTGTAGTTAGCATTCTTTCTAATACTCGGTACCTGAAATGAAATAAGAATATATATGAGGGATGCAAAATGCAACAAAATTTTACTAGCCCCCCCAAAAAAGCTACTAGCCTACATCTGACATTACTTAACTTCGGTATTTTAATACTGAAATTAAAAACTCGCCTGCACCAATGAGCCACTCGCCCCTAGCGTGAGGTTATTTGCATCCCTAGGGTGGTCCATCGTGACAGGTTGAAAATTAATTTCAGATTATCTCTTCTCTCATCCCCCCGTTTTGTTCCATATACAGTAATTTCTCTAAGTAAGGAAAAAATTACATCAATTAAATAATATTTACTGGCGCCCCAAGCAATTCAAAGTTTGATCTATTTTGTTCATCAACTGATTAGGATATCATGATTCCAGAAGTTAGATAAAATAACGTTTTACCCGTCGAAATTCGAACTTTACTTTTCTCTGTACACATGGGAGGACAAGAAAATGTATTTGATTCATCGCACATGAGCAAAATTATGTATATTTTTAGATGCTGATGGTCAGTAGCACGGGACTGTCTAGTGACACGGCACTGCTCGGTGAGGTGTGTGTTATCGAGCCGATCGAATTGTTGTTTGTTCTCGTGTTTGTGCGTGGTGATGTAACTGAAATGGCGTCATCGTGTTGAAGTAGTTTCCAGCTCCGATCACAGAATAATATATACTTGGTTGGCAAATTATCAAACGAAATTCTTAGAAGCAAACTACCTTCAAACAGATAAGTTATCTCTGTGTTATTGTACAATCTACGAAATGTTAACCTGAAATTAAGTGAAAGTGCTAAGCTGGTTATTCAAAAAATACTGTTTTGGCGCAAAGCCCGTATTTTCATTCGTGATGAACAGCATTGCATTTCAAAATTAGAAAAGTTATACCAAGTATGGTCAAACAATCAAAACCACCAAAAACGTGAATCACAGACACAGCAAGACCATGTCACAAAATTTGTAGATACGCTTGACGATCTACTTCATATTACGTATGTGCAAGCGTTATCTTTGATTCCACTTGAAGAAGACGGATTATTTTTACAATTGCAAAAACAGAAAGGAAGAACTGGATGCATGATAGGAACGAATAGAAAAGTGGCGCAAAAGGAGAAAAGTGCAGCAGAGAGACTTCAGATGTTTGATGAATGCAGAACACCGGTTTGTACGGAATTGGAGCAAGATAATATATTCTTCATTCGTCTTGCTACATAAGCTACTTGCTATGATAAGCCGTTTGTATTTTATTCACTTAAACACAGATACCAAACATTCAACTCTGTGTTTACGTCATTAACAATTGGTTGGAGGATCAGAGCAAACAGTACTGGACCTACGGGGTCGCCCTACTGAATGCCTCGTTGAGAAAGGATGGTATTGTCTGCTACAGAAAGGTTGCTAGTTTCAGAATAGCACTGAAACACGTAAAGGTAGATTTTTTTTATAAAATGACTTTTTACTGCAACTAGCATGAAATGTCGATTGATTTCATTGAATGCCTTTCGGAAATCGATTTTCGAAAACGTCTCCACTTGTGAGGTTAGAAAGGAGTAAAACATTCTAGCAGCATGTACGGTAGCTTCAGCTCCAGAAGGTATACATACACCAACTTGATGTGGGGACAATATATCTATTAATGATTCACGCATTCGGAAAGGAATGATTTTAGCCGCCAAACGTCTCCAAACGTTTCCAACTGCTACTGGGCATATTCCTCCACTTTTCTTTCTGAGCGCTATCAATGATGCGCCGAAGTAAACAGGTCTTTAAAAGATTGGTACATTCCAGATATTATTATGTGTAATAAATCACAAATAGAATTAACTAGATAATCATTTGATTCACATTTCTGACCAAGAATAAGATTTTTCAATATTCCTACAGCTAATCCGGACGGGTATGATTTTAGTACCTTAATGCATTCACCAGCGGAGACTGTGGTTACTGGAGTACTGTATTTGTCTGGTGGCTCCGGTGTAGCTAATGAATATGAATGAGCAGGATGCTTCTCTCTGAGAGCTTCCAACACTGATGAATCTGGAATTGTCATGACGTCTTGCAAAGTTAACAGCCTCACTACCGCACGTATATCTCCATAGGATAATTTGGGTCAACACTCTTGAAGCTGAAAGATTTATTTTTCGGTAATTGGCGAGGTTTGTATGTTTTTTTTGTGAAGGTCTAATAGAGCTTCTTGGCGATATTCCGACCAATTTCTAACTCTTTGCTTAACCAATGTTGTAAAATTAGTAACGCTCTCGGAATATGAATGGACACACAGAACTCCGTAAGGAAAAAGCAAAAGGTCTATCCAGGAATTCAAGTCACTACTGACTTTTGACCCAGTTCATATAATGAATCTGCCACCGACAATCTTGCTCCTCTCGGAACTCGACGAAAGGTTGGAATTTTGGCGTTTAAATGTAGCAGTAGGGTACATATTTTAGTCTGACATTCCTTGGAATTGATGTCATTTAATTATGTGTTATTAAGTAATTAACACCATTGTGCTGCAATTTAACGGCCGATTGTTTCCTCTGGGATACTTCATGTTGACTTTTTGTACTATGAATGGCTAAACCTTTTTGGCTGAGGAAGTATTTTTTGCAGTGGAGGCATTGTATGTCCTTGTAATGATTGGCAACAGCAGATCTGTTATCTTGAGTTTTATTGCATTTTGAAACATCCGTCTTACTAGCAGCAACGTTACAGCCGTCATTCATATTTTTCTCAATCATATGAGGTGTGGCTTCAACTGGCAACAGTTCATTGGGCTTGTCTGTATACATATTCAATTTGTTTAATTATATTGCTTATTTTTAATCTTTTGAAATGGTTTAGGGGTTAATTCCTACATTACTTACTGGAAAGCATCGCAAGAAGAATTTCTAAACACTCCGCTGATTAAATATACATTTTATATTACTTATGTTACAGTAATATTTTTATATTTTTATTATATAAAATAGAGTCCTTTGCAATTTTTAAAATTCTTTAACTTATTGAAATAAAAATATTGTAACAGCACAAATTACATAAAAAAAATTCTATACTATGGTAAATGTAGTTCATAATATTTCATTACTTCTAAATTGTTTGCCAAACGTTCAAGAGAAATAAACAGTTACTTAGAAATTTTTAATTTCACGGCCCTAGAAGTGAACTTTATAAACTATTTATTATTATTATTAAGCTATTTATTATTATTAATCTATATAAATAAAATAGAGTTTGTGTCCGTATGTCTGTGTGTCGTCTGGGAGCAGGCGAATGGACCTACAGAGGTACCTCTGCACGACATTTTGGTCATAGGTACATTGGCTCAGACTCGAATGCAAGACGAAGCGTTTTATCTTTCAAATTTCTAATTAGGGGCGTCGCAAGGTGGTTCAGAGGCATACCTAAAAAGCCGAAAATGACGAACATTAGTATGTAATCTACGTATAGTTTTCGAGGCCACTGAAATGAATTGTGCAATTATCAATGGAGCGTACATCTAGGGACGTCACAGGTGGTTCACAGACATATGTAAAAATGTTCTCCACAAACCTTTTTTCTTTATTTTGCAGGTATGTCTTTGGTAGAGAAATTTATTATTATTCTTCTGTAGGTACATCTTCCACAGCTGCATGGACCTCTAACACAGATTAACCACTTGCCATATTAACCCGAGTATACTCGGAATCCTGTTATGTATATTACAAACCCGAGTTCACTCGAAGGATCTGTAACAAAAGTTTGCATTTTTCTGCGAACCCGAGTATACTTGCTACAGAGTTAACTCGGGATAATAATGTTAAGGG
Organism: Thermobia domestica; assembly: GCF_964235325.1. Classification (NCBI taxonomy): domain Eukaryota; kingdom Metazoa; phylum Arthropoda; class Insecta; order Zygentoma; family Lepismatidae; genus Thermobia; species Thermobia domestica. Next base: position 63,311,220 of record NC_137467.1, read on the forward strand.
TTTTGTTAAAGTATTTATGACGTCATATTACCGTCAATTATATATTTTGTTTCAACCGTTGTTAGTGGCATCAAGTGTACATTCCAAAAAGCAAATAAACAAATGTGTAAAATAGGTAAAATCTTTGTGCCTAAAATATGTAAGGCAAGTGGTTAAGATGGAGACACACTGGAGATAGCCTAAAATGATGCTGATTTTGTTGAATCATCACCTTCGAGAAGCAAAAGGGGAACAACACAATTTCATTACAGATAAGTTATTGGCAGCCCTCGATAAGTGCAGAATTAGTTATAGCGGTAATTTCCGAGTGATAACAGCATCTGTTGAGACACTGAACTACAATCCGCGAACACTGATTTTAAGTAGGTCATCCATAAGACGCTTAAATGAAAAAAATTAGGAAAAAAAGGCAAGGGCAATGAGGACCAAATTCATTTGGCAATATGACCTCTCTCATTGTGCACTAGGATTCTAAACTTTTTTCTGAAGCAAGTGCACACGTAAGTGTAGACAGATTACCAATCGCAATATCACTTGGTGGGGAGACACAACTGCTTGGTGTTCCGAAACTGGACAGCTGTACTGGTAAACATCAAGCGGAGGCATTGTTTGACATATTAAATGAATGCGGCGTCACAGACAAAGTGAAAGGGTTATGTTGCCTGACAACACCCTCCAACACAAGACGCGTTAAAGGCATCTGTGTTCGGCCGGAAAACTTATTCGACAAGAGATGCTTTACTTACCTTACGGAAGACAAGCATATTTACGAATTTGTATTACGAAGTTTCAATTGTCAACATCATGTCCAGACGAGCATTTATTCAAGAAATTCAATGAATAATGGGCAATTTTTGATTTGACAAAATATGAGCCTCGAGTGAAGGACAGTTTTGTGCAGTCGTATGTTCAGAGTATTATGACAAAATGCTTCACTTTACCGTCACTACTCTCAAACAGCAACAGTGTAGGGATAATTGTAAAGACTTCTTGGAGCTCATCATATTTCTAGGATATACATTACCGTACCAAAATAATTTCCACTATCCACGTGTCTTACATCATGAGAGATGGATGTCAAAAGCCATTTACTGTTTGAAGATATTTGTGTTCCGAAAGCAGTTCCTTCTTTCAACTGTTGAAGAGAAATTCGTAAAAGCCAATTGTGAATTTCTTGATAACCTGTACGTCGAAGCTTGATTCACTTGCATCAATTCTATTGCTCCATCACAAAATAATTTCCAATTTTTAATGAAATTAAGTTAATATCCGAACCAAGCCACCTCAGATTACAAAAGATTTAAGTCAATTTGTTACTCCCCAGGCTTTGAACGTCTTGACAAAGTTCCAACTTTCAACTGACTTCTTGGAAATAGATAATAATATCTGGGAAACAAACGAAGGCTATAAGAAATTATTTGATCTGATTTCAAAACTTTTCGTGATTAATGATGCTGTAGAGCGTGGTATCAAATTAATTCAAGTATATAATAATATGTTGACGAAAGATGAAAGTCAGAAGCACTACTTGTTATAAGTGGTGAATGATCACCGTGCACAATACCCAGACAGCAACAAACCAAGTGCAATAAATATTTAAGCTGAGCAAATCCATTATTCCTATTTTTGCTGACATCACTTGTCTATTGTTTGTACTGTTTTCAATGCACAAACTTAATGTACTCGGATTCATGTGTCCCAAAATTAATAATTACAAGTAAATCCAATATAACCAATACAGTCTAAACTAAGTAAAATAAATTTTGGAATGAGACCAGCGCGATCTGAAAACTGATTTTTATGGACAACCCAATGTGTATATATATGTGTGTGCATATATATAAACATGGTGCCAGATACCCCTGAACGCCAATTTACACTGGAGTGTCTAACGAATCTAAGAGATGCGTATATATATATATATATATATATATATATATATATATATATATATATATATATATATATATATATATAACGATAAAGTGATTGCTCTTCAACTGAGTCAATGTCTGGGTCGTTCGTTTAATATTGAGAAAATGAAACAGGTATGTGAATTCATTACTATTAAAATTATCATCATTAGTAATAACATGGTAGAAATCTTTTAAGTAAAAGTAATTTTTTAATAAACATTTCAATAATTAATTAATTTAAAGCTGTTAGTTTTTTTTATCATACTTTAAAAATTTTATAATACTAATAATGAAATCAAATCCATTGTTTTTCATATAACGTAAAATAGTACTGAAGTAATGAATGATACGTTTTTAGAAATGTATCATATTTAAGTGACGGCCATAAAAAAACAATTTTCTAGATAAAATATATAACTTTCATTATATTTTTTATTGAATGCACTAAATTAATTACACTGTTCACTATAACTGACACATCATTGTGTTCTTCTTTTCTTCTTGTTTGTACTGTTTTTAAGCTATACATATCGATCTCATTAATACCTTCGAATGGTTGAGAATCGGTCCCCGACCAGCATGATTCTGTCTGCACTCTGTCAATTAATTCATTCCCAATTGTTTCTATGAAATTTCTTTACGAAATATTTTCATTTCCAATTTTAATCTTTGACCATCAAAGTTCACATCACCGACGTTATTAGCAAGAGACACACTCGGAAAACTGATGCTCATTTAATTAATAATACTCTGTTCATCCACATATGTATGAATTCAGTCAAGTCCAGCACATGTAAGACACTGCGAACGTACATGATTGCGGAAAGTATCTGTACACAAGTCAAAATATTCATGTAGCAAAACACTGGAAGATTTACTGTTTTTCACAGCATGTTTAATATACTGTAATATGTCCAAGAAATAAAGCCAATCGCTTGAATTTAAGTACACACTGTTTCGAGGTTCATGAAGTGTTCCTTTCTTTCCTAACATCACTAATTTTTCAACATATAGCTTTTGCTCTACCAGTTTGTCATTTCGACCAAAAAATGTAATTTCTACTTGAGAGTTCAAATAGTCCAAAACAAACGGAATGAAATGTCCAAGTTTCTCCCATTCTGCCAAATTTAACTTCACTCAAACATAGGTCCTTTACCAATACGAATCACCGGCTCAACTATATCACTATTCTGTCCAATACAAATTACTTTTGTTTTCAATGAACTAAGACCATATTCAAAATTTAACACTGTTTCTTAGTATCCATACCAGTTGTTGATGCACAAACAGTAACATGTTACTTCTAGTGATGGTCACAAAGTTTCGGTTCGAGAAGAACCGGTTCACCGGTTCTTAGATATCCGGTTTCCAGAACCAGTTCCGGAACCGGTTGCAGACCTAGATACTAAATCTCTGTTCCAGAACAAGATCTTAGGAACGGGTTTCAAACCTGGATCTGAAAACTCGGTTCCAAAACCGGATTTTAGGAACCGGTTCCAAAACTAGATCCGAAGAACCGGTTCGACACCTGGATCCGAGAAACCGGTTCCGGAACCGGATCTTCTAGTGGAGTGCAAAAATGGCATACAAAAGGTTCATCACACTCCAATTTCTATAATTTTTGGAGATGGATAACTTACGATGTGACCAATTCAATGAATTCAATATCGAGCATGCTATGTCCAGTTAAATTAATCTACATTCCTTTATATATTAAACATATATTTCCATTTTGCAAATATGATAATAATGCACCATTATCTACTACTAGTTTTACAGTAAAGCATCCTGCTAAAATCACTTCTCGTCGTTCTTCAAATGTCACACACCTTCTTTCCATACACCGTGGTAATTAATTTGCAGTCTACAATACAATATTGAAAAAATGAAATCTTTGAGTTTTACATCCCACGGTTATGCCGGGTAGGCTAAAGGAGACGGTGATGATGAGTGGTGAATGAAATGGTGGAATGAAGAAAGTGGGAGGAAACGGGAGAACCCCGAGAAAACCCACGCACACTGTGTTTGTCCACCACAAAGTTCACTTGGCGGGGGCTGGGGTCGAACCAGGGACCCCAAGTACCAGAGGTGAACGCTCTACTACTGAGCCACCGCGGCCCCTACAATACAATATGTTTTACCAATTTATAAATCCCGTATCTCCGTGAAAGATACTGACGACGGTGTACTAAGTTTGGTTAATAATAATCATTGACGATGCCATCTTTAATTCGATGATATACTTAAAGGAGAATAGATTTAAACGCCAAGTTTCTCTCGAAGATAGTATGTTCAATGCTTCTTCTCGGTTTGTTTAATGCTAGAGAAACTTAGGACGTAATCTACACGTGTTACCAAAGTGACTGTGTAATACCAAAAATCACTAGATCAGCTTATTCTCTTTGCTTTAAGAATTCATAAGAGATCTGTCTTAATTGCCTGAGGCAGACACAAAAATTTAACAAAATCACACAGGATTGAAATGAATTTCAAGCTCATCAGTTCTCCTGAGTAGTGTGAAAACATCCTGCAGAAACTTCAAGGTGATGTCTTAACAAAAGGCATCATCAAGTGCGTGTTCACAAATTACATGAACAGAATCCAATTCACTGATCACATAGAAATTAAACGTAAACGAAATCGTTGAATAATAATAGGCTCAATTGCGTTATAATTAAAACGTAAACGAACCGAAGAATAACAATAATAAGCTGAATTGCATATAAAAATTAACTTTGCAATTAAGTAAACTAATGGTGAACATAATGAGAAAGAGAGAGAGAATTTGCTCATCAAAGTTATTAGAATTTATTACAACTAAACTCAGCAAATTAATGTCATACGTGTGACGATTGCATTTCCAATTTTGTTCACGTAATGCACTCAATGTATCAATCATATTCGTTTTTTGTTGAATTATTTACAACTAATAAATACCTACGTATATTAATGTTTACCCCGTACAGAGCTAAACGGATAACGCATGTGCTTCTTGCGTAAAAGAATCTTGTTTGATTGAAATGAAGTATAAATTTCTCAATATGTTGAGGCTCGACCCTTCGGTTCAGGGTTCGATTCCAGATAGGGTTGCACGAACGACAAATGTAAAAACTTTTTTTCGGACCAGGCATTATATATGAATTTTTACTAGATTCTTCATCATACCCACCAGGCAAACTCCTAAATGCTACCTAAATTATACACCTAGATTTCTTCCTTCATTCTCTACATTCCCAGAATAGTGTGCTTTCAGCAGCGATGGTATAAGAAATGTGAGCTATTTATTAGTGTTGAATCTGAAACACATGAACTTGTGAGGTTTTCCTAGATTTTTCTTCATACCGATCAGCCAACTGTCTAAAGGGTACCTAACATATACATTCAGTCCGATTCCTTCCTTCACATTCCCAGGATAGTGTGGTTTCAGCAGCGATGTTATAAGAGGTGACCTCGTCTTTGTCATCATCATTTTGTTGAAACCGGAAGGTAGGATATTTACTACAATTTCCGGTATTTTCCTCATCCGTCTTAGTTATTAGCTCTGAGTTCCTTTCATAAAGAGATGATAAAACTGTCAATTTTGATTTCGATATTGGATTGTCATAGTTTGATAGTCTACCATTGTCTCATAATGTGAAGCGAAATTGACTTGTTTAAGTTACCACAACTTTCAAATAAAATGTGTGTATACATGTATAATGCTTATTGACACAATTTCGTGGCGTTTCGTTCACACTGCACAAAGTGTGATTTCTCATAATCTCATACTGTCTCCTATACTATACTATACCGATACTATAATCGTATATTTTCCTTTCAAAATAGCTTTCAATAGACTATTTTTTAAAATTTTATATCACTTCCTTATATATTTGTGTCTTTTTCTGGGGAGTTTGTATGTATTTGTATACTACTAAACGATTTTACATTTTAGTAAGATATATTTGGTGTCGGATATATGCATGGGTTTGAAAAATAAAATCTAGATGATTCAAAAAGGAATAAACTTGTAAAAAATGATTGTTAGTCTCCTAAGGATTATACTGCAGAACATATATGAGACGTGGATCTACAGTTTAAAAGGAAATTTCGAACCACAGTCATGCGTTTAAATTTCAATGGTTTCCTACCGAGAATTTAGCCTGAGACCACGTACGTAACTGATCAGAAGAGGAAGATCCGTAACACTGAATTCTATAATCAAAGTGAAAAGGAATATTTTACTGCAGCGGAGTTTGTATTTAACTAAAGTGGGGAAATATGTTTGCCGATATATGGTGCGGGGCGATTGCCAGTTTCCACTTTTAGTGAATGGTGTCACCTCTGTTTCCTCAGTTGGAGAAAGTTGTTTAACGTGGTCAGGCACATTAAAGATTCCTCGAGATCAGCGAACATTTCAATATGCTGATCATAATTTATGCAATGTATCCTCGTCGCCAAAAGTGCCTTTACATCGCCGTGACGGGTATGTGCCCGCGCAGTACTCCAAGGAAGGGATGGTTGCATAAGAAATTGTGATTAATTTTGAACAGTTTTTATTTTGACTAGGGAAATAACGTAGATATAGGGAGCAAAGGAAAAGATTTGAAGCATCAGTACACTATCGTCTCTGAAAAGATTCGTATCCTCAGTTTTTCATTTTATTCTCGTATATGTTAAGTTAATCACTGCTGACAACTGCTACTAGCGCTTTTCACTCTTCAGGAATTTAACACGACATGTTCGCAGGACACTTTCTAAGTCCTAAATGTATGCGTGAATTATTTCATTCGTCTCACTGTCCTTATGCTTAACGTATGTTTCGCTGTCGTCAAGCAAGGGTTGTAATAAATGTAAATAAGGTTCTTATTATTAAATAAAACACAGAAGTATCTATTCCATGTATAGCACAATATAATACAGTAATTAACCAACACGATAATCACTAACGCCCGCAGGATTTTTTCGAACGGGGGGGGGGGGCAAAAGACCGATATAGAGTTTTTTTGATTTATTGCCCTATATATATTAAAAGTCATAGTTTATCATTGATAGCATATATCCTCTTACTTTTTAAAATCGCCAGTTTAACCTACTGGTCAGAACATACATCTCCAGATATAATGTAGAGGGAAAAGAAGGAAAGAGATATGAAAAGTGGCGTAAGTAATTTTACTGCACCCTGGATAATCCATTACTCATACCCCCTCCCTGTCCCACGCATTTCAACTGCTGCGTTATATATATATATGGTTCCATGTCACAAGGGCCCAAAAAAGGGCTAGGATAGAAAGGCCCGAGTCAAAACGGGGCTCGGTTTTAAAAGGCCCCGCGTCAAAAGAGCAAGTTCAAAAGTGGCCCCGCGACAAAAATGCCCGAGTCGAAAATGCACAGCGTGAAAATGTTAACCTCGTCAAAGGGGCCCGGGTCAAAGATCATCGCGAGAAGAGAGTCCGAGACAAAAGGGCCCTATGTAGAAAAACGGACAAAGTGGACACCGCCTCAAAAAGAGACGGGTCAAAAGATCCTTGCGAGTAAAGAGGCCGAGTCAAAAAGGCCTTATGTCAAAAAAGCCGGGTCAAAAAAGACCCCGTTTCAAAAGGGGACAGATCAAGACGGTCCCGCGTCAAAATGACCCGAGTCAAAATGTCCCCGCGGCAAAAGGCCCCGAGTCAAAAAGGCCCCGCGTCAAAAGAGCCCCGCGTCAAAGGGGTCGGCAAATACAATTCCACGGCTAAAAAACCTGAGATCAGGAGTGAAAACCAGGAGAAAGATACATATGACCAGTGGCGTAACTAATTTTATTGTGCCCTGATCGTTCATCCAACACATACCTTCCCTCTGCCGCCCGAATTTCAGCTGGTATATATATATATATATTTCTGTCAGAAGGGCACGGACAAAAGACAAGAATAGAAATGCCCGAATAGAAAGGGTCGAAAGGGCCCTGCGACAAAAGGATCCGAATCAAAACAGCCACGCTGTCAAAAGGGCCGGAATCAAAAGGACGTTGCGACAAAAAGCCCCTATCAAAAATGTCCGAGTCAAAAGGGACCTCACCTCAAAAAGGACATGGGTCAAAACGATCCCGGGTCAAAAGGGTTACAGGCGAAAGGGCACCGCGAAAGGAAGCCCGAGTCAAAAAGGCCTCCGTTAAAACGGGACGAGTTAAAAGACCCCTGCGTCAAAAAGGACCGACTCAAAAGGCTCCGCGTCAAAAGGGCCCGGCAATATAATTTCACGGCGAAAAAGCCTGAGATCAGGACTGGAAATCAGGAGAAAGAAGGAGATATGATCAGTGGTGTAACAAATTTTACTGCGCCCTGGTCATTGATCATGTATTTAATCATACCTGCCCCTGCCCTGCCCCACACAGAGTTGATGTATATATATATATATATATAGTTCTGTCAGAAGGACACGGACAAAAAGGCGAAGACAGAAGTGCCCAAGTAAACTGGACCCCGGTCAAAAGGGACCGGCGACAAAAAGGTCCAAGTCAAAAGGGCCCCGCTGTCAAAAGTGCCCAAATCAAAAGGTCGTCGCGACAAAAGGGTCCTATCTAAAAATGCCCGGTGAAAAAGGACACCGCATCACAAGGGCACGGGTGAAGACTGTCCCGTGTCAAAAATTCCCGAGTCGAAAGGGCCACGATACAAAATGTCCCGAGTCAAAAGAGGCCCCGCGTTAAAAGAGGCCGTGTCAAAGAAGCCCCGCGTCAAAAAGACCCCGGGATAAAAGGCCCGGTAAATACAATTCCACGGCTAAAGAGCCTGAGATCAAGAGTGGAAATCAGGAGAAAGAAAGATATATGACCACTTACGTAAGTATTTTTACTGTGCCCTGGATCGTTGAACATCTATTTACTCATAAGTTCCCCATGCCCAACGCATTTCAGCTGGTGAATATATATTCTATGCCAGAAGGGCAAGGACCGAAATGCCCGAGTCAAAAGAGCCCCGGGCGAAAGGGCCCCATGACAAAACTGCCCTAGTCAAAAACGGTCCCGCGTCTAAAGGGCTCGGCGACCAAAGGGGCCGAGTCAAAAGGGTCCAAGTCAAAACGGCCCCGAGTAGAATGAGCCCGGGTAAGGAGTCGGCGACAAATGAGCCCGCGTCAAAAGGGCGCTGTTTTAAAAGTGCCCTGGTCAAAAGGTCCGGAGTCAAAACGGCCGCGCACCAATACCGTTCGAGTCGAAAGTGCCACGCGTAAAATAGTCCCGACTGAAAAAGGCCCCGCGTCAAAAGGGCCTTGTTCCACGGCTAAAAAGCCTATCGCTAGTGATGCCTTGTAAGTTCTCCATCAGGAGATGAGTCTCTGTTTGCAGCCATTATTTTATGCGAAAAAATCATACTACCTGATGGAGTATCGAACCAAGATTTTTTTATTTGGAAGTCTGACACGTTATCACTACATCACCGATTGCTTTAGCCAAACTTTGTTTAACAAATGGTGTAATGTTTCTTTCTGAGAACGATAACACGAAAATTGCATACTGCAGATCAATGATGTCTTTGGAATGTCCTGGTAATTCCTGTCCTCTTTCTCATCCAACATTCCTAAATCGTCTCTATCGTGATACAGGTGTTTGCTTTCACATTGTTACGTATTGCTTGTCCAGTATGATAAGTCGATTCTTCACAATCACTATGCTACGAGGGTCATCCGGAAATTGGTACCCGTTTGTGCAATAAAGACGCAGCAGTACATATTAACAAATATACAGATTTTTATTGGAAAGAACATACTTTACACTACTTCTCCACATAATCACCAAGCAAATTTAGGCATTTGTCATACCGTGTGACGAGTTTTTGTATTCCAGCGTCATAGTCCTCCGCCACCAGCGTATTGAGATATGTAGTCATGCCTCCTTTAAGTTCGTCATCACTGTCAAATCTTTTTCCCGCCAGAAAGTCGAGACACATTAGGAAAATGTTCACAGAGTTCATCAATTGTGACGCGCCGATCGTTCCTCACTCATTTGTCTACTGACCTCAGCAGTTCGTCTGTAATGACAGATTGTCTACCTGAACGCTCCTCGTCGTGTGTACTCCCACTCCCCAGGTTGAAGTTGCGACACCAGCGCCGAACAGACGACTCGTCCATCGCATTGTCTCCATACACCTCCTTTAATTGGGGATGAATTTCACAAGGTCGAACGTTTCGTTCATTAAGAAATTTAATCACGGCCCTCACTTCACAACTGGCGGGGTTCTCAATTCGTTTAATCATTATAAATGAGCACAAACATAACACAGGCACTGCTAGCATCACGCAATCTCCCACAGAGCAGGCAGACAAGCCACTGACGCGTTATGACCTTGCCCAGCGGCTTTCCAAGTCGTCAGCGCTTCAAGCGGCGCAAACGGGTATCCCATTCTGGATAGCTCTCGTAGATAGCAATATTATTCATAAGGCCATTGCGTTACTCCTACACTATCATGCCATCTAAAATTTCAAGCCGAATATTACTTTCTTTAGCCCTGATCTTTGGAACGAATCGGCTTTTTCCTGTAACGTTATTTGCAACAAAGTGCACAACAAAATTGATTTGTTCGACGGCCTAGAGAGAAATAAGTGCCCACTGATAAAAAAAAAAACTTACAATCGAGCAATCGAGGAAAGAATGTGAAATTAAAACATATTTTGCAGTAAGTTCTCCGTGCAAGTTCAAAAGTAAGCAAATAATAATAATAATAATAATAATAATAATAATAATAATAATAATAATAATAATAATAATAATAATAATAATAATAACCTATATTATAAAATTGAAAGTAACTATGTGTGTGGCTCCTAATCTCTTGAACCACCCAACTGATCTCTATAAAGCTTTCAACATAGATAAGGTTCGGATCTGGGACTACTTTTGTCATTTCAGTTTGACGGTGCAACGTAGGGGCCGGTGAGAGGGAGGAACATGTAAAAAAAACTGAAAATGAAAGTGGCTGTCTTTGTGACTTCATCACTCTTGAACTACCCGACCGATCTCAATTAAATTTTCAACACAGATCAGGTTCGGGCCTAAGATAGCATTTATCTATATACTTTGACGATATAGCTTAGGGTTGAGGAGAGGGAGAAGTTAAAATGTGTAAATAAAAGTTGATAACTCGCGAAACAAATGATCCATCACGATCAAATTTTCAACCTAGATGAAGTTCGAACCTGAGATGGTTTCTCTCATATCACTTGGACGTTGGAACTAAAGAGATGAAGAGGAGGAGCGACATTTAACAAAGAACGAAAAATTACTGGTATAAGTGGTGTATCTGTAATTTTTGGATTCGCTGAGATTAATAGTGACACATCTGATGCTGTTTAAATCCAAATTCAGTCCCTCTAGTGGGAGGAGGGAGAGACATATAAAAATGATCGAAATAACCAATATCAGTGTCGAATTCACAGTTTTCCGGCTCGCTGAGATCAACAATGACACTGCAGATGCCGTGCCCCACAACATAGGGATGGGAGAGGATATAAAAAACACAACGAAAATGACCGATATCAAAGAGGGTTTTAGTAACACGAAACAGTGACTGAGTAACGAACCATATTAATATTTTTTCTCAATTTAACCCAATGAAGCGGGTAATTGATGCTAATAATAATAATAATAATAATAATAATAATAATAATAGACTACTATAGTGTGAATGTACACATTTATTATTATTATTATTATTATTATTATTATTATTATTATTATTATTATTATTCCCGTACTTTTGAACTTGCACGACGAAATTACTGAAAATATGTTTTATTTCTGTAATTTTTCCTGGATTGTATGCATTTCCTTCATTTATTAGTGGGCACTAATTTCTCTCTAGGCCGTCGAATAAATCAATTTCGTTGTGCACTTTGATTCGTTCCAAAGATCACACCTAAAGTAAGTAATATTTGGCTTCTAATTTCAGGTGGCATGAAAGTGTTCGGGTAACGCAGTGGCTTTATGCATAATACAGCTATCTAACATAGGTTCAAATCTTATTCACGTCAAAGTTAATATTTTTACAATGTGATTGTGAAGAATCGACTTATCATACTGGACAAGCATTACGTAAGAATATGAAAGCAAACACCTGTATCATGATAGAGACGATTTACGAATGTTTGTTGGGAAAGGGCAAGGGAATTACCAGGACATTCCAAAGACATCATTTATCTGCAGTATGAACTTTTCGTGTTGTCGTTCTCAGAAAGAAACACTGCACCATTTGTTAAACAAAGTTTGCACGGCGTTAGCTGTCGCAATGTTTTTGAATCGGAGTGTACCATTTACACTTCCCTATTTTGTCCCTGAAGTGAGAAATTTTGAGAGAAATCAGAATTTTTTCTGATTTTTAAATTATTTTAGTCCCTTTGGAGCCCCGTGTAAACGTAGACATCTTAAAATCAACTGAAAAATACTATATGTGTGTATAAAATTTCAATTTTCTATCTTGAATAGTAAGGGCAGGAAAAGTATTTCATTTATCAATAATCCCTACAGTGCCCCAGACTACCGCAAAAGACCCTGATGGCAGGTAAAAAATTTTCTGAGACATCCGTGTTTATTCTAGGATCATGGTTTGCCATCATTCTCTTGAGAATAGAACTACCTTTCAAACGGTATTATTCACATGTCACTATCATGTATCTAACGCGGGAAAATCGCGAAGAAAGAAATTTTTCATCAAAATATCCTTTTAAAATTTTTCCCCTCTCGACCCCTCTGTTTTAACGCAGAGATCTGAAAGAAATCTGATAAATACTATTCGGTGGAGTGAATATTTGTCCAAATTTCAATGTTCTAAGTGCAAAACTAAGCCTGCCATATATATATATATATATATATATATATATATATATATATATATATATATATATATATATATACAGTGATGAAAATTTTCCGATTCACAAAAACATACTCCACTTATTCCTACATCGTAGTTTAGTCAAGATGTGAGGTGGAAAATTTTCTTCTATATTTTTCCGGAAAATTTTCCGTTCTTAACGAATATCAGTGATTAAGTAACAATTCGTCACTATTCATAAAATTAATTGAATTCATATATAGAAACGTTAAAAAGTGAAAGATCGTTTAAAGAATCTGAAAATTTTCATGGCTCAATTTTCAATACGATGTAGGACTAGTGGAACAATTTTTCATGAATCGAAAAATTGTCTGTTCTGTACAATGAAAATTTTCCGGAAAATTTTCCGATTCACAAAAACATACTCCACTTATTCCTACATCGTTGTTTAGTCAAGATGTGAGGTGGAAAATGTTCTTCTATATTTTTCCGGAAAATTTTCCGTTCTTAATAAATATCAGTGATTAAGTAAAAATTCGTCAGTATTCATAAAATTGATTGAATTCATATTTAGAAACGTTATCACTGTTCACTATCACGATTCACAAAAACATACTCCACTTGTTCCTACAGCGTTGTTTAGTTGAGATGTGAGGTGGAAAATTTTCTTCTATATTTTTCCGGAAAATTTTCCGTTCTTAACAAATATCAATGATCAAGTAACAATTCGTCACTATTCATAAAATTGATTGAATTCATATATAGAAATGTTAGAAAGTGAAAGATCGTTTAGAGAATCTGAAAATTTTCATGGCTTAAACAATTTTCAGTACTATGTAGGAACAAGTGGAATAATTTTTCGTGAATCGAGAAATTGTCTGTCCTGTACAGTGTTGAAAATTTCCGGAAAATTTTCCGATTCATAAAAACATACTCCACTTATTCCTACATCGTTGTTTAGCCGTGAAGTGAGGTGGAAAATTTTCTTCTATATTTTTCCGGAAAACTTTCTGTTCTTAACAAATATCAATGATCAAGTAACCATTCGTCAGTTTTCATAAAATCAATTGAATTCATATATAGAAATGTTAAAAAGTGAAAGATCGTTTAAAGAATCTGAAAATTTTCATGGCTTAAGCAATTTTCAGTACTATGTAGGAAGAAGTGGAACAATTTTTTATGAATCGAATGAATAAGTGGAGTATGTTTTTATGAATCGGAAAATATTCTTAACTTTTAATGAATTGAAATTTTAGATAATAGAATGGAATATTTGTACTCTACGAACTCGAGGTATGTTCCCTGCACTTTGCATACACACACACACACACACAGAGAGAGAGAGAGAGACAGAGAGAGAGAGAGAGAGAGTAGTTGACTTGAGTTGATTTTGAGTTTAACGTCCCTTTCAACAGCGAGACTATATAAAACGGTGCCAACTGATTAACGTGGAATCCGAACTACATGAGCTCCCGCTGGGAATCGAAGCCAGGTTTTCCATGCCAAAGGCGCGTATGCTAACCGCTTAGCAACGAAGGCGCTCGCAGAGCAAGAGAGAGAGAGAGAGAGAAACACTGTAAAATTTTATTTCCCAACTTGAAATAGAAAATTTTCCAGTTCCTGAAAGGTAATTGGAAAATTATAATTTGTTGCTGACTAACTTTCCTCTACTGAAATTCAATTTTGTAGCTCTATGTGCAGTTAAATATAGTGGAAAATTTTCAACCTAACATCACTATACATAATATCCAAAATTGTCAGGCCTATGAAAAGTGTTTTCCACTTGTTTCTACATCGTGATGAAAAATTTCCGATCTATGAAAATTCCTCTCAATTGTTTCTACAGAGGAATAAAACTTTCCGATTCACAAAAAAGTTGTTTTACTTCTTGCTTCAAAATGATGAAAATTTTCCGACTCATAAAAGTTCTTCTATTTTTCCATATAAGGCAGAAAATATTTGGATTCATGAAAAATTGTTTAACTTGTTCCTACATAGTACTGAAAATTTTCTGAGCCATGAAAATTTTAAGATTCTTTAAACGATCTTTCACTTTTTAACATTTCTATACATGAATTTAATCAATTTCATAATTGCTGAGGAATTGTTACTTGATTACTGATATTTTTTTCGAACGGAAAATTTTCCGAAATGGAAAATATTCCGCGGAAAATTTTCCACCTCACATCACTATATATATATATATATATATATATATATATATATATATATATATATATATATATATATATATCCATAATACCCCAGATTCCCGTATAAAACAGGATCTTGTGATCTTGTGTAGAAGTTTCCTTGAGACATCCCTATTTATCCTAGAATCGTGGGTCGTACATAATTCTCTTCAGAACTGGCTTTCAAACGATACCATTCGCATGTCTCCATCGTGTATCTAAGGCATGAAAATCGCGAAAAAAAAGAGATTTTTTGGTTAAAAATATTTTTTTACCTTTTTGCCCCTATGGACCCCCAGTGTTAACGCAGAGATCACCTGAAAAATCTGATAAATTTTGTTCGGTGGACTGCAGTTTGTGCAAAATTTCAATCTTCTAGTTGCAAAAGTAAATCCGCCAAAAAATAAAAGAGAAATAAATGTCGGCCTAGTAAAAAATATTTTTTAAAGTTTTGACGTCATCACCTCCCATGTCTCGACGCAGAAAGGCGTGAAACAATACTTAACGTGTTCTACAATGCTTCTAGGCTTGGAAAACAGAAAACCCAAAGTAAAAAGCTTTATTTGTTCTTTTTAAATCGAATAATGAAGACACTCATTTAGTAGCTAAAACATATTAACAATCCACAAGAACTGTCACTTGTTGAAACCTTCATATCGAATTATGAATGGATTTCAGGTGCTGTACTCAACAAACGAAAGTCAAGCCTGATGTGTGCAAACACAGGTGACCAACTCATGGCAGACACGTAGACTACAACTTTCGTGCCACAACATGCACTGTGGTAGTGGTTGTCCTTATTCATCAAAGTAAAGCCAGCCATGTAAGTCTTGCAGGTCGAGTATACCTTTTAAAGGTTTTTATATTCAGTCGTCTTTCGTTCCATACAAAACTATTTTCCTGCCAAAGAAATATCTCAGTCATACGGAAACACACAATGCAACTGCTGTCGCATACTCACTCCCTAAGGGTGAATCACGCGACAGTGTACTTATCAAAATGTGTTGGTGGCCTTGGCCTTGAAAACAATCAACTTCAGAGTTGCTCGCACATAGCTTGTGCCAAAAGGACTAGATCAGGAGAGTAATGCTCTCGGAAGTACGAACGAGAAAAACAGTTCTGATTGGTTGGTGTTATCAATTTCTTGCCACGTTGCATTTAAATAGCAGAAATCAAATAATTGTTGTTGTCAGTCTTCGTGGCCGAGGGGGCTAGAGCTATATGCTACTATGAAAGTCCCTTTTGGCGTGAGTTCAAACCCGGCTCGAGGATTTCTTTTTTTAAATTTTTAAAATATTTTTATAACACTTTTTAAATTAAAATAATATGAAAATAATATTCAAAAAAGTGATTTACTTACTTTTGTGTAGATAAGTAGTAGTAGTAGTAGGAACGGGTTAGAAACCCCGCAGGGCTCGTTTTGTTCCCCTTGTACTCCATGATATAAATTTTGTGACCAACTTAAAACAACTGGTTAGGATAGCGTTTAGAACAGCTGGCTAGATTAGCGCGCGAAAAAAAAACGTACTTCTGGGAGCATTACTCTCCCGAGTGGGTCGTGTGCCAAACACTGCTCATGGAGTCCCTTTCCAGCACAGTAAAAGGGCGAAAAAAAGAAAAGAAAAGAAAAAATAAATAATACGGAAAACTGTTCCTTATGCAAAAAGCGTTTGAAAACATTTCAAAAGGTACGCTATGACTATTATCAGTTAATTGGCAACAACCGATATCACGGACAGATCCAGGAAGTTTTGAGGGGGGGGGGGGCAGGTCTGAAAAATAAATTTGAGACATTTCTTGATATGTGGTTGGCTAACCAAAAATGTGAACTGGAGTGCTTCATAATACGTATTTATCGCCCTTCTGGAGTCTGCATTGAGGAAAGCCATGTTGTTCAACACGAGAGAATCCAGGATTACAATAAAAACTTTTTATTACCATCTTTTTATTATTGCATTATTTTATTTTATTATTATCATTATTTTTCTTAAATTAGATTATGTAGAGTAAACTATTTTTAATTTAATTTCCTATTAACATAATTCATATTAACTCTTTACTAATATCCTTATTTTTATACTGGATAAGTACTATCCTGAGGTCAGATTTAACACCATTATTGGTTTTGAAATTAAGATATGTTAATACGTGTTACCATTGGCAGTTGATTGTGGACCGTTTACTAGTGCTATACTTTAATGGACTTAAATAGTTTTGGGGACAAAAGATATTTTCAAAATATTTTTGACTAATGGTCTTTTGGTAATAGATCATTACGAAGCGAAAGAACATACTTAAATGAAATAAAGCTTTTTGTTATCCGAAAATAAAGTATGAAAATAAACTTATTTTTATGTAAAAAAGCATTCAATTATTAGTGCTGAGAAAATGTAACTTGTCATTCAAAAAGCTGACAATTGATGTTTTTGTGTTTGATTAGTTGCTTGGCTGCAGGCCCGTATCCACAGGGGAACTAGGGTGCCGGGCCCCCCTAAAGTTTTATTGTTCCCCCTAACAGGGACGTACCCAGAAATTTATTTCGGGAGGGGCGTAAAGCGTTTTGGAGGGGTTCAAATACAATTTGAGGCTAAATTATATGAAAATTTCTAAATTGCCCCTAAAAGTAGATTACATTTTTTTAAAGTCGGGATTGCGGGGGGCGGACCCCCAGGACCCACCCTGCGTATGCCCCCTAAAATATTCACGGTAGGCTTGCAAATGAACTGCTATACTATAATGATGAACTATAATATGGTTGGATCGGCCCCCTAACTTCTACCACCCCCTCATATTTTTGGGCTGGCTAGGGCTACCTACCAATACACACAATGATTAGTCTTAAGGGGCCGTCCACATATTACGTAACGCTACTTTTGACCAATTTTTATCCTCTCCCTCCCCCTTGTCACACTTCGTAATGCAAGGCTGAACCCCTCCCCCGTTCGTTACGTAACACTTTTGGTTTTTTGTTTTCTCACCAATTTTCCTTATTTTGGGAGTTATTATAATAAAAACTATTTTTAATAGCAGAAATTTTATTACAAAATGCTCTTTTTCTGAATATATTTGTAGTATTTTTCAATAATAAATCAAAGTACCGGTACGTATTAGAAAATGGTAGGATGGTAATAATATTTTAACCCCATAATATTACTTAATTAACAGTCCTAATTCTTCAAAACTGCATACTGTCGTTTCTCAAGTAGATCACACCTATCCTTTTCGGTCAGATGATGACAACGAGGGTCACTACGAAAGTTTTGAGATACGCATTGTTGTGGCACAGTATTTGAATTCCAAAAATTGCGTTCGGTAGTGGTATCCAGAGGAAAGAAGCGAAGCAGGTTTCAACGGCGTATCGTCTTCACTTGTTTGTTGATGTGAGCAGTATTCGGCTGTCTAGAATGGAGCTCGAAAGGGAACCTTTTCGGGCAATGATCCTTTATGATTTCAAAAGTGGTGCAAAGTTGCCTTCCTCGTCGACCACAGATTCAAAGTGGCTGCGCATGTGAAGAAGCAGGGACATCTCGTTTATAAAGAAGCTCTCAAGCATCTTTTTTTGGACTTAGGACTTCAGTTTACCTCTTTTCATATTCTTCTTGTCCTAAATCAGTGCGAGAATGCGAATAAACTCAATTTCTTCAGAAATATTCAAATTCAAAAATCAAAAATTTAGTACGAGATAATATCCGACGAATTAGGATTTTTAATATCTTATTTTGATCTATAAATCCTGGATCGTTAAATCGCGGAAAATATAATTTCACGAAAAAGAATTTCTTCTGTTTCCTATGCAAAACCCCTTCGAAGAATAGACTGAGTAATGATTCAAATCAAAGGTTTCAGATAACTTTCTCAGAAATAGCAATACTAGTGGGAACATGAGGGCATTTTCAGGCGGTGGTTACGATCACTAACAACTAACTCCGGAAAAGCGTGTTCCCTAAATCCAATGCTGCGATAGCCACAAAACGGAGTTTTATTGTATTGTAATACATGCAGGATTCGCCACCATTTACGCTAATGTCTAGTGCGTCTTCGAATCTCTTCTGTATGATTCAATTTATATAGTCTATAGTTCACAATTTTCCAAAACAATAGGAATATTTATTTATCTATATCTATATCGATATATATATATATATATATATATATATATATATATATATATACGATTGTTGGAACTTAAATAGTGGCAACACTGCTGTGGAGACACTATGCAATGAAATGTATTAGTGGCGCTGGTAGCGCACGTTGTTAACATACCTACCTAACCTCTGAGCAAGTAGACTCGCCCGTCCCACGTCACCGGCAGGCTCACAAGCGAGGGAAGCACAGTCACTTGTGAGCGAGTGGTCTAACGTAAAGGTGTCACTATGTTTTCGAAACAGGAACAACGGAATTGGATCAAGATTGAATGTGCCAGAGGTCGTACAGCACGACAGTGTCATCAAGAGCTTCAAGAGGCGTGTGGGGAAACGGCATTGCCGTACAGAACAGTGGCACGGTGGGTAAAAACCTTTAACGAAGGTCGGCAAATTGTGGCGGACATGCATCGGGCAGGTCGTCCTAGCGTCTCTGAAGAAGAAGTGCAAGCTTTTTGCCGCGTTAGTGAACAGTGATCGACGCCTAACGATTCGTGAGCTCGCCCACGAAACCGGATTAGGGCATTGACGGTCTGCCCTGGAGGAACGTAATGCGTTAGGATAACACACCATAACTTTCACCACACTGGGGCTCTGACGCACTTTCGACTTTCGCGGCGACCCATAATGACGCCATACGTTGGATTGGCGTTTCAGTGTTGGCTCGTAAGATCTGGCCCATGTCTCATCCAGTGTCATGATACGGCGTAAGAAAGCCTCGCCTTCGCGCTCATACCGCTCCAAGCGCGTCTGAGCAGCGTCGTAACGCATCCATTTTTGCATTTCCATCAACTCATGCGGAAACCATTGTGATGCAGTTTTGCGCATGCCCAGGCGTTCCTTCAGAATGCGAAGCACAGTCTTACGCGCTAATCCGGTTTCGTGGACGAGCTCACTAATCGTCAGGCGTGGATCACTGTCCACTGTCCACTAGCGAATTTGACACCTTTACGTTAGACCGCTTGCTTACAAGTGATTTGTGCTTCCCTCGCTTGTGCGCCTGCCAGTGACGTGGGACGGGCGAGTCTATTTGCTCTGAGGTTAGGTAGATATGGCAACAACGTGCGCTATCAGCGCTACTAGTACATTTCATTGCATAGTGTCTCCACAGCAGTGTTGCCACTATTTAAGTTCCAACCCTCGTATATATATATATATATATATATATATATATATATATATATATATATATATATATATATATATATATATATATAAAAATGAAAGTGCCTATTTTTGTAACTTAATAACTCTTAACCACCCGACCGATCTCGTTCAAATTTTCAACATAGATGAAGTTCTGACCTGGGATGTTTTTTATCATTTTACTTTGAAGGTGCAACTTGGGGGAGGGGGAATATATAAAAAATTATTGAAAATGAACGATGTTAGTGTCAAATGCATAACTTTCGGCGTCGCTGAGATAAACAGTGACTCTTTCGATGCAGTTTAAATCCAAATTCAACCCACAACTTGGGTAAAGTGGAGGATGACATATACAAAATGTTCGAAAATGATTGATATTAGAGTCGAGACCATGGTGTTAGGGGTCGCTGAGATGAACAGTAACACTTTCCATGCCGTTTAAATTAAAATTTGGCCATGCATCTTGGGGAAGGGGAGATATATAAAAGTGATCGAATATGACCGATATTTGTGTCGTATCCATAGTTTTTGGAGTCCGTAAGTTGATGGTGACAGTTTTGGTGCCCTATATATCCAAAATGAAACGTATTCTCCCCGTATGAAAAACGGGTATTCTAGCTAATTTATAAAAAAGAAAAAAAACAATAAAATAATTTGTTTAAAAGATTGCATATAAATCTAAGAATAAAAATAAAAAATACAGCAGAAAAACTGTTACGTAGCGAAGACCTAAAGCCCCTCCTCCCCCTTATCACTCTCCATAACGCAAGGCCGAAACCCCTTCCCTCCTTGCCGCGTTACGTAATATGTGGACGACCCCTAAATGTGTCTTAATCACATATCCATTAGACACAGAACAAATATAGACACTTTAGTTCTTCTACTGACAGTCAGTACATATAGTGATTTTTCTTTATTGACCCTTATGCACATTTCGGTTGCACATAGAACAAATCCAAGAACGTTTTATGTCATCAATTCGAGGACAAATAGCACATCTCCTTCTTTTAGCTGGAGAATCTGTTTGCGGACAGTCTTCATTGATGTTCCTATCAGTTAGTCGTAACAATGACTGCCGAAGCCTACGAGAAAGTGTCCCTTATTCGCCCCTTACTTTTAGGTGATCTTGAGCGAGAATCATCGTAATACTCCTCATGAAGTCTCGTCTCTGAAGTCTTCTTGGTTCGTTGGAAAGATGGTAAAAAAACAAGGCTATTTAAGCATGCAACGTTCAGTATTCTATAGAAAATTGGAAGAAACCACCTTCTGCAAAATCTGCCAGTTCCGAGTTCTGCATACATCTCCGTAACACTCCCCAAGAAAACCACAGAAAAAATGTATTGCAGGAAACGCATAGCGCAAGTACTATCCTGGGGAATATTTCGACCCCAGAGGTCCGAAACTATCGAAACAACAAAGTGCATGGACACGAACAACAAGTCGCTACGAAATATCAAGATCAACTGAAAAAATGCAACCGTTAAGTTTTACGACCCACGATTATGCCGGCTAGGCTAAAGGAAGATAATGAGAAATGATAATGAGAAATGAATGAAATGGTGGAATGAAGAAAGTGGGACGAAATTGGAGAACCCCGAGAAAACTCACGCACACAGTGTTTATCTAGCACAAGGTTCACTTTGCGCGGGCTGGGATCAAACCCAGGACCCCATGCACCAGAGGTGAATACTCTATCACTGAGCCACCGCGGCCCCCTAGCAAGGTCAACTGAGAATAGACGACTGAAGCCTCAGTGAAACTATATATATATATATATATATATATATATATATATATATATTTTGTCCTCAGCTAGAAATGTGTTTGCGGAGGTCAAATTTGATCCCCCACGATAGTAGTTACGAGTTAAGTATGTAGTGATAACGTAGGAAAAAGATAAGTAAAAACTTAGATTTCTTAATAAAAATAACTTTGTATACTCTTAGTATATATATATATATATATATATATATATATATATATATATATATATATATATATATATATACAGGATTTGTCCGGGAAGTAATAGGACTGATTTTATTCCCCCATGACTGTACTTCGGAGAGTGCGCGCACTGACTGAATCAAGTAGAGGGCGTTCCTAGCTAACGAACGATCGGCTGGTCAGTTGTCTCCGAGCACACGGAGAGTCAGGACAGGCTTTTTCGCGCTACGTGTTTCTGTGAGTGGTGCAAGCCGAAAATGCAGCGTTCGTTAGAGCAGAGGTACGCGATTAAATTCTGTGTTAAACTCGGTAAATCTGCGACAGAGACGTTTGATATGATCAAGCAGGCTTACCCAGATGATGCTTTAGCAAGAAGTGGTGTGTTTCGGTGGCACAAGGCCTTTTCAGAGGGCCGGGAAGAGGTCGCCGATGAAGACCGCGCTGGAAAACCTTCGACTTCGACAAACACCAACAATGTGACTCGTGTGCGCGAAGTTTTGAACTCAGACCGTCGACTAAGTATTCGTTTAATTGCCCAGATGTTAAATTTACCAAAAACTGTGGTTCATGAAATTGTGACGGAGCATTTGGACATGCGCAAGGTGTTCGCGAAGTTTGTTCCAAAAGTGCTCACTGACGACCAGAAATTGCGACAAGTGGAATTGTGCCGAGAAAATTTGAACATATGTGAAAGTGACCCCCAATTTTTGAAAAAACTAATCACAGGTGACGAATCATGGATCTTTGAGTATGATCCCGAGACAAAGAGGCAATCTTCCGAGTGGCGCACGCCGGCGTCTCCTCGCCCAAAAAGAGAAGAATGAGCAAATCCAAAGTGAAAACGATGCTCATTGTCTTTTTTGACATCAAAGGCTTCGTCTTATATGAATTTGTTCCTCCTGGACAAACCGCAACGCCAAGTTTTACGTGGAAGTGCTCAAGAGACTCAAACAAAGGGTCAATCGGGTTCGACCAGACATCGGAGCTGACTGGAAGCTGCACCACGACAACGCTCCGGCTCACACCGCCTTTCTTGTGAACAGCCACCCTACAGCCCAGATGTGGCCCCCCGCACTTCTTTTTGATTCCTCGCCTGAAACGCCCGATGAAAGGCAAGCATTTTGAGACGACAGAGGGGATCCAAGCAGCTTGCACCGCGGCTCTCAAGGCTATTCCGGAGAATGACTTCCGTGACGCCTTCAACGCTTGGAAATCGCGCTGGCAGCGCTGCATCGACACAGAAGGAGCCTATTTTGAAAGTTTTCAAAGAATTGTAACAATTGGCTCAATAATTTTTTAAAAATCGACTCAGTCCTATTACTTTCCGGACAAACCTTGTATATATATATATATATATATATATATATATATATATATATATATATATATATATATATATAACGCAGCAGCTGAAATGCGTGGGGCAGGAGGGTATGAGCAAATCGATCACCAATGGAATGAATCGATCTAGGGCACAGTAAAACTAGTTAGGCTACTGGGCATATCTCCTTCTTTCTCTTCTCTTTACATTATATCTGGAGATGTATGTTCTGACTAATAGGCTACTGTGGCAATTTTAAAAAGTAGGAGGATACACGCTATCAATAATAAACTATGACTTTTAATATATATAGGGCAATAAATCGAAAAACTCTATATTATTGTTCTGTCCCAATGCCCTGTATAGAGATTCACATGTCTTCTCAGAGCAACATTAAACTAATCTTTTCCACATAATATTTTTCATTCTATACTTTGATCCAGGGGTGTAAATGGAATTTTAGACCTAAGGGGAAAGTCAATAATAGATAAGGTTTGATTCAGAAAGTCGGAAGAGCAAGCGAACTATGATGGAGAAGCGATAGAGATTGTTGCAGAAGATTTAATAAAATTAATATCACCATTCAAATTTACTATTTGTTAATAATAACTGCAGATGTTTCTCCTTCTTTTGCACAATCACTTCAACTTACAAAGGGGATATTATCCCCTCGTGCATACATGATTTTCACTCTTACTTTGATCTCAGGCTTTTTGCACGTGAAACCGTATTTACCGGGTAACTTTGACGCGGGGCCATTTTGACTCGTGCATTTTTGTCGCGGAGCACTTACGCCCAGACCTTTTCCATGCTGGGCCGTAAGACTCGGGCCCTTTTGAGGTAGGGCTCTTTCGACCCAGTATGCTTTGACGCAGGACTCTTTTAACTCGATTCCTTTTGACCCGGGCAATTTTGACGCGGGGCCATTTTGAATCGTGCATTTTTGTCGCGGAGCACTTACGCCCAGACCTTTTTCATGCTGGGCCGTAAGACTCGGGCCCTTTTGAGGCAGGGTTCTCTCGACCCAGTCTGCTTTGACGCAGGACTCTTTTAACTCGATTCCTTTTGACCCGGGCAATTTTGACGTGGGGGCCGTTTTGACTCTGGCCTTTTAGTAGCGGGGATATTTTCACCCGTGTCCTTTAGAGGCGAGTCCTTTTGTCCCGGGCTCTTTTAATGTAGGGCTCGTTTGTCGCGGGGCCCTTTCACCAAGCCCTTTTGGCTCGGGCTGTTTTGACTCGTATCCATTTGTAGCGGGGCCGTTGTGACTCTGGCCCTTTTGTTGCGGAGATCTTTTGACTCGGAGACTTTTCTCGCGGGGCCTTTTGACCAGAAGACCTTTTGACCTGTGCTCTTGTTTAACATTCGCTCAGCCGCGTAACTATCAGCCGGTGCCTTAAGCATTCAAAACCGGCGAGGTAACATTATTGCGAATGTTTCTTTACTTTTTCTAGGCTCTCTTGACGCGGGGCTGTTTATACTCGGGCTCGTTTGACGTAGGGCCCTTTTGACTTGGTTTTTTTTGTCGCGGGACCATTTTGACCCAGGTCTTTTTCACGCTTGATCGTTTTATCCCGGAAATTTTAACTCAAGCCGTTTCGACAAGGGCCATTTTGACACGTGGTCATTTTGACTTGGACTCTTTTTTCGCGGAGACTTTTGACCTGGACATTTCACACTGGGCTGTTTTGACCAAGGCCCTTTTCACGCGGGATCGTTTTGACTCGGGTACTTTTGTCGCGGAGACCTTTTGACGTGGGCTGTTTTCTAGCGGGGCTGGTTTGAACCGTGCCCTTTTGAGTTGCATCCTTTTGACCCGGCCTCTTTCGAAGTAGGGACCATTTGTCGCGGCGTCTTTTGACTCGGCTCCTTTTCCTGCGGGGCCGTTTCTACTCGGGGCCTTTTGTCGCTAGGCCCTTTTGACCTGCAGACTTTTTGACTTGCGCTCTTTTAACGCGGGGCCGTTTCTTCTCGGGTCCGTTTGACGTAGTAACCTTTTGACTCGGGTTTTTTCTCGCAGGATCCTTTTGAGCCGGGCTCTTTTGACGCAGGGCCCTTTTAACTCAAGCCGATTTAACCTGGGCCCTTTAGACGTGGGGCCATTTTGACTCGGGTCCTTCTGTCGCGGAGACCCTTTCACACAGGTCCTTTTGACTCGGGCCCTTTTGTTGCAGAGATATTTTGAACCCAGGCCTTTTGTCGGGGGGTTCTTTTATCCGAGCCCTATTGACCTGGGCACTTTTCGCGCGGAGCCCTTTTTACTTGGGCCTGTTTCACGCAGGTCCATTTTGACTCGGGTCTTTTTGTCGCAGGACACTTTTGACACGAGCTCTTTTGACGCGGGGCCGTTTTGATCCGGGAACGTTTGTTGCAAAGAGCTTTAGACTCGGGCGTTTTCGACTCGGGCATTTTTGTAGCGGGGTCCCTTTTGGCACAGTCCGTTTGGAATAGAGCCCTTTTGACTCGAGCTCTCTTAACACAAGCTTCTTTTTTACTCCGGTCTCTTTGTCGCAGGACGATTTTGACCTGAACTTTTTCACGCTGTTCCGATTTGAACTGGGCCCTTTTGAGGCGGGATACTTTTGACCGGGGCTCTTTTTACGCAGGTCCCTTTTAACTCGAGCCTTTTGACGCGGGGTGGTTTTGAGTCGTGCCCTTTTGTCGCGGATATCCTTATACCCAGATCTTTTTCACACTGGGCCGTTTTGATTCGGGTCCTTTTGAGGAGGGTTCCTTTCAACCCAGGCTCTTTTGACACAGGGCCTTTTAACTTTATCCCTTTGGACCCGTACAATTTTGACGCTGGGCCATTTAGACTCAGGCCTTTTCGTTGCTTCGCTCTTTTGACCCTTGTCCTTTAGAAACCGGTCCTTTTGACTCGGGCTCTTTTGTTGTGGGGTCCTTTTCACTTTAGAGGCCGCTCCTATGACCCGGCCTTTTCTGACCCAGGGCCACTTTGTCCCGGGCTCTTTTGACCAGGGCCCGTATTGACTCGGGCCCTTTTGGCTCAGTTCCCTTTTGTCACTGAGATCTCATGATCCAAGGCCGTTTTAACTTGGGGCCTTTTGTCGCGGTGGTCATTTACCCTGGCCCTTTTGACACTGAGACATTATGACCTGGGCTCTCTTGACATGGGGCTGCCCTTTCTTGGACCCGTTTGACGCAGACCTTTTTGACGATGGGTCGTTTTATTCCTGGTTCTCTTGACGCGGGATAATTTTGTCTCGGGCCTTTTTCACGCCGGACTGTTTTGACCTGGGCTCTTTTGAGGCGGGGTCGTTTTGACCCGTACTCTTTTGACACAGGGCCATTTTTTCTCGAGCCCTTTGGACTAAGAACCTTTTGACGCGGGGTTTTTTGACTCTGGCCCTTTTTTCGCGGAGAGTTTTGACCCAGGCCTGTTTGACGTGGGATCTTTTTCACTCGGGCTCTTTTGTAGCGGGGCTGTTTAGATCAGTCCCTTTCGAGGCGGGTCCTTTCGATCCGGCCTTTTTGAACTAGGGCCCTTTTGTTGCGGGACCCTTTGACGCGGGGCCGTTTTGACTCGGGCCCGTTTGACGCAGGGCCGTTTTGTCACGGATATCTTTTGGCCCAGGCTGTTTTTACTCGGGGCTCTTTTACCCGAGTCCTGTTGACTCGCAGACATCTTAACCTACGCTCTTTTAATGCGAGGGCGTTTTTACTCTGGCACGTTTGACGCAGGAACCTTTTTACTCGAGTCTTTTTGTCAGGAAATTCTTTTGACCCAGGACCTTTTGAGTCGGGGTCCTTTTGACCCGGCTTCTTTTGACGCAGGGCACTTTTGAACCGGACACTTCTCATGCGGGGTAGATTCGACTCCTGTCTTTTGTCGCGGAGACCTTTTGACCCAGTTCCTTTAGACTCGGGTCCGTTTTGACTCGGGCCCTTTTGTTACGCGTTGTTTCGACCCGTGCTCTTTTGTCCCGGCTCCTTTGATGCGTGGCTGTATTGACTCGGGCTTTTTTGGCACAGGGCTCCTTTGTCGCAGAGAGCTTATGATCCGGGGCCGGTTTTACTCGGGGCGTTTTGTCGCGGAGGCAGCGACCAGGGCCCTTTTAACCCGGGTTCTTTTAACTCGGAGCCATTTTGACCCGGTCCCATTTGACGCTGGGCCATTTTAACTCGCGCACTTTTGTTTCGGAGACCTTTTGAGCAGGTTTCTTTTGACTGGGGCCCTTTTGTAGCGGGGCCCGTTTTGACACCGGTCCATTTGACGTAGGGTCCTTTTAACAAGGCCCGTTTGATGCGGGTCCGTTTTGCCTTGAGCTCTTATGTCGCGGGTCCTTTTGATCGTTCCTGTTTTGACTCCGGTTTTTCTGTCCTCGCCCTTTCGTCTTGCCCTTCTGACATAGAACCATATATATAACGCAGCAGCTGAAATGCGTGGGGCAGGCGGCGGGTATGAGTAAATCGATTATTAATCGATCCCTAGTGCAGGAAAATTAGTTTGGCTACTGATCATATCTCTTTCTTTCTCTTCTCTCTACATCATGTCTGGAGATGAATGTTCTGACTAATAGGCTACAGTGGCGATTTTAAAAAGTAAGACGATATATGCTATCAATTACAAATGTTATGAATTTTAACTTAATATATATAGCGCAATAAATCGAAAAACTCTATATCGGCCTTTTGCTCCCCCCTCCTGTTAGAAAAATCTTGCTGATGTTAAGGATTATCATGTTGCTTAGTTACTGTATTATATTGTGCTATACAAACAATAAATACATCTGTGTTTTTTTTTAATGAGAAGAACCTTATTTACATTCATTACGGACCTTGCTTTACGACAGCGAAACATATTCACGTTCAGCGTAATCAGTTTCCATTCTGAAATAAGGACATTGAGACGAAAGAAATTGTTGACGCATACATTTAGGACTTAGAAAAGTGTCCTGCGAACATGTCGTAGTAAATTCCTGAAGAGTGACATGCGCTAGTAGCAATTATTAGCAGTTATTAACTGAACATAGAAGATAATAAACTGAAAAACTGAAAATACGAATCTTTTCAGAGATGACAGTGTACTGATGCTTTAAATCTGTTCCTTTACTCCTTATACATACGTTATTTCCCTAGTCAAAATAAAAACTCTTCAAAATTATTCACAATTTCTTATGCAACCATCCCTTCCTTGGAGTACTGCGCGGTCACATACCCGTCACGGCGATGTAAAGGCACTTTTGGCGACGAGGATACAATCGTCTCCCACAAGACAAATGTCGAAATGGTATCTATCATATACGTTCCAGAACGTTTTCACTTATGCAGATATAAAATATCAAGACATTGCTCGTTATACATTTTTCCGATTGAGTGCCACCACGGGAAATCGAACCCTGGACCTCCGGATTGGGTTTATGACGGGGATGCTCAGGACAATCGCATTTATCCAAGAGGGCGATAGGCTGGAAAAGGTTGAGAACCACTGATTTAACCATCAAAACATATATCTTGCTAATGAATTTTTACTCACTGCGTAATTCTATTTCTCAATGTGTGGTGGAGGTGATATAGAGTTTTAGGAGACAGCCTATAGTGTGAGGATTGATTTTGCATGATGTACTGTGCATTCGTCGGCTGCACCAGATTTCAGTCCCTGATTGTAATTTGGAGCTAATATAATAAGTATTATCTGCCATTCAGAACTTCGGTGTTACAGAAAAACTCAAAACACAAAACTTTAAAACTCTATGACTTAGCAGAAATTTTATTGTCTCAGAAACCAAAAAAAAAAAAAGGCTGTTGAATCATAAAATGTGCAAAAGCTTGTCTATTGTGGATTTTTATTACCAACTTTCGTAAGATTTTGCTTTATATTATCTTCTTACCTTCTACGTGAGCATCAACAACTTTCGTTCTCGGGGCTTCGCAATTAGAACTATAGGTATCATGTATGTACGTTGTCGCATGGGAGCGACGAATTTTCCTTGCATTAGAAGTAACGATCATAGTTGAACTCGTATTATGTGAAGTCCAGTATTGTGTAGCTATGTTCACTCTTCTGCTTGTTTGTCTCTTTTTATTTCAAGTATTTGATTATTCAAAAAGGTAGTATAAAGTTACGAAGCAGTTGCAGCATTATACCTCCATCCAAATAAGATCATGAAACCAGTTTCCGTCCTATTCTATGTAATAATTATTTTAGGCTTAAGAAAAATACAGCGATGCTGAAATTCATATTTTCCAATTGATATTTTAGTAATTATAATAATGTAGTTTAACGTCTTAAAATTATGAAGCAGGCTGAGGGAGACGATGTTGATGAATGACGGAAGTGGGAGTGGATGGAACGAGGACTTCACACGCTAAAGAGAGCGCTCTTTACCAGTGAGTCACCGATGCCTAATATTAATTTTTGTTAATTAAACTTCATATTAATGATTCTGGCAAGGATATGCGTCATACGATACAATGAACTGTGTAAATTTGCCGTCTTAGTTTGTTGTTTCTGTTATACATTAGGCAGCGTTTGCGAAATGGAAAAAATGAATATTTCTATGCGAGTTAAATAAAAGTAAAAGTGATTTAAAAGGAATGCTTTTAGTACTTAAAATATTACACGATTAACAAAATCGATAATAAAATTAGAATAGGATAATGTTTTATTGTAGAATATTGAAAACGGAACAAGAGAGAAGAAATCGATCGTTCTAACCGATAGACAATATAAAATAATTATTTTTTCATATTTTGTGGTGCGTTACGCTCAGCAAGTTCTGAAAATGTTGGTAGAAAATAAGGACCCGAATCAATTTACCCCAAAGTTGGTTCACGAATCAAAACAATACATTCTGTGCCCCGCCATGAACAGAAGCTGGCTTCGTGAAAATAACACATTCTGATAAATAGACTACTCGGAACGAGACAGGCATTTTGGAGAATAAAATAATATTTAAAAGACATTTCTCTTCGGAATAATAGTTGAAATTATACGAAGTCTATCTATCTATCTATCTATCTATCTATCTATCTATCTATCTATATATATATATATATATATATATATATATATATATATATATATATATATATATATATATATATGTGTGTGTGTGTGTGTGTGTGTGTAAATATATATATACAACAGAAATAACATCTGACGCGTGACCTTTCTTCACCAAAAATACAATATATCAAATCGTAAATTTAATGTACTTAAGCTGATTCTGTGAAATGTTTTGTTTATTCACATCAGTTTAAAATTGTAGTATCAATGTATATCACATCAATTCACTTTTTATCAAAGAAAATGTAAAACTCCAACTAGCCTACAAGATCATTCGAGATCTCCGCAGTCGTTTTCTGAAGTATAGCATTTGAACAGCTCCTCCCTCTTACATAATCAAGTGTAAAGAATGAAACTGTATCAAAGTTGACGAGTTTAAAATATTGTTTTCTTTTTCTCTTCTGATCTTCTCAGAAATTGTTCCATTTGTTAACTCTTCACATCTAGTTTCTACCACTTTCGTTTGATATCTACGTGCTTCAAGCAATTTGATGTCACGTAGTTCGTGCCTGCTTTGATTATGACAAAGTTTTCGTGCAATTAGTATTTATTCTTCCTTATTTTCATGAACTGATTTAGTTTCGTAGTGGAATTTACGATTAGACAGGTCATAAATCCCTTTCCAGTCATATCATTCTAAATTATATTTTGTTTAATTATAATGATACCATTTTTGCAATTCTTCCTTGTGTCACGCTTTGGTAACTTAAGGAAAGCTATTGGTGCCGCAGTAATACAATGAATGGTACAAAATATGAGCCATACTTGTGGGTAATTTTCCTCTCTTTTCAGAAATGATGGTTCACTAGACGTGCTTAAACCATGCATTTTCTATATCTTCGTTCTGTTCTGGGTAAGCTACGAACATTTTTTCCTACATATCAGCCAGGTAGAACCAACGTCTACCGACGGTCTTAACTTGCAGAATTATCTTTGGTAACCAAATGTTATTTATTATAAATCATAATTTAAAGTCAGGTCTCGATTCGGACATAATTTGAGACCAGCTACACTCTTCTTGTTACATAGAAGAAAGGAACGAATCCATACACTTTTTATTTATATTGGCTATTTGACCACTCGGCAATTCTGTACTACCATATACGATTTGAATCAAAATTTATATTAAAATTTGAATATTTAAAATAGACTCTTCGAATAACATCTGTTACTCAAATATTCAAATAAAATTCGTTTTTCGAGGAATTGAGTTGAGGTGATTTTGAGTTTAACATCCCTATCAACAGCGAGGATATTTGAGACGGGACCTACTGATTAACGAAGAATCCGAACCACATGAGCACCCTTCCAGAATCGAACCAGGTCTCCCACGCCAAAGGCGAATACGCAAACCGCATAGCTTTTAAAGAGATCTGTACGAGTAATTGATCGAATAAGTTTTTAGAGCCAATATTCGGAAAGCAAAAGAAAAAACACTCAAATTATTTTAATAGCACTGTTTCCAATCCAACCAGTGTGTGTCTAACAAACATTACCAAGCATATATTGTTAATGAGATTGTTGGTAATATCTTTTAAGTCAGGCACTTGTTGCGATAAGATTAGTACTGTAATAATTATTCGAATATTGAGTGCAATTTAGTTCTATTCTACAGAACTTTTTTTTAAAATATATTTTGGGTAGTAATTTTATCTGATTGCATTCTTTAAAGAAAGATAGTGTCTTTGTCTTTGAATATTGTTATTCGAGTTACCTGTTATGACATTATTCCGAGTAGTCGCAGGATGTATACAGCACGAGAAACTTTATTTTTGACTATGGTTGAGCGTACCATCTAATTTTCCCTTCTCTTGTATCTTTGTTGAGTCGAGCTGGGTACTTGCCTCGTATGTGAACCTAAGAAGTGTTTTAGATTTCCTTTTAAACGATAGCCCTTGTCTCAGTAGACTGGGTGCTGAAAAGGGTCGTTGAACTTCTTATTGCACAACCAAGAACCTTTTGTGTCACTAGGAGTCTCAATCACTTCGATTTCTATTCACCTTTCATACATTAGAGATGTAGCTCGATTGACTATACCTAAAGTCTTTATGCAATATCGAGGTTCGTGAAATGGGGGCTTACTGTTTAGGTTGAATCAGAACAACGGCGGGATTTGAATCCAGTGCGGTTGGTGAGAGCAGAAACTATTATACACTATTACTTTATACGGAACATTTTCGTGGTCAAATTGTTGAATAAATTTCTTCTTCAAACTGATTAGACAATGGTCATCATATATCAAGAGGTGCTTTCATCATGCACTAGATTCAGCTATGTTCGATTTAACATGTGACGCTTTTAAAGGCAATATTTCATTTTACCATTATAACCTGATTATTAAACATCATTCTACAGCAAGAACTATGGATGTGGCACTAATATTGGTAATTTTGAATTATTTTTACATGTCTTGGCATCCCTTTCCCGGTGACCACCCTGGCCCACGGGTGAATGCGATCGGAGTTTCACCACTGATTTCAGCGAGAGCTTTATCTTGGTCTGATTGTGAGATCTGGATCAATGTATGCGTGACCAAATTGGTAACTCTCGATCCACTCGTCTAGTCCCCAGGCCCCACAAAAACGGATATACTCTTTAGTTTTTTAAGATACGTAAGTTAAGGAGCACGGCAAGGACATCATTCACGAGGTTCAGGATTCGATTTCCGGAGGAGCTGCATTCAGGTTCGAGCCAAAAGTTCAGCTGACCCGGTTGACATCAATACCCGGGTTGGTCTTCTTCTTGGGCTCAAAAATTCGACGTGCAGATTTTAGACTAGATGGTAAGAAATACAGTATATGTTTATATTGATGATTACAGCATTTGAGGTTGTCTCGTTATAAAAATCTATTGTCGTCTTGTTATGGAGACGAGATGCGAGTAATGTCCTCTATCCTGAGCAACACAGAAGTATTCCACATTATTGCTTATATATCTCATGGCTTACGCTTTACAGTGTAATCAGGCCATGATTTCAAAACGAGTTAAAACGAGCTGAACAAACAAACCATTTATGAAACGCGATCTCAAAACGGTGGCTCGACTCGGAATTGAAACTCAAATTGAAGTCGAGTCGAATCGAGTTTCAGCCCATCCCTATTCTTCATTTGTTGTGGACAAAAGGTAGATCAAAGGGTTTGAACCCCATTTCTCGACATCCCGTCTTTTCCGTAAATTTCGTATAATTTAGGAACGATATCAAAATTTAATACAAATTGTCCTCATTTTTAATTTGAACACCTCCCCAAAATGAATTCCTGCTCACGTCCCTTACTATAAATATGGAACATGTTTAATAAGAAACTATTTAAGAATTTTACAATATGGGATACGAAGCTTCATAATTTTTGTCCTTTTTTCCGGCTGCAAAGATTACATAAATTGTTAGCATTTAACACATACCTAGCACCACAAACTTACTTAACCAGAGATCAAACCAAAGATCACGAATGTAGAATCTTTAGAATTTGAAAAGAAAAATTGAAATCTTTTTTATTAAATGTTCCACCTGTAATGAAGTGTCTACGTAGGAAATAAGATTTCCTTAGGTCTCTGATAGTTGGTTAACAACAGTCACATTTGTAAATAATATATGATTATGAATTTAGAAATGTCTCAAAATCTTGGCCCTGGGCTCACGAAGCACTCTCCTATCTGAGAAATGCAACTTAAGAAATTTCAAAAACCTGAAAATAATTCTAGCTTAACACTTCTACAGGACATATTTTCAAAACATCCTGAACATCTTTGAAGAGGTGTCCTAATAAAAGACATTACGAAGCAGGAGTTCGCGAATTACACGAACAAAGAAAAATCAATCATCACATATCAAGTAAAACGTAAACGAAATCGAAGAACAAATACACTCAATTACGAAAGAAATTAAAATGTAAACGAAATCAAATGTAACGAGATGTTACCAAACAAGCTTAAAAAGTGTTGACCAAAATACGATATCCATAGAAACACATAAGCAAAAAATTCGTCGATCACATACACGTTAAAACGTAAACGAAATCGAAGATAAAGGGAAATTATTATGAAAAAGATTCTAGAAAACGCATGAGCTTCCATAGTGGTTGGAACCATACTTTCCACATCATCATATACAGTAGTTCCACAGCTGTTGAATTTATAACACTGTCATTTACTTGTTCACACATTATTCGATAAGCGTATCTTCAGCGATTCTCATCTAACGAAACAAACTTGACCTTCACCACACTCAGCTTAACGCTATGACGTTCACATTGCCTTTCAATTTCATAGTGATTGCAGCAACTACAATCGCGCGCGTGTGTGTGTGTGTGTGTGTGAAGAGTTTTAGTCGTATAGAGACTTGCTATAATATTGCATAATAATAATAATAAAAATAATAATAATAATAATAATAATAATAATAATAATAATAATAATAATAATAATAATAATAATAATTATTATTATTATTATTATTATTATTATTATTATTATTATTATTATTAAGTATTCTGTATTTTGGTATATCATGGGTCTAGTGTTTTTTTGAAGGCTTCAGCTTGGATTCCCGTTGGGGTACTTAGTCGCAAAGGTAAAAAGCTTTCTTTTAGGGCATTTATCCTGAATGAGTTTTCTTCATTTCAACCAGACAAATGCCGGAATGGTCCCTATCATATACTCATTTGAGCTTTTCATGTCAAAGACACGTACGCAAACAACTTAGCAACGAGGGAGCTCAATGTGGTTTATAACAACAATTTCTGCAGAAATTAGCAAAATGTGTTGCACTGGTTTGAAGGGTGCAATCATTAACACTACATGCTGTTCTATGGTCAGGCTCCAACACATTGCACCAAATTTAACAAATATAATTTACTCGAATATCAATCCATTCGAATGACTGTATCATCGTTAACGTTCGCTTCAACAAATATAGTACAGTGCTATGCTATATATCGTTATATTGAAGTTTCTCCAGAACAGCAAATAGTTTTAGAAGACTAAATAAGTTTTGTCAAACCAAGTGTCAATTAGGCTGATAGTATTAGATATAGTTGTAAGTCAGCATCTTATTATTTAAACATAATCAAATGCATTATAGCATGGAGAGTTTTAGTCGTCCGGAGACTTATATATACCAAGCTTAAAAGGTGTTGAGCAAACTTCATTATTATTATTATTATTATTATTATTATTATTATTATTATTATTATTATTATTATTATTATTATTATTATTATTATTAAATACTGTGCCTTTTGGCATGTCTTGGGTCTAGTGTTTTTTGAAGGCTTCCACTTGGATTCCAGCACCCGAAGAATAATATCTTTCAGAACTCTTTATGCATGACTTTGATTTAAAAAGAATTATAGCAAAACGTTTCCCTCCAAGCCAGATTTGAACCATCAACCTATGAACACCACACATGAGCTCGATTCCAGTGGGGCCTCTCTCTCTCTCTCTCTCTCTCTCTCTCTCTCTCTCTCTTTCTCTCTGTCTTTACGAATGTTACGTCGGTGTGAACATTCGATCGAACAATTATACATGCTACGTTAAAGATCCTGTTCATATTTTTCTTCTTTTTAAAAACGAAATGATCCAATATATTTCAGTTACAAATTTTCTTGTAGGTCTTAACTCTCTCTCTCTCTCTCTAAGGCCTAACTTAACGGGGAGGATCGGAACCATATATGCTGCCTCAATGCATGATGTTCCTTATTCGATCTCAGGCAGGGCTAAGTCAACAATTCGCTTCTTAAATTACATCGATAATGAATAATATATATATATATATATATATATATATATATATATATATATATATATATATATATATATAACCCTACTCAAACAAAGATGCGAACATGGTCCCGCTGTCTCTCTACAGGACCATACCTTCACCAAAGGAAAATATAAGGGGTACGTCCACCTAACCTCAATGCACCCACCAGAATAGGCAAAAATCCAAAATTTCGGAGATCATTACCTCAGGTGTATTGTATACTAAGAGTAAATATTTATATCACGCAAAACGAAAAGAAAAGGGTGAAATGTAAACCCATTTACGTAGATTCATCTTTAATCTATTCAAACTAATATATATACAAAGTCACAATGTGGCCTTGAATAAAACAGCCATAGCAATATCCAGGGGAACTTTATTCGACGGTATCTCTCGTATTCCTACAGAATCTGACCCGTTACTTCCGGCAAAAATTAAGTAACTTTGAAAAAAATAATCATAGCAACATCCAATTTCCTACGCAGCTTCAATGAAACGCTATATCCCCTTAGCGACTAACCAAAACTAGTCTGACACACTCTTTACTCAAGACCAAATTCGACGGAGTCTGGCAGCAAATCTAGTTCCCATGGGAATGTCCGGATTTCGACAGTGGGCGGAGTCTATCACTGTGTCCTATACACATCATACACAGTATCTAGCACTAGCACTTCGCAATTAGCTAGTAAAAGGAGGTTCTCAAGATCAAACCGGCCAAAAGGTCAAATATGATGCTGTCTTCAACATAATCAGACAATGCTATACAACATAGGAACTAAATAGCCAGCGCCAAGGAACGTTCCCAGGGACAAACTTTTCCCACAAGAATGAAGTTGGGAACATCTACTACGCCATGAGGCACATCAAATAGTAGTGTTGCGGTGCCCCCAGGGCCGCCCTTGATTGGAGTCCAGCGCCCAACTTTAAATTTTTAATCGAAATATAGGGTTAGTGATACCTCATTCAATAGATGTTTAAGAACTGAAAAGAGTTGTGGAAAAATATTTTTCATATCGGTCACTGTTTCAAAATGTTCAAAATTATCAAAGTGAAACACGAAAATGGCATGGGGAACGTCGCTAATGTTATTGCGGTTACCCCCAGGGCGACCTTTAATGAAGTCCCAGGGAATTACTTCAAAATTTAAATAGAAAAATTGTTCAATAGATATTTAAAAACTAAAAAGCGTTGTTGCAAAAGATTCTTTATATCGGTCACTATATTCATAATAATTGTCATGATATGTTGGCTACCTGTATCAGATAAAACGTCTAGTACTACCAATATGAAAAAGGTTGGAGATTAATGCACAGAACAAAAAGTGAAACAGGAAAATGACATGGGGCACGTTGAATGTTACGGTAATTCCCAGGGCCGTATTTCATAGGGGCACAGGTCGCAACTTTGAAATATGTAGGCGAGGGGACTCGCGAAGAAAAAAAAAAGTATTTCGCACGTGAGAAGTGAGAAGACTCACAAAGGAACAGCTCCGGACATGATATGCGAAAGGACACAGAAGGAAAAGAATTTAACTAATATCGCGTAGACGAAGGTTTTAAAAAGCTACGTTTGTACACATTGTTCTAAAAACTTCATTGGTCGGAAATTCTATTTCGCATTCCAGTTGATTCCATTTTGCATCAAATAATCGCCTGCAATAAAAATTGAAGGTACCATTTAATACTAATTTTACATAATTTTTCCAATAGTAGGGGAGATTACGGGAAGTAACCTGCACTTTGTGTTAAAAAGGTGCCACTCGAATAGGGTGTTCCCCTGATTCAATTAAGCAGGAATCAAAGTGGCCCCACTCCAACAGGTGGCCAGAATCCAATATGGCGGCTATCAAAGATGGTCGTCACTGCGAATTCATAGTGTTGGTTTAGAGGCGTATATCTCCTTAACTGATAGACCAATCTTCACGATTCAAAAACTACACGACGTAGAAGATAACGGGGTGTAATAAATTATCAAAAGTTGTTACCTAACACTAAAATTAACACCTACAGAAATTATTTAATTTGGAACTTTACATTTCTTATGATGGAGTTTACTAATATTTTTTTTTTAAAATAACAAGTAAACGGCTGGGATTATCGAAAAAGATGTCGTATAACTTTTTAAAGAGTGTTAAAGTATCTTTCGTTTGGTGTATATTTCATTCAGATTGGTTACTAAACAACGAAGTTATGACAATTTAAAGATTCACGTTGAGTTGATTGATTTCCCAAATGTCAAGCAAGAGTTTACCGTAATAAAACATCACTGATGGATGCTACATTGTACGAAACAAATCATTCTCTTGTGATGTGTTCTTGATAAGTCCCACTTTTACCAGAAGCACAAAGTAGCCAGACCAAGCCCGGTTATGAATCCAACATGGCGGCCATTAATTATGATCCATAAAGGTTAGTTTCTTTCGAAATATTGACCCGAGTATCTAGATTTGTAAACGAATACGGACAAAGAAATATCACCTATTCTGTTACTATTCACTTTTACACATGAATTAAGTTTAAGATTATCTTAAGAAATTACGTGCGTAGCGTTACGATAGAAAAGTTTTATGCTTTCATCTGAATTAAAAGAGAACTGCACGGGAAGACTAAGAAGTAAGTTCATGTCTGTATACCATAGACATTGACTTTATATCCTTTATAATATTATAAGGAAATTAGGTAAAGCAATATATTGTTATAAATTAGAAAGTAAATAATTTCTTTCGTATTGTAAGAACAGAAACGCAAGATAAATATTTGGTTCGATAATTTGAAATTCACAATATATCTTTTGGATTTTTTACGTGTACAAACAGTTTTATGATTTCGACGAACAGTTAACATTACTTTGTGTACAAGCTATTCTATAAAGAATCATACATTTAAGTTTATCTATTTATTGCTACGTTTTCGACGTGGTATAAATTTACTGTGGAATAACTGAATTTTTAAAAATAATGAGTGCTACTTACATGAAAGTTTTATTGGCCCAGATCTTCATTTTCAGTTTCCACGACCTTTCCACATGTTCTCCTACACACAGAACACTAAAAGCAGCACGGAACGCTTGCACTTCTACAACATCTTGTGGTACATGTCGTGCAGGCACATTTCAAAAAGAATTTTCTACATGCTTTGTATACAACTGAAATGAAAGTCCATGTTGGAGAAAGTTCACTTCCATTGTCAGTCCATCCCCAGTTTACTGGTGAAGAAATATATGCTATCTTCATTATGGC
The DNA here is from genome assembly GCF_964235325.1 of Thermobia domestica. Lineage (NCBI taxonomy): Eukaryota > Metazoa > Arthropoda > Insecta > Zygentoma > Lepismatidae > Thermobia > Thermobia domestica. The sequence continues at coordinate 63,350,703 of NC_137467.1, forward strand.
CTGGCCCCAGATTTATCTAGTTTGGTATGCTGCACGCTTGGTGTGAAAAACCAAGGCATCACAAGTTGGAGGAGGTGCTGTAAGAGGATTCCCTTTTCCAGAAAGATTTCTCGCCGGACTTCATTAACTGTAAATGTTTCACGTGTTTTTGAATATAATAGGATAACATATCGTTGCAGTGAATGAAAACAATCTTCGCTTATGTTGATTACAGGGTGTGAAATTCTTAGGAAAGCTGTGGTCACCTCTGGATACAAAAGCCATGTTTTCCATCCTGATATTTTTCCATGTCCGAGAAAGTATGAAACTGTATCACATCCTGTAAAAGCGTGGAAGCCTTGTAACACAGTTGACTTTTCTTTCCTAATGGTTTTGAAATATGATGAACTCAGAGAAATCAATGATGTTTCTTGGTGCCGAAAGATATCCATAATTCTTGTAGACTCTGTCGCTCAAAGTTGTAGAAAAACGATACAGCAAATATTACAACACCTGTGTCTTCTTGTGTCCATTTAATATTGCATTAAAGTAATGTAACATGATCCTACTATCAGCTTCTTCTAAATGATTTCCTGATGACTTGTTTAAAAATGTTGGAAGATTTATTGAAGTTTCTATGTGACGTCCATTGCTCGTTGTTGCCTCAAAGTTACTTCCTCCCTTTTCACACATAGACTTTCCAAGAAAAAGGAACAGTTCTTCTTTATTTTCGTCATTACGAAGGAAATCGTTCCACTTCCTAGGAATTGGTGTAACTTTTGTCCTTATTCCTACACCCCTGCTTTCTATTGTGGAAGATTTTATGCTCTTTGAAGAGTATCTATCCGATATCAAATGTACTCGCTTTGTATGGAATGTATCTTCTTGTCTTTGAACATATTTGAAGAAATTACACTGGAAATAATCACAAAATATTTCTACTGATGCCGGTTGCAGAATTTGAACCAAAACTGCTCCATCAAATAATAAAAATCACAAGAATTAGGAAGGTGCTGTTCTTTGATGTTGGTTTCACTCTCTAGAAGCATAACTAAATCGGACTTTGAGGATTGTGAATTATGGCAGAGAGACTGAGGAATTGGTTGATTCTCGTGGTGAAAGATTTCATCCAAGTCAAGTTGTCTTGTTCGACTGACGTGTAGTAAGCGAGAGAATAGCTCAACGTCCATCTTAAGTAAATTTATTTCATTTCTGTTTGTTTTATTCTTTTGAAGGGAAGAATGAAGCACTAGAGAAGATTTTTTTCATGGGCGAAAAGAATGGCTTGCTCCATTCTACTAATCTTTCTTTACAAATTCTTGTACGTATAGCACCCTTTTTCTTCTGCTGAATATAGAGATTCAATTATATCACCGCTATAGATGACTCTGGAAGCAACATTAACAAGTCCACTATTTTCTTCAAACGGATTCCCCAATTCGACGAAAATTTCTTTCATCTTTTCAACAGACGATTTAAATCTTTCTTGCATCGACGAGTAATCTTCATGGTGCTTATTATCAGGATCATATTTATTATATGACATTTTGAATTCATTAATTAATCTGCTAATTTCTGGTCCCGCTGTTATCCGTTTGACAAGAGCATTGTCGTCGTTTAAGAGACCAATCGCCCCGCCATCCCCTTTTATAATTTTGTTATTGTTTTCGTGAGCCTTGTCTATAGCTATTGCAGACAAAAGTCTTGATGTCTTTCTTATCACAAACTAACCCATTTCGAAAGCATTCATAATCTCAGGATGTTTCTTCGAACTTCTTCAAATCTAAAATACGAACGGGAAGCCAACGAGCATAGTTCATTGCCATTGCGAAAAACCATTCTGTCATTAGTTTTAGTGTTTCAACGTAGAGCTTAAAATTTCCTTGATATATGGCTCTGTTGTAAATTAAAAGTAAAATCACGAGACGGTAATATATTATCCAAAACAAACGTTGGACACGAAAATATCTTTTCAGTGCACCAGTCATTGAAAGATTACACTGATGAAGAATTCTGATATGCATCACACAGCAAATGATCTAAAACTGTCAGAGTAATCTGATGAGCAAAACAAGCTTTTGTAATGTAAGTTACTTTCAATAAACTGTCAGCGCTTCCTGGTGTTGCTACATCTGACTTGCATAAAATTTCTACCCAACTACTTCCATCTAACCATTTGCCTATAAGACAGAGGAAGGCTTGTTCGATGCGTAACCCTCCCAGTATCAGAACTTGATGATCATCGCCATATAACTCGTTCGTTTCCCCAAGACAAATAGTGGTTGATCCATTACAAGAACCGGAACTTCTCCTTTGTTGAGTTTGTCTGTAAGTTCTCGTACGCCATTCATTTCGTGCCGTATCATAGCAACAGATTTAGGGTCTTCCTTAAACAACGGAAGCTGGTAGCATATACTTGGCATTTGCAGAGTTTTCAGTTTTCGAGGTATGGTGTACACAGCAAGTGCAAGTAGTATAATTTTTAAGCATGCTTCAAGCCAACACTCCTCGTTTTTTTCTCTTCTGCAAAAAATCAATTTCGTAAAAGAACTTTCCCTACAAAGTACGGGTTCTGTTGAGGTAAAACTGGTTCCTTATTAATGATATAAGCAGAAGGTACTAGAGCATAATTATCGGGGAGAACAGGAGCAGTTCTCATTTTTATATTCACATTATCTAGTGAGACATGGTCACGTCGAATCCCAGAGTCATCCTTAGAAGGATTCTGGAAAATAGAAATGCTCGTACGATGAAAATTATCCTTTGATGTTGTGCTACAAGGATTTTAGTCAATAGTCAATATTATGTAATATTGCAACGGTTAAAATACCTCGACGAAGAGTTGAAGGACATACCATTTCGTCACTTTGATTTATCAAGCACTGAGAAAGAATTCAAGATATTCCTGTACACATGTAGACGATATACAAATGCCTATTGAATGCAATTCATTTATGAATTTTGTTTTTGCGAGTTTTAGCATAAACGCTCAGTCCAACATAGAGAGGAAAAGGTGGCTCGCGATTGCATTTATGCCTTGCTGCTTCTGTTTCAATATCGCCTGCTTTCTGATGGAAGTTATAAAATACAAGTTGATTAATAGTTGAAGTTGGTTAACTTGCATTGCTATCAGATTAACCATAAAGTAACATATTAACAGCAGCTATTAGTGAAGGAGGAATAGAATCTTCCTGGCAGTGATTCTCAAATTTCCTCTAAAATGATTCTTGTGGTTTACTATATCCTTTCGAAGAATCTTAACAACACGACTTAGTGCCATAGCATCTTCATCAATGTTTTTCTCCAGCTCACTTATTATGTCAGATCCTTCTAAAAGTAAAACATTCTCTGCCAGACAGATGAGCTGTAGCTCTGGCCTATGACCTAGAATCCTTTCACGAAATATTGTACTATGAACTTCTATTTCTTCTGATTCAGGCTTCTTGATAATCGTCATTAACTGTGTTTTGTACGGTTTAATAAGATCGCTCATTTTGAAACGGCGACTTCTTCGTAACACAAGAATTGCGTAGGTGCCTCAAACTTCTCCTTTTTGTGTGATTCCGAACTATTCCCGCCGAAAAATTACACGGGATTTAGTCATTATTACTTTCAATAGAAATACTTCGAAAACAGTGCACTTGTTATTATTCAAGTCTTTTAAACACTCAGTTCTATCCGATTCTTTTGATGTATTTCGAAACATGATTTGGAGTTCATTCCTTCCCATACTTACTCTGTGGGACAGAAAGATGGGGGAGAGAAAAATGTGTGTTATTACTTTGTCGTACTTGTTTATAAATATAGATACTTCAATCAATATTTCGAAAAAGACTTATCTTTATGGATCATAATTAATGGCCGTATATTGGATTCATATAAACGGGCTGGGTTAGGCTGTCTTGTGCTCTAGTGAAAATAGAACTTACGAAGAACACATCACAAGAGAATGATTTGTTTCGTACAATGCCGTATCCATCACTTTTTTTTATTACATTAACGAACTCTCGTTCGAAATTTGGGAAAATCAATCGACTCAACGTAAACCTTTAAATTGTCATAACTTCGTTGTTTATTAACCAATCTGAATGAGATATACACCAAACGAAAGGTAATATAACACTCTTTAAAACGTTATAGACAGCTTTTCCGATAATCCCAGCCGTTTACTTGTTATTTTAAAAAAATATTAGTAAACTCCATCATAAGAAATTTAAAGTTCCAAATTAAATACTTTCTGTAGGTGTTAATTTCAGTGTTAGGTAACAACTTTTGATAATTTATTAGACCCTGATATCTTGTACGTCGTTTAGTTCTTGAATCGTGAAGATTGGACTATTAGTTGAGATATAGGCCTCTAAAACCAACATTATGAATTCGCAGAGGTGGCCATCTTTGATAGCCGTCATATTGGATTCTGGCCACCTCTCGGAGTAGGGCCATTTCGATTCCTGCTTAGTTGACTCAGGGAAAAACATATCCGAGTGGCATCTTTTTAACACAAAGTGTAGGATTTGATTATTATTTTTTTTTTGCCTTAAGCTCCCCTACTATAATTACAGAGACATCTATCTGTTATAAAAACACATTTCAAACAATTTTGTTGCATAGATTCAATTTGCAAAAACTAAGCTCTCATTTGAAATTTCAGCGTTCCTTCCGGCTTCACTCACTTACGGAGGGAGGCTCGAGAGCAAAGGTACCCATGTTATGATTTTTAGGACGGGGGGGGGGGCAAGTATACTCAACATTTCAAATGTAGTCTCAAATTTAACGGTAACTATTCTTTAAAAATTCTATTGGGTTTCCGACCTTCAGAAGTACAATTTCCCCTACCTTGCACCCCCCATGGGCGCCCTTGTTGAAGAGATATTCTTTTGCATTATAGTACATTTACCTTAATCATCTATCCATCTATTGCAACATTTTCTAGCGATAGAATGATAAATATCCTCTCTACTTTCCTATTCACATTTTTATGTTCATTTATCTTTAACTGTTTTTATTCTATGGGCATTGGTCGTTTAATGTCATACAGGTACCATTTCTTGCTGGTCATTTTGAACAGTGACCGATCTGAACAATCTTTTGCCACAATGCTGTTTAGTTTTTGCAGATTTATTCACTCGGGTTTACATTTAAAATTTTGAAGTTGTCCCTGGGCCGCCATCAGGGATGCACCTGTACCTACCATGACATCACTCGATGTGTTCAATGGCATTTTGCTGTTTCATTTATTGTTCTGTTCATTTATCTCCAATCGTTTTCATATTAGTGGTACTGGACGTTTTAACAGATATAGGCACGATGTATTCGCGGCCACTTTGGAAACGGTGACCGATATGAAAAATATTTTACCACACTCTCATTAGTTTTTAAAGATCTATCGAACGAGGAACCACTCGCCCCATGTTTCCATTTAAACTTTTGAAGCTGGGCCTTGGGCTCCCATGAAAGGCAGCAACAAGGGGTACCGCGATAATACCATTCGATTTGCCCAATGACCAGGGCCGGCGCTAGCAGTTTCAACGCCCTAGGCGCCTGGACGGTACTTTCACATGCCCCCCTGTAATCTGCAAACCTTATTTTGACAGAAGACGTTCAAGTGTCACGAAAAAGTAAGGTGTTCCATTTAAAAACATTTATGGTTTATAAAAGTAAATAAAAAATTGATCTACCTCTCTCTAATGCTTACGTAATATTTAAACGACTCCATACATGACACAATATTCAGTGTGTTCAATTTCGCTGCATATTTGTGAAATACGGAAAATTAAAAAAAAATGCTTTATTCACGACTAAGAATTTTAAATTTATTTTGTATCAAAAAGTGTTTCCAATAGAGTATGGAGCATGAAGATAATATAGTGAATCAGATATTATGGCAAAACTAAGTGTTTAGCCTAAGTCTTAGAATGTACTAAAACAATATATACAAATTTAACATCTCTTATTTGAAAGAAACTTTTCTTGCTTTGAGGTGAGAAAATTCTTTTATCAGATTCACGTAGTCTAATAATTCAGCCAATTCTTGTTCTATTGATATTATCGCTAGACCACTCAAGCGTGTTCCGGACATGGAAGAACATAGATACGTAATTTTTAATAAGCTGAAGTTTCGAGAAACTTCTTTCTCCACTTGCTATTGTTACTGGTAAGGTAAGTGCAACACTGACATTGGGAGGAAAGTCATGTTTCCTAATTAATTTTAAAGTCGTTTCTGTAAGCTTTTAGGCTTAATTATAGAGGATAATACTGCCTTAGTATTTCAAATCAGTGGGGTTAATATCTTTCGATTCTTATGCTCAGTTGCACCAACCGAGGATTAATCCGTGGATAGGGATTAAAGTTAATCATGGAAGTGAGAATTATGTGTTGCACCAACAGTGATCTGAAAATTATCTCGCCAAATCGTCATGTTAAGATTAACCATCCAAAACGGGAGATTAATTCTTGATAACGTCGTGATCAGCTGTGAGTAGAGTGAATATGCTTGCAAACGATTTGGATATTTTAGATGAATTTTAAGTACTGGATGAGATAGAATATGCTATCCGACTAGAAGAATAATGAGACACAGGCAAAATCCTTTTGAGTACTTCAACGATAATGAATTATGTATTCGTTTTCGCTTGTAGAACTGTTTTGGATATTTTAAAACGTTTTGAGGCAGGATTGCTTGCAGAAGATTACATCAATAATTTGGATGTTTGTGTGGATATAAATGGTGTTACTGTGTTTATTTCAATTGTTCCTAAAGCAAGAAAGAGTGAATGATATTTGTGTGAATAAAAATCTGTCATTACTACAATGGACCGATTAAAGTAGCATATTTGCACAAATTCAATATATTATTTATTTTATTATTGACTTATTTATTAACTACAGTTTGTGAATTGAAGGAATTTAGTTTCTAGTCGTCACCTAGTAGAGATGGAGTGATTTATCTTCAAAGATTCTACCTTACTGCAAGACACCCTCTTAGGGTCAGCTACATTTTACTGCATACACTACTCCATTCGTTAATTTAACAGGCCTACAGGTATTTTAAATCTTTACAATTTTGCTTTATTTGGGTTGGATATTCCTTTGTGTATCGCATCAATAAGCGTGAAATGAAAAATAATAAACCGAAGCATAAAATCAGAACAATTAACTTTGTATGTCATAAACTAGAATTATTCCTACTCTTACATTAAGTTTGTTAATTATTCTGCAAATTTTACAATAAAAACTATTGATCAACTGGCAAAGCAAATTCAAACTTAAATCTTTGCTATTTTACTGAGTGGAATTGGAGCGACGATGTAAATGTATGTCCAAATTTAAGTTTTGAAAGTCTTGTCCGAACAGGGTCGTGGAGAGGGGTTATTTGCTGACGTAATTGTTAAATAAAGTGTCATGGTGAGACGTGGCAGTACGGTGAGCTAACCTAATCTAACCTTTCCTACTCTAGCCTACATTGCAAACTAATCGCTAAATATTGAATGTCAGGAAACCTAACGTAACATAACATACTCTCTACCTTACATTTGGAGCGCTTACCCCTTGTGTGTGAGGTCGCTGCTTCCAGTGCCGGCCAAGAAAATGTGTATTGGACAACATCGTGTCCCTGGCTTTTCTCAGGGTAGTGCCGTTTCCTCCCACATTCTCACTCCACCAATTCTTCGGGCCGAGTGGAAGAGCGTTCACCTCTGGTGTTTGGGGTCCTGGGTTCGATCCCAGCCCAAGCCAAGTAACCTTTGTGGATTCTTTGAGTGTTAAAATGGTGGTTAGTTTAGTGCACTTTTCAGACAAAATTTAGGTGGCATATCTTTAATTTACTTATATCGTAAACAAAATCGAAATACTTGCTGTGATATTTAAGTTGCTCAAACATTTCTCTTGAAGTTAACGCAATCACGCCTAGAAATTTGTAATAAAAATGTATCTTCTATCTTTTTTTGTGGATCTTCAATAGCTCCTTCCTCTGCCTCGTACTGAAATTGTACTTCGAGCTCGCACTCTATTACCCATCCGTGGATCATCCATATCTAATGCTGATGCCAACTCCATCACATCAACTACAGTAAGTAAGATCGAAACTTTGCACCATTTATGCTCCTCTCAAAGTACTTAGATATATTGTCAAGAAACCCGACTACCTCCAACTTGAGAATCAATGCTTTGGAGACTTTTGTTTACTATGTTTATGTGGAGTACAAAGTCATATCAGATCACGAGTGAGCAAAGAAAACTAAAGTCATGCAGCTGGTTTGCTATACACAAAGCATCCTCGTCGACCATTCCATCTATTCTACTGTCGCTACTTACTTGAAGTAAGTCATCATAAACCTCCCCTATTTGACATCTAAGCGGAGTCAGAGCATAATCTCGGCTCTCCCACCTTTGGGTGCTTAATGGTTTTAAAGTGAGATTCCTAATATGTTCCTTTAGTATGACCCAACGTTCAACTGACACAAAAAAGTTATAAACTTTTTAAACCATACGAAAAAATGAAACGGAGTACTGAAATGCTGTGGTTGCATCGTTAACAACAAGGTTTAGTGAATAACTACTGCAAGAAACATAGAAGGCTAGGGAATTTATTTCTAAAATTCTCTTCTGAATACCTGAAGGTTTGACTTTCATATTGTATCCATTGTTAAATCCTTGGCCCCTCATGTCTTCGATAGGAAAGTTTATTTCCTTCAAGTGTTTAATTATTACTTTTGTCAGTCCTACACCAGTCGTATCTGTTATCGGTACGAAATCAAGAAAGTTTTCGCAAATTTTTACAAGACATTCTCTATTACTATATATAATCTGTACAAAACGAACAATCATTGGCATTTGCTCTGTACCAGAAGTTGAATAATTTCATTTTGGACATCTTTTCCTAAGGAATGGTGGTATTTATTTTGTCCTGTCAGGTTTTTTTTAATGTATTCGGCCATAACGGTGTCGAACTTTGCAAATAGTCCCACCAGTTCCAGAAAATTAACATTATTGCTTGTGTAAAGTTTGTCTGACGTTCCGCATGGACGGTACACATTATCCACCTAAAACTGTATTATTGCAAATAGTCGTTCTATTACATTCTTCCAATGTTGTACTTCGGAATTTAACATTTTGGGATGTTCTGCGTAAATTGTAAGACCACTCTTCAGTCTTATCGAAACTTCATTCATCTTTTATGCGACTCAAGGTGAATAGGAGACCTATCATGACCAGCTAAAGTTTCAGAAATGTGGCGCCACTTGTTATAGCCATCAACTGTGAAAGATACTTTCCTTGTAGAAAATGCTAATTTGCAACTAAAACAGAAAACAGCATTCTTACTTTCTAAATAAACTAAGCATTTTCTGAACACAGTTTCGCCATTACATAATGTGTACTTGTAAAAGTTACCCGTGAACCTACGGTTGAAATTATCCCTGGAAGAGTTGATAAACTTGGTTAAATGCTCTGAGTGCTTCTAATAGAATCATTTATACTACGAGGCCAATTCGCTGGATCTTGGTCTAGAACAACATTATTATGTGTGTTATTTGTGCTCGTTTTTGTGGTGAGATCGTCATTCATTAAATCTATAGACACCTTGATAAACTTATCCACCGTATCTGAAAATCTTATCTTTGCCGCTGCGAGAAAATATTGAACGAGATACCTGTGGATAGTAGTTTGATAATTGAAAAAGATGGGGAATGTTCTGAATTTCCTGAGTATTTTCCTGAATGTGAGTGAAGTAAGTTCAATTACATTCTCAGTTCAATTACCCCTTTGCGCCGCCCCTGGCAATGGCATTTCTTATTCCAATTTTTCTTGATTCATTTATCTCCAACCGTTTTCGAGATATTTCCGTGCAATGATTAAAAGGACCACCCTGTAAATACAGGGTGGACAATTTATCTTGATCATCCGCGAGAACGAAGAAAGCAAAAGATGGAGAAAAATCAAACTTTGCCTGAAGCAACTATAATGGAGGGGACATTGTTTTACGTGTTAAGCAATATCATCCAGTGAACAGTGTTGCCATTACAGTATAAATGTATAGTTTTTCAAATGGCACTACGACAGATTATTACATATTTCAAATCAAGATGTGAATTAAAAACAAAATACCAATGTATTATTCAGTGTTGCAAACTAAGGACGTTATAGTATCACAAATATCCAAAGTTTGGAAGCCTCTATCACATATACAGTACAACGGAGATGGACAGGATAATTCACATCGAAAATAACTTAGCTTTGGATACCATGGCCATGGCATGACTTGTTTCAAATGAATAGGAACGAAGTTACTACCGCTCTAAGATTTTAATATTTTTGAAAGGCTTTATTTCGAAAAATGCTTAGATAACTATAATATCTGCTTAATTGTACGGTTTTAAATGGACGTACAATTTATTATGCCATTTACAGCACTTCGACATTTCAAACCGTTTCGGAGATATGATGGGCATTAATATAATTCATAACATTGCTGAAAATGGAGTATTTCTGGAAAATACTTAAAACAATTGTTGTACTACTTCTCTATTATATTAGTACAGAAATAGGTTTTAGTAGCTGTAATTAGAAGTCCTGGTAATTACAGGATTTGAGCAATTTTGCAAACTTCAGGAATGTTTATCATATCTCCGGAGTGATTTGAGATATCGAATTGCTGTAAAGGAAAAAATAATTTACAAATTTGTTTCGAACCACACAAGTAACTAAATATGATACTTATCTAAGAATTCTTTCGAAATAAAGCCCTTCAAAAAAATCAAATTTCCAAGCACTGGTAACTTAGTTTCTATACATTTGAAACAAGTTATTTCGTAGCCATAATATCCAACGTATCCAAGGTATTTTCGATACGCATTATCCTGTCCATCTATGTAATGCTGTATATGTGATGCGTAGAGGCTTCTAAACTTTGGATGTTTGTGATATTATAACATCCTTATTTTACAACACTGAATATTAAAGGTGATATTTTAAGTTTTATATTTGACATGTTAATTTGCAGTGTGTAATAATCTGACGCAGCGTCATTTGAAAAAAAAAATAACTTTATAGTGGGATGGCAAAACTCTTTACTGGGTGATGTTGCTTAATATGCCAAACGATGTCCCCTTCCTTATAGTTGCTTCATGCAAAGTTTCCCTTTCCTCCTTTTTCAGTTTCCCCGTTATCACTTATCATCAAGGTAAATTTGTCCAGACTGCATATGTAGGGTATTAATGAACTATACCGACAAACTGTAAGAGATGATCCCTTACATCAAAATAAGGGGAAAAGTTCATATGAACCTATGACGAAAAGTGCATAGTTTCAGAGCTAGAGCTGTGCGAAATCGCGAAAAATCTAAATTTGAATAGACCCTATTTCGAATTCCAGAAATTGTGGATGGTGGTTCTTATCAGGGTAAAGAAAGCCACGCATGCACAGTCCAAAATGCACATTTCGTCAATAGGTGTAGAGGGTATTCCTTACAGGGTGTAATTCTCAGATATGCTTCCAATAGAGTTTTCAGATATACTCTGATTTCAAGGAGGGTCTAAAGTAGGCAGGCCTTAATAACAATGGATATCAAATGCTTCGGAGAGAAGACGGAAGTGTTAGGAACCGGCAGCTCCATGTGATTCTGTGTTCGGAATAACGTCGATGATATGTATTTCTTCACGGTATATTTCACGTTTTCTTCACTTATAAAAGTGAAAGAAAGCATCGCAACATGCGTTTTCTCGAGTACGAGAGACTGTGCTTTTGACGATCCTTAACACTTCCGACATCGAGCCAAAGGATTCCGTGTTCACTGCTACCAAGGTTTATCTTTTGCCTACTTTGAACCAATCATAATGTCAGAGCATATCTCAAAATTCGGTTGATGGCATGTGTGGGAATTTCACCCTGTGCGGAATACTCTGTACACCCATTGAACATTAATGAAATATACACTTTTGGATTGCGTATGAGTGTCCTCCTTTACGCTGATAAGGACCACCATCGACAATCATTCGGATTCGAAATAGGGCCTCTTGAAATTTGGCTTTTTCGCGGATTTGGACAGCCCTGCCTCTGAAACTATGCACTGTTTGCCAGAGGTCCATATGAACTTTTTCTCTTATTTTTATGTGAGGAATCACCTCTTACAGTTTCTCGGTATAGTTCGTTAACACCCGGTATATATATATATATATATATATATATATATATATATATATATATATATATATATATATATAAATATAAATATATATATATATATATATATTTGGTCTAGGAATTAATTCGTGCGGGTGGACAAGAGATGGTGCAACGAACGGAGCGTCCCACAGTTCCGTATATCCACACATGTGTTGCAAACCCCTGTCATCGCGTATCGTTCGTAGTGTTTGGCAGTGGATTAAAGCGTCAACAACACCAGTTTGTAGTTAAGTGAACATGGCGCAATTTGTGCCTGATAAAGTGTTTTTGCGGGGTGTCCTGCTGCATTACTTTAACATGCAGAAAAGTGCGACTGAAAGTCATCGTATTTTGGTGGAAGTGTATGGTGACCATGCTCTAGCTGAGCGAACGTGTCAGAAGTGGTTTGCACGGTTTAGAAGTGGTGATTTCGGCTTGGCACACCAAGAGCGAGCTGGACAGCCAAAAAAATTTCAAGACGAAGAATTGACAGCATTGCTCGAGCAGGATTCGTGTCAAACGCAGGAACAACTTGCAGCAGCATTAGGCGTTGATCAAACAACAGTCTCCAAACGCTTGAAAGCCATGGGAATGATTCAAAAGATGTCACATTGGGTTCCACATGAATTGAAAGACAGAGACGTTGAAAGACGAAAAACCATTTGCGAATTGCTGCTTCAACGACAGAGCAGAAAGTGGTTTCTGCATCGAATTATTACGGGTGATGAGAAGTGGTTCCATTACGAGAACCCTAAACGAAAAAAGGCCTGGGTGAAACCAGGTCCATCACAACCAAAACGAGATATTCACTGTGCAAAGGTTATGCTGTGCATATGGTGGGATATGAAAGGTGTGGTGTACTATGAGCTGCTGCAACCGGGTGAAACTATGAATGGAGAACGTTATCGACGACAATTAATGCGTTTGAAGCAAGCTCTGGCCAGAACACGACCAGAATGGGAGAACAGACATGATAAACTTATTGTTCAACATGATAACGCTCGCCCACATGTCGCAAAACCGGTCAAAACCTATTTAGAAAATGTCGGATGGGAAGTTTTATCCCACCCGCCGTATTCACCAGACGTTGCTCCTTCGGACTACTACTTGTTCGATTGCATGAACAACGATTTGATTGGACAGCGGTTTACTTCTTCAGAAGATATCGAAACATGGGTCTCTGACTGGATCGCTTCCAAGGATGAGGACTTCTTTCGCCATGGAATCCGTACATAGCCTGACAGATGGGCGAAAGTGGTGGCTAGCGATGGACAATATTTTTTTTAAGGTATTTATGTATTTTGTGTTTGTACTACAGCTTCAATGTGTGCGTACCAACCGCACGAATTAATTCCTAGACCAATATATCACAATAAAAACCGCTGAATTAAGTTCATTGTAAGACTGAAACTATGTCTACTGAAAAAGTTAATATTATGTAACTGATAAATTATATGGGGTTAGAATAATTTGTTAAGTGGTTGGAATGAGAAACGATAATCGTTTATTTACAATGGAAAACACTCGAAGCGACGTTGTCAGCAGAGAATTACCTCAATCTGGAGTGTTTTTGTTATAAAAGTACTATAACGTGAACCGTCCTTAATAAAATTACGTTGTCCTAACAATTATCTTCACAATATGATGACAGAAGCTTGTAAACTTACATATATTTTCAAAGGTCAAACTTCTATCTCCCCTAACCTGGGGTGTAACAGAAATTTTAGGAGATTACAGAAATTGAGATTTCAAAAATTGGCAGATCTTAAGCTTATCTCCCATAAATGCAGATCCCGACTTCCTGGTAGTATACTAAGCAATGGCTGTGCTTCTGCATATATTCTTCCATCTGCGATGAATATTGCCGTACCTTTTTCACAACATATAGGCAAAAGTCATTATGAGGCAACTCAATGGTGAAATCTGTCATTTCAGGTAAATATTTAAACAGAGTGTTTCTTCACAAACAATAACAATAATAATAGAGATAACGGAATTTTCAAAAGTTTAGATCTTTGGACATTTAAACATTAAAGATTTATCAGTTTTAATTATCTAAATCCAGGTTTGATAAATATTAGACTTTCGGCAAATAACGCATACTTCCAGTACACTTCTTGCATAAGTTGTAATTTACATTATAAATCCCATAATACGTTATAAATAAACAAATACTGGATGGGTCGAAGATACTGATGATAGTGGAAAAAGGACCGGAAAACACTTAATTCCTTAGTAACTTTTCATATCTGATTTTACGAAAATGCCTTACAATTTGGCTGAGACAACGATTTTGAAATGCCATTAACAGTATCTTATTTGTAACAGTATGCATGTCTACATATATGTTTAGTTTTCCTATTGACTAAGTAGGCTCAGATAAATTTTTTTAAAGGGACTATGCGCCTTCTAAAGTAATTAATTTTTGCTTTCTTCTATCACGTACAAATAGAGTTGACTTGAGTTGATTTTGAGTTTAACGCCCCGTTCAGAAGCGAGATTATATGAGACGTGGACCTAATGATTGACTTGGAATCCGAACCACATGAGCTCCCGCCGGGAATCGAATCCAGGTCTCCCACGCCAAAGGCACGTACGCTAACCGCTTAGCCATGAAGGAGATCCGCGTACAAATAGACAAAAGGTGAAATTTGTTTCTATCTCATTCCGGGTGCTCCCCTATGTGCTTATATTTCCTACAACTCCTTATTTTCCTTGTCTTGTTCGATATGTAGATGCATCATATTATTACGTAACGTCGCGCGGCACGAATTGGTACATGCTCGGAAACAGAGGAGAATGTGAAATTGTGTAATGCAGTGTTTCTGGATAATGCTTGTCCAGCCAGTTGCTTTTCTGGGCTCTATTTGATTACGACATTTTCACAGAATGAATGTGAAAACTTTTCCGTTGCGACGCAGCTTTTATGTATTTTTAAAAGATAAACGTGTAATAATTTTTTATGCATTATTATTGAGAGGATTTTATGAATGTGAAATACAGAAGGCTACTGCCATGAAAAGATATGTTATACTACGAAAAGTAGCCCTTTTGTCAACACATCCTTTCTCGGGCAAGTCTCTAATCTTACTAACTGCAACATGATAGAGAGAAGTCTATTATTTTCGTACGCATTCTTCGCGTTCTGTCTTCCGTATGCATAAGTGAGGTCTCCAATGATCTATACTTATAGTAGTTCTTAATGTTTTCGTCGATATCCGTTTGGAGACTATAGATACCTTTATGAAGATTACAGTAACATTTTTACCAACCATCTGAGCAAGATCATCCATGAGTAGAAGACAGATACGATAGTTTTTTATGTCATGTCACAGTCAGTAACACTAGCACAATCGAATCTCCTTATGTCTAACCGAGTCTCTATAATACTTTAGTTAAGGAAAGATATATATATGATCTGTAATGTCAAATGTTTCACAGTGTCGTTTTTTGAGCCTTTGGTTATGGTCCGAGTGGTTACTGATGAATTCTTGGTAAGTAAATACAAACTATATTGATTTTGAATTGGTTCGATTCCCAAACTAAACTTGGTCAGGGAGTTCAACGCTTTGCATCAAGTTGAAAACTTACATTAAGATCATACCAAATATTTCAAAATTTTACGTGATGGATCCGTTGTTCATTTCAACTTTAAGCCCTTCTTTTGTGGATCAACAACTAAAGTTTTCTTGCTATTCTCACAATGAGTTATTTGAGTTTTCACACGTATCAACATAATTTCAACACTAAAAGCGCAGTAGAAGAATATTTGACCGTACCTCATTTGCAGGAACTTACTGATAATAAGTCGCTAGCTTCTGAGCCTCCTAAAATGTATTTATTCTACATTCAATTTTAATTTATATTTGTAAAACTATGAAAAAATTATAGCAAACCATTAAATTGGCGGAGACTAAATAACTTAAATGTAAAACTGGGCTCGTCCGTTTTACGAAATTTGAATTTCTGAACACATGTGGTTACAACTCAAAATGGTAAAAATATTACGTAATATAAAAAATATTGAGTATTATGGAAAAGATGATATTAGTACATGAAATCTCAACTTATGTACAGCAGCTAGGCATATCTAATACTTTTGACAGCTGATATTTTGGGCTAGAATATATGTGAACGCACTGTAATCCCTTGAATCAGACGTAAAGTATTGAGCCGTGAAGAGTATTGAAATTTGTGCTCAATTGCGCTACGTTTGAAAAATTTATTCTGATAAAGATGAAAGTGCTGAACAAATCCCTGAAGAAATATATGCTATTTATGGGAAACATACGTTATCACAGACCAACAGCTAAAATATGACTTAATAACTCTAGTTCTAGAAATTTTAATTTTTAAAACTCTATTCATAGTAAGGAAAATCTATAAACAAGTAGATTATATTTGGGCTAAATTTTAGCAAGCTGATACGTAGGAGGTCATGAGATTACTAACAATCTAAATATTCATCCCAAACAGTGAAACATCATTTGGAGAAGGCTGCCTAGAAAAGCCACCTCACCATATTATCTGACTCACAAAACATATGGTTCACTGGATTTCTTTCTGCAAATCTCTATTGACACTTAATTCAATTCATGATACAATGTTAATAATCTATAGGGTGGCCCAAATGTGGTAAAAATCCCTGCATTGATCAACTATAACATTCTAGTTTACGGATTTATTTGCTCCGACTATTCCGGGCTTAAATTGTAGGTAAAAAAGACGTTAAGAACAAATAAGAAAGAAACTAGATCTACGGGTTTGATAACAACGCGATGAAAAAATGAAGCGAGAAGATGCTCCACTGTTTGTGAAAAGTCCACACTAACGTTCGGGAACATTATACTAGACATTTGCCTTGGCCCTGACACTGTCAGACTATGATTTGTTTTTTGTCTCTGAGGAATTATCAGTGATTTCATAAGTTAGCTTGAAACGAAATCGATGAAAGTGTGTGTGTGTGTTTTTTTTTTACCGGAAATAGCAGAAGTGCTACAGTAACGGAATCATATTATTGTATTAGCAATTGAAGAAATAATTAAATAGAATAATGCATGTTTGGTTTCAGAATGCTTTGTTTACCTGAGAAGACTATATATGTCTTCTCAATTTCGACCTTTAAATATTAAATATTTTTTAGGTGACAATTTATAATCTCAGACCCCCAAATCAGTGTGAGATCAAAAATAAGTGAGGTCCAACAAATAAATCAAACCCATAACAACTAACTAACACCTACGACTAACTATGCCATATTTGTTTAGTGATTTATTAATTAACTAATTGAGATTTAAAAGGGGCCGCGGTGGCTCAGTTTAAATCTGGTGCATGAGTTCCTGGGTTCAAATCCTGCTCCCCCAAGTTAACTTTGTTGTGAACAAGCACCGTGTGCACTGATTTCCTCCCACACAGCAATGAAATATTTTCAAAACGTTTCTAAAACGTACCATCATTTTCCTTCAGAAAATGTATCCTACTTCCCTTAAGGAAATATATTCTATATGTTGTTGAAAACATTTTCCAAATAATACTGAAAATATTTTCGCAATATACTCAAAAACGTTGTAGAAATATTTTATACGCCGTTAGAAAAGTTTCCCAAAAAATGTTTTCTGTACCATTTCCACACATTACTGAAAATGTATTTGAAACGTTTTATACAATGTTAACGGAATGGTTTTTAAAATGTTTCGCATGGAATATTTTAAAATCATTTGCCAATAACACTGAAAATCGTTTGTCTAAAATAAAGAATTTTTTTCTAAATATTTTTACAATGTATTGGGTACTTAGTTGAAATGTTTTCTGAAGATTTCTAATCCATTTTTAACAAAAATTAATGTTCTGTAAAATAATAATTTTAAAATATTTTCCACTCATACCAAAAAATATTTTCTATACATGACAAAAAATATTTAGTGAATATTTTCCGTACATCACAGAAAATATTTACTAAACATTTTCTGTGCATGATAGAAAATATTTAGAGAATATTTTCTGTACATGACAAAATATTTAGAGAACATTTTCTGTACATGACAAAATATTTAGAGAATATTTTCTGTACAAGACAGAAAATATTCAGAGAATATAAGGTAGACATATCAAAAACATTTTCAAATTATTTTCCTTGGTGTTTTGTAACAGTAGAAAATGTTTAGAAAATATTAAACTAGTTTCAGATATGAATTTGTGCTAAGAAAGAAAATATTTACGATTCATTTTTCAAATAGCAATTGATATTTTTTTGATTTGTTATTGTATTTAGTTTCAGAACGTACTTAAAATACTTTCTAACGAATTCTGGTTTTCACATAGAATATTTTAAATTCTTTCTGAATATTTTTTCGTCATTACCATGATAACACCTACAGTTTGCAATACATTTCTTTCTTCAATACTGAACAGTTTTTCAACTCTTGTAAGTTAAAATATCTGGATTTCATTTGTACAAATTGATGGAGTGGTAGAAGTTTGTGTATGTTGGAACCGGTTTAGAACATACGGAAACTTCTATCATCACGTAAATTTGTTGAAATAAATTCTCGTATTCTAACTTATAGGTTGAAGAAAGAAATGTATTTCGAACTGTCGGTGTTACGGTAGTAATGACGGAAAAATATTCAGAAAGAATTTAAAATATTTCTCTGCGAAAACCAGAAAATGTTAGAAAATACTTTAAGTACGTTCTGAAACTACATACAATAACAAATCAAAAACATATCAATTGCTATTTGAAAAATAAATCGTAAATATTTTCTTTGTTAGCACAAATTCGTCTGAAACTAGTTTAATATTTTCTTAACATTTGCTACTGCTACAAAACACCAAGAAAAGTAATTTGAAAATGTTTTTGATTTGTCTACCTTATATTCTCTGAATATTTTCTATCATGTACAGAAAATATTTTCTAAATATTTTGTCATGTACCCGGGATCCCTTAATATTACAAGGCGACACCACAGGGGGCACTGTGCAATACAAGTGAAGAAAACTAAATTATCTCGGACACACATTCTATATCTATGCCAATATTCATTGAAAAATGATATGGAGGAACAATAACAATCGGAACAAATCACATGCATTTTGTGAAAAGTATTCTTAATGGAACTAAAAAAAAATGCTATAGAACAGTTTCTTACAGAAATATTAAAAATATACGAAACTTACAAACACGTGTATATAATGAGTTTTTCTTATAAAGAATCACTATAAAACGTGATCATATCACCATGAAACCATTTTATTGCACCATGACTCTTAACACAAGGACGACGTGGACCACTCAGATGTCCACAGTCGAGGTGTCTTAATTGTGCTCTTCGTTGTATGTTTTACACAACACTAAAACAGCTATTGTCGTGCGTAGAATAAATGACAGGGCACAAGGAAGACATCCCAGTTATCAACATGTGAGTGGTTCATGTCGTCCTTGTGTTGAAAGTCATGATGAAATAACTCGAGTATAAAGAAATCAGGTCTACTAAGCTACAGTACATAATTACAAAAGGAAAGAAAATGCAAGACTGGACTAAGATTTGAACCTGTAACTTTAACTTACCGTGTCGATGCATTAACCACTAGGCTACTCACTGTTTCCGAATAGTCATTCATTCTACCACTCCTGAAGTCAGTGCTCAAGCAACCAGACCGCATTGACTATACCGCAACTTGTGAAGTACTTGGGCAACCAGTGTCTATACTACAGAACCCCACTGGTGGTATGATTTATACATGATAAATGGGGAAAATAACTTATTTTATATCATGTAAATATTTAATGCGATATACAATCGATTATTTCTTTGAGTTATCGTATATAATAAAGAAATTATCCTTAAAATGATCAAAATTCCACCATCCTACATTACTTATAATTACATAAACCGAAAGCCAAATAAAGGAATGAACCTTTAAAAGACAATACATAAAATAAAATCCTGTAGATTTATTGAGAATAACTACAGTAATAATGTATTAAATTTTACATTAAGTATACATTTGTAGTACACAATATATTCAATGTGAATACATAAACAAAAAGTCTATATTAATTTAAGTCTACTAATTGCATACCGTACATTATAATAGTTTGAAATGTATATACACCTCATCAGCGTATCAATTTTAACAAGTTTTATTTAACATAAAAAAAGCACACTTACTTTGTAAGAAAAGTTCGAACAGAGTTGCACCTTACAAACTCTTCCCCACACCCTAGTATTGTAGTTCAGAAGATGACTGTACCAATCACCGAAAACCAAGCACCAGAATCATGCGTTTACTTACGTCCCCCCCCCCTCAACACACACAAAATAAGTTAAACTATTTCTTGAAAAGTTCTCTCTCACCTTCATCTAAGAATATATTTAGCGATACGAAATAGGTATATTATACATTACTTTAGAATCTGAAGTGTGATTTAACTGCCATAAATTAAAACTGAGCATAATATACCCGCAAATTAGCTTAAATGAGTACCATACACATCACACGAAGCGAGCTACGCCAATAAAAAATCACAGTCAATAAGAATTAATTAGATCTTCAGTCTATATTTTTAAATTGGTGTTATGTTGACGCTATGAACTTTGGGCTTCATATACTAAATGTCTCTATGCCAAACACTCTATATATAAAACGTTTTTCGTCGAATCTGCAAATTGAGCAAGCCGCGCGCTAATGATGGGAGGCTGATGATAGTTTATCACATAGGAAGACACTGAAATGCTAGGTGAGTCACAACACTTTCTTCCTTTTTCTGGGATTCATCCTTACTTACGGTCAAATTTGGTACCGTCTATGTAGTACCTGTGTGCGGCGTACCTTGAAATCATCTCGGTTGATATCCTCCAAACACAGTGGACTCCTAAAATAAACCAATTGTTGTAAAATTACTATTTGTAGCATATGTGACAAAATTTAAAAACGAAAGATATCTCAGAATCAAGGTTAAGTCAAACGAAGCGTTTTATGCGGGTTTTTTATCTTATCTCAAGCTATCCAAAATACTAAAACATTGTTTCCTATACTTTTGGAAGTTATATAGTAAATATCTTAATAACTATCACTCAAATTTGGTACGCTGAATAAAGTTATAGTGTAAATATAGAATTGAAACTATGATCCAAACTTAAAATAATGATATTACAGAACACAATAAACTTAACTTAGGATGAAAATGGAAACTGTAGATGCATGAGTATTACTGAGCGAAGGAAGGAAAGTAACTCAGCTGGGTTACGAGTTTGACAGAGTTCATACACAGAAATCGTTCGGTGGTTTATATTTCCTGCTTCGACTTAAAAGATAAAGAAGATAAGCTCGCTTTAAAAAGAGTTAAAAAGAAAAAAAAACTTTTAAAAGATTTAATTTATTCTGAATTTTTGTTCAGAATTTGTAAATAAATAATGTAGAAAACCGACACAGAGCTTGCCCGCTGGACTCTGGTGCCCAAATCCCAACTCCGCTATATGCATGCCTGCCATAAAGTAATAGAGATATAAACTTTTTTTAAAAAGTGCAGATTAAGCCTAGCTTAATATTTACATTTTTTTTAACGATACCTACAGTATGGCGCTAAATTCGTCGTACAAAAGCAGAGGAGTGTTTCCTGAGAGTAAAACAAACAAAAGTTCCAATAATCTTAGGGCGAGAAGCCCATTGTTCACGTGTTATAGGCTGCCGAAAACATGAAAAAATCAAACTATGGGACCTACCAAAGTCGGGTCAAGACTTCACTTAGGAACTAATATGTGCTTTATCCAAAAATACGTGTTTTAGAATCCTAAGGTACTCACGCAACAATTTTTATGGAGGTAGTTGGAGAGTACTTTATATCATAGGCCCATAGTCAAACTCCCTCTATAAACATTGTTGTGGAAGCACCTTAGGATTCTGAAACACGCATTTTTGGATAGGGAAGTCTTGACCGGACCAAGGTAGGTCCCATAGTTTTGGAGCTATGAACCTTTAAAGTTCATTTTTTCATGATTTCAGCAGCTTATAACACATAAACAATGGAGTTTCCGCCCTATGTTTATTGGATTTTTTTTTTAACTCTCAGGAATCACCCCTCTGCTTTTGTACACCGAATTTAGCGCCATACTGTATAAATTAATAAGGTAGAAGTATATGTGATCCTTCTCACTATGCTCACTTATAGATATATCTTAAAGGCTGATGATAAATAACACCAGCCCTCTGCTCCTATACCACCCTGTGATACCGGAGCAGGACGTTTGGGCACGAGACGTTTGGACGCAAAGCCGTATATCTAAATAGGTTAATCTACTTAAATGGGTTATAATGTACTTCAAAAATAGAAACCGGATGATTACGTACTAAAAGCCTTAAAAATAGGCAATAATATCACTAAAACTCAAAAAATAACTGCACAACGTAAAATTAAGAAGTTCGGAAAGGTTAAATTTGATCCACATTTTCTTTAAAATGCCATGGCAAACAGTCACTGAAAGTCTCAGTTGCAACAAATGCTTAATTTAGTTATATTTTTTTTTTGTGTGTGTGTGTGTGTGTGTGTGTATAGTGCAGAAAAAAATGGGTCTAATTATTTTGTTCTTATAATGATATATCCTAATTTCAGGAAAATCGGAGACAATGACCTGCAGAAATTTTTTTCAGCATGAATCTAAATTGGGCTAAAATAAAATTTGCTGTAGGTATCCTACAACACCCCAAAGTAAACTTCTGTGAAGTTATCTTTACAATATCTCTAACGTAAAGGATATTCATAACTTCATAGCAATTCATTACACTGCATTACTGCTTATTACTACGTATTTGCAACACAGATAATTGGAAAGGAAACAACAGTGCAATCTAATATACCTATTGAATAATTTGCTTTGTCTTATGTTACAATTACCATGACATTAACATTCCATAACGGAATTATGGGCCAAATCCAGCATTATTCTGCAATGTCAACAGTTTCAAAATTCTGTACGGCGAATTCTTTTATCAGCTTGAATATATTTTCTTCTTTCAGTTCAGTTGATTTTGAGTTTAACGTCCCGTGAACAGCGAGGCTATACAAAACGTGAACCTACTGATTAACGTGGAATCCGAACCACGACGTGAGCTCTCGTCGGGAATTTTCTTCTTTTCTTGGGCGGATCGTCTTCTTGAAGCATTGTCTCGTGTCCTGCTTCTCTTTTTTCCTTCGAAATGCATCAATAAAGCGCCAAATCAACCAATGTCGTTCCTTTACGTTCGATATATTATAAAGAACAGAAGTTTGTTTATTTTAGGGTGTCATTGGCTGCCTACAGTAAATTCTATTTGACCCATTCTTCCTATTTAAATGTATAGTTAGTGCCTATTTCTATGAAAATTTATTAATATTATAGTGTCTCAACTTTCTATCAATACAATAGTCTCAACTATATGGTTTAATGGGCATATCGAATAATAATAATAAAACATTCAATATATACTCACTTCCTGAACTACCCAATACATAGCATAAAGAACAGCTATGTTCATTCCAAAACCAGCTCGTAATCATTTTTTCTGATCTCTCGGAACAGGTCAGTGCTTAATAAACATTTCTTACGTTTTGTACCATGTGTTTTAATAATCTATTATAGAAAAAGAAAATGCAAAAAATTAAAATATGTACAGTATTTTACAAATTTTAAGTCACATCTTTATAGTAACTTAAAATTAATGAGAAATGTACATTGTTTTTAACTTAAATTAGATATCTGAGTTCCAATTGAGGCAAAAATAAATAAATAAATAAATAATAAAATTGTCCCATCGCCATCTCAGATATCGTTCAAACTTTTTTTTAATAGGAACTAGACATGTTTTTAAGGGGCTTTTTTTTGTCGAAAAAAAATTCCCACCAAGTAATGGGCCATTAAGGACGGGGAGTACAATTCATGAATTGTAGAAAACGCGGAAAATGGTCAAATTCGGAGCCTCACAATTCAGCAATGGAGACATATAGAGTTACAATTCTTGTTGTGGTATGCACATAGGGATATGAATAAACTATATTTTATTATAGTTTGGTTTGCGCATGCGTATCTTTAAGTACATAAATTAACAAATGAACGTAAGTTTATGTGAAAAGTCGAAGTTTATGCTTTTTTTCGAGCACTTCCGGTTCGAATTTTAAATTCTGTTTTCACGGTTGGTAAGACCTAGTTACCCGCTCCCCCCCCCCCAAAAAAAGTATCGCTTCTGTGTGCAACCGATTTATCGCAAAAAATTCGAGAAATCGTCAAATTTTCAAAATCGTCATTTTCTCGAAAACATCATAATTTCAAATTCTTAAATTTTGTCAGATGGTTCAACTGTACATGAATAATAAACACACCAAATAGCATTCTCGACCAATGCTTCATGAATGAACTACAGCCTTTTTAAGTTAGCGAACTTTCGTTAACTTTGAAGTCACAGTTTGCAACAATGAAAGTGGAAAAAAATGCTACCGCAAAGCACCGTGTAAAATTTCAAGATAAAAATTCTATTTTACTGCATGTGGACTTCGCTTAAATTGGACTGTTATTCTGCAAAGGGAAGTTCAGAGTGATCACTGGAGAAACGAGCAAATCTCCTTTACGGGAGTGATATATTATTATGAAACAACTGACAGTTTTGCCATAATAAGCGATGACAAAACACACGATTCGGCTCGTACTCATAGCCATGAATAAGATTCTAAAAATACTCGAAGAAAAGCGAAAATATGCGTTATAGAAAAAGGTTCGAGTACGTGAAAATAAGTGTCTACAATTTACTAAACCGTTTCAGTGATTTCTGATGGTGCTGCATTCCACTTTAAAAATTGCTTTCAGATGTCCAAGATGCAGACAGGTCCGATAAAGCAGTGGCTTTTCAGTGAAACCGGCCGTGGTAAGGGTCCCTGCGACGTATTGGGGAGAGGGGGGATAAGAATGTGGCAACACGGGAAACGAAAAACAGATTCACAGTATTAAACCAGCAGAAAAATTCGTGAGTATAGTGCAAGTACCAACTCCGGGTATTACTCTCGTCTTGTTGCCAAAAACCGAATTCGACAATTAAAAAAAAAGGGGGGGGGAAAGGTGTGCGACCGGTAACTGGTATTTACCGAAGTCATCTTTGGCTTTTATGGCGGTAACGGGTCACTATGGACTAACTTCATGCTTTCCCCAAAATCGAACTTCTGCAATTCAAAGTGTAGATTTAAGAAATTTGCAAAAATTAACTTTTGTTACATACATATATAATAACCAGTGATGCATAGCAGAAATATTATCAATAAATCAAATATTACATGAAATTGCAGTGTTCTTTGTGTTTCCAGGAGGCGCGGTGGCTCAGTGGTAGAGCGTTCACCTCCGGTGCTTGGGGTTCTTGATTCGATCCCAGCTCGCGCCGTGTGGACTTTGTGGTGGACAAACACCGTGCTGGTGGGTTTTTCGGGGTTCTCCCGTTTCCTCCCACTTTCTTCATTCCGCCATTTCACTCATTTCTCATAATCACTGTCTCCTTTAGCCTAACCGGCATAAACGTGGGACGTAAAACTCCCAAGATTTCATTTCATTATTTTTTCTTTGTTTCCACATGCACCTTCAACAGGGTACAGGTTTCCAGAAGAGAATATAAGTGTTTTGTGACTATCGACAACGTGCTACGAGTTGTGAGTGCACCTACACCTATTGGAGCATCTGCCATGGTTACATGCTATTAGCGAAGAAGACACTAAGTAAGCAAATAATTACTTCAGAGTGGAAAAAATCAGTGAAACTTTGTTTCGTAATCGTAATTTACACCTCAGGTTACATCGGTTTAAGAAAACGGAGAAGGGGAGGCTCATCTTATTATTTGAGAGAGCCTTTTTGATCAAAATAATAAAAAGGAGCCAGGAAAAACTTTTATCCTTTATTTAATGAATGTGAACCACAAACATCATCAAATTGTTGCACTTTCATTGTTTTCAGTGTTGCCAACGGTGATATTGAAGTTAATAAAACTTCGCTAACTTCAAGAGGCTGTAGTTCATTCATGAAGGATTGGTCGACAATGCTATTTGGTGTGTTTATTATTCATGTAAAGTTGAACAATTCTCCAACATTTCACGATTTTAAATTATGGTGATTTCGAGAAAGGTGATTTTTGAAAATTTGACGGTTTCTCGAATTTTTTGCGACAAGACGGTTGCACACACAAGCAATACATTTTTTTTTCGATAAGTGCGTAACTAGGTCTTACCAACCGTAAAATAGAATTTTAAAATCCGAACCGGAAGTGCTCGACGCAAACTTCGACTTTTGAGATAAACTTACGTTCATTTGTTATTTTATGTACCAAAAGATACGCATGCGCAAACCAAACTATAATAAAATATATTTTATTTTATCCCTATGCACACTCATGTCCAAAATGATTGTCGCATATCTATAACTGTCTTGTAAGAATATAATTTGATAATGATTTTGCAGGGTACTATTAATACTGATACTACATGTATAATCGGGAAATGTATATTCGTAGTAAATTTCAGAAGAAAAGAATTACATACCCAAAAATTAGAATGAGTAAAACAAAATGTTGCTAAATGGACAAGAAAGTTTTATTTTCGTTTTATTGTTCTTATTTACTGCTCTTTTGACATGAAATTTGCCACATACATCGTCTTTCCCGATTATACACATACTAACATTATAAGAAATACCGGACGAATTCGTTATCAAATTATATTCCTACAACATATTTATAGACATGCGACAATAATTTTTGTCATGAGTGTACATACCACAACAAGAATTATAACTATCTGTCTCCATAGCTGAAAGAAGAACAGGTTACAAATACAAAACATACCTAAAATATAAAAACTTACTCTTTTCTTTATCATAGCACTATTGTATTCTAGATTCCTCGCCCAACTAAATGAGGATTTCACTTACGAAGTATCAATAACACTAAAACTGTATTCTGTAACCATAGCCGCCCGCTGCAGGGAGCACTTGCTTTAGCAATGGATTTTCCTAATTAGTATTAAAATATGCTATTTTTTTTTTTTTTATTCACACACAACAGTTAGTGAAGTTAGCAGTGAGTTGTAATAATTGTTTTTTTACATTAAATATTATGTGGTTCTAGGTATTTGTATCCGCGTCTTTGCTTGTATGTCGGTCATTTTGCCCACTTCCCCCTGTAAAAAAATCCTGTGGGAGTTACTATGTCTACATTTCCCTTTAAAATTCGCTTATATACTACATACACATCTATATAGCAACTAATTTTTAATAAAGATGAATATATTTATCGAGAGCCGTAATTAGCATACACTACTTTAATTGGTTAGTGCATCGCATACACGACAATGACAACTAGCATATCTGAGGATGTTTCATACTGTGACCAGAAAAATTTACTTCGAAATATCCCATACTGCAGCTAATTTAATATTATATAAGCATTTCGATACTCGAAAAGAAAGATCAATTGAGACGTGTTAATTTATCCTGAATAACTGAGTCCTGCAACCAAGGAAGAGGGGTTAAAATAACTAATTGTCTATAACAGCCCAAGTACCGGCAATAATTAAGTGCAATGAGCAATTACAAAGACGAGACGGCTATTTTTACCGCAAAACTGTACAGCTGTTATTCCTTTTGCTTAATGTAACCAAGTAAGTTGGTTAACACCTTTTGACAATTTTCTTGGTAACTAAAGGTCAGAAGGTATAGCGTCATTGGCTTCCCGCACTTGGACCTGCTCGTCACTGGGGGTGTGGTAAGAGGATAGCAAATCACCAGCCACCATTCACTGCGCTCAGCGAGCCACGAGTAACCAAGCTGGCAACTCCCCATAAACGTCACTACAACTTTTCACGGGAAAGCAACGACGTTATACCTTCCGTACTATAGTAATCCAGGAAAAGGCAAAGTGTAGTATCACTGAGTACTACTCGGTTACTATTCGGCTACACGACTTCTAGCGTAGTTTTGACCGAAATTCAACTATCAGCAGCTAAATTATCATTTAATTCTTACTCTGCACACGAAAAGAAAAAAAAATTCATATGAACCCGTGGTCAAACGTCTATAGTTACAGGCTGCCGAAAACGTGCGAAAAGGAAATTTAGAGGTCCAGAGTTCCACTACTGTGAGACCGATCCCAGTCGAGTCAACACATTACTTAAGAGCTAGTACGTGCCCTATCCAAATATCCATATTTCAGAATCTTGCGGCACTTACACATTAATTTTTATAGAGCCAGTTGAGGAATACTCAGAAAAGTTGAAGTGCTCATAAACTGTCCATTGATACGCAAGCACCGCAGAATTCTGAAACATGGGTATCTGAATAGGGCACATACTAGTTCTTAAGTAATGTCTTCCTTGACTGCGCTCGGTCCCACACTGAAGCTATAGATTTTTAAAGTTTATTTTCTTATGTCTTCGACAGTCTATAGCTTCGAAAGTATGGACTTTTTACCACAGGCCCATATGAACTATTCCTTTGCTCTGATGTGACAAATCACCTCTGTAGGTTTGATGCTTTAAATTTTTTTACACCCTATATATATACCAGGGTTGGCTGGTTTAAACCAAAAAACGAAAAATGTTCGTAAAAGTGTAACTGTTTGTAAAATCTTGATGAACACACATTTGTGGGTTATCACGTTTCACTCCCATATATTATTCGTGTTATATTCAGACCTGAATTCCCCATTCATTACTCAAAAAGATTATACTACAAAAGCAATTTTTTTTTAAGTTTATAAATGTTTGTGATTTTTTTGTAGTTGTTATTATTGTTATGTAATTGCAATCAAAGAAAAATTCTAAATATTGTTTCGTTTCAATGTTTACTATTGATAAAATACTTCGAAATGCCGTACTTTGTGTGTGTGTGGGGGGGGGGGTCATACAGACCCCACGAGAGGTATTTAGTGAAATCAGAACTATTTTTGGTATTTATTTATGTATAAATGAGTCTGAGCCAAAGTGGACTCAAATAATTCGTATCTTTATTCACTTTTCTTACTGATATGCAAATTAAGTCGTTGTATTTCTTTAATTTGAACCAATAAAAGTCATTGTTAACTAACTTGAACTAAGGTAGTTCTGTACTCCGTAGTACTTAGAAATTGTCCATATGTAATTCTCTATAATAGTTTTACTTGTGCAACTGTTTATCTTTTTGCTCTTCCGAAATTACTCTCGACAATTATATCAAGAAGAATGTAAAGATCAGTTCAACGTATTTTTATCAGGATTCCTTCGTGAGTGAGTCGGCAGACGTATCGCATTTGTGGCCAATTAGTCCTGGTTCCGAGTTCAAATGGAGGACAATTTCTCTCGGATGTAACTCGAGAAGCGGTTTTTATTCCGCTTTAAGCTTATGTGACTCCTTCCAGCATAACCCGGTTGTTGCATAATAACATCAGGATGAAAAAAAAAACTTATTTCTGTCCATATATGATATGAATATATAGAGCAAATTATTTAAACCAAACAAACCTGGTTTAAACCAAAAACCAGTTTTTTTTTTCAATAAAAACCATGGTTTTTGCCAACCCTGATATATACTATTATAAAGAAACGTGGAGAAAGTTATATTGTTTACTGACATAACCAAGACATACGGTTAGTGACATAACCAAGAAGGCAGCAATCTTCTAGAACACAGGAACGTCTTCCCATTTAGCTGTAATAAAAACAGAAAACAACGTGCCCTGCGGGGCACTAACCCGTCTGCACTCGCTAAGGCTCACTCGGCATTATTATGTTAATTAAATGTAAAACTTTGGTAAAGAAAGAACCCAATTATTACACTTTTAGCCAAAGCTCACGCTCACGCCTCAAGCTGCGGCTCACGCTCATCACGTTGTTCATAAACTCGCACAGCCTAGGATCGAACTAGGGATGCTGATGAAAGAATTGGTGAAAAGAAAATGTGGAGGGAAAAGAAAACTCACGCTCATCACGTTGTCCATCATAAACTCTCATACTCTAGGATCGAACTAGGTGCATTGAGAGATCTACTATTTAATACCGTGCCTACAGTCCCTCCACTTCCCAATTTCACACTCAGTTGAATAAACTGTGTCTGTGTAACGTAATTAACTGACACATTACACTTGTTCTAATACAAAAAGAAGAAATGAATATCGTAATCTGAAAATACATAGTACTGTCCGCTGATCTAGTTACTAGTGTGTGTGCATTTCGGGCACGAGTCTCACGTTCGATTCCCTCCGGGAGAGTACAAAAATGTAATTTCTTAATTATTTACGTTCATTCTTCATCCATCTCGTTTAGCATAAAGAGTATAACTATGGAACGTTATCTGAACATACATAGTTCACTCACCTTTTCTTTATCATGATCCCTTTCTATTTTTAGAGCTTGTCTTTCTTGCTTCAGCTTACATTCCATTTCTTCTTTCGACGTCTTAAGATCCCTCATGTTGCATTCCAGCACTTTGTTCCTCGCATGACAACTAGCTAGTTCCATTTCCGCTGTTTCTAACCTTTCAGCTAAAACTGAAAATATAATAATAAAAATAAATATTATCATTTCCCTAAATTTGCTTTCTATATAAATATGTAAGAATTCTCAAGGAAGTATTGTGACCTGCTTACCCAACGCACCAGAAGTAAGCATTCTACAAATGAACCACCGTGATCCCCACGTCTTCTTTAGACTATATGGCATAAGCGTTAAGATATAAAACAAACGTTTCATTTGAAGTTTTACAACCCCAAGCAATAAAATTATTTCCGCCAGTTGAAGAAAGACACACGCAGCGTTTTCATTTTAACTTTTACGATAATTAACAGAACAAACGAAAAACAAATAAACAAATGCCGATCGAGTCGAATTGTAGAAGATTCGCTACGCTCGTTTCTATAATTAACAACTAAAACCACGATGCGTAACTAGATCAAACACAACAATAACTTGTCATCACTTATGGAAATTCCCTTTCTTATATATATATATATATATATATATATATATATATATATATATATATATATATATATATATATAAGAACAGCCCGTTCTGCATTGTTACTACGCCTATATCTGTATTTTGACTTGTTAATTTTATTCAGCATAGTAACAGAACTCAAAGTGAAAGACAATATACGCCAGATAACAAGTAAAAGTATAAAGTACTGTCCTAGCTCCACATACTCAAATTCATTACATTTCAAATCTTTGATCAGTAAATTCAGTCTCAGCAACTAAAGTATTTCCTACGGGAAGAGTTATATTACTGGGCGAAAGACACTTTAGAAAGGCTTACATGTTACGGGTGTAAATATGCGTTCAAAGGAATGCCATTGAAACGGTTGATATAAACACCAACCAACATGGGTATGTGGTTGCCACTAAAAACTACAAATGCTACATAACCGAGTCAGCTACATAACAGGAGCGCAACAAGGAATGGGGCAGCGTGAAGTTGCGTCCGTAAGGAATAAGTGCGTCAGCGAGGGTGTGTATGCGCGTAAGCTAATGATTACGTAAAGACTAAAATCATCATATATTGTTATTAATTACCAGGGTTGGCCAAAACCATGGTTTTTATTGAAAAAAAACTTTTTGGGGGGGGGAAGGTTTAAACTTTTTTTTTTGTTTGTTTGTTTAAACCAGTTTTTTGGTTTAAATAATTTACTCTATGTATTCATATTAAATATGGACAGAAATTAGTTTGTTTCCCCTTGGTGTTATTATGCAACAACAAGGTTATGCTGGAAGGGATCACAAGCTTAAAGCGGAATCCAAACCGCTTCTCGACTTACATCCAAGAGAAATTGTCTATTTGGACACGAAACCGGGACTAATTGGTCACAAATGCGATTGCCGACTCACTCACGAAGGACTTCTGATAAAAATACGTGGTACTGATCTTTACATGGTCCTACTTGTTAATACAATTGTCAAGAGTAATTTCAGAAGGACAAAAAGACAAACAGTTACACAAGTAAAAACATTATACCTAGAATTATATATAAATCGGGAAACTCCCGCCTTAGCCATTAGGAAAATCCTGTTATTACTTTACATGTATCTGCATGTAAAATTTTAAGGTCAACGGATCATAATCACTACGCTAAAATTGAGGTATTAAATTACAAATTTGGTATGTATATATCATTCAATAAAATTAAAACCAAGTCAAATCCAAGCTGATGTTGGAAGCTATGTAGGCACTTGATAAATTGGGCAATTTCTATCAATATATTTAAGCAACCTTGGCTTCTTTATAAAACAACAGGCATTCATTCAAGTAGAAATATATCATTTGGTTTCATTTCGTATGTTTAGGCTTAACATCCTTATGAAATACCAAGTTTATCACGGAGAGGACTCCTGCTTAGAGGGACACCTCGAATCGCTACTTGGTTTACACTTGAAAGATGGGTTGTGGTTCGACCGAGAATTAAACACGGGACCCCTTGATTAAAGGGTGGAAAGTAGATAAAAGTAATGCGGATGATTTGATATGTGGAAACGTCACCATGAAGTTCACACGATTTAAAGCATTTTTCATTTTTTTTTCTAATTTTTTTTTGGTTTAAACCAGTTGTTTTTTTTTAAAAAAACCAGCTGGTTTAAACCAGCCAACCCTGTTAATTATACACTGCTCTCCTGAAATAAAAGTAGTACTCCTTTTGTAAATTTTGCAAATCTCTACGGACCTAAAACAGTACATTCCCACGTAAATGTAAACTAAAACAAATACATTACAATACAAATTAAAATCAAGTTGTATAACCTCTACTGTTACAAAAAATACATCCGCTCGTTCTGCCATAAATTACTACAGCACTCATCCCGGAAAGTTAAAATTTGACTCTGTTCAAGAATGTATATAAGTAATCAAAATATAAGGAATGTGAATATGGATGAAATAATCAGATGAAAATCGTAATCTGACGTGTAAGTTTTAAAACGTAATTCAAAGCGGGTGGAAAAAATCATGATTTTTAAAAAAAAAATCATTTTTGATGAATTTTTTGATTTAAATCGATTTTTTTGATTTAAATCAAATCTTTCTCCTCGTATAATACAACTCGCGAACTGAAGAAAAAGCATTACAAATTAGTATTAAATGCCAATTATGCCATTTAAGTTAAAGTATTGGGGTTGAGTTTTGAATTAATCCCCAATCATTAACCTATATCAATCCCAAACAATGCTTCTTAGCTTTAAATTATGGCTTTTTTTTTTTTTTGGTAAATTATAGACTTTTAGTCAAGCATCATCCCTATTTATCCTAGGATGATGGTTCATACCTCATTCTCTTCAGAATAGAACAGCCTTTAAAACGGTAACACTCACATTTTCCCTATCATGTCCCTGAAGCTGAAAATTTTGAGAGATGTCGGGATTTTTTTTTTTTCAAATTTTGATCCCCTCTGGACTCCCTTGTGTTAACGCACAGATCTCAAAATCAACTGTTAAATACTAAGGGTGTACTAAATGTGTATAAAATTTCAAGCTTCTATCTTGAATAATAAGGGCGGGAAAAATATTTAACAATGAGCTAAGAACATCCTCACCATACCCCAGATGACACGGGTGTAATATAAAAATTTCCTCAGACATCTTATTTATCCTAGAATAAAACAGTTTCAAACGGTACCATTCAAATGTGTCCATCGTGTAGGCTATCTGGGGCTGGAAAATCACGAAAAAACGGATTTTCTGTTAAGAAATATCCCCTTTTTTTTTTTTTTTTTTACTTTTTACCCCTCTGTACCGCCTGTGTTTAAAGGCAACAATCTGAAACAAATCTGAAAAATACTAAGGGGTGAAGTGAATGAGTGTCCAAAATTTCAAACTTCTAGATACAAAAGTAAGAACGCGAAAAATAATATCCCCGAATACCCCAAATTTCCGTATAAAACATGATCTCAGGTAACAGTTTACTGAAACATCCCTATTTATCCTAAGATCATGGTTCGTACATCATTCTCTTCGGAACAGAACAGCCTTTCAGATGGTACCATTCATATATCTCCATCTTAGGCGGGTAAATCGCGAAGAAAGCTATTTTTTGTTAAAAATATCCTTTTTATTTATTTATTTATTTTTTTTTACATTTTCGCCCCTCTGGACCCCCCTGTTTTCACGCAGAGATCTGAAATCATCTGAAAAATACTAAGGGTGCACTGAACGAGTGTGCAGAATTTCAGTATTCTGAATGCAAAATGTAGGCCCGCCAAAAAATAATAAAAATAGACACAAAAAAATCTTTTTTTTTTAATTTATGACGTCCTCACATCCTATGTCTCGTCGCAGAGATAAGTGAAAGCATATGTAACGTGCTCTACAATTCCTTCAATCTTGAAAAAACAAAGTAAAAAGCTTTATTGGTACTTTTTTAATCGAATAATAAAGATTTTATCCTATCACCTAAAAATAGGTGATATAATTTAAAAGTTTAAGCGTTAAGGAAAAAGTACAGCAACGCTTATTAAAGTGACACTTTTTTCCTCAAAAGTCACTGATATTTGGCAGGGGCATATTTCAAAGGAAATTGTAACTAGCTTGCGGCACGAAATACATAATTTTTGCTTAAAGTTATAAAGTCTAAACAAAACAAAACAAAAAAAAAAAAAAATCGGAGAGGGATAGGACACTTCTAAATACGCCGTATTATCTGGGAACAAATATATAGACGCACACACAAAAGAATCTTCGTCTTAAATGTCGATGGTGATTTCCCCGTTGGAATAGCTAACGATTTACAATATAAACCCTATGTTACGAAGAGAACAGGATTGCCCTGTTACCCGTTCAAAACGGGATTTTCCCTAATCATCCTCTGCAAGACACTTGTTTTCAAAGCTGTACATACTGTACATTTGAGTCTCATTGTATTATGATTATCATCTTCCATAAAATCGGAATAACAGAACAGAAACGGGACTTTACTTATTTCCACTTTAAATTATTTCGGAATTTGATTTAAATCAACGATTTTTATTTAAAAAATCAAGTGATTTAAATCTTGATTTAAATCAGACTGATTTAAATCAATCCACCCTGATTCAAAGTATACGCTTGTATTTACATACTGCACAAAGAAGCCACCATGAACTCAAGTTATGAAGGCAATGTTTCAGTAAAAGACAACTTCTTAATTGCTTCTTATATGCGAGAATAAACCATTAAAATGTACAGGAGAAATATGTAAATTGTTCTATTTTTCAATATCACTCTTTACTCGCAGTCGCACCTACACTTTGCTGCCTCCTCTACCTTTACCGTTCTGATTCAGACAGCACTAGTGCTTGCTAGTTCCCACATAGCACGGGTCATTTTGAACTGTAGCATGGTGTATATCCGAACTCTACGACACTCGCACAAAGCTAAAGCCTTCCTAGACTGAATCTGCTTCGAGAAATGTAGCTCTTCACTTTGAAAATACTCTCTAAGATAGTAAACAGTGAATTTTCCGATTAAAGAAGTTAACATAAATATTGGCAGTATCTGACCTAAAATAGAATAGCGCAGTATACGTTAATACATTACTGCTGCTGTATTCTGACAACTCATCTCTACTTTGGGTTAGTTTATCCCCCCCCCCAAAAAAAAAAGAAATTTACCAGATCTTTCAGTGTTAAGCAGATTTAGGTAATAGTATACAACAGCTCCTCATCGTGTTCCGTACTCGAGGATAGTTCTTACTCTTGCACCACGTACAGAAATGGTGGTATGTCATGTACAAGTGGTAATAGAACACATAAGAAACCCAGATCATGTTGTGCTCACACTGGAATATGCAGTATGAGTACACCGTGATCGGCGTTTCTTATGTGTGCTATTACAACTTCTACATGAAATACCATCACGTTTGTACGTAATGCCACAGTAAGAACTATCCACGAGCACAAGACATGCAATATACGTTCAAGTCCCTTCTCCCCCCCCCCACACACACAGTGAAATATAAAGTACAAGGGCACTACAGAGGCGCACATAAAGTGCACCGTACTCGAGGATAGTTCAAACTCTTGCACCACGTATAGAAATGGTGGTATGTCATGTACAAGTTTCAGTCGATAAGTAAATGAAAATCGCTTTGTTACCCCATTTTCAAGTTGCTAGGTCCTCAATGAATAATCCGTAAAATACTGAACTTCCTGAGTCCTCGGGAAATGATGAGGACCTGTTGTATACTATATCCCAGATTTATTCTGTACATTACGATTAATTTTATTCTCGCCTTATGTAACTGACCCCGCATTTTATTACCCAAGCCTGGCCCTTACAATCAGGAACCTTAAATTAGAACAGAAAAGACGGTGCAGTTTTACTATACGGATCCACACATTGTAAAATGTACAGAAAAATTTTGGAAAGTGTTTAATTTGCCCATTTTATGTTGAGAACAGAACCCAACGAATCCCTGGGTGGGGGAGCTTCTAACCTTTCTACTGCTACTCCTACTACTGCATACACTATGGATCCGGATAGTAAAACTGCACGGAATAGACTAATCTATAGTTTGCTTTCTCAGACTCATTGCACACTCATTTCAGTTTACAATAACTTTACACTTTATGCTCACAAGATACTTTATCGAAAATATCTCCAACGTCGATATCTACCTTCCTCTGCTGATGGTTCTTCCTTTTTCTTTTTCTGTAATTGTCTTTGGCCATCACTTCCCCTTTCCTTGTATTTAAGAGGTCGAATGTGTCGTCAAAATTTAGCTTTGTGGCTATAGGTCCATTCGGAAAAGTATTTTCAGTATCTACATAGCTTCTGAATCGATCCATTAACTTCCCTATAGATCTCGTATCAGAAGTCAGAGAATACATGATTCCTTCTTTTAGATAACTCTTCGCTTCACACAACTTAACGTGATAGTATTTAAGCTTCATACATTATTTTCCTGTACTTTACTTCGCCGGATAATAATTGGTACAGTATAAATCCTGCATAAAACTCAGAATAAAATTTTTAAAATTTGAAAAAATACACACGCACGAGAAACATACGAAAATTCCAATGATGCCAGGCC
Source organism: Thermobia domestica (assembly GCF_964235325.1). NCBI lineage: Eukaryota > Metazoa > Arthropoda > Insecta > Zygentoma > Lepismatidae > Thermobia > Thermobia domestica. The sequence goes on from NC_137467.1 coordinate 63,387,869, forward strand.
GGCAAGGAACATTCCTTTATATTGTATCTCAATCTCCACTAATAATTAAATTCGTATTTCAGGATCAGCCCATGTTTCAACTGAAAATATCACAGCATACATTTTATGTCGTGAACAGAACTATACCAACCTCTGCGTGACTTCTAAGCCGGCCAAATGAAACACTACTTTTGCGTTGCCTTAACGCAAATCGGTATGAAAAGTGGCTCCAAGACTAAACGTCCTATGGAGAGTCAATTTGGAACCTATTTTGTTTTCTATATCATGTATGTAAAACATTTTTAGTATTGCTTCCAAAATATTTTCTCTCTCAACATTAAAAACATATTACATTACATTCAACACAATATTTCTAGTACAATTTGTGAAAATTTTCGCTACATTATTTTCCTGCTATCGTTCTAAAAATGTATTTCCTGTACTTCATAAAATGTTTTCCAAACATTTTTTGAAAATGTTTCTGGTAAATATTTGGAATACTTCTCAGGTATAACAAGGAATATATTTTCTCCAGTAACGAAAGAGTATATTCTGAAAACAATGTAAAAATGTTTCTATAATATATCAGAAAATGTGGTTCACTAAAAACACAATATATTTTCCAAAACATAACGGAAAACATTTTCTATTCATTTTTAATATATTTTCCTTTCCTTGTTTTAAAGTTTATATTCAAAATTCGATAAAATATTCTGGAAATAATACTAAAATATTGGTCGGAAATGTTTCATTTAAGTTATATGAGAAGATTACCAAAATACTTTGTAAAGAATTAAGTAAACCTTTTTAAAACATTTCTTAAAAATATTTCTTATATTACGAAAAAAATAATTAAAATATTCTAAACGTTTTTAAAAATATATATTCAATATGTTTTCTCGTAAAAATAGAAAATATTGCTAATAACGTATTAGAAAATATTTTTTAAATATATGGAATATATTACATTTCATTGTTTTCCGTATCATATATGGAAAACATTTTTAGTATCATTTCGAAAATATTTCCCCTCTCAACAGTGAAAACATATTACATTACATCCAACACAATATTTCTAGTACAATTTGTGTATTTTTTCTTACATTATTTTGCTGCTAATGTTCTAAAAATATACTTTCTGTACTTCATAAAATGTTTTCCAAACATTTTTTAAAAAATATTTCCGGTAAATATTTGGAATACTTCTCAGATATAACAAGGAATATATTTTCTCCAGTAACGAAAGAGTATATTCTGAAAACAATGTAAAAATGTTTCTATAATGTATAGGAAAATGTGGTTCACTAAAAACACAATATATTTTCCAAAACATAACGGAAAACATTTTCTATTCATTTTTAATATGTTTTCCTTTCCCTGTCTTAACGTTTTATATTCAAAATTCGATAAAATATTCTGGAAATAATACTAAAATATTGGTCGGAAATGCTTCATTTAAGTTATATGAGAAGATTACCAAAATACTTTTGTAAAAAATTAAGTAAACCTTTTTAAAATATTTTTAAAAAATATTTCTTATATTACGAAAGAATTTATTTTTAAAATATTCTAAACGTTTTTAAAAATATATATTCAATATGTTTTCTCGTAAAAATAGAAAATATTGTTAATAACGTATTAGAAAACATTTTTTAAATATATGGAATATATTTCATTTCATGGTTTTCCGTATCATATATGGAAAATATTTTTAGTATCATTTCGAAAATATTTCCCCTCTGAACAGTGAAAACATATTACAATACATCCAAAACAATATTTTTAATATATTTTGTGAATATTTTCCTGGATTTACTTTCTGGCAAGCATTCTCAAAATGTACTCTCCGTAATTTCTAAAATGTTTTACAAACATTTGTGAGAAAATATTTTCGGGAAATATTCGGAATACATTAGGGAAACCAGAATGGAAATCTCCAGAGAAGGAAAACCTTTTGCAAATCAAGGAAAATATTTTCTTTTGGTTGAGGAAATATTCCTTGCTGTGTGGGCTTGGGGTTCACCCGTTTACTCCCACTTTCTTCATTCCACCATTTCATTCATTTCTCATCATCGCCGTTTCCTTTAGCCTAGCCGGCATAACCGCAGGACATAAAACTCAAGGATTTGATTTCATTATTACAACTTTCAAGTGCACCACTAAACAGGACGCTAGTTTTAATATAAGTTCTTTTTTCCTACCGAAACAATCAATCCTATTCTTCTTTATTATGAGCAATGTAAATATTTTCTGATTAACGTCTACAAACTTTATAATGTTGTCACTTCAAAGTGTTGTACAAAAAGGAAATGAATTACTTTTTTAACGACATTGCAGAATGAGTTTATGATACGACTCAGAAAATAAACAAGAAAATAAAAGTGGCTTGTTAGAGTTTATAGTTTCTTTGCATATTTGAGACGTGAGCCAACAACTTAACGTCAATGCAAACTTTTAAGCTACAACTGAGCCTCAGACCCTGGTGCCTCGCGCTCGAGACGATAATAATAACATATTGAATGTATAAAACTTTTTTTCTTAACTACGGCATTTTACATTTACAATTGATATGATATTGTTCCCTACTTGACTTTAAAAATAAAAGAAACTAAATTGTTAATATTCTTAATATTCTTAATGTTTGCGTATGTTAGTAACAAAAAAGTAACTTCAGAATTTAAACAGACGAAACAAAGACTAACAATCTATTTACCTAAACAGCTCGATTATATAATACGTTACTTCAAATTCGTATATTACTGTATCATGTGTTTTTTTTTTCACTCAAGGATTTGTTTACAGTCAGTTACGACTGTGTTCAGAGTGAATAATTGGAAATTACATGCCTTGCCATATCTAAACGCATTTCAAACTCAAGTCACAGTTTCCTTTGGGCCGCCATAATACTTGTGATGTAAAACAGGCTGAATCACTACATTGATTGTCACTACTAATAAAGAAACAATATAATTAATATATTAACTATTTACGCAATACAATTTGATGAAGAAAATTAATTAACTCAAATAATGATTTCTCGTCGCAGGGCCTTAGAGACTAATCTAGACTTACATGAAAGAATTTTTCACTTATTACAACTCCTTGCATAAACTCTAGGAACTCTTTAGTGTAGGTGAGTGGTTAATGCATTGGGTTTTCAAACGGGTTTTCGGATTCCAGTAGGTTTAAACTTTTTAACGTGTATCAATTTCAATTCCAATCCATACTCATTGTGGTAAGAAAGTTGATGTTCTCTGGGACAAAAGAGACGTTGAGATGACAAAAATGATGGACATTTGGAATAGGGCAATAAACTTAGACAAAGATTTACAAAGGTATCTCCTTCAATTGATCCAGATATGATAGGTTCAGTTCATTTCAACAATCTCCTAATGTATAATTGATAAGTGTTTCTTTCTTCTTCTAATATACAGTACGTAGTGAAGTAATATATTATACGAAAGACGAATTAATGCCTTTCACGTATATCAGTTATTAGACAACGCACTCTAAACAATAGAGTATAACTCTAAAGTGAGGATTTGTCTTCCTATATCAATTGCACAGCAAAGCCTTGTTTCAGTGATTCACAAGATTATTAACTGTTTGAAAAGTTGTGAGAAAGTTGGAATGCATATCTAGATATTTGTGATACCAGCAAAAGTGCTGGGCTTGACCCAATGGAATTTTAGCAGTCTGAGATCCATATATTTTTGTCGCTGCCTGCACATAATGTTTCTGCGGACAAAAATTGAGTTCCTTATGTAAAACCATATGCATTACATGCATCGATCTGCCACTTTCAAGGGATCCGTTGCGATCTGACTTTTCCACACTGCTGGTAAATCATTCATTGACCTCTTGTCACACATTCCTCTATCGTGATTCGTATAGGTTACCAGTTTTCCTTATATCTTCTACAGACTTTGTGGTCATTAATTTACTTTAACAATACTAAGTTGTTTCTTAAGGATTTGTAGTATTCATCCAATTCACTAGACTTACTAACTACTAGTAATTTGAATTAACTAATAAATTTACAAGTAATTAACTATGATTGTTTACATTGCGTGTGCAGATTTCGACTGTCAACGATTGTAGTAAGTGATGCATACAATAAGAAATCTTAATAATTAATTTACACTATGGTATAGTTTTTAACATGCTATCATTTATAATTTTTGGAGTAATAAAAATACTTAACAGTAGTTAGTTTTCTGTCATTGAATTTTATATATATATATACAGAGAGAGAGAGAAAGTGTAGATGGATAGATAGCTTAGGAAACAAAGAAACAATAGAAAATAGACAAAACGAAATTTTTTACTGGGTACCACAAAGTAGGTAGCACTACGAATATCTTGGAAATGAATTATCCAGGATAGATAGTTAACAAAAGGATTAGAAAGGCAGTAATTCAGCAATGGATCGACAATTGTTGATAATGATATATACTCCTTTCAAATATAAATAATCCTCCCCATAATACTATTTAGATCCCTCTCCTTATTCTTGACATCTGAACATTTGAGATTAAACAATAATTGCTTATATCTTGTTCTGAGAGATCATTTACTTTTAACACTATATCTGTAGGAATGTGCAGAGTAAAAGCAAAGATAAATTAAAATTTAATGTTCCTGGCTATAACTATAAAATACGCTGTAATATCAGAGTATAAGAAACGATTCTGCGAACTCGAAATATTTTAACAACCGGTTCTGGCGAACCGGTGAGAACTGGCTGAATAGCACCACTGTATATACTTCATAGTATACACACGTATAGCTTTACACGTGTATTGCTTCATAGTTAACCACGAATTTTCAATGGATCGCGAAGATGAGTGGTATAGCCTTTACTTCTGGGGCGTGCGGTTTCGGTTCGATCGCAGCTCGAGCCAAGTAGGTTTTGTAGTGTGCAAACACCACAAACGTTGTTTTTTTCGGAGCTCTCCTTTTGTTCATACTTTCTACATTTCATTCATTTGGTATCATCATTGTCGTCTTTATTCCACGCTGCATAACCGTGAGACGTAAAACTAAAAGACTTCATGGAATTTCATTTTCAATATTTTTTAGTATTAAATAACCTTTCTTATAAAGATAACGAAGAAAGTTCTGTCGCTTTTCTGCCCATCACCTTCGAACATCGATATGTGACTTAAAATGCACCTGTAAATAGATAAAAAGGTACTCCTCATCAGTATCGACGATCTTCTGCCAAAGTTTTGGAAGGCCGATGATTACATTGCAGAAGAACTTGGTGGGCCGTGAAGCGAAGAGGGTATCAAGTTCATTTTGCCCCTCTGCTGGGGTTTGAACCGGTGTCCTCTAAGTTGATTGTCGGCGGAATGGAACATGTGATCATCGGACGGTACAATGTTCGGGGAGTGTGGCGCATGCAGTAGTGTTTCCCATCCAAGGCGTAGAATGGTGTTCCAGGTCATCCTAGCCACGTGGAGTTTAGCGTTGTTCTATAAAAGGAGAACCCCTTTCGGATTCAGAAATGCTGGCTCCAGAGTTTCGAGTTTTTCTTAAACACTGCTCAACTGCTCAGAGTACACAGTTGCATTGATGCTTTGACCAGCTGGTAGGAGTTCCAAATGCACGATATCGCGAGCACTCCAGCAACCCTCGAGCAGTTCATCATAGGAGGACCTACTTATCGTGTAGTGCTGGTATCAGCTGTTTTGAAACCGGTTCATGGATGCTGACCAACGATGCGGCACCGCGGAGCTTCGTACAGAATCCACTTCTCATCACATTTCAACACTCTGTCTATAAATGGCTCCATCCTCAGACGAGACAAGAAAGAAACATAGGTGTCTGCTACTGTTTCCATCTAGCCCGGTGTCAAAGCATGTAGGACCCATCGACCCAACTTGTCGTACTTCCCAAGTTGATGGAGGTGCTGCCGAATGGTTTCTCTACTCACACTGTATTGTAGCCCCAGTTCTTCACATGTCTAGCCACTGTTCGCATCAATTACTGCCTGAAGATCTTCATTTTATTTTACATGTGTTGAACTTCCGGCACGTGGTGCATCTTCGAGTGTTTCGCTACCTTCCTTGAACTTGTTAAATTACTGCAGCATTGTTCGCGTAGATACAACACCTTCTCCAACAGACCTGGCATATCTTCTGTCCACTGCAGGGGCGTTTGACCCCAGTTTGAACTCGTACAGATTACACGCCCTTACCATGCTCTGTGGAGGTCCCATTATCACACTGTCCTTAATCAAGGTCACGGTGTAACTGAACTGACACAACCAGATATTAGGTTGATATACCCGCACCAACTGACCTTCGTCTTCATTCGCATTCAACTCGCGGGTTGAGGGCTAATTGAACACAGAACTCTATAAAAAGTGACAGAACTTTCTTGGTTAACTTTATATTTTAACCCGTAACAACACACGCCCGTAACAACACAGGCTCCATGATCACACTGTCCTTAAACAAGGTCACGATGTAACTGAACTCTCACAACCAGGTATAAAGTTGGATATACCCGCACCAACAACTGACCTTCATCTTATCTTCATTCGCATTCAACTCGCGGGTTGAGGGCTTATTGAACACAGACCTCTATAAAAAGTGACAGAATTTTCTTGGTTAACTTTATATTTTAACCCGTAACAACACACGCCCGTCTCCGAGACTGATCAAAGTACCACTAACTTGCTTTTTTCTTTTCTTCTGTTGTAAAATTACATGGCGCTATCACCTAATCGTTCCTTGTGCTGATGCCGTTGCACCCTAACTGTAGTGTGTTTGTAACTCTTATAAGGGTCACATGACTAATTGTTCGTTTTGGCTTGCCGTCTGAGAGACGGGCCTGTGTTGTAACGTAATGGATGTTATTCCTGGTCCTTCGCTTGCTTGGTGAGTTTAAATGGTTCATCGTTTCGGACTGTTGCTACCCAGTGGTTGGATAAAGAAGAAGGAAGTGATGAAAATTTGACAGTTGATGAAAACTTTGCTTTCGAATTGGACCATGATGCAAATACCATGATCGGACCGTGATCGGACCATGAGTGTTCTGTTAAGATTTGCCGCCATTTTACAAAGTAAAAAGTAAAAAGAAACAAAACACCTTGGTATTTTTGTTTTAAGAACATTAATTAATCTTGATCACAATGGAAATGGAAAAGATATTGGTCACTGGTACAGTTTCTAGTGACTCAAATATTGAAATTTATAGCACAGTTTAATTTTCCATTTAAAAACATGACTTTCTAGAAACAATGTATTTTTCTTAAATTTTTTTTATAACTTTGTGTATTTTTCATAAAAAGGATCCTTTATTTCATTGCATGTGGATGATGTAGTTTCTGTGGACTATAGTTAAAGTGCTTTTTTCAATAGTAATATATTACTATCAAAATAGGAAAAAGTTTTCGTTATTGTATTTGGTATTTGTAATAGTTATCATGTAACGAATATTGTAACGGTTATTTGCATTTATTTTGGTAAGTAAGCTTTTACAGAGGATAAAAATAGACAATTTTTATTGTTCAGTACAAACATCGGTTAATAACGAGTGTAAATTCCAGAGGAAGTCTCACAGAAGGGCCTGTATTGTTATGTAAAAATTCTGGCGTGCGCTTTACGGGTTAATCTCTAATTTCGTTCAAGCAAAGGATCCTGCACAATTCTTATCGAATTTGGATTTCCTTTGAATTAATCGAAATCATGATATGTTGTAGATATTGTGATCTTGAGATAAAGTCTCAATGGGCACCAGCATCAATCACTGACCGTTTGCTCACTTCAGTGCCATTTCTTTAAAATATATCCGAGTATAAAGATGTTCTCTATTTCGATGAAAATGAATGAAACTGTGATATGTTGTAGATCTTGTCAGTGTTAGAAAATGTCTTAATGAACATAATCATCATTCATTTACCGTTTGGCCACTACAGGTTGACATTTTTAAAAACAGCCGGGCATAACGATATTTTACATTCCTCTGAAAACGAATGAAAGCTTGATACGTTGTAGATGTCGTAATGCTGAAAAATGTGTTAGTTTGTGGCTACCGAGCAACCTTAGGTCAGTTGATACAGTATTTGTTCACATTCGGGAGGCTCGGCTTAAGCCGGTCATTTTCTGTAGGACTTCGGGGTCTTTCCTTTGTCCGCATGATGAATATCAGGATGTTACCTATGCTTAAATGGTGTTAGCTGCTACTCACCACCTTCCTTTACTAAGTTGTGGTATACGATGACAAAAGCTAAGTATTTTTACTGTTTTATACATAATCACCAGAAACCCAAATTGTCATCAGGTTCTGGTGTGTTTTTTTTAAATGACCTCGTAGTGGCCAAACGGTCAGATATTGGTGGTTATGTCCATTGAGTTTTTCTTTTCTCAGGATCACAATATCTACAACATATCATGGTTTCAAGCGATTCCACCGAAATCCAATTTCCATAAGGATTTTGCGGAGTCCTATAATGCATACAGTAGTCTATTAACAAATCTTAATATGTCTTATATAAGTAAAAAGTTAATTGTCAGAAATCAGATATTTAATTTTGGATTGAATTTAAAAAAATCAGAGATTCTCAAACTCTAACTTCTGTCATAAATTGTTGAAGATAAGCAACTGTATCTTATATCAATTACCTTGGAATAGAAATATCAATGTACAGTTTTAGATAAAAGTTAATAGGTTGAAATCAAACATAAATATGAATATTGATTTCAAAAGTTCATTGTATTTCTCCTTTCTAAATATAAATATATATGAAACTGTGGTATTTTCGTAAATTTTAAGATAACATGAGAGACATATGCGATTGATTCGTAGGTTGAAACTTTAGAACGGAAAGCAGTATCAAGTAAATTCTATTCCCAGAAGGCATTCCTTCCGAGTTTCTACTTATGCAATCAAACTTTATTATGAGATTTATTAGGTTATTGTAACCAATTCAGAATTGTTCTTTTCGATATAATTTAGACTTTTCATCATTTTGAACAATTTAATAGTACAAACTAGATTAGGTGAATGACATAATTGATCAATTGATGCATGACAGCAAATGTACAATAATTTCTATTATATACTAATGAACTCTAAATAATATATTTACTTACCTTCGTCTGTTTCATTATATTACAACTCCTTGTCTCTCCAGTATGGATGTGTAAGTTAGTATTACCCCAACTACCACAATGAGCAATTGAAATACTCGTTATTTGTTGTTTGCATTTTTCGTTCATAAGGCCAAGTCGAATAAAATACATACTATCTTTAATGACGTGTGTACCCTGTGATAACCATAAAAATGGATATATTACAATTTACTTAAGCATTTTCGTTTTAAGGTACAAAGAACCTTTAAATTTTCCGAAAAGTGTCATGTAGTTTTCTAATACGATCCCTGTTCCAGGTACTCCTATAAAAGGAAAACATAAAATGAGTTACATTTTACACACAAGCACACGCACACGTTAATTTCTGCTTAAACTTTAGGCGGATAAACGGAACATTAGTTACATGCATAATACATGCATCCAGTACAGTCTTTGGTTCGATAATTGAATTAGTTCCGGAAAGAATTAATAGATGCACCACTCCGGTAGTGTTCTGTTTAGAGGTTTATAAGTTATAACATGATTCAAGAACGTATACAAAAAATAGCAAATAATTCGACTGTGATGGAAACAATTAGCATTATTATCATACGGAAACACCTCTACACCTTTACATGCATGTACAGTGAACGGCTTCACCGCGGTGACGAGTGGTTAACAGTAATTTGTGGGACTAGTATGTGTGGTTAACAGTATGAGACTAGTAAACTTTTATTGGAATAACATTTGTAATGAAATTATCAAATAGGGAATACACTGTACAAACATGTTCTAGTACAATGAAGTTCAATATAGTCGCCATTTTGATTTTGAACAATATTTAAACGAACATTGTTGTTATTGATTACCCAAGGGTGCATGCTTTCTGTGATTTCACTGCACACTTCAACAGTAAGTTTTCTGAACTCCACCGAAAATTGAAGATGTTCTGGTAAAATAGTATTATTGGGGTCCTTCCACATAAAGTACAGGATGGCACATACCACATGGATGGATTTGAATAATGTATATTTTTCTTCTGTGTGGAAATTCAAGTAATTATTCCTTCTCCATATATCAAGTTGGGAAATGTGAAAACACTAGATGTGGATAAATTATCCACATGCAACCTCACAGTCAGTGATCATTTCCAGTACGTTATCCAACATTTTGCGGAGAATTTCTGGCTGTAATTCACGGCCCTCAATCTGATTATTGATGTTGCATGCTCTATGCTGGCTATATGTTTGATGTATACATGTTCATTGAGATATTCCTTGAGGGAAAAAATTGTGGATTTTACGTCAGTTGCAGGTGATGGCCAGTTGAAATTTGAGTACTGTACTTGGAAATAACGTTCGCCCCAAAGATTGTGTTAGCAATGCCCAGAATTTATGCTGCGTGAGCAGTTGCGTTATATTGCTGAAACCAGCGAGCAGGATTATTAGCTACAGACAACCTTTAAAAAGTCCCTGATTCTTGTGCAATATTGCTCTCCTGCAACTGTAACATTTTTCCTAAGAAATAAATACCGATGATCCGTTCTGAGATCCCGCCACTTCACAGTGTACACATTTGTGAATGCAAATCACGCTGACATCTTAACTTAGGGTTTCCCTGAGCCGAAATTCTGAAACTTTGTTTCTTGACTATTCATTAAGTGAAAATGGACCTCCTCGCTCATTACCAGATTCTGAAGAAAGTCCTGTTGTTCCGTTACCAACTCTCGGAAGCGAAAATCATACTTGAGACGGGTGGTGTGTCTCCGAGAGTTATCTTCTGCATCAGTTGCAATATTTACGGGAACAATTTCAACTTTGTCTTTACAATTCTTTGCAATGACATTCGCGTGGTCCCCAGCTGAGTGCCACGAAGTGGTTTATATTGTCAGATCACTAATGTTTGGGTTGTCATTAATGCTATTCCTCTGTCGTTCAATGTTTCCGAGTGTCTGAGCCGAACGTAATCTAGGTTAACTTTGTTAGTTTGAAGACTAAATGATATTGCCTAAACCGTTCTACCAGACGGATAATTGTAGTGTGGTGAGGGCAGCTGCTCACTTTGAAGTAGTGATTGCAAGCCATCTGATTGTGGATAATGGATCTTTGGTCTACAAAATACAGTTCTACTACATTCGTGGGCTCTATCAATTTTTAGGTGCTAAGCTTAAACAAAAAATTAATTCCGCCACTTTTGTTGAACGATATCTTTTTATTCATACCATCGAAAATACAACCTTTCTTTAAGGAAGGATGAGCACTGCTACTAAGATTTCAAAGATGTTTGATACTTTCCCCATCTAAGACTATGTGATTGTATATCATCAGTAAAACTTTTCAAGCAGAAATAAGCAGTATAGCTGACAGTTCCGTAACACTATCAGTACCAGTAAATAAATTATATGACTTACTGGAGGGATCACTTTGACTCTTCCGTTAACACAGCCCACATTTCGAAACTAAAATGAAATATTGTGTTTATTTGGCGGTAGGTGTATTTGTAATATATTTTTTAAAAAAGTGTTTATTGTCCTATACACATAACGAAAGCAATTGATAGCAATTTTGAGAATATATTTAAGATATGAATAAAGTCAACATCAAAAGTTAACCGTTACACCTCTAACAGTAGTGTTTTCATAAGTTGTTGATCAACTTCTTAAGAAAGAGATGTTTATTGTCCTCTATTGATTTTTCCTCGTATGGAATACTATCTATACTATTTGTTTGGGATTATTTGTGTGTTTAACAGTGTGTGTGCCTTTAGCTGGCAACAGTGTTCAAGTTGCTTAACGCGTTTCTATTGTTTTGGGAACAGTGTGTGAGTGTGGCAGCAAGAACATTCAGTTTGGTGGACCATATATCATGGTCGAAGATCATACAATACAGCACAATCAATAAGCCATCGTATCAAAATCATTTACAACTAAGGACCTTGTGAATATGTTTATTCTTGTGTATTATTTTTGTGTGCAAACTGAAGTTGTACTCATTAAATACAGTGAATTTATATTTGGTTGCATTCATGTGGCATACGAACCAAGCCTTACAGTCCACTAGTATGAACATCGTTTTTAGCATTGTTATTGTACTTCAGTGAAAAAACAAATATATACATTCATATTGTACATTTGGTCCTATCCGGGCCACATGAGTGCGAAGATTTCTGAGAATTGTTCTGTGCTGTTGTGAAGAGAAATGTGTTTGTGTCGACCTATATGTGGTGCTATCACGTACGTTGGACAATAATCACGTTTTTTGTGTAGGCGGACAGCTGTTGTACCAGGGCCAGGCTTCTGGAGTATATTTCATAGGTAAAAAAAAAAGAAAAAAAGAAAAACATCATCATCACGTCAGTAGTTTTTTATTCTTCATATTTCTGCGTAGTATGTAATCATGAGTGAATCACACCAGCGTTTTAAGGCAAAAATCTGCATACAGAGGCCAGTTAACTAGAATAAACACTTTTGTTCAGGCCTTTGATCCAAATGAAGGCAATATAGAAGAAATACGTGCACGCTTAAAACATCTAAATAACGTCTGGTCAAAGTTGCAGGAGGTGCAAGATACTATTGAAATTGATCAAATCGAACCCGAAGCGGAAGCAGTAAACGCTCGTGCAGAAATTGAAAATGTGTATTTTTCTTTAGAGGCTCAAATGCAAGCATTTGTTTTAAAGCATGGAAATAAAGAATCAGCTGTTAATAATAGCACTAGCAGTAGCGCACAAGTTAAATTACCGGTCATACAGTTGCCTGCATTTGACGGGAACTGTAAACATTGGTTATCATATAAGGACACTTTTATATCTCTTATTCACGAGAATAAAGGCATTTCCACAGTACAGAAGTTTCAGTACCCCCGAACTTCTCTTAAGGTTACTGTGCCCACCCCCTTGTCCTAGCACTTCGCCTTTTCGCCACCAGATGCTCACTTTTTCATTTAGCAATCACTGCTGGTACCTCTACTGGGAAGAACTGAAAGATCGTACCGCTCAGTTTAAATGTGTCCAGGATATCCACAATTGAAGTGGGCGGGGAGAGGAATCCAACAGTTTTTTTTCTTCGTGCACCTGCAGTCAGTCAGAGTCTATTTTTACAAGCCGTGTTGTCCAGCCGCAGGGCAAAATCTCAACCATTGACGGGTAACAGAAATCTTTTCTTTTTGCAGGTAGGAATAGAGTTTTTGTACGAAAAACGTGAATTAGGTTGTAGAGAACTTCATTCGCATTGCGTTGACAAATTTTCTTTCGTCCGTTTATCACATGAAGCTCTTTTCTTTTTTTTTTTCGATTATTACCAGAATATGAGATAAAAAACCTAAATGGTTCTTTGTATACAGAAAACAAACAATACCAATATTTTCTTACATATCAGTATTATGATTTTTTTTCCTGAAGTGTATGATGCTTGAAAAATGGACAGAATGAATTTTGACTTTTCTATTTGTCCCTATCCTTCTGAGTAGAGAGAATGCTGCGGCGCAATTAAAGGGCCTGCGGCGCAACATTAAGAGGCCCAGAACAGAAAGAGGCCCATTTCAGTTTCGAAGTTAAACTTTATAATGTTAGGATGTTAAAAATTATGTGATGTTCCAACTATATCTCATTTTTAGCTGTGAAGACGGTAACACCTGAGCGATTATTTAGTAAATGCCAACAAAACTTATGCTGACCAGCGAAAACATTATGACCACTCGCTACTTTTTGAACGAAATCATTGTGCAGAGATAAGAGCTACAAGGCATAACACAACCGCGCGCCAAACGTGACAAGAATCTCACTCGATTAGTCAGTGTGGTGCTTGTGCCTTGAATGGGGAAGGACGACGATATATCAGGGTGAGTAAATGGCTAGGAGCTTCATTTCGGAAACAGCGCGACTTGTCGAGTTTTCGCGATCTGCCGTGCTTATGTATTTCAAAGGTGGGAAAAGGACAGTGAAACCAGCATCGAACCAAACAACAAAAAGTGGGGCGACTACACCTCATTAAAAATGTCGGATGTCGGAGACTCTCGAAGTTGGTACAGCAGAATAGACGAAAACTATAGCACAATATAATAATAATAATAATAATAATAATAATAATAATAATAATAATAATGTGCATTTTTTTTGCATATGAGCAAGTTGCGACTCACTAGATAGAACATAGAAAGTCAAAACTGTTCTCTGTAAATTTTACGTGACTCATGGATGTGGATAGAGGGGGTCCGTTTAACATTTTTGCGGGGAGGCCCATTCGTCCTTACGCTACTAAGAGGTAAGGTAAAATAATAACACCAATATATATATATATATATATATATATATATATATATATATAAACTCCTGGCGCAACAGTCCCTTGTGATCTGAGTCTGCAGCGGGCTTATGTTAGTGGTCAGCACAACTACACCCAACGTATCCGGCTGTCTAGATTGAACTCCGCTATCTTTTAGTTTCCCAACTTTTTTCTCGATGTTTGGTCAACACAGCAATGTTTGAGTGCCACACCGGGAATTAAACCCTGGACGACGCACACCGTATCACTTTCGCTAATCTTTTGGTAAAATTCAGGTTAGGGTGGTACTGAATTATTTTTGGAATATGCCATTTCTCATAAGGTAAAGTTCAAAAGTATTGTGACATAATTAAAAAGCTCATTATCAACCACGTATTCTTGCCTCTAATATCACTAAAAGTTTTCGAGATATGTGTCAAAAATGGTTGAAACACTTGAAGTTAGTTTAGTAACTTGAAGAAGATAGTGGCCTTATACATACATAATTGCTTCAATTTTTATTTTTATTCTTCTTTCTCGTAAAGAAATACAAAATCATAATTTCAACCATCTTGGTACAATTTTCATAATTTGAAGCGCGAACAGCCGGTTTCTTTCCTTACGTTTTGAACTTGGGATTTATATTCTTCTTGTCACTTATCGTGAAAGTCATATAATGGCATGGGTCCCAAAGCTAGAATATATTATGCGACAGAGGTAATGACAATTTCATCTCTCAAGATCTATTAAATTTGACATTTATTGAACGATAGCGGTTTTATAATACGAATAAATTTTTCGCAATAAGGTGCATATAGTGGTCGTAAGAAATGACAAAAGCTACCACTGACCTTTATAGTTTGACTGATGCTTTTTCGATCATGATATTCCCCTTAAATTTTGTAAAGGACAGTATAATTTTAATTATCTTGGCCTAATTTCCTAAAGCCTCTCATTCGTACGCTAAAAGAAAGATTTCTATTTTTTATCTATAAGAATTCAGGGAATGAAAATTTATTCAAAATTCGTTTACAATTAAAGTTGGCTAAACAGATATTCCTTCGAGATTTCTGTATTTTGAAAACAAATTCACGATTTCAGTTCTTTGTCTTTACTTGTTTCCATGTTTTTTTTATATCAATATTGTATGATCAATTCCAAGAATTATTTTAGTTCCCCGGTAAATCCATTTATAACAAGCTCCAAATACTGCTATAATTTTAATGTGGTTTCAGGAGAATCTGCATATCTCATCCTTTTGTTACTCTCTATATATTCATCTACTATGTAAACAAACATCAGTGAAAGAAAGAGGCTGAGAGCTAACACGTGAGGAACGTTGTCATTCCATTTACTGATATATCTAGAGAGTCTAGTGTTGCCACGAGACAAGACGAAACTTCTGGCTGTGTCGTCTCGTCTAGAAAAGTTGTGCCCGTCTCGTCTCGTATCAAATGGTTCTGTCTCGTCTCGTAGCAACACCAGAAAGGTTGAGGCCCACAAAAAGAGCTGTTATACCAAGTGGTTAAAATTACAACTTTTAACCAAGTTTTGTTTGGTAGCACAACACACAACACGACTGCAATCTTCCAGCAACGACTGCTTAGATTCGACTGAACCATAATTACTTCGATAGGAACATTTGTCAATACCGTCAGTACAGTCGAAAGGCAAGATTTCCCCATTTATTCTGATATCCTTTTTTCAGAACCCCTGGCGCCACTTCAACAAATAAGGAGGCCTATGTAACTTTCCCATTTAAAAAATGGTTTAGCTTCGAATAACATCATAAAACAATAAAAAAGATAAATTTTGTTGTCAAATCAGCATCTTTTCAAACCTCAGTATCGAGAAAGGCTGACACGTTTCTGTCTTGGTTCGGAACGAGAAAGACCATGAAACAATAGTTAGTTACTGATAAAATTGCCACTTCTACTTGTACTTCTAAAACAAGATTTTTATACGTAGATATCTCCACCAGCCCCCGGAATAAAATCTTCTAAAACACTGATGAACGCTTTACATTTGTATTTGAATCTGGAGCACTATCACAAAATAATTAAACTTGAATCAATTGAAAAATGGAAGTGAAAGCTGTTTGTAAGAATCATTTTTAAAAAATGCTTTAGGTATTCCCTGTTCTTTGTAGGATTTGAAACATTGAATCATTTCGATCATTTGAAATAATAAAAGATGGTATACATTTCGAAGGCAAATAATTTATTCCGAGTTAATAAATTTTTAAGCAAATTCAGAAACTGTGTTTGTATTTTTCGAGACACGAGACGAGACATTTCACAAAACGTTTCGTATTGTATCGTGTCTCGCTTCAAAGAGTCCTGTCTCGTCTCGTTGGAACACTAAGAGAGTCTTACGCATTCTCTTTCCAAGAAAGTGAAACTTGAAAAGCACATTCAGTCAATTGTTATCATAGAATATACTATGGGCATAGGCACTGATGTGTAGAAGGTGACACAGGCGGAATTTGTTCTTATGGAGCCCTTGGCGAGTTGGAGCCGTGGGTCTCTATTATTTGGATTGGAAACATTGGTTCAAAAATATTTTACATTTAGCATATATATATATATATATATATATATATATATATATATATATATATACGTACATGTGTGTTACATATACTTTAATTAATGTGTGGACCTGCGGACAATGTATAGTTCGCCCGCCCAAAAAGCCGCCTCTGGGGGGTGGGTTCGAAGCGCACTCCTGAAACATAGAATTATGCTAATCGTAATCTTCTGAGATAGACTACCCCCCGAGGAATAAGTAAATAAATAAATAAATAAAAATAGTTTCGTAATGTTTATCTTCCGTATACGAGTAATTAAAAAATTTTAGTGTCTCAACAATGAGAGCTGTATACAGGTGATCCTGCGTTCCTGGCAGAACTTCCCTAGTTCCGGCCCAAAATTTCACACTATACCCTCTTTCGGCTCTCTCCCCCACGGTAGTTTTAAGAATTTTTATCTATTATCTACTCCCTTGGAGTAACTGTTGCTCTGTATTTTCACGGGCTTGCAACCGTCAGAATGAATATCCTGGCTGCTTTCCCAGCTACCCATTCAGCATGCAATAGATACATGCAATAACAATCAAATCCCACACAAACTACTCTACCCATCAAATATTTTAGCATGGAAAGTTCTTTTACGCAATGTATTTCGTTTGTTTAAAATGGAATAGACCTAAATACAACTTTTTTTTAAATGTTCTTCTGGAAATTCGATAGCGAGATCGCTCACATCCAAAAATTGAGATAATTAGTGCTCTGACAATCTGGTAGAAATACAACATGCCATATATAAACATTACTGTGATTACATTGCTATTTATTCAATGATTATTTTGCTTAGAGCTTTCTTATTCTCCAGGGAATTCTTCAAGGGTATATAATTACTCTTCACTTATGTCGCGAAAAAATATTCAGCTTGCAAATTTATTTCGAGAACTTCTCAATTCCCTAATACATGTATATTCTCTGAATTTGTACGTACAGCCGACAAACTTACATAGAATCTCAACAGAGTTCAAATGTGAGGTGTCTGCTGGGAAGCACAGGTCAGTTGTATGGGAGGGGCTTTTAGAGTGCAATTCTAGGAACACTGTGGGCTTTTAGAGTGTAATTCTAGGAACGCTGTAGGGGGCCATCCCGCTCCACCTGAGACAAAAAAAAAATCTGGAGGCACACAACTAGTTCACACTGGTTATAAAACAGGCGCAACAAAGTTCTGAATGAAATGTGTTTATTTTTTTTCACTATTCCATTTTCCGAACAATAACATTTACCGATGACCTGTTAGCCCCTCCACCACAGCCACCATGAAAACAAATTCAATCGGAATTTGTCCAGCTCGTTTGATCACGAATAATTATCGTTTGATCCCAACGCATACTGATGTATTACACACAATTTGGCTAGGGCTTGTTAGCCCTTGATAAGCGACATGTATCATTCCACAGATATTTCAATCGTAAATAGGTAAGTAAAGTTTGCTTAGTTTCTGGTAGCAAGTATGGAAAATAGTTTACTGTATATTTAAAAATAGAGGCCTCCAACAATGAAACTAACAACAATATGAGAAATCGACATGTACCATTCTCTAGATATCTGAATCGCAAATATGTCAAGTTTGGTCAGCTTCTGGTAAAAAGTATGGAAAATAAAGTGAATCGTTTATTTAATAATGGTAGTCTCCAACAACGTAACTAAAACAATATGTGAAATCGACATGAACCATAGGATAGATATTTCAATCTTTCATAGGTACGCAAAGTTTGGTCAGTTTCTGGTAGAAAGTATGACAGATAAAGTTTATTGTTTATTTAACAATGGTGGCCTCTAACAATGAAACTAACAACAACAAGTGAAATCGACAGGTACCATTTCATAGATATCTAAATCGTAAAGAAGTGTGCTAAGTTTGGTTAATCTGTGGTAAAAAGTATGGCAGATAAAGTTGATTGTTTATTTAACAATGGAGAAATCCAACAATTATTTATTGAACAATGGTGGCCTTAAATGATAAAACTAACAATAATATGTGAAATCGACAAGTACCATTCCCAAGATATCTCAGTGGTAATCCGATGGGTGTGCCAAGTTTGGTCAGTTTCTGGTAAAAATATAGCAAATAAAATTGATTCTTTATTTAACAATGGTGGCCTCCAACAATGAAACTAAGAACAACATGTGAAATCAGCACGTACTATTTCCTACATATTTCAATCTTATATGGGTGTGCAAAGTTTGGTTAGTCTGTGGTAGAAAGTATGGCAGATAAAGTTGATCGTTTATTTCACAATGTAGAAATCCAAGGATTGTGTATTTAACAATGGTGGTCTTCAACAATGAAACTAACAACAATACGAGAAATCGACACATATCTTTCCCTAGATATTTCAGTCTTAAATGAGTGTGTAAGGTTTGGTCAGTTTCTGCTAGAAAGTATGGCAGATAAAGTTGATTCTTTATTTAATAATGGTGGCCTCTAACAATGAAATTAACAACAGTAAGTGAAATCGACACGTACCGTTCCATAGATGTCTCAATTGTAAATGAGTGCGCCAAATTTGGTTAGTAGTGGTAGAAAAAGTGTAAGATAAAGTTGATTGTTTAGGTAACAATTTAGAAATTCAACGATTGTTTATTTAACAATGGTGGCCTTCAACAATGAAAGAACAACAATATGTGAAATCGACACATACCATTCCATAGATATCTCAATCGTTCATGAGTGTGCAAAGTTTGCTTAGTTTGTGGTAGAAAGTATGGCAGATAAAGTTGATCGTTTATTTAACAATGGAGAAATCCAACGAATGTTTATTTAACAATGGTGATCTCTACAATGAAACTAACAACAATATGAGAAATCGGCACATATCTTTCCCTAGATATTTCAATATTAAATGTGTGTGCAAGGTTTGACCAATTTCTGGTAGAAAGTATGGCACATATAGTTGATTGTTCATTTAACAATGCTGGCCTCTAACAATGAAAGTAACAACAATAAGTGAAATCGACCCGTACCATTCCATAGATATCTCAATCGTAAATGAGTGTGCCAAGTTTGGTTAGTTTGTGGTTGAAAGTATGGCAGATAAAGTTGATTGTTTATTTAACCATGGAGAAATCCAACGATTGTTTATTTAACAATGGTGGCCATTAATAATGAAACTAACAACAACATGTGAAATCGACTAGTACCATTAAGTAGATATCTCTGTGCAAATCCGATGGGTGTGCCAAATTTGGTCGGTTTGTTTTAGAAAGTATGGCAGATAAAGTTGATGGTTTATTTAAGAATAGTGGCCTTCAACAATGAAACTAACAACAATATGTGGAATCCACACATACCATTCCCTAGATACATACCTGCAATCTTAAATGGGTGTGCAAAGTTTCTTCATTTTCTCGTAGAAAGTACGAAAGATAAACTTGATTGTTTACATAGCAACAGTGGCCTCTAAGAATGAAACTAACAACAATATGTAAAATCGGCACGAACCATGCCATTGATATCTCAATCGTAAATGAGTGTGCCACGTTAGGTTAGTTTGTGGTACAAAATATGGCAGACAAAAGTTGACTGTATACTTAACACTGGAGAAATCCAACGATTCTGTATTTAACAATGGTGGCCATTAATAATGAAACTAGTAACAACATGTAAAATCGACACATAGCATTCCGTAGATATTTCAACTTTCAAGGGGTATGCAAAATTTGGTCAGTTTCTGGTAGAAAGTATGGCAGATATAGTTGATTGTTTATTTAAAAATGATGGTCTCTAACAATAAAACTAATAACAATAAATGAAATCGACACGTACCATTCCATAGATATCTCAATCTTAAATAAGTATGCCACGTTTGGTCAGTTTGTAGTATAAAATATGGCAGATAAAGTTGATTGTTTATTTAATAACGGAAAAATCCAACGATTGTTTTAAAATGGTGGTCTCGAACAGTGAAACTAACATGTGAAATCGATTGGTACCATTCAGTAGATATCTCTGTGGTAATCCGATGGTTGTGCCAAGTTTGATAAGTTTGTGTTAGAAAGTGTGTTAGATAAAGTTGATTCTTTACTTAAAATGGTGTCCTCTAACAATGAAACTAACAACAATATGTGAAATCGGCATGTACCATTCCATAGATATCTCAATCGTAAATGATTGTGCAAGTTTGGTCAGTTTGTGGTAGAAAGTGTGGCAGAAAAGCTTGATTGTTTGTTTAATAATGAAGAAATCCAATGATTATGTATTTAACAATGGTGTCTTACAACAATGAAACTAACAACAATAGGTGAAATCGACAGGTACCATTCCCTAGATATTTCAATCTTAAATGCGTGTGCAAAGTTTGGTCAGTTTCTGGTAGAAAATGTGGCAGATAAAGTTGATTGTTTTTTTTAACAATGGTGGCCTCTAACAATGAAACTAACAACAATATGTGAAATCGGCATGTACCATTCCATAGATATCTCAATCGTAAATGATTGTGCAAGTTTGGTCAGTTTGTGGTAGAAAATATGGCAGATAAAGTTGATTGTTGTTTAATAATGAAGAAATCCAACGATTATGTATTTAACAATGGTGTCTTACAACAATCAAACTAACAACAATATGTGAAATCGACACATAGCATTCCGTAGATATTTCAACTTTAAATGGGTGTGCAAAGTTTGGTCAGTTTCTGGTAGAACGTATGGCCATTAATGTTGATTGTTAGTTTAACAATGGTGGCCTCTAACAATGATACTAACAACAATATGTGAAATCGACACATACCATTCCATAGATATCTTAATCTTAAATGATTCTGAAAATTTTGGCCAGTTTGTGGTAGAAAATGTGGCAGAAAAACTTGATTGTTTATTTAACAATGGTGGTCTTCAACAATGAAACTAACAACAATATGTGAAATCGACACATACCATTCCCTAGATATTTCAATCTTAAATGGGTGTGTAAAGTTTGGTCAGTTTCTGGTAGAAAGTACGGCAGATAAAGTTGATTGTTTACTTAACAATGGTGGCCTCTAACAATGAAACTAACAACAATAAGTGAAATCTGTACGTACCGTTCCATCGACATCTCAATCGTAAATGATTGTGCAAGTTTGGTCAGTTTGAGGTAGAAAGTATGGCAGATAAAGTTGATTTTTTATTTAATAATGGAGAAATCCAACGATTGTTTTAAAATGGTAATCTCGAACAGTGAAACTAACAACATGTGAAATCGATTGGTACCATTCAGTAGATATATCTGTGGTAATCCGATGGGTGTGCCAAGTTTGATAAGTTTGGGTTAGAAAGTGTGTTAGATAAAGTTGATTCTTTACTTAAAATGGTATGTTTTAACAATGAAACTAACAACAACATGTGAAATCGACACATAGCATTCCGTAGATATTTCAACTTTCAAGGGGTATGCAAAATTTGGTCAGTTTCTGGTAGAAAGTATGGCAGATATAGTTGATTGTTTATTTAAAAATGGTGGTCTCTAAGAATAAAACTAATAACAATAAATGAAATCGACACGTACCATTCCGTAGATATCTCAATCGTAAATAAGTATGACACGTTTGGTTAGTTTGTAGTATAAAGTATGGCAGATAAAGTTGATTGTTTATTTAATAATGGAGAAATCCAACGATTGTTTTAAAATGGTGGTCTCGAACAGTGAAACTAACAACATGTGAAATCGATTGGTACCATTCAGTAGATATCTCTGTGGTAATCCGATGGTTGTGCCAAGTTTGATAAGTTTGTGTTAGAAAGTGTGTTAGATAAAGTTGATTCTTTACTTAAAATGGTGTCCTCTAATAATGAAACTAACAACAATATGTGAAATCGGCATGTACCATTCCATAGATATCTCAATCGTAAATGATTGTGCAAGTTTGGTCAGTTTGTGGTAGAAAGTGTGGCAGAAAAGCTTGATTGTTTGTTTAATAATGAAGAAATCCAACGATTATGTGTTTAACTATGGCGTCTTACAACAATGAAACTAACAACAATATGTGAAATCGACAGGTACCATTCCCTAGATATTTCAATCTTAAATGCGTGTGCAAAGTTTGGTCAGTTTTTGGTAGAAAATGTGGCAGACAAAGTTGATTGTTTTTTTTAACAATGGTGGATTCTAAGAATGAAAGTTACAACAATAAGTGAAATCGGCACGTACCATTCCATCGACATCTCAATCGTAAATGATTGTGCAAGTTTGGTCAGTTTGTGGTAGAAAATATGGCAGATAAAGTTGATTGTTGTTTAATAATGAAGAAATCCAACGATTATGTATTTAACAATGGTGTCTTACAACAATGAAACTAACAACAATATGTGAAATCGACACATAGCATTCCGTAGATATTTCAACTTTAAATGGGTGTGCAAAGTTTGGTCAGTTTCTGGTAGAACGTATGGCCATTAATGTTGATTGTTAGTTTAACAATGGTGTCCTCTAACAATGATACTAACAACAATATGTGAAATCGACACATACCATTCCATAGATATCTTAATCTTAAATGATTCTGAAAATTTTGGTCAGTTTGTGGTAGAAAATGTGGCAGAAAAACTTGATTGTTTATTTAACAATGGTGGTCTTCAACAATGAAACTAACAACAATATGTGAAATCGACACGTACCATTCCCTAGATATTTCAATCTTAAATGGGTGTGTAAAGTTTGGTCAGTTTCTGGTAGAAAGTACGGCAGATAAAGTTGATTGTTTACTTAACAATGGTGGCCTCTAAAAATGAAACTAACAACAATAAGTGAAATCTGTACGTACCGTTCCATCGACATCTCAATCGTAAATGATTGTGCAAGTTTGGTCAGTTTGAGGTAGAAAGTATGGCAGATAAAGTTGATTTTTTATTTAATAATGGAGAAATCCAACGATTGTTTTAAAATGGTAATCTCGAACAGTGAAACTAACAACATGTGAAATCGATTGGTACCATTCAGTAGATATATCTGTGGTAATCCGATGGGTGTGCCAAGTTTGATAAGTTTGGGTTAGAAAGTGTGTTAGATAAAGTTGATTCTTTACTTAAAATGGTATGTTTTAACAATGAAACTAACAACAACATGTGAAATCGACACATAGCATTCCGTAGATATTTCAACTTTCAAGGGGTATGCAAAATTTGGTCAGTTTCTGGTAGAAAGTATGGCAGATATAGTTGATTGTTTATTTAAAAATGGTGGTCTCTAAGAATAAAACTAATAACAATAAATGAAATCGACACGTATCATTCCGTAGATATCGCAATCGTAAATAAGTATGACACGTTTGGTTAGTTTGTAGTATAAAGTATGGCAGATAAAGTTGATTGTTTATTTAATAATGGAGAAATCCAACGATTGTTTTAAAATGGTGGTCTCGAACAGTGAAACTAACAACATGTGAAATCGATTGGTACCATTCAGTAGATATCTCTGTGGTAATCCGATGGTTGTGCCAAGTTTGATAAGTTTGTGTTAGAAAGTGTGTTAGATAAAGTTGATTCTTTACTTAAAATGGTGTCCTCTAATAATGAAACTAACAACAATATGTGAAATCGGCATGTACCATTCCATAGATATCTCAATCGTAAATGATTCTGCAAGTTTGGTCAGTTTGTGGTAGAAAGTGTGGCAGAAAAGCTTGATTGTTTGTTTAATAATGAAGAAATCCAACGATTATGTGTTTAACTATGGCGTCTTACAACAATGAAACTAACAACAATATGTGAAATCGACAGGTACCATTCCCTAGATATTTCAATCTTAAATGCGTGTGCAAAGTTTGGTCAGTTTCTGGTAGAAAATGTGGCAGACAAAGTTGATTGTTTTTTTTTTTTTTAACAATGGTGGCCTCTAAGAATGAAAGTTACAATAAGTGAAATCGGCACGTACCATTCCATCGACATCTCAATCGTAAATGATTGTGCAAGTTTGGTCAGTTTGTGGTAGAAAATATGGCAGATAAAGTTGATTGTTGTTTAATAATGAAGAAATCCAACGATTATGTATTTAACAATGGTGTCTTACAACAATGAAACTAACAACAATATGTGAAATCGACACATAGCATTCCGTAGATATTTCAACTTTAAATGGATGTGCAAAGTTTGGTCAGTTTCTGGTAGAACGTATGGCCATTAATGTTGATTGTTTGTTTAACAATGGTGGCCTCTAACAATGATACTAACAACAATATGTGAAATCGACACATACCATTCCATAGATAGCTTAATCTTAAATGATTCTGAAAATTTTGGTCAGTTTGTGGTAGAAAATGTGGCAGAAAAACTTGATTGTTTATTTAACAATGGTGGTCTTCAACAATGAAACTAACAACAATATGTGAAATCGACACGTACCATTCCCTAGATATTTCAATCTTAAATGGGTGTGTAAAGTTTGGTCAGTTTCTGGTAGAAAGTACGGCAGATAAAGTTGATTATTTACTTAACAATGGTGGCCTCTAACAATGAAACTAATAACAATAAGTGAAATCGACACGTACCATTCCCTAGATTTTGTAACGTCCATTAACCAGATTATATCCGTTTTTGCTTAATTTTTGAATTGTTCATTTTATTTTTGATTGTTTTAATTTTATTAGTTGTATATGTTAACATTGGTGACGGTGGCGCCATCTACCGTTTTAGACACAAACTATTTGGACGTAATGAATAACCTTAAGGGCGAAGCATTAAACCTAATTGAAAATTTACCAATTACCGAAACAAATTATTCAGTAGCATGGCAATTACTCGTTGATAGGTATTCAAATAAAAAGCTAATTGCTTCTTCTTACATTCACGAAATACTACAAATCAAGCCAGTGTATAAAGAAAATGTAAGTGAACTTCGCGCTTTTATAAATACAGCTACTAGCAATATAAATGCGCTACAAGCACTTGAGCCAAACGTAAACCTCACAGACGTAATTTTGACCCAACACTTTGTATCAAAATTAGATGCAACTACTAGAAAGTCATGGGAGCTTCAAAATACGAATTCTAATTTTCCTGCTTTATCAGAATTCTTTTCGTTTCTCGAGAAACGTTGACAGGTGCTTGAGAACATGAGAACTAGTATTGATGGTGTGAAGCAGGGTAGTAGCGTACAAAATAAGCAAGCGGAAAGTATTCAGTCATCAAAGACTTATTTATCAACATTTTCAAATGCATGCGAATTTTGTAATAGCCAGCATCCCTTATATTCTTGTTCGTGCTTTGTGAATGCGGGACACAGCCAAAAATTAGAGTGCATTCGTAAAAATAAATTATGCATGAATTGTTTGAAAAGTAATCATTTTTTGAAGAATTGTAAATCGAGAGGTTGTAAAAAGTGTTCCAAAAAGCACAATACATTATTGCATGTAGACGTAACAAAAGACAAATCAGTGCGGTTTCCAAGTGTAAGCAGTGCCGTGGTGCAAGAGCGTAGTAACAACTCAGATTCCAGTGAAAATTTAGGGCAAGTGTCATATTGTGCATTAAAGGCTAGGCCTAACGCAAGAGTGTTGTTATCTACTGCAATAGTAAAAGTAAGGGATAACAAAGGAAATTTGGTTCCTTGTCGCGCGCTTCTAGACAGTGCTAGTCAGACCAATTTCATAACAGAGAATTTGGTGCAACAATTGAACATCAAACGGTATAGACAGTATACTCCAATTCAAGGTATAAATCAAGCAATCTCTAATAGAAAGTACTCTGTAGATATTTGTGTCCTTTCATGTGTTAACACATTTTCATTGAATATAAGTTCTTCAGTTCTCCCTCACATTACAAGTAAACTACGGGAAGAAAGAATTAATTATGACGATTGGAACATTCCCAAGGACACTGTTCTAGCAGATCCTACTTTTAATGCGCCTGGAGACATAGATATTCTTTTAGGTGCGGAAGTATTCTACATAATTATGAAGTCAGGACACAAAACGCGGCCAGGTGATTTTCCAGTGCTTCAGGAGACAGAATTGGGATGGATCGTGGCAGGACGCATTCCTCAAGAACGTGACCCCCATATTCCATTAACAACATGTTTTGTGAAGACAAACATAGATCTACAGCAACACTTTCAAAAATTATGGGAACTAGAAGAAATTACTGTTACACCTAGATCAAGCGAAGAGCTTGCATGTGAGCGACATTTCGTTCAGAATACAACAAGAGATCATACAGGGCGTTTCATTGTACGATTGCCTTTGCTTGAAGACCGTACAGTTTTAGGCGATTCTTATCAGCAGGCATTGGTTAGATTAAAGCAATTGGAGAGAAGATTCGATCAACACCCGAACTTTGAAGCTAAATATACGGAATTCATGCAAGAATATGAAGATCTTGGTCACATGGTAAGGATAGATGAGAGTAAAAAGGAGGACGTCAGCGTTGCATACTATTTGCCACATCATGCAGTTTTTAAGCCCACAAGCTCTACAACGAAGCTCCGTGTAGTGTTTGATGCTTCAGCAAAACCTGACAGCGGAAAAAGCCTCAACGACATTCTTTTAGTTGGTCCTACAATACAGCAAGATTTGTTTTCTATCGTTTTGCGCTTTAGAACTCATTCAGTAGTATTCACTGCAGATATCGCTAAGATGTATCGCATGGGCAATGTTCATCCAGAAGACACGCCATTACAACGTATATTGTGGAGAAGATCTAGAAATGAACCGATTCAAGTTTTTGAGTTGAAAACACTAACGTATGGTACGGTATGTGCTTCATTTGTGACCACAAGATGCTTACAGCAATTAGCAGACGAAGAAGAGCATAATTACCCTGTAGCAGCAGAAATATTACGTCGAGATTTCTATATTGACGATGTTTGTAGTGGCATGAACAACATACAGCAAGCTCTAGAGGTCCAGAAGCAATTGATAGAGTTACTGGGAAAGGGAGGTTTTACACTTAGGAAATGGAGTTCGAATGATCCAAGGTTATTGGAATCCATCTCGCCAGAGCTTCGACAAGTGCAGCGTCCAATCCAGTTCCATGAGGGCCAAGGCGTCAAGGCATTAGGATTGTCATGGCATCCAGACAAGGATATATTTCTCGTTGAAAGCAAGACGTCACCAATGAAGGTTCAAGAGTGCATTACTAAACGCCAGATTGCTTCCACCATTGCCACTATATTCGATCCATTAGGAATAATTTCACCAGTTGTCATTTCATACAAAAAAATTTTGCAAGAATTGTGGCGGCAAAAGGTTCAATGGGACGACAATATACCAATGGAATTAGCAAAGAAATGGACTCAATTGTACAAGCAACTTCCATTAATCAATCAGATTAAATTTGACAGATATGTACTCGTTGAAGGAAACATAGCGGAGATTCAGATCCATGGTTTTTCAGATGCTTCTAAAAGAGCATATGGAGCTTGCATTTATATGCGATCGATCAATCAACAAGGAGAAATATCAGTTAAGTTATTATGTGCTAAATCACGTGTGGCCCCAGTCAAGAAAATCACTCTCCCACGTCTGGAGTTATGCGCAGCAGTTGTTTTGGCAAAATTAGTTCACAAGATTTTACCAATTTTAAAATTGAACATAAGTAGCGTCCATTTATGGACCGACTCCCAAATCGTGTTGGCATGGCTAGCTTCTCCGTGTAATAAATGGAAACCTTTCGTGGCCAACAGAGTAGCTCAAATTCAAGACTTAACTGACATTAGCTGTTGGAAACATGTAACTTCTTCGGACAACCCTGGAGACTTGATTTCAAGAGGAATAGATGCAGTTTCCATAAAGGACAATTCATTATGGTGGCACGGTCCACAATGGCTTTCTAGTTTAGAAACTAATTGGTCAGTGACAAGTAAGGATTCATTGCAACCAGATCAAGTTCCAGAGAGTAAGGGAACCATAACATTGACAGTCACTTTAGACAATTGGTGCAATGAAACCATAACAAGATTCTCAAAATTGTCAAGGTTAGTTAGGACAATAGCATATTGTAGACGTTTTGTTCATAACATGAGAAACAAGAAAAACAAACTAACAGAAGGTCTCTCAGTACAAGAACTCCACACAGCGCTCCATGTTTGCATCAAATGGGCACAAGAAATTGGATTTCACAGCGAATTACAGCATCTTCGTGATGGAAACATTGTTCCGTCAAGAAGTAAATTGAACAATTTACATCCATTTTTAGATAGTGAAGGCATGATCCGAGTTGGAGGAAGATTGGAGAATAGTCAGCTTCCGTTTGACGCCAAACACCAAATAGTTCTGCCTTCAAATCAACACTTAACAAAACTTATAGTTGAAGCAGAACACTTAAGATTACTTCATGCTGGACCCCAATTATTAATATCATCACTACGCCAGAAATATTGGATCATCAGGTGCAAACAGGTAGTAAAACAAATGATCCATCATTGCTTCACGTGTTTCAAGTTAAAGGCCAGTGGTTCAAAACAACTTATGGGACAATTGCCAGCAGCTCGTGTGCAGCAAGTCAGACCATTCCTAAACATAGGCGTGGACTACGCTGGAGCGTTTAACATAAAATCAGGAGCAGATAGAAATAAATCTGTACGTAAGGCTTACGTTGCGTTATTTGTTTGTTTATCCACCAAGGCAATACATCTGGAATTGGTAACAGATCTTAGTGCGCAGTCATTAATAGCAGCTTTACGCAGATTCATAGCCAGACGAGGAAGATGTCTTAATATATACAGCGACAATGGCACAAATTTCGTTGGAGCCAACAACGAATTGAAAGAATTGTATCAGCTGTTTTCATCAGATCCTTTTAGTTCTCAAATTCATGATTTTACATCGACCGAAGGAATTCAGTGGCACTTCATACCACCGAATTCGCCGCATTTTGGAGGCCTATGGGAAGCCGGTATAAAATCAATGAAATACCATCTAGTTCGTATTACAAAGGGTGCAGTGTTAACATATGAAGAGTTTGCAACATTACTCACACAGATTGAGGCCTGTCTCAACTCTCGACCACTTACAGTGCTATCAAGTGAGCCTAACGACATCAGTGTTCTCACACCTGGACATTTTTTAATTGGAGAAGCACTTACAGCTTTACCAGAGCCTAACCTCACCGATCTACCACAAAACCACTTATCTCGTTGGCAGAAGATACAACAACTAAAACAACACATTTGGAAGAGATAGTCCAGAGATTATTTACATGGTCTTCAACAACGCTCTAAGACAACTTCACCGCAACACAATCTCAAGGTCGCAGATGTAGTTTTGCTGATTGAAGACAACGTTCCTGCATTGCAGTGGAAATTGGGCATCATTGAAAAAAGTGTTCCCAGGAAAGGATTTCTTAGTTCGTGCAGTGATGGTTCGTACTACAACTGCAACATATAAACGTTCCATCAACAAACTAGTTGCATTACCATGTAACAAGGATTAGAATTGAGATTTGAGTAATCTAAAAATAAGTACAGTTCCTCAAGTTTTGTGTTTGTTTCGTTTTTTATATGTATCATTTTGTTTTATTTGGTCAGACCTTAGCTGACCAACAGGGGGGAGTATGTTTGGGATTATTTGTGTGTTTAACAGTGTGTGTGCCTTTAGCTGGCAACAGTGTTCAAGTTGCTTAACGCGTTTCTATTGTTTTGGGAACAGTGTGTGAGTGTGGCAGCAAGAACATTCAGTTTGGTGGACCATATATCATGGTCGAAGATCATACAATACAGCACAATCAATAAGCCATCGTATCAAAATCATTTACAACTAAGGACCTTGTGAATATGTTTATTCTTGTGTATTACTTTTGTGTGCAAACTGAAGTTGTACTCATTAAATACAGTGAATTTATATTTGGTTGCATTCATGTGGCATACGAACCAAGCCTTACAGTCCACTAGTATGAACATCGTTTTTAGCATTGTTATTGTACTTTAGTGAAAAAACAAATATATACATTCATATTGTACACTATTTATAAACTGAAAACCTGAACAAACGGCTAGTATACTTAAGTTTGGTTAAAATAAATCCTTTATTAGTTCTAGGTAAACGGACATAATTTTAAAACTAATATTTATAGAGTAAACTCTATTACTACAGTAAATAAAGTTCCATCCGATTAACACTTTATAGTTTATGTTTATATCAAATAGTTTTGATTGTTTTTGAGAGTAACAGTTCACTTATTTAATAGTTCTTATGAATTCCTTTAAAAAATATGCAGTGGGCTTTTTCCTAGAGGAATAGCATAGGACGTAGAGATTGTTTTCCCAGAACGAACATATACCAATAGTGATTCTCCAATGTTATAAGTCTATATAGTTTCGAAATTGAGAAACCAAGCTTGATATCGAACTACTACGATGGAATTTCAGAGTTTCCAACCGTCATATGATATGTTATACAGGGTGTTTCAAAATAATACCGACAACGTTTGCGAGGTGATTCCTGACATCAAAAAAAGGCAAAAGGTATAGAACCAACCTAAGTGTTCAGAAATCCAACATTTCGGAGTTATAGGATGCCGAAAACATACAGAAATCAAATCACTTTCCTGTATGCTAAACTGAGAAGCCTTTTGCAATACTTCGCCAGGAAAGCTTCAATGGCATTTTATGAAAAAATGAATTTTAAAGGACCATACCTCTAATACGATGGGACTCCCTGTAGCCGGGTCAAGGCTTCACTTAGGAACTGGTATCTGCCCTATTCAAATATCCGTGTTCCAGAATCCTGTGGTACTTCCGCAACAAATTTTATACACGTTGTCCGTGAGTACTTCAAATTATATGCTCGTAGCCAAAGTCCCTCCATAAAAATTGTAGTGGGAGTACCGCAGGATTGTGAAACGTATTTTTGGGTAGGGAAAACCGGGGTATTGGCGAACACTGAGGTAATGCCGAGCACACAAGTTTACGCCCAAGAAAGCTTGTTAGGAAACAAGCGATTTTGCTATATACTAGCGGAGAGAGCGAAAAAA
The DNA here is from genome assembly GCF_964235325.1 of Thermobia domestica. Lineage (NCBI taxonomy): Eukaryota > Metazoa > Arthropoda > Insecta > Zygentoma > Lepismatidae > Thermobia > Thermobia domestica. The sequence goes on from NC_137467.1 coordinate 63,419,652, forward strand.
GTGTAGCATAAATTTGGTGACCGTCAGTTGAATGAATTGCCAGGAAGAAAAATGTTCTTGTTTTTGTCAATTCATTTATAACGTTGATTCAACTATGTGGGCAAGGTAAGTTGGCTCATATTTATATTGTTACAGATAAAGCTATATATTCCCCTATATTTGAACACTAGTTCTCTGTAATCTTACTAGCCTCCCTTCAGTAAACAATTAGTTTCAACTATAGTAATAAAATGGCGTCTCATGGGGAAATGCCAGACAAAATGTTCGTCTTTATCCTGGAGGTTCGGGATTACCCCATCGTGCGAAAAAAATTCTCAATTTTTTTAAATGGTTTTCTTTATTGAAAAGTAAGTAATAAGTTAACGAAATTGGTTTAGGAAATAGGCCATGTCTTGGTAATAAGTGTTATTAGCTTTATTAATTAGAATAGTTTGTTATATTTATTATTTACTAAATTTATTGGCTATGTCTATAATTCTTACTAAAGATTTAAATATTAAATTACGATGTAATTTTCATGTACTTTAATGCATTTCACTTCTTTCGTAAAGGAAAGTTTGAAGTAAATACTATGTTTGGCATTACCCCGACCACTCGAGCAATATCGAACATAGGCACATTTTTAAAACATCTCACTGATTTGTAGAAAAATGTTACTTTTGACTTTCCTCTGCACTTTAGTAATCTTCAAGCTTTCTATACACAAGAAATTCTAACTTTATCTCCACAAACTAAACAGTTATTTATAATCAAAGCTTAAGTGTTCTTGAATACCCTGGTCTCCCCTAGTGCACTTATTAATTCCTAAGTGAAGTCCTGATCCGACAACAGTAGGTACCATAGTTCTGGGGCTATGGACCTTTAAAATTCATTTTTGCTTGTTTCCGACAGCCTATAACTCCTTGAGAAAGTTTTATGCAAACAGGTTTGTCTATATTTTTCGTCTTTTCGTAGTGTCAGGAATCACCTCCCGAACGTTGTCGCTGTTGTTTTGAAACACCCTGTAGATTTATGGACCAAACCACGTACTGCGACTTTTACAATGTAAATTACCTAGGGTCTGAAATATTTCACCATAGTTCAATAATAAAGATATATATATATATATATATATATATATATATATATATAAAATCTTTATTATTGAAAGTGTCAACAATATCAACATATACGTATAGTAGTTATGTTATCTTCCTTAATCGTTGTTGAGAAACAAGTCCCATATAACTTTGTTGTGTCACAGTGTCTTTTTGATAAAGGCTGACTATGGCAATGTCTGTTGCGGAGAGGTTAGTATACAGAAATGTTTGACCAAGGATATGTATATAGTTCCTTTTATTGAATGATATCAGTGCTAAACACATTCTTTTTAAACTTTCAAAGTGACATAGCATATGCAACTGGTTCTCAAAAGCCGTGTCCTTTTGCAGGTAGTCGAATGGGAATACAATTATTTTTCGATCATATACAGGGTATATGCCAAGACAAGGATTAAATATCAAATGAAGAAGATTGCAGAGAGTTATAAATAATTTCTAATTATTTCACTGTAATAATAATAATAATAATAATAAACAAAAGGTTAGATCGATTCAATTGCTTATTGGTCAGAGTGATTTGCAATACGGTGGAAAAAAATCTCAACTATTTTGGCTCTACTAAATTCCTGTACGAGGCGTTAGCTTCCTAACTAAGTCATCGATCACAAGAGTCTGAAGAATACCGAGGTATTTTTGTGTCATATAGTATATCGTCGAATGGATTCTGGAGATACAATCCTGCATTTTCACGTACTTCTTCCAATTTATTTAGGGGGTTCATGATTACTTATGTAATTTAGAAGAGTTATTTAAATTCTGAAAACTATATTGGGAATGTTTGAGAAAAGTAATTCATTGTCCTATATGGTTATAAAATTAGTGCCTGCGTGAGAAATAAGTTCGTTGTCGTTTGGAAGAGATTATTATTAAGTGTTGTTATTAAATCGAAGAGCTCAATTCCAAAAAGACTAAGTCAAAAACTAAGTTTTTTTTTCAGGAGACGAATATTTTTTGTGTTACCACGATTCTATTTCTGTAAAAGAAAAGTAATCTACATAAAACAAACTTGTAATTGCCTACTTTTTGTAAAATAACTGTGAAATAATCACCTATAGCAAGAGTTTTATAAGTGTTTTTAGGCATGAGTCAGAAAATAACTTCAGAGAGTACCGCAGACTAAGGACATTTTGGTAAACAACTTTGTTCTCTTTTGCCTACAACTAATTTGACTTATCGAGTTTTGGCATGAAACCCTGTTCAATTCGCAGATGCTGAGATAGAACTTAATGGAACCAATATTTCAAAATCGACAAAAATTGACTTAGGCTCTTTTGGAATCCACCTCTGCAATTATTGATTTGTTTTTTCCTGTTAGAGTTTATAGCTTGATGCATTGAAATAATTCTTTTAAAATGAGTATTTGGTAGAATGTCTGTCGTAAAATTTACCTTATTAGTATAAATCTCTAAAATTGATCTTGAAGTTCTGGTTATGACAACCAATGATTGAGATAGTTACATTTAAATTGTTAGGGATATTGTACTATTGATATTTGACGATACCTATAAAAGCGGTTGCGTGAGTTCACTGTTTTTATTTCCATTTCACGTCAACAGATACTTTTGTGATGAAACTAGGATATACAGTAGGTACAATATAATTTATTTTACTTTGGTATAGGATTTTATAAAATCAGATCCTGTTGTTAAGAAGTAATGGCCTAAACATAAAGCTCTTACTTTGGTTAATCTGGAAGCAGTGTACTTAACACCACCGCATATCAAATTTACTCGTATGAAAAATTTTGTAGAAGCTCTTATAAAAAAATATTCTGCATTCATGTATTTAAAATTTCAGGTTCTCAATGATAGGGATAAAAAGAAACTGAAAGCAGGATTATTTATTAGGCCAGAAATCATCATTCTTGGATGACTACCATTTTGCAGAACTGTAGAATCTCCTTGACAACAAAGCGTAGAAAGCTTTTATAGTCATCTGTCTTGGTTTTCCGAAACATATATCAGGCAACTATCGTGAAACAACGAGTGATCTTGTGAATTGGTACCAAGCCTTTGGATGTCGTCATTAAAAATCCAAGTCTTAGATTTTCACATAGATTTCCTTCCTTGAAAATCTTTACAGAGTAAGCGGTGAAAGTGGCTCTATTCTATCAGCAAATTTCTAGAAGGAAAAGATGCGTCTTGGGAAATGTTGTCCCAGGATGCTAAACATTGAAGAGAGACATCGCAGAGACTAAATAGAGCCGAAAATAATCATTTATAACTTCATAGGCAAGTAACAATGAAGTTTGTTTTTTTATTTTTTCTTCATTGTACAGCAAGGACATCATCCTCAAATCGAATTTATATATATACGACATGTGTGTCCCATAAGCTGTCTAAATTTATATAATTATGTCATCCGTTGTTAAGGAGCGGCAAGGGGAGGAGGATTGCCCAATTCAAAATATACAATTTCACAATATTTACTAAATTTCAATGACCCCTTCACTTTTGTATAGAATCAATGACAAAAGATAATATACTACGAGATGTAAAGTTTATTCTGTCTCAATAATCTGACATCTAAGTCATTCTATATTAATAAAGAGCTAATGTCATATTCAATATAATATTTTTCGCGTTCTGTGCACAAATGAATCAAGTTTTGGTTTCTAATACTGATACATTTTATATTAAGATTTCTCTCTAAAATTTCATTCAGAGCTTGGAACATTCACGTGCAGGTATTGCAAATAAGTTTAAAGCTATAAGAAAATAGCGGTATTTTTTCATGAACTCTTCATGAAAGCTAACAGTACAAATTGTATGTCTCTTTCGTTACAACGTTAGTGTTTTGACATAATTCCAATTTGCTTTGAATGTTCTGTTTACTCGACGGTGTTGTAAACTAGTAACGACAGTATCACAACATTAATATGTTCGATGCCTCTAAGGAATAATCATAAGAAATGATAGATAAACTAAGCCAGAGCATCACCACATTATATATAAAAGTTTGATCATATGTATTGATTCGTTCTTGTAACTTTCGAAGTAATAGATACAAATATTAAATTTTGTACCATGAGACTCTGATTTATATACTGCACAACACCACTAAGCTGACAGTGTTGCCATCCAATATAAAAGTTATATTTTCTCCAATGTCATTACTTCACGTTATTACATACTTTAAATTTGGGTCTCAATTGGAAAGGAACAATACGAAACTTATTATTCTTTCTCAAATCAAAGAACGTTACAGAAATAGCAACATCCAAATTTTGGTGACCTCTACAAAAATAAAAGTACAAATGAGACTGACAGGTTGATACATATTCCAAATGAGTTAGTGACTAAACTATGATCGTGATATGAAGAATTTTGAACGAACAGGAGGAAAGTTTCAAGGGATTAAACATTAGATATTTTCAAAAAAAGTCTTTATTTAAAAATAGCATAGGTAAATAGATCATTTAATCGCATAGATATATTTCAATAGCTGTAATAATCGTAATATTGTTTACAGAAATTGAACACCTGAAACTGGTTTGGAAATGTGGTAAACGCTTATGATGTTTGCAACACTGCTTTAAATATGCCATTCCAGGAATGCACCTATTAAAAGTTTTACTGAAATGCTCTATAAACAATTGAAATTAATAATTGCTTTAAAATGCTGTCACAAATACATTGTAAATGTTGTAGGAGCTTTTACCATTTTCCTCAGCATCTCCGGAAGGGTTTAATATATAGAAGATTAATGTATATAGATAGCACTATTGTGAAGATATGTGTATTTGGAAACATGGCAAAGTTTCTTATTTTGAACAATGGGACATTTTATTTTAAAAGAACATTTCAGTCAAAAGAATCATCATTCGTTTCAAGTTAAATTACCTATCGACTTTTTTTTCTAAGTTCATTTGCCTTTGCTGTCTGTCATTTATTTCTTACGTTGTAATTTTTCAATTAATAATGCGGTTACGCTATGAGTTATCTATGATCTACATAGAACGGGACGTACGCAAGAGGTGTCATAGCAATAACCAAAACTTTCTTAATAATCTAGACATCGATAAGTTGTACACCAATAAATTCGTCATTAATCATTTCGGTTGAAATAAAAGAATAGGATCTGTGGGGAATGTTTTTAATGTGTGTAGTTTTGATCAGTAGCGTCTATTTGAAACTTCCCAAGCACTGACTCATGACTAGGCATTGACAAATATTAACAGGTACATACCTTTGTTATTGATGTAGTCTAGATAAGCAATATGATCCACACTAGTGACTAGGTGTTCCTCCTGATGGATTTTCAAAGCTACTACCCCGACTTTGGAAGAGCCCAGTAGTTTTGTTACTCCACTCGAGACGAGGTTATGGAACTTCCTGTACTCGCGGTGGAATACGTAAAGACGTAAACCTCTGAAATTCACTTCTGTCATCATATTTGTCAATGCATAGATCTTACGTGTTGAATTGTGAAAGTTAGCTGACTTCAGTGCTTGGCAATGATTTCAAAGACGGAATTACATAGCAGTTTTACAGATAAAGAATTCATTAATTAAACAGAATTTGATTTTTGAAATATCCATAATTTCCTTTCGCTGTTCGTTGAATGTCCTTTGAAGAACATTGAACTAAAATTACAATCACGGACAAAGTTTAACGATGATATCGATGAGCGTCCGTGACACCCCCCACCAGAAAATCTGGCGTCACTCGTGCGACAGAAAAAAAATTGAAATACAAAGAGACATAATTAAAAGGAATAACATATAGAATGAAATAAATTATAAAAGGAGTAAATATGAAAAATCGAAATAAAATCCCATTATATAGGGAAATAAATATAAAATTATTTGCAATGTTCGCTCATCAATTCCGGTAATCGACGAGATGAAAACAGAAGGCAGCGTCTGGTCGCAACCAAACAAAGTCCACAGAACGCAAACAGACTGATGCTGAGTTCGTAGTTGACTTGAAGAGAGCGGTTACGTAACATACATTCATGTATCACAGTGTTTCCATCTGCCATTCTGAAGAATGTTGGGATAAGAATAATGACCACTACACAATAACACAAAAGAAAGCACAAAATCCATAATTCACCATCACCATACGTCAAAAGATAATGAAATATTATATATAAATAAATAACATATATGCCGCACTAAAGCACTAAAAAATAAAAAAAACATCACCAAAATAAAATCACTGACACCACTTGTAAATTTAAAAATAATGGAAGCACTGGAAATATCATCTGTAGCAAGGTAACTCGGCTACACAAATCAAATTTCTGCGGTGCTCAGCAGGGCGCAGAGGAGAAGACGAACGTTCCAATGGATGATGTTCCGAAACATTCTCATCCTGAGAACTATGTTGCTTATAGTTGAAACTGTCCGTCAAAGGTCCTTGTAACTTAGAAAAGTCGTGCTGTGACAAATCCCCAAAAGATGGATACTGAAGAGCACAACGTGGTTGTTGTAGGACAACATCGGCGGATGGGACATACCTGTTACCATTTGAACAACGACCAATAGTCTGGAGGTCAGTACTTGGGTTACGTGGGGGTGTGCGTGTAACAGTGGCGTATACAGGGGTTGTTAGTGGGTCAATGGTTCGAATATCAGAGTGGGAGGAAATGCTCGAATTAATTGCGTCGGTTGACAGATCCAAAGGTTTATCATCTGTGTCGTCTTTCCGTAATTCATTTAATGAAATACTCTCCTTTGTAACAGTATCGGCGAAGCGGTATTTGCGGCAAATACAATAATAATAAATAAGGAGTGAGAATATAAGGATGCTGAGGAGAGTAAGTGAAATAATAACCAAAGACGGGCCCAACTCAATTCTGAAAAGAAATGGAGAAAGACGTATAAGAACGTAGAATAACATAAAGGAACACTAGTTTATTAGCAAAATTAGGCCTACCTATAGTCGCTTTTGAAGTGACTTTATGCAAAGAAAATAGCCTTATGAACCAAATTTGATAAGGATAACCATTTCAATTCTTTGAATCGATTCATTTATCCATATCTGCTTGAAATTTCCAACTGTATGTGGCAATCCATATGCTGATTCTTTGAATCACAGTGTTCGTACCACATGAAATGTGAACTGGTCTCGAATGTAGATCGAAAGAAGGAATCGAGAAGCGAGTTAAAGGTAACGAATTTATATAAATACTCGCCACTCCCCCTATTTATATCATTATTACTTGTATGAAAGTGAATAGTGCACTATAAAAGAAATGAATCGTATCGCGACGATTTCTTACACAAACCGATAAACGTACATTGATGTTGGTTGAATATAGAAGTTCGAACAGAAAGATGATGATACAGACGAGTTAAAATTATTAAATTCATTGTTAGATGAAAAGGACGTGGTATCATTGTGGAGGATTTAAAAAAAAAAAAAACAAGAGTGACAATATACTGAAGCGATCAATATATGCTACCGAAATCGCGGTCATTTTGGCATTATATTTTTCAGGGTACCTAAAAGGAAGGCATTTCCTCCTTCCTTAGAAGTCTTTGGTTGTTAACCTGCGGACTTGCTCGCAGTTCAAAATATAATACCAGAATGAATAAAAAAAAATATATCGAATTCGCTCAGATAAAACAGTTTTTTTTTTTGTCATTCTCCACTCAAAAGCATTTCCGTCCTAGTTTTCGTGTCGAACCTTGTATTTATTTAATAATTTTACTACCTTGACATACGTAAGAATAGAACCCACTATAATAAGTATTAGTAAGATTAGAATGGCAACAATAGTAAACGTAATATTCGAATTTGAGGTTTGTAATGCCGTGAGTGTGGAGTTAATCTGAAGATTTAACAAATCATCAGCTAAGTTATCCAATAAATAAGTAGAATTCGTCAAATTCAAGTGGAAAAGTGTCCAGTTTCCCACTAAATCTATTTTGTCATGTTGCACTTACTTCCCCGTCTGCATTCCTATCATCACCTTACCTTGGTTAATCTACAAGCATGCACTTTCTTCATCGAGAAGCGAATCAGAGTGAATATCCCAGGACATGAACCCGGAAAGAAGGCCATACAAAATCAATTGAAAGACTACTGGAAGGGACAGTCGACATGGAGCGAGAGACGAGTTAGAATGTAGACCGCTAGCTTCTTTTGAAATTTACGATTGATAGCCTTGCTCTGTCTTAGAGAGCACCTTTGATTCAACGACGATGTATTGCTTTTTAAGAAGAAGTTTTAAGTTTATCTAAAATTGCGGTCTTCACAAAGTTGATTTCTCAGTCCGGGTTTCGCCGACCCTTAACCTTGGTTATTTGGATGAACGGCCAGCCAAGCAGAGAGATGGATGGACATCAGCCCACTGGAGGAGTCGTCGAGAAGGCAACCGTCAAACCCACAAGTAAGTGCAAGTACATTAACCTATCCCGAAAGTAACTCCCTTCTTACCCCTTTTCCATCCCCTTTTATATCACAGTCTGTTTCTTTTGTACGTATTGGATTTCATTTAAATGCAACCCAGGTTGGATCCCGTACCTCACATTTATTTAAGTTTAACGTATACAAAATCCTGGGCGCAACTTGTCGGTTCTAACATCCCCTATTACGTTATTTATGAGTGTTTTATCTGAGCCTCCAGACCGACAAGGGACGACTGCACATGGCGGAGATGTTGTTTTGTGTGGATGCACACATATCTGCGACCCTCGATTTATTTTGCATTAGTTTGTTTGCCGCCCACCGTTAGAATTTGATGAAATTCTATTTGTTTTACCACCCTCCCTCCACCCTCTCAATTTGTTGTGTTATTTTGTTTTATGTGCATTTTAGTTATTTTATTTAGAGATAATTAGTGATAGTGGTGACTACTAACATTATGGCACAAGCTCGTCTTACGTCTCTAGATTCTATTGTGCGCCCCACATTTTTTCACGGCAAGTATGGGGAAGACGTTATTCGTTTTTTTGAGTATTTCGAATCTTACTGAGTCATTTATGAGTTCAATGCAGTAAAGAAGCGTCATTTGCTTCCATATTTATTACGGGACGGAGCCTTGGCGTGGTTTTTAGCTTTAACTAGGACAGACGAATTTGTGAAATTGTCATATGTAGATATAAAGAGACGAATGATCACATTATTTGGTGGTTTTGTAGTTAAGAAGGTAACGGAACACACCATTCGTTCCAGAGATCAAAACGAGGGGGAACCTTTATGAAATACATTTATGAGAAGCTAGATCTCATACTTAGTTTCGATAAAGCCATGCCTATTCAACAACAAATTAATTCCCTTATTGCAGGGTTATTGCCTCAGTATTTTAAGCTTACATGCAACAAATCGTTTCCATCCGTTGATGCGGTATGTGAGTTTTTATTACAAGAACAGTCAGCTGAGCTAATAGTGAATTATAAGACGCTCATTAAAGCCAATTCGAAAGAACGAGTCTTGCAGTTTAGTACACCGGAATTTATCGCTAAGATAGCTGATGTTTCATTGCGCGATAATTCTCATGTTTCATTTCCTCTCGAAGAACAACGGAAAAAAAAAGAAATGCTTGCACGTTTGCATTATGATATCTTATCCGCTGAGAAAGAATGCGGTGATCAACAGTCTGTAGATTCTATTCCGTCTCATCAACAGAAGGGTAACTCTTTTTCTTCTTTTTGTTCCTCTGAATGTAAGAGTGCCAAGAATAATAATAATATGCATGATAGAATGAGCTCTGCGACGAATACCTCTGTTATGGTTAAGAACGAACAGAACAAGCGCAAACAGAATCATAGTACGTCTCACGTGAATAATAAAATACACTGTCCGGCCAAAGCATTGGTGTGCAACATGGCACAATTCAAGGGAAGTAATAATGCTAATGTTTTCCATAGCGGAAATAGTTCAGGGAATAGTGAAAGACCTGCTTTTAAGACTCACACGACAACTACGCCTATTGTTAGGGATATGATTCTGCCTTGCATCAAAATTACTATTGGAAATAAAGAGTATAAAGCATTGTTGGACTCTGGGAGTCAAATTTCAATTTGCACTAGGGAACTCCTTCCTCCGAACACTAGACTTGTTAAAAGACGTACTATTATCCGTGGCATCTCGGGTAAAGGACTTGAAACTAACACGTTAGCTGTACTGAAGTTCAAAATAGACGGTTATTCATTTACGCATACCTTTAGAGTTGTAGACAAATTTGCATCTTCTGTTTTGTTGGGGAACGATTGGTTACTCTCTCAACATGTCACTATTAACCAGGATATTCACGTAGTTCATATAGTTAGGTTTGGGAAACCTACTGATCACGCGCTACCTGAAAGTCATGCTATAGGCACAATTTCTGAACAAACAGCGAACCTTATGCAAGCGTATTTCATAACGGCGAAATCTGTTACTTTGCCACCAAATTCCAGTGTTTCAGTACCTGTTCGTAAAATTAATGATTTAGTGGGACTTAAAAATGTTTTGCAACCCAATGAGAAAATCTGTTATAAAGCCCAAATCTTTGTCAATGAGTCTAGAGTGGATCCTGTTAATTCTGTCATTAGAGTAGTCAGCCCAAACAACAAAAAGTTGTGTTTAGAGAAAAATCTTCATTTAGGTGAAGCTATTGACATTAGGCCGGGTGCACATTATCCAAATGATACAGATAGTGTTCAAAATCATGGTTTAGCCAGTAAACAAGACAACAATAACTTTCGTGCTGGTTTTGATGTCAAGCGTAAGGACATTGACCCTCAACTTTCGGACGATCAGAAGCAAATGTTTTATTCTGTTATAGAGGAGTATAAGGATTGTTTTTCTTGGTCAGAGGATGATTTTGGAGTGGCCAAGGGTTACGTACATAAAATCAAAATGCTAGATAACGTCCCAGTTCACACCAATCAGTTTCCTATCCCCTTCCACTTAAGAGAAGAAGTTAAAAAACAGATTGATACTTTGCTTAAACAAAAGGTTATTAGGAGGTGTATCTCGAGTTATAACTCGCCTATTCTTCTCGTGAAAAAGAAGTCCGGATCTTATAGATTTTGTTTGGATTGTAGAGTGATCAATTTACACATTGCACCAGACAGTTTTCCTGTACCGTCGATAGAAGACATTCTTTCGCGTCTTAGTAAGTGTCGCTACCTGTGCTGCTCGGACTTGCACAGTGGTTTTTTTCAAGTGAAAATCGCGGAAGAATACCAACACGTCACTGCCTTTTCAATCCCAGGAGCGGGTTCATTTTGTTTTACAGCACTCCCTCAAGGCTTTATCACTAGTTCCGCTGGTTTAAACAGATTAGTGAAAATGACATTGGAAGGATTAGAATCTGAACAAATTTTCGGGTACCTTGATGATTTTTTTGGGGTGGGAACACTTTTGAGGATGTTATCAATCTCACCAAGAAGTTATTTCAACGAATTAGAGAACGTGGTCTTAAACTTGCACCAGAAAAAACGAAATTGGCTTATTTTTCATTAACAGTTTTGGGACACGATATTTCGTACGATGGCTTGCGAATTTCCGAGAAAATAACTGACTCCATTAGTAATTATGAACGTCCGAAGACGAAAAAGCATGTGAAAAGTTTTCTAGGATTAGCTAGTTTTGTAAGACGATTCTTACCTAATTTTTCTGAAATTGCGGAACCTTTGAACTCACTTCTCAGAAAGGATGTACCGTTCAAGTGGACACAAAAACAACAAGATGCTTTTGAGAAAATTAAAGACCTTATCATAAAATCGCCATATTTGATGCATTATAATCCGAAACACCCTGTATACTTGTTCTGTGATGCATCAACTCGCGGTCTGGCTGCCGTGCTCAAACAACCCATATGCTCTCCAGATGACCCAGAGTTAGCACCTATTGCTTATTGTAGCCGTAGCTTAAGTAAAAGTGAGAAGTCTAGACATCCCTATGAACTTGAACTTTTGAGTATTATATATGCCTTTAGATCCTTTCGTTACTTTTTGCTAGGACATCACTTTTTTTTGAAAACCGATTGTAAGAGTCTTTTGTTTTTGAAGCAGACGAAAAATGTAGGTAAATTTGCTAGGTGGCTTAGTATTATTGAACAGTATAACTTTACTGTGACACACATATCTGGGGTATCTAACATAGAAGCCGATGCACTCACGTTTTTCTCGAGCCCCCAGGGACATTTCTGATGAGCAACAAAATGAGGAAGACCCTCGAGTATTTTCTTCCACTGTTACAGAGTGTAACAATATGCTAAGTGACGAGCCTTCTCTCAGAGATTAACAAATGAAGGACCCGTTTTATAAGGATATTTTTAATTGGTTAGAAAACAAGGAAAAGAAAAATCCCAAAATTGAAAGACAGGCATTTTATTTCACGCTTAAAGGAATTTTGTATAGAAAACAAAAAAACATCTAGTGGTATGAAATTTTTAGTTGATGTACCTGTTTCATTACGCTATAAAGTTTTTGATGCGGCTCATACTTCTGCCATTGGTTCAAGTCACGGAGGCTTTTCTAAGACATATGATCTTTTAGTGAAATCTGTGTATTTCCCTAATATGAAACAATATATCCATCAGAAATGCAGAGAATGTTTAATTTGCCAGTCCAGCAAAAATAAACCTGGTTCTGCTTATGGTACATTGCAAACGTATCCTCAAGTGCCGCCCTTCTATCGCATTTTCGTAGACATTGGAGGGGTGTACTTCTCGAGTAATATTTTGAGACACAAGTATTTGATTGTCGTAGTCGATGCAGCTACTCGGTATACTATTTGTGGTTCATTAGCAGATATAACAGCGTCTTCTGTAAGTAGTTTTCTCTATGAAAATGTAATTTTGATATACGGTATTTTCAAAGAATTAGTCACAGACAAAGGTCCATGTTTTACAAGTAACCTATTCAAGGAGTTGTGTGCAATGATTGGAGCTAAAATTCAATTTGTAAATTTTCAAGCTCATTACGCTAACGAGACTGCTGAGATAGCTATCCGAAACATTGAACAGAGACTGAAATCTCCGTTATGTGATAAAGATCAAGGAAAATTGGTCGAACTGCTGCCATCTGTTGTGTTAGCCCACAATTTAACTGTCAATTTATCCTCTGGATACAGCCCCTTTGAACTTTTGCATGGATTCAGATGTAGGATGCTACATGAAGCAATTTTGGACCTCCCTTGTCAATTTCAGGACAATGCTGAACGTTTACAGCAACTTGGAGAAATACGAGACAAAGCCCATGATAATTGGTTCCAGAGACATAAGACGGCAACGAAATTTTATGACAAACGTCATTCGAAACCTCATTTTAAAGTCGGAGACAAGGTATGGATTTTGGACAGTACCATGAAGACAGGATCCATCAGAGCTTTCAGTGGACGTTATTTTGGTCCAGGAATCATTCAGGATATTGACCACCCAAATTCCTATTTTGTTAAGTTCAAGACTGCGCGAGGAAGATTTAAGGTTGATTCGATTGCAGTACAAAGATTGAAGAAGTACTACCAAGAGACAGGAGAAGGAAAACGAGGGAGAGGAAGAAGAAGATGATGTTGACTTGGATATACAAGACGTTGTCGAGGATGCTACTGCGAATGCCTGCTGTGCCAAAGAACAGGAAGGAAGAAATAAGAGAGAGAAAGAAAAAGAAGAACACTATGAGATAATTTTTAATCCTGCGGTGAACATGATTGAAAAAGAAGAAAATATTCCATCTGTGAATCTTCGTGATGTTGTGATTGCCAACCAATTACCCACTTGGGCTGAAACAGGGAAGAATTGTTCCGGTTTGAAACCGAAGTTTGGTGCCAATTCTGCAATCAAAAAGAAAATCAGTGTTTTTCGTGGAGATATCGCTATGGTTAAAGCTGACGCCGTTGTCAATCCCACGAATGAATTACTTATTCCATTAGGAGGAGCAGATAGAAGTATCCAAGAAGCTGCAGGAGAAGAATGTCGTAAAGATTGTGAGAAAATACGTTCTTTAAAACCAGGACAAGTGAAGATTGCTCCAGGCTATAATCTCCCCGCTGATCATGTATTATTGACGTGTGGTTCCACAGATGCGAACAAGAAGACTTTGGAGAATTGTTATAACAATTGTTTTGATTTTGTGTTGAAAAATCAGTTTTCAACTGTGGCTTTTCCTTGCATCGCTGCTGGTGCATTTCATATCCCTAAGGAACCTGCTGCGAGAATTGCATTGCTGAGTACACGAAAATTTTTAGAGGATCATGTGGACAACGTAGATCGTATTGTATTGTGTATTTTCGACAAGGAGAATTGGGATCTCTATCAGCGCCTTTTACCTGTGTATTTTCCCTTGGAAGAAGGAAAAGAAGCGGAAGCTGTTTCTCTGCAATGAAGTTTTTTTTTAAAAAAAAGAGAAAAAAAAGAAGACGGTTCTCAAAGGAAGATTTGATGGATTAGGAACATCTGTGCAGTTGGTAACGAATTTTGTTTTGACACTGGCCATGTTATTATGGAATTTGTTTTGGTTTGTTGTATTTCTAAGTCTTGCCGGCAATAACAATTACAACGAAAATAAGGAGAAAAAGGAGTACTCATATAGACATCATTGTTTTTTCAGTTACTTAGAACTGTTGGTTAACTTTGTAGAACACGTTCTTTTTCTTGGTCATCTAATCAACATCTTATTGATACATTTTGTTTTGTAGAAGAAAACTAGGGAGATAGACGCAACTGTGAATTGATGTGTATATGCTATCTATGTTATGATAGTGATGAAGAAGGAATTCTTACGTTTTTTGCATTTTTCAAGATGCATTTTATGATATAAATGTGGGTGTAAAGAAGAATGCAGTTTTTCTTTCCCTGGATTTTTGATTTGATCCTACGATTTGTTATTAGTTTTTGGGAATATACTCAGTCTATGTATTCTTTTCAAAGGAATATACACTGTTATAACCTCTTGTGTGATTTTAGTGATCTTTTGGAATGATCAATTTTTCATCGCCTGCAGTGTATATAATAAACTTGCGTATTTCTTCATGAAGATGACTTGGGATTTATGTATAATGAAGATTTGTGCTTATTTGATATATACTTTTGTATATTTGAAGATTTGACTTGATTCCACATTTTCCTGTGGGCATACGTACTTTTACTTTCATATAAGAAGAAAGAAGTTTTTTTCTTTTATCGCATATTTAGTTAGGGATTTAGGAAAATGTTTGGTGATAGTCTGTCATGTTGATTTCTTTTAAGGTTTTAATAGCCAGTGCAGAGGGCTATAACTCTGCCAATACGTCGGTCATTGTGGAACTAAATTCTACACAATTCGTTTTTCTAAAACCTGAAATCAACATTCTTTTGTGTTGTTTTATCTGTTCTTTCTATGGGTAGCTAGATTAATTTTTCTTCTACCGCGTAATGATTATTTTGATTATAGAGTTACAATTTTATTGGAATTGGAGTTTTTATTTACTATATATAGATATATACGTATGGATTATGGTTTAGTTATTACTTTTGCATTTTCCCCCTGATTTTCGTCAATTTTATTCATTCCATTATTTTATCCAATTATTGTCCCTATTTTCGTATATTACGTGTTTCGGGCAGTCATTGACTGTATCCCCTAAATTTTGTGATGTCACTACTACATACCTGTCTACCCTACTCCTATGATCTACTTGTACTGAATGAACTTTCCAGTTATGTGATGTGTAAGGACATTGTACCTGTGATTTCCAGACCTACATTTGTGCTTAGTGATGCTGTGTTTACAACATTGACGTTGCTGTGCTTACGTCATTTGGCATTGACTGTTCTGCTATCAACTGTGTTAGTGTGTGAAAAATTCTGCTGTACTCATCATTTCTTCTCATATGATTCTTTCCAGACTATATTTGTTGCTGTGCTTTTATCATGAAGACTGAATGGAACTACGAAGATGTTTATGTTTTTTTTAAACAGAAATTCTAAAAAGTTTTTTTTGTCTCCGAAATGTTTTCATTCGGGACTTTGATTTCAGGGGGATGTGAAGATATGTGTATTTGGAAACATGGCAAAGTTTCTTATTTTGAACAATGGGACATTTTATTTTAAAAGAACATTTCAGTCAAAAGAATCATCATTCGTTTCAACTTAAATTACCTATCGACTTTTTTTTCTAAGTTCATTTGCCTTTGCTGTCTGTCATTCATTTCTTACGTTGTAATTTTTCAATTAATAAAATAACAGATTGCTTCCCCGTCTGCATTCCTATCACCACCTTACCTTGTGGTATCTACAAGCATGCACTTTCTTCATCGAGACGCGAATCAGAGTGAATATCCCAGGACACGACTATTGAAAGACTATTGGAAGGGACAGTCGACATGGAGCGAGAGACGAGTTAGAATGTAGAGCGCTAGCTTCTTTTGAAATTTACGATTGATAGCCTTGCTCTGTCTTAGAGAGCACCTTTGATTCAACGACGATGTATTGCTTTTTAAGAAGAAGTTTTAAGTTTATCTAAAATTGCGGTCTTCGCAAAGTTGATTTCTCAGTCCGGGTTTTGCCGACCCTTAACCTTGGTTACTTGGATGAACGGCCAGCCAAGCAGAGAGATGGATGGACATCAGCCCACTGGAGGAGTCGTCGAGAAGGCAACCGTCAAACCCGCAAGTAAGTGCAAGTGCATTAACCTATCCCGAAAGTAACTCCCTTCTTACCCCTTTTCCATCCCCTTTTACATCACAGTCTGTTTCTTTTGTACGTATTGGATTTCATTTAAATGCAACCCAGGTTGGATCCCGTACCTCACATTTATTTAACTTTAACGTATACAAAATCCTGGGCGCAACTTGTCGGTTCTAACATCCCCTATTACGTTATTTATGAGTGTTTTGTCTGAGCCTTCAGACCGACAAGGGGCGGCTGCACACTATGATGCTTACGTTTATAAAAATCATCTACGTAACGGCGTAACATCTAAGTAAGTGTTTTTCGAAATAAAGCTCCTTGATACAAATCAATATTCAATACTTTACAACTTTATTTCTGTTCGATCTAAATATGTCACATAATGACTGTAGTATCCCACTCTTCTGTACTATAGACATACATTACTTCATCCGTCTCACTTGGGTTATTATTCTTGCATAAGAAACAATTGCTAAAAGCAGAATTAAAAGTAGATCTGAAAAGGTAGGTAACATCACTAAGTCCCATGTTCCTATTTTGGCCAATTTAAATATTTTTAGGAAGTAGAGGGATGCCATTGGTAATATCTGGAAGTGGGGTAACGGCGTCCTCCCTCGTTGCTCTCACGCTTACCTTTAGCTAAAAGTAAGTAATCATTGTTGGTAATAATTATGGTAATTTGTAAATACTCGAAATTTTTACTGGATTCAATTGCTAGATCCTAATTAAAGATTTGTTCAAATTCGTGCTCCAAAGTTTCATGAACGATGTATTCTGTAAATATGCAATTTTTGGGGTGCGTTTATAACGGAATTCCGTCGTGGCTTCAGGATTGCCATTGATGGGTTGATTAGTAATGTTACAAACGAAATAGCAGTAGAAAAATATTCATCATGTTAATAGATGCGCTCTTTTGACGTCTTGGGACCTTGATAGAACCCTTCAATAAAGAACCTTTTTGATAAGCTGCATGTAAAATTGTTTGCCTTCCGTTTTCTCAATGTTGACCAATCATCGAATTTTGCCAATCGATTGGGTACTCCTCCATCGGTAATAATTTGAACGTAGAATTCCAATCGTGTTCGGGTTGAGAAAATTACGACGCAATTCTAAGGCTTCAAAGTGTTAGTCTCCAAGAATGGACATATTTTTGTTACTGCTTCAAATGTCGTCATAAAGGATACACATACGTACTTGACGAAGTACATTGACACCATCAATACAATTGCTGGGAATTTCCTTTTGGAAATGAATTCGTATCGTTATAATGTGTTGTACCACAGCACGAATTTGTTCTTGTCTTCGGTGGATATTTTGTTTGCGTCATGAAACCTTTCAGGAAGTTGTCCAACATACGTTTGATTTTCCACGGTGTTAAAGAAATGCTGAGATTGTATTTGGTTGTAGATATATTAATTGCTTTCACAACTGATGCGAAGCTGGATCAATCTTCTTACACACGTTACAATACGTTTCATTATAATCATGACTTCGTTGCCCAGTATTATCAATATCCAGTTTAACACGCCATCCAAAGGAAACAATATCATTAACTGGTTACATAATAGTTTTCAAGTTATGATGGATGACTTATTGGAAAATGTTAGTGATGAGGACATGGCAGACTTGTCAGTGATTTCTCCACGTAATACGAATAAACCGTTACGGGTAAGTTTTCGTCGTGGCCAGAACTTGACATTAGAGACGATGTGGCATCGTTTGAAAGAGTACATCAGAGCAACGATTCATTTTTATCTTCACGAACAATTTACCATTCATTTTCATCGATTAGATATTCCACGTGGCTATGGCGGTGGTCTCCGCCAAGGAATACTTCAGAACGAGGAACTGCTGAGAATCAAGTGAGCGACTGTACGTGTAAAAATACCAAGATTCAAGATGCCTATCTTAGTCCATTGTAATTTCCATTGTATTAAAGAAATACAAGAATCTAGACATAAAACGACATATTGTGACATCAAACAAAACATATCATCAAACAAAACCTCAAACAAAACATATTTAGACAAAGAAGTGGTGCTTTATATATTGATGCTGAAATCAATTTGGACCACGGTGTCAGTGCGAATGAAATTCCTCAGTTAAAGTCTCATCTCAAGCAGTACAAAATAACCAATTATGCCAGTTTTTCCCAACAAGAGTGATTTACGAGGGACCCAATGAAGGAATCGCACTTCCATAAATTTAATTAATTTAGCTGGGCATTTTGATATTGTTCAAAGTTTGACCACTTGCTTTGTCTCAAGTTTCTAGTGTGAAGCGTGCACAGAAAATACAGTGAGCGTGCCCTGTAACAAGTTCTAAATGCTTATAAAACCTTTAATCCACAAGAGTGAAACTTTGATGTTATGTAATGACTGTAATCATCAATTTTACGGCAAAATAAAATGTTTCCACAATTATCGGAATGCACCATATGATAAAGGAGGACCTGTATGTAATTTGGTGAAACAGTGTACCAAATGTTTCACACTATACTCTTTTTGTATATAGTAGGCAACGAATTCATGATTATAATGAAATGTATTGTAATGTGTGTAAGAATATTGTTCCAGCATCGCACTAATTGCAAAAAGCAATTAATACATCTGCAACCAAATGCTATTTCAACATTTCTTTAACACAATGGAAAATCAAACGTATATTGGACAACTTCCTAAAAGGGGGTTTCATGACGCAAATAAAATGTCCGCCGTATTTGCTGAGGCCTTCAGCCAATCCCGTAAGTCTTCTTGTTCACTTTTCAACTAATCACGTTCCGCCATTTCCGGTTCTTATAAGAGTCCTTTTTGTTTTCTTCTTGTCTATGCTATCCAAAGTTCCTTGCCATAATTCATTAATGAGTAAGCCTCCTGTCCAGTTCATCAGTTTATTTCTTCCTACCGCTGAGCACTCTTTCTGGCACCAACTCGTAACTAGCCCTTCTCCTTGTTTTATTATGGTCATGTCTAAAAAGATTATTTTTCCATTTTCTTCCAACTCCATATCCAATCTTATCCTTTTTCTTTATCTTCCACACTATCTTTGAAGTTCTCTAATTGTCTCTTAACCCCTTTCCACAAGCCTAGACAGTCATCCACACACTTAAAAAACACGATCAAGTTCTTACCCCCTTCTTCTTACCCCTTTGGAAGATGGAGCAAAGAATGATGATAACGAAGTGAAAACAAGCAGATTGGATAAACAAGGTAGGAAGAGATAAACAGATGAACTGGACAGGAGGCTTACTTATTAATGAATTATGGCAAGGAAGTTTGGATCGCATAGACAAGAAGAAAATAAAAAGACCCTTATACGAACCAAAAATGGCGAAATGTGATTAGTTGGAAAGTGAACAAGAAGACTTTCGGAATTGGCTGAAGGCCTCAGCAAATAGAACGCAGAAAAAGTATAACAATAACTATATATATATATATCTGTTAAACAATTTAAACTTTTTGATAACAATGACTGTATATATGACTGTTTAAGAATTTAAACTTCGTCATAAGAATGACTATATATATATATATATATGTCTGTATTTTAATTTATTTTCGATATTATCTGAAGAAAGATATGTTAGATATCCGATACCATTTAATATAAAATATAGTGTGTTTTAAGTTTTGGTCAGTGTTTCTTTTGTTAAAATAATCAATCCAAAACTATGGATAATCTTACTATCTGAATATTGCTAGACTATACCCATATATCAACAAAGGTACACGGTATCCCATAGGGCAAACACGAATTTGCTTTCAAAGTGATGAGAATATGCCACTTATAAATGAACTAAATGATCTGATAAAAATGACGATCCTACCATGTGAAAATTTTTATCATGTAGAACTGTATCAAGTCAATGAGATTAAAGGGGAAAAGTAAGATACGTAGATTTTGTTATTTTATATAAGTAAATGATCAAGCGTAATAAATATAATTTTTCTCACCCAAGAATTTATGCTCAAGAGGATGAAAATATAAATGAAGTGAAGTAAATGGTCAGATATAAATGATGAACCTCCCACGTCAAAATCTCTTTCAAGGGGTTCTACCATATAGATGAAACAAAAAATTAGTTTCCATTCTGAGGTGCTTGTATTGAAGAAATGAATGCCACTTCTACAGCAACGTGGACCCACAACGATCATGATCAGTGTTCCACAGAAACACAGGTGTCATACGAGATAGAAAAAGCTACCGAACTGGGATATGTCTGTGGAAATCTTTGAAATTTGGGATTATGACATTGAGCAATATAATCCAATCACTAAAGAAGGTAGCGAGCTTCTGGTTGGCCAAGTACGTGGGACAATGAAGATAAAACCAAATTTATACAAACCATCCTAGAGTGTGAAGGCATTGCTTTGAACGCTGCCAAAATTGAAAATAATCCTGTTTGACGAAGTTTATTAAACCTGAACTTGAATTTCCAATACGGGAAAATTGTACAAGCTTCGAACTTTAGTCAAAGCAGTATTATTGGTCAGCCAGAAGAATTTTATGAGAAAGTAACTTCATTCGATATTCAAGTCTATCAAATTGTTCCAATCAATAATACAATGTTATAGGGGTTTGGGAATATAGTGAACGTGTCCCTATTCAAAATCGATATACCAATCTTGTTCTTGGAGCGTTTACAACATGTCAAACACGTCTGACGATGAAGAAGTTCCTGAAAATGTGCAGATACGAATGGTGCACGATGGTCATTTCTAAAGTCTTGCACACAGCGTATTTGTGAGTCAGAGCTTGATCTTGTCGGCTATGTCTGTTTTTGCTGCTTCGGGTGGCTGTGTTGTGAAAAATGCAGTGTTAAAATGGAAGGTGAAGCCGTCTAAGGAAGGATTACACATAGTGACCAGGGTTCCAACATAAAAATAGAAACTCAACGTGGAAGAATCAAACTGAAATTTAAAATGTTTCGAGAGAGGTTTGTGGAAATGGTGTAGTGGATAATAGCACCGCATCACAGTAGTCAGCTCATTTCCTTGAAGGTCGTATAAGCACCGCGGACTACCCAATACGTGGAATACTATCAAGTGCTACAGACTACACCTCTGAGATTATTGTGAATGACATTTTGATAGAGGATCGACGAAAAACATGAGAAAATTGCATACGAGGCCATAATATCTGTTACTGTTGTTTACACAATCATTACTTTGAAGTTTGGGATGAGGAAAATCGCTGCCAGAGAGGTTCCACATGATTTGAAAGAAGAGCAGAAAGCAAGTAGCAAAGGAATCGCAGAATAATTGCTTCAACGTTACCGAACAGAACATCAGTTACAACGAACGATTGTTGAAATTGGTGAAACATGGTTACGAGGTTTTGAATCAGAACTCAAGTCTCAGTCGTCAGAATAGAAATGTTAGGACTCTCCACGCTCGAAGAAATTCCGCAGCCAATAATCAAAGGTTAAACTGATGATGATCTTGTGTGACATGAATGTAGTGAGAGATACAAATAAAGTACCGCAGGGAACGTCTGTATATTACAAACTGTTTCTGCAAAACGTTTTACATCCGATAATTCGTCAAAGAAGGCCTGACATGCTTGCAGCTGATGTCCTCATTTTGCACGATAATGCAAGACCACATACTGCCCTACAAGAGAGGGAAATACTCGATAATTATGGATGGAAAATACTTCTACACCCACTGTACTGTCCTGAGTTGAGACAACCAGACTTTGGAAAACGTTTCGATACGTTTGACGAAGGTTCCAGTGAGGTAGCCATATATATCAGACAGCTCAACAATCACGGTGCCTTATCCGGAAGATAAAATTTACCAAAACGTTGAGAAACTGTCATAAGCAAGAATGGGGAATATATTGAATGCCTGTAAGGATTATTAAATTCCATATCTTTTAGTGTGCAGAACTTTTGAAATGACCCTCGTACTTTGACATGGATTCTGTAATATTCACTGAAAAGCCTGGAGAGCCAACCATTGAACTTTCAACCTATTTAGGCTGTATGTCAGATGAAATCCTTTTGTATAGACATACATCAGGACCTATGTTAGTGGAGGACCAAAAAACTGAGCTTTACAAGTATTTAATCCTGACACAAACGATACCAGCTATACGTACAAGATTTGTAGGATTTACGAATAACGATCAAGCTGCACACCATCAAATTTCAAGAATTTAAAAGAAATGGTTTCCAATCAATGACATGGACAAGCAACAATCACGATTCAACACACAATATGACGCATGATAGATCATAGCATCATTACTCGCAAAGAAAAAAAAAGATCTACAGCATCAAGTTTTCCAAGCGGTGTACAGAGATACGAACTCCTATGATACCGTTCCGTATGAATACGTCAAAAACCAAACAAATCAAGGTGAAAAACTTTAAATACCCGTCGAGACCCTTTTCCATGTCACCTTAACATACGGGAAGCAGCAACAGAAGGACATGAATGAAGCCATCTTGAATATTCAAACTCAGAGGAGGGATATACGGATGCAGCAAGAACTTAACAGATATTGCTATACATCTTTCTTCTATGGGTAAATTTTTCATCATTTCGTTTCTCTTTTTAGTGTGATAAGACCGATGATTGGTTGCTTTTCTTCTTTCAGGAAAACAAGTTCGTGATCACTATGTAAAGTAAGATTTTGCTTCTCTTCTTACAGAGGAACGTCTCCAAGACTGAAAAAATGATACATCTAGTTTATTGTTCTTCAAGATTCCGGATTAATCATCTTTAGAAATTTACGAATTATGTTACATAACAAATACTTTTCGTTATAATACCTGTATTTGAATCAAAACAATATCTTGTACTATTTCTCAAAACCCATTTCCCGACCACTGATTACTTTTTCTTTCGTTTGAATTATTATTTTTTTGAAAATTTAGAGTTCGAAAGTTTTTAGTTCTAAAACTTGATATGAAAACTGTAGTTAGAAAGTTTTAAGTTTGGAAACTTAATCTTTTTCAAAATTCAGTATAAAGATTTTGAGTTCGAATATTTCAATTAGAGAATTTCTAGATTTCCAAAATTTAGTTTGTTTTTAGTTCAAACATTTTGGATTGAATACTTTTAGTACGAATAAATAAGATCCAAAAAGTTTTAGTTATAAATTTTAAATTTGAAAATATTTAGTTTTTCAAACTTCGTTTGAAAATTTTGATTAAGGATTTTTTGTTTCTCAAAATTTGGTTTAAATATTTTACTTCAAAAATTTCGGTTTGAAGATTCTTAGTTCTAACATGTTTGGTTTGAAAATTTTAGTTAGAAAATTTTCAGTTTGAAAATGTTGATTTTGAAAAATTTGATTTGGAAATTTTTTAGACCGAAAACTTTCTTTCAAAATTTCAATTTAAAAATTTTAATATAAAAAATAGATCGAATAGTTTTATTGAAAATTTTAGTTCGGAAGTTTTGATTCGAAAATTTCGAGTTCGAAAATTTTGTTCTGAAATTTTTAGTCGAAAATTTCCGTTTTCTAAAATTTGGTTTAGCATTTTTAGCAGTTTAGATAAATAATCTAACAACATTATTTTCATCGTCTAAGTACTTATTGATTGAACTGAGCAACAAAACGGAAAGCGTTTTTTTTTAAGAAAAAATGCTCAAACCAATAACATTATTTTGTACTCATTGCTGTCTCGTTAGGTGACTTGTTATAATGAATCGATCTGATTTAAGAAGAGTAAAGGTGACGTCATTTTAATTTTTATTCACAAATAGAAACGTTATGGATTGATGTAATTATTTATCAAGGTCCTAGACTCCTGTAGTTAACACGTCTCAGAGAATGAATATGGGTGAAACCACATTTGACAATATTTAAACATTATGGCTCGAAACCCACCAATCAAATCTAAACCTTGACCCCGAAAGCTAGAATAAGTTCTCACTTTTTCGTAATTGTATAATCATCCAAACGGGTCAAAATTAGACCTGGATCAAACCAAACATTGAGCTTGACCTTCGGAGGGTTTGTTCATGTATCCTTGTTGCACGAAAGAGAATTAACACATTTTACCTCCAAACGATATTCATGTACTACTGTACCCAATCACATAAGAATATAAGGCAATGAAGACAGCATCAAAGAGAATGAAAACATCCAAAATTTCTATCTATAAAAAGAGAACAAAAATATTAAGCTGTGCATATACATATCTCATACAGTTAACATTCCTGTACTTCTGTACTCAATATAACAATATAAAGTAAGAAAGAGTCAATCAAAGAGCCATAATTAAATTTTATGCCCGTAAAAGGAAATGAAATAGATCTCCATAGCCCCTAATTCAAAACTCCTGATGATAAAAGAGGGTGAGGGACTAATTTTTAATTACTCGCGAGGATGTGAGCTAAAACCATTGACCTAGGGGCGGAGATAATTTTGAATTTCCCGCGGGGTGGAACATAAGGTCACGTGATTCTTATCAGCCATTCGATAGTAGGCACCAGTACTACTAAGGCGTACGTGCAATCATTTGATGCTTC
Source organism: Thermobia domestica (assembly GCF_964235325.1). NCBI lineage: Eukaryota > Metazoa > Arthropoda > Insecta > Zygentoma > Lepismatidae > Thermobia > Thermobia domestica. The sequence goes on from NC_137467.1 coordinate 63,444,790, forward strand.
TCACGCACGTTAACAGTTGCGGTGTATCGTTAATCTAACGATCACTGCGATTTGCTGTAGAGTGCTCTCTGGAAAAACAATACAGTATAAGTTCACGCGTCATTTTAGGGAGAAATGGGAATTTGTAGATGCGACGGACTATTCTGAATTGAGTGTAGAATTTCCGAGCCACTGCTTCAGCCAAGACAAAGAAATCACCAGGTTACCAATGTTTTGTGCGTACAGAGGCAAATGTAGAAAGGATAAAAGAGGAAGCAATACGAGGTACCAGCATTCTGAGCGTCGCCATTCCATATTATTAGGTATGTGAGACAGAAGTGCGTGAAGGATGTTACATCAAAACTTAAACCTCAATCCATACAAAATTCTATTGGTCTACCAGTTACATAATCAAGATTACAATGCACATATTAAATTTTGCCGGAGATTGATAGGACTAATTTTATGAGGCTCCAAACCTTGTCCATAAATTAAGTATATCTGACGAGGCTCACTTTTGCATCAATAGGTGTGTGATTAAGAACAATTTTCGTTACTGGGTACCTGAAAACCAAAAGTTGATTAATGATGTCCCCCGTCTTAGCACAAAATTAACGGCCTGATTTCTGCTTTAATGGAATATATTATTCGATATATTGTTTCAAGGTGAAAATTAAAACACTGATTTGCACGTTCGTACTCGATATGTGTCCATGCTGGAAAATTTTGTCAAAACTAAGAAGGTATCATCTTAAGCAAGTTAGGATAGAAGAGAATGAAACTACATCGCACACACAACTAATGTAATCATGAGGACTCTTTGAAGAATGTTAATAGGAAGTATTATCTCTTTATGGTGGTATTGCATGGCCTATACGTTCGTCAGATTCATCGACGTGTGATTTTTTGTAGGCATATTTAAAGCGAGAAGTCTATGTGACACGACCTGCAAGCTTGCATGTTATGTAGAACTCTATTCAACATGAAATTCAACTTATCCTGCTGTACCAGGTGCAAAGAATGATGAATGGCGTGCGGTAAGATGCACAGATGTGTTAGGAACTTAATGCTGGACATCTCAGTGACATTACTTTAAAGATATAACCACCATACCTTTTGATTTTGTATATACGTCTCTGAAATGTAACGGCTTTTGCCATAGAAGTCACATGAGAAACATTTTGCATATAAATATCGTCTAACTACCTCTTCCACACTCTTTACGTATATTAGCGTTTCAAACATTTTGGTTGAACTGGTTATTCGACATATAAAGATGTCTTTACATTAAAATAAAGAACTGTCTAAGAACATTTAGGAGGTAATGTTTGGTAGACAAAGTTCGAAAATCAAGTTTATTGTATAGTATAAAGACAGTTTTAAAGAAAACTAAAGATTTTTTTATACATAAAAAATGATAGAATGAAAGAACGTTATGAGATATGTGCATAACTATACACAATCGCTTTTAAGATACAATTTGCTTAGTTGTGGAACTTTGAGTAGAATGATTTTCAAATTGCGATCCGACACGAAAAGATCACAATCTCCTTGCCTTAACCTTGATGAGGTGAATATCATAACCAGTCCAATGCCTCCCATTCTGCCTCATCCCGAACAGGAGCATCAAAATAAAAACCAAAGATCTATTGTAATCGTTAATAGTAGTGGTTTTCATTTCGCAAAATATGTTCATCAAAAATGATAATACAGCAATTCTTTGCCACGTTTGATAACAGGATGAAATGTATTTTTTTAGAATAAGCTAAAAAATTAGAATTGAAGTATTTTTTAGGTACGGATTATTGGTATTTATAGATAGAATGCAGTTGCAAAACATCCCTTTAAGGACGACATAAAGACATGTTTTAAGAACGAAGTAAATGTATTGTTTTGCCTGAATATAGAACAGGATACGGAAGTAAAGTGAAACATATAAAGCTACATATATCAAAGACTAAGCTATGTTGAATGCGAAACATACATATGTGGCATGTTAATTCGTCTTCACAAAGGAGCACCAATCTTAACTGAAACACAAATTATTTCCATTTTAACAAATGAATTGAGATCCAATTTTTTGTATCCCGTAGGAGTACAGTAGATAGAAACATTGGGCAAACTTATTCAGTTATTAACTGAGCTTAAAACTAATTGATATAGGTTAATAAGAAAACAACATGAAAGTCATCCGAGATTGAATTCTTCAAATTGAAAAAGAATTACGTTAAGTTGTGTAAAATTATAGAGATATGAAAAATTAGACTTTGAATCATAGTCTGTGTTAAGTGATTAAGGTTCATCATATTATCAAAGAAGAAAGTAGCTTCTCGACATAACCACAAGGGTACAGTGTTCAAAAATGATAATGCGGGATGAAACGCAAAATGACAGGGAAATTACTGAGCCAGAACAAATTGATCAAGAGCCGGCAACGAAAGACATAGCAATGGAAAGAAGTGCAGAAAAAATAACATTAAAATAGAAGTGCTGAAAAGAGTATATCCACATGCATATTACTTGCTCTTAAACAATATATAGCTGTATTCGGAGTAAAGTTCCAAACTATTTTATGGATTATTGTCGGTTTCACCATAGTATATACAGAGAAACGTAGCATAATCTTGGATACAGTAAGCGCAAAATTGTGTGGAGGAGAGAAAACATATCAGATCACTGTTTTCCAATCTGTGGTCTGAGGACTGCAGATATGCAGGATATTTTATTTTCATTAAATTTTATTTTATGACATTGGGTATTTGAATTATATATGGAACATTTGTAACGTACGCTACCTAGGTTTCAACCAACTGAGAATAGAATACAAAAAGAGAAAAGAAGAAATATCAAAATTATCAACTAACAGAGAAAGAAATACGAAACGTATGTAAATATAAATAATTAAAGCTATCAACATGGAAATATTATCTGGTCCAACATATCATTCGGATGAACAAACTAGACTAGTTTCATAGAGTATGACTTGCAAATTAAAAACAGTTTTTGATTATAATTATATTAGTGCTCGTTCTTATGACAGTCTGGTATTTTTCTCTCTTTGTAATAGAATTGGAAGTGATGAAGAACAATTAATATTACATTCAGATAATCCTTCACTGTGAAGGTAACGGTACCACGATCGTCTTCACGAAGTTTTTTTTTGGCTACTCTAATCTTTCATATATTTCATTGCACAGTCGGAACAATTCTTTCTTATCCTTGTCTCCCACATTCTTTATGACTTCCATTGATATATTACCAATTCCGGTTGCCTTTCCATTTCTAATCTCGGATATAGCTTTTGCACCTCATTTTCTAGTTCAATATCTCAGCCATATGGCCTATTACTACTCTCATATAGGCCCTCAACATATTCTTTCAATCTTGGTAAAAATTCACTTATCTCGCAGACTACCTCCCATTTTTATTTTCTACTGCCATCGTAAAATTCCCTTGTTCCCTCCAAAGTTTCATAGATTTCGCTTCGTATATTTCTCATATTTCCCAAATATTTCTAATTTTTCTACGCTCTTGCATTTTCTTTGTAAAACTCAACCCTTACTATGTCTCTTTTCCTTCGCAACTTATTGTTTAAATTCCTGTATATCTTTCAGCCCTCTTCCATATCAACATGTTTCAACCTCTTCTTTTCTCTCATTTACTGCAACATCTTTTCTGTAAACCAAGGCTTCCTAGCAGTAAGTGTTCGCGTTAACCTACTTCCTTTTCTGCAGAATACTGTATGAAAAGATTAATATGTCTCCACTGTCTGTTACTACCTTTCCTTGTCTGAGTATTTTTCTTCGAATTTCTCAACGAGAAGATTTCTTACTTCCTCGTTTCCGAACTTTTCACTATTCAACACCTTCTTACATACTTTTCTTTTGCCTACAGTTTTCAGTTAAATATCGACTTTGGCCAGCACAAGGTTGTGATTAGAAATAAAATCAGTCTCGAGAATGGTCTTCGCTTTTCTCAAGCTATTCCAATATCTGTCCTGAATCATAACATAGTCTGTCTGATATCTTCGCCGTAGTAGTAGTATGGGCCTCACCCAATCTAAATTTTGATTATCGAATTTGGGGCCACCATGGACCATAGTGAATGAATCAGGGATGCTTTGGCCCGAGATTGCGTCACCTATTGAAATTTTGCTTATGCTTATCCAGGGGCCATGTATACCTTGGCCCGACTATGACGTCATTGAATTGGGAGTTTTGTATTAGAGGTTATGATGATTCTTTAAAATTACTAAAAATATGGTCTTGATGATTCATTACGTTATGAAATAGTACAGGTTTACGAATGCTTTTTTATTTTTCGTTCTCTTTTATGGATATAAAATTACTAAAACAAGGTTTGATCTCTTTCTTGATGATCTATTACATTATGAATTAGTAGACCCAGTAATAGTATAAATTAGTATTAGGATTAATATGAAACTCGAAAACTTTGGAGTTCCTCCGTGGCTAACAGGTTAGCGTATGCGCCTTTAACGTGGAAGACCAGGCTTCGATTCCCGGAAGGAGCTCATGCGGTTTGGATTTCACGTTAATTTGTAGGTTCTATCCCCGCTGCTGAACGGGACGTTAAACTCAAAATCAACTTAACTCGAAAACTTTGGGAAGAATACTTGATTTTGGTTAAGGTTTAGTTTTCATTCATGGAACTTATGGGACTCGAACCAAGATATTCAATTGTCAAAAAGTGTGTCCAGGAAAGCATACATTTATTTGAAATGCATAAAAGAGGGGGAGGGGCAATCCCGGACTTAGTTAACAATAACAATTTATATTGTATTCGTTTGTGGATTAAATATAACTATTGTAAAGATTTAAAAAGCTTCTTTCTGCATTAACTTATTATCGTATGTTGAAGAGGAAACGTCAACTATATCACGTTACATATGCTTACGTATTCGTTGTCACAGTATCGTTGGCATTGTTTGCTCGAACAAGTACGGTGTTTGTCAAATAGTGTGTAATGGTTTATTTTGGAAAAGTGTATTCATTCTTTGAGAAGGAGAAAAGGGATGAGATGAGGTTATTTTGGACCTAGTTAGTACCTCTTGTTTTCGTCTGTGACGCCACATTTACCTTTTGCTTAAAACTGATTGGTTCATTGTAATAACGATTAATCATACTTATGTAAGGAGATAACATTGAGGAGTTATTTCTTACGAAAAGCAAGAACATTTATATGTAATGGTTTACTTTGAAAGAATACATTCATGCCTAGAGAAGGTAAAAGAGGGAAGAGATGAGCTGAACCTAGTTACTACCTTTCGTTTCCGTTCGTTGATAAATAATAATGACGTCATGAGTATAGGCTTTTATAGGGCATGGGTACATGAACGAACACTAAAATTTCATGATTGTTGGGTTAATTTGGCAGAACCAAAGTCATGGTCTCCAGAACTAATTTTAGTATTTGATCACCTAAAATTGATAAAGATACAATTGGGGAAGGTTTCTAATCTCATGTATTTTCTTTATTACGTTATACGCATGCACAGGCTAGATTAATTTCCGAAGGTCATGAGTTTGATTCTCGATGATGGCTTACATGAGTGATATTAACAATTTTTTGTGCTGTTTTGGATTTATGCTCTACATAGACGTTGTGTGAGCTCTTCAAAGTAGAGTTTACTGTCACTTTATTTACATATAATGAGGATATGTGTACCTTAATGCACTCCTTTTAAGCTTTTTGATAAGAGAGAACCACGATACTTTAAGGTTACCTTCTTGGTCTTGGTGTTAATTCGTGTAATTTATATCTAAAATAACATTGACAGTTTAGTTAAAATCATCATCTCAAAATATTGTAGCAAAATATTTTCAGTGAGTGCAAAGAGGGAATTGTTTCACGGTTAACCGTCAAACATTAACCGGTTTTAACTATTCGATTAACAAATAAACGGTTTTTAACTATTCGATTAACAAATAAACGGTTTTTAACTATTCGTGTGCTACATGTGCTTACGTATTCGTTTTCAGTATCATTGCATTCTTTTGTTATTGCATATTAAATATATACAGTGTTTAATTGTCAAATAATGTGTAATGGTTTACTTTGATAGGATATATTTATTCTTTGAGAAGGATAAATGGGATGGGATGATCGTGGATTAAATAAAAAGATGACTCTTTTCTTAAATCTGATTAGTTCATTGTTCGAGCGATTTTTTAAACGCTCCGCGTTTGTTGATCAGTAAGCACTTCATTGATAGAAACAATGTTGCCGGATTTTGAAAATCTAAACTGCTCCGATTCTTTTTCGAAACGGTTCCCCTGAGTGCAAGAATTTTCAAAACTAAAAATTTAGAGAAACCAGAAATTTTCAAACTAAAAAAATTAAACTTTTCAAAACAAAAAAATTTCGAACTAAAATTTTCAAATAAAAAAAATTAAACAAAAAATGTCAAACAAAAATTTTGAAACTAAAATATTTCAAATAAAATTTTGAAACAAATTTTGAAAATCTATACACTTTAAAACTAAAAAATAAAACCAAACTTTCTGGAACGAAACGTTTTAAACTTAAAATTTTCGAACTTAATATTTCAAAACGAATTTGAGAACTAAAAACTTTTCAAACCAAATTTTCAAACAATTTTTTTCGAACTCAGAAAGTTTCAAACTTAAAACTTGCAAATCAAAATTTCAACCTAAAAATTTTCGATCTAAAATTTTGAATTAAAAAAATCGAACTTAAAGTTCAAACTAAAAATTTTCGAACTCAGAAAGTTTAAAATCAAAATTTGAAACTCAAGTTTCGAATTAAAAATATTTTCGAACTACAATTATCAAACTCAAACTTTTTGAAAATCTTAACAGAGATTGAGAGTGATCACCTAAACAGATTACATCGTAGATTGTGAATTGTTGCTAAAGTTGAAAGTGTAGTCAGTTTAACGACTTTTAGTTTACTGATTTGAATTTAAATTATCTTGGAGAAGTATTCAGGATTAAATTTGATATATGATGATGAACCGTTTGGCTTGTCACTGCTAGTCATTTATTTCGTAACGGAACATTGAAATGAAGTCTCAAGCTCATCTCATAAGACAAACTATCTAGTCAGCCCTAACTCACAAATTGTTTCGCTAACCAAAGACCGTTGGTAAGCCGTAACTTTTAGTAATGTAACATAGTTTACGGTCTAAGATTTATATTGTCTTGAGAACGATTGAGTTCGTTTATGTAATGAATCCGTTGGCCAGCCATAGCCTGATTTCACATCGTAGCTCACGAAAGCAATCTTGTTGTAGTTGTTTAGCCGTGACCATTTTTTCTGGGCATAGCCTATGAATTGACTCCAATAAGGGTAAAAATCCCTTAAAAAGTTATTCGTGAAATCCGTTGTCTATAAGCATTGTTTTAAAGTTGTAGATGTAAAATGTACAATATGTTCTACTAATGTCTTTGTAAACAGGGCGAAACCAATCCTTGAATTCAGGGATAATTTCACATTGTTTCGGGTAATTTGTTCATAATTTGGAATCAAGTTAGTTTCGAAATAATTAACAATACAGTAGTGACGGTTTGCATTTTTTAAAAGAGAAAGTGCAGAATAATTAAGAGATCCCAAAGGACAAATATAGCAAATACCCACTTCAATTTTATTCAAGCGTCTATAGCTAATCTCGTTGCTATCGGTAAATCTGTATTGCTTGTTTCTCTCAACGGAAGCTCTGTAAACTAAAGAACATCAAGTTTGTAATTGTTCTGCGTTAGAGGGCAAGGGTAACAGATAACAATGCAGGATTGTGGAGAGTGGGCACGCTGTATTCCCAAAGTCTTCATCACCTGTGCTGAGTAAAACAAACAAAAAGAAAGAATAGAACTTAAAAACTGTTTTGAACTAATGCTTTTCTACAGATTAGCAAGTTGTTTGCAGCAAAAAGTCGCTAAATTTACGAGTAAGTAACTAAATCGTCATTTTAAAATAACCAAAAACAAAGTCGCCAATCGCAAAAATGATTTTTTTGTCGCTATCGTGGAGGTCGAATCACCCAGATTTAACGACTTTTCCGCCAAATTGGAAACACTGAACCCCACAGAACAACACCTCCCCTTTAGCCTAGCCGGCATAAACGTGGGACGTAAGACTTAAAGATTTCATTTTATTTCGAACAACACTCCCAGAAACCTACTGTTATACTATTCCCAAAACACACGTTTGTTCAGTTCTCCATACTCGAAAAGTCCTGTAAATAGAAAGTCTTACTACAAAACACAACTGAAATAAGCTATCGTTGTCCTACGTACTCTGATATAAAAATCTACTTCCCTTTGACATGTTACTATTACAAAAAAAAACTTAAATTTATCAAATTTACATAGTAAAAAGTTTATACTAAGCAGTCACTGCCTTGTTGCTTTTTTAATATCAATTCTTATTATTCGCCACAATCTGCCTGTTGTCTTGTATACGATCTTGTATCAAATGTTTTTGTGTGCTGCCAGCTGCCACCGAAACAACTCTTTCTTTTAATTTTGTCCGCAAGTGAAGTATGATTACTTGCAACAAGTAAAGAAGCTTTAAAGGAATATATCAATTTATTTCAAGATAGGAAACTGCACAATATTTAGGATTTAGATTTCTGGGCTTTCGGCATCTATGGACATTTAGCCCGTCACGTATGAGGAATGACGTCCCTTGGCGAGCACACAATCAGTGGAAAGGAAAGGAGGGAAGCTACCTGGGATCTACATGTTAGATACCGCCACAGCATTTGTCTGGTGTGAATGAGGAAAACCCAGGAAAACCTCATTCAGGATGGTTGGCCTGAAAAAGATTTTTACACTTTTTGGACCGAGTATCCTCACAGTGAATCGAACCCGGGACTGCTCACACTGAAGGTGAGAGCTTTAGCGATTATGTAACGCGGGCCACTACAAAAAATTTATGCCAAGTCTATAAAAGTTACCTAAGCAAATGTTAAGCTATGTAAGTCAATTGAACAAAACAGCGTTTTTGAAATTGCCAACTAGGTGTTTTAGTTTGCCAACTTGTCAAAAAAATTAGTAACTTTGGGGTGGAGGTTCTTCCTTACTCCCTTAACAACGCCCCTGCTTTCTTGATCATTGTGGTGCCCTAAACTGAAAATACATATCTTGAAATTCATGCTCAATTTCATTCAAGTCTATCTATTTGTGGTCAAGCAATCCATGGGTCTGTCAACTTCACCTATATCTTTTTTGAAAATGGAAATTTGCTTAGAGAATAGAAGTTTGAAGGTAATGGTAAGGCATTCGAAGAATGGTAAAGCTCTTAGCCTGTGGTGTGTTGAAAGATCGATCCAGGGTCATGCAAGGTTGGTGTTTAGTAGTCCTGGAGCGATGCTGTTGAAAGTGGACTGTAAATCACTACTCGGATTTTCATCCGAGGATTGATATCTCACATAGCCCTATCCACTGGTTTAGTTAGTATTGCGCGTGCATATATACACTTGATGCCAGCTGTGATTCTCGCTGACAGAGTATACATACGACGGTAGTTCGATTTATATCAAAACCGTAGGGTCAGTTTCGTGTAGCCTCAGTACGGAAGAATACACTAAACTTCAACGAATATTCTTTTTTCAGCAAGGCATTCTGTTAAATTGAAAACAACGAACTACATGTTTCCGACTTCATTATTGATGCAATTACTTTACAAAGGTTGTATCAAAAGCGCCTGTCATCTTTTCTGAAAACTACAGCGATGTAGTTTCATTGAATGCGAGGTGAGAGATACACAGTGGGCAAAGAGGAATACTTTCGGAGTATATCACGTGGACTATCGCCATCGTAGATTCGAATTTTTAATTACGGACGATAAGTTATTAGTGATATATGGCCATGCACTAGAATTTTCTCAGAATGTCAAATATTCAATCAGATGTCATGTAACGTAATCTGGTGAAATGTTATTGGCAGTGGTCGAAGTGAGACGATATGTTGTGGTGTGCCATACCGCCTCTGTTTTTTTTTCAGTGATGATGGCATACAGCATCTGGTTTTTCATTGATCACGACATACCGTTACGGAAGGGTAAGTGCTAAATACCTTTAACACATCCATTTTTATAGGTATTGACAAATAGCTTTGCACATAACAAGATTTTATTTCTTATGGAGAACTAATTTCTAAGTTGACAATATCGACATTTTTACCTTTTTTCTACCTTATGTTTTTAAGATGAGGTGTATGAAAGAAGTTCATCTAGTCTATATTTTGCTGTGCCATATTGAATTGTTTTTTTCGTTACATCTGTGTCGTCTTATTTTAATTCTTATAAGCGTCGTGTTTTGAGCATGGGCGGATTTAGGAGTTGTCTGTTGTGGGGCGGATCTTACCGGAGTTTGAAATACTTCTCATTCGAGTGGGTGTCCGGGAGTTTTCGCACTGAAAATTGTTAATAAAAAAGTAGGTTTTTGAGCATTTTCGTGTATAATTTCCTATAATATAACGTAAGGGGCTATTTTTTAAAAAACAAAATTCCAGAAAGTTGTTCATGTCTCTCCCTGTTCTCCTCCCCGTAACTAAAAGAAGCTTTCCAGTGGTTTTCAGTCATTACGTAAATAAAAATGCAATCTTTTAAGCTACACATCTCACTGCATTTAAACATTTAAATAGCCGGTATCTGGAGTCAAAATAGTAAAAAAATATACCGCCTCTGATTTTTCCCACTTTGAACACATTTGCCTGTTAAGAGTATGTTCCACATGTTTGTATTGAGTAATGCACATTTGCAAAAGCTTCTTCCAATTGCTGTGGATACAAAATAGAGTATAGGGTCAAATTTGTGCACGGACGGTAGCAATACGTTGTTATAGATTTTGTAAATAATGAAGTTTTACTGCACAAACCATAGCTCTAACATGTTCACAAAGCTAGAAATAAAATAACGTTAAGTATGATGATTGGGCAGGCCATTCAGGTGCCTCTCATCGATCAATCCATCTTCTAGGGAATTGTTCAAGTAGTGACGCACCACGAATCCATAATGAAGAAAGCGCCATTGTGTTGAGAAAACTGAGGGAATGTACCATCCTCGGGTATTGCAGCTCGCAGTATCTATTCCTGTAAAGGTTATGGAATGAAAAAATGGTCGATTATTCCTGTTCCTCATATGCCTACCAACATCATAATTTTCTTTGCGCTGGCCGCGTTGGAGGGATCTTTCCACGCTGGGTTGTTAGGTGATCAATAGAGCATGTTCTGCCTATTAGCCTCTCCATTTACGTAGAGGTCAGCTTCATCTGAAAAGAGTATCTGCATAAAAATGTTAGAGTTTAACCGTAATTACTCGATAACTCAGACACAAAATTACACTTGGCGATCAAGATCGTTCTTGCCAAGATATTACTTCACTTGCAATAGCTTGCAATAGCAACATCTTACAATAGCTTTCAAACGAAGTGCCCCATATCCCCACTTGTCATTTGAAAATTTTGAGTTGGATCCCGTCTGGGACCCTGCAGGGGACCCTGGGGCAAACTTTTGTATCCCAAAAGGTTTGTCCTTGAAAATAATCGGGTACGTGTTGGCCGACTTTACCATTTACCCAACTGCTTCTGAACAAATGACTCGGTTCAAAGTACGTACTCTGCCAGGAAATTTTTGAAGCTTTTCCATTGCAAAATATGTTGTAACTCACGATATTCTGCCCGGTGGCACGTATAACTTTGGGATTCGTCTAGTTATAACATATCAAAAGCAAACACAATTGTCTCGTTCGGATCTCAACGGAGCAACTGCGTGACCCTTCCTTGTGAGTCTTTGTCTTCTATCAGTATCACACCGACTGAAGTACTCTTTCTTCCCTGGTCATTGCCCTAACATCGCGCCTTAGAACCAGATACTATCTATATTTGCTTCCTACGCAGGGTTGCCAGTCCCCTTTCTCAACCCCTTTCAGTTTTACTAAATCGCTTTTTCGCAGAAAGTGTCTTTCCCACCAGTTGGAACAGCTACTATCACCCCTGTTCATAAGTGTGCTAAAAATAAAAATGATGTGTCCTACTATAGACCTATTTCCTTATTATCTCCACTCTGACTTGTTTGTGAAACGATAATCAAAAACAGGTTCTTTCAACTTGTTGCTCCATTTATAAAGTCCCCACAACACGGCTTTTTGCCACGAAAATCTTGTCATACTAATTTATCAGTTCTTCTGTCCGATGCCGTGGACAGCATCTCAGAAAATTCTCAACTCGACATTTTGTATTTGTACCTGTCTAAGGCTTTCGATTCTCTTCCACACCATCTTCTTCTATACAAACTCAGTTCTAGATTCAATATACATGGTAAATTACTTAGTCTTCTAGAAACATATCTCAGTAATAGGACACAACGAGTTTCAGTTTCAGGTTATTTTCCTGGCATTATTCCTATTGGAACTTCTGGAATTCCTCAAGACAGTGTTCTGGGTCCACTTCTATTTTTATTATACATGGACGATCAGCATTCTTTGTTCACAAACAGCTCTACCAATATTCTTCTATTTGCTGATGATTGCAAACTCTAAATACAAGTTAAAGCAAAGTACGATGCTCTTGCTCTTTAGCATGATCCTTCTTTTCTTCTCAACTAGTGTAACTCTTGGAAACTTAGTTTAAACATCGAAAAATGCGCCTTTCTTACGATTTCTTTAAAAAAGAAACCTATAAACCACATCTACAAAATTGGTCATCAGAACATAAATCCTGTTACCTCGTTCAGGGATCTTGGTGTTATTATTGACAGTAAGCTTACTTTTGCGGATCATATAAGCACAATATCTTGTACTGGTATGAGAAAACTAGGACTCCTTTATCGCTTCACTGACATAAATAATTTTAATTAGTTAAGCTTGTTCTATAAGTCATATGTTGCTCCCACTATTGAATACTGTTCTCCTATCTGGTTATGACCTGGCCTACACATCTAAATTCTGTAATTAATTTCTTTTTAGCCATTGTTCCTACCGAGTATCTCACCTCCGAACACTTCCAAAAAATGATGTTTTAACATTTCTCAATATCAAACTTCCCCTACTGAGAAACAAAATTTCTGATCTAATATTTTTGCATAAAATTGTAAATGGCCATATATCATGTGAACAGTTACTAAGTTAGATCAATTTTCGCGTACCTGCTAGAACAGCACGGTCTAGTGATCTCTTTTACACTTGAGCTGTGAGAGTTAATATTGTCGAAAGGTCCCTTCCAAACCGAGTTGTTAGCACGTGTAATCAGATACCAGAAATTATAGACGTTTTTTTTTTTTCAAATGAGCATACCTTCAGATCATCTATAAATGAACAATCTTTGTAATGTTGCCATTGTACTGTACCATCTTGATTTCAAATTGTTATTCTATTGTTACGTTACATATTTGATAAAACGTTTCAGTGTAAAATGACCTAGTGCTGTATCTGAAACCTGTTATAAATAAAGAAGTAATAATAAGAATTCTTTGATTGCCCAATTGTATTTTTTCCGAACCTTTCTGTTTATTTCGTTGGACCAAGTCATTCGAGAAGCACCTTAAAAGTATCGATACTTTCTTGATAGTGAGTTCATTTGCATTCTTTCGTTGCGAAGCATACTTTTTATTTTACCTTCTCTGGCTATTACAATATGTTTAGTTCTTCTTTACCAGCTCATTGCTAATTTGCAATGTAATAAAGCAATGTAATTACTACGTATGAAGCCATACATAGCACTAAACAAATCATTGGTACTTATAGTGGACACATGCAAAATCATTCAATAAATTTTGTTCCTGTTTCCAGTGTATTTAATTAACTATATAATATGCATAACAAGTAAAGCAATGTTCGTTAATTAATAGCTGTGCTCATTGGACGTTATGCACAGCATAACAGACTTCAACCGTATTATAGCCTTTGGAAAGTATTCACGTATTCGAAACAAACTTGTGTATACAACTAGAATAAAACATATGCTTAACATGAAATACATTCTATTATAATTCCGGAATTCAAAAAATACCAATTGCAGTCATACATGACCAACTTAGGAAGATATAAACTATTCACATATTCTATTCGTCACTCCCGTTAACATAGTAAAGTTTCATGAAATTGTTTCACTATTTCAGTAATACGCAGGCGAGAACATAAAACTCTATCAGCATTCAACTTGATAAAATCAAAATAAAAGGAGCTCATTACCGCTTTCTTAGATTCATCTCTTTCCCACTCTTGACACAACACATGATACATAAAGCAATTCAGCCGCGGTAAAAGAGTTGAGTTGACTTTAAGTATAATGTCCCTTTCTGCAGCGAGACTGTATGAGATTTGACGTACTGATTAACGTGGAATCCGATAAACATGAGGGGCCTCCGGAAATCGAATCCGGGTCTCACACGCCCAAAGGTGCGTACGCTAACTGCTTATCCACGAAGGAGCTAATCGCGATAAAAGAAATACGAAGGTCATACTAACTAGAACTGCAGTTATATAACGGCATGATGTTATACAAAATCATCTTACACTCAAATTTACACGAACCATTGAAGATAAGAGGTACGCTGATATTAGGCGCAACTACCGCATATACATATTTTTAGGATAATAGATCGAGAAACTTAATGAGCTAATGAATGAAATTAGGGAAAAATGTCTTATGGACAAGGGTCGGAAGGAGGCACACATTTACCGTGGGAGGCCCTCAGAAAATGACGAAAGCACTGGTATAATATCCAGTATCTTGTTAAGGGAAAGGGCAACGCTGTCGTGTCAAAATATTACACAGGAAAGTCGACCTAGACTAATGCAATGATCTATCATAGAAGTGGAAAAGTCATTGCACTAAAGGATTACCACTGAAGGGAATGTGTCTGAATGTTCCATCTGTTTTTGGGGGTGCACATAAAGGAGTAACCACTCCTTTTTATCATTGCATTTATCGCAGTTATTAGATCCCTTACGGGCATTGCATCATGGGTGTCATTTAGAGAGGGCAGGAGGGGGAAATTGCCCCCCAAGAGGTTGAGGAATACATATACTTTAATCGATTGTCTACTAATGTACTGGTACAAAACGTCAAAGTCTGATGCTCTCAAACGAAGCCTGAAATAACTATGCTGACTTGTATATATAAAAAATAGAAGTAATTACGAATTGATCAACTGTGAGGGAAATTGAAAGAAGAAATATAATTAAATTTCATATTTATCAAGTGTATTTTAAACAAAATAATTCTAAACAAAACAGTAGTATCAGGAGCATCTTCGTACATTTTGATATGGTATTTCTTAGCTACGCTGTTTAAACTTGTATTTATCTATCCAAATATCTACGGCAGAACTTCAATCCCGTCGCCTCTGGTTTCTAATATCAGGGGTCTAGTAGGTTATTTTTAATTAATTGATAAACAATTGAAATTAACTATTTAGAAATTGCGTACATTAGTAATCTGTTGGCAGATAGATTACGCGCGCAATCTAATGCTTAATATTTTGTTTAATTGCCAAAAGGAGTAAGATGTTTGATTACTAGTACGACATCCCTCAAGGAGTAGAAAGAGAGAGAGGAAAATGTTTTCAAAACTGCATGAAATGAGATAGTGGAATGTGAGAAAATGTTTTACATAGTATACTCGAAGAAATTAGTGCGATTTTGTTTCTTCTTATGAATACTATAAGTAAATATTTAATCAAACTCTGCACGTAATTAACAGTTATGTCATTAACCCTTTTAATAATTGAAGACTACACATTGAAAATTACGTATAATTATTATATTTTGAGAAAACCTAAACGACGTTTTATTTGCGAAAACTGTTATAAGTAAACAAGATTTGATACACTAATTTTGATGTCTCGTATTTTCTTGTCTTGGTTTATGTTAATGTTCTACTACAAAGATATAAAATGCTGAATGATAATTGAAAATGACATATGTGAATGATGAGGATATATTAATTGAATAGTACAACTGTCTTCTATTTACAAAATGCTTCTGTTCTAAGAGAAAGTGGTGCAATAGTTAATCCATATGTGAACGACACATCACAATGGATGTTTTGCAATAACTTGAACTGAGTTATTCTAGTTGTAAAATAATATCTTATTTAATTAAGTAAAGAAAAATTCTCATTAACAATTTACTTTACCTCAATAATGTGATCCGTATAATATATATTGGTAAAAGAAAAAATTATTTGAAAACTCCTATTTAAAGATGCGCTCCAACGCTGAATTCTCGTTCGTATATAATGTGTGTGTTAAATAAATGAAATGTAAAGCTGTGTAAATGTTTAATTCACGTAAGGCTGAAACAATAGAAGTGCAAAACATTATTTTGATACAAACATTGTAAATATTAAGAATAGTTACATATTCACCAGTTGGTACAATACATGGTTTACACACTTGGGAACTGTATGTTTTCTGAAATTGACAGTGCTAATGTCTACTTATCACAGTATGCAAAGAACAATATGTATTTGGAATTCAAGTATACAAGAACTTAGTTCTATTGAATTTTTAAAGAATGTACACATTTTAATTTACATTTAAAGACAATTCTTATCCAGAAAAGCAAACCAATATAGGAACAAGAAATGCATGAAATAAAAAGAACAACGTTTTTTAATGATTATATATAATTTTACATGTTCTGACGTGAGATAAACGGAAATTAATGAAGCTAATGTATGATCCAATTCGCATTTTTGGAATAAAACAAATGAAAAATTTTGATTTACAACAAGAAATATTACATGTAGGTTAACCTATTCTAACAAGATATGTATATAGGGATTTTTTTTACAGCTTTTACGCGGCGAAATCCCACCAGTTTTGTTACGGAAACTAGGTGTATGTAGTGTAGACGTGTGGCTACGCTCTTATTTACTCGCTGCCAATCTACCAAACTAGGTATGACGTACTATGTGTGATCTTATCAAACAGTATGGAATCAGGGGGGCGCGGTGGCTCAGTGGTAGAACGTTCACCTCTGGTGCTTGGGGTCCCGGGTTCGATCCCAGCCCCCGCCAAGTAAACTTTGTGGTGGACAAACACCGTGCTCGTGTGTTTTCTCGGGGTTCTCCCGTTTCCTCCCACTTTCTTCATTCCACCATTTCACTCATCTCTCATCATCACCGTCTCCTTTAGTCTAACCGGCATAACCGTGGGACGTAAAACTCGAAGATTTCATTTTTTTCAGTATGGAATCATTACTTGGAATGCCACACTATTCCACTTAGAAAGGATTTAGAGTGGAGAATTCCTTTCTATGTGTGTATAACTCTTTTGCACCAATGCTAGTAGGGCAACTCCTTCTCCGTCTCTTCCTTGCAGCTGACGAGTTTGAATAAGACTCTATTACACTGACCGTAATAAATTAAGCAACAAATGGATGCTCAAGAGTATAAGGAAAGTAAACGCATGCTGGTGAACAAACTGTTATTGGAATTAAAGAAGCATCTACTTAAGCCGTACAGCAAGGAAAATTACCAAACGAAAGTACGCTCGTGGAGCAAAAATGATATTGGACGTAGGTGGCACTCAAACTGAAAAACACTGAAGCCACAAAAAAATAGTTTGCTGACACCAATAAGGGATACTCACAGTGCATAGTAATGCAGGATTCACAACGTTGTCTCAGGCTGGCAATAAGTGTTTGTACCAGATCATTTGGTATCTGGGTCCATTGTTGACAAGGAGCCCATTGAAGATCTTGGAAAGTTTATGGAGGGGTATAAAAAAAAGGAAATGAAATCTTTAAGTTTTACGTTCCACGGTTATGCCGGTTAGGCTAAAGGAGACGGTGATGATGAGTGATGAATGAAATGGTGGAATGAAGAAAGTGGGAGGAAACGGGAGAACCCCGATAGAACCCACGCACACGGTGTTTGTCCACCACAAAGTTCACTTGGCGGGGGCTGGGGTGGAGGGGTATAAGGCTTGGAATGCGTTGCCCTAAAGCATCTCACATATGCTCGATCGGTTTAAGGTCCGGAGACCTCGATGGAAACTCCATTCGTTGAATATGGTATTGCTCGAAGTAATGATCGACCAATTGTTCCCTATGGGCACGAGCATTATCGTCCTTTAGAATAAATTCCTGACCTCTAGCACGTGCGAGGGGTACAACGTGACGATTCAGAACATTATCCCTATTGTGCTGAGCTGTCATTGTGTCACGCATGAGAACAGAGTTCAGCACGTCCTCCAAGCGAGATGCCACCCCAGAAAAGCAAATTTGAACCACCATAATTTTCCCTTTTAAGAATACTGGATGCTTGATAATGGGTTCCTGTTTCTCACCAGACCAATCTCCGTCAAGAATCACTGTCTAGAGAAAAATTAAACTTCCTTAAAGAGAACTGACTGCCATTGCTCGAGTACCGTTTCGAGGAAGACTTAGTTTGAAGCAGTACATACCAGGTAAAAGACACAAATACGGACTGAAATTATTCAAGCTTTGTGTCAAGGATGGATACACTTGGTAAATAAAACTCTACGGAGGGAAAGAGGCCAAATCAACAAAGCAAGCTGTGTCAACAAAGATAGTGATGGAAATGATGAGTCCATTATTGAATGCCGGTAGAATGTTGTTCACAGACAATTTTTATACCAGTGTTGCTTTGGCTCACGAACTCAACAGCAATCAAACACATTTGATAGGAACCTTGAGGAAAACACGGAAAGGAAATCCAAAACCAGTAGTTTCAGCGAAACTCCAAAAAATTGAAATGATCGCTCTGCAAAGCAATACTAATGTGATTGTGAGGAAGTGGAGGGATAAGCGTGATGTTTTATTTCTTTCCATTGAAGATGTGCCAACCATGACAGAAGTTACATACAAGCACAACAAAAACACAACAAAAAAACCTTCCACGATTTTGGAATACAGTGAAGCAAAGTCGTATATTGATGTATCCGACCAGATGGCTTCTTATGCAACAACAACGGAAGGGAATGAAATGGTACCGAAAAGTGGCAATAGAACTACTTACTAACACGGCTGTAGTTAATGCGCACGCAATTTTCAAAAAGGTGACGAGCGAAAGTTACCAAGTTACTGACTTTCGTGAAAACTTTTCCCTTGCTTTGATATTTCGCAAGAAGAAAGAAGACACAGTTCATCCCGATGGGCAACCTTCTTCAAGAAAACACATTCTCCAAACATCAGATAAGAAAAGGCGTCGTTGTACATAAAGCTATACCAAGATGTTCTCAGAGCTTTGGAAGAGCACATGCAGCGAAACACTCTACGCAAGTTTTAACCGTGTGTCCCGGGTGTTCAGAGGACAATGCGATTTGTCAAGATTGCTTTTTTGAAAAACACATTGTAAGTTTGAAAAACGGAAAAAAATGGTGATTTTCCCTGCTAACTCTTGAGATAAACTGTCATTTGTTCTTATATTTTCTTATCAGAAAAACTTTGTTATCTCTTGGTTTATAAAAGCTAAGAATGAATATTTAGAAAAAAATAAGAAAAATGTACTTGTTTGAAATGTTATCTCCAAATACTTTGAAATTTCGAGCATTATAAGAACTTATTTAGCCAAACTTGCAGAATTTAAGGAAAACCATGTATCATCATGCTCCAAAACTACAGTGAATCGAGAGGAAGCATGGAGGTTGCGGCTGTGAAGACCACTTTAAACAGTTCAGGGAGGAAATTTTGTGTACGATATACAAGATATTTTGGAGATGGTGATTTAGTGAGTTCAAGTTAATAGCTGAGAGTTAACTATATGACGAAAACTGTGAAAAAGTAAAGTTAGAGTGTATTAGTCATGTACAGAAAAGAGTGAGTGGCAGACAACGGCGTCTACTCAAAGACAACAAAGTACAGAAACTTGAAGATGGAAAACCGCTGGGGGTTAAGGAACGATTTACGGGAAAGGAAATCGATTCTCTACAAGTATACTATAGGAAAGCCATAAGAGAAAACTTGCGTGTCCTACAAGCAATGCGAAAGGCTATATAGGGAATCTATTTTCATAAATTATCAACCGAAAGCAAACCAAACTATATATGTGTTGTGTCCAAAAGGTGAAAAAATTCGTGGTGTGGTTAGAACAGAAACCAAGTGACAGGGGAGCATTACGAGCACAAACACTTTTTACCAGAAGCAGTAATGAATCATACTAATCCAACCTTTCGAGCATTTGCTGCCCCACAGCTCATCAAGAAAGAACTGTCTTCGCGGCAAAACTCAAAATCCGAATGAAAGTTTCAATAACATGATTTGCAACGCTGTCCAAAAACGTCATTTGCTAGTGAAAGAGTGGTACATATAGCTGTGTATGGTGCATTGTAATGTTTTAATATTGGTTCTTCGATCAGGTGTGAGTTTTGGAAGAAGTTAGGAATAACATCAGATGAGTAGAAGTTAGGGATAACATCAGACAAAAGACCCAAGAAAAAGGAAAAAAGCAGAGACGATAAATGAGAAAGACACAGAAGACAACGAAAAATATGGTTACGGTGCATTCTAAGTGCTTCACGTAACCAGTAAATCATTTAAACTCTGCTAACCTTTAAATACGTTTTTCTCAGAAGCACATTTTTTCTACGTATATGTAAACTCATGTCCAATATGATTGTGGCATATCTAAAACTGTCTTCTTATAAGTATATAATTTGATAATGACTTAGCAGGCTATTTTTAATACTGGTACTATGTGTACAATCGGGAAATGTATATTTGTGGTAAATTTCATAGGGAAAGAATTAAAAGTACGGAAATTAGAATGAGTAAAAGAAAATGTTGCTAAATGGACAACAAAGTTTTATTTTCGTTCTATCGTTCTTATTTACTGCTCTTTTGACATGCATTTTTGCACATACAAGTCTTTGCCGATTATACACATACTAGAATTGTAAGAAATACCAGGCGAATTCGTTATCAAATTATATTCATTCAAAAAGATATTTATAGACATGCGACAATAATTTTGGACATGAGTGTACCTTTTTCTTAGACACCATACGGTCTATCGTTCTGAAATGTTTTGTGAGGTTAGTCATATTGTAAAATTCTTTATAAACTAGAATTACTTTTATAGCTTAATACTTACTGTGTGACGATGATGGTTAATTGTATTTGTTGTGTCAATCTTAGTACTACGTAAAATACCACACATTATTTCTAAGCACACACTAAAGCATTTGAATTAATTTTAGTTCACAATAGACACAACGTCATCCTAGACAAAACCTGCAAACTTGATGGAAATCCACTCATTCGTTCCCGAACTAAAAGGTATTTTTTTTTTTATCCAGTGTTGTATAATGCGGGTTGCATAGACTACAGCTAAACACCAATCCACAGAAGCAGATTATGGGACTATCTATAGCTACAGGAAAATGTCAAAGTTATAGATGTGACAACAGCTGAGAAAGTAAATTTTCCTTGTCTCTGTCATTCTCGGGCACATCCCCCCTTTCCGATTCAACATTTTTATTTTTTTTAACTTCTCTCTTTCTCGTTCAGGTGAGGCTCAAGTCCACTACATTGAAAGTCGGAAGCCTGGCCTCCAAGGCCGTAAAACATGTACGATAAAATTACGTACTGCTTGTTGCCATATTAATGTTTTAGAAAGACTTCAATACAGTTTTAGTCTATGTAACCTTACACAATTCAATATTTGCAATAACAATAATGTATTTAGTGTCCTAAGATGTATCATTATTGTTTTACCGAGAAAAATTATAACCGCTACCAGGTTATAGAAGTACTTTTTGTGGACGCCTTGTATATTTCGGAAAGACAGTGATTATTATTTCCGATTTATACTTTGGTCTGTGACGCAAATAAGTTCTTTCTTCGGTGGAAATTGCTTCCCTTCCACACAACTGGACATAGAAGTCTCTCATTGTTTTTCCATATATATATTTAAAGCAATGCTTTTGGTGAGAACATTTCAGTTAGTAACATACCATTTCAGTGTTTCTCCCTGACTTATTATTATGCACAGTATATGTTCTGCAGTTATTTGGAACTAAATTAAGTGCTTTCTTTAATCGCTTATGGAAATATTGCAGTAGTTTAGAGAAATACTGGCTGACCAGATGTTCAAGTGACCACAGTGGCACCAACTGCGTACCCTTTGCAGTTCCTTATCTGTACTTTCTCACGCCAGAGTTATCGCAGTGTCTCGTGCATTGTAGGCAGTTGACTAAAATTAACATAAATTGTTTTTCGTATTCTGTTTGCATGTGCACACAGGTGATTTAACTGAGTGGTTTACGGAATGAACTGCCAACACTCTGCAGTCGACCATTGCAGCCCGTGCCTTGAGCTTTTGTGCTCAGGGAATTTGACTCCGGTATTGTATGCAGCCACCACGCACATTGCGTTGGGAATCAAGTATGATTTTGTGTTAAGGGGCACAAGCTATTAGCCGGCGAAGGACGTTTTCTTACGGCTAACCCCAAATAGTGAAGTCCCAGGTCCGCAGACCTTGTGCGTACATTTCAGTATATACGCCTCCTCCAACATCAGCATTCTACTTTGGAGGCTCTCTATTTTGATTTGCTGAAGACTCAACTTTACGCTTCAGTATTATTTGGCGCAGCAACTGGATTCCTCGTTGAATTATCCAGGCAACTTTTCCGCCAGTCCTAATCCCTCAAGTCTGTCAATGGTGTGAGAGAAGAATTTGAAGTGATATCTGAATTATAATCTCGTATATATGTAAAGGTCTACATTGCATTAAAAAGGCAAAATGTGATTTCAGTGATGAAAATTATTACACATATTCTGTGTTGTGTTGTGTTCATTTCTCTTCGTTACTTTCTTTTATATCATAGTATTTTAATAAATAAGTATAGTGTTATTTAATCCAGTGTGTTTTCGTTATTTGTGTGAGTGATGTTTTGTGCGTTTTGGTTTGGATGACCGTCTGATCGTCCGTGAGGTTTTCGAGACGAGACACCCGAACTTCTCGGCGCCTAATGCTCATCGCATCATTGAGACCGACTAGCGATTTGGAAACAATTTGTAACCTCTTCTTGGAGAGGTCCTTCATCGTCCTGTCCAGGTAAGTTCCAGTCTCAGGAGAATACTGATTGGTAGGACAACGAACCACGAACAGCGACCAGATTACACGAGTTGGTTACAAATAAATGTCCACCCAAACAGAGACCTCGAATTGAAATGGTTACAAATAAATGACTCCCGAACTACCGACCCCAATCCAGACCGTTGGTGCTCGAATATAATTATAAGGTCAATACTTTAATATATCATTTCTTTTCAGGCTTAGAACCAGTAATCTAAAAAAATCTCTTTCAGGTAATTTTAATCATATGTTTTCGTGATAGTTTATTCTGTTTTAATCGTACATTTTAAGTTTGTTCCTGTACAAGATGGCACACCAAGAAGTAGATATGGTTACTAAGATATGTTTACTTTTAAAAGAATATTGAAGATTTAAAAAAGGAAATAGAGAGAACCTAGCTAAATTCGAAGAGGGAAATAAAGACAGATTAGATTGACAGATTAGAGAAAGAGCTAAACAGTGAGTTAGGCCAGACGTTAGACGCTGTACAAAAAGAATGTCGCGAAAATAACCAAAAATTAGAACAGAGTATTAGGACTGTAGAGGCTAAAAGTAAACGTAGGAACGGAATTCTCGAACAAAAATACGATGGCATAACACTTAAGACTCATGACCAACTTCACGAAGTTAGTCATAGTACGAAACAGGCAATCGAACTCGTCACACAGACCAGCGTCGAAGTTAGGCAACAAACTGAAGAAACATGTCAGCGTGTAGAACGAATAGAAACAAAAGTCGGTAAAATTCAGAATCACTTAGGAGGTTTGCATGAATACACACAATCCCTCCAGTGTCAGCTGGAATCAGCCAGAGATAGATGTCAGGCTAATAAAGAGTTCTGGGTTAGTTTACATATAGACACAGTCGAAACAAAACATTGAAATTGGAACCTGAGCTAGAGGAACCTGAGGAGAACACTCCTAATGAAAAGGAAACGCAGACATCTTAATTCCAACCAGGGGCAGGTATTCTCAACCAACCTCGTAACAAACGTGACAATGATTTTATTTATTCAGAATCTAATAACATCCCTAATAGTAGTAGTAGTGACAATTGCGAACATATGATTGTAGACGACAGAAGTCGTTAGCGCACAACAACAGCTGTCACAAACCACAGAGTAAAAAAGCACAAACGAGGTCATACTTATAGCAATAGGCAGAGATATGCCGACTGGAACGTAAACAATACGACAATTAAATTGGAATCAGAACCAAGACCGTACACGAAAGAATAACAAACACAAAAGGAGTCGTAAATCACGGCCACGTAACCTGAGTTATCACAAACGAGACAGGAACCGCAACTTGTGTAACAACATTAAGAATATTTTTGTACGTAGTAGTAATCATTGTAGGAATAAACGAACAGACTGCAGTTACCAAGACAGAAACAGTAATCATAGAAAGAGAAAAAAGTAACCAAGATTTTGTATATTGATACAAATTTTTCTCCCAGGAGAGCGACGCATTTCTAGGCGATAAACATGTATTCATTTTTCTTCCTTTTTGCTTTCAGCTTTTGATCAGAATACATGCACACTAAAAGGAGAACTACGCATTTCTTTTAAACTCATTTTTGCTTCTAGCTTTCAACTATTCAGCAAAGAGAAAAAACACGTTTTTCTTTAGTTTGGTAAGATAGCCGCTGCATTTTCGACCACCTGTTTATGTCAATGAATAAAGGACGATACACAGCTGATTGATTTTTTTTCTGTCTATCCTCACTGCCGTACTTCATACATCCAACTATTTATCAATGTCTCAAACCTTATCAATGACTTACTATTAGCTTAATGTCATTAATCTTTTTTGTTTTCATTTCAGATGTTTGAATTTAGGATTTTTAGTAAAAATGCATTCTAAATACGTAGAGAAATTGCATTTTCTAAAAGCAATTTGAACTAGTAGCGCAGTTCCGTATCTCCAGCAATTGGGAGGATGTTTTGTCCTTATATTTCATTCTGTTTTAAATTTTAAATTTCTTTTTAGGAACCCTTCCCACTTTCTAAATTCTTAAATATGTTATTACATGTTATTTACAATTAATGTTTGGTTTTCTTTTTAGAATTTTTTTTCCAAAAAATGTCCAGATGAGCAGGAACAGAAAATTTTAGTTGTTACTTATATATATAGTTGTGTTTATAATTAAAATTTTGTATGTAATCACATACGTAGAGGAACCGTATTTAGCCAAAACGGTTTGAAATTTTGAGAAAATTTCTGTACCTCAGCCTGTGGGAAGATATTTTGGCTTCGTATTATATTTTATTGTGTGTTTTAAATTTTAAAATTCTTTATAGAATCCCTTCACACTTTCCAAATTCTTAAACATGTTATCATACGCATGACTCTCAATTAATGTTTGATTTTCTTTTTAGAGTTAAAAAAAGAATGTATCGAGATGCCCAGAATAAGAAAACTTTTGGTTGTTAATTATATATACATTTTTATATTTGTGATTGAATCTTAGTATGTAGTCACATGCGTAGAACATGAAATTTTACCCTATAATCAATGTTAAATTTCTTTCGTAGTGTTAATCTTAGATTTTCGTTTTCATTTTGAAGTGTTTACTGTAATTTTGTTTAACCTCATTTACCCGATTTTGACTTATTTGAATTTCCAGGATGGGACATGATATATTTCGTTCGAAGAGAAAAGTATAAAAAGGAAAGTAGGCTAAGCCTTAAACGAGTGAAAACAGGCACTTCGTCGCTGGTTAATAGTATGTGCAGGAATGTCATGTGAATAGTATATCTTCCAAACGAAAGCAGTAATCTTTCCATTCAAGAAGGAACTATATGAACAGATACTATGATGGCGACCGGTCGTTTTTTCCCATATTAATATGTATGTGGAAATAAGTTTAACTTCTATATTTTCTTGTAATTTCCAATTAACATTCTTTTCGTCTTCTCTAGACCACTAAACGACAGTCGGGAAACTTCTTCGGGTAGAATATTTTATGGGGATAAATATATATTTTTAGGGACGCAATATTTCTTGGAATTGCGGATCTCTTGCAAAACGGATGCGGCGAATCCATTGAATATTCCATAGCTAATTGTATTTTTGCCATCAATCGCAAAATATAGTTTTTCATTTCTTTTCTTCCTTTATGGTACCCGCAATTAAGTATGTGTATTCTTAGGTTAAATATTTTGAGTATATTTTATTGTCTAGTAGTATTCTAATGAATATCGTTATGTTTGTTAACTTTAATTATATTTGTGGATTTGTACTCCAATGTGTTGTAATGTTTTTATTAATTTTGAGAAAATTATATTTTAGTCACAGTATGTTCCAAAACTATTTGGAATTTATTAGAAAAATTGCTATCGTTATGGAAGATCTTTACAAATCAACATTGCCAAAGGTTTTGGAATATAAATCTTTGGGTTTCAGCCATAACAAACAGTATGGAGGATTTCCCTCAGAATTCAACATGGCCTAAGGTTTTGGAATACAATTCTTTAGGTTTCAGCCATACTACCAATGACGGATGATTTTCTTCAAAAATCGACGTGGCCCAATTTTTATGAGGTTTCAGCCGTCTCTGAGATATCGATATAGATCCCAAAAAATAAACTTATTTTCTTTCTTTCCAACAGCATGAAGCCATAATGTTTTATGAAAATTACTTTCTGCCAATATTTTCATATGCAAGATGACTGAATTTTAATGCGTTAATAATACCAGTTTGAATATTTTATAGCGAAGAGGTCTAAGAATGCTTGTTACAGCTGTTTTGTAGGGAATTTAATTTAGGTGTTTCAGACCGACCAGAAAGTTAAATTTTGTCGTTGACTATATGTTTTGTTTGTATCCCATGTTTTTTTTAATAGGTCTCATGTATTTTGTCTTATAGAGACATATTTTACGATGCTACGAGAGCATTTGTATTTTGTGTGTTTACACATCTTTTCTAGGTGGAAGACGTACGTTCTGTTCCAGTGAACATACATGTATTTTTACTGAATATTAGTGTTGATCTTTCAGTTATGTTCAGAAATATTTTCAAAGTGCTTATGGTTGTAGGCCTTTTCACGTTTCTAGTTTTGCATCACAGGTGCCGATTGCATGTTTTGTGTGTAAGTACGTGTAGTATTACACATTTTTCCCACCTATGGTTTTGGTCAATTTATGGTGTAATGACCGTTTGTTTTCAGGAATGTTTGGACTAGTGAGTCAACTTTCTTGATTCAGACCTTTCAGAAGCTTGGATCAACACTGTATAGTTTTCAACGCTTTATTAATATGTTCTTGTGCAGATAATACCCACATATTCAGGTAATCCTACAATGTTTACGTTTTTAAAAGTGAATAACCATTATTCTAGGCCTAAGCTAATAACAACTTTGTTTCAAAATGAATCACTTGTTACATTGAGCATTATCGAACTAAAGTCTCGATTTTCGCATGGCGAGCAGAAGTTACTTTGATCTTGTGACGTGCCGAATTTTCTTCATACATGTCAACGAAATCACAATCTTTTCTTGATATACAGAGTCATGCTTGTTTCTTGGAATTAATATGAACGTCAATTTTGACCCTTAAGTTTATTTTTATTTTATTTTTGAAAAACGATTTTTTGTTTTTTTCTGCCAAAGAACACGAGGCACATTAAAAAAAAGACATACAGATGAAAATCTTATTTTGTTTGCATATTGTCAGTTTATTGTGGGTTTACATTTTCATTCATTTTACTTTTTCAATGATTTTCAAGTTTTCAAATATATTATAGTAATATTGAAACTTTCACAATAATTTTAATATTTTAATACGTTTAACACGTTTTATACTTGCATATTCATTCATATTCTAATATTTTAAATACAGATATCAGCATATTTAAAAGAAGACATTTACTAAATTTTATTGCAATGTTTCATAATTCTTTAAGTCAATATTTTCATGAATAGTTATTAACTGTGTTAATTTATTTCATATTATACCAAACAAAGTAATCGAAGCGGAACACTTAAAACATTTTACGAAAAGTATTTTTTTTTAGAAAAAAGTAAGAATTAAATAGCTCTATAAACGCTTTCTGCGCACTTTCAGTAGAAAAAAAGTTATCATACAAGTGTTTTAACCGTACCTCGTTTCTCACACCAGTGTTTAAAAAAATCCCCTTTTTCCCTCATCAGCTCATCGTTGGAGAACCTTGGTGGATACTCAACACAGGAAGACAGCATGGTTTCAACATGTGAAGAAACGGAAGATAAAGAAAACCGAATACAAACATTCAAGAGGATCTTATCACTTCATGGAACATTTGGATTGGATACTGCTCATACAGGAACCTCATCACGTTGTAGTGAGTGAAGAAGTTTTTAGCTTTTTTAAATAGCCCTTTTCAGGTGGAAAACCATTCATCGTTTATGCACGTAAGTCTCACACCATATCACACTGTTGCCAACTAACTGGTTTTAAATTTTTGGTGAAAAGCCTAATTTTACTCAAATCTCGTTGAACGGCCAGGAGTCCTCAACCTGTTTACTTATGCACTTAACAGGTCGTTCCCTAGCGAGTGCCAATCTATGACCACTACCAGGTTTTAGAAGTACTTTTTGGACGCCCTGTATACTTCGTAAAGACAGTGATTATTATTTCCGATTTATACTTTGTTCTGCGTCGCAAAAAAGTTCTTTCTTCGGTGGAAATTGCTTCCTTCCCACACAATTGAACAAAGAAGTCTCTCATTGTTTTTTTTCATATATATATATTTAAAAAATTGCTTTTGGTGAGAACATTTCAGTTAGGGACGAACCATTTCAGTGTTTCTCCCTGACTTATTATTATGCACAGTATATATTCTGCAGTTATTTGGAACTAAGTTAAGTGCTTTCTTTAATCGCTTATTAAAATATTGCAGTAGTTAAGAGAAAAAATGGCTGATCAGATGTTCAAGTGACCTAAATGGCACCAACTGGGTACCCTTTGCAGTTCTTTATCTGTACTTTCTCACGCCAGAGTTATCGCAGTGTCTCATGCATTGTAGGCAGTTGACTAAAATTAACATAAATTGTTTTCCGTATTCTGTTTGCATGTGCACACAGGTGATTTAACTGAGTGATTTTCGGAATGAACTGCCAACTATTTGCAGTCGACCATTGCAGCCCGTGCCTTGAGCTTTGGTGCTCAGGGAGTTTGACTCCGGTATTGTATGCAGCCACCATGCATCTTGGGTTGGGAATCAAGTATGATTTTGTGTTAAGGGGCACAAGCGGTCGGCGCAGCGAAGTTTTCTTACGGCTAACCCCAAATAGTGAAGTCCCAGGTCCGCAGACCTTGTGCGTACATTTCAGTTATATACTCGTTCTCCAACAAAAGCATTCTACTTTGGAAACTCTCTATTTTAATTTGCAGAAGACTCATCTTTACGCTTCAGTATTGTTTGGCGCAGCAACTGGATTCCTCGTGGGATTATCCAGGCAACTTTTCCTCCAGTGCTAATCCCCCGAATGCGTCAATGCTGTGAGAGAAGCATTTGCAGTGAAATCTGAATTATAATCTTAATAAATATATAGAGGGCTACATTGCATTAAAAAGGCAAAGTTTGATTTCAGTGATGAAAATTATTACACATATTCTGTGTTGTGTTGTGTTCATTTCACTTCGTTACTTTTTTTCATATCAAAGCATTTTAATAAATAAGTATAGTGTTATTTAATCCAGTGTGTTTTCGTTGTTTGTGTGAGTTATGTTTATGTGCGTTGTGGTCTGGATGACCGTCTGATCGTCCGTGAGGTTCTTGGACCTCACGGCGCCTAATGCTCATCTCATCATTGAGACCGACGAGCGATTTGGAAACAATTTGTAACCTCTTCTTGGAGAGATCCTTCATCGTCCTGTCCAGGTAAGTTCAGTCTCAGGGGAATACTTATTGGTAGGACAACGAACCACGAACAGCGACCAGATTACACGAGTTGGTTACAAATAAATGTCCCCCCAAACAGAGACCTCGAATTCAAATGGTTACAAAATAATATTGTAACTTTTTCTTTCTTGCTTATTAATACTAATGACTATAATTATTGTTTAAACAGTACTGTAAAGTAGGCTAATTAACTATCTTTATTTTGGATACGAACATATATATATATCGGGTGTTCTAAAAATGGTGCTCACGGACTACTGAGCATTATTCTCCAAGTCAAAATAAGGCATATGTATATATATATGGGTCCTCATGTTAAGAGTGTTGAAGCACAAATTGCACTACGTGGCAACGCTGCAAATAAAGAACCATAGATTAGATCTACTAATCTGTCAAATAGTCAGAACGATTCTTTCCAGATGACAGTTAAAGTCGATATTAATAGACACTAGCATCACTTATCAGTTAAGCAATCGATTCAACTTTCTTGTTGTATTCGTAGAGTAATGCTAATGTGCCCAACCTGCAACATTGCCGCGTTGTGATATTTTGATGTTTCATAGCGGGACAAGGAGTTCCTGAAGGGCATACCGTCATATAACATTTTCGTTTTTTTTTTTGGTTTGTGGAATAATGTTCTATCATCTGTGGTCCGTCGGCGCCGTTTCTAGAACACCCTGTATATCAAGCTACTATTAAACAAAAACTTAATAATCTGAACTTGCATTTTTTTTGCATGTGATGATAATTCTCATTAACTGACCTCTATATGAATTCAGGCATATACTCAGTGTTTTAATGTTTCATAATTATATATTGATTTATTATCAAGATCTGACATTATAGTTGTACCTTTCACGTAGGAAATGAATATATTTTCCAACGTGTAAAGTAATTTATGTTCTTGACAAGGTGTGTCTCACATTCATAATACCATGTTTCCGAAACAGAGTTCCTTGAGTTGAGTTGGTATGGTGTTCGTGAAATCATAGTTTTCCCATGCATATTATATATATATATATATATATATATATATATATATATATATATATATATATATATATATATATATATAGTTACATTACATAAGTTTGTTATACAATATGTTCTAGGAACTTCTAGTAAACCTGCCTTTTATTTACGGCCAATGTTTGCAAGTTGCTACTTTAAATGTGTTGGTATGTTTGCATCAACTAATAGAGATGGTCACATCATTGTATATTTTACACATACACATGAGCATAGATAAGCATAGATAGACTTACAGATAGAAAGATAGTTGTAGATATTAACGATTACAATTTAATATGAAATCAGTCGTACTTACCATTTTCTAAGAAGTAGAAATTTCTAATATAATGCAAAATATCGCATTGAAATGTTATATCATCTTCCGCAATTAACGTGCGGAAGATAAACCTATGAATAGTGTTTACTTTTCCGTAATCTGGAGCAGACATTTAAGTATTAATTGTAAGATGGATGCCAATATACTCAAGGCTAGTGCAAGCACAAACAATACAAAAACAGGAACTAAATTCTTTAAGGAAATAAGTACTAAATTGTCAGCTTCATCATGCAACATGGAATGACGTTTCGTTATTAGCAGTTCAAATAAAGAATCCGTTTTACATTTCTTAAGCAATCCGGACTGAAACCACTCTTGAATCACCTGATTGAAAGATTTCACGTAAGGAGAATTAGGACGCAGGAGATAACTACTAGGCATTATAGCTATTATCTCTTAAACTTTGTGAATCAAAATATTACCCTGTGAATCAAAAAGAGAATAATAATATAACAAATAGTCAACCATAGTGGATACAATAACTATTCCCCAGTTTTCACCACGTGCAATATTTATTGTCTTTTCTGCTAATTCATCTTTAGAAGCATCCTCCCATTTCTCTAGAATCTACTTCTCTTAGATGTTCAGAAGTGTCATTAAAAAATCGTCGTCTGTAGTGTTAGCTACCAAGAGGAATACCAGACTCCACAAGATCTCTCATTGTGTTAATTAACGGGTATTTAACTGGCTTTGTTAGCAATAGAAAGAAATAGCCTGATAAATGTTCTTCAAACTAAAAGGACCAAACACCCATATTAAAAATAGTAGTTTTAGTAGAGGTATACGATCTGGCTGAGGAACTGATATACCTAAAAGTATTGAAAAGTTGTACATCAAAGTAGATCGAAGTATCAAACCATTACTATTTATAACAAGGCTTTTCATAAGTATTATGAAAATAAAGACACCAGAAATAAATAAAATTAAAAGGCAGCAACGCAATTGGAAAGAAATGAGTATGAGCATGCATTTAGGGTATGTTGGGGTTGGCGAACTATCCATATTATGCGGTAGAAATCTCCACTCATAATTAGATGAAATATACACTCATAATTAGAGGTGTAACATTGGTGTCCAGCCAATCAAGTCACTTCACAATAACAAGACCTTCCAACTTTTTTGATGTTATTCGTTTCATATCACCAATAAAGGTTCCATTCAGTAGAGGTGTGCAATGATCGACTATATTAGTTCTCATAAAAATGTCCCAAGTAAGATTCAACTTTTTTTTTTTTGCGATTGTAAACAAGATATTTGGCGTTGGATCTTTAGCTACTACATTGCATTTTCCATGGTTTCCAATGTGATAGGAGGGGTATGGCATGTTGTGGCAGCCAACAAACAAGAATGAAGATTGTTAATTTCATTAGGAAATGACTGAGCTCCTTTAATCATGTTTCCATTATGCCACCGGTCTAGAAGTGTTATTCTTCCTACCGATTTGCAGAGAGTTTCCGAGAATGGAAAATACGTATATATATTTATTGGTTGAAGCAACTTCTTATTGTCTGCTGTTACAACAATCAAGTTGTATATACTTCGTCGAAATGCAATATTAAAAATACTTGCTGGTTTGTTTGAACGGTTATTTCTTCTAAGAAGAACAACTACAAATTTACTTCTAGAATTTAAAGAGTAGATCTTTAAGTTTCAAATTACTTATGAAAATCTATCCTTATGGTGCAATAATATCAAATAAACTGTTGAGTCTTCTGACAATCTTGAGACAGAGGTATTGTTTAATTGTCAATTTGGGTGTATTTGTTTCATTTTGCCATTGATTACCAACAATTACAAATCCATATTTGTACCTTGATATTATATTTACCAGTTCAACGGTTGTTATTTGTATAAATTATTAAGGATCGTGTTTCGTTTTGATATATGCTAGTAACGTGTGAAACACAATCGAACAATTCCGTGTTTGATTCATCTATTCTCATAATTGATAGTTTGTTGCTTTCCGCTGTCATTGGAGTTCCTATTACCCAAATTAGAAACAAAATTAGATAATACATTCCCATTTTAGTGTCAATTTTCCTAAAAGAAATATACAAAGAAATATGTTATTATTATACAATTAACGTGATTCATTCTTCTCTCATATTTATAGTAACTTATCTCAAATGCAAAATATAATTATTATTTCGAAATCTTATACAGCAACTTCACAAATAATACCTTTACATCAGAAGATTAAAAATGTATTACAAAAAAATAAATATGACATACTTCAATACAGAAAT
The DNA here is from genome assembly GCF_964235325.1 of Thermobia domestica. Classification (NCBI taxonomy): domain Eukaryota; kingdom Metazoa; phylum Arthropoda; class Insecta; order Zygentoma; family Lepismatidae; genus Thermobia; species Thermobia domestica. The sequence goes on from NC_137467.1 coordinate 63,478,274, forward strand.
AATTAATATTCTTCCAGAATAAGCATTAAAGAAATGTGTAAAATCATGCAATATGTTAATCATGTATCACAAGAATAAAGATTTCCAGCTTGTTGATTTAAGATTTCAAGGCCGTCAGTATTCTTCATATCAGGAATTTTTGTTCGCTTGGAGCAAAATTACCCACGGACTGTAATATTTGAACATATAGATAATATGATATTATAAGGTTCCACAGTTGTCAGCCCTTGTAACTCAATATACTCGAGTCAAATGATATTTTGGGATAGAAAGTGTCAAATTTCGTCTATGTCTTATAATACGTATTGAGACTAGTGACTTAGGAATGTAAACGAAATATGAATCTAAAAGATTAATTAATTAATAATACATTAATAGCAAATAAAATAAAATCACAAGAACAACGCTAAAATTGAAGAAATGTCTAAACATTAATTTCTTCATTACAGTCAATCTATCAGATACAATGACTTAATGGAATTTTCTCAATATTTCCTCCACAGCATCTGGTTGGCGGTGTCTTCGAGCTTTGGTTCGACGGACAACTTAGAAACTCTAACAGTGTCTGTCTGAATGGACTCCTCTCCACAATTCTATTTCAATAGGTATCTGCTAGGGGCTACGCAAAGGTAGTGTGGTTGGTCTCAATGCTAGGAAAAACTCAATTCTTCTTCTCTCGCATATTGAATCAATTTACTTTGACTAGATGACTTTGCAGATGCTTTTCCTCTCATCTAGATCTCTAGACGACCGTTCGTCATTACATTGGTCGGTTTTCACCAAATTCACTCTACCTAACTAAACGTCAATTCCCAACAACTTTTTAAAACTATGTTATATGTTGGTCCCAAAGTTTAACGCTTCTAAATACAATTAACATAATAATGTAGGTAGGTAACAGGGACAAGGAATGTTTGGTAACATTTCATAATGATTTCTCTCATTTTGAGCTCCTTCTTCTTAAATTTTACGGTATTAACTTAAACAGAAACTAAAGCACGTGATATATTAGTTTAACAGCACGATTTTAGAGAAATTGAATAGTGTTGTTCTTTTTCTATAGAGCAAAGAATCTGAAAGTTATTGACATCTCTTTGTTTGTATCGTTGTAGGTTGTTTACTAGTAAAAGATGGCTTCGATGAATATAAAGCCATTGAAGATCGTGCTTAACTCCGGTGAACGAGTAGTAGGGTGTTTGCAGACGAATCTACAACTATCATCTGGAAAATACTCCAATCAGCAATAATGCTGTATTCAAAATGATGAGGAAATAATAATAACGGTATTTGTAGTAGATCAACACAAAGTTGATAGACCATGTCCAGTGGCACACGATGCATTAACAGTAGAAGTAATGGCATTATTCAGTTAAGTACCAAGATAAACACGCGTAGAGTATGGCGTGACAGTAATGTTAGTCTCACACCAACAATATGCAATATGTCAATGAATAAGTGGCACCTTTATAAGCCACAACTTCACGAAATTCGGAATGTCTCAATGTGCACCGGAGCATCTGCAACTAAACCTCACATCCACTTCTAAGGTCTTGTTAGCTGATGAAGCAAACTTTTACGTGTCGGAAAAGGTTAACAAATAGAACGTACAGTACTATTCGGATAGTAATCTGCTTTGTTTTAATGAATGCATTCATAGAATTTCCTGGCAAGGAAATCGTGTGTCTGGGATTCAATCTTCATCGAGGGCTTCATAACGGTGCATGTTACAAGACGACATCTTACCTTTACTAGTGCGGAAGGATGTGTCATTTGTTAAGTGCTCCCAGCAAATGGCATAGCATCTCATTACGGGAACTGTGCACGCATGCACATTGATCAGTATTTTCCTAATATGTGGAATGGTCGGCAAGGTCTTGTAGAGTGACCACCTCATTTCCCTTACCTGACACGACTGGACTAATACAGTGGGTACACGTGAAGTCGACTGTGTATGTGATGAATATTAGGAAGCTTCAATATCTCAAGGAATTAATTACGAACACTTGTTCCAACATTGAAGCCGATACTTTTCGCAAAATTTTGCGTGACTGGTATGTTAGAGTGGATCTGAAAATCGACCGGAATAGAGAACACATTGAACACGTCCTGTAACAATGAAATGAAATGAAATCTTTGAGTTTTACGTCCCACGGTTATGCCGGTTAGGCTAAAGGAGACGGTGATAATGAGAGATGAGTGAAATGGTGGAATGAAGAAAGTGGGAGGAAACGGGAGTACCCCGAGAAAACCCACGAGCACGGTGTTTGTCCACCACAAAGTTCACTTGGCGGGGGCTGGGATCGAACCCGGGACCCCAAGCACCAGAGGTGAACGCTCTACCACTGAGCCACCGCGCCCCCCTGTAACAATGAGTAGTCCTTAATGTATGACTAACGTATTTGGTTAGGGGAAACAAAAGTCATAACTTCGGAATGGGTAGCTCTAAGATGAAAATAAAGTAGCATATAATATCTATCAGGAATTCGTACTAAAAAGACATAGCACGTTGTCTGATTTCAATTTATGAGAATTGCGTAAACTGAAGATAGCAGGCTTTAAGGTGACAGACGCCATTCTGATCTATCCTCAAACACTTTCTCACATCCCTGCTTTTTCTTTATATTATTACTTTAGTTAAAACTCGCAGCGTTACCAATTATTAGAGTTTTTTCACAGCTTTAGTCTATGTTTTTTTAAAAAAAATGTGATGTCAAACTAATTAACCGCATTGAGGTCGTATTCTTGGAAGAGAAATAAAGTCACATATTAAAGGAATACCGTTTGTAAAGGAATGTATGTGTTGCTTTATTTCATTTTTTTACAACAGTTTTTAATAGTGATTTTAGAGACTTCATAAATTATTTGTGTCTCAAACTACAATAACGACTGTGTGAAATAAAAGTAAATAACCTCCAATTATGCTTTCGTATAAATCTTTCATATCGATGTGGCAATAGAGCTTCCGTGGTACGACAAGCAGTACTGCCCTTTCATTATATTTTGATATGATATATGGAAATGTGGAATGATTGTTTACTGACAAACACCGTGCGCGTGGGTTTCCTACGGGCTCTCCCGTTTCCTTCCACTTTCTTCATTCCACCATTGCATTAATTTCTCATCATCACCGTCTCCTTTATTCTAGCCGGCATAACCATGGGGCATAAAACTCAAAGATTTCATTTCATGGTTGTCTACTTACATCTAGTGTAATAGGTAATACCAAATTATGTGGATTGAGTTATAACTTAGTAGTACGTCCATGTAAAATAAATGCCGTCCATGTAAAATTGAGACGGCTGAGTATCAAACAAATCACGCACAGCGTCCTGAACCTCAGCGTCAGACTGAAAAGTTTGACCTTTCAACCCATCTTTAAGGGCCAAAAGATGTGAAAGTCACAAGCTATGGCTTGAATATTAATGCGTCTATCCGCAGCTATAGCCACATTCACCTTTTCACGCGTGTCTTCTGTGGTAACAACATGGGCTTGACCAGGACGGGGATAATCAGTGGTTTGTTCACGCCCCTTCCGAAACATTCTGGCCCAGACCACCACTGTTTTTTTGCAGACACATGATCACCATACGCGTCTTTCATGCGCCGGAACACTTCAGCTGGTTGACAACCTTCGGCACTCAGAAACTGGATGACGGCACGCTGGTCCTGTTTGGACGGATTGGGGATCATGAACGCCATCTTTCACTAATTATACCTGCAAAACGGAAACACGTATCAACAACATTCCTACACCCAACACAAAGAGGCATTAGCCATTACACACTATTAAACAAACAATATCCTCCTACACACTATACCAATAATACGTGGAACGAACGGGTTTCAGTTGATTGCTCCTTATATAACCCACAACAAGATGGAAATACAGAGATACTAGGAGGCTGACAACCACTTTGACGACGTTTTGAAGAATAGTTTGAATGCAGGAACAGGAAATATCTGTAAAGAGACCAGGCAAACTAAGTGTTTCACAACTTTAATTTAAAACTTGTTGAACCTTAGGCTCGTAATTAGTACTCATATCCTAAGGTCATTGATAGAAAAATCTAGAATTTGTAACCTGATTATCTTAAGTTTACTTATGCCATCGTCGCCATAACGTATTCTGAAGTTGAAGATAATTTTTTCCAAGTCCATTTGACGAAAAAACACTACGTAAATTATTGTAAACGTTATAATCAAATCTAATTGTTATCAAATTTCTTATGCGCAATAAATCTAAATTTCTATGATTTTTTTAAATAAAATAAACCTTTATCTAATCAAAATTTATTAAAGGCGTTAAAATTTTCTAAATATGGAGTAGAATGAAATACACCTAATTAATGCCGAGTATTTTAAAATTACCCTAATAAAATAGTTTTAAATCGAAGAGTAGATGGTGTGTTTGAAGTTTCCTTTAATCATATCAACCAACTGCAAAATAAGATTTTAAATAGTTGTAGTAAATTAAGAAAAAATATTTATGAATTGCAAAATTTGGAACATAATTCGCATATTGTTATTTTGTACTTCAACATATTCGCCCTATTGATAGCATTCATAGAACAAGGAATACTAGAACAATTGCCAACGTTATGAGAAAAAGTAACTTAAATTTTGTACGCTCCTTCTACGTAATTGAAAAAGGATCACTCTTTTTATATTATAAGAGTTATTTCCAATATCTAGACAAATATATTTGAATCACTTAAAGAATTCTCCGGAAGAGAACCGACATTACATAAATTACACGTAAATTCCCTGTGTACCAAACATCACATACAATGTAGAATATCAGGCAAATTGGATTATTAAATATTTCCAAATAGATAAGGAACAATTCAATCCAAATAAGAGAAGCAAGAATATGATGAACAGGAACTAAAACTGAGAAGTGTTCTAGTAATAAATGCAATTATATAATGAACGTTACTCTCAGAACAATATAAATCTTAAAACGACCCTGGTTGTTGAACCATAATTGGAATTCTATTCATAATCCATAGCGTAAATGTATTCATACGTTCCGAAGTAATATTCCGGAACATAAGTGAGCCATAGTTTAATTTTTAAGCGATATGTTACATTAACCATATTATTAACATTTTCGAATTTCTTATTCGCGTTTCGGTATGGCGATATTTCTTTAAAAAACTTGTCTAACTGGTTGTTCTAATAATATTCACTGTGTTATTATTAATTCCTACTCGTCTCGAATTTCATCAATACTTTTACTTTTGCTAGGTTTGCTTTCATGATTCTTCTGAATAGCTCCCAAGATCACACTTTGGTCAGTAAATGCTCTTTTATTTATGAATCTTGTGTCACTAAGCGAAACTCTAGAATCAAACAGCATTTGTGACTAATTCTATACCATTGATCCAAATTGACAGTTGGTATGTTTTAATGGTAATTTCTAGGTAGCAAGTTCTGGTCAGGTCACGTTGCCAGAATGGAAGAAAGTAGGAACGCTTTCAAATTTTTAACTGGAAGTTCAATCGTGAAACGACCATTGGGAAGATCTTGGCGCAGATGAGAGGACGATATTAAGATGATTCTCGCAGAAATAGCAATATTAAATAGAAATTGGATCCGGTTGACACGGACAGGAACCAGAGGAGCGCTTTTGTAAACGCCGCAGTGAACCTCCGAGTTCAGTAGGCCATAATCTTAGTTAGTTCTAGATAGTATCCCAGTTGAAACTCATAAAGAAAAATTATTTGAACTGCGTGTTGTCTATTGTACATTTTCACATGACTGTAGTCAGCAACAAACTTAATTCTGAGTAAACGCCTCAATCTCCAGTGCGTACACAAAGGTTGTGACTGCGTATATTTTACCCTCATCATATATTAATGCTTTCCAGATTATTGTTTCAGCAACAAAACCTTCTGTGGTTTTGTAAATTATCCTAGAAGTCGATTATGATGAAATCAGTACCCTTCACACTTTTTTATATCAGACATTTCGGTTTGACGAAGAACACTTTACTTGTTAGTTCATACTCTCAAAGAACTACGCACCTTCATTCGTGTTTTTAGCGTAAATTCATGAGTCCAACGTTTTCCTGTTACCCATGTCACATAGGGATGTACCATACTGTTCTTAACGAATGTACCATACTGTGTGCCTAACTGTTCAGCAATAGAACAAACGCATTTTTATTAGTCTATTTGTTTCCTGTTTCTAAGATCTCATTTAGATAAAACGTTTGTTACCCAGTGGATTAATTTGACGGTAACACTAAAACAAGATTTATCAAACCAACGAATAATAGGGCATTTATTCGCCATTTCGGGTACAAATGCTCTGTTTATGCTTTCGTGGCTTTATATCCATCATCATGGTGTATTTTACACGACCTTGTTAAACAATACACACTTCTTCCTCTATGTGTACCCGATTACTTTTCACTACGAGAACCGTAGGAAAACCATCTATTTAATATGGGTTTGGTTTCTGTAAAGTTAAGAATGGCATATATAGGATTACGGATGGTTGAAGTATAGGATCTAAGAAAAGTCCGGTATTACCTGATATCATTATGAATCTGTAGACACAGAAGGGGGGGTGGTAGAAAAGGGGAAAGTAAAGATTTGATTTATATGTAGATACGTTGGTGATTGGTTTGGGATATGGCACGGATCAAAAGAAGAGTTGATAGAGTTCGCTGCTAGTATTGAAGATACGGAGAAGAGAGTAGAATTAGAACTAGAGACAGAGCAGGGCAGTGTATTATGTTATCTTGACATTTTAATGAGTAAGGAAGGGAAGAGCATTAAGACTCAATGTCATAAAAAAGAATGTAATGCTGGTATTTACTGTGATAACAAAAGTAAAGTAGATACAAGCACAAAAGTTAGTTTCGTAAGAAATATGTTAGAAAGAATTACCAAGATTGTAACAAAAATAGATTGTAGAAGAGAATATTGAAGTTCTTAAGGAACAGCTGTATGAGAACGGTTATAGCAAAAGAAATATCATTAAACCATCTGTGGTCTCTGGGAAAGGTAAAAGTGGGGAGGAAAATGAGTGGGTATGGGAAAGCATTGTAGGGTTAGAAGATACTGAGATTTTAAGAAAGATGTTAAGAAAGCAAGGGGCCAAGATGTATAGAAAAGGTAGCAGAACGTTGTTGGGCATGACCAAAGCAAAGAGAGGAATAAGGGAAAAAGAGAGGAGAAACGTGTCATTTATTGTATAAATTGTAAGGATTGTGATATGAAATATATTGGAGAGACGGGGAAATTATTGAAAGAAGGAATTAAACAACATGAAAATGATGTGAAATATGGCAGAAAAACTAACGCAATCTTTAAACACGTAAAAGAAAAAGGGCATGATGTGAACTGGGAAGAAGTTATTGTGATAGAACTGGAGAAAAGGTAGTGGCCAAGAAAGTGGAAAGACGCCTGATGGATACAAAAGGAAGGGAATGTCAACTTAATGAATTGGACCAAAGGTATCAGCATTAGTAAAGAATGGATGAATGTTATTGGTAAACACAGAAAAATGTATGTTAATTGATGTATTCAAGGTGGGAGGTGGGGTTGTTTGCTCCTTGTTGTTCCTTTCTGTTAGAATGTTATGTTTTCCTATTGGTCAGTTCAGATAGATTTTCACGCTTCTGATTGGCTGTTTGAACGGGCCAATCAGAGAGCAGATAAAGAGATGGATTGTGTATGTATACTTGAGTAGTTTTTGTATCGCTCAGTGTACGTCTTATGAGGATCATGGCTGGTAGGGAGATAAATTGTGTATGTATACTTGAGTAGTTTTTGTATCGCTCAGTGTACGTTTGATGAGGATCATGGCTGGAAGATCGAAAGTTCACGTGTAGAAGTGTTTTTATTAAATAAGTGCAGTCTTGTTGAGCAGTGTGTTCATCTTTCTGATTTCATTTGCAAGACGTATGACTATGATTGTGTGTCACTTTATTAGAGTGTGAACAAAAACACAATGGGCTATATGCAAAGTCCTTCTGATATGTGATTAGTGCCATACTAAAGCGTTTGACTTACATATGCTTCCTGCAGAAGTCGGGCGGTTAGCATGACGCTAATCATTTGTCAAAACGACTCTGCATAAGGCGGCATATGTCTGTGCATAAGGTCGTTTCTCAGTGGTCGTATAATCATCAATAGTAGTTTCTAGTAACTGCTGTAACTCAGACGCCGCTTCAAGATTCCGAAAATGTTCTCTTCGAAGATATTAAAGTAAAGGACGCACCGGGGCAAATATCGTTGTATTTAAACAAGTTATCAAGAGATAGTCGGTGACATTATATGGACCTGTAAAGCTTAGGAAAAATAAAATGATTTTAAAAGTAAGTTACTAACTTAATTTTCCTCTTATTGTAAATATCAGAGCCAGGTATCTTAAGGTGGAGAGGTATCGTTTTTCTTGGTTTGGGGGCTGGTGACCAGTGAAGATATCGGATTTTTCATCTGAGGAATTTGCAATATAGGTAAACGTATACGAAAGATAATATTGATAACGAACATTAGTTATGATCTGAGACATGTATCAAGGGAAAATCCATACCTGCTAGAGAAAAATTACTACAGAACAATCCCCTGATTTCAGTCAACATTGTGGGAAAAACTGTATATTTTCATTTATTCCCCATTCACTGAATTTTTTCTAATTTATCGCACACCTAGTTATTTGGTCATTTTCTGAAATTGTAGGAGGAATTGTATACTTGGAACTATACTTCTCCAACATGAGTATTCTTGTATTGTAACTTTATCTGTATATTTTCCTTATTGTTACTGACTTCTCTACAGATTTAGAAGAAACGGAGCAAGCAGATGTTATCCAAGAAATATGTGTTGTATCTTTGAAGAAAATATAAATTAAAAGTGCAACATTTTAGTTAGTGTTTTGAACATAAGACTGCCCCGCTTGAGGGACGACGTCTCTCAGCAAGCATATTATCCTACTACGGAAGCGATACACAGAATAGAGCGTTATACATTGTATTTTACGAGATATTTCTATTAAAGATTGCCAACAAAACAGAAAAAGTTTAATCAGGTATGATGTACAAGGGTACAAAATATGACCAATTCAAGTTATTCATTATTCCACACCAAACGTTGGTATGAACAAGATTTAATTATAAGTAATATATATATGACTATAATTTGTATGACTATATATGTTTGACTATAATTTGCTAGTGAAATTTATGATTTCTATTTTGGAATCCGATTAAACAAATATTAAGTAGAAAACGTCTACTCTTACTACATGTTAAATAACATAGATGATAATGACTCTACTACTCCCGGAACTAAACTCAATTGACAATCATGTTCAAAATCTGTTAAACATAACTGGTTGTCATGATGTAAAAGATAACCTAATATAATAAAGTCGAAAAATTATTTTTATAAAATAAAATAAATAACTTCAAGAAAGTTGTGTTTTCTTTGTTGGTGGTAGAAACCATTGACACAATATTAAATAATCTACGTAGAAAAAACATAATAATGTTTAAGTAATAATACCAATAATATTTATATATATTTTTGGTAGAACTTGAGGAACAGATGCTTCATTCACCAAACTTGTGCTACAGGTTTATTCTAGTCTTGTTGATTTCAGCTTCACTCAAGTTGATTTTCAACTGTATATACTAGATGACAGACTTACTACTCTTTAATTTTCAAGGTTACACTACAACTAATTATGTATCAAGAGTACATGAATTCTATATTTCATTATTTTCATTGCCTATAATCAAGCCCAAAAATCTATTTTCCATCATGATATTCTGTCTTTTGCGTAACATACATTAAACATCCTATTAACGTTAAGGTGCAAGTTATTTTTCAGTAGCTTGTTTCTAGGTATAAAGCACGCAATTAGAACAAAATACAAAGAGACAATATAAAAGACAATAATACACGGAGTGTATGGTCTATTTAGATAATTGTAAAGAAAAGAAATTATCAGTTATCAGACAGTTATATTTCAAAAGCTTTAGATCTACAAGCTTTAGATCAGCTTTGTTTATAAAGAAATAGGTTACATCTGACAACCCTTACTTCATACTCTTCGCATGTAGTTTTGGAATGGTGCCCTGAATTATCCATTAACTTTCTGAAACGTACTTTCCGGCACCATGTTAAACTTAGGAATTGCCAAACTTGATATATGGTTGAAAGTTTCTATGAACCATACATACGAAAATTTGAAAGTTTCACTTCGTTCTGTGGGCGCGTAAAAATTATCACGTCTTAATCTATACTCCATCGAAAGATTTTATTTTGACATTTAATATTATAAATATGTATCTTGATCCACTCCCTTTAATGAGACAATGGTACTATCACTCAGCCACCGTACCGTTCGTGAGGAATGCATTTGCTTAACTCATAAATATATAATTTGCCACAAATAAAATTTGGAAGAAGTTGTAAAGGACTGTGATACATAATGGAAGATATTTCTCTTTAATTAATAAATGGGTATAGAATTACTTAAAAGTCCGAAGAAGGATCTCATGAATCATTGTTTAACTTGTGAACTGTGTCTCGGCTGGTTATACACTCATGTTCAAAATCATTGTCGTATGTCTATAAATATGTTGTTGTAGGAATATAATTTGATAACTATATTCTCCCAGTATTCCTTATAATGTTAGTATGTTTACAATCGGCCAAGACATGTATGTGGCAAATTTGATGTCAAAAGAGCAGTAAATATGAACAATAAAACGAAAATAATGCTTTCTTGTCCATTTAGCAACACTTTGTTGTACTCATTCTAATTTTCGTATTTATAGTTCTTTTCCTATGAAATTTACCACAAACATACATTTCCTGATTATACACATAGTAACAGTATTAAAAGTACCCTGCAAAATCATTACCAAATCATATTCTTACAAGAAGACAGTTACAGATATGCGACAATCATTTTGGACATGAGTGTACATATAATATTCTGGATGTATAGTTAATAAGTGTAAACGAAAAGATAGCATTCCTTAACATGCACGAAGTCAACGCAACACCTCCAAAATTTGGAGACACATATCGTAACGACGTCCCTGTATATATACATGTCATTCCTTAAATACACAGGGAAGTAGTTGTGCTGGAGGAAGGGTATTTCAACTAATCACAGGAAATTTAAAATTAATTTTAATTGTAGGCCGGCCGTATAGCTGTTGGTGCTGGAATACACAGACAGGAGAATGATTTATGTTACGTAAACCTTTTACAGAGGAGGCTAATTAAATGTCTGGGCCTATGTATGTAATTTGTAAAAAAAGCATGTACTTCATTTTCCTCTTTTCTGTATTTTATACTCTTTGTCACATATCTCCGGCGAGAGCTCGTGCTCTAAGAAACAATTTGTGCACGGAAAATAAAATTACGTTTTGGATTGTACTTTATATATTCTCTCTCTTTGCAATCAAGTTGCAAAATTATCTTATATACTTGAGATACTACTGAACTACATTCCGGAGAAAATTTGATTCTTTGCTATTAAATGTGTTATTGTGGCACTGGCTGAACCAACCGTTTTGTAAAAGAAACTACCTAAAGCGAAAATTCGTTTATTTTACTTCTACCTTTTGGTGGAATTTACTTCGTTCCAGTATACTTCTTCTTGGATCCTTGCCGCTCAGTTTTAGATTTCTGTGGAAACAGTTTTGTTCCTAAAAGCATTTTGCAGCACAAAAAGTTCCTTTATTTTATGTGTAATGTATCTGCATGCAGTCCTATCACGACCTTGCATATACTATAAGTGCTTTTGACTTAAATTCATAATTTGTTTTAATTTTTACTTGTAAGTTTGGGCTTCCTGTAGTCTGCGCAACAACTTTAAGATGAAAATACGGAACAAATACCCTGGTATATTCTATTTTTACTTCTACTATATCTATACGCAATTTCATTTCCTTCGGTCTATTTCTTTCTGCGCTCTTGGTGCTCTCTTACAAATTCTTCCCCTGATGTTCCAGGACCTGAGCTAGGGATCATTTTTCTCGGAGTAAGTGAAGAAAAAACTCGTGTTCACTAATTTTATGAGTACTATCTCTGCACGCAGTTACGCTAAAATCCTAAATGAACTTTAAGTTTTGATAGTTGATTTCTAAATGTTTTGGGGTTTCTGTGACCCAATCAACAGTTTCCTGAATGAAAATTTTAAAAAATAATAAGTCATCTACATTGACAAATATACTAACTCTATAGCTTATCGAACCCAGAAGTTTAATTCAGAATGCCTTTAGCCAACTGGATAGAGTATTACTTTTAATTTTATTTATGCGAGATCCATCACAATATTATCATCCCACTTGCGCATAAATCTTTGTGTTTCCTTTTCGAATCCAGTTAAATTTTGAAAATATTCTTACTTTTGTCGATTTGTTTACATAACCTGTCCACCTGAGTTTACCATGCTTAATTGTAACAGTAATGTTACGCAAACCGTAAAAAATGTAAACTTTTTGTTATGGTTTTTCGGTCATTCCTCATTCCCGTCAATTTTGAAACAAAATATTTGCATTTTATCTTCAGACTGTTAGTGTGTTTTTTCATTACAGCAAACGACCAAGGTTCGCAACCAATCACTTCAACAAGCACATCTGTCGAATTATATATTTATTGTATTTCGTATTATATAAATTTTGAATATTAATATATTCCTTTACTTTATATTTATTATATACGTACGAAATTTCATTCGCTTTTGTCTTCTCCCTGCATTTGTAACACATACTTACAAGTGTTTTCGACAGAATAACAATAACATACTTGCTTATTTAATATCTAGTATCTAAGTGCAAAGTTTCATCAATAGGGGCTGCAGTTACTAAGTTGACGTTTTTGAGATTCCTCGTTAGTGTTGGTATGTTAAGAATTGAAAGGAGAAAAAGCTCTTGAACCTTTCTTTTAGTGATATAATTTTTATTACTGTGCATACCTTTTCCTTGACAATATAAAAGGTACTCTTTTTAGGAAAACGAATTTTTCAAAATTGTAAACCATAACTTTCAGTTATTCTTATATTCTTAATGGATATATGAAAATCATTTATGCTATTAATTAAATATATAATATAATAATAGTATAACATTATATATATATGCACAATTTAGTATACTAATTTAAATTTTATAAATAAAAGCCACTTATAAATAAAAGACATATCAATGTTTCGTTTGTGATATGAGTAACGTTAAATTATATGACCTGAGAAACCAACTTATATAATGAATATTCACCATTTGAGAGAAAATGTTTTACTTTCCCATCAACAAAATATCCAACACGATATTTCAAATGCGTTCTAATACTCTCGAGTCATCTTAGACACAATTGTTGAAGACATGAAAGTTACAATTATATTTGAAGAATGGAATCAGTCGCAGAAAGTTGTTCGAAAGTTTTCGAATGGGACATGGACTTGAGCTTTCCGATAAGCTTTGAGAATTATACTAAGGGTTTTTCTAAAAGAGTATTATTGCTTCATCATAGACACTTGGTTGTTCATATTTCAAACTTAATACTAATCATTTACTCGTATTCATTTCATTAATAGCAGAAACGCCTATTTCTTTTAAAAAGCCTTTGTTAGTCTCCAACTTCTTAACTTCGATGCTTATTGAAGTTGCTATTCTCTTTTCTCTGAGTTTATACAGGAAAGTTCCAATAAAACTACGAAAAAATAATTCCATCTAAACAAAATTTTCTGAACATTTCATTGGTTTTCTCACAGTTACCGTTGTTGGAAGTATCGTTATCAAGTTTTATATCAGAAATTCTACATTAGAAATTAGTGGTGTGTTCATAAGTATATATGTAACTAAATTTTGCGCAATATAACAAACACATTAAGGAAAATAAGGTCATAGACTGGGAGATACTGAATCATTTTATATTTAAGCAAACTATGAAGTGCTAAGCTTTCTAAGACTTTCACTCAGCTCTCAAATATATATATATATATATATATATATATATATATTCTTAGGTTTCTCCGGTAATTCCAGCTGTCTACTAAAATCATAATTGTTTTACTTCAAAATGAAACAGTGAAACAATATTTTGCCTTTTCGAGGAATTAATTGAATGAGATATTATCACCAACTTGTGGAATGACCTGCTAAACTTTCACCATTTTATGAATTGTTGACATTAAACAGAAATTCGATACTACATCACTGTTATTGTGTAATTGTACATCAGATTGCAATAAGTCCCTTCCATCATGTTTTCTTAAATTATGTTATATTCTGACTAGCTTTTATTATTGTGTATTTAGACTTGTTCTTGTTTCCTGCAGCTTGTTGCAGTGTACTAACAGTTCTATGTTGAAAAGTATATGCTTCATTTCTGATTTGTCTGAACCTTAAAACTTTCGCTAATGTTGTTTGAGAGTACAAGCTCAATCAATATGGTTATTCTGATAAATAAACAAATTAATAATCCACAACACACATCTTTATTAAATCCAACGACAGTTTGCATATTAAAACAATATTCACGAACACATTCCGCGTCAGTTGACTTATTCATCAAACACTTCGAGCACCTTAACTGGTCAAAATTTTATATCATGTAGGCTAATTCCCAAATGCTATTACATGGATAACTGTGTTTAAAATACAAGAAAGAGTCAACACATACACAATGAAGATATTCAACTGGTTCATCACTATTCTGGCATGTGCCAATAAGGCAAGCACTCATTACCCGCTAGTGTAATTTCTACTATCCAACACACACTAAATTCACAATATGAGACATGTATTGAATCCCTTGATTATGAAATTAATTAGAATCTGCTTATTCTGATTTGACAACGATGTACATACATATGAAAGAGTTTGTTTTCAAAAGACTTCTTCACATGTCAAAGGAACTAACATACTAGAGCCGAAGATGGAATTCAGGTTTAAATACATTTCTATTGATTGTTTTTTTACACATTCTTCAAAAATCTAATAAGCCGGCATCTACAAGACAAACATCCTAGCTATCGGTGGATTTGTCGTTACTCAGACAATTGAGAAACCATTAAAGGGCACGATAACAATCCTCAAATTAAACCAAAGAAAGCTGAATTTACACGAGTTATCGACGAGGAAGTCAATTAAGTTGCGTTTGAAGGAAAGGAATGGTAAGTGCGTTGAAATGAAAATCTCTAAATGAAGAATTCAGTACATTTAATAACAACTAAAAAAAATCCTATTAGTTTTTACACGAAACATGATTGCTGTAAAGTGACAAATATTCGAAATTTGTAAGGCCAGTTTCCGCTTCAAATCTCAAACGGACGTTCTAAATGTGTCATATAAGTTGTATAATCTAAGGAAACAAAATTATAAAATAAGAACGTATACTATTTTATTCAGCAATTTTGAAAATATGCAAAAGAAAAACATACCCTGTATATCTGATACCCTTGAGCATCAGAAGTTACGAAATATAATGACTGTCTGAATACTCAAACCTTCGAAAGTAATGCAAAAGATATGATGTTTTAAAAAGGAATACCGGATATTAATATCCTTTCTACGCTGTTTATAAGCCATCTATAGAACTTTTCAACACTAATCAAACTCTAACTGAAATTTCATTAAATCTGCTTTACAACTTTAACTACCAACATTCTTCTGTTCTATTCGTGTTTTCCAATAATATGTGCGAGCGATGTCATAAGATTTTCTATTATAAATGATTATTAAAAAAAAGATATAAGGCATTTTCATTTCTCAACAAATACATATGAAAGGAATCAATATAATGGTGGAGCATATCATAACTTTGGATAGAGTATACTCAAACTCAGTATCGAATAACTGAGTTTAGATATATACGCAATTCAGAAGTAAACGTTTAATATATAGGATGGTTCATTTAAAATTTGCCACCTCCTGTATCTCGTAATAGAGGACTGTGTTTGAAAAATTCTGAAACACATAAACTTTAGGTTTGAGGGGGTTGTGGCAAATTCAGCCGCACTGCCCCACTCCCTGCGGTCTAGTGGCGAAACGTCCAAATTTCGGGTCAAACATCATATATTTTGAAAGCATAATTGATACTAGTTATCAAAATATGATTGTTTTGAAATTTCGTACAATAAGTTAGGAGAAATTACCTTCAGAAATATTACCCATTTGACACAGGAATTTTCAAACAAGATTATGTTTTGCGTTAGTAAACGTTACGAAAATCCTAAATTACTAATTGTGTCGATAAATCAACGTCAGCAACCTGCACTGTAAGAAAGATTAGACGTGTCGTCCTATTTCCGGTGATCTAGTGGCGGAATCTTTCTTGTCAAATGATGTCTGTAAAATAACATATTGCGTAAAAGCCCCTTTAATTCTTGTTACGAAAAGGTTATTGTTTGAAAAGTGTACGCAACACTGGTAGAGATTACGTTCGAAACGTTTACAAGTGGCAGGAACACTGAATTGTAAAATGGCATTTGTTTCCTTTAACCGTTCAGTAATCTCTATTACCCACTGGAGTAGCAGAAATATCCGCGAGTTGGTTGCGATGAACATATCGCGTGTCACCATAGTCGGTATGGTGTAGAGCAGGGTTTCTAAATCTAGGGGACGTGAAGATAAACGGAAGAGATAAATATAATTAGAATTTGATACCGGAAAATATTGTCAAATATTATTTTGAATTTTGTTTTGATGGACATATTTTTATTTTTATACATAATGTTAAAACAACAAACAATAGGTCTACTAAACATTTTCAACCCGTGGAGAGTCATTTAAAAATTAATTTAAATGAAAGAGGTACGATATGAAACTAATGAGAACTGCATATCGAAATACCAGAAATAAACAAATGCAATAAAATGGGTATATTGAAATACAATTAAAATTGAGAGCTAATGAGATAAATGAGCATGGTGTGATTTAATTAGTGCTGCAATGTCCGGTTCCTATTCGTGACGCATATTACCAAGTCATTTTCATCTGCTAAGCGATTTCTTGTCTTTGTTTTAATGCTTACCATGAAAGAAAAATCACTTTCGCACAGGTACGATGTAGTAAACAGAATTATTACTTTTAAAGCAGCAGACACCAGACCAGGATATTCTTCTCTCCTCAGCCAGAACTTGTCCAAGTTTCGTTACAGAAAACCACTTGCAAGGACTTTTCGCAAAATAATTCTACTAATTGGTCAAGACGTTGTGGGCTTAGATCGGCTATATTGATGACCTCTTCAGTGAAGGGGTTAATATCCATCTTGAACCAACACTTATCGTAGGGAATACAGTATATTACTGTTACTATATTCACTATAACAAGAAATTGATTCTACTAATATAGAAATTGATGGATGTCGTGAGATCTGCGCAATAGGTATATTATAAATCCTACACAAGCTTATTATCAACCAGAAAGTATAAAGGGATTGGTGGCAAGAGGATGTGATAGAATGGGGGTCGTGATAGGAATTAAGTTGAGAGCCACTGGCCTAGGGCTAATTAGCTCTCGCTTAAAACATGAAGCACGTAATTCCCCATTGGAAACCCTTTTTTGAGTCTACTTACAACAATGCTATTTGTATGAACATGTAATAAGTTTTTGTCGTATTCCCACGCTTTGAACTGCACTGTCAATGAATTCATAAATTGGGAGTGTTTCCACCTTCCGAAATTAAAGTTCGACTTCCTTCCACCACTACCACGCAGTAGAAGATAACGTCCTACATTGCTTTGAACAATTTGACCTTATTGCACCACACTTTGTACCGGACTTGTATCAACAGTACTGTGCTAATTTGGGTTCATTTAAACCACATTATCTGGTCCGATTTCTAATCTTAATGAAGATAATCCGAATCCATTTTGTAAATGTGATGAATAAATCGATATAAAGTCCAAAGTATTCAAAAATGAAGAGAGAAATCACGTGATTACTTATTGTGTATTATATTTCCGTTCGTTTCTAATAAAGACAATAGTGTGCCAGTATACGTACAGTTCGAAATACTCAGTACAACGCATACTTGGAACATAAACCTTATTTTATTAGCTGCTCGAAGTGCTCGCCCTCAGTGGTGGATCTAGAAGGTGAAAACTGGGGGGGGGGCAGAAAGTACCCAGACCCTAACTAGAAACAGAATATAAGAGAATCAATGTGATTCTCTTATAGTAGAAATAGTTAAACAAGTATATATAAACTTTCAAAAATATATAAATAATAGCTGAAATTATTTTGTCACTGAAAATACTGGGGGACCTAGCCCCCCGGCTCTGGCCTACATCCGCCTCTGCCCGCCCTAGACTTCCATACAGTAGTAATTTCTGCGTACATTCTGTAGGATCTCTATGTTAGTTTCCGCAATTCTACCACTATTCTTTGCCACAGCTCATGTAATGAATGTGACCCTTTGTGACGTAGAGTTTATAGTTTAAGTGCCTCTACAGAAAAAGTCCAACGGAGAAAGATCAGAAAACCTCGCATGGCACTCAATAGGACCTCTGCTATCTATCCAATGATCATGAAACATCTGATCTAAAAATTGTCTAACCTGCACATCATAATGTGGTAGTGGACTATCTTGTTGGAAAATATTCCGAAAAAACTGGATCATCTTCAACTATTTTATTAGTCATAGAGTCCATATAATTTTGTAACAAATCAATATAGGTGTGTCCGTTCAAATTATGTGGCAGAAAGACAGAGCCAACAATACGACGACTCAGTATGCCTTATGTCTCATCCAGGTCACACCAATATTTGATAATAATGGTACCTTTATTCATTAACGGACTCCAGATAACAAAGCATTTCAAGTCAACATATCAAAAACAAGTTTGAGTAGACAGCTGGGATACTCATGTTGCTCTCTGTCCCCGTTAGCGAAATGAGGACAGATTCGTTTCGTGTAATGTACATTTTCATAGCCTGGTTTGCTAATGATCTCTAAATTAGACAATATACGTTCAACTCTATCACATGCACCGTATTCATTGCATTTCCATTCAAAATATATTTTTGTATATTGGCCCAAAAGAGCTTTCAAATGTGCATTACGTGCTCCTTCTTTTAATTTGCAGTAAATTAATGTTCTGCCCTACACCGTACTAGACGACATGCGTTATATTCATGACAACACAGCGGATGTTTCTGGTACTCTAGAGATGATAGAGATTGCTCAACGGTTAATAGGAAACAAATGAAATTTTAAAATTCAGTGCTACTGTTATTTGTAAAACTTTCGAAAGTGACTTCTCCGCAGTGTTGCGTGAACTTTTCAAATAATAACCTTTTTGTAACAAGAATTAAAGGGGCTTTTACACATTATGTTATTTTACAGATGTTGTCATTTAATAATAAAGGTTCCGCTAATAAACCACTGGAAATAGAGCGACACATCTAATGTTTCTCACAGTGCAGATTGTTGGCGTTGATTCATCAGCACAATTAGTAATTGAAAATATTCATAACGTTTACTAGCTTTAAACACAATTTTGTTTGAAAATTCCAGTGTCTAATGGGTAACATTTCTGAAAGCAATTTCTCCTAACATATTGAGCGAAGTTTCAAAACAATCGTATTTTCATAACTATTATCAAATATGCTTTCAAGCGATATGCATTTTGACCCATGTTGTGCTTTATGAAGAAAAGATTTCGAAATTAGGCTGCAGGGAATATGGTAGTGCGTCTAATTTGCCACAGTAATCCGTCCCCCCCCCCAAACTAAAATTGACGTGTTTCGGTATTTTTCAAAGACACCCATCTACTATGAGATACAACGGTTACCAATTTTGAATGAACCACTCTCTCTCTCTTTCTCTCTTTATATATATATATATATATATATATATATATATATATATATATATATATATATATATATATGGTGTTTTAAAACAACGCTGATATTTAGATAAGACAAAAAATATAGACTAACCTGGGTGCACAAATCCTTCTTCTCGGAGTTATACGCTGCCGAAAGCATGTCAAAATGAAATTTAAAGCTCCATAACTCAAAACTGTGGAACCTACCGTAGTCAGGTGAACACTTTACTTAGGAACTAATATATTCGCTATAAAAAAATGCATGTTACAGAATCCTATGGTACCTTAGAAAAAATATTTACGGTCTAAGCATTTGGAATTGCCAAGACAGACTAAAATATTTTACTCTTTTGTTTAATTTGCATGATTATACTTTTCTTTATTTTTCTACTGGAATTGACAATTCTCTTTATTAATTATTTTATGGGAATTAGGAAAGATATTCTGAACAATTTTGAAACACTTAACGCGAAGGCGTAGATAAATAGGCTATTTTATTCGATATTTTTGTGAAATGTGTGATACATATTATTCTGTCCATCTTCTTAATTGAAAATTACCATTTCGTCTTAATGTCCCAAAAAATTAGAAAATTGTCATTGAGAAAAACTTTAGGTTTTGCTAACACTTAATGCTAAGCAGTAGATAAACAGATTATTGTACTTTGTTCTCTTCCTAAAATAAGAATATGTTCTTTCTTTCTTCATGATGACCCTCAAGACTCTTTTTTGGTCGATCGCTACTAGTTCCTCTCAAGGAAAAACGTCGCAGAGCAAACAAGTGAATTCAACATGTGCCAACATACTTTCTGAACAGGGTTGGATGTCAATTCATTCTCTTTCATGAAACAAAAATGCATATCTTCGCTCCTGGCCTTAGAAGCGCTAATATCAGCACATACTAACTTGCTTCTATCGTGATGTAATGAACAAAGTGAAAATTTAAACTGGATTTATGTATCTCATAAGGAACTCCCTTCGGCAGTATTCTTTGAAATGGATATCAAATTTCCAAATTAAGAAAGAAGTTGCGAAACTGGTGTTGCCAGGATTCCTCAAAACTTAAGGTCCTCTGTTGCAACGACCTGCGTCAATGAAAAGCAAGATCGGCGTTTTAATTGGGGTAATATGGATTACTTGAAAAAATGAAATGAAATTTTTGTGTTTTACGTCCCACGGTTATGCCGGTTAGACTAAAGGAGACGGTGATAATGAGAGATGAATGAAATGGTGGAATGAAGAAAGTGAGAGGAAACGGGAGAACCCCGAGAAAACCCACGACCACGGTGTTTGTCCACCACAAAGTTCACTTGGCGGGATATGGATTACTTGAAGAAGATGTTTTCATTCTTCAGTGATGAGAATGATCTTTCAAGCTCTGTACTGAAACATGCAACACTACTAACATACACACAGAAAATTATGTACTAGAGGTTAAAAGCTCTTGTTACACTACTTGAAATAGAAATAGTTTCACTGCTTTTTAAATTATATTTTGCTATTTTTGGTGAACGGTTAGTAATGTATGTTCACGGTGATTCCAAAGTCACATTATAGTAAAAAGAAAATAGTTTAGAAAACTTTTACACGTTTTGAATTATTTTTTTTAAGAAACACAGCAATTACGTACAAAATGTATCTGCTTTTAACAAATCGATAAACTATCCCTAAAATAAGTTCATCAAAGCAAAGCATAAATATTGCACTACAAACGAATTCTACAGGAGTGTTTAACGGATACTTGTCTGTATATATTTGAACCACTGGAACTGTTTCTTCATTTGGTTGGTGTAAATGAGGAAAATACAAAAACGTCACTGAGGATGTGTAGGATTTTTTTCTTTAAAATTTCCTATAGTGTTAATTTTTAAATAATGTTACAATATTTTGTTGCAAATTTAGTTTATTATTAACATTTATTAAAGTTATTGTACACCTTTTTAATTAGTTATGTTGTTATTTAACTAGCTTCAGTGTGAATGTAGTGACAATTATGATAAAGTTCGTTATCCATATATTTAGGAAAATTCTTATGTGAATTTATATTATTTTAGTAATGTCGTTCCTTATTCGGTTTCGTAAATTGATATTTTGAAAATTGTTCGCCGAGAAAATTTTGATGATTATTACAAAAAGGCGTATTATATTTTGAACCTAGTATATATTCCCATATTTTAATGCAACATTGCAATGGAAACAGGCGTATGAACCTCTGATTTACTGAACGTCTCGGGTTGAAATTAGGTTCTCGATGGTAGTTTTAAGTGGAGTTAGTCGTATGGAATTTCTGATCCTGTATATAATTCGCAAGTTTGATGCTGTTAGCAAAAGCAAGGCACTTCATACACTTGAAATGTGATCACTAAATTCCTGAAGAAAAGATTGAACTGAAATTGTAGAAAATGTACTAAATGAAGCAATTGGAAAACTAGTCAATGGCATAACCCGTTTCATCTGCTTGCCGATCAGTAAATCTGGAGCAAAATTTTTGGTTGAAAGTTTCCACAAAATTAAGGTAAAACGAGATATAACATTGGGAAAGTTTTAGTAATGTAGTTGAAATTAATCTTACTAGGCAGAAGTTGAATTTTGAGAGCATGGAAAAGGGTACGAACATGGTTCGTAGGTAGTTTTATTTTAGCTTTTCCTTCCACAGAGTAAAATAACTGCATTTCCGAGCATTGAACTGTAACTTATATCTAAATTATTAATTTTTTGGAAAAAAAATCTTGGCATGTAAAAAAAATCAATCACGTGAAATTTATAATATTGACAACATTTTTCAAACTAGTTTTGTCCCGCAGAATAATAATTAAGATTTCACATATAAAACAGAAGACAAATATCAATGCAAAAATTAATTAATTTTATTCAAATCTGTTCTTTACTGGTGTTTACAAAACCAATTCCCACAAATGTTCAAGACTTGATTACTTGCCAATTTTGATTTCAGTAGAGATGTATGCTTATTGGATCAGAAAAGATGGTTAAGTTGGTTTGATATTTGCGTTTAATTATACCAATAGAGAAATGTGAATTACAAAATATGAAAAATACCTCGTATCTATATACATGGGCCAATGTTAAAGTACTGATATGTATTATATGTAGAAAGCATATAAAGGTATTTCCGTATTTTTTATTTGATACGAATGTTATTAAGATTACATGTACAGAAAAAATAATATTTCAGAAAATATGCCTGTAAACACCTAAGCTAAATCATGAAAGGAAATGTGAAACTTAATCTATTGATAATTTGACAATTACGTAACTATTGAAAACTGGCTACAGCGTCAACTATTTGAGACAAGATTGGGAAATTAATACACATCAGTTGTCACTAAATTTCATTACAGATGTTTTCTTTCAATATGCCCATGTATAATCTTTATTAAAAAAGATGAACTTCATTATTACACAATTTCTATTTTCGTATTTAACTAAATAATTTTCTTGCATTTTGAGAGTTATTTCGCAAGAATTCTTTAGTGTATTTTCAATTATCAAAATTAGCCTTGTTAAACTAGTAAGAGCAATAGGATTTTAATATAACAAAAACGAATGCGGTGCATATCTTCCGAATTATAAGTGAGTTTAGAATAAGTCAAAATTCCAGTTTATATATATCATCAATTGTAAGTATAATTTTGTTTTTGGCATTTGTAGGGATATATTTCCTAACAGCTAGTAAAATAACGACACTATTTTAAATACTGAATTTACATAATTTATTACACATTTCATGAACAATAAAAGTAAGTAGGTATACGAAACATTGTTAGTACCATGGAATCTGGAAGATTCGGGTGTGTAGGTCATGTAGGCAGACTAGAAGAAAGTAGGAACGCTTTCCAAGTTTTAGCTGGAAATCCAATGGAAAAACGTTAGGTAAACCTAGCCGCAGACACGACGGCAATATTAAGATGGATCTCGTAGAAATAGGAATACAAAATTGAAACTGGATCCGATTGGCTAAGGACATAAGTGTAGAGCCTTTGAGGACTGGGCATTGAACCTTCCAGTTCCAGAAGCCATAGATCCTGTTAGTTAGGTTAGATATTGTTTGACTTTGGGACAGTTTTCGACATTCCACTACATCGGAAATCGAACTCTTGCCTGCTCGCAGCGAAGTCGAGAGCGTTACCATAGTAGCTGTGCCGCACTTTACCCCTGTAGCTGAAAAATCAACCTTTCTCCAGGGCTTCCTGAGAGCAAGGACTCAATTTTCCAGTGTCGCACGATACGTGATGCTCCCCGTACCGTCCAACTATGGGAATCGAACATACCGAAAACTCGTTCTCTTTTATGCCCCCTTTTTAGGGGTGTACTAGTTCCCTCTTACTGCCACATTTTAGGGGTGTACTAGTTCCTTTATGAATACGTTTTCAACACCTATTTTAACATAGCAGAAATTACGTAAGACTACGAACACGTAGCATACCTAATAAAAGAGTATGGCTTATTTTTCAACCCTTATTTTAACATTGCAGAAATTACTAAAGACTACGATCATGTAGCAGAACTGATAAAAGAACATGGCTTCTTTCAACCACTATTTAATATAGCACATATTACATATAACTATGGACACATTTTCCAACCGCATACTTATTAGCAGAAATTATATAAGACTACGAACGTAGCAGAGTTAATAAAAGACTATGAACACATTTTCCAACCACTATGTAACATAGCAGAAATTATATAAGACTACGAACACATTTCGCAACCCCTAAATAAGAAAGGCTACGTCTAACTTTTTAACAATTCTTTAACATAGCCTACGGGTGTACTCGTTCTCTTTTATGACCATTTTTTAGCCTCTTTTTTAACAGAGCAAAAATTACGTAAGGCAATAAACGAAGAGACTACGAACCCATATTTTAACAGCACTCCTATGCAAAATATCAAAAACTACCAACATAACAGAGAATAATGGGGGTGTAATCGTTCCCTATTATCAATCCCTATTTTAAGAAAGCAGAGGTTACACAAGAAAGGCTACAAGCATATTAACATAGCAGAGCTGATAAAAGAGTATGGCTTATTTTAACCCTATTTAAAATAGCACAAATTACATAAGACTATGAGCATATATTACACGCAACTATTTAATACAGGAGAGAATATGAACCAATAAAAGGTGTGTATTCGTTCCCTTTTATCAACCCCTATGTAACATAGCAGAAATTACACAAGCATTTATATGGTACTACATGTCGCAAAAGTACTGACCATCGAGGACAAAGGTCAAATATTTACGCGTAAATGACTCGTAAACGGAGCAACATATTGAGGTTCTGTTTCCACATTTGGTAATAGGTCATCAAGTACTAAACGTCGCGAAAATACTGAGCATCGAGATCAAAGGTCTAATATTTAAACATAAATAATTTTTAAACAAAGGTACATATTGAGATGATGTTTCCTCATTTAGTAACAGGTCATCAACTACTACAAATATCAAAAGTATTGACTATCGACGTCAAAGGTCAAATATTTAAACCCGAATAACTCGTAAACGGAGCAACGGATAAATTTGTGACCTATTCAATTTTGTGCCAAGGAGAAAAAAGTGAAGAAGGAATAAATTTGAGAGGCTTATTTACTTTTCTATTAACCAGAATAAATCAAAGAAACTCCATTTTAAGTAGCTCAAAATTTCCGTACCTTTTGGGTTATTCAAATAAACGAAAATGAATTTGGATAGAATATTTATTTTTGAACTAACGAGAAAGAAAACAGATATGCCATTTTAACTAGCTGAGAATTTTGTCATCTTGTACTATTTAAACAAACGAAGGGATAAATTTGGGTGACCTATTTAATTTTGTACCAACAAGAAATGCCGTTTTAACTAGCTCAGAATTTATTAACTACCTAAATCTTTTTATGCTAACCTAAAAAAGGCGAAGGTCCATTTTAACTATTTGGAAATTGTATATCATCTTGTACTATTTAAATAAACGAAGAAATATACTGGCGTGGTCTATTCATTTTGTACCAACGAGAAATGCTAATTTTACCCGCTCAGAATTTCTAGACCATGTTGTACTATTTGGACAAACGAAGGGATAAATTTCAGTGACCTATTCAATTTTGTACCAACGGAAAATGACATTTTAACTAGCTGATTATTTTAAATCATTTTGTACTATTTCAATAAACAAACGGGTAAATTTGTACTAACCAGACAAAGCGAAAAAGGAATCAGAATTTATGTGTAACTTTTGTACTGTTCAAATAAACAAACGAATAAGTTTGTTTGTCCTACGAGAAATGTCAGCTTAAGGAACTCGGCATTTTATACCATTTTGAAATATTTAATAAAATAAAGGAATATATTTGTAGTAACCAGAAAAATCAAATAGGGACTCAAAATTTATGTACCCTTTGTACCACTTCAATAAACGTAAGATTAAATTTAGCTGTTCCACATTTTATACCCATGAAAGAAAAATGAACGTCCATTTTAACTAGCTGAGTATTTTATACCATTTTGTACTATTTAAATAAGCAAAGAATAAATTTGTACTAGCTAGAAAAAGGGGAAAACAACCAGTTTAACTCTCTCAGAAGTTCTATACCATTTTGTACTATTTAAACAAACAAAGGGATAACTTTTGAGTGAGCTTTTCAATTTTGTAGGAAGAAAGCGAAGAAGGACCATTTTAACTATCTCAGACTTTATATCATTTTGTAATACTCAAATAAACGAAGAAATAAATTTGGATGGAGTATTTAGTTTTGTACCAAGCACAAAAAGAATTAAAAAATGAATAAATATATTGGCGTGTCCTATTTCCTTTTGTACCAACGAGAAAAAGCAAAGAACCATTTTTAACTGGCTTAGAATTTTATAGCTTTTGTGACATTTAAACAAACGAAAGGATAAATTTGTACCAAACCGAAAAAGCAAAGAAATACTATTTAACTAATAACTTTTGTGCTACACAAATAAACAAAGGAATAAATGTGTACTAGCCAGAAAAAGCTAAGAAAGACCATTTAAACTAGCTCAGCATGTTATACCTTTTTGTGCTACTCAAACAAACGAAGCAATAAATTTCAGTGGCTTATTTACTTTTGTACCAACGAGAAACGCCATTTGAAATAACTGAGAATTTTATAACTTTTGTACTACGCAAATAAAGGAATAAATAATTTTGTACCAACCAGAAAAGTGAAGAAGGGCCATTTTAATTAGCTGAGTATTTTATACCATTTTGTACTACTCAAATAAACAAAGACAGATTTGAAAATGAAATGAAATCTTTAAGTTTTACGTCCCACGGTTATGCCTGTCAAGCTAAGGGAGATGGTGATGATGAGAGATGAGTGAAATGGTGGAATGAAGAAAGTGGGAGGAAACGGGACAACCCCCCAAGAAAACCCACGAGCACGGCGTTTGTCCACCACAAAGTCCACACGCTGGGATCGAACCAGGGACCCCAAGTACCGTATGTGAACGCTCTACCACTGAGCCACTGCGCCCCCAAGAAATACATTTGAGTGACCTATTCAATTTTGTACTAATCAGAAGAGAAGCAAAGAACGGCCATTTTAACTATGAGTATTTTATACCATTTTGTACTATTGACAAAGGAATAAATTAGTACTAACCAGAAAAAAAGAAAAAGGACTCAGAATTTATGTATAACTGGTACTTATCAAATAAACGAAAGAAAAAAATTTGGATGCTCTACCAACGACAAAGAAAACGAAGGAGGACCATTGTAACAAGCTGAGTATTTTACACCATCTTGTACTACTCTAATAAACGAAGGGATAAATTTGAGTGACGTATCCAATTTTGTACCAATGAGAAACGAAATTTTAACTAGCTAGTATTTTATACCAGTACTATTTAAACAAAGGAATAAATTTGTACTAACCAGAAAAAGCGCAAAAGGACCGTAATATTCAAATAAACGAAGGAATACAGTTTTGTGACCTATTCAGTTTTGTAGCAAGCAGAAAAAGGAAAGAATTTACACTTTGTACTAATCAAATAAACGAAGAAATAAATTTGGGTGGCCGATTTAGTTTTGTAAAAGCCACGAAAAAAGCGAAGAAGGTAAATTTTACCAGCTCAATATTTCTGTATTATTTTGTGCTATTCGAGTAAACGAGGAAATAAATTTGGGTGATTTATTTTACTTTTGTAGCAATCAGAAGAAAAGCAAAGGTTTATTTTAACTACCTAGCCATTTTATACCATCTTGTGCTACTCAAATAAACGAAGGAATAAATTTGAGTGACCTATTAAATTTTGTAATAATCAGAAGGAAAGCAAAGAAGATCCATTTTAAGTAGCCAGCATTTTATACCTTTCTGTGTGATTTAAATAAACGAAGGAATAAATTTGAGTGTTCTATTTTTTATGGTACTAGATTTTGTACTATTTTGTATATTGTTGTCACCCAGAAAAAGGGCCACTTTAAAGTAGCATTACTAATTGCCTCTCCCATCACGTAAAAATGCGTTACATATGGAGATTTTGCCTAATGAAATTACACTAAAATACTAATGTTAATAGCCGTTTGCCTTCCACTAGTAAGGTGCCCTGTTATACATACACACACACTCACCCACCCCCCCACACACACATAAATATATATATATATAAACAAAGTTGCGCTCAATAGACTGTACCTTAGGATCCTCACTAAACTAATAACACAGATGTTAGGTAACTCATTCTTAACGTTTTTTATTTTATTCAAAACGAATTAATATTGAGAAGCTTAAATATCTGCAGCACTTGAAATAATAGTTTTTTAGTTGAATAAAATTGTTTACTGCTAATAATTCAGCATTTTTATAGATGGTGTGCAACATGGAACTTAGAAAAACTTTTCATTTCCTTGGTGAGTTGATTTTTACTTTGGTATGAACTCTTCTTTGTCTGGTTTTTCTACTGTCTTTTCGTCTATTAACACTGTGATCCAAAATGGTCATACATGCTGTTTCTTCTTCTTTATTACCTCTTCATCCCTCAATAACGCTAATTGCTATACTCTGTTCTACAGAATTAAATTAAAATTGAATTATGACCAACCTTCTTCTAATTGAATATTTTTCGTCTGTAACCAATGGCAGCTCTGGTTGGTTAAACCTCAGGTTCAAATATTTAGTTAGTGTCCGGGAAACTTCGGACTTTAGCGTCGCCGTTAGTTGTTTGCCAACTTATAATAAATGTAAGACCTAATATGCGAAACGCACGTCCATTAACAATAGAAATATGAGCCTAACTTAGTGACGGGAGAGGCAATAAAAGTATCTTTAGCAATGCTAGTTTAAAGTGGTCCTTTCTCTGGGTGAACCAAACAATGTACCAAATAGTACAAAATCTAGCACCACTAAAAATAAAACATTCAAATTTATTCTTTCATTTAATTGAATCCCACAGAAATGTATAAAATGTTGAGCTAGTTAAAATGAACCTTCTTTGATATTTTTCGTGGTTGGTACAAAACTAACGAGGAAGGTCCATAAACCGTGAGAGTTGAATTTTGATGAAAATTTGTGACAAGATTCAGTTCAAGTTGCTAAGTGACGTAGTAATAGTCACTCGATGCGCAAATGCTTCGTTGAGCTGGTACACCGACGCCATCTTGAAATCCAGTAGGCAATGTCCAAGAATACCCTTTTGGCACAAAAATTAAAAAGCTTTTGACAGATTTGACTTCAGTATTGTAAACCAAGGTAGACCGTCTATATTTGGGAGTACTTCCAGTGCATGATCGCCATTTTGAAAGGCGCCATATTGAATCGCCCTCAAATATGATAAATGGCAAGGGGGTCATGTGGGGTATCAAATAGCACTGGAATTTTCTCTTGAACCCATTTCCGCAACCAAAATTTACATATCTGTTTTCACTTGAGAGTTAAGAGGTCTCTTACCCACAGGAATATATAAAAACTGTGCGAGTTAGACTTGTGTTATGAAACACAGTCGTGCGAGCGCTTGTAGGATTTTAACTAATGCAGTACAATAGCCACTACGCCAATCAGATCTTGAGACTAGTAAGAGAAATCGTTAATTAAATTGAAATGTCTGTAGTGAAAAATGGAATAGCAGGATGCTACAAGTTATAGACACTAGCTATTTCAAAGTGCGATGGAATAGACTACTGGTCGATGAAACACATGCCTAATAGTGCTGACGAGCAGAGGATACCAAAGGGATTGTTCGGATATATATTAGAAAAATGATATGAACTGGTGCATATTATTTGAACGATCAAAATGGTTCGGATTCCACTATAATCAGTAGGTCCACGTCTCCTTTAGCGTAGCAGACATAAGTATGGGACGTTGAACTATATCAAACCAAAAGTCTATTTTAGGCAATTTTGCATGGTCCATTGTAGTGTGTTTTCTTTTCCAATCTTGACATTTTACGCAAAGAACATAATTGTTGCAGAATATTGCATTCTTTTCCAATACTCATACTTGACAACCGTGTATATTACCGTGTATATTACGAAGGTAAAATACTTTAATGTATTTCTTGCCAGTTTGTCTAAAAACAATCGATTTATTGCTGTCGCATTGAACAATGAAGTGGATTTAAATTATCAGTTCAGGGCCAATTCTTAGAAGAAGATACACCTGGAAACTTAGAACTCACTTTTCTTATGTCTGTTCTGCTATTAGTGATAAGAGAATACATACACACCTGCTAAGAATAGATGGCAATAAAGATTATTAAAAGATTCAATACCAAGTTTCAATCCATAAAACAAGCCTCTTTCTCTCTTTTTCCTACAATATTAAATAATTAAATATCAGCATCTTTCCACCTTTAACGATAAAACACTTGATTATAATAAGGGCAAGACTAGTTTTCATATCAAAACTGTGATAAATAACTAATTGTAGCAGGTGTTCACTTGTTCCGTGTACAAGTTATATGGCAGAATGTCCATAAAGAAAACGCATTCTGTAGTGTATCGTCAATTTTGTGCGCCAGTCCTAAAGGACATGCTTGAGAATGCATGGCAGAAATGTGCGTACGTAACAGGAGCAATAGTTGATTCATTTACAAATGTTCTGGAGACTTTTAAAACATATTGTCTGTGGTCATGAAGATTGTGACGAAAGTGTATTTGTTAAGTGTTTGCACTGCTCCATGATGCTGTGTGCTAATCACTTCGTTTTGGATCTCCATCATCACAACTGAAGAGCAAAAGGTTAATAGGTTAATATTTACTTATGTGCACCAGTTTATATTATTTTTCTAATAATTTTTCTATTATTTTTCTATCAATTTTCTAATAACTTCAAGACATATTCTTGTAAAGTCATATGTGCCGTTGCAACTAACTTATATTGCAGCATTTAAATGCTATGCATAATCGCAACACCCACATACTCATATATGTAGCGCACTTTGAAATAGGTATAACTTGTAGCATGCTGCTATTCCATTTTTCACTACAGACATTTCAATTTAATTAACGATTTCTCTTACTAGTCTAAAGATTTGATTGGTCTATTAGCTATTATACCGCATTAACTACTGCATTAGTTAAAATCCTGCAAGTGCTCGAACGAACGTGTTTCATAACACAAGTCTAACTAGCACATTTTTTATATATTCCTGTGGGTAAGAGACCTCTTAACTCTGAAGTGAAAACAGATATGTAAACTTTGGTTACGGAAATGGATTCAGGAGTAAATTCCAGTGCTATTTGATACCCCATATGACCACCTTGCTATTTATCATATTTAACGGCGATTCAATATGGCGCCTTTCAAGATGGCGATCATATACTGGAAGTACTCCCACATATAGATGGTTTACCTTGGTTTACAATACTGAAGTCAGATCTATCAAAAGCTTTTTCATCTTTGTGCCAAAATGGTATTCTTGGACATTGCGTACTGGATTTCAAGATGGCGTCAGTGTAGCAGCTCAATGAAGCATTTGCGCATCGAGTGACTATTACTACGTCACTTAGCAACTTGAACTGAATCTTGTCACAAATTTTCATCAAAATTCAACTCTCACGGTTTATGGACCTTCCTCGTAAGTGGACCGCCCAAATTTATTCCTTCGTTCATTTGAGTAGCACAAATTGGCAATTCTTTCCTTTTTCCTGCGTGCTACAATCTGATTAGGTCACACAAATTTATTTATCGTTTATTTGAGAATTACAAAATGATATAAAATTCTGAGCTAGTTAAAATGGTTCTTCTTCGCTTTTTCTGGACACTACAAATTTATTCCTTTGTTTGTGTAGCTTTTGTCTGTTTGGTAAAAAACTAAATAGTCACAGCAATTTAACACTTCATTAAACATTATAAAAGGTATAAAATTCTAAGCCAGTTAAAATGGTCCTTCTTTGCTTTCTCGTTCGTACAAAAGGAAATAGGACACCCACATTTATTTAATTTATTTAAATGCAACAAAAAGTATAATGTGCTGAGTAAGTTAAAATGGTCCTTCTTTGCTTTTCTTCTGATGGGTACAAACATAAAATAGACCACTCAAATTTATTCTCTCGATTATTTGAATAGCACAAAAAGGTACAAAATGCTGAGTTAGTTAAAATGAGCCTTCTCCGTCTTTTCTGGTAAGTAAAAATTTATTCCTTCGTTTATTTGAATAATAGAAAATCTACAATGGCCCTTCACTTCTCCCAGTTGGTTCACAAGAAAAGAGGTTACTCTAATTTTAATTTTTCACTTTTTTCTGGTTCGTACAAAACTAAATACCCCATCGAAATTTATTTCTTCGTTTATTTAAGTAGTACAAAATATTAAATTCCGAGTTAGTTAAAATGGTCATTCTGCGCTTTTTTTCTTGCTACAAAATTGAATAGTTCACTCAAAAGTTATCCCTTCGTTTGTTTAAATAATACAAAATTGTATAGAACTTTTGAGCCAGTTAAAATGGTTTTTTCGCATTTTCTACTTAGCATAAATTTATTCCTTTGTGTATTTAAACACTACAAAATGGTATAAAATACTCAGCTAGCTAAAATGGACGTTCATTTCTTTCGTGGTGTAAAACGTAGAGCACCTAAATTTATTCTTTCTATTATTGGTGTAGTACAAAATGGTATACAAGTCTGTGTTAGTTAAAAGAATCCTTCTTTGGTTTTACTGGTTAGTACACAGTTATTCCTTCGTTTATTTCCGTAGTGTACAAAATTATATAAATATTTGGTACAGAAGTCAATAGGACACCCAAATTTATTCCTTCTTCACATTCTTGTACTTGAAACAAAACGGAATAGGTCATGCAAATTTATCCGTCGCTGTTTACAACTTATTTAGGTTTAAATAGTTGACCTTTGACCTCTATGATCAGTATTTTTGGGACATATAGTAGATGATGACCTGTTACTAAATGTGGAAACCCCTTCAATATGTGGCTCCGTTTACGAGTTATTTGGGTTTAAATATTTGACCTTTGACCTCGATGGTCAGTACTTTTAGGACATTTAGTAGTTGACGACCTATTACTAAATGTGGAAATAGCATCTGAGTACGTCTCACCATTTACGAGTTATTAGGGTTTAAATATTTGACCTTTAACCTCAATTGACAGCATTTTGGGACATGTAGTTGATGACGACCTATTACTAAATGTGGAAATAGCATCTGAGTACGTCTCACCATTTACGAGTTATTAGGGTTTAAATATTTGACCTTTAACCTCAATTGACAGCATTTTGGGACATGTAGTTGATGACGCAATACTAAATATGGACACACCTACTCAATATGTGGATCCGTTTACGAGTTATTCGTGTTTAAACTTTTGACGTCGATGATCAGTACTTTTGGGACATATATTATTAGATGAATTTTTGTGTAATTTCTGCTATGTTACATAGGGATTGATAAAAGGTACAACCCTGCTATTGGTTCAATCTCTGCTGTGTTAAATAGGGGTTGAAAAAAGGAGTAGTAAAAGAGAACAAGTACACACCTAGGCTATGTTAGATAGGCGTTAGAAATGGTGTTCGTAGTCTCTGTGTAATTTCTGATTGGATTATGTGTTCATTGTATTAAGTAATTCCTGCTATGCTAAAATTGGGATTATAAAAGAGAACGAATACACACCCATTATTTTGTGTTATGTTTGCAGTCATGCCTATGTTAAATAGGAGTCTGCTAAAATATGCGTTTGTAGTCTCTATACTCATAATATTATGTAACTCTTGCTATGTTAAAATAGGGGTGGAAGAATAAGTCAAACTCTCTTATTAGCCCTACTACGTATTCGTAGTCTTTTATAATTTCTGCTATGTTACATAAGGGTGGGAAAATGTGTTCATTGTCTTTTATTAGCTTTGCTGTGTGTTCGTAGTCTTACGTATTTTCTGTTACGTTACATAAGGGTTGGAAAATGTGTTTACTGTCTGCTACGTGTTAATAGTCTTATGTAATTTCTGCTATGTTAGTCGTTGAAAAAAGGAATATTTTCTCAGGTCTGCTATAGGTTCGTATCTTAAGTAATTTCTGCTATATTAAAATAGAGTTTGAAAATAAGCTATACTCTTTTATTAGCTATGATACGTGTTCGTATACTTATGTAATTTCTCCTATGTTAAATAAAGTTGGAAATGTAATCATAGTCTTTTATTAGCTCTGCTATGTTACATACATGTGTTCCTAGTCTTATGTAATTTCTGCTGTTAAAATAGGGGTTGAGAAATGCTCATGAAAGGGAACGAGTACACCTCTGGTTGTAAAAGGGAACGAGTATACCCCTAAAAAGGGGGGCGTAAAAGAGAACGAGTTTTTGAGGTGTTCAGTTTTCCATAGCTGGACGGTACGGGAGGCATCACGTATCGTGCGACACTGTAAAATTGAGTCCTTGCTCTCAGGAAGTCCGGGAAAAAAGTGATTTTTCAGCTACAGGGGGTGAGGTGCCGCACAACTACTTACTATACAATATAGATTGTGATATAATAAAATATAATGGCATTCATTAATCACCTTTATTTGTTTGCTGAATACACAAATAATGTAACATGAGACTTGAAATTGTTTCTGTTCTCAAGTTAGATGTTTAGCTCTATGCGTGTTGTGTGTCCGATTGTACATCGTTCAACAAGGTAGTATTTTCCCCCCTCGTCAGCAGCTTTTAGTGTTTTTCCTATAATATTTCTGTATTATATACTTCATATATTCAACATGGACAACTCCGTTTCTTAAGATATTTTTTTTATCCAGGACATGTACATCCACTACCATTTCTAAGTGTGGCATACTTATCACAACGATAATGTTAGGGTAAATGTGCTCAGTTATTAAAAGAAAATGTGTTACGTAATAAGTAGTGCACAAAATCGGAAATAAAACTATGAAAGTGCGTTGAGGACTTTGATGTTTGAATTGTGGCACATAATTCAATAATTGCTCAAGCTTTAAAACGAAGTGCTAATAATGCAACAATGGCCGGACTTTCATTTTGTGCAGAAGTACTATGAGTGAAGGAAAGTTCGGCTATCACACCGTAATTCTCCGTTGCTACCAAACATGTACCTGTGCATCTTTTGTGGTGTAAATGAAAAGCCACGTAATGAGCTCGACGTACTTTGGAAGATTTTCACTCGTAGCTTAGCTCGAACGCAGAACATATCTTCTCAATTTTAAGTTGACACTATATAGTTATAGCTCGTTGTATGACTACATGGTGACAGTCATAAAAATTATGCATTTTTCGTAGATTTTCAGCCAAGTAATGCGTCTTTGGCGAATATGACCATCAAAAATGCTATATCACGCAATTTATGTCAATTTGTCCTACAGAAATTGTACTTATATAAGCCATAAAACGAATTACACAGGGTGAGTCTGCAACTTTGTTCACTGCCTATATATCAGAAGTGATTAGAGATAAAAGAGTGAAACAAAGAGAGAGATAAGAGTGCCAGCGTGTGCATCGAGTGAAATATATTGCTTTACTCTCAAACCCCTCTAACAGTAAGTCAGGGGATTACTCAAACACTTCAAATAACAAAGATTTTGAGATATATCGTTGCATGTGTCAGAAAGAAAGAAACAAACAAATATGTAGAAAACATTTTTCATGTGGGCCACCGTAACTTACGTGGGGTACCATGTAAGTGATAGCATTTCAATCAAAATGTCCTGTGCTTGTAAATCAAAAGCGGTTGGAGTTATATGAAACAAAAGCTGAGATAAGAGGGTACTGAGATGGATCCAATGGGGCATTGAACTTGAGCCTAAAAGCCCTGTAACTTGAGGTACTGGGAAATAAGTCGAGAATTTTAAATGAAGACATGTTTTGCAATAGGATGTTTCTATAAGATATCTCTGTGGCCAAAGCTCTGACTTTGTTGTTAATACTGTTAGCAAAAGATACTCTGGAAAATGGAAGTTACGCAAGGAATGAATTGGTGACGGGAATAAAAATTGCATTTGAGATTTCTGAGTAACCCTCAAGCCTGCATATTAGGGGATCTAGAAAAAATGCATATTAGGGTAAAGAAAAAAGCAATATTCGATCCATTCCCTATCATTTTCTAACCTTAGTTACCTCTTATCTTTATATCTCCAATGGTTTTGATTTATAAGCACTGAACATTTTAGCTGAAATGACACATGATAAATTGTAACAATTTCATAAACGGTGGCCCAGAAGCTACAAAAGTTTTGTTCATCATTGTCTTTCCAAGATACTTTGGCATTTCAATTTTTCAGGTTACTTCCCAGGATCCCACGGGTAAGGCAAAATGCTCACCTCGATGTGCACAGTCGTTCTTTCAAAAAAAAAAAAAAAGTATTTCGGGGCACACCTATTATTCCGGGGAGCAATGCTGGCACTATTCTATTTATTATTATAATATTATAGACGCATTGTTTTGGTCTCCTCCGGGGGCTCTCAGAGCTCCGAGGGGCAGTGCCCCCAAATACATGTCTGGAAGAGACACTGGATGTGCAACGTGGTTTTTGTATATCACTTTTTGTTTCATCTTTCTAACTGTTTTCGATTTATAGGCACAGGATGAAGATGCACGGGTACACTGCGTTTCAAAACTAACGACGATAAGAACATGTCACTGCTTCATATTCTCATATCACTTGCTCAGTGAATGATTGCATTGCGAAAGAAAAACGCAATCAAAAAGAAAAGACCTGTTGGAGCACTAGTACTACATACAAAGTTATTTCGAACGTATACCACCATTTATCAATTCAAGGCAACACTTTATGATGATGTACAATATATAGCCCCTACTACGAGACAGAAAGAAACTAGAACAGAGTATATATACTACGAAGCTGCTACAAAAGTGCTTCACAACATATCACCTTTAGGACAACCTGACCATACATTATTCTCATTCTGACCCGAAAAAAATACAAGGGATAATTTTTGTAGTACTAGCACGTCTTAACATTCAATGCTTAAAATCGGAATATTGGATTCCACATTACCTAAATAGATTAAGCAGCGTATGTTTATCACATTACCTACATATTGTTTACGTGTAAACGTAGACTCGAGTTTTATTCCTAGATGCACATCGTCTCTTTGAACTGAAGTAATTTCGTATCTGCTCTCATATGAGAGAAAAATCAAGAGTTAACATAGTTCGAAACATGTGCTACTGAAACATTTTTACATTTTAACATAAACTGCACCATAGAATACTTTAAATTGGATATTACAGTTAGGATTAGTACCTGGCCTGGCAAATAATATATTTTACATGTTATATAATTTGTATTTAATTAATGCAATTAAATTTCGAATACATTTCAACAGCTTCGCAACAACTACATATTTATTGAATTCGTGTTATACGCATTACGTTCTGATAGTTTGTCCTTGGTCCTAAAACAGAGTAAACCACGGAAAATGGGGCAATTTAAACATTCATTAAAGAAGATAGTCAGACCTAGAAGCATTTTACTACTAACCATGACATGTACGAGGATGAATCAAAAAGTAAGTTAAACTTTCAAGTCATGATCATTTATATAACCATCTACACATTGGCAACACGGTTATGACAACATACACTCTACGTTCACTTTTCCATATAGTCACCAAGAGACTGTAAATATTTCTTGTAACGGTCAACGAACTTTTCGATTCAAGATGCATAGAAATCATTTCCACCGCTACGTAACCACCTGCAGACAGTTGGTTTCACTACATTATCGTTTCCGAATCGCCGCCCAGCAAGATATTTTTACAGCTTACCGAATACATGATAATCACGTGGCGCTAAGTCTAGACTGTATGGAGGATGTTGCCATATCACATCGTTACAGCAGTCCGGACGTTTGACGGGCCTTGTGTGGTGTTGCGTTATCGCGCAACAAAATCACACCAGCGCTCATTGTACCCGGCAGTTTTCTTTAATTTCCTCACTGCATAAATTCCACGTGCACCACACCCTCAATGTCAATCAACACTGTCGCCATGACCTTTCGTGCTGAAGATTGATCCTTGGGCCTTCTTTCGTGGTGATATGTGCATCCATTATATCAATGTTCTCTTTGATTCGGAGGTGAATTGGTGGACCCTCGTTTCATCCCCTGCGACGATTCGTCACACAAACTCGTAGTCCTCCACAGAATACCGTTGCTAAATTCCAGTGACGATTGGACACGTTGTCCCTTGTGAACATCCGAGGGAAGAATCTTTGACACAGTTTACGAAGGCCAAGGCACTCGTGAACAATGCAGAACACACTGCTCTACGAAATGTTCAGCAGTCTGGCAATTTGCTGCAGTATTTTGCGCCGATTCTCTCTAATGATCTGTCCACACGGTCAACATAGGAACAATACTGCACGTTGCGGGCCTACCTTCGAGATATTTGTCCCTGAGTTCCGTGCGTCAGACGTCAAACTGTTTACACCATTTTACAATGCCTGGACGAGATATTGCAGGCTCACCACATACAGCAGTGATTTCACGATGAATGTTCATGCAATTGAGCCGTTTAGCCCATGGGAATCTGATCGTAGCAAGCATCTCCAATTTGGAGTGAACATCCAGTTGATGCGCCAATGAATCTAGCCGGCTCTGCACATATAACACGACGTGAGACCACACAAGCCTTGCTCTCAGACGTATCAGCAGTTACTGAAAATTGACCCGTATTGACTAGTCACTACCCACAACTTGCCCTCGCGGCGAACTAGTTTAACTAACTTTATGATTCGCTATCGTACAAGTATTGCCATTAATGGTAATTTTCAAAATACCGCAATGTAATTATTTTCAAAAAAATAACATACTTTAAATGACCTCCATTCGGATCATTGCATATCAGCAGTTGTACACGGAAATTCCACTTCACATTACGGATTAAGTCTCGTAGTATTGCACAATTCTTTTCTTGAATCATTGCCTTTATATTCAGAAGACTATCCAGCTGATAGAATTAACTTTTTTCTCAGGTAACCTCAAAGAAAAATGAAATCATTAAGTTTTACGTCCCAGGCTTATGCCGGCTAGGCTAAACCAGACGGTGTGATGAGAAATGAATGAAATGCTGAACTGAAGAAAGTGTGAGAAAAGGAAGAATCCTGAGAAAATCCTTGTATAGTGTTTGCCCACCAGCAAGTTCGCTTGGCGCAACCTGGGATTGAACCAGGGACCCCAAGCCCTAGAGGTGAACGCTCTACTGCTGAACCACCGCAGCCCCTCCCAAAGAAAGGAGTCTGGGGCGCTAAGATCTGGCAAGCTAGTCGGCCATGAGATATCTGCGAAGCGAGTGATTATACTTGGTGGAAATATTCTTCTCATGATAGTCACAGACGACCGGGAAGTGATATAGCCCATCTTGTTGGAACCATGTTGTGTTGAAGTACTTTTTTCTGCGTAGGTATGGTTAAAGAACGTTGATATGCATGTTCCCATAGCGCTCGGTATTGACTGTCACAGTTTCCTCGTCCTCATAAAATATGCGCTCACAATGCCATTGACAACAATGATGCCACACCAAACGACAATTTTATGGGTTTGATGAGGAATCTCGTGGAGAATTTGTGTCCGACAAGTAACGAAAATTCTGTTGACACATGCATTAAGGTGAAAATTAGGCTCTTCAGGCATCATAATGTTGTCTAGCTCGTCTTTATCGCGATTCAGTTTTTATAAAAACAATTCACATCTCTTTTTTAAGCTTTTTGTCGAACAGGTGCAACTGTTGCACAGTCTGTATCTTGTATGAATGATAGTGTAGATCTTTCTAAACGTGACTCACTGATGTTTGCGACATGTGTAGTGTTCTTGGATGGCAACAGGCTGATCATTGTTGACTTTGCTGCTGCTGGTGTACAAGAACGGTCTATATTTTCTGGTGTACTGACTGTCCTTCAAGGTTCTTCATTTTTCTTGAAGACGAAAGAACCAATTTCTCTTCATTGTTTCACCAATCTGGCAATTGCTTTCCTGTTTCGCACATTAAAATACCGGTCCTGCTTACGTAGCAGCTCTTGCTGAACAACTATACCCTTCTCGTGAACAAAGGCTTCCACCGCTTCAACACGCACGGACACTGGCCAATGCTTACTTATTGTAAACTAAATGGCAGATATCTGTGATCTAGACGGCATGGCAACTAGTACCACCATGCGCTTCAGTTTGGCAGTGTATTTCAATTCCAATTTTCCGTGGTTCACCCTGTAAGTAAACATAGTAGTAAAGTAGCATCATCCCTAGCGATTCATGTTTCCTAAGGCTTTTCATCATCCTTTGTTATTTTAACTTAGTTAATTTGCAAATAATTAGGGAAGTACTAAAGATGCGAATTTTCTTTCATAGATCTTTATTTTTACGTATTTATACATTAGATTCCATATGAGATTGAGCTAGATGATATTTCAAACCACTTATAGCTTGGTATGATACACCACAATAGTCACAAAGAAAATAATCACGTTTTTCATTATGTACTAACATATGCCTCTTAAGATATGCCCCTTTGACATCCTTGTCACATATTGGGCAATTATACCTTTCACACAAGTGCCTCCTCTTTATATGTGAGACAAGATTGCCTTTATTTCTAGTGTGTGCGCCACATATATCACACCAATAAAAGTATGAATCATGAACTTTTAAGTGAACTAATAAATATGTTTTTCTTGCAAATACTTTGTTGCAAACTTCACATTTGTATGACTTTAATCTTTTATGTAGGGTCAAATGGAGTAAAAAATACGACCTTACAGAAAAGGATTTACCACATTCATCGCAAATGTATTTCTCGGTTCCATGTGTTTGTTTATGCCTGAGCAAAGCACCATAATCTGCAAATGATTGTGGGCAAAGCGAACACTTATACGGTTTCTTTTTACTATGAATAATTTTATGTCTTGTAAACGCACTGTTATCTGAAAATGATTTGTCACATTCACTACATTTAAAGGGCTTTATTCCAGAGTGAGTACGAAGATGTCTTTCCAAACCCACTTTCTGCACAAAACATTTTCCACATTGTTTACACGCAAAATCTTTTATGCCAGAATGAATAAGTAAGTGTTTCTTCAAGGCGGCTTTCTGAGTGAATCTTCGTCCACATGTTTTACACGAAAATGGTCTATAACCACTGTGTGTTCTAATATGAATTTCTAGATTCCGCCCTATTTGGAATCCTTTGCCACAAGATTTACATGTGAAGGGGTTGTTCTTCGTATGAAATGAAATATGATTCTTAAGGTCGCATTCATAAACAAAGAAGTCC
This sequence comes from Thermobia domestica, assembly GCF_964235325.1. Lineage (NCBI taxonomy): Eukaryota > Metazoa > Arthropoda > Insecta > Zygentoma > Lepismatidae > Thermobia > Thermobia domestica. Next base: position 63,519,788 of record NC_137467.1, read on the forward strand.
CCACACTCAGCACACACATGAATGGAATGCAATTTCATGTGTTTGTGCACAAGAGTCATGTTTTTAAAAGTCTTACCACACAAAATGCATCTAATCACATCACGCATAATATCTAATACTACTTTCACGTCACGAACTTTCTGATTATCCTTGTGATCGATTTCAGCATTTTTGGGCTGTTTGCGTGATCTAACTGAAAACAAGCAGCTGTTTCTACCAAAATGTCCACCCAATTTACTATTATCCTTACTTTTTGATGTCTTCTGTTCAGAAATCCTACGAAATGAAAATACATTTGAATCAAGGAAAAGCAAGGTAGAAAACACGTTACGTTAATAAAGCTGAGTATAGGTGTATTCACATAGGAAAAGGTATGGAATACTGATTTATGGAAATTTCGTATGCTTCTGTCTTTATGAGTGGTAATTAATACTTTGCCCGTTTTACTATGTGCATACCTGAATGAAAATGTTGTATAAAACTATGAATATTATGATGTTAATAACAATAGTAATTGCTAAAAGTTCTATAACAAAGAGATCGCTAGACTGGCGCAAAGGCTTACTTGTTAAGTAAGCACTGTCCATAAGCCACTAGCGGTGTGTTACTATGGGTACCTTTGGTACGCAAGAGTTAAAGGGATCGACTACAACAAAGAATACTTGAAGATTCAATTAAATTTACATTTAAAAAGTCGAAAAAATCTATCACAACCGTGGTAAATTTACGTGAGGTAAGTGGAGAGCTACTTGACCTATCGGTATCAGGTTTCTATATCTTGAATTATAATTATATACATTATATTCTCTCAGTAGTACGTTTTGGATATACGTCTAGCAGTTTCTATATAGTATGTTAGTGCAGTTCGTCTTGTTGTAGGAATTACACTATTCAACCATTCATTAATTTTATATTTCTATACCATCCTTGTTTTTTCCTATTATCTCACCCTAAGTAGTACTTCTTCTGCAACACTATCTTAATATTTTTCATTACTTCACATTTTATTTTCTACCCCTATTATTCGTAAGAATCTTGATTTCTTTATTTTTCCTTTCTATTTACCGTTTACATTTTGTACAGGTTGATTTTTTTTTTTTTTGTAAAACTCTCAGATCTCATTTGGGTCTAGAATTTCTAATCGAAGTCCAATTTCCATACGGTTTACAGCAAATGATCAAGGAAGGGTGGGATATATGTTTACTGGTTTAAATTCATTCGGGTTAATATCGGCCACGCCTCAAGAAAAACCGCAAATATTCGCCAGTGTACCTTACAATTGGAATGAAGTGCGGCGCGATTTAAAGATTTCAGTTTTTCTCGTTAGTTGACAACCTCGACAATGTCAATAAGAAAGAGAAAACTGGGCAGTTGTATTGGGAATTATGCTGTATAGTTCTGTGCAACTTTGCATGATAAAGACAATGAGAATAGTGTACTCTTTGGAGCAACATGAGTTTATCGTTCGTTTTGGGAGAACAGAATCTATTGTGGCAACGCAAAGGTCACTAAGAAACAAATTTTCCTCATGCTCTGCCCGAGACAAAAACACAATATGGTCTCTAGTGAACAAATTGGAAGAAACAGGACCGCTTCTGAGTGAGACAGGGAAGGATAAGGACTCTGCAAGTAGTAGGCCCCCCGTTGTGGCGAAATTTGGACTTTAACCCCGATCTTTGTGACGTCATAGGCCAAAGGTCAATGACCTTGGCCCGGAGTCAAAGACCGAGGGGAACTTAGGACCGCCCCTCTAGATTTTGGCAGGGGTACCTTTGTTCACCCCCTAAATTTTGGCAGGGGTACATAGGACCACCCTCATTAAATTTTGGAAATTGGCAAATCTAATAATTTGGTATGGTAGCTTAGGACCAAAGTATGTACCTGTATTAGTATTGGGTTCCATCTCGTTCCATTTTGTGGGGCAAAAAAGTGCCAAAAGTCAAATTTCGGAGCGTTTTGACCTAATTTATCCCCTTTTATGAGGTGCTATTATTTTATATAGTTATATGGCCTGAAGAAATTGAGTTTATTCGCATTCTCGCACTGATTTAGGACAAGAAGAATATGAAAAGAGGTAAACTTAAGTCCGAAGTCCGAAAAAGATGCTCGAAAGCTTGTTCACAAACGAGATGTCCCTCCTCCTCCACATTCACAGCCACTTCGAATCTGTGGTCGACGAGGAAGAGAACTTTGCATCGTCGACACTGGCGAACTTCAAATGCACGAAGCATCCTGGATCCCTGAAAAAGAGGTCAATGTTAGTTCTTTAGATCCTGTTCCACCTTCATCTTCCTTGTCAGTATTTCCTCATGGTCATCATCTGACCGAAAAGGATAGGTGTGATCTCCTTGGGAAAACGACAGTATGCAGTTTTGAAGAATTAAGACTGTTAATTAAGCAATCTTATGCGGTTAAAATATGATTACCATCCTACCATTTTCTAATACGTACCGGTATTTGATTTATTGGCGAAAAACACTACAAATATATTCGGAATACAAGCATTTTGTAATAAAAGTTCTCCCATTAAAAATAGTGTTTTATTACAATAACTCCCAAAATAAGCAAGATTGGTAAAAAACAAAAATACAAAGGTGTTATGTAACGAACGGGGGAGGGGTTCAGCCTTGCGTTACGAAGTGTGACAAGGGGAAGGGAGGGAAAAAATTGGTCAAAAATAGCGTTATGTAATATGTGGACGGTCCCTTAAGACTAAACATTGTGTGTATTGATAGGTAGCCAAGGAGGCCCGTAGCCAGCCCAAAAATATGAGGGGGGCGGTAGAAGTTAGGGGGGTGATCCAACCATATTATAGTTCATCACTATATTATAGTAGTTCATTTGCAAGCTTACCGTGAATATTTTAGGGGGACAGTAAAACTTTAGAGGAGCCCGGCCCCCTAATCCCCATGTGGGTATGGGCCTATAGCCAAGCAACTGATGAAACAAAAACGCATCAATTGTCAGTTTTTTTAAATGACAAGTTACATTTTCTCAGCACTAATAATTGAATGCTTTCCTTATATGAAAATAAGTTTATTTTCATACTTTGTTATTTTCGGATAACAAAAAACTTTATTTCATTTAAGTATGTTGTTTCGCTTTGTAATAATCTATTACTAAAAGACAATTAGTCAAAAAATATTTTGAAAATATTTTTTGTCCCCAAAACTAGTTAAATCCATTAAAGTATAGGACTAGTAAAAGGTCCACAATCAACTGCTAATGGTAATACGTTTTAACATAGTTTAATTTCAAAACAAATAATGGGGTTAAATCTGACCCCACGATAGTACTTTTGCAGTATAAAAATAACGATATTAGTGAAGAGTTAATATGAATTATGTTAATAGGAAATTAAATTAAAAATAGTTTACTCTGCATAATCTAATTTAAGAAAAATAATGATAATAATATAATAAAATAATGCAATAATAAATAGATGGTAATAAAAAAGTTTTATTTTTTTACGGTAATCCTGGATTCTCTCGTGTTGAACAACATGGCTTTCCTCAATGCTGCCTCCAGAAGGGCGATAAATACGTATTAGAAAGCACTCCAGCTCACATTTTTGGTTAGCGAACCACATATAGAAAAATATCTCAAATTTATTTTTCAGACCTGCGCCCCTCCCCCTCAAAAATTCCTGGATCTGTCCCCGATATCGGTTGTTGACAATTAACTGATAATAGTGATAGCGTACCTTTGGAAATGTTTTCAAACGCTCTTTGCATAAGGAACAGTTCTCCGTATTCTGTCTTTCTTTTTTCTTTTCTTTTCATTTTTTTCGTCCTTGCGCTCTTTTACTGTGCTGGAAAGGGACTCCAACTATAAGCAGTGTTTCGCCAGGGCGCTTTAAATTAATAAGTTAAAGCGCCTTCGTTTGGCATACGCTATGTAGAACAGCGAGCAGCTCTGAAGTTGAATGTTTTCAAGACCAAGGCCACCGTCGCATTTTGATAAGTACACTGTCGCGTGACACCCTTAGGGAGTTTGTATGCCACGGCAATTGCACTGTGTGTTTCCGTATGATACTGAGATATATCGTTGGCAAGGAAAATAGTTTTGGAAGGAACCAAAGACGACTGTATATAAAAACATTAAAAAGGTATACTCGGCCTGCAAGACTTACATGCCGGGCTTTACAATGATGAATAAGGACAACCACAGTACATGTTGTGGCATGAAAGTTGTAGTCTATGTATCTGCTATGCGACGTTGCCAAGAGACGCCTAATATTTGGTGCGATCAGGAAAAGGAAAAAAGGAAATGAAATCTTTAAAAAATGAAATGAAATCTTTGAGATTTACGTCCCACGGATATGCCGGTTAGGCTAAAGGAGAAGGTGATAATGAGAAATGAGTGAAAATGGTGGAATGAAGAAAGTGGGAGGAAACGGGAGAACCCCGAGAAAACCCACGAGCACGGTGTTTGTCCACCATAAAGTCCACACGGCGCGAGCTGGAATCGAACCAGGGATCCCAAGCACCGGAGGTGAACGCTCTACCACTGAGCCACCGCGCCCCCAATCAGGAAAAGGAATCACAGACCAGTGTTGGGCAAAATCAATTGAAATCAATTGCAATTGATCAATCAATTTAAAGTAATTGCTCTGAAAATTAATTGCAAATGATTTCAATTGCTAATGATTTCAATTTGTAACTGACAATTAATTTCAATTGCAATTGAATTCAATCATAAAATTTGCAATTAAATTTTCGTCAATTTACACCCTTTGCAATTTTCGTCAATTAATTGGTCACCAGGCAATTGAAACTTTTTAATTGTTAATTGTCAATTGCAAAGGGTGCAATTGAAACATTTAATTGTTAATTGTAATTGACAATTGAAACTTTTGTTAATTGTAATTGTTAATTGCAATTGAACTCAGCAATTAAAACTGAAGATAAGAAGATGTGTGTATATTGTTTTGTCCACTTGTTCCTGTTTTACATATTTCAAATAAGGTACTTATAAGAAATGCTGGATACCTACCTTGCCCCCCCGGGAAGAAAGCCGTGAAATTAAGTATTTTTTAAATATATTATGTTTATGGTTCTATTCCCCTCGAAAGAACTCTATATGCCAGTCATGCATACAATAGGAATGAGCACGAGCGAGTTCGAGCGAGTTCGAGCGAGTTTTCTTTAAAACTCGACTCGACTCGAAGCAGACATCTTTGAGTTCGACTCGAGACCTCGTCTCGAAAAATTTCCCCCAACTCGACTCGAATTCGGATCGAGTTTCCAGTCGAGTCGAGCCAATTCGAGCTAAATCCTTTGTGTAGTTCCAAGTACTACTATCTTCAAGTATCCTACATAGACAATATAACTATCAATGATACTACTAGTACTACTATAACTCATTATTATTATAACACCGTGTACCTGTATAAACATGGAATATAGGCGGCTTTTATCTCAATACTAAAAGTTAGTTGACTGCCGATCTCGGTCGTCAAGAAATCTTCAGGAGGCAAGGACATCGGTCACGAGGTTCTATTTTTGAGTTCAGGAGGAGCAAGTATTCGGACTCGAGCCGAAAATTGTAAAAAGTTATAGGACTCCAGTCAAAAATGTTCAAAATTGCTCGACCCGGGTTTAGAGTTGTCAACGACTCAAACGGCTCGCTCACAGCTCATTCACTTATCAAACCGAACCGAGAAGTGAGCCGAGCCAACAGATCATCCAACCGAGCCAGCTCGAGCCGATGGCTCACACAAGCCGAACCGAACCGAGCTGATTGCTTACCCCAACCGAGCCGGTTCGAACCATCAGCTCATTTAAGCTGACTCGAACCCAGCCTATGGATTCGTTTCAACCGAGCCGAGTCGATGACTCGTTTCTACCGAGCCGGTTCAAGCCATTGGCTCAATTGAACCCAGTCGATGGGTCATCCCAACCAAGCCAGCTCAAGCTGTACGCTCAGTTGAACCGAGCCGAGCCAGTTGACATCACTATCCCGGTTGGGCTTCTGCTTTGGCTAAAAAATTGACCGTGCAGTTCTCAGCCTTGATGGTAAGAACTACAAAAAAAATAAATGAAATCTTGTTTTACGTCCCACGGTTATGCCGGTTAGGCTAAAAGAGACGGTGATGATGGGAAATGAATGAAATAATGTAATGAAGAAAGTAGTAGGAAAGGGGAGAACCCCGAGAAAACCCGCGAGCACGGTGTTTGTCCACTACAAAGTCCACACGGCGCGAGCTGGGATCGAACCAGGGACCTCAAGCACCGGCGGTGAACGCTAAGCCACCGCGCACCTGGTAAGAACTACAGTATATACTTAGGTCTCATATTGGTGCTCACCGCGTCATTAACTCGTTCCGCGACCAACGAATTTCGAGGTACTTTGTTTTGCATCTTTTGTGCGAGTTTTGTGTCGCTTTATGCGCTTATTCCCACATTTTGTGCATCACCGGAAGTGGGTCAAAGTGGGCCTACAAATATGGCGGACAAGTTATTGCTGTTCTGCCACCAATGAATTTCGAGTTCGTTTCCTTCACATCGTTTTGTGCCGTTTTGTGCGTCTACTTCCACGTTTTGTGCGTCATGAGTCCCCGTATTTTCACGTTTTGTGCGTCACCGGAAGTGGGTCAAAATGAACTTCCAAGATGGGACGAAAATGATCAAGAGTTCCGCCACTATCGAAATTCGAGGTCGTTAATTTTTCATCGCGTAACCTTTTGAGCGTCTATTTCGACGTTTTGTACGTCACTGGAAGACGGTCAAAATTTGCCTCAAAGGTGGGACGAAAATGACCCACAGCTCCGCCACTACCGAATTTCGAAGTCCTTCCTTTCGCATCGACTACTGAATTTTCGTGACGTTTCGTGCCCCTATTTCCACGTTTTGTGCTTCACCGGAAGTGGGTCAAAATCGGCTTCCAAGATGGGACGAAAATGACCAAGAGTTCCACCATTGTCGAATTTCGAGGTCGTTAATTTCACATCGCGTACCCTTTTGTGTGCCTATTTCGACGTTTTGTGCGTCACTGGAAGACGGTCAAAATGGGCCTCGAAGGTGGGATAAAAATGACCCACTGCTCCGCCAGTACTGAATTTCGACGTCCTACCTTTTGCATCGACTAGTGAATTTCGTGCCGTTTCGTGTCCTTATTTCCAAGTTTTGTGCGTCACCGAAAGTGGGTCAAAATGGGCTTCCAAGATGGGACGAAAATGATCAAGAGTTTCGCCACTATCGAATTTCGAGGTCGTTAATTTCACATCGCGTACCCTTTTGTGCGCCTATTTCGATGTTTTGTGCGTCACTGGAAGACGGTCAAAATGGGCCTCGAAGGGGGGTTAAAAATGACCCACTGCTCCGCCACTACCGAATTTCGTGGTCCTTCCTTTCACATCGACTAGTGAATGTTCCGTGCCGTTTTGTGCCCTTATTTCCACATTTTGCGCGTCACCAGAAGTGTGTCAAAATGGGCCTCCAAAGTGTGACAAAAATGACCCACTGTTCCGACACTATCGAATTTCTAGATCATTACTTTCGCATCGTTTAGTGCCTGTTTTGAAAGCTTCCTGCGCCTATTTCTCGTCTTGTGCATCACCCGAGGTGAGTTAAACGGGCCTTTAAAGTGGGAGTTAAATGGCTCATTGTTCCGCCACTATCGAATTTAGGGGTTGGTTCTTTCGCATCTTTTAGTGCTTGTTTTGTACGTTTTGTGCGTCGGTGGAAGTAGGTCAAAATGGACCTACGAATATAATGAAATAAGTTAATGTTGTTCCGCTACAAACGAATTTGGAGGACGTTTCCTTCACATCGTTTAATGTGTATTTTGTACCGTTCTGTTCGATTATTTCTACGTTTTGAGCATCACCAGAAATGCGTCAAAATGGTCCATCAAGGTGTGAGGAAATAGAGCCATTTTTCCGCCACTATCGAGTTTGGAGGTCGTTTCTTTCGCATCGTATAGTGCCTGCTTTGTACCGTTTTGTGCTCCTGTTTCTACTTTAGTGCGACAACGAAAATGGATCAAATTGGTCTACAAGTATAGCGGAATAACTTAATGCTGTTCCGTCACCATCGAATGTCGTGGTCGTTTCCTTCACATTTTTATGCATGATTTGTGTCGCTTTATGCATCAGTGCAAGTGGGTCAAAATGGACCTTGAAAGTGGAATGAATATGTCTTTTTCTGCCATATTTGTAGGTCGTCTTTGACCCACTTTCGTTGGCGCACAAAACGTGAAAATATGCGCAGAAACGGTAAATACATGCACTAAACAATACGAAAAAAGCGACCTCGAAATTCGATCTTGGTGGGAGAGTGGGTCATTTTTCTTCCCACATTGAATGCCCATTTTGACACACTACCATTGATTTACAAAACGTGGACATAGGCTTACAAAACGGTAGAAAACACGCACAAGACGATGTGAAGGAAATGACCTCGAAATCGTTCCTGACGGAACAGCATTGACTTGTTCCGCCATATTTGTAGGATAACATTGATCCATTTCCGGTGACGCAGAAAACGAGGAAATAGGCGCACAAAGCGACACAAAAATGGAAATTTAGCTTAATTACATGGAAATTTTAAGTTTGTAAACTTAATTATATGGAAAATGTTATACATTTTTCCTTTACATTGGTCTACTTTACGTTGATTTGGGACTTTTAAATTTTATTCTTTTTTCCACTGAAAAGTATCTATATTTCAACAAGGAAATAATTATGTATTATAATTATAATAATTATCTGTATAATTGAATTCATTGTAATTTGGTTCATAAAAACACTTTACCATTTCGTACTAGCTGTTATGCCCGTTCTTCGCACGGATCAGATAAAATATCAATGTAAACAAACTGAACAACGGGAGAAGAATTAAGAAACATTTCTAAAATTGGACATATTTTGTGTATCCAACAACGTACATGTGTTTTCATTGGGAAGACCGATGGGGGCTGAATTTGAACGTAACACTATCGGCGGTGTCACTATACATCTGAGCAACCCCGATAAATATGGATTCGACACAAATATTGGTCATTTACTGCTACTTTTACATGTCCCGGTGAACGCCCCCTCAGAACCCCTTGGTTTGAGTTGTGAAAAAAACCTCTGGCCCCCAACCAATACCACGAAAACTATGAATGTGACACTAACATCTGCCATTTTCTACTACTTTTTACATATCCCGGTAAAAGCCCCTATGATCATCTGGTTCCAATTTTGAAAAAACAACGCCTTTGGTCCGCAGCCGATGGGGGCTGTATTTGGAAGTCAACGCCTGTGGAAGTATCACCATTCATCTCAGCGACAGCGAAAACTATGGATTTGACACTAATATCGGTAATTTTCCATTATTTTTACATGTCTCGCTACCCCACCCCCAGTGACTCCCGGCCCACATACAATGGTGGCTAAATTTGAAAAAAAAAATCGCTAATGAAAGTATCACTATTGATCTTAGCGACCGCGAAAACTACGGATGTGACATCGGTCATTGTGGATTATTTTTACTTGTCTCGTGACCCCCTTCATAATGTCCCCGTTCCTTAGCTGATGGGGGCTAAATGTGAAAGTAAACGCGGTTTTAAGTTTCACCATTGAGCCCAGCGACCCCGAAAACTATGGATTTGACATAAACTATTTGGATTTGATTTCGGTCATTTTCGATTATTTTTAGATGTCTCAGAATTCCCCCCTCTGGTGACCCAAGGCCCGCATACAACGGTGGATGAATTTGACTCATCGCTAATGGTAGTGTCACCATTGATATCAGCAACCGCGAAAACTATGGATTTGACACTAATATCGGTCATTTTGGATTACTTTTACGTTTCGGTATCCCCCCCCCCCCCGTTGACTCACGGCCCGCAGCTTAATAGAGAGACTTTGGAAGTTAATGCGATCGGAGTTTCACCATTGACATCAGCGACCGCGAAAACTATGAAATCGACACTGATATCGGTCATTTTCTAGTACTTTTGCATGTCCCGGTAGACGCCCCCCTGAGACCCCCTGGTTGAATTTTGTCAAAAACGCCTTGCCTTGGTGTGGGACCTGGACCAAGTTATCTTTGATCAAAATTTGGTAACTCTCGGCCGTCAACTTGTCTGGTCCCCAGGCCGGTCCCGGTAAACGTCCCCCTGAGATCCCCTAGTTCGAAATTAGAATAAAAGCTCTTCGTCTTGATCTGGGGCCCTAGACCAAGCTACCCGTGACCAAATTTTGAAAAGTTTCGGTCCACTCGTCTGGTTTCTTTTGACGCGGATACTTTTTCACTCGCACCTATTTTACGTGGGGCACTTTCGACTCGAACCCTATTGACGTGGGGCCATTTTGACTCCGGCCCTTTTGACCAGGGCTTCTTTGACGTGGGCTTTCTTGTCACCGAGTACGGGTTCTTTTGACCAGGAACCATTTTAATTTGGACCCTTTTGACTCAGGTCCTTTGGTCGCCGAACCCTTTTGACACGAGCCCTTTAGACGCGGGCTGTTTTTGACTCGGGCAGTTTTGTCGTGGGGCACTTTTGACTCGGGCATTTCGGTCCACGCCCTTTTGTCCGTACTCTTCTGACATAGAATATTCATCAGCTGAAGTGCGTGGGGGCATGAGGAAGGTATGAGTAAATAGATGATCAACGATACAGAGCGCAGTAAAATTTGTTACGCAACTGGTCATATGTCTCTCCTCGTGATTTGCACTCCTGATCTCAGGCTTTTGAGCCGTGGAATTGTATTTACCGGGCCTTTTGTTGCTGGGCCTTTTTGACAGGGACCTTTTTGACGCAGGGCGTCTTTGATTCGGCCTCTTTTAACGCGAGGCCTTTTTGACTCTGGGCTTTTTGTCGCGGGCCCTTTGAGTAGGGCCATTTTGACACGGAACCGTCTTAAGCCGTGCCCTTTTGAGGTGTCATTTTTTACCCGGGCATTTTTGAGATAGGGCCTTTTTGTCGCGTCGAACTTTTGATTAGGGCACTTTTGACATTGGGTCTCTTTTGACTCGAACCCTTTTGTCTCCGGTCCCTTTTTACTCTGGCATTTCTGTCTTCGCCCTTTTGTCCGTGCCCTTCAGACAGAGCTATATATATATATTCACCAGCAAAAATGTGGGGGGCAGGGATGAGTAAATAGATGATGAACGATCAGGCGCGGAATTGAGTTTATCGGGCCCTTTTGACGCGGGGCTCTTTTGACTCGGCTCCTCTTAACAATGGGCCTTTTAACTTGGGTCTTTTTTACGCAGGGCCGTTTTGGAGCGGAGTTTTCTTTGACCTGGGCTTTTTTGACATAGGACCCTTTCGACTCGAGCACTTTTGTCGTGGGGCCTTTTTAACCGGGTCCGTCTTGACTCGGGCCTTTCCATTCTCGCCCTTTTGTCGGGCCATTCTGATATGGAACCACATAACACAGAAGCTGAAATGTGTGGGACAGGTGGCGGGTATGAGTAAATCGATTATTCAGGGCGCAGCAAAATTAGTTACGCCACTGGTCATATCTCTTTCTTTCTCCTGATTTCCACTCTTGATTTCAAGATTTTTAGCCGTGGAATTGTATTTACCGGGCCCTTTTGACGCGGGAGCGTTTTGACCAGTGCCCTTTTAAGGCGGGGTCCTTTTTGACCTGGGCTTTTTGACATAGGGCCCTTTTGATTCGTCCTCTTTACTGGTGAGGACCATTTGACCTGTGCTTTTTTGAGGCGGGGTCCTCTTTGACTCGGGGTCTCTTCCCGCGACGATCTTTTGACCCGGTCCCTTTTGACGAGGGAAATCTTTTGACGAGTTTCGACTCGGCACTTTTGTTGCGGGGTCTTTCTGACGGGCCATTTTGACTTCGGCCTTTCTATCCTCGCCCTTTTGTCGGGCCCTTTTGACATGGAATCATACATATATATATATATATATATATATATATATATATATATATATATATATATATATATATAATATTATATTATATATTATTATATTCTTATATATATATATATATATATATATATATTATATATTATATATAAATATAACGCAGCAGCTGAAATGCGCGGGACAGGGGCGGGTATGAGTAAATCGATGATCCAGGGCGCAGTAAAATTACTTACGCCACTTTTCATATCTCTTTCCTTCTCTCTACATTATATCTGGAGATGAAGGTTCTGACTAATAGGCTACAGTGGCGATTTTAAAAAGTAAGAGGATATACGCTATCAATGATAAATCTTATGACTTTTAATATATATAGGGCAATAAATCGAAAAACTCTATATCGGTCTTTTACCTCGCCCCCTTCCCGTTGGAAAAATCCTGCAGGCGTTAGTGATTATCATGTTGCTTAATTACTTTATTATATTGTGCTATACATAGAATAAATATTGTTGTGTTTTATTTAATAATAAGAATCTTATTTACATTTATTGCGGCCCTTGCTTGACGACAGCGAAACATATTCACGTTCAAGTTAATCAGTTTCCATTCTCAAATGAGAACAATGAGGCGAATCAAGTAATTCACTAACTCATTTAGGACTTAGAAAAGTGTCCTGGGAAAATGTCACAGTAAATTCCTGAAGAGTGAAAAGCGCTAGTAGCAGTTGTTAGCAGTTATTAACTTTACATATAGGACAATAAATTGAAAAACTGAAAATATGAATCTTTTCAGAGATGACAGTTCGCTGATGCTTCAAATGTATGCCTTTAATCTCCATACTACGTTATTTCCCTAGTCAAAATAAAAACTCTTCAAAATTAATCACAATTTTTTATGCAACCATCCCTTCCTCGGAGTACTGCGCTGTCACATACCCGTCACGGCGATGTAAAGGCACTTTTGGCGACGAGGATACAAACGATATGGATGATTATGTGACGGAAATGAAATCAGTTTATTGTTCAAGTAGATTTGTACTTCACTTAACATAGCATTTTCAAAATCATTGACAGGTGCAATTGCTTTATTCGTCTCGGTGAAGGAGGAACCATCTGATTTCACAATTTGTGATTCGGTGTACAATAAGGTTTGTGGCAAATCAATATATTCATCACTGCTGCCACTCACTACAAATTCTATTGGTGAATTTTCAGCTATTGAACTAATTGGTTTGTAGCCAATAATACGATTGTCCAGAACACTGGTTTGCGTGGGTAACGTTGAAAAATGTCCAATTCACTTTTCACACATTCACAGGATTGATGATGCAAGAAAGCCATCGTTGAATTAATCCAAAATATCTGGTGACGATGCCAATGATTTCTTCTTCTTTTTATGTGATAATTTGCGTGTCTTTGTAGGGTTGATAGAGTTGTTGATCGTTGGAAGGTCAACCTCAAACTGAGAGCAGTCATCCCATTTTCGTTTTTGATATTCACTTCCCAGCAGTTTTCAACTTACTTTTAGCTTTTTCTTGTAAATTTGATTTTGCCTCTTGCATACGTTGATGAAACGACTCTTCCAGCGGTTGATTCGAGATCACATCATTAATCATATTGGCACCTGATTTTAATAATTCTTTTCCCACAGTTTTAGCTCCTTGCTTCACAAGTGGTAACACTGAACGAAATAACCACCAAGGAAACTTCCAATGCCATGTCCTGCTTGATAGGGACTTCCCACATAGACGTTGCCGATACCGGTCAACGCTTGTTTTTGGTAGTATTGCAAATACGGATCAGTCATGACGACGACGACGGAAATGTAGTTTTGTACACACCGTTCCAAAGGTGAATGGCATACGATGACCTGTGCTATCCCTTATGTCGATTTCCATTTGCACAATTTTTTTTTCACCGGAACATAATGTGCAGGTTTAAAGATTTGTACTGCATGACTTCCAAAAGTATGATTCACAGGATCCATGTTGACAATTCGTAGCAAAGGTACCCATGTATCTCCAACAATGACACATTCAATGTCACAGTAGACGTACATTTGTGATGGTAAACCTAATTGTACATCCGGTGTATATTGTAACTTTGGCATATCTTTTAAATCACTTTTCGGTTCAAATCCAAGCATTAAACTTACACTTGGTGAGAATTCTACAGAGGTATGGCTTTCCTTATTGGGATGTCTTATGAGGCATATATTATTAGTTGCGTCATGAGATATAAATAAATTGGTTTCTGTATGATGTGTATTAATTGCATGAATAAGATCCCGTATATTGTTAAAATAGCGTACAGGGATTGTTACAACCTTCCACGATTCCTCATCATTACTACTTGATGATTTATAATATATTTTATTGTTTTCACTGTTAATGTTCCGTAAAGAATGTGGATAATGAATCTCTACAATTTGTACATTCCATTTCTGGCGGAACTCTACACGTCGTTGTAATTTAGTAATATACGAATTCAATGTATTTTCTGGAAAATAATCGATCGAACTATTACTGGAAAGTGTAACGTAAAAATCTTAAAGTTCCATTTTTCTTCTTCTTCAATGAAGTTCCAGGGATCCACGAATTGAATGAGGTACGATATCCTTTCCACTGGACGAGATATTCCTTTCTGCGACCTTTTGTTCTTGTACGTAACAGTTTGTCGATGAGGAACGTCGAAGGGAGTGGTACTGATTGTAATTCTTCTCTACAGAAAACACCACCGATGAGTTGATGATTTAAATCCTCTAGTCGATACATTGGTGGGTTTCTTGATACAATGGCTTTTACTCTAAATATTTCCCGAAGTCCAGTTCTTGAGGTAACTTATGTCAAAGATACGTTTTCCTTTACTAATACGAATAGTATAATCAAAAGTATCTTGTTTTGAACGTTATAGTTTTTCGTCGTGTAAGTTATGCCACACATCCAGTAAATTGTCCTGAGAAACGTTTGCAGGTGCCATTTTAATATTGGAATGTCGACTTTCATTGTACGCATTTACAAGGCAATACTTTGATGTAAGTGTATGTTTGATATTTGACAAAGTATTTCCACATACGATGTTTCAATATCTGATTAAATCTTTTTGCGATACTGGCTTTAATATCTGGATCCTTTGTTGTAACATGTTGCACGTTGTTTCCTGAGAAACGTTTGTACTGTCTTGTTCGTAAATTCAGTTCCTTGATCACTACGTAGCCCAATTGGTTTCCTGTCCTGAAAAATCATTTCAAATGCATTCACTATACTCGGCACCTTTTGATTTTAGTGGTACAGCCCACCCGTACCGACTAAACACATCAATCACTGTAAGAAAATAACGGTAATTGTCATTATAGTTTTGAAGTGATTGTAAATCATTCAAATCATATTCTCATTGATCATCAATTTTGTTGACAAAAATCTCAACGAAAACGACGACGTACAGGACGATATAACGTGTGGGTAGGTTGTTTAACCAAAGTTTTATTTTTGCTAGATGTATAGATATTTCTGTGGCTTGCCATAATTTCTTTGCAGTAGAAGACGATGCATGATGTGCTGGATTATAATAAATGGATTTCAACTTTCTGTTTATGGTTTGTACGTTGACCATTGTGGAAAAAATACGGTTTCTTTTTGGTCGGACTTCTAAAACATCATCATCATATCTTCTTCTCCGGAAGAAAATAATTGTGGTGCACGTTTTGGTTGTGCAGATCCTTCAGATGCTATTGTACTATTATGTTTGACAACATAGTTTAATCTTGGTGAATTACCAATTAATTCTTGAGGTGTGTTTGACGATGCAAGGTAGTTGCAAAAGTTCCCAGCCTTGAGGATGAGAATGTTTCCTCGGTCGAGTCACATGACACATTAAATCTACAATATTGGATCCATGTAGTTTACACTGTTCCTTTATGATCCCAAGTAATTGCGTCATCTTGTTTTAAACGACGGAATAGTAATTCGGCTTACTTACGATATATTTGTGGTATTGCGGTTAAAATTTCTTGCTTCGTGCTATCGTCAACATTCTGAACGTCATCATCAGGTTTCATTGATGTAATTGTAAGTGGTATTGGTTCTTACTGTTTACGTACCACATAAAGATATTTCTGTAATATTCTTTTGTACTGATTCAATTTTCCTTCATTACTTGGATACGATGTATTCAATATAGACTGCATTTCACGATCGAGATTAGATTCTCGATTTTCACTCGCACGGGATGATAATGCATGCGTTCGTTGAAGCAGTTCTGGTGGCACTAAAACAATCTTCTTGCTATGTTCCATGATGTTTATTGTTTAAACAAAATACTGGATAACACAGTTCCTACAATAGGAGCAAATAATGCAGGTAAGAATCCTCCTTCTTCTACGGCTAAATGTTTCTTCTTTTTATCCAATGATTTTGTATTGTCCACGAGATAGCGGAGCGTGTTCTTGTAAGGCTTTAATCTTGCCTTCTGCGCACGTCAATGGAACATTGCCTTTTAAGACATTATAACAACATTCACAAATACTATGAATTAATGAAGCGTCTGTATTGACAATAATAGCTTTACGCAATCTCGGTTTAGCTTTGTGCAGAGCACGTAGCAGATCAGCGTGTTTCACTGTAGGAGATATCGTGACAGACTAAGTCATCCTTTTCACATGCACAATAATTTAAACATGTTTTGTTGGTATGTAAACATAATGATGCAAATCGTCGGGAAAAATATTTGTACGAAATCGCATTTCATCGGATGTATCTTGTTTATGATCCATCAGTAAATAGCCATGTGGATTTTTTGTTGCGTCTGCATAACTTTCTTGTAGAAACAGTGTATGATCAGGCATGATTTGATAGCTCATATGCTTGATTTGTGACTTGTCACGCGGATTTTTAAACGCCTAATACGAACAATTTAAACTCATATTTCTATTTGCTTTACTTTGATAAAATACATTTTTCGTTATAAATATCACACAATAAATATCAACAATATCACTATTCACTTCTCGCATATGGTCATCAATAACCAAATGTGGTCCATCTTGAGGCTGAAAATCTTTCATTCGTGGAAGTCCTTCGTGAAATTCTATTGGAACCGCCATTGTCGCCTACACTTCTTGCCATTCTGCATAATACCAGTATATCTGACGAAATTTATTATTGATCATGGTTGGGAGATTACAGCAATCGGTTCACAAAAGACGTTTCTCCACACCCACTAGGTCCTGCGAGAAAACATGTAAATGGATGATTCCACTGTGTATCTATGATGAACACTAACAACTTGTTTCAAATGTCATGCGTAATTAAAGTGACTATTTTTTAGTTTGTAAATTCTTGCACTTACTGGTAAATGTTGGCGAGAAACGGAAAACTGTTTATCTGTTTATCGAATATTTGAAAACCGTTTATCTGTTTATTGAATAGTTGAAAACCGTTTATTTATTAATCGAATAGTTAAAAACGATAAAATTTGAGGTTAACCGTGAAAGTTGATCACTGTTTGATTTTAAATTGTATTTGAAATTTTTCGTTTCAGAATTTTGTTTCAAAATTTTTCGTTTGAAATTTTTGTTTGAAAGTTTTTGTTTTGAAAATTCTTTAGTTTAAAACTTTTGTTTGAAAGTTTGTTTTAAATTTTTTGTTTTGAAATTTTTTTCGTTTCAGAATTTGAAAATTTTTGTTTAAAAGTTTTCGTTTCAATTTTTTTTGTTTGAAAATCTTGGTTTGATTTTTTTTTAGTTTGAAAGTTGAAAACATTTTTAAATGCAATGGATTTTGTTCAAAATTTCCACGACTCATAACATATATTGTCGTATCAAAGACTCGCGCATCAAAACCAAATCATCAATCTCGTGACCCTAGTAGCATTTGACACCATAAGGGTCCTACCAAATTGAAAAGGGATACCCGTTCATACCTTATTACCTTATCAAAGTGGATAAATTGAGTCAATAACCGAACACGTGGTTGTACTAAAAATTTGGCAATTTACCCATGAAAGAACCACCGAAATTTATCATGATATATATTTACGTCCTGTAAATGCTTAAATTGCACCATTTCCAAAAATGAAGGGGTGGTCCTATGAGCCCCTGCCAAAATTTAAAGGGGTGCACTAATGTACCTATGTGTTGTGATAGGGAATGGATCCCTATACATGACCATATAACCATATAAGGTAATAGGACCTCATCAAAGGGGATCAATCGGGCCTAAAACCAAACCCGTGGTACAACGTATTGCTTACGTTTATATTTTGGCAATTTTGTACCCCTAAAAGGGAACGAGGTGGACCACCCAAATTTATCATGATACATACTAGGGTTCAGTACTATGATACCAAATGTAATTGGGCAATTTCCAAAATGTAAGTGGTGGGCCAAGATACCCCTCCCCAAAATTTAAAGGGGTGCATCAATATACCTATATCTTATAAGAGGGAATGGACCCCTGTTTACGTCCATATAACCATTTAAGGCAATAAGACCTCATCAAAGGAAATAAATTAGGTCAAAATCCTCCGAAATTTCAAATTTTGGAAATTTTTTAACCATGAAAGGGAACGAGGTGAACCAAAATTTATAGTGATATATATTATGGACTTATACTATATTACCAAATGTCTAAATTGGGCAATTTCCAAAACTTTAGGGCGTGGGCCAAGGTACCCCTCCCAAAAATTTAAAGGGGTGCACTAATGTACCCATGTCTTGTGAAAGGGAATGGACCCCTGTGTACGCCCATATAACTATATAAGGTAATAAGACCTCATCAAAGGAAATAAATTAGGTCAAAACCGTCTGAAATTTGACTTTTTGGCACTTTTTACCCATCGAAAGGGAACGAGATTGACCCCTTTACTAATAGAGGTACATACTATCCTCCTAAGCTACCATACCAAATTTTCGATTTGGCAATTTCCAAAATCTAGAGGGTGTGGTCATAATTACCCCTTGGTCATTGACCTTTGACTTATGACGTCACATAGGTCGGGGTCAAATTCCAAACTTCGCCACAACGGGGGGCTACTACTCCGCAGGCGAGTGTTGTAAAGATATCAGTTATTGACTCCTTAAGTCGCCGAAGAAATATCTCCGTCGTTTGTTGGAAGAAACCGGTTATAGCTGTACAATATCTGATTTATTGGTATTAATTCCAATTGTAAGGTACACTGACGAATATTTTCTGTTTTTCTTGAGGCGTAGTCCCGGATGAAGTTAAACAAGTAAACATAGTCCCATAAATCTCCCATCCTTTCTTGTTTATTTGTCAGAAACCACACGAAAATCGGGCTTCGGTCAGAAATTCTAGACCCAAATGAAGTCTGTGAGTTAAAAAAAATCATCCTGTGTTTTCGTTAATAATTATACTACCTAAGAGTTGGAATCTCCTTTCCTTGGTAACATTTCTAGAATTATCACAGTCTCAATCATTCTGTAAACCATTGGTTTAATCCTTCCCCATATTTATTTAAATGTGAAGCTATTTTCACAATTTTTGTGTGACTTTTCTGATATCATTTCCTTGTTTACTCAGATTCCGCCACGGTAGGCGTATGATCAAAAAGTCAAAAATACTAATTCCACTGTAACCGTATAGCGAACTTGTATTTACGCACAAAATGGACTTTTAAAATACGCACACACTGTTCAAAAAGGAAGAAGAAAAATATAAAGAGAAATAGAAGTAATTTCTTTTCTGTTATTATGATTGGTGTTCTGTTGTGATGGTGATATGACATGTTTTGTAAGATGTCATAGCAACGGAAAGCATATAATATATAGAGAGAATCCATCTTGCAAAAACTACATGTACAATATTTCAAGTGTGCGAATGTTTAACCTACTACGTACTACAAAAAAAAAAAAAAAAAGAAAAGAAAAGAAAAGAAAAAAGAAAGAAAGATAATATCGAAATGAAGTGTTTAGATGAACTTTGGTGAAACGGTAACCTAGATTATATATATAAATATACGGACTGAGGGCTGTAACGACATATATGATATGCAAAGCAAGCATTAAGCTCATTACAAACTGGTGTTTTCCGTAGGAATACACATTTATTGGTCGTTATAAATTGGTGTTTTCCGCTCCAGGATTACATTATTTTTCATGGGCCTTTCGTTATAAATGGGTGTTTCACCGCATCAGGAGATTTGTGAGAAGTAAACAATCTCCTAAATAACTAGCTGCAGATTGATTTGAAGTTTACGTAGTAATTTTATTAAATACACCAAACGGAATATACGTTACTAAGAAATGGAAAAAAAAAATTTCAGATATACTAAAATGAGTCTTCCTGGTAGTGAAAATACACCTGAAGCAAGTGGTAATAGGGAAATATACACATCCTCTGACCTAGCTGACCTTATTAAACAGCACATTGGACAATTGAAGCAAGACTTAGGTGAACAAATGAATCAGCAAATTGCACAATTGAAGGAACAACTCAACAGTAATAGTCAACATTCATCACAACAAATTGAGAATACAAATAAGCGAATTGAACGGAGTGATGATAAAATGGAACAAATTCTACGTAGGTTTACCGAAGTACAAAATTCTACAGAAGTTGCGAAAACTGTAATTATTGAGTATAATAATCAAAGTAAGGAGTTACAGGAAGATTTGTCAGTTACTGAAGAAATTTCACCACAAGTTAGCATGAATGCATTAAGTGAATCTGAACCTTCCACAGAAACTATAGAGAATACAGATCCTAAACTTGCATTAACGAAGAAATATCACATCACTGATTTAAATGTGTGGATGGAATTTGCTGTGTGTTCGGAAAAACATACTGCGATATTGGTTGGTTTAGATTATGCAGATGTCTCTCTTCATTCGAATGTTTTTGATCGTCTTACTGATGCTGTGTGTAACGAAGATTTTAGTATGCATCAATATGCGAAAAGTAATGGTTATCTTCGTCTAATGAATGCCATTGGTTGCTTGCATTCACAGTATATCCAACATGATATTAATCCTGGAGATGAAGTAATTGTAATAGAACCATTTAATGATATGTACACGACTTTGGTTCATGTAGCAGGAGGAAAGTTGATTCCAGTATTCGTGAAAATCCCGAAAGAGAACGTGTGTTTCCACCAATGCTTGTAGTGATTGGTCGATTGAGTTGGAGCTGTTGAAATGTTCGATCTACGAAAAGACCAAAATGATAATAGTGAACAATCCGATGGTGCTTTTACAGAACGTGATGCAATGCGTTGATTTCAATTATCTAGGTGTGTCATTGCAAAATTTTGAAAATCCATCAATGGTGCAATACAGTGCTAACCTGAACCAAACTAACCTAAATCGAAACCAAGTTCGAAATATCCATGTGAGATTAAAGTGTGATTCCAATGTAAAAAGAAATGTTAAATCCACGTGTACCAATAATGTAACCGAAACTAATCTTAGTAGCAACACTAATAGTAATCGTACTATACTTAGGAAGCATATAGATCTAGTTTTCCTCGAATTGGATTTCGTAGAAATTTCATAGATGGCTAATTTCTCAAAATAGGAAACAAAGAAATGTAGAAGTAAATAACACAAAGCTGTATTCCCATTTATGACTTTCAATGCTACTTAAACGAATTCATTGGTCCTATAACTTAAGCTAAAGTTACGGCGTCCGAGAAAACCATGTTCAATTGATTTTTGTTTTATTTCACTGTAAATAGCGTTATGATTTCGTTTGTTATTTGTACTTTATTTGAATTCTATGAAGATAATATAAATGCTCAAACAAATGATTCAGTATTGTTGAACTTAAGTTATGGCGTCCTTCAGAGTATATTGAAAGCAAATGGATGAAATTAGTTAAGACATTATCTTAGTTCCTTTGGAAGTTGTAACCAAAGTTAACATAAATGACATTTAATTTTGGAGCTAATTTTTAATATGATAATTTCTTTATGTTAGTTTGTTATGACGCTGATTATCGTGTTTTGTTCTAGATATTGTCGATATTTCATTTATAATTTACATTTTGTTTTTCTCATTTAAGAGAACAATTATACAAATATCATAATAATATCCTTTTTGCAATCTTCTTAATTTTGCCCAAGAAAATGACAGATTTAATTAACTTCCAACTTCTAACACGTATCAATTGCCTCGAAAGGATTTTAAATTAAACACCTTTTATGACGTTAGTTGAATATACCTTCTATTGTCGATGTTGAATTGTATAAAATGAAATTAATTATAAGAATAAAGATAAATATGAAAATAATATTGATATAAAAGTAAAATATAATATATGATGTTATGAATTGTAATTATTGCATACACGAGGGTCATTCGAAAACTTAAATAAACAATACGTGGTATCTAACGGTCCAGGATTTTTTAATTTTTTAACAAGAAATGGAGAAGAAAAAAGTCCGATTTTTCGGGCGACATTATGTATCGGTATTGTGAACTTGTATTTACGGCCAAAATGGACTTTTAAAACATGCACACACTGTTCAGAAAGGAAGAAGAAAAAATACAAAGGGAAATAGATCTAATTCCTTTTTTGCTATTATGATTGATGTTCTGTTGTGATAGTGATATGACATGTTTTGTAAGTTATCATAGCAACGGAAATCATATAATATATAGAGAGAGTCCATCTTGTAAAAACTACATGTACAATATTTCAAGTGTGCGAATGTTTAACCTATTACGTACTACAATAAAAAAAGGTAATATTGAAATAAAGTGTTTAGATGAATTTTGGTAAAACGGCAACCTAGATTATATATATAAATTTACGGACTGTGGGCTGTAACGACATACAAGATATGCAAAACAAGCGTTAAGCACATTACAAACTGGTGTTTCCCGAAGGAATACACATTTACTGGTCGTTATACTACCTCCTTTCAAATTGTTTCCTGATCGAATATGTCACTGAGAGCATAATTTTTTAAATACCATTTTTAATTTCATTGTTGTATGATTTATTAGCATCGATTACTCGCTTCGCTGGGTTAAAATGAAAATTTAAACGCATAACTCGGTATCTCATGTGTTTGGTACCCATGAAATATGCTGTTTTCGTTTTTAGTGGCATCGAAAAAATCATATTTCACCTCAACGACCCCGAAAACTATGGATTCGATGCTAATATGAGCCATTTTCAATCAGTTTTATACATATATCTCCCCTCCCCCAAGTTGTTGGGCTGAATTTGGATGTAAACGGTATCGGAAGCCTCACTCTATCTCAACGACCCCGAAAACCAATTGGTCATTTTTGATACTGATACTGATCATTTTGATCATATATATATAAAGGGCTCGGGGGGAAAACACGATAATTGATATTTTCGGCTTTTTGAAATTGTTAAGTCTCTCTGTTCTTCTTCATACGAACAGTCGATCGGTGGCGAAAACTCATCAATCCTCCAGTAGCCGGCACGTGTTGAAAGTGCTTCGTCTTACCGCTTACTGCAAGTAAATTACAATAAAGAGCAAAGATGGCAGCAGGAAGGTTGCAAACATTATTTTCTCAGTTATCGTGTTTTCCCCCAGCCCTTTTATATATAGGGGACAAAAAATCTAAAAACACTTCATACAGGACGTAAGTTTGGCCCTCCACTGTACAACACGTGTTGCGGTTGCCGATCGTTCTTTGTTTTCAATGTGTCGTGTGGACCTTCCGTCAGCAGTAACCAGATCACTTGTGAGTGTCATGGAGTGAAAGTGGTGCGGTAAAATTGGCGACCTGACAGACTTCCAAAGAGGCATGATCGTTGGTGACCGTCTTGCTGGAGCTTGTGGCAACAGTGGCGAACATTGTGGGGGTATCGAAAGGCACAGTGTCCAATATCAGGAGGGCATACACAAATCATGGGCAAACGACGTCTGCAAAACACAACAGTGGTCGAAAGACAATCCTGTCAAGATAGGGACCAGAGGGTATTAAAACGGATTGTAGCAGCTAAAAAGAAGACCACTGCAATGAAAATTACGTCTGAACTCAACTTGGGCCTACAGAACCGGGTTTCATCGAAAAGTGCGACGGGACCTTCATAAAATGAAAGTTCATGGCAGAGCCGCTATTGCCAAACCCCTGGTCACAGCAGTAAATGCGAAGAGGCGTATCCAGTGGTGCAAGGACTACAAGGACTGGATTCATGAGGAGTGGAAACACGTAATGTGGTCCGATGAATCGACCTTTCGCCTTGTTTCCACCAACCGGTCGTGTTTGCGTTCTGTTAAGAGTATGAGCAGTGATATCGTGGTTTTCTGCAGGTAACATGATATCCCTGCATGGAATGATGAATGCTAACGTGTGAGGCCATTTTGGGGGACCAGGTTCTACCCATGGCCCAAATATTGTTCCCTAATGGTCATGGCATCTATCAAGATGATTTAGCACCCTGTCTCGATGCAAAAAGCGGTGAAATCATGGTTTGAGGAGCAGGACCAGGAGCTATCACACCTCCCCTGGGTCCCACAATCACCAGATCTGAACATCATTGAGCCATTGTGGTCTGAGTTAGAAAGGTGTGTTCTGTCTCATTACTCTCCACCAGCATCCCTTAAGAGACTGGAGCATGTTTTGGAGGAACAATAGTAGAAAATTTCACACACCATGATTTGAGAGCTGTATACGCCAGTTCCAAGCTGTTTCGGACGCAAAAGGAGGTCCCACACCATACTAGGTATGATTTTTATTTTTCCAAAAGTTCTACTTTTTTGGCCAAGCCCTGTATATACACATATCCCTCTTCCTCCTCCTCTAAGTTGCTGTGCTGAATTTGCATTTAATCAGCATCAGACGTGTCACTACGCATCTCAGCGACCAAAAAACTATAGATTCGACAGTAATGTCGGTCATTTTTGATCATTTATAAGTTCGGATCATTTCGATAATTTCCTTCCCCTCCTTTCTCTCCTAAATTGCATAGTAAAAGTGATATGACAAAACCATCTCAGATCTGAACCTCATCTATGATGAAAGTTTCATGAAGATCGGTCGGGCGGTTGAAGAGTGATGAAGTCAAAAAGACAGTTACTTCCATATATATATATATATATATATATATATATATATATATATATATATATATATATACTCCCTTCTCCCTCTCCCCTAGTTACACAGTCAAAGCAAAATTAGAAAAATAATCACAGGCCCGAACCTCATCTATGCAGAAAAGTTGATCGAGCTCGGTAGAGTGGTTCAAGAGTAATGAAGTCACTTTTATTTTTATTTTTTTACCATATATATCCCTCCGCCGCAACCCTAAGTTCCAATGTCAAAGTAAAATTACAAACGTCAACCAAGGTCCGAATATGATCTACGTTGAAAATTTAATCAAAATTGGGTCTTCCTTCCCGGCCCTAGGTTCTACCGTCAAAGAGAAAATATTAAAAACTTTGTAGTCCTGAATCTTATCCATGTTGAAAATTTCATCGCAATCGGTCTGGTGGTTCAAGAGTCATTAAGTTTTATTTATTTTTTTGTCTCCGCCTGCTCCCCCAAAAACTAAGTTCAACTATCAAAGTAAATAGCTAAAAAAAAATCCCAGGCCAGAACCGCACCTAGATAAAAAATTTAATCGAGATCGGTTGGGCGGTTCAAGAGATTAAGGGTCACGAACATAGTCACTTTCAATTTTATAATATAGATTCAATTTCAACTTTTAATTGTTACTTCATAAATAAGCTCGTTCCGAGTCTGATTTTCCATCTCAAGCAACTTGTAGATTACTTAATTCAAGCAGTTAAAACACTTTTCGAAATCAACAAATACCACGTACGCTTCTTTCCTTTCGTCTGAAAAACTTTCACGTTGTTCATTCGATTTAGAGTAACTGCATTTTTCTGTATGCTTTCTTTCAACTCCTCTTGCCTTCTCAACTTCGTTACTTCTACGTCTGTGTAATACTTTTTTATATTCGAAGCTGATTTTTTTTTTCTGTGTGATGTAGAAAGACAATAATGCTAAAACTTTAACACAGATATGAAAGAATGTGTGCCTGTTGAAGGTTTATTGATCTTAGAAAGGTCCCAGGTCACCGGCCACCATAAATAGCAGATTAATCTACTGTACTGGCTACAGAACGGATGCTGCTAGTATGTAGGTTGTCGGATGAGAATAACATTGTTGTTAATTAGAGATCATTCCCAGAACGATGCTAGCAAAAGTTTACTACTATGAAGTGTCTTTGAGTGTAGCCGTATACTGAAACAGTGAGGGAGTGGATGATTGTTTCGTTAATTACTGCTTGCATGTCATATCGCGTCAGCAATCCATCGTGGTGTACACCAGTGGTTCTCAGGCTCCCTTTAGAAGAATGTGATTATCCTGAGCAGCACGCGTCGTTTTAACCGAATCCAACCACACACAAAGCTGAAAGTTTTGGAAGAAAGGGTCGATGAAAAGGGACAGTGATTACGAGAAATGAGTGAAAATGGTGAAATGAAGAAAGTAGGGGAAACGGGATAACCCCGAGAAAACCCACGAGCACGGTTTTCCACCACAAAATCCACACGGCGCGAGCTGGGATCGAAACCAGGAACCCCAAGCACCGGAAGTGAACGCTCTACCATTGAGCCACCGCGCTCCCTGCAATGTTATCACCCATTTTATTCTTCATTTCACTATATATTTTGGAACTTATTCCTTGATATCGCAATTGCTTTGCAATTTTCGTTTACTTCGTTTTGTTTTCTATGTTACATAGTTTATTCTTTGTCATACAACTCAATGTATTATTTCCATCATCTCAATTTGAATTTCGCCTGTTAGACTCACTTACATACTTCGTTTATATAACATCTTAGTACATTTTCCTTGCTTTCTATTTCGAATTAATTTACTTCAGAACACATTCAATTTTCTTTGTCTTTTCTCTTGTCACTTTTACACGTACTGTATATTTCCTCGTCTTTGTCGATTTCCCTTCTTAAATTGCAGTTCAATTTTCTACACACAACATTTATCTATGCAACTTATTTTCCATACTTTTCTTTCCATCGTTTTGAAACATCATTTTATACGTCATACGTTTAATAGTTGTGGCAAGTTCAGTATGAGTAGAGGAAACAGTCCGCAGCACCTCCATCAACTTGGAAAGCACTTCAAGTTGGATCGATTGGTCACACATGATTTGACTCCGGGCCAGAAGGCTACGGGAGCGGACACCTGCGTTTGTTTGCTCTCTCATCTGAGGAAGGACCCATTTTTGGACAGGGTGTTGAAATATGATGAGAAGTGGGTCCTCTGCGAAGCTCTACGGCGCCGTCATCATTGGTTAACATCCCATGACCGGTTCCAAAACAGCCGAAACCAGCACCAGTTTTCCTGTGTGTTTGGTGGACTGCTCGCGGCATCGTGCATTGGGAACTGCTACCAGCTGATTAGAGCATCAATACAACTACGTACTCTCAGCAGTGGAGCCGTGTTCAAGAAAAATTCAAAACTCTGGAGCCAGTACTTCCTAATCGCAAAGGGGCCCTCCTGTTACACGACAATGCTAAGGCTCACGTGAAAAGTATGACCCGGGACACCATTCTGCGCCTTGGATGGGAAACACTATTGCATCCGCCATACTCCCAGGACATTGCACCATCCGAATATCACTTTTCTCGTTCCTTGGACTATCACCTTATAGGATGGCAGTTCAGATCCTTAGTAGAGATGCAAAATGCATCTGACACTTTCTTCGCTTCACAGCCCACCAAATTTTATAGCAATGGAATCCATGGCCTTCCACAAGTTTGGCAGAAGGTCGTAGATGCTGATGGGGACTATCTTCATCTTCCAGGTACGTCCTAGGTGACATATCGATGTTCGAAACTGGTAGGTGAAAAAGCGACAGAATTTTCTTCGTTGGCTTTATACTTTTTTTCCAGGATGTATATTTTTAATAATCACAAATTCGGGATTTGGCAGCGTTTACGTTTTCTTTTTACCAATGGCCTTCAACATCTTTGTATTAACATAGGAATTATATGCTTTGATACTATCCATTAATTGTAGTTTTTCTCTTTTCTCTGTTTTACTTCCATCATACCACGACTCCAAGAAAACAATTCCTTCTCAGAAGTTTGATATAAATATTATATACAATAAAATACTACTACTTAACAACAATAATAAAGCTTATATTTCCTTATTTCTTCCATATATGTATTCTCATCCTCCATACACTTCCCCTTGTACAGCAAATTTGGTGGAACGCGTCGCCCTGTCTCGCCGTCAGAGAAGGCTGTGTGTCAATTTCTAATGTATTTTGTGTCTAAAATATTAAGTATTTAAACAACTACTGAATATAAACTTTCTATACGTGATCCAGTGGAAATTCTTGAATGGAAGAGTTCTTCTTCCAGAATATTATTGTGAGGAGACGAACTAATACAAAATTTATATGGGCAGCGTAAAGTATCTATATACATTTCTATTTTACTCATATACAACATGATTAGTGATCTGTGACAAAGTTAAATCTAACACTTGCTTAGGATATTTGTCATTTTTTTTCACGTATTTTTCTAAACAGTACTTCATCCTGTAGAATTCGGAAATACAATCTTAAAACCTAGGATTCGAAAATATGATTTCTCACTCGAATACAGTTGAAGTCATAAATCAGCACTAAAGAATACGTTTCAAATCAAAGTCTTACCTAATAATCAAGGTCGTAAAATGATCAAATGAAAAGAAAGAAAGTAAACGAAAACTTTCATAATCACCGATTAGCACTATTAAATTAGAAGGAAATTATATCTTTAAGAACTCACGAAATCAATGTGGCAAAGACCACTACGTGGAACCGCCATAATCTGAGTAGGTAATGTCGATCATAATTTTTGTCTCTAATTTTATACGGCACTATGACCTAAAACATCATTCAAGTAAGTCCGTCAGATTTATTTATATCGTATTTGTTAATAATTACAAAGTGATTAATAGCATCTATGATCGTAAATCTCATTCCAAAAGCTATCTACTTCCATGCAAATATATTTGTAGCATAATTTATACAATTTCAAGCGAAAACCCTCTATCGGTTCGGAAACTTGATATTTTTCGGTTACAAATATAATGTCATGAACAGAAAAACTAACATCATTTGATCGGTTAATACATTTCCATTAAAGCTTAAATATTTTATATGGACGGGAAAATAACCCCAAAATAGCAAATCCTTCAGCTCAAATGTTATAGAAGTTGCTACAATTCAATAAGGTTAACTCTATTTATAATGTACCTCTTGATTAACTTTCCAGAAAAAAAAAATATACACACTAAAACCCCAGATTTTCGATACCTCTTGTGTCAGGTACCACTGCAATTCCCATATTATTATGTCCACCCCACAAAGAAATCATATGGATGCACTGTTGCCGTGTCTCATATTCTGTTTTAGGACAGTTCGGAAATTTGAGTAGTTCCGAAAAACCTGAAGGTGACAAATTTAAAAGATTATTACAATATATAAATCAGAAATACGTAGTCACTATTAAGGGGCACATAGCATACGAACTGCTTTGAAAGAAAGCTACAATAAAAGGAAAATTTATAAATGTAACATCTGAATGACACATGTAATTTTTCTGTGTTGTTGTAATGTCGGATTTAGCAGAACAGATTAACTGAATTTTGCCCAAACCAATACTCATTCCGTTCTATGTACAAAATAAAGTACAAACCATGCGAAACTTTTTACGTACCTGCTCTTTCGTGAGAAATTAGTATAGTGAAACTCAGTATCAATATTAGAATTACACTCTAGCTTTCTCTTAAGTCCCATCTTGAGAGGTTTTACGCATGGAGAAGAAGTGGTGCATTTTGATTCAATGCTGCTTACAGCAAGGTGACATCTGGTGTTGGCTGAAGCCTTTTCCAGTTTGGAATATGAAGGTTTAAACTTCTCACTGTTAGAGTTAACAGATTTATATTTTGCGTCTTTTGGATAATTTTCTAAACTTTTATTCAATCCCGTTCTATTCATTTCCATGTTTGACTCTAGGCACTGTTCACTCCCTCGTCGAAGTTCCATATTTCTTATTGCTGTGTCGTCCGAGTTGGAATTTTCAATGGAATTATTTTCTGTGGAAGAAATCAATTTTTGTGCTGTATTCGTCTGCTTGTTGTAATCCTCTAGAACGTTTCTGTTAATACAAAACCTATAATTATCACATTTATTAAGTGGAGGTAACTTCTCGCATAACACAATTGCTTTTGTAATTTTCTTGTCGAAGCACCATTCTGAGCGTCGATTTTGAAGTTTCGAGTTATTATAAGCAGTTTCCATTTTAGGTAACAAAACAATTTGCTTTGAATCAGGTATTGTTCTAGACATTGATTCTGGGGATTGTTTATGTTCATTGCCTGGCTGCAGTTTCCTTTGTTTTAATGCCATATCGTCTGG
Organism: Thermobia domestica; assembly: GCF_964235325.1. NCBI lineage: Eukaryota > Metazoa > Arthropoda > Insecta > Zygentoma > Lepismatidae > Thermobia > Thermobia domestica. Next base: position 63,549,996 of record NC_137467.1, read on the forward strand.
GTTCAAGTTTTCAATGTCATTATTTTCTACGGGAGAAAGAAAATTTTCTGGTGTTTTCATCTGCCTATTGTAATACTCTGGAACGCCTCGATGGGTGATACCAAACGTATCATATTTATTAAGTGGAGGTAACTTCTCGCATAACACAATTGCTTGCTTAAGTTTCTTTTCGAAGTGCAATTCTGACCTATGAATTTTAAACTGGAAATCATTATATGCAATTTCTGTTTTAGGTAACAAAACATTTTGTTTCGATTCGGAAAAATCCGTTATCCTACATAGAGAAACAACTGCATCAAGCTTTAGTTTTCTATCACTTCCTTCTATATTCATCTTTTGTTTCGCAGCAAATGTATTCACCTGAAACAAAATATATAATTAATTATCAGAATTTATTTTGAAGCATTTTTTTCTCTAATAAAAAACTGTTCCATGCAGGAATTCTATTGTGACGTCTTACCTCAGTGGTTGGACAACATTTCTGGGAATTTTGCTATCATTTGTACACTCTATTAAAAATGAATGCTTTAATTGTGGTTGTTTTGAGCTATAAGTTTCCAAGTTTAACTTCAGGCATCTTCCAAAACAGTAAACTAAAGATTGGAGGTTCAAGCAACCGAGTAAAACTTCTCAATCGGGAAGAACTTAGCAGAGTTTTAAGTGTAATTTCGAGTTACGTATACATGTAAGCACACGGTAGTTTGTCATCTGTGTTTCCATATGTGAAAAAACATCTTCAATGAAATGAAGGAGAGCGAAAATTGATCCCGCATTCATAGCAGACTGAAAAATAGGACCATAAACAACAGAATGTGCAACGCATATGAATATCATAGTCTTGCAAATTCAAGTAATATCAAGCAGCTCGATAGAGGTATTCATGCTGACTCAGTGGAAGTGTGGGATTTCTAATCTTAAGATCGTCAGCTCAATTACCCATTGGGAGAAAATTTTTGATAGGTAATGGTATATTCTTGGATGCAGGAATAATTATATAAAATTGCATTAAAATAAATCTGTTGTATATATATATATATATATATATATATATATATATATATATATATATATATATATATATATATACATTCATAAATCATTTCAAGTCATAAGTAATTGTTATGTTTAAGGTACATCTGATAGTGATAGATGTTAAGAGAACGAATATATGTGAATGTAAAATTAAGTAAAACATGCAATGAAATTACGTATATGGTGTATATTTGTTGAATTGAGTTTGAGTTTAACGCCTCTTTCAGCAGCGAAGCAATATGAGACAGGATCTTCCAATTAACGTGGAATCCGAACCACATGAACTCCTCCCGGGGATCAAATCCGTCTCACACGCCAAAAGCGCGTACGCTAACTGCTTAGCCACGAAGGTGCTCCCAGGTGTGCATTTGTCTGCAGCTATTTGTCATACGGAAGTTACTTTTTAATATTCTCATTACAGCATGGGATTATTTTTCTTCACAATAGCATTGTAATCGTTAAATATGACACAATTTGCACTTAGCGTGTAATTCACTGTTAAGTTTGTATCATTATGCACTTTATTCGTCTACTGCATGATCACAGTTATGGAAAGTAAAATTCACTATTGTGTAATTTGAATAAAGCAGTTAGTTCTTATCTTCTGATATTAGAATTTCTCCTCATACCTTACGCGTGATTGAAACATACGTAATTGTATTTCGGTAAACATCGCAACCTGAAGTTTTGTGACACATCTTCTATAAGAACGAGCGGTGGCCGCATAGGTAGTATTGGGAAGTTATTAATTCAATTTCCGAATTTCATAATGTCACAATTTCGCAACAGTAGGAAGTGAAAGCCCCATAACAATATATATATATATATATATATATATATATATATAAAATATTACTCAAACACTCGGTAACCATGCGATTAGATACTTGCAGGACACATGTTTTGTCGGGAACGATTTGCTCAATATTCGCGAAAGGAACCTTAAAATAACGCGGTGAATATAATAAGAGTACGAAAAGTTTTCGCAAATAAATTTCCATGTATAAGAGAACCCCCCCCCTTTTTTTTCAAAGTGAATTGTTAGACTGCATTTACACGCATAAAGATAAACATACTGAATTCAATCTTTTAAAAGAAGCTACAGAGTTGATCTCTTACGAAAACAGACGGAAGTCCGTCTCATTCAATAAGTTTCTTTCATTATTACTAAGCTGGTCTTCCTTAACTGAAATCACTAATGGATAAAGAAGTGGCCCATTTAGCGTGACAGTCTGATGGTATTTTAAAAAGAAAAATATATGTTTCTTTGTTTTGTAAAATAATATCACACAGAAAGTTTCCAGCCCGGGGCCGTTTAAAAATGTTTTCCCTATTAGTCAATAAGGCAATTGTAACTGCTCTTCATCAAATTACGAAAGTCTAAAATTTGAAAGGAACTAAACTGTTTTACATTTGTCAACTTGAGGATGACCTTGGAACAGCTAAAACATAGAAATTAGTGAAGAACTGGAAAAACTGAATAAGTCTTTCAACACCACTGGCGTCAATTTAGTTTCTTTTAATGGTGGCGAATATATTAAAACAAACTCATATGAAAGACAAAATTATCTCTGATGTAGCATAATGGTCAATGTGTATGAATCTGTAGACTCGATCATAGCTTAGTCAAATTACACTTGTAACTGAATCATGTCCTGGCTATGAAATGCAAGGTACTGAACAATCGACAGATTAACTCTAGTATATAGGATTTCTCACATATCTAAAAGACGAGAATGGGTCAATTTGACCCACATGTAAAAATTATGTAAAATGTTAATTTGCTTACGATTTTTATCTTTATTTCTTTGCTTAAAATTATTAACGCATAAACAATATTATCAACACAATTATTATTAGGAATACGTTGAGTTGATTTTGAGTTTAATGTCCCGTTCAGCAGCGAGGCTATGTGAGACGTGGAGCTACTGAGAAACGTGGAATCCGAACCATATGAGCTCCCGCCGGGAATCGAACACGTGTCTCCCACGGCAAAGGCGCGTTCGCTAACCGCTTAGCCACGAAGGAACTCTATTAGGAATATGTGTTTTACAATCAAGTATAAAATAAATTACAATACACAATAATTCAACAAGCAGGGAAAGCAACGTCTTATACCAAAATCAAATTTCGAGTTTTATTATTAGTCAGATCCTTTATTTTTCTTTTGTTGAAAATTGTACTTAATACTGTTATTTATCTATTAGTGAAATTTTGACACACTTCGACTTTTTCACCACTTTATTGGAATTTATCATACACGTGTTTTTGGAAGGTAGTGCACGTGTGCAATGTTTTACACTGATTGTGTTCCATTCTTTCTTGCATCAGCGTTTCTTCATCATTGTGAATGTGCTTTCCACCGTTATTTCAATGAATAATCTCGTAGTTCCTCAGCGAATTGCACAATAAAGTTCCTCCTTGATATATTCCTCTTAGTAACTTCTTTGTAAATTTTACAAGAATTTATTGCAATGAAATCTAGCATGTTATAGAAGATGTGTATAGGCCAACTCCAGCACGTTATGTTGTGTACCTACGACACATCTGGTCGATGACACCAACACTAAATCTGGTGTTGTAAAAGATTACTGTTTTTGGTTTCCATATTTCCTTCTTTATTTACTACAATTTAAGGCTGAAGAGTACTAGCCATAATACGATTTTTGTTCCTCTCCCTTAATAAACGGCCATGATACAGTTCTCATATTTCAGAATAACGCTTGAATGCAGCTCAGCTCGAGAACTTTACTTCAGATAGAACTTCTCTTTGAGACTTGTTCATAGCAGCAACCAATATTGTCCCCTATGCCAAAAACTTTTTGGCAAGTTGGATACCATTGAAAAAACTGTCAACAGTAATATTTCTTTCCTGATTTAGAAAGGGGCTCATTAGTAGAAGGTCCACATATTCACCTAATGGTTGATTATCTAGAGGCGAATCTCTTTCTCTAAATATGGAAGGGTGTTGAAAAATGTGGTTTCAACATTAATTGCAACCTAGAATTTGAGACCATCTTACCACGTTTGTTATCTATGTACTGCGTAAATCTACATTTTGTTCACTGGGAAGCAGTTTCTCCTCGATGCTAAAATCTTCACTAGACCTGTAGCAGCGGATACAATTATCAATAAATCTACACTGCATTTCTGATACAGTGCAAACTTGTCAGTACAAAATCCATTCCTTAGAAGTTTCCCTGAAGAATGCAGGACTCCAACTGGTGGATCAATGGTCCTGAATAAATGTTCATTTTGCAGAATATACCCCACGAACACATACAATTGCAAAGCATACTTCGATTTTTTAACAATGACACTGACCAACAGTTGTCCTAATATTGACGGTCAGCTTCAGCTTCTGTATATTTTTCTGTATGACGCAAAATGGATTCATCTATGAGCAGGAGGAATGCAGTCAAAACGCCATCATTTATTCTGTGAATAAGAAATTATATAGGGCCGCCGTTTTCTTTTAGAATGTTTGCTTTACCTCTTCTCCAACTAGTTGGATTATCATGGTTTGGGATTTCCCAAAGTTCCATCTTTCACAGTCATTCTGTAAGAAATGCTGGCCACCGTTCTCCTTGGATCTCATTTCAGATGATATTGGAACATGAACTGTAACACAATACGGGTCGTTAACACTATCCTCGTTTTCACTCAATGATGTTTCTGGAAAATAGTTATTATAATAAATTTCAAAGTCATCTTCGCTGCTGTGATCTGATATTAATAAAAATTTGTAAATTTCTGCTTGGGTAAGTCCTCGTTTACAAGAAATTCTCAAAACACGTTACTTTTCCTCCACGAACATTCTGAAACTGAAGAAGTTGATCGGACGATAAATCTATGTACATAACAGAAAAATAAAAAGAAAGAAAAATATATCGCACGCACAATAATTAAAGTGCAAAAACCAACGAACGAAAGAAAATCAAAGCAGTAATAATGAACACTGTAAAATTGAAAGCAAGCCCTATCGGAATATTCTTTACAATTATATAGAGGTAAACATTTTTGAAGATCAATAGTACATTATTACTTGCATATAAGAAACCTTAAATGTGATTCTTGCAATCTCTTACATAGTATACTGATGAACAAAAATTATTTATTCTCGTAGTTCTAGGATGTTTGACAAAATCTCTCTCAAGAATAAAAAAAAAAAAAAGAAAATAGCCAAATTTAAAAGAGCTTTTAATTATATATATAGAGAGAAACATATATGAGTCCAAGGGTGAAAATGAACCGCTTCTTGTTTCTAGTGTTACCAAGCGTGTTATCGTAAAATGAGTGAAATTGTTCCCTGGCGAACCTAATGATTTTCACTTCCCTTGTCATTCTTCTTTTCTTATATCAACACGTGTTTCCTTTTGTTTTTATTTTTGGTGTGTAAAATACAAAAACATACGAGTAAAATAGACCGAGAGAGAGAGAGAGAGAGGGAAGAATTAGTGAGTGTTAAAACATACAAAGTAAATTCTTTAATATCTACCCTCTTTCCATTATATATATATATATATATATATATATATATATATATACAACCTATTTCTACCCCCATTCAGATAAAGCTGTAGTTGGACTTTTAACGCTATCGGCATTGCAATTAATAATATTAATTTCAATGACATGAACTATGGTTCAAAAGTAATGTCGGTCATTATTTGTACATGTCAACCCCTTCCCATCACCCATCTAATTTTTGATAACTTTTTCATATCACCATTCTTGTCGCCAGAAGTCCTAGTGATGCTAAATTTGGAGTTAAATCGCATGAGAAACGTTCTTTGGAAATGTTCTCCTACGTATGGAAACGTAGGTGACGAAACCAGTGTGTCCTTACATACACCGTTTCCAATTGAAATCATTACGTAATTCAGCGTAAGCATACACTAGCGAGACTTCCAAATAAAACAGCACAACTGTGGTTATCCTTGCAGACTTACCCCTTTAGATAGAATTTAAAAGCTTACACACCAAAGTAGTATTTGTCGATGTAAGAAATCATTTGAGAAGTTCGCCTACTTCGGTGGTTATACCTGCTACTTATTACAACATAACACAAGACGACGTTAGAGCTACTACGTGGCTGTGTGGTTAGCATTCGAGTCCTCAACGCGGGAGAATCAAGTTTGATTCCCTGTGGGAGATTGTCTGGTACGAATCTTACGCCAATAGGTAACCGTCTCATATAGCCTCGCTACGGAAACGGACGTTACAATATAAAGTTATATATAAGGTATTTAAAAAATGATTACTTACTTAGCAAATCATATACTATCAAAATATTTTCACATAATTAGTTAACTAGATCACTATTACTTTAAAAATATACTTTTGTTATTTCTTTTGAAACGTGACCAACACAATAATAATCCTATGAAAACCTGATGTAGCCTACACTCATTGAGAAAAGGTTTATTAAGATTTAGTGAGTTATAATGCCTGAATTTGCGAGAACAATTGCACCCATAGTTCACAATTCAGAAATATATATAACGGAAATTATTTAGGCTTTCCCTTAAATAAATGGTTAGTATATTCAACCTTAGTTTCAGAAACTTGGTTGATTTTCTTTGGGAACTAAGTTTGTCTAACGCTAGAGACCAGCACGGGCCGGGCTTGGGCGGGCCGACTCTGTTATTTCTTTGGGCCGGGCCGGGCTTGGGCTGGCCGACACTGATTTCTCTTCAGGTCGGGCCGGGCTGGGCCGATCAATTGCAATTCTTTAATAATTATTGACTTTCGTTAAACGATAATTTGAATAAAGCCAAAGGTTGAAGAAGTGTGTCCGTGAAAAATGTTACTAAGAATGCAATCGCTATTTACAGTTTGTGTTGCTTAGCGGCTCCACTTTCACTACAGAGGATTGCAGGCATTATGCGGTAAATTGAGCTCTGACCTTGACCTTCACTGAACTCAAAATATAAAAAGAAGGGGTGGGAATGTTTTGCCTATAGCTAAACGATATTGCCATCTTTATGCTAAAAATCAATTAAGTTAGATTTTTGTTACAGGGAATGGAGTTTTTGTTCTCTCAATGACAGGTAAAGTTCTAGGAGGCAATGGTACCATTCGGGAGGCAAGCGTCAGGTTGTGAACCAGAGTTTAGAAAATGTTTCTGAGGGTTAGGTCAAATTTAGTACTAAATTTTGAGAAAGATTCGGGCTCGACCTAATTTTTTAAAAAAATTATCGGGCCGGGGTCGGGCAAAAAACTTTTAAAATTTATCGGGCCCGGGCCGGGCTTGGGCCAAGAATTTTGAAAAACATATCGGCCGGGCCGGGTTCGGGCCGAAAAATCTCCAAAACTTTTCGGGCCGGGCCTAGGCACGTTCGGGCTGGATTAGGCTCGGGCCCAAAAATTCGACCCGTGCAGGTCTCTACGCTAAATAGCGTTCCGGAACGGTTGGAAAGATGGTCATTTTGAATGTTAGTAGTTGATATAAGATGGTCGCTGAGAATTTTAAACTGTACTTCTAATTATTGAATTACTTTACCTCATTTCGATAATTTCTCATCATTCATTTTCTTAACTTATTTAATTCATCTTCCCATGATTACGACTGTAGACTGTAAACTCGGATGTACCAATGTCATGTTTCAAATTAAATTTAATACTGCTTCTATGGATATTTGGGGATCGGTGCTAGTTACACACAGTGGCTACACATAAAACCACAAATCTTTTAATTTTCATGTTACTTTGTTGCACAACCTCTAACTTACGAGATCCTTACAACACTTGATAACCTTTAACACTGAATGAACAGAAGAAATACAAAATACAGAAAGGGTGAATGAAGTGCACAACTGGAACGAGATTGCAGCCCGGGATCTTCGGCGTACTGTGCCGATGCGGTAGCCACTACGCTACCCAGTTTTCTAGCAGAGCAACCTTACTCTCTTCAACTTTTTCGGTTCCCTTCCACTCAGACTAAGTGGCTTGAACCACAAACTAGCTGTTGTACTTCGAGAATACAGTCTCGATGTTCAGAACACGTTAACAGTTATATTATCAATATATTATTAAAGCCAGAAAACAACTGATTTTAACATATTTTTACACACCAAATCCTCTGTAGGTGCGAATTCACCAAGTCAAAAATTGTTTCACTGGATCGGGGCTCGAAGCCCGATTTACGGCGTCCCGTGCTGATAAAAACTACTCTGCCCAATCTGCTCCCAGAACAGCCATACACTCAGACTATGTGGCTTGTACACCCAGCGACAAAAGTAATTCCCTCCTAAGTACAATAATTCCAATCCTTGGGGTCCAGGTCATTTCCAGTTGTGAGAACGCCTAGACAAATGCAAAGCATCTAACACTTAACTTTTCTCGGCACTGACGGCCGTTGGTAGCACTGACGAGGAAGGTCCATAAACCGTGAGAGTTGAATTTTGATGAAAATTTGTGACAAGATTCAGTTCGAGTTGCTAAGTAACGTAGTAATAGTCACTCGATGCGCAAATGCTTCGTTGAGCTGCTACACCGACGCCATCTTGAAATCTTGTAGGCAATGTCCAAGAATACCCTTTTAATACAAAAATGAAAAAGCTTTGATATATCTGACTTCAGTATTGTAAACCAAGGTAGATCATCTATATGCGAGAGTACTTCCAGTGCATGACCGCGATCTCGAAAGGCGCCACATTGAATCGTCGTCAAATATGATAAATGGCAAGGGGTTATGTGGGGTATCAAATAGCACTGGAATTTACCTCTGAATCCATTTCCGTAACCAAAGTTTACATATCTGTTTTCACTTCAGAGTTAAGAGCCCTCTTACCTACAGAAACATATAAAAACTGTGCGAGTTAAACTTGTGTCATGAAACACGGTCGTGCGAGCACTTGCATGATTTTAACTAATGCAGTAGTTAATGCAGTACAATAGCAACTATACCAATCAGATCTTGAGACTAGTAAGAGAAATCGTTAATTAAATTGAAATTTCTGTAGTGAAAAATGGAATATCAGCATGCTACAAGTTATACCTATTTCAAAGAGGGATGGAATAGACTATTGGTGGATGAAACACATGCCTACTAGTACGGACAAGCAAAGAATACCAAAGGGATTGTTCGGATATATATTAGAAAAATTATATAAACTGGTACATATTAGTTGAACGACCAAAATGGTTCGGATTCCACTATAATCAGTAGGTCCACGTCTCCTTTAGCGTAGCAGGCGTATGGGACTTTGAATTGTATCAAACCAAACATCTCTTTTAGGCAATTTTACGTGGTCCATTATAGTGTGTTAAGTTTTATTCTCCAATCTAGAAACCTTACGCAAAGACCATCATTGTTGCAGAATATTGCGTTCCTTTCCAATACTCATATTTGACGACCTATAATTTACCGTGCATATTACGAAGTTAAAATACTTTAATGTATTTATTGACAGTTTCTCTAAATACAATCGATTTATTGCTGCCACATTGCACAATGTAGGAGATTTAAATTATCAGATCACAGCCAATTCTTAGAAGATACACCTGGAAACTTAGAATTCACTTTTCTTGTGTCTATTCTGCTATTAGTGATAAGAGAATGCATGCACAACTGCTAAGAATATGTGGCAGTAAAGATTATTACAAGATTCAATTCCAAGTTGCAATCCATAAAACAAGCCTCTTTCTTCCTTTTCCCTTCAATATAAAATAATTAAATATCTGCATCTTTCCACCTTTAACGATAAAACACTTGCTTATAATAAGGGCAAGACTAGTTTCCATATCAAAACTGTGATAAATAACTAATTGTAGCAGGTGTTCACTTGTTCGGTGTACAAGTTATATGGCAGAATTTTCATAAAGAAAATGCATTCTGTTGTGTATCATCAATTTTGTGCGCCAGTTCTAAAGGACATGCTTGCATATGCTTGGCAGAAATGTTAGTACGTAACAGGAGCAATTGTTGGTTAATTTACAAATGTTCTGAAGACTAGTAGAAAATAGTGTCTGTGGTCATGAAGACTGTGACGAAAGTGCATTTGTTAAGTGTTTGCACTGCTCCATGATGCTGTGTGCTAATCACTACGTTTTGGATCTCCATCATCACAATTGAAGAGCAAAAGTTTAGTAGGTTAATATTTGCTTATGTGCAATAGTTTATATTATTTTCTAATATTTTTTTCTATTAATTTTCTAATAACTTCAAGACAGATTCTTTAAAACCATATGTGCCGTTCCACCTAACTTATATTACAGCATTTAAATGCTACGTATAATCGCAACACACACAGACTCATATATATAGCGACTTTGAAATAGGTATAATTTGTTACAGTGCTGCTATTCCATTTTTCACTACAGGCATTTCAATTTAATTAACGATATCTCTTACTAGTCTCAAGATCTGATTGGTATAGTGGCTATTGTAGATCAAATAACTACTATTGCATTAGTTAAAATCATGCAACTGTTTGCACGACCGCATTTCATATCACAAATTTTACTTGCTCAGTTTTTGTATGTTCCTGTGAGCGAGAGAGCTCTTAACTCTGACGTGAAAACAGATATCTAAACTTTGGTTACGGAAATGAATTCAAGAGTAAATTCCAGTGCTATTTGATACCCCACATGACCCCCTTGCCATTTATCATATTTGACGACGATTCAATATGGCGCCTTTCAAGATGGCGGTCATGCACTGGAAGTACTCTCGCATATAGATGATTTACCTTGGTTTACAATACTGAAGTCAGATATATCAAAAGCTTTTTCATTTTTGTGCTAAAAGGGTATTCTTGGACATTGCCTACAAGATTTCAAGATGGCGTCGGTGTAGCAGCTCAACGAAGCATTTGCGCATCGAGTGACTATTACTACGTTACTTAGCAACTCGAATTGAATCTTGTCACAAATTTTCATCAAAATTGAACTCTCACGGTTTATGGACCTTCCTCGTGAGTCAAGTCTGTATGGAAGTAAAATTTTGAGTAGATGACGCACGAAACATTTCTACATTCTTAGATCAATCTCTCTGGTTCAGAGCGTGTTGTCCAATGAACATCATAATATGCTAATTTCAATATTATTGTGGATGTAATGTATTTTTTCATTATATAGTGTATATTCAAAGAAATAGAACCAATGACCACATATCAATCAGAAAATGCTTGAAAGTAGTTGAAAATATCAAATCTAGAACAACTACTGGAAATAATTTTGTAAATAACTGCCTCCATTGAGAGACCTTCTGCAATTTTCCTCACTCCAACATCTTTTTCTTTCTGGAGGAGAAGATCTTACTTGTCACACTGAGTATGCATTGAAATTGACACAGAAACGCTTAAAAAACTTTCAGCCTTGCCATGATTCGAACCCAGGTCCACCAAATAGAAGTTCAGTGCACTAACCACTCACACACCGCGCCATTTCAACTTCCACACAAACTAATTCCTAGTTAAAGTCGTTTCATTGAAAAATATAAGCAAAATACTCAAATATAACATAAACAAACAAATATAAACAAGAAGATCCTGTATAAGAAATTTGTGTGTCTTAATGGCTTACTCGAGATTTCCTTGTTTAACTCAAAAACAAGTTACATAGACTTTCCTCAATGAGGAAAATATCACGAAACGTTCAAGTTGAGGCTACGCAATCAGCAGACCCATAACTTATGGGGGCAGGGGGCAACTGCTCCTCCCCCCAGAGAAGCTCCCCGCCGTTCGAGGAGGCCCATTCTCAGACAAAATTTTCTTACTCCATATAAGATACGAACATGAAAATAGAAAAAACATCAAATAGGGTCGCCGCATTACATAATAAAAGAGCACACAAAAAGTAAATAGAACTAAAATGAGTCGTGGACCCATTTCAGTAAAAAATATCTACCATTAGGGGCTCTAGAAATATTTATTCGTATGGCTTTTAGATTTATCAATATTGTCCCCTTAATAATTTTGTCATATACGGAATGGATCCAGGGAGTAACTAACTGATCCACAGACCTTCGCGTATAGGAGGGCCCACAGGATCCGGGCCGAACATAAAGATTAAGAGAAAGTTGGAAAGAGGAGGCCCAAGAATTAGTGGTTTTTCTAGGGGGCCAAAATAAGCTTATTAATGGTTGCACCCCCAGAAAAATCTAAGTTACGGCGCTGGTCATCGGTTGCAGGGATTGTACCGATTTACATTACGTTTCGTTTTTATCACAACTTCTAATTTCCAAATAGGAAAAGAAATTATGTTCACATTCTTTAAAGTGTATCAATACGCGTAGACATAGACAGTTCTACGTTCATGTTCCATAACTACTAGTTTATTTTCTTATGTTCATATGAGGAATTCGTGGCAAATTTAGGCCATATGATTATAAGGCGCAATCCACTACGGGTTCGAATTCCTCTGAAGAGCAGGGTCGGCATTTTAAATATCTTCAGTGTTTCTGTGTTCGTGTTCCTGTAGTGTTTGGAATACGTCGAAAGAACATGAGGTGCCAATGGGGAACGATACTCCGGTTGGGGTGATTGGTTTAAAAGAAATTGAGAAAGCAAGAAAATCCCATTGCAGCTCCTAGGTTCAAATCCCGTCGTAGCAATTATTAATTTTTCTAAATGGTTAGATGTTTATGTAATTAGTGTTGTAATTATATCATTGGTTTATTATTATTATTATTATTATTACCACAGAAGGAAAGAAAACGTAACATACTCGAAGATATTCATAGGAACAGAAAATATATAGCGTATGTCAGATGTTTCTTAGATGTTCACATGAACGCAATAATATTATTACGTTTATGGATTTACAGATAGAATCATCATCTTATGACAAGAAATGGAATATAAAGATTTGTTAGGTGATAACAGTAATGCATTTTGTTTCGCACTTCTACGTAGAAATGTGAGGTGACATCTTAAATAGGATCACTCCCGTGACTAGCGTAGTCAGTTCGATCACAATTTGCAATTTGTGCACAGTTACGAACAATTCCTTGGAACTCAGTTTTGGCCCATATTATAGCAGTACGGACGTGTTTAGCCCTTATGTATCCACCAATTCTTGTCCAAACATGTTACTTGCCAGACGGTTACGAATGAAGTTAATACGCATGACGTATTTCGTGTTGATGGCATTTCACCTGTGAGGGAGGCCGTCTCAACTTAGACACAGAGAAATTGAATATTTTTCATATTAGTATACATCAGAAGTATCAGTTTTGTAGATTGTAAAAATTTACTGAATTGCCACACCCAGATTGGAACTCGCGTCCCCAACAGTACCAAACTAACGCTTAAGCCACTATTCTAAGTCATCATTGTTCTGGGAGAAAGAAAATATGGAGCTTCAGTGAATTCAGTAATTACACACTTTTACGATTCCAGTGTAATAATGCTGAAACTTTATGATTTCAGTCGTGATAAAATAGTAAAGTATTATGCAGAAAGAATAGTCCAGAGAAGTCAACTTTAAATTGACAACTAATATGTATGGAGACGCTGCTATATGCTCTCGCCTCGGGTCCTGGTTTTTCACGGAAACACAGAAACACTGAGGAGAGTAAAAACCACAAACACTATTCGTGCGTTCTTCCCTTGCCTGAAGTAAAACAATAAAATATGGAGAACTTGCAATTTTTGGTCTTCCCTCTTCTATGTGTTGTGAAATCTGTAAAACAAAACCAAACAAAGAGCAATACTATTACACAAAACGCTCAACATCTTAGCTATTCATAATTACTGCATGATCCGAATAACTCCAGTATATCCACAAATCATTATTATTCATATTTTACTGAAATACGTCATGATTTCTCCGACAACCTGATACTTTAAAAGTTGTTAATACGCAAAGTTTATTGATCTCAGCACTTATTCACTTACTCTCTTATGATCATCAAAACGTTTAGGGTACTTCCCGTAGATATAGAAAGGTGAAATGTAGTATCCAGGCTTGGTGTAGCGTGCAAGTAAACAAATAAAAAGCAACAGGATGATATTTCCCTCCGCCAAGTCCCCTTCAATGGAGTGTGTTTATTGTTCAACAAAAGGTCGTGAAATCCAATCAGAAAACTTATAAAACATAAAATATGTAGCCAAGTCTCGACTTTGCAATAATAATAATAATAATAATAATAATAATAATAATAATAAAGGAAAGCAGAATTACAATATCAATTACGTAAACATTACCTTCAAATCAAGAAAAAATAATAAATGCTACACCGGGATTCGAACCAAGGTGACTCTAATGGCAGTTCTCTGCTCTCACATTTTACCATCAACTTCTCAAAGATAAGAAAATAAACTAGTAGTTATGTTAGATAATCATAGCACACAATCTTTGTCCACGTGTTGATATAATTCAAAGAATGTGAAAATATTTTCTATCGTCTTTTGTTCTTTGGAAACTAGAAGGTAAAGAAGAATTGTAGGGGCGGGCACGGGCGAGGTTTCACTCAAACTCGACTCAACTCGAAAAATGTCCTCCAACTTGACTCGAGTTTCAATCCTAGTCGAGCCAAATGATGTGTGTAGTTTCAAATACTTTCTTCAAGTAACCTACATAAATAATATAATTATTATCAATGATGCTACTACTACTACTAATACTGCTACTTTTACTAATTATTATTATTATTACTTTTACTATGGACTCGTATGGTAAAACTACAAACTTATTTTAATGAAAAAGTGTTATGAAAATTTAAAAAATCCTTGAGAAAGGTTTGAACCCATGCCAAAAAAAGTATTTTCATTTCTAGAACGTTGCCCTAGAACACTCGGCCACGAAAGCAGACAGCAGTTTGCCTTAATTTCCGGTGTATGTGGGTCATGACTCTTCATGTCCTATTTGTATCGGCCAATAAGATCAAAGGATATCTGAAATTCTTGGAATCTCTCGCACACGAACGTCTGCGGGGTCGTTCCTCTGGGTCCGCTCCATACACAACAAATTAATTAAGGGGGCAATATTGACAAATCTGACAATAATATACGAATATATCTTATTTCTTGTGCCACTAATAGTAGACATTTTTTTTTACTGAAATGGGCACACGACTCATTATTGTTTTATTTGCATTTAGTGTGTTGTTCTGTTTATGTAATGTAGTGAACCTGTTTGATGCTTCACTTATAATTACATCTTCGTATTGTATATGGAGTAATACAATTTTGTCTTAAAATGAGTACCCCTTGAACGGAAGTGAGCTTCCCTGGAGGTGGGAGGCAGTGACCCTCTGCCCTACAAGTTACGGCCCTGCGTTGTGGCAATCATTTTTTCTTAATTGGAAGGTATTGTTTTTGTAATTGGTTTTGTAATTCTGTTATTCCTTTATTATTATTATTATTATTATTATTATTATTATTATTATTATTATTATTATTATTATTATATTATTATTATTATTATTGCAAAGTCGAGACTTGGCTACATATTTTATATTTTATCAATTTTCTGATTGTATTTCAAGTCTTTTTGTTGAATAATAAATACACTCCATTTTAGGGGGTTTGAAGGAGGGAAATATTGTTCTGTTGCTTTTCATTGGTTTACTTGCACGCTACACCAAGCGTGGATACTACATTTCACCTTTCTATATTTACGGGAAGTACCCTATCGTTTGTGATCATCATAAGAGAATAAGTGATGAGATTAATGAACTTTGCGTATTAACAACATACAGCGAAGATACAGCTTAACATAAAATCCTAACTACATAAGTTCTCGCCGGAAAACAAACTCAGGTCTCCCACACCGAAGACGTCTAGTGTTGTTGTTTATAAGTTTGTAACACTATACTTACATGGTTCAGTGCATAGACAAGCTAGTTCCTAAGAAATTCTCTTTCGTTTCTAATTTGCTACATATAGCTTCCTAATGGGTAAGTGGATATCGTATACACATTTGGCACAGGAGGCCCGTGTTAGCCCCCCCGCAGAAGCTCATAAGGCTCCTGCTCAAAGGAACGCTAAATTCAATTTGAAAATCAAATCTAAATTACTATCTTTTTCCTCTAAATTGCCAGCTTTTGAAATGTGATTTCAAAATCTGCAGTAAATGCAACATACAATTTAGAGCTAGTGTTTCCAGATTTGTTATTATTGCTCTTAATTTCACTCCATGTGCTGCTTTCTTAGGTCCCCTACACTGCCCAGTGGATTATGATGCAAATCTTGTTTGAAAGCATTCGTAGCAGAATGAAAATCCGCTGATGGAATAGGCTTATTTAAACATTACGAGTTTCGAATACAGATAATTTTTTTAAAAAAAACGAACTTCTGCAGTTCGTACGTGCATTGGTCGTGGAGACATATTTTGTACCAGATGTTATTGTAATGTCTTTATTGATGCAATTATATCATCAAATGTGTAAACTACAGCTCAATTTGTGCTGACGTCTGTACAAGCTAGCTTTGCATCAACTCCGCACAAGGGCAGAGCCAAAAGAGGTTATAAAGTATTGTGATAATGTTTAAAGCAGTGGTTCATAACGGTTTACCTGGCGCCTCCTTAAACCCTGTATAGTTCTCGTTAACCCCTCTCCCACTCATTGGCTATATGTGCTTTTTTGCCTGATTTCAGATTCAGCATTGAAATCTCAAGTCTTCAATAATAATCATAATTTCGATGATGCAATCATAACCATTTTTTCACCTTTAGTTCCCTCGTAGCTATATGATTAGCATAGACGTCTTCGGCACAAGAGACCTGAGTTAGATTTTGGGCGAGAACTTACGCAATTAGGATTTTACGTTAAGCTGTAGTTTAACGTCTCATATAACTTTGTTGCTGAACGGGACTCCAAACCTCAAACTACTCGCCTTGTTTCCATCTGTTAATTAAGTGATTTATTACTTTAAAATCTCGAATGGAAGTATAAGAAAGACAAAATACCAAACACGTAACATTTTTTTTTTTTTTTTTTTTTTTTACAATTTTATAGTTTATTTCTGTACTCATCTTGTGATCTCTCGCCTGTTCTTCAAGTCCTCTTCAGAAGGCTGGGAATTTGGAACCACTGGTTTAAACTTTAAGGCGATGTAAAGTTGACCCTGGTATATTATTCGGAATAAAAGCAGGGTTAACTTTACAATGTCTGGAACTATATCGTTAACGTACGCGTCTTTAGCCCAGGAGATCCGGATTCGATTCCCGGCGTAATACCATGTGCTTCGGATTTCAAATGAAGCAGTAGGTCCATATCTCATTCTAACCTTGGTGTTGAAAGGGATGCAAAACTCCAACGAAATATAATGCAATTCATATTGTATGTTCAAGTTGGTATTCTTATATGGTTCATAAAGACTGCTAGCTAATAATGGCCATCTAATTCAGTTTGGTGGGCATTTCTCATGCAATTGAACCAAGAATGGCTTATAAATAACGAAACTACAACGCTATTTGGCAAAAATACTTGTAAACAACACCTACTTTTGAATGCAAATAAAGACGAACTGGAGCGTGTAATGTAAAGTTAATCTGAGAAACATTCTTGTACATGGTAAAAGTAACTTTTTCAATTTTACAACATCAACTGAGTGGAACTCAAGTTCTGTACGTAAATATAAAATCAAAAGGAGATGTTGCATAACAAAGGGCACAATTTCTGCAAAAACTAGTGTATTCATTGTGAGTACCACCAGCTAACATTGTCTCAATGATTTCATAAAAATGTTAAATTGTAGTCAATAATAACATTCATGTGAAGTCTGTTTTATAACACTTTTATTTGGACGAAGACTTATTTAAGAATAATTTATTTGTACCACGTAAGAAGTGGACATAAATCAAGAATTATATTGCAATGTATTTCACAAGTAATAATATTGGTATCTCCTGTCTCTGTTTTTAAACACGCACACACGCAAAACAGAGAAACAAAAGCAACACACATAGTAGCAGGTTGAACTTGAATCTTTGTGACGTCGTCCGTACCCGGCCAATGAGAGTGCTACTTCAGCCATGTACTGGGCGAACCTCTTGGGATTGGCGAAAGTGCGGACGGGATTTTGTTCGGTAGACGGAAATTTAATGTGGGCCGAATGCGCCGTAGTCAGAAGTGGATAGTCTGCTATTGGTTGTTCCGGCTGCTGCTGGGTCGTCGATGATTTTTTTTTTTTTTTTTGGTGATGTAACTAATTTTTTTGGCATGCTGGATTGATTTATAATTAGTGGTGAGTGTTAATTTATTATTTTACAGTAATTTTTTCCCTATTACGTTAGATTTATAGTAGTGGTTTGATTATTTATTGTTTTTGATGCTTTTAGTGTAATTGAACGGGGGGTTTGGGGGGTGGTAGCTCTCATTTAGATCTCAAAATTGATAGCGTTTCACCTGCATTGATTTCTCGGAATATTTCAGCGTCAGTTCTCAAGAATATTGCCCTTGTACCTAGTACTTGAAGACTAAGTTCTTGGTGAGTGTGGGAGATCATTTGGTTAGCAATCGTAATCTATCATCATTGTCATGATATATCTTAGTTTGCTGGTGAAAAGATAGGTTATGATTGCTTATTTGGTGGTCTGCAAAACTTGTATAGAATTTATTTGCTGATTGCTTCGATTCATTGGATTACTTTTGGGAACTGATCTGAACTGCTCCGAGGAATCGGTTCCAATGAATGTTCGGTATAAAGTGCAGTCTAACCTTTTTTTTTTTTTTATGAACGCACCAAGGAAGAAACACTGTTGGTTAGTCATTAAGAGCTAATGTTTAGCCAAAGGGGTCCTGCAATTATTTCCACAAAATATTAGAATTCAGTAATTTCTGCTCACATAAGGTTGGATTAGGTCAATTCAGATTAGTTCGTGTTACATTACGTTAGTGAAGTGGTCGTATATATATGTATATATTATTAATCATAGAATTTCGCTTATTTGTACTAATATTATGTTAGTTTAGGATAGATTAGTTTAGGTAGTGTTAGGTCTAAGTACTCGCATCAACAGTTTATCTAAATTTTGCTTCTTTTTTTTTTTACGTGCTTCTGGACCCCTTATGTTAAACATAACCCTTATTAAGTCAATTAAGTGTATTATAAACTAACGTACATAGTAAACATAATCTTTATAAAGCGGAAAGTTATTATTCAGTACTGGCAATAAATATGGCGAAGACTTAACTATTTGTTACAAGAGTAAAACATTAGATTTCTAATTATTTTATACGCTAACTGAAGGAAGAAAAACTGTGCCTTACCAATATTAATGTTACACGCGTATCGTGTGGATTCTGTATCTTATATATGCATGTAACTTCGTACAAATTAACTATTAGTCTTACGGATATCTGCTTTAGATATTTTCATTTTGCTTGTGCCTTTCTTCTCGTCTTATCTTGCCACCATTATCAGTCAAATAGGTCGGTCCACCAGCATTAAAATCCTGTGTGCTACAGTGAGAAAGTTGTCTTATGTGTACCTCAGACGCAGAATTTTTGATTCAGGAACTAACTTGAATAATGTACAGGACACAATTGGGAATAAAGGACACAATCGGACAAAAAATTTCAGTCAGGAAAAGGTCAAAATCGGGGAAAAAGTTCAGACAGTGAAAGAAGGCTGAAAGCAAAGTTGCACATGTCAAAAAGTTAGAGGAAAGTGGAAAGCGTAAAATGAAAAAAAAGAAAAAAATTATAAAGAGAAGACGATGTAAATGCATTTAAATATAAAAGAAAATGAAGTTTAGTGTAGGTATATAGAAAATTCGACTCCAATCTCTTCCTCAAAGAAGTACACAAAACAGGGGGTATTCGTGTACCGACCACTGTCGAAACAATTGCTTACTTCTTCTCCTCCAAGAATACATTCCCTATTGCTTGGAGTGAAGGTTAAAAAGTAGAAAGGTTGGATACAGAAATAGCGGATTAGTACTATTTGTAACCCAAATCTAATAATGAATTACGTTGCAACTATACTCCTGATGTTGGTTTAGTACAAGAGGTCAAGAAGAACATAGAAACACAAAATTTACAGGAGAAATGAATGATGTAAGTACTTAGACGTACCATAACATAACAAAATCTAACCTAACCTAACATAAACGAACCTAAACTATCCCAAACTAAGCTAATATTAGTAGAAATAAGCGAAATTCTATCATGTTTGGAAACATATGCAGGACTCCTACACTAAAATAATACAAACTACCCTAACCTAACCTAACCTACTATAAACTAGCCGAACGTGAACAGAAATTACGAAAATTGTAACATTTTTTGGATAATGTATATGTCAGTCCTCGTCACTGTCCGAGGACGCACGAAGTGCAGTCTTTTACAGGTTATTCATTGAACATCTAAGAACTTAAAAATGGGGTTACGAAGCGAGTGTGTTTCACTTTCCTGGGGATACGAATATAAAACCAAGATACGTATTTCACCTTTGTGATCGTACTCCTTGTTTATTATGATCCACGGCGAACTCTCTTCAACTGTTTGAGAGTTGTACGCAGTAGTAGCAGGTGTAGCGTGATTGCTTACCAGGTTTTGTGCAGATAACGGGTTTGAGAGGTTATTCCGTAGAGCTTTGCGTCAAGGTGTGGGGTCAATTTGTAGAGGTTTTTGTTAGCTGAACGCAACGCGAAGTGTGATTTTTTGTTGTTTATTTTCACTTACTGGTAATTTGCATTTTCGGGAATTTTCTTGCGGGCCGTATAACGTCCTGCAGTTGTAGCTAGAGGTTACGCTTACGTGGAGTTGCATTTTTTTTATGGTTCTGCGCACATTGACGTAGCTTCTGCTTTGTTTTCTGAATGTAGGTGGAAGCACACTGGGAGGAAGGATCGCAGAATATGGCTGTAGGAACACATGTAAGTAAGATGTACAATTTTTATCTGTTTTTATATTGGTGCTTTGCAATGTTGCTAATAGTATGTTTTATACTAGTTAATGAGTCATTCTTTTCTGTGGATTGACATTTTAATATTTTATTAAAATTTCATCACGTGGGCGTTAGACACTTGTATGTTGCTCACTAGGTCATTGTAGGCATTAACTTTTACAGTGATTTATATTTTTTGATTAACAATAATATGCCCCTTGTACTTATTCTGTGCGCATTTTCGCTTGGTAGTTCCTCCCTTATTTTTATTGCATTCTTGAAATGGCCCTTGTACTTACAGATGTTCTTTTTTTTAGGATTCTTTTAAATATGGTATACGAAGAATAATAATGTGCCCTTGTACATTGTGTATGTTTATATGTGGGGCATTTGAAACACATATCGCATGTCACGTGCTCGTGGAAGCTTCTTACTGTTGCACTACGTATAAAAATGATTTTATTTGATGTAAAAGTGGTAATGGAACACGTAAGAAACGCAGATCAGGAGTGTGAATACAACATGATCTGGGTTTCTTGCGTGTTCTATTACCACTTGTAATTGTAATAAAGTCATTTTTATACGTAGTGCAACAGTAGGAAGTATCCACGCGCACAGAAGATGATGAGGACCCGTTGTATACTATTACCGTAAGAAGTATCCATGTGCTCAAGACATGCGATATGCTTCAAATTCCCCCCCACCACACACACACACATACATAGTCATAGATAAAGTACAAGGGCACTACACATACAGATATAAAGTACATGTACGTTTTTTTCTATTTTCGTATCAGTTGATAGGTAAGTAAAAGTCGCTTTCTTACCCCCTGTGTAAGTTTGTACATACTCAATGAATAATCCCTAAAAGTATGAGCCAAGGATGTTATAAAATAGAGGATCTGCTCATACAACAAAATCGTGAAGCCATACGTCACAGCTTCGCCACACCTACTCTGCCCATTCCGAGCCACTAAGATCGCAATGTTCCGAGCCAACAATCATGGCGGAAACGAGAGTAGCCAATCAAACGTACCTGCTCAGACGATGCTCGGTTGTTTTTTTGGCTTCATTGAGTTCATATGATGAAGATACGTATGGGCAGATCCTCTATTTTATAACATCCTTGGTATGAGCGTCCTGCTCCTTCGGAAATTGATGCAGCTTCATGTATACTACACCCCTACTTACTATTGCACTGCGTAGAAAATTTATGGTATTTCATGTAGAAGTGGTAATAGAACACAGAAGAAACGCAGATCAGGGGGTTCTCTCGTATACTGCTACCGATTTTTCTGATAGAGACAATTTTAACTTTTATCTGAACCTTTTCATATTTTCTTCACACTTTATATCAATAGGCAACATGTTGTACAAATTAACCCTGGAATACAAAGGGGGGGTGCTGGAGCACCCCAGACGTTATACTCGTCGCCATTGTGGCTCTGTTCTCAAGCACATTGGTTGGTGCTTCCGTGTATTCTCATTTTGGAGCATGACATTCACGGTGATGGGTGTGAAGCAAATTGTTTCGTTTTATAAGAGAATATATTCAAGGGATGGGGTTCTCCAGCACCCCACCTGTGTATTTACGTATGTGAAGTTCCATTTTTGACAAAATTCGTTTTAGATACTTTGCATGCATATTTGTTTATTTGCATGATGGCGAAAGTGTGTGCAGGTTCAAGCAACTTTACAGACTTTGTACTGAACACATTAGAAGAAGATTATGATTCTGAAGGTAATTTCAGTGAGTCCGATGACAATGTTGAAGTATAATCGGAAGTGAATGATGAAGTTAGTGGAAGTGGCACGAGTGACACTAAGGGTAACATCGAAAATGATCCAGCTATAGGAGGAGCCTCTATATTAGTAAGAAACGGCCATAAATGGAATTCTCAACCATCCGTTCGGAGTTTCTAAATAAAATTTGGGTTGCAGTTTTCCAGACCCTACATGCTGGAACGCCTCAAGACAAATCTTCCAACTAATTTGTCTATTTGTATGAGAAATATCCTTGGAATTCAAAGAGAACTGTCACCTGTAATTGATTCAAAATCTAGTTTTCCAGAGTAAACACGATGTCGAATGTGCCCTAGGAATATGGACAGAAAAACTAAATCTTTTTGTTTCAGATGCAACGAGTCGGTTTCTGCTGAGCACAGAAAGGAAGTCTGCATTTTGTGCAGTAAGGAATAGCTGTGTCTGTTCAAAAATACATACAAACTGCTATTGTGCCTTCTTGTAACTGATAAAATAAAATAAATAAAGTTAAGTTCGTGTATTATAAATTTAGTAGCGTTAAATTGTATGGGGTGCGCTGGCACCCCACCTGTGTATTCACGTAACCTTTTTTTGTCTGTGTATTCCAGGGTTAACTTACACTTGTTTGATACATTCCTGAGCGGTGATTACACAACTGAAAATCAGTCTTATTTCGCGTATTATGATTATGTATATCCTTATTTGTTACGAATACTGGTAAGTGTTCTTTCAAATAGAAAAACAGATGATACAAATATAAACTATCCAGTGTAAGTATATTGACCTTTTTAAAGAGATTCCTACAAGAAAAAGTCGGCTTCTTATCACAAAGTATTCTTATGGCTTTCTTCTGAATTTTGAAAACATTAAGTCTCTGACTTGAATTTTACCAGAACATGATGCCATATTGCAAGATAGAGCTAAAATACGAATGGTACAAGGTTTTAGCTCATTTTAAATTTATCTTCTTTCTAATAATCTTTAGTGCATAACATATTTTAATTTATTAATGACTGACTCTATATCAAATTAACGTGTCAGGTTACGATCTATAGTAAGACCTAAAAACGAAGCGCGTTGTATAGTTGATTTTATTTTGGTTCAGATATAGGTTTGGGTATATTGGTTTAGTGCACTTGTTATGAAAATTTATAGCAACAGACTTTTCAACATTAAGGGGACATTTGCCATTTTGAGATTTACTAATATTAATGCATTACTCATGTTCTGTCTGCATGAAAACACGATTACATTGACTATATGTATGATTAAAAGTGATTTAATCAAAATTAGATAATTAATTGCTGCATAATTAATTATTAATTATGTATTTTTATTACATGTCTTTCTCTGTTATCAATTGTCAGAAACATTTTTTTTAAAAAGTATATGATTCTTTACACATTTCTCATTGACATAAAATAATAATACACGTAAATATCGTGACAGATGTTAAATTATTATTAATTGAAAATGGAAAAGTGTATTGCTGATACTACTGAATTCCATATGAGGAACAAACTTTCAGTTTTGAGCACTATTTTTGTGAAAAATACTTTATTTATTCCTATATATTGCATATCAGGCAAATCCCTATACATTTGTCTTTTGATTGGTACCACAGTTTTGGATATAGACATATGCATTTCAAAGTAAGACATGAAACAATTTCGTAATATGTAAAATGCACTCTCTTGGTTTGTGAGGTGGCGCCGCCCACTTTAGGCGACGTTTTTTTTTCGGAACTTCTTGCAGCCTGGATAAGTCTTGACAGAGTTACCAACGCACAATTTTATTCAGCTAGTGTTTTAGAAATGGGACGCAACTATGTCCTTCCAGAAGTAGAAAGAGAAATAAGCTTTCTAAGGCTATTCGTTTATCTTGGATAAAAAGGCGTTAAATAGAAGATAGCTCCAAGTGTGACACTTCTGTTTGTGTATCTTTGGAAGAAACAAGCGAAAGTTCTATGGAGGTTCCAATTGCAAGGGATGAATCAGATGATAAAGAAAGGTGAGATTTATTTTACTTTCCATCCTGATTATTAATTACTTTGAACCAACATAAAATGATTATTTTATAAAATTGTTATCATTCTATCTAAATGTATACAGGGAAAGAACATTGTAAATCCAGTTTTGTGGATTTTACTCCAAAACTATTTTTGTAGTCTGACTGAGCGTGTTCTTTACGCAAATAGCTGCTTTTATTCGCAATGTTATATATGAAGGGCTTGGAACAATATGCCACATTAAACAAAAAGTCACTATTTTTACGATCCTTGTATATCTTACGACCTGCAGTAGTCGATTTGGCTTTAAAGAAGTGGGGGAACACTCTCTAGGTATTAATATAAAATGCTCTAATAGATTGAATAACAAAATTATCATCTAAGATTTCGGGATAACGCGTCCGAGAACGAAATAAAGTAGGGGAACGGATATTCGATTTTCTGGTAAATGGAGAACGACGTTCTCCGTATTCCCTCCAAATCGACCACTGATAACCCGTTGATCTTGACAAGTTTGCAAAAATGGAAATTAGGGTCAGTAGATATCATAAGTATTCTTGTTTAAATTACTTTTTTATGAAGCAATGGCAAATTTCACTTTTCTCTCCAATCATAAATATATATTAGTTTAGCGTCCCTTGTCAGCAGCGAGGCTACATGAAACATGGTCCTACTGGTTAACATGGAATCCGAACCACAATCGTTCTATGCTCTCCCTTCGGGACTCGAACCCAGGACCCCTTGCACAGAAGCGAACGTGCTAGTCACTAGAGCAGAGACATATATATATACACGTTGTTTACTAACTTATACTTAAAAGTATTTTTTTTCGTGCGATTTATTTCTCTTATTTAATTTCAACAATAAATATTTTCTTTATGTATCGAAATGTTACTTTAAAAAAAAAGGTCTGAAATTCAAACTTTAAATCTATACGTAATTTATTAGTGGAAAGCATTTTAAAAATCATATTTAATTTACAGATTATTCCTACTAAGTAATTTTTAGAAATACTTGGTCAGCTCACACACTTGAAGGGGACTCAGCCTCCTACAACAAAATTCAGTTGTTTGTTTACATCAAAGCTTCCGGCAGCATGATTTTCGCCCGCAACGTGGAGTTTTTTTTTTTTCGTCGCGGCTTTTGCTCCACATGATTTTCTACTCTTGGTTATTCCCCGAAAAGTCATGAAACCGAGTCTAAAATTGAACTGTTTTAATCTATCTGAATTGCAAACGAAAGAACAAAACCAGTTTCACATTTGAACTTCAAGTAAAAGTTACTTTTTTGGTTTAATTTTCGAGCGACAATAGGAGATAATATAATAGTCATAGAGAAGAAAATCTAATTCGAATTTTTAAAA
This sequence comes from Thermobia domestica, assembly GCF_964235325.1. NCBI lineage: Eukaryota > Metazoa > Arthropoda > Insecta > Zygentoma > Lepismatidae > Thermobia > Thermobia domestica. The sequence continues at coordinate 63,575,952 of NC_137467.1, forward strand.
AGATAAACACATTTCGTAGCCCTACATACAGGAAAAAAGTAATTTTTCACCATCTGTCCTTCAATTATTCACCCTATTCACACTCTCGTGGATGCCATACCGTTCAACATATAAGCACCAAATTTCGAATTGTAAATTTGGGACACATTCTCAAGTGGTCCGTAAAGCTCCAAGAAAACAACAGAAAGATATGTGTCTTAGGAAAAACGGATTTTCATAGAGAGAAAAATGGATTTTCTTCAGGACTAGTGTCTTACCTCTATTTCAAGTGCCGCGTGTGCAAACGCGAAGTATGTCACTCTACGGAGGAGGAACAACAGTCTAAAAGATCTGTAATCAATACTGCAGCTGTTTGGGGCACTGTTTCTATTGGAAGTGGGTATTCTCATCTAGAAGAATTCCTCAGTATTATGGATATCCCATGTATGAACTTCAAACTATTCAACAAGATTGAACAAGATCTGGAACCTGTAAGTAATAATTGACAAATCCGTTTGATCTTTCTAGGGAAAAAAGAACCTGAAAAATAGACTTTCCTACTAATCAACAATATCACAAGTGGCTAATATAATAGTTTCATTGATATAATTCTGTATAGAAGATTTTATCACAATAGAACTTGCGCGATGAAAGTAATCTTAGTTACAAGCAGGCCCGCAACCAGCCATAGAAGTCTGGGGGTGCCATAAACATGTTAGGGGGGCCCAAGTCATAAAATAATTGTTACAAATATATAAATTCATGATTTTTTGTGTTAATATAGTATATGATGCATTGAGATCTGCGAGCCATGAAAAATTTACGGAGGTCTGGCCCCTTGCCCCCTTCTAGTTGCTGACCTGGTTACAAGGGCAACGTAATAGTTTCAATTGCCAAAAAATGTGGAAAATTCGAAAAACTTAAGAACATAAATCGGTGATTTCAGCTTTGATAGCGATCAAATATGACGGATTTATAATAAATTACTTTTGCTTTTGAGAAAATCTCTTTTTTTCCTTCTTCTTCTTATGCACCGCGACTAAGGAAGGCTGTAATGATGAAATAAGCGATAATGGTGGAATGAAGGAATTGGAAGGAAATTAGAGAAATCTAAGGGAAACACTTACGCGGTGTTTGTCCACCATAAAGTCCACATTGGTGGGACCGAGATCGAAGCAGGGACGCCCTCCGCTATAGGTGAGCGCTCCACCACTGAACTACCGCGATCTCATAAGAAGAAACATATTGATGGGTCTCCGAAGCGGCTAATTTTGAATTGTAAATAAATTAAGGACAAGTAAATTCATTACTACTTCATATTGAACGGGGGAGTGTGAAAGAAAGCATGAATTCGCCGCCTAACTGCGAATATTTGAGTCGTGGTGGATGATAGAGCTTTCACCTGGTACGTGGGTTTCCTGATTTGATCCCATCTCGCGCCAAACGGACAGATATCACTGTGTGCGTTTACTTAGGGGGTTCTTTTCTTTCCTCCACTTTCTTCATTCAACCATTTCATTCATTATCATCAACGTCTCCTTCAGGATCGGTGCATAAATTTCATATCTAAATGCGAATGCGGGATAAATTTGGGTTAAACAAAATGGGGTCAACATGAGCAGCTGTTGAAGGGTGGGGTGTAGTGAGCATAGTCTCGTTATGATCCTCAACCTACGTAAACCGCCATATAACGAATTGTGGATCACACTCGTTTTGCTGCTCTAGTGGAATTTTCATATTGATGTTGTCAAGAATACTTTATGGTGTGTGTGATGAGATGGTTGCGCACCGGAGCCATACGAGACTTTAATCTAAATTAACGTGAAATCTAAACCATTGATCTTTCACGAAATATTACCCGAATCTCCCACACAGCTAGCGAGAACGCTATTTGGCCACAAGGAAATAGTTTTAGAAACCGTTCTGCAACAAATCCTCCGGTATTTCGACTGTAATTCAGCACTCTTGCATGGACATAAGGTGCGGGGCTGTAGGCTAACCAAACATTGATGATTTTATGTTTATTAGATGCGAGATCGTAGAGTGAGCATATGTGGGAGTCAAGAGGTGAAGCCTCAGTCGCTATCTACATTTTATACAAAGTAAAATTCAAACTGATATTTTCTGAACGTTGCTAGTCTTTACAATACATACCAGACAAAGCATACAGAGACAAAAAATAACTATTTATCCGTATAGTTTCTGCACAATCATAGAGAAACTGAGTCACATTCTTGATGACTAGGGAAATTTATCTTGTTCGTTATTGACATCACTCAAAGTAGAAAGTAAATGGGTAATGAGATTTGTAATGAATCAAAATTAGAACAAAATAACGATATGTCCTGTTTTCTAAACCAATGTATATCTTTTGTTGGTGTGGACAGATTCTCTTTGGAGTCAGATGAAAAAAGCTGGAGAGGAAGAAAGAAGATTAGCGATTGAAAAGGGCCATGTAGATCCAGATGGTATACCATGGATAACTGTATACGTGGACGGAGGGTGGAGCAAAAGAAGTTATGGGCATGAATACAATGCAGCTTCTGGAGTGGTGAACAAATTTAGTGACTTATATAGGAAGGAAATAAAAACTAAACTATACAGAAGTCAAAATAAAAAAAATAGGACAATACATAGGATTTGTAACGTAGAGTACCACTAGGGAATGATTTTTTGGAAGTGCGACAGGGAAAGAGGGGAAATGGTGTGGGAAATATTTTAATAAAATGGAAATATTACCGAATCTCGTGACGTTAGATACTTTAAATTTGATATTTGCATTTCTCATTGAAAATCATTTGACATGTTTTTAGCGTTTTGTGATGTTTAGATGGGGCGGAAAGGAGGGAAGAAAAGGAAAATGACGGAAGGGAAAGGAAAATAGGAAGGGGAGAAAAGGAAAATCGAATGGGAGCTTCAATTCGTATTTTGCCAATATCTCGGAAACTCTGAGGGTTAGAAACATAGAATTTCGTATTTGAACTTCTCATTTAAAATAATGTAGTACGTATTTCAGTGTTTTTTTTGTTGTTTTTTTTTAAATATAGCCCAGAAGGGAAGAAAATGGACGTGGATTACAATTACTATAATAAGATGTTCACTCCGGGTTAGAGACTTGAAATTTGGTATTGGGATTTTCCATTTAAAATAAATAAATACATGTTTCAGCATTTTTTGATATTTTAGTGAAAGTAGAAGAAAAGAGCTACATTGTAATTCTTATAATAAGATGTCGATATCTTGGAATCTTTGAAGGTTAGGAACATGGAATGTGGTATTTAGACTTTTCAATGGAGATTATCAAATGCTTATTAAGCGTTTTTATGTATATCCTAGAAGGAAAGAAAAGAGACGGGAAGAAAAGATGTTCAAATCTCGGAACCCCGGCATGTTAGAGACATGAAACTTGGAATTTGAACAAAAATTCGGGAAATGTGCAGTTGTATGATATGAAGCACCATAGGCAGAGCAAATGTAGGGGATCTGAGCAGTGGCGTAACTAAAGGCTTGGGGGTCCTCCCGCAGACAGGGTGGAGTGGGCCCCATTCCCTACTTCCCACTTCGTGATTTGGGGGCCCCTGATGGCTTGAGACCGCCCGCAATGCAGGGTCTACGGGGCCCTTATTTACGCCCCTGGATCTGAGGGCGAAGCCCCCACGTACTCAACCTGACTCAACCTGCAAACCTGGATTGGAGCTAATCCTTTGGCAACTACAACTGAAATTGAATGTGCTTGCAGGATTATGAGGTCGAGTAAACGCCTAATGAGATGTGAGGCCGTACACGGAGCGAATTTCCGGATCTGAAATGAAATTCGGTGTGCTTGCAAGTTTATCAGATGCAAGGCCGTTGGCCGATCAAAAGGGATAAGGGGGGCTGAGGGCGAAGCCCCAAAGGAAAGCCCCAAATGAAATTAAATATGGTTCTAGGTTCATGAACTGAGAGGCCGTAAACCGAGCAAACTGGGAGATCTAGGGGTGAAGCCGACGAATATTTTATCTATATATTCAACTAACCACATTCTTTTCAAAATAATGTTTGTAAGTTGTTATTTCACCCTACTAATCATTGTGAAGATGGGAAATGAATCGGTTTGTTTGCTATCCACGTTCTATTTGGGGTGACCCTTCCTGCTGGTCTAATGGCTATTATGTGCGACGTGAACGGGATCCAGTGTTCGATTCCCGGTGGGAGTACATTGAACGATTCGGATTTCAGGAGTTGTATATCTACGTCTCATGTAGCCTAGCTGCTCAAAGGGACGCTAAACATAAAATCAAAAGTTCAACTTGGCATTCTTTTATGAGCACAAGTAATATAATTTTTGTTAGTATACATTCTGTGGAGATTGGGAACACCTCCCGCCAACAACAGGACTTTCAATAGTTTCCGCTTCCACTCCTGGCTGTATGAATTTTTCGCGAAATATGTTCATAGCGCGCCATAGACGCACGCACTTGCATTACCAACATTTATGAAAGGTTTCTTTCATCATGCATCTTGAAAGAATTTTTTGCCCACACACGTACCAACGTGCTGTCCAACATACTGAAAGTAGTTTGAGAAATGTGGGGGACGAGGAAACGCGTGCTTTTTCTTTCTGCAACAGCACGACCTTGGCATGCGACGGAGGAGAGACTCACGTGATTTCTTCCGCTGTCGTGATTGGCGGACCTAAATATAAAACAGCCACCTTGCATGAACGAGCCCATACACGGTAAACATGCATGCAGAACGGCAAAAACATCAAACATGTTTTCAGAAGATTTTGAAAACTTTCAACATGAATGAACGAGGCCATACACGATCAACTTGCCTGTGGTTTTATCATTTTTCATACAAGTCGGGCTGTTTCTTCAGGCATGTGTTTACGTGTATGGGCCGCTTATGAAACACCCAAATGAGCTCCGAAACATTCCTGAAAGCTTTCACAGATGAATGGACAAAGAAACCAATATTATTTTTCTTCTGAAGCAGAAATAGTCTTTTGTGAAGGTCACTGCAAATGGGGGTGAGGGTTTATTGACCACGGAAGAGAAGATTGAAGAGCTGTTCCCATTTGCAGGCTCCCTTCTGCGAACTCGATATTATCTCATTGCCAAAAGCAACAGCTGAAGTGAAGGGATGAAATTTTATAACCACAATACCTTTTCCTTTTCCAGTATATTTTTTGTACTAACTGATTCACAATTTAGACTAGCGGCAATTATCTTAGCCAAGATTCCAAACACCTCGGTCTCCAACCCAACTGGGATAGGTGGGGGGGGGGGAATGACATTCTCTTGTTTTTGACCCTGCCAGCACGAACTGGTGATCTCTAGTTGGTACAAATTGCTACTTAGGTACACTGTTGTGTGGTAGGAAAGGGGGAGGAGAAAAACCCTTTCCCTGAATTCATTTATAAATAGTACTGTACTTTATACATCTAAAAAATGTTTACCTTCAGACTTATTCGGACACAGACGCGCAGCCAGAATTTTTTGTATTGAGAGGTGTCCAGTACTACAAGACAGTGCTTGTATATAATATTGAAACGATTCTGCATTTGAAAAAACTATACATATTTAAAATTTTATCAAACTTCCCTATGATAGAATTAGATTATTTTTTTTTAAAAAAAAAATTAGGATTTATAGTACAGATGAAATCTAAAATCAAATTATGAGAATACACCAACAATTTATCTGCTAAGGAAGTGTGGTTTTATTACGGAAGTGTACGGAATCTTTTGAGTTCTTGTTTTTGAGGGTCTGGTGTAAGCGGAGTAACCCGTGGGTGCGCTCGTGCTCAGAAATAAGCTTAGTGGCTAAGGCATAAGATTCTACAAGGCAGTTAGTGACCAGTTGGGATAATCTTTTTTAAATTAAAAATCAAGAAAATCAGTACTTTTTTTTATTTTAACGCTTTACTCTTATTATATGGTGGCTGCAGGAGATCTACTGCCTTTAGCGGTATCTGAACATTTTTTTGTTCTACTGTACCCTATCTCTTACCGGAATTGAACCTTGGATAGCGAGCTCTGAAGGCAAGTGTGCTAGATACTAGACCAAGTAGAAGACCTTAAAATCAAATTAATCTCTAGTAGATTGTTACCTTGAATAGTATCAAATTAACATCTCTAGAACTGCTTTATATCCTTGTGCCAAGCAAAGGGGGTCTATGTACACTCATGTCCAAAATTATTGTCGCATATCTATAATTGTCTTCTTGTAAGAATATAATTTGATAATGATTTTGCAGGTTGCTTTAAATACTGATACTATGTGTATAATCGGGAAATGTATGTTTGTGGTAAATTTCATAGGAAAAGAATTATACATATGAGAATTATAATGAGTAAAATAAAATGTTGCTAAATGGACAAGGCAATTTTATTTTCGTTTTACTGTTCCTATTTACTGCTCTTTTGACATGAAATTTGCCACGTCATTTGAAATTTGCCACATATTCCCATACTAACATTGTAAGAAATACTGGACGGATTTGTTATCAAATTTTATTCCTAGAACAACATATATATAGACATGCGACAATAATTTTGGACATGAGTGTACATTAGAAATTCTAATTTTTGATACCGTTCAGGAACGTAGTTAGAGTTCTGATTTTGGGAAGCCATATTAGCAAATGGGCTCCATATAAATAACTTTAAATAAATATTTGGAGGGCTAAGCCAACTTTTAGGGGGTCCGTGGCCCCCCATGTCCTCTCCTAGCTACGTTCCTGGCACCGTTGTAAGCATGCGACAAATGTACAATTTTTAACAGTATGACATAAATGCACATTCTTTAGGGCTTAACGAAGCGATCAACATAAAATATGTGCAACATTTCCATTAGAACAATAAATAACGCGAAAACACTGAAAACATATTCCTTAACCTATTGCCTAGAATCGAGCAGAAAACTTCAATATCATGAAAGCCTTTCACTTAAAAGCGAATTTTTTACAATAAATTAAAAAAAAATAAACAGACGCCACTTGGAAATGTCATCGATGAAAGACAGGGGAAAAAGTAGATAACGCCGATGTTAATAAATCTGAAAAAATCTACAGTGCCAAAAAAAAAAAAAAAAAAAAAAAAAAACTGGCCTGTTCCAATTTCAGGGTGATTTACCCTGTACTTTAATGAAATGAAACGAAACGAAACCATTTGGTATGTTGAGATGGAAACACTTTGAGAAGCAAGAACCAACTGAGTTCACTACAGGCGCTAGAAGCGACCTACGCTGGTGACCTCTCTTGACACTGATACAAACTACGTAGTGGATCCGCTCCCTTTAACAAAAAAATTAATATTCTTCATCCAAAGAGATACATTTAGTGTTTGCCTAGCAATCTGTTCCAATAATTTTTCAATTTTTCCACTCAATAGCAGAGTGGTATCGTCAGCGAAAAGGGTAACATCTGGCGAAGATAAGCCTTTTAAAAAAATCATTAATATATAAATGGAAGAGCAATTGCCCTAGAATAGATCCTTGAGGAATTCTGTAGTTTATATATAATTCATCTGATAAATGGCTTTTTAGAATATTATTATTTTTGTGCGTTATTTCTTCGACCTGTCTACATTTTTTTAAGTATGAACCAAACCAGTCCCTTGCTTTAGCGCATATCCCGTAGCTTTCCACTTTGGTCAAAAGTAAACTGTGTCGAAAGTTTTTGACAAATCAAGAAAGATTCCTATACAGTTTTCTTTCTTATCTACAATATTTCTTACTTTGTCAATGGAATTAAATATTGCCGTGTTTGCAGATCGACCTTTAAGGGAGCCGTGTCGTTTTGCTGAGATAACATTTTCTTGCTAATAATAATAATAATTATAATAATAATAATAATAATAATTACCGTGTTATACATAATTGTTTCCTCTTATAGCGACAAGTAGGAAAGATATTGGTCTGTAGTTATTTGTGTTTTTGTTTTTCACCTTTTTCAAACAAGGGCTTAACTTCAGCAATTTTTCTGGATACTCGCCATTTGTATGTGATATATTTACTAAATGACAAAGTGGCTTTCTCACCTGATGGAAACATTATTTCAATAATTATTTGAAATTTCATCAACTCCAGCTGTACTTTTGTTTATGAGAGATTTTATTAAATTTGCTATTTCATCTTCTGACACTGGCTGTAGAAAGATTGTTTTTTCACATTTATTTGAACTTTGTTAAAATTATTTACAGTAAGTACTTTGTAGCCATTCTGTTAATATTTATGTTTCGGACTTTTGGCGGTGGTATGTTAGGGCAAACTCCATACTATGTAAGAAGCTGCAAAACTGCAGTTTCAATGAACTGACATATGGTGATAATATGAAGCGGGCGACCTTTCTGATTTAGAAGGAGACACGTTTGCTTAAATCAGTTCATCATGGCTAAATGCCATAAGTGCCATTATTGCAATTTTCATGATATATTCAGGAAAAGTGCAATTTCACAATTTACATGCAATTTCTTGACATTGTCACAGGTTTTCTCTTCCACTATTCATTATTTACTCATGGATGGCTGCATCCCACAGATCTGAACGCTCTTATCTGGCCAAACGATCTCGGTGTCTGATAAGAACTGTTCTATTCCTGTTGGCATGTGACAAGTGGAGAGGCGGGGGTGTTAGTGCGTATTCAGTTCTTAGACTTTTGAAGCAGTATTCGGTTCTTGGAATGACAAACGAAAATGCTTATTTTCAAGAAGTAGCCAGGTGAGCAGTTATTGTGAACCTTAGGCGTGCGTGATACAGAACAGGCATTTATTTGCGTTTCAGTATTTCAAGATGCCGAATGTTGGTCTTTCTAGGCAACAGAAGCTGGAAAAAATCGTGAGTTCGGGCTTACTGTTTTTTGAACAGATGTTTCCATACTGTTTTGTAAATTATGTGGAACCGTAGTTTCCGCCGAAAAGCGTTATTTTATAACACCATATAAGCACTGCAAAACACAATTCTGCAAGGACACGTAAATCAGCTTTAGAAAAGGTTCAAAATCTTCTTGGAAGCAGTCACGAATCTCGTTTCGCGTACTAACAGTTTTGCGAATGCTCTCTGTGTTCCTCTCATTAACGCGGATATTCTTTTACGGAAGTAAAAAAATGTTTCCTTTAGAAACTTTCTCGAGAAATGCACAAAACAAAAAGTTCCAAGTGAATTATCTTTGAGAAGAATTTACGTTAATAGCGCGTACAGTAGTACTATTGACGATATTCGTAAAAGTGTTGCTGACAAAAATATATGGATTTCAATTGATGAAACTTCCATATATCCTTGGACGTTCAATTGCAAAGTTCTAATTGGAACTTTGGGAGGGGAAGAAGGCACATAAACATTTTAGATTGCATCAAAAGTTCTTGAAAAGGTAAATGGCATAGTAATTGCACAGGTTTTTACAAAATCGCTGAATATTCTGTCGCCAGAATGTGTAAAAAACAATAAAGTCCTTCTTTTTGTCTCAGACGTAGTTGCAAACATGAAAAGTGCTGCAAAAGTCCTTAAGGTTCTATTCCGGCCTGGCAACAATCCCCAACGAGTCGCTGATCCGGATTTGTTATTCAAGCTGAAACCATATGTACGCAAGTTTTCGTCTTAGTTCCGAAAACGCTCTGGTCTTGAAACAATTACAATTGATGAAAGTATGAGCCTTATGCAAAACAATTTATAAGAGGAAAGACCATCCGCTTAGGGTCCCAAAACTGGGTCATTTGTACCAATTCAGGTTATATGATGTGTTTCCAATTGAATACAGGAAAAGAAAAAGAAAGAGACTATCAGTATGGACTGGATGGGAGTGTCGTATTATGTTTGCTAACTTCAGCATGCGTTCACCTAATGCTAGGTATAAAATATTCTTCGGCAATTACTTACTTCCAAAGATATCATGAATCATCTAAGTAGTATGGGTATTTGTGCATCATGTATAATTCAGCAAGGACGAATTCGCAACTGCCCACTAAGGGACATCAAAGAAATGAAGTAAGAACGAGGAGTTGCCCCTAGCCTAACATTGATAGGTTGAACAACAGCAATGAAGTTACGGTGGCAACGAGCAACAAAATATTTTCGTTGGGTTCAACAAGTCGGTGGTCTCACGAAAAGATGTCAAGGATAAGTGTGGCGCACCCTAACATTATAGCCAGCAATAAAAAGGAATTAAAGGAGTAGATATACTAGATCAGTGTGGTATCGTACAGAACAAGAATAAAGAAGAGAAAATGATACTAGCCAATATTTGCATATTTCCTACTTGTTTCAGTTGTGAATTCTTGGTTATTGGCTAACAAGCTTCAACCCAAGAAATACATTGATTCACTTATCAGTTTTAGAAGGCTCTTCCATTATTGACGAAGTACGGAACGGTATTTCGACCAGGAAGGCCAATACACAAAACCCTTCAAGATTAGCGCAATGATCTCTATGATCATTGACCTATAGGAAGTAAAACTGAACGGAAATGTGGTTATCATAAATGTTCAGGAAAATCTACGTTCATAAGTGCCTTAGAGGAGCTCATCCTAAATATTTCCATGCATATCGTCAGTAAATTGGTAATGTAATGGTAAGAATGAACAATGTATACGAATTGAGAACAGTCCTGCAATATACAAACTGTAAATTGTATACAAATTTAGCTGTATTTTTCTTTATTAGTAATATATATATATATATATATATATATATATATATATATATATATATATATATATATATATATATATATATATATGTATATATATATATAATATTAATGGGTTCTTTGTTATGTTATTCAAAATTACGTATATTACTGTCTTTCGTTGTAAGAACATTTTCAGAAAATACAGAATCAGTACAAAACGAGTCCTAACGATTTAAGTGACTATTGTGCACAACGTCCGATTTATCAGAGGTACGTAATTATCCTATTACGACGTAACAAAAATATATATTTATCAAAATATGTCCATAGCAGTCTCCTGTATGAAAAACAAGCAAATAATCTGAAATACCATAGCTAATAAACTTTGTGCACTAATGGGTTAAGTAACTTTACCCTGTGAACATAAGTTAATAACGGAAAATATAATTCTTCTTTTGCAGCCGGACTTATGCCACCATGATCGAATTGCACCACGTCATTTAGTGTTAACACATGCTTTACACATAAATGATCCTCTCTTTCAATTGCCCAGTGATCGATTATTCGAATTTAAATCAAATTTATTTAATATCCCATTAAGTTATAGTTTGAGAATATTCAAAATATTACCCTCACCAACAACAATACAACATTACCTTGGAGCAGTTGGATACCACTTGAATATTCAATATCTACAAGTTCTACAATGACGTCATTGCATTTCCTCCTCATGATTACTAACTCGATATTTCTATTCATCCTCTACAGACGCTTTCAATCCTTCCAACTTTCGGCACCCAGTTCAAATCCGGAAGTCATTCCAATTAACACAATTACATTATTTTTCTTTTCTCTTTTTTCAGAAGTCCATTATCCTTACTACTTCTGTTCTCCACCAAAACTCTCGCCCTTCCATTCTTTGATATCACCCGCTTAAGAGTAACACCTCTAAGTTTATTATTGCTAATTATTCTCGGTATATTCTGTTGCAAACGTTACTTAGCGTACAGAGCTATTCTCGAATACGAACACAATCCTCCATCGCGTTACGACAGCACACTCCTACAACAGATACGTCCACTGTATCACACTACCCACAACCAGACAATCGCGTTCCAATGGCACATCTTTTATACACACCCACTAAATATTAGGATTAATCCTTTCAAAATGGGACGGCCCGTCCAATTCCAGGACTCCCTACACTTATTATTTGCTCGAAAGCTTACATACAACAATATTACGGCTATTTTGAGGTTTCCTTTTTAACAGTTTTCCCTCTCACTCCCATTCGAGAGGAGGTCCCGACTTAGACTGCCTTTTCGAAAAAATAAATAAACAATAAAAGCCAAAAACATGTATATCTTTTGCACTCAACTATTCACTATAACACTGCTGAGCGAAAACGCAACACGTATTGCTAAAAACAAAAATACCAAAATAAGATAAAATTTGCTATAAAGCATATCCTGAAAAATACAATTGACTTCCTATCACCTAACCCTTACACCCATCCTCTTATCCCACTTGGAGTACCAATCTTTGGGCCCAGTCATCCATTGAAGCCACCAGACGCCCATAACGCATGAGTTCCACTCTCTGGGTACAGTCTTCCATTGCAACCATCGGAAACCTCCACCGCTTGAGTTCTAGTGTTTGAGTGCAGTCATCAATTGGAACCACCAGAAGCGCACAACGCATGAGTTCCAGTCCTTGAGTCCTGTCATCCATTGGAAACACCAGAAGCGTGCAACCATTGAGTTACAGTCTTTGGGTCCAGTCATTAATTGGAGTCACCAGACAACTACCACGCTCGATTTCGAGTCTTTGAGTCCAATCACCCATTTGAATTACCAGAAGCCTACAACGCATGAGTGCGCGTATTAGCGACGCACCGTGATCATACCTTGACACTTCATCTCTCTCAATCAACAACCAACATAATCTTTTGTGTCACCCTGAGACTACAAGTTCTCCTAGTGCCTCTACACTCCACAAGACTTCCTGTGTGTAAGCCAACGGAAGCGGCCAAATACGTACCAAATCACGTCCTGCTGCTCACCTCTTCAACTGCCACATTATGGAATAAGAATCACAGACTGTTGCTGTAACGCCACCTCCTCGTGGTCCATGGACACACAGTTCGTGACAACTGTTGTTTTTGTGTGTGCGTGTTTATGTAATATACGAAGTGCATCAACCATTGTATGAGTTTTCACATCACCACCCGCGGTGTGGACAGAGCAGAGTTTAAAAAATAAAGGGTGGGATTAACACACACTACGGTGTTGTTCATGAAGTTCCGAATGAGTGGGGAAGTGTAATGAAAATCTAAGAACAGAGTTTAAAAGATACATCTATATATTTTATAAAAGAAATGAAAAATTATACTTTACCGTTAAAGGAAAAAAAGACACTGAAATTGGAAATATTTTTGTATTGTTGTTTTGTGGCAATTTAAAAATGTGAATATTAGGTGATGGGAATCTAAATGTAACAAAAGAATTTTTAGTCTCGGGTGATCACGTAAACTCTCGTGTCATTTACTATCATTAGGAGAAAACACAAAGGAATTATAGTGGACTTCAGAGTTCAGAGTGATCCAATCTATCAAATATAAAAAGGTACACGAGAGAACAGAGGGCATTAAGGTTCACATTAGGACTCAGAACAAAAGCTCCCAATAATCGTAAATCGAAGAATGGGTGGACGACTGAGAACTGGACTAAAATCCTATTTAATGTAACTTATATTTTCCATTCACAAAACGCTGTTACTTTTGGTGTCCTGCGATAAAGTTAAGCCTCAGAATTAATGGCTATTTTTATATGTAATCATTAGATTGATTTCTGTAATTACCTGTCAATAAAACATTGCATTGCACCTGTAAAACATTGCATTTTGGCAAAGGTGAAAATAGAAACACTAGTCTTTTGTTTTGAATACCATCCAATAACTAATATCTGGTGATATAATCATAATTTATTGCATCCGTTCATCGTCATACAACGAAATTGGACATGTCATTTATATATATACCAGTATACATAAACATACATACTATTATTACATATAGATTCTTATGGTTTCACTAATTTACTTACTATACATTTAATTTTACGTATACGAATTATTTTCTACATATTCTTCAACCGAGTAAAAGCAATGTTCTATCAAGTACCTTTTAAGTTTGGATCTAAAGCTATTGACAGGGACCTGATTTTTTATACATGATGGAAGTAGATTGTATAATAGAGTACCTTTGTGCATAACTGATTTATTGTTTATATTTGTCCTATGTGCATGCAAATGAATGTCGTCTTTACTTCTTGTGTTATAACTGTGAATGTTTTTGTTAACAATAAATTCACTACTATGTTTTTTCAAATACATTAATATTTCGAAAAAATACATTGAGCGAAGATAGCAATACTTTTAGGTGCATTTCCCCAGAACATCAAGCCATATTTTATTGTAGAATGAAAATTTGAGTAATATATACACTTAGCTGTTTTTACATTAATTTTATCTCTTACACATCTAATTGCATAGCATAGTTTGCTTAGCTTACTTCTTACATGTTCTATATGTGGTTCCCAGTTGAAATTATTAGATATTTTAACTCCGAGAAAAGTAGCAGTTTCTACATATTTAACTGTTTTATTATTTATTTTTTTATTGCATTGGCTTGATTACTTTTACCATTGTTAAAATTTAAGGCACATGTTTTATTTACATTAATGATTAGGTCATTTTTATTCATCCAACTTGAAAGTTGGTTCATTGCCGTTTGGCAGTTTGAAGCTAATTCACATTCATCTTTCCCACTAACTATTATGTTTATCACCTGCATATAAAGTCATACATGAATACTTTCAGAAAGATCATTTATATAAAGAAGAAAGAGAAGTGGTCCTAGAATTGATCCTTGTGGTACTCCACGATTAATAATTTCTTCACTTGACACACAATTTTGAATTTTATTTTTAACTATTCCTGTGATTTCAGTTATTTGTTTCCGATCTTAAAGGTATGATTCATACCATTTATTTGCTAATCCTCTAATACCATAGCAACTAAGTTTTACTAGCAATATATGATGATTTACTAAATCGAAGGCTTTTGTTAGATCTAAAAATATTCCTATAGATAATTTTTTCTCATCCAATAACTTTCTGCAGTTTTCTAGAAAATGAAAAATTGCTGTCTCAGTAGATTTACCTTTCAAGAAACCATGTTGTGTGTTGGATATAATAGAATATTTATTAATGAAATCCATTACCCGATTGAACATTATTTTTTCCAGAATTTCACCTATAATGGGTAGCAATGATATCGGTCTATAGTTTTCTATGTTATTGAGTTTATCTTTTTTGTCCAAAGGTTTAACTTTAGCAATCTTTAGTTTATCAGGAAAGGTTCCTGTGGCGATTGAAATATTTGAGAGATAACATAATGGTTTAACTAAATACTTGTAACAACATTTTACTAAATTGTTAGATAATTTGTCCGACCCAGCCGAATTCGAATTTTTCATTTGTTTTATTATTATGATTATCTCACTCTCTGTTAATGGTTTCAAGAATATAGATTTATCATTTTTTTAATTTTAAGTTCCGATAATTAGTTTTACTAGTTCCTTTGTTTTGATTAAGAGTTTGCCCTACATTTGTGAAATATTTATTAAAAGACGTTGCTATGTCCTTTGGATTTATCATGTTCACGCCCTCATAAATTATGCTATTTATATGGGTAATACGTATTTGCATGTTGAGCTCTTCTTTAATTATTTTCCACATTGCCTTTGTTTTATTGTGTTACTGAAGAATTTTCCTACTGTTATGATTTTGTTTCGCTATCTTCAACAATTTTTTATAACTAGTTTTGTGTTGTCTGTAAATTAATTCATTCATTCCGGTAGGGTAAGGCTTCCTAGTTTTATTTAGTTGTACCTTTACCATGTTTGCTTTTAAAATTTCAGGTGTAATCCATTTTATTTTTATCTTCTTTATTTTACTAAAATTATTTTTTATTGGAAATGCTACTTCAAAACTATGTTATACAGTATCATATGTTTTCTCATATACGTCATTCACATCGGTTAGTTCATAAATATCAACCCACGCCTCCAAGCTAAGCAAATAAACAAAATAACTAATGTTATTTGAACTAAAACATCTCGTTATTATATGTGTTTCATTGGGTTTCTCTATAGTTGCAGGTGTTTGTTTTAAAATGTTTACTTTTACAATTTGTGCTTCATGATCTGAAAAACCTGTATTTATAACTTCTGATTCATAATTCATGACTAATGGATTTACTAAAATCTGGTCAATGTTAGATACTGAGTTTTTTGTTATTCTTGTAGGCAATTCAATTGGAGGATTTAAGTTGTATGTTTGAAGTAAAGATTCAAAGCTTTCATTGAGTTTTTCACTTAGAAAATTTACATTCAAATCACCTACAATAATTGGAAAGTATTTTTAACATGAAAATACGCCAAAATTTTATCCATCTTATTGATAAATATTTCAATGTTACTGTCGGGCGTCCTATACACACAAATGATACATATTTTTTGCCAAGGTATCTCTGTTATACAACATTCAAACTTTTCTTCATTAAGTTTTTCAAACATAATACATTTTTTTTATTTTCATTTCATTCTTAAAAACTCTACTTGTAGGACTCAGACTCTAAATAAACTCTACCTGTTCAGACTCTACTTGTAAATCTAACTGTTATAATAACAATAATAATAATAATAGTAATAATAATAATATTGAGAACTCGCTTCCTTTTCAAAATCTCCAAATCTGTCTAAAATCATGTCTGCATATAGCAGTCATATGTGCACTTTTCTTTTACAATGGAAGGTCCCAAAGGCCAAGAGGAATGAAGGAATTGAATCTCCAAGAGAGAACAAAAGGCTTTCTTATGATACATTCTAGGTGAAATCTCAAAGCATTTACTTTTCCCAGGTGCTTTCGTTTCTTTTTCTCGGAAAAAGAAAACTTAGCGCCTAAAAAATTACAGTATATAATATTGCAAATTTGCAAGTAATTTAATTACATTGCAATTTGTAGTAATAAAGAAATTGACATTAAAAAACATAATTGTAAAAATTAAGCTTTATTACTTCATTTATCGCATGCCTTAGGTTTCCTAACGCCTCGCTCCCTCTCTGCGGAGATTGATATCGAAAATTTAGGATATGGAATACAATTGAATCAACAATCAAAGTCTAAATGTGTTCTTCCATCTTCGTACCTAAGGATGAGGAGGAAGGTGGTGAATCCCAAGAAGCACTTTATGCCAAAAAATTGTTAAAATAAAAGTAGCTATACTTCACCCTTAAGAGAAAAATATTACTGTAATTTCTCTTTTAACACTGTTTCTGATTGCCATAAGAGATCAGCGACAGTACACACTCTTCACATAGAATAGCTATATACACTTCACAACTAAGCAAATCGGAAGATAAAATTCTTGTGATAATAAAATGGAATATTCTTTCAGATAATCATAATTCACGGTTTTTATTTCTGTCAGTGATTTTAACACAGATTTAGACCTACAAGATTAATAAAACTTAGAAATGAAAGAATTAATTCCTTTTTTCTCTCACACTAAAAGATATCTGCGTTTTGTTGAGATTGTCATTTTGAAGTATGTAAGTCCCACATCGCGGGCTAATTCGGGCTATGGGTATTTCGAGGTTATCAGTGCTGGAAAACGTAAAGTTTGTCGACTCCTAAATCTCGAGTTTGTTAAAGGAGATTTCACATTTCATGTTATTTATTTGTTACAAAAACACTTCTGATTGACTATATTCGTGGTGAATTACTGAACTTATACTCTCCGCATAAAAAAAAGCGACAGCTAATACCATTTAGCTAGGCCATCCGATATAGATATCCGATTTCCACATTCGTTTTTGGTAGAGAGACCGTCGCTCTCTCCTCCTTTTCTCTCTCCCATAATAAAATCAGCAACAACATGAGCACAGTTCTGATTTTAAAATATACATGTATTATTGTCAATATAGTGAAAGAATAAAAATGAGACGAAACGAGATTCATAAGTTGATATAGAGAGAAGCTTAAACGTATCTCAATGAAAAATTAAAACCAATAGATATTTGATAGAAATACGGAAGTGACACACAGTGAGAAAGGAGATAGAAGAAGAAGAAGGCAAAGAAGTACAGATAAAAATATTGGATTTAAACGTAATAAGAGAAGAACCTAACATTATAAAGTTCCGCTTCCAGAAATCCGACAGTAATATAGAAATAACTTTGTTTTAATTTTTTTCAGAACTCTTTGAATATGTAGAGAATGCATGAAGAACTCATTAAGTCACTTTCAAAATGAATACGAAACTGGGTAGTCAAATTAAATACTCCTTTTTCAGTGAAGCTAGTGTTCCGTGACACATCTAGGATCATGCGAAAAGTTTAACGCATACCCTATCTTACGCGTGGTTCGGTTGCAAATTCGGTAGTGTTCATTAAACGTACATATCTGAAATACATTATAATAAACCTAGTAGGTAGCGTAGATCTTACCTCCCATTCCAGTAAACTAATGCAAACTGAACAAAAAAGAAAGAACAGGAAAAAACAAAATAAACAAGAAGAAAAATTGAATGAGTATTATTTTACTGCTAAATTTTTATCAGACAGAGCCTACATTAAAAGTCCAAGTTTTGTCATAATGAAGATTTACAAATATTTGAAAGGAAAACTGGATGTTGGTTCCTGGATGATGGTTCCTTATAGACGTAGCAAATCTTCCATATTTCGCATTTTATACGCGGATAAAACGAATTGAAATATAGGATGGAAACGAATTTTGTGACAAATTAATAGAAATTAAATCTCTCTTGAAATGACCAAAAAGGAGTCCATTTTCTTGTCATTTCTAAACATTTTTCTGTCCCGAACATTCACTCGATTTCACCTATTGCAGATACAATGTTGTAATTCGCAATGATAAGTTGAACAGGTTAGAGCTGAAATGGGTCATCGTTATGACGCGGTGATTCGATTGAGACTCGATAACCCACAGAAAAAAAAAAAACTACGTATTTACTTTACATAAAGTGTGCGTTTGTGTGAGAGAGAAAGAACAATTACACGAAAAGTGGTTAGTACAGAACAATTAAAATTCTCGAATTGCCCTAGTAGCCGCCGTAGTTATTTGCCCTAAAGTGTCTGAACTAGTTGATTATTACCCACTTACAGCCTACCGATACAACGCTGACGCCAGATTATATATTTCCTTGCATCACGCTTTGTGTATATAGAGTAAAATCGACCTTGTACTTCACTCAATGCAATAAAAACCAGTGAGATAAACTTTTACTGTGTATATGATACAATGTTGTAGATTCGGTACGGGTAATTCGATAACTATTTGTGTGTTCTGATGAATGTGTCAATATGTTACTGATATCAGTATTTTAATCCCATATCTTTTAGAAGAGAGAAAGTGATGGATGAAATTAAACGGAGAACTCTGCAAGTGCTGCCAAAATTAAATGCAGTTTCATTAACGTCATTATTGGAGAAGTTGCAAGAATGTGGAGTCGAAGAGGAGGAGGATTTGAAATATATGGAGGAGCGTGATCTTCTCAGTTTTAAAACCAATATAGGCAAGAAAACTGTTGGAGAGCTGGAAAGAAGGAGGTAAGTTAGTGATTAAACACTTTATCATGATAACATTAGGGACCTTCAAAAATAGTAGATAATCATAGTTTTGGATATTTTAGACACCCTGTCCTAAAAGTAGCATTTTGTAATTAAAGGTAGCTACTCAATCATTAAATCCCTTCCCAAACGTAATGAAAAATCACGTTTTTCAAATATTGTAATTTTTGGGAGGTTTTCTGAAAAACTGCGTTTTCTAACATACTGTTCTTCACTCGGACGCTAGAAATAGAATAAGGTGTGTGAAAATGTAATAATTTGGTGAGAAGCTGTAGTCAGGTTCCATTGACAGAGTGATGGGTTTAGTTATTTGCAGTGTAGTGTGAAATACTGCGATAGACTTCACTTTTTACGACGAATCAATTGAGGTGTATATCATGTATGTCGGACAAGGGTGTCTGTAATCCAGACATTTCCGGAAGTGACTGGAATGGAAGCCACTTTTACAAGCCAATCCAATAATATATATGAACACTCATATTTGTTAACATTTTCATAGCTATTCACAAAAGCTGCATTTGTGTTCGGATACTTATTCCAGATAATAGTCCGTATATGTCCGAAAGTGAAGTGGCTCGTGATTAATTCGGACACTATTGTCCGGACTTGGTAATCCAGAAATAACCGAAGTGACTGCTTTAGATTCTACTTTTGAAAGCCAATCCAATAATGTATAAAAATTCATCTTTGATAACATTTTTGTAGCTAAACCCAAAAAGTGCTCTCTTCTCCGGATTGAAACTTAGTCCGGACATGTTCGGCACTAAGCGCGATAGATTTTACTCTTCACGATCCATCCGTTGGTGTATATATATATATATATATATATATATATATATATATATATATATATATATATGTCAAATAACCCTAAAAGTAATCAAGACATTGTTGTTCCAAAGTTACTGCTGTGGATTGCACTATTCAAGGCTAATCTCATAATATAGCAATAATAAGCCATATTTAATAGCATTTTCATTGCTAAACCCAAAATTTGTACCCGTAATTGGAAATGTCGTGAAGTTTTCACAACCTATCTCTCTTAACTAGTATTTACAGTTGTCGTTTGCTTTTCTATATACTTTCATAAGTTAAGTAACTATCTAGCATGTTTTATTATTTTACAGTAACTAAGACGATTTTCCATAATATGTACCACTGGTTGTATAATGTCTTCCTTTCTTATCATGTAAGTCATAACGAGACCAAAGGTACATGAATATCACCATTATTTTTCATGTAAATCATTGGCAATGATAGCAGAGGAAAGGGGTCTTTCTTTACTTTTAGCTATCAGTTTAACTTTATTTATTTATATACGTTACGTCCTTGCAGATTGTGAAATGTCATGTAAGACACGAGGTATTCACAAGTTTTTTCGACAATTTATTTCCAATTTCCTTGGTGGTCGGCAGTTTCGGGTAAGGGGAGACGAGGTAGGAATTTTTAGTGTAATGAAGATCCATACAACCCCTCACGACGCTCCGGGGTGAAAATTGAACACGGCGACTATGATCGTACTCATCCTGGCCAGATAATTTACTCCCCTCCTACTCGCGACAGAAACGTTTACCCACGATGCGGTTTGCCCTGTTTAACGCAGAATCAAAACGCATGTTAGTTTTTAAAACAAAAAAAAAAAAAAAAAAAAAAAAAGAAAGAAAGAAAGGAAGGAAGAAAATGTGATTCGTCTTCATTTAAGGAAATGTTCACAAACCGTGGATCGGATAATCGATTTTTTTAGGTAGATTCTGAAAAAGTTCCGATTCTGAAATGTGTTTAATTAAGAACAATATTTTGCTCAAGATTTTAATGTCAGAGTGGCCTCAAATCGCACTTTTGAGAAGCTAATTTTCAAAACTTTTCCGTGGGAGGACCCCGGGTCGAACACTACCAAATTGAAATTCTGAGTAAATATCCATATGTGTAACAAATAAATGTGTTTAGGGGTAATGCACCATTTACATTGAGGGGGAGAGGGACGATTTTTAAAGAGCGACTAATAAATTCACACTTTACTAAAATTTTACATAATCTGCTTTTGAATGTACGGGAAATTTTGCTCCCCAAGGTTGTTGGACACACTGATTTTTTTTTTTTTTTTTGTGATACTGGGATTTTGGTAAAAGCTATACTCGAAATATATGACTAAATTCCTAAACTCAATATCTGTTGATACCCTGAAGAATTGCCTTTTAAAAATAAAAAAAATTCTGAAAACCCTGTATGTTTTTTTCGATTTGTACCCAAATTTCGGTGGGCACAACAGAATACTTCCAAAAAGATTACCCTATGAATTTTGTCCAAATCGGTTGAGTACGGGCGGAGATATAGGCCGGGTAACACAAAAATTGACTTTGAAAAGATACAAAAATATTTGAAATCCCATGTATACATTTTCTATACAGTTTAAAAATAGGCGGGACTAAACTAAGTATCATTAGAAGCCTACCCACAAAATTTGGAATGTCGGTTGAATAAATTTCGAATTTACAGAAATATCCGTTTCGAAACCTACCTGCGCCTGTAATTCTTGACGAAAGTAATTGTTTCGATATATATTTAATTTGCGAACAGATAGGTACCCACACTCAGGTTTTTTCGAAAGAAAATTTGACTTCACACCCAACTAGGTGAACCCTGTCTTGATATCTTCATTTATTAACACGTTATGCCTAAAAGAAAAAAAAAAGGTTTCGAATTTTGTTCTTTGAACACACGGCCCTTTCCCATCGATATATATTGGGGATGGGACTGATATTCTGGGAATATGTAACTTACATAGTACCTAATCACTGGAGCACAGGACCAAAGCAATCCGGGATGGGGATTGATTTTGCATCAATCTCTTTTTTCGCGTCACTCCTTTCCTTCCTCATCTTCACCCATGAGATGCCAGCAATTCTGGAAACTAGTCACTCCCTCATGCGAATGCGCATTTCCTGGTATATTTTTAGTGCAGTAACGTTAAGTGTATAAAACCCGATGTCTAGTTTACATACATGCATAAAAGTATCATTTGAGTTATTCTCGTGCATTGGAATGATTATTGTTGTCATGTTGCTGACATGATTTTTGTTACGGGTATTTTCAGGACAAGCGAAAACACAAGAAGTACCGCCTACGACCCGGGAAGAGAACAATGGGTCCATACTTAATGAACAGGTTAAACGAACATCAGTTTCAAACGTAGATCCTGACTGGGCAAGTAAATTTGAAATACCGTGGCAAGCAATGCCACCTGGATTATTAAATAGTTTGAAACGAAGTGAGAGACCTAATCCAAAATTTAGAAGGGAAATGGTTAGTGTAGTTGTGAATCATATTTACAGAATATGTAAAAGACCTCAGAAACGGCATACCAACGTCATAGCCCGAAAAATTGTACAAAAATATCCTGAGTCATTCGAAGATAGAATTCAAGGCATAATTGTTGGAAGCGGATGGAGTTCTCTTCAGCTGCAACTAACCGCACAGTCAGAAAATTTGAACAGGACCATTGATCCTGTAAGAACAACTGCAGATACAGAGGTGCGGAATAAAGCATCACGGCAGATTTCAAGAGATTCTTAAGGGTGTGTAAACTGGCAGCCCCAAAAACCAGATGATAATGATATGGAAGGTAAGATATATTATTAACAAAGAGTATTGATAAATTCGGGAGCATCCGTACCAGACATTGTGTCGAAATTTCCATCCCTTCTGCAAGTTAATGAACTGTTAACTCATGTAGAGAAACTGAATTCCTTCAACATAACGGATGCATTAGAGAATGCTTTTTGCAACAAGGGTCCACGGATCTTTACATTTTTGAGAGACCAAATGTTGAACGGGTTCGGAAAGCAATAAGTGAAATATACAATTACGCTGAAAGTACTGCTGATGACCATGCACAAGGTTTGGATGTAAAGAGAGATCCAGGAGCAATAGTTCATATGCTGGAAACCTATTTTGGTGAAAGCGGAATTCTTTTTAAATTCGTTGAGGTAAGCATCTTTCCTATATATATATATATATATATATATATATATATATATATATATATATATATATATATATATATATATATATATATATATATTCGTTTTAAGATTTTTTTGTGTGTGAAGAGAACATAAATGACAACGAGTGTGTTTTAGGCTATATAGTGATATGTAATCATTATTTATTGTTCATTATCTAGTACAGTTTTTGTACTGACCTGAAAAAGTCAGAAACTTTAGCACTAAAAAGAAAAAAAAAAAACTTGAAACTTCACAGAAAACTTCAAAAACTTCGGATTCTCAGGGAATTTTTATTTTACAATTTTTGTTTTTATAATGCATTTTAAACCTTTATTTTGACACAGTAAGTACGTATCATGTAATAACGCCATCTTAAAGAAGTATAGCGACTTGTCGATCATCTTCACTTTTCGGTTTTTAAAAGCGCCTTTCAGAACAGGGTTTTCAATGACAGAATTCATGCAATTGATTTCGGTATTCGGGTCATTAGAATGCTCTAGCCTGTATTAAGACAATAGCAGAGTTTGAGAAGTCTGAGGATATCATTACGACGAGTTACGACTAAAGTTTCAGAACTCTTATGAATCTGTAACTTTTTACTACCAGAACATCGGTTACTTACAAAAATGTCATGCGTTTCACATAAATATTGTAAGCCTTGTTCGGAAACTAGAGCACTTGTTTCCACTCTTATTATTATTGCAACACTGAGAACAATGCTCATATTAGTCAGCTATCAAATGAGGACTCAATTATTAACCACAATTCAAATTAAGAGTCAATTATTCACTTGTGAATATAAACATATTTAAGGCAAATTGACAGAAAAATTGATTGCGTCACTCTCAACTCTGACTTCGATGATTTGAGAGAGATAATTATGAATATGTCGAAAAGAAATTCTTCATTTAAATACAGACTCTGTCGGTAAGAATTTGTACCCATATTTGGACAAGATTTTAAGATCCGTTGAAAAAGTTTGCGGCGGCGCGGGGGAGGGGAGGTAGTGTGTGTTTGTATGTTTTAAAAATTGGAAGTTTGCTTAAAGTAATCTAGAAAATCTGAAAAATCAGGGAATATATTACAGCCAAACTAAAAGGAACCCTGCATTAGTAGTAGATTTAACGTATGCCCCTTTTGCAAAACATTTACATGAGTACGTTTGATTATATAATTCAGTACGTTTTAGACTTTATTACATTGTTATTTTTGTCATTTATATTAATTTAATTTTTGATCTAGTTGAATAGGTTCGCTTGATATAACTACTAAAACAATCAATTGTACTACATTTGTAATTCAAACTCGTTATTTGATGGCTAAATTATAACATGTAAAACCAAATGCCGTTGCAAAACTACAAGCATTACAAACGCCACATATTAATTTTTATCAGTTTTTTTTATTCATATTCAACGGTTGAGTTTGTTTCAATTGATGCCTTATATCTTCAGAAAGAACTTGTCCAGCTTCTTTTTTCTAATCATTGTGCGATTTGCCAATCAACATAATTTGTTCGTAATAATATTTCAGTTACTTCCGCATATAATATCATATAAGATATACTTGCTCAACAGTTGAGTTTCGGGCCATTATTTTCAAGTGATT
Organism: Thermobia domestica; assembly: GCF_964235325.1. Taxonomy (NCBI): domain Eukaryota; kingdom Metazoa; phylum Arthropoda; class Insecta; order Zygentoma; family Lepismatidae; genus Thermobia; species Thermobia domestica. The sequence goes on from NC_137467.1 coordinate 63,600,864, forward strand.
ATTATTATTATTATTATTATTATTTTCAGGAGACAACGTTACCGGAGGAAGTGACCACCAGGATTTTAACCCGAACACCCTGCATTGTTGTATGTGGTATGTATTCTTTTCGAAAGTAAAATTTGATGGAAAAGAGTAGATCGCTGGCCCTCAATAGGAGCACAAGAGTAAATCATGTATAGCATCTATAAGTGTTATCTTTATTCTCAAATTAACTAAAGTGAAATAAGTAATCTTTAACGTAGTTACGTCACGGGACCTATAACCCTTGTACTTTAATGCATGCCATCGACCTAGAACTTTCCCGAATTTTGATTTACTAGTATATAGAAAAGTATGGTTAAGTAAACACATTCTACAATTAGCGTCCTATACAAACAGAACTGGTTATCCTAATATTTTGGGCAGATCTGCTCCCTCAACGTAGGGAACGGTTAGATAACGCTTCGTCAAATTATACGTGCACACACAGTATCTAATACAATTTAGATAATTTACAATGACTCGGGGTTTTCAGTGGCCACAGTAATTATATTTTCTTATAGAAAAAATTGAAAAGCAATATGTCAAATTTTCAAATTTTAATCAAGAGATTGAGATACAGGTTTCTTCCATATACGTTTTCAGTCTTAGTTATAAATTATTTTAGCCCTTTTTATACACATGGAAGTAGTTAGACTACTCTATTATAGCTTAATTCTTCTCCAAATTTGAAAAATAAATGTCTGTGATACCGATAGCTGTGTGCTACAAATTGCCTAAATGATATTAGAGATAAGAAACAATAGCTAGTTGGTGTTATACGAAAAGGAAGTTGCTTGTGAAAGTCTGCTTTAAAGAGACACGTTTTAGTTAGTGTATTGAACGTTCAATAATGTTTTCTATATCATCAAATTATGTTTTAACAATAGTGAACTGAGCAGGGTGTCTACTGATACTTAAAATATTGGAAATTGACTGGGTATCGATACTGGAAGTACTAAAATATATTGGAAGTTATTGCGTAATATTGGAGAAATGTAAAAAAATCCTTCAACAAAGGAGCTCCATCATCTGGACGCAGGTATATATATATATATATATATATATATATATATATATATATATATATATATATATATATATATTCTGACCAACCACGGCCAAGCTAGTTAGTTCGATAAAAAAAGTGAATAGTGTTCATAAAGCCTGGATTTCGGCTTCAGTTTCTTTTTTTCTTTCCTTCCTTTATTTTTATTTATTTATTTATTTTTGTTTTAATCCTCCAGTTTTTGTACATTCTTTTATTATAACATTAAAGAATACTGCTATCAAAAGGAGTTTACAGATTATGAAATAAGACAGCATATTTTCGTGTGGCATTCAGTTCACCACGGTAGGCTTGCAAATGAACTGTAATATGGTGATAAACTATAATATGGTCGGGTCGGCCCCCCTAACTTCTACCGCCCCCCTTACATTTTTGGGCTGGGTACCGGCCTGATGGTAGGTTTATACTGGAATTCTTTCCTAGCAGGACACTGGAAATATCTAAGTTAACTCCAGTAAACAGTCTGTGAAGCTGTCTACCTCTCACTTTTCTCTTGTAATATGTTTTGGTTAAACGGGTCTCATATCGGAGGTACGATTCCCTCGTTCATCATAGACCAGAAAAGGAAAAGCAAGTGAAGCGGCTTGGGACCATTTCGGTATTTGCATAGTGTCAATAAAAAAGGGGAAATTTACTCCTAATTTCTTGTAATTGAACTTTTGGAGAGAGTATAGCCATCGTCAATCAAAACCGGTATCCTTCGCATCAAAAGCAAGTGAAGTAGAACTTACACTACGCAGGTCCACCTGATAGTCACCACTAAAAGTGATATATAGAATGTAGGAAACTGTAGGATCTAGGACAGTTTAAACAGCGAGATTTAGTAATATTAATGTGCAGTACTTTTTTATTTCAAGAAAAACATCGGTTTCCGTATGATAAAGAACTACTACTTCACACAACAACAGAAATATAATATTTAAGAACGAAATGATTTCCTATAAATTGGAGGGTTGTGAGCTTAGCTTGTGAAATATATTGGTATTTTCTCGTTGCTTTTGCTGCTTCCTTTTTGGGTTTTTACATAAACGTGTTTGGAATGAAGTTCATTCTTAGTTAAATTTTACGGAAGTCGTTAGTAAAGAATGTAATTCAATGTTTTCTTTTTCTCTATGAAGCAGCAGTTAGGTTGTCAGACTACGGATTCGTTACATAGTGTATATTTGTCCTGTATGTTAAGTTTCAAAACATCTACTTTTCTTTTTTCTTTCTTGTTGTTGTCAATGCCCTTATCTAAACTCCTTCATTTCATTCTCTTTTCAGGATCCTCACTCATGAGCTGCACCAGGTTCATGTTGTCTATAGACATGATAATTTGCCTGGATCGAGTCTGTGATTCTTTATCTGCATTAGCAATTCTGTTTGCTTCTTTCTGTGTTTAACATAGAATATCCAGTTGAAGCGGCTGCAACGTTGGAATTTATGCAAAGGTAAAATTACTTACCATAATTTCAAGTTCTATGTAATCACTGAAGTTGGGATTGATATGCACGTAACTATGCACTAAAAATCGCAAGAATATGCCCTAAAATGTGCAATAAAAAAGTAAATATGCACTGAGAGATTTATACTAAGCAATCAGGAGAATACCATGTTAAAAAAAATCGCTGCGTTCTGCTTCCTCCTTCCGCGCCAAAAACACAAAAAATTGCTCAAAACTTTTAATATTTAGAAAAGTGAGCGTTTTAAAAGAAAACAGTAAGGAGCCAAATATTGGAGTATAAACAATTTCCTGTAAGAAAGTTAATTAGCAAAAGATTCGAATCACCTCATACCAAATTACGGAGTTTTCCCCGTAAGTGCGATTAAAAAATACGAAGACAAAATTAAGGTAGGGCAGACAATTTTCTACGTTAAAAGTTACTAAGCAAAACATTTGAACTAACCCAGACAGAGCTATACTGTTTTTCCCGAATGAATCAAGCCTTTTGGCACAGGGTGCCAGTAGTAGTGCTATGCTTTCCTCAATACACTAAGATAAATTTGTGTTATTCGAACTGCAAGAAGAACGGAAATATACAAAAAATAACCAGGAGAGTACTGCCAAAGTATTGCCAATCCGTCCTTCTTCCTTACGAAGGAAGGACAAAAACGAAACTTTTGTTCCAACAATTGGAACAAACAAATGTTAAATATTAAATGTTAAAAGTAAATGTTAAATAAACCGTGCGCTTTAGGGGGAAAATACAGAGAGAGAAATTAAAATACAGACAATTTTGTATGTCAAAAAGTAATATCCACACACTCCATCAACTAGACCGAGCTGCGAAAGTGAAGGCCTTATTCATTTGAGGGGAAGGGGAATGAAACGAAGACACACAACGCAGCGACATTTTGACAGATTATTCTTCTGAACATTTTGTACTATAGTGTACATTTTAGAAAAACAAATTTTTCTTGCAATTAGAATTATACAAAGGAATTAAACGTTACCAAAAAAAAAAAAATAAATAAATAAATAAATAAAAACGACCTACTACTGCCTTCGTCCTGCGCCAAAAAGCTTGAAGATCTCCGTAACTCTACTCGGATTCGTCCAAATGTTTAGCTAAACTTTTGTTACAGGTAGTTGTCTGCACTCTAATTTTTGTCTCCATAATATTTTCTTAAACGACCTGGTTTCCTAAATATTGATCTTTTGCTCCAACTTTGGTATATTTTTGGCCAATGGAGGAGATGGAACGTGGCGAAATTTTGATGTTAGTCTCCTTATATATATTTAAAAAAAACTTGCAATTTGCACACTATAAAGAGAATAAAAGTTACAGTATATCTTATCTACAAGAAAACACAGCGACGTGCTATGGCCCCCTCTACGAAATTGCGCAGTCGGAAAAGCTTCCGTAACTCATTCCTGGCATGTCCACGTGTTTTGCAAAGTAAATTTTTCTTATAGGAAATTTTCTGTACTTTAATATTTGTCCTCTTAATTTATTTCCTAAATGCACTGTTTTTTAGATATTGATTTTTATTTTGGCGTCAATTTTCGTGTTTTTGGAGCGGAAGGAGAGGAAGAACACAGCGACATTTTGATACCCTTTCTTCTGACTTACCATACATTTCCAAAAATACTTTTCTTTCAAGTTATTTGGGTTTGACCTACTTTTACGCTGGTAGAAGTTTAAATTATATTTTTAAATGCGAGAACCCTACACTCAAATTTGAGAGAAGGTAGTTTTTCTCTAGTTATCTCATTAGTTCCAACCCTGGCGTTACAATGAAGTAGAAAAATATGCTAATGTGGAATCGGGAATCCATTAAAAAAAAAAGTTTTACTTTCCTTTCCTCCTCTCCAATAAAAATAGTCAATGAAACATGTTGTCTCAATTCCGTGAATTTGTTAGAGGGCTAGGACCGGGCAATATTTGCCACCCAAATTAACAGGTACGGTAGTAGGAAAATTAATAGTTATCTTCTTATCCCTCCCCAATTTACTTATTAAACGCAGACTACAAAACACTTTTTCTCTGTTAGTCGATATGCTTCTATAGCCAACAATGATGTAAATACAACACAACTATTTTCTTAACTGCCTGCTTGAAGTCAGTGATTTATGTGCGTCGGTGAAAACAGAGAGCGAAAAGAAGATTAATTTTAGATTAAATGAAACTCATTCTTTATTTATAGTAAAAGAATCATTCTCTTTGAACATTACATCTAGTTGAGCCCCGACCATAAAATTGCACTGTGAGCTTCACTTACAACCTAAAGGTTGCAATAAATATGAAATAAGGAGCTGTAGTCCGAGAAAAAGAAAAAAAAAAAGCTTCTTGGAGCGAAGATTACAAGCTGAATGAAGCAAATGCTGTAATATGAAATGCAAGGCCGTAAGCCAAGTAAACAAGGGGTTCTGAGTATTTTTGAAATCACGGTATTCGTGAAAGTAATACATTTCAAGATATTTTGAAAAAGAGGAAGGAGAAGATGAAACATGAAGAACGTCCTGCCTGTGATGATTTCACATGGAATGCCCTCTTTATGTGTTTCTATATGTATTAATTTCGTGCATGGCTGTAATTCCGTTCTTTTCTTTCGTTTTGTTTTTCAGATGCTTCGTGGGAATCAATCCAGATCGCTCGAAAGTTCAGCGATGCAAACACAAGAAGCTGATGGATGTATCCCCCAAAGTCCTTACATTAATCAATGAGTTAGCTAACTACGAGTGGTTGTGACAATGATAATGTTAAAATACCTAAAAAAGAATTTTTTTTAAAGAAAAGTACTTTGTAGTTTACTTATTACAGCATTACATAAATTGTATTGCATCAACTGTAATTTATCATGGGACAAAAATAAAAGCACAGTGTTACTACGTTTTCTGGATAAATGAATTTTTAAATTTGAAAAATATTTCTGTAAATGTTTTTATGTTTAATTTTGTTCTGAGTACCTATTCTGCATATTTGAGCGTCTAATATGCAAAAGTTCACTTTTCTGATTTTTTTTCGCATTGATGCCACCATTACATAATTATGCAAACATGTCCTTATTAATTTGGAATAACGGATACTGGATACTCAGTATGAGTTGCGAGAAGTCATATGGTATTTGTTTTGTGTACTTCTGTCCATTTTCAGCAATGTTGTCTAATGCCTGCTTGGCTATCTAAAACTGTAATAATCGGACTAATCTAATGAATCGCTGATTACAATATTTGAGGTTTATTAGTCTACTGGTACTCATAGGAAAAAGAAATGCAATAGAAGTAGTCTTAACACTGCAACAGAGTAGCGAAGTTTTCAGTTGAATATCATTAATGAATAACTGGAGAGAAGATTCAGAACTGGGTGTTTTGCAGGCATGCAAAAGTAAGTTTATTATAAGAACTCATAACGTTTGAAATTTTAAAATTCTTTTTTATTATTAGTTATTTTATTTTGTCAGGCAGTTAATAATTTTGTTCGAGCTTTAAACAGAATGTATCCTTGGTTACCCAGGTGAATGTTGGGTTGGTCTCGTAACACTCAGATTTCCAAGCTCTTGTAACAAAAATCCAGCCCACAGACGTGTGACATACTTCAGTATATAATATTAGGTAGGTGCAGTGTAATAAATCGTTAATATATACAAGGAAAAAGCGAAAACAGGGAAGAAAAGAGAAGAATTAACTAAAGTTCATGTATCTAATGATACAGAGTTCTCACGGACTACCTGCAAACCTTGGAAAGTCTGGAAATTTATCTTACTCGTTAAAAGTCTACGAAAGGTCAGAGCATTTTATACAGAAAAAGAAGCCAAGAATTCTGGCTAAGTACTTTTTTAAAACCTTTTTTTAGAAGTGTACTGGGTAGTTCTTTTTGTGTCACTCTAGTTTATTAAATAAATGTTTTGCAAAACTTCCTCCGTGTATATAGTCACATATACATGCATAGAAGATGAGATGATCTCTGATTGAGAAAAATATATTTTTTATAATCCTCCTATAGTGAAAATTCGTAAATTGTGATCTGGAAAAGTAAAAGAATTGGTTCTCATTAAAAAAAAAAGTGGTAACCCTATAAGAGATTTTACTATAGTGTGCATGTACCATGGTATCCGTAAAAGAACAGACTCTAGTAATACTGAAGGAAATGAAATGAAATTTTGAGTTTTACGTCCCGCGGGTATGCCGGCTAGGCTAAAGGAGACGGTGATGATGAGAACTGAGTGAAGTGGTGGAATGAAGAAAGGGGGAGGGAACGGGAGAACCCCGAGGAAACCCACGCACACGAGTTTGTCCACCAGAAAGATCACATGGCGCGAGGTGGGATCGAACCAGGGACTCTATGCACCAGAGGTGAACACTATCACTGAGCCACCGCAGCCCCTGGTAATACTGAAGATATCATCCGGTTTTTATATAATGTGGATGAGGGAAACCCAGGAAAAATCTTTGTTACTCTAGAAAACATCACTAAGATCCGGGAATCAAATCCGGTCGCAATATAGATTCATTGTACTGTACACGGCCGCCCTTACTGGAACAGTGTGCGCTCTAGTTGGATCCATCAAGCAAAAATTATTGCTAGCCAGTGTGTGTACTGATACAGTTTCCAGCAATTCCATGAAAATTGGGTCAGTACACATTGACCAGCAAGAATTCTTACTGGATCTAGTAAGAGCGCATGCTGGATCAGCAAGAAAAAAAAAATCGGTGCGATAATTACCGCAAATCTTGTACGGTAATAACACACCCGTGCGTTTTTTTTTAAAAAAACAGGACCAGTAAATATTATGGTAATTTACCGTGAAATATAGGTTACCAAATTTGTTCCTAAACACGGGCAATACTATTTTGCATTTAAATATACGGTCTACAGTTTTTACGAAAAAACGGTGGCCCGTAAAGTTTATAGTAATCGGATGTCAGCGAGAGTTGACGGTAATCGGTCAGTAAATTTAAGGCGAAAGTGTAGTGCACTTTTGGAGTCGTCCATACATAATGTGCCTTATGCAGAAACCTTTTAATGTGCGATTATAGTCATACTAATGGCCTGACTACTGCAGAAATCATATGTTATTCGAACTTCTTACTAGATTATTAATCACGCGTCAGAATTACTCTACATAAGGCCCAATCATTTTAATATTTTTCTTGAAGAATTAACATATAAGTAAGTATTGCAAACTTCAATATCTGTATTATCATACGTTATTTCATTTAAGCAGACTTTGAGGTAAAGCGAGAGTATTCCCACCTGAGAGAGGACGCTCTGTTCTCCCTATACTTTTTTTGCTAATCTCTTCATGGCAATTGGTACCTTTTAGTTGCCAATGAATCTTAAGCAATATCTGTTTCATCACCATTCCACCTTCTAATTACCTCTCTTCTTGAAGTGTGTAATCTTACTTTTCTGTCCGTTTAACAGCTACCTCATTCCTACATCCAACTGCTGAAATCTCTGAGAAATGTCATTCATAAACTTAGAAACCTTGTGTTTTCTCTTTTAATCCATGTAACCTGATCTACATGTAAAAGGTTGTCTTCTTACAAATTTCTGTGGTCTCTCTCTGATGGCGATGATGTAAGCTTGGAATGCCAAGTGCGTGGGCTTTAAAGCATAATTTTACAAAAAGGCAATTCATGCAAAATGATTTGCAGTCTCTGCAAAAACCACGTTGTGTTGACCACTAAATATTCTGTTGGCTCTCTATTTACTTCCAACTGTAAGTAGGCCTAGATCTAATTATACATAACGTTCTGTCCATGATAATCTGCCCCAGGCAAGTTCTTCGAATTTCTGGCGGGCTATCATAGATGCTTGTAATTTGGTGTTGTCTGCATGGGATATAAACCCTGACCTGTCCTGTTTATCAGTTCAGGCCCTTTCTCAGCTGTTAGGTTTAATCGCGCTACTTGTCTACAGTACAGGTCAAAATCTATCGTTCCACCAGGCGACTGTAGTTCCTTACGCATTTTACTGTTCCAATCCCACGAAACGTACAGCATAAACTTTCTAGGCATCAATGTGGATTTTACACGTACTGTGGAACTCTCCTTGTTTTATTCACGATCTTTTCCGCATACTGTTGTCGGATATCCATTTTTCACTGCTTGACCAACCGTTTCAGAAATGCCTGGATATCGTTGTCAGTAGAGATTCACAAATAGAAGTTGAATCGAGTAAATGTTTTTCAGTAGCACCCAAAAGTGAAGCTTCTTTCTGTAACCAGCTTTCTCGAAAGGAAATGAAATGAAGTGTTTTAGCTGATATCATAAAAATAGCGCTGTTTAAAACAACTGAAAAATATAAAGCAGGAGTTCCAAAAGTACCCAATTTTCACGTTTGCGTTACTCTCATACAATTTGGTGTGGGAAGAGGTCGTAGTCTAAGACCTTCACATATAAATAATGGTGACCATAGCTCAACGGGAACATGACCAAAAATGGTCAACAATACAATGGAAGTGCCCATAAGGGGCGCAAGTTTTGACATATTTTGTTTATATTGCCCAAATGAGGGGCGCGCTCCGTTGAGATTTTATGGAATGAGACCACACATTAAGCTCTACAAGCAGTATGCGTTTCAGTGCGTTCAAGCCTGCGGAACAGTTAAATAAATCAGGTCAAATTCAGGAGACGTACCCTCTCCGATGCTCAGACTGATTTGATATGAGGTAATCACCTTACCTTTCGTGTACATATCCATTCAGGGCACAGTAATCGATTAAATTATTGCACTTTCGTTTTATACGATCTTGCTCGGGAAGGGGGCGATTACATTATAGGATATTTTTGTCAATGTGCAAGTGGAGCACGGATAGTTGGATGTTGTGTCCAGTGTCACGGGCGTTGTTTGGTAGTTGGGAATGTGCAAAGCAATTGCGCCATGTCCGAAGACATATGCATTCCCGGATGATTTCTTTTATTCACAAGTAGACGAATCTAGAATCTTTGTCGACAACGATGAACTATTCCTGTTAGAGAATGTGGACCGAAAACCCTTTTGCATACTTATGTATAACGCATTGCACCGTACATAATAATCACCTCAATTGCCTGAGCTGTACTGGGAGTAAGGGAAACTTTGTAGTTCAGCTCAGGTTACACATCAATCATTTCGTACCTTTCAACACCACGTGTTATGCTTGTACAATGATAAGTCTTTTCTGCGAACATTCCTGTCTTTTAGATACGGTACACAATGTGTGAAATCATAATTATTATTCAGTTCCACTTATTTGGTCTATAGCGATGCCACTCAGCGGAAATACGACACATGATTACGGCATTCTCTTCCGAGAGGTTTGCCTCATATCAAGCATCAGAGAGTATGAATTTGACCCGATTGGTTTCCCTGTTCCTCCGCTTCAGGTGAGATGAAATTCAGTGCTTATAAAGCTCAATGTGCAGTCTCATTTCCATAAAACCTCAATGGAGCACATTTCCTCTTTTGAGTGATATACACAAAATATGTCGAGAACATTCGCACCTTACGGGCATTTCCATTGTATTGTTGACCCATTTTTGGCCATGGTCCCTCTGAGCTATGACCACCATTATTCATACGTAAACGTCTTAGGCCACGACCTCTTCCCACACCAAATTTTATGCTCACGACGCAAACGGGAAAATTGGCCACTTTTGGAACAGCTCCTTTAAACTCACTTAAGATTCATACAGTAAAGAGTGTTTAATTTGGAGCTGAAATTGTGAATTCGTAACAGACGAACATTCGAAACGTTTCTTCTTCGGTGGTATAATTTATTATAACATTATTAGTTTTTATAATGTATATGTTGAACAAAAATATATAAAATGTAGATATTAAACTTCTCGTTTAGATTTATAGCAGAGACAATTCTCAAAGGAAAGGAAAATATTTATGTAGGAGACAAAGGTGTAAGTTATATCTGAACATAGACACAGCGTTGAGAGCTATACTCACTACTGTGCAATTGTAATCAGAGCTAAATTGTAGTAAGTGTCTCGGAACGCAGGTGGATGTTTTTCCTATATATTCATTTATACACAAAATCCTCATTGTTAACGATGGTAGTAAAGATAATTTTATGGCATATATATTCGCTTGCATCTTATAAATTTGTACGTAGTTTTTGCTGTAAACAAAAGAATCAAAATCGAAATCAATGTAGAACGGCGGTATTGAAATATGTCAATACAACCATGTATTCCTGATCTGAATGTAAGCTTTGTTTTTTAAAATAGCGTGAAATAAACCTAACTCAGAATCCACTAAATGTAACTTGATTTTCAAATACTTTTCACATTAGCTAGAGATCAATAAAGTGATGATTATAAAGGTAAAATGTATTTGAAGTTCCCTTTGAACATATTCTAAGTAGATTTAGGTATTTCAATTACTTTAATCCCTTTTTATTTCTGTTGTAAGTTGAAGTAAATATAAAACGGATCAAAAGCGCTTTATCAATGTATACATACATGGGTTAAAACACCAGTTACATTAGCTGTTGTTTGAGAATTGAAATAAACGATTTGGCGACATTATGACAAGTTATTCGTATGGGATAATGTTCTTAAAGCCGTAACGTTCGTTTGATATAATTATTAACTCAACCCCAATAGCTACCTAGCAGACATGCTAGTTGGAGTTAACGTCTCCTTTAGAGACTGAGTTCGAACTGCAGCTTAATGTAGAAAAATGAAATGAAATTTAATCTTTCAGTTTACATTCCAAGGTTCTGCTCTTTAGGCTAAGGGAGACGATGATGAAAGCAAGTGAATGCTGATGGAAAAATTCCTGGAATGATAAAGTGGGAGAAAATGGAGTACCCGGAGAGAATCCATGGACTCGATGTTGTTCTCCACCAACTTACTTGGCCGGGGATCAACCCCACGCACCAAAGGTAGGTGATGTACCGCTGACACCGCGCCCCCAGCTCAATGATAAATACAAACAATAGGATACTATTAATTTATGCGCTAAACGCGCAAACTTTACTCGTATAGCTACGTAAGAAGTATCTAGCAGACACGTGAGATAACAATAATTCAAAATGTGTTGCAGGACAGCACACAAAAAGCCCTTATAGATTAGATGTAGCATCATTTATAAATTGGCTTGTTCATAGCACTGAATACTGGTATAGTAAATTTGGTCACACGGATTCCCGATGGAAGAGCTTCCAAATTTGAACACATTATGATGGATCATATTCCACCTTAAAGTGCAGGTCGATGTCTTACAAAGACTTGGCGCAGAAATAGAGGTTAGATCCAATCCAACGATTAGTGCGTTCACGCTTCATTTTATATGCGAGGAGAGAGTTTTCTGCCCTGAACTACATTTTCGTAAGCTTCAGCGTGATGCCTCCTTTGTGGGTTATGTACACCAGCTGTAACAATCCGTTATTTAACTGATTCTGTACATTTTCTTTTTAGATTGTTTCGAACCATTTGTTTCTTATATTCAAGCGCAAATATTTCATTCATTAATTCTCTAATGCATTTCCTTTCTCGCAATTATTATAATCAGAATAATTATTTTCATCATAACTACTTAAATATTTGAATACTATGTGTCATTAGCTATATAATTTGGCTTACTCTCGCATAATTATTATATAGTTAATTGTGTTTTCGAGGCAGACAGAAAACCTACAACAATGGGTTAGAATCTGGGCTAAAGATCTCACTGTCATACACTCCGTTAGCTACTGCCGTCACACTCACTCCACATAACCTCGTACCAACAATTTGCCCCCTTTGAAAATCTGAGAGGTCTCCCATTTTACACTACCTCCGTCTGCTGCAGCCACTGGACACTGCTGTTCCACTGCGCCTTACGTTGTATGGAGACGGACCTAACACACCACCACCAGCGGTCAGGCGCTGCAGGCGCCACGACACTACTGCCAACCCATACGTCTGACGTGTTGCCAACTACAGGTGTTTTTATTTTTCTGATCATCTGTATATATATATATATATATATATATATATATATATATATATATATATATAATTCTTCAGAAGTATAAATTCTCAACGCTTTGAGAAACTAAAGATCTCAACTACATGGTTCTCTTTGCAGAATTAACCCTTCGATAGTGTTTAAAAGCTTATATATAAAAAGATATTTAGTTGATATATGAATTTATTTCTGAATTTCGCCTGCTGGTGTTGATTTTTTGTTTCTTCTTACAAAATTAGATTTGAACAGTAACTATTCCCAATGTTTAACTACACACTATTTATAATTAGTATCACATAAAATATTATTTAATTAGCTAATACTAGTGATAGGTAAATTCCCGGAAATATATTTTTCGGGAATATTCCCGGGAACATTCACGAAATGGGAATTTTTCCGGGAATTTATATACAATCACAAAGAAATTGCATTCTCTTACTATATTATGATTTCAAAGAGGAATTCGTTTTTTTTTTCACAGTATATTATTGCAGTTGTCTTTAGAGGTTTCTTTAAAATGTATATTCTGAACGGTAGGGCCTACTATGTTACTTCATTAAAATTTTATTATATTTAGAGAGTACGCATAAATGTATATTTACTTACAATATGTTCTATGAAAGTAAAAATGTGGAAAAATGATATAGTAAGTTCACATATTTTTACAGCGCTGAACAGTTTACATTTATAAGTAAGTGAATTTTTTAAGCTTCACTCTACTACTGATATTATAAACATATTAAATTTTTAAATGTTATAAACAAATCAGATTGGGTAATTGCCAAAAGATACATGTCTCACCAATTTATCAACATTTGCGCATAAATATTTATGTTCAAAATATTTGCAAGATACTGACTTATCTTTATAATTTTTCATGTAACATTGCCACACATAACGTTTCTTCCTACTTATTTTTCGAAGCTTCATGCGTTAATTCACATGTAAGAGACGTCCGAGTACTTCTTCAGAAATTCGAGCCACAGACAGGAGACAGACCGAAGTTTATTACTAACGATGGTTCGGGATGTATTAATTGTTCTTCATCTCTACTTCTACATAAGTTCTGCATTACTTTACAAACTGGTTCCTTTTCATCATTTGTAAAGTAGTACTTTGCTATTTTTTAGTGCAAATGGAAATGAAACTAATTAATTATATTATTAGTCATATAAAGTACAGTCAGCGAATTTTATTTTTCTTAACCACCAAATTATTTAAATCCTAGAAGTAAATCATAATAAATGAAAATAATTAGTCATACGGTTCTTCTAATTTGGAGGATAAAATAAAGAAATAGAAATAAATTCCTTCCCGGGAATTCATATGCCAGGGAAAATACCCGGAAATATTCCCTTTTTTTAAATTCCTTCCTACCGAGAATATTCCCGCTGCCCATCACTAGCTAATACCAATACATTCTTTCTAACACCTTACACACAATGAGATGATTACAAAGCAATCAGTTAGAAAACTGTTACTTCTTTGGAAAGAGAACGAAAAATCTAAAGTAAAACTATTTTTTGCTAATTCCTAGTAAATTATTTCCCTCTTGTGAGCTGTTTCGCGCTGTCCTTAAGAAGCGCTGTAATCATTCTTCACAACACAACACAGAATCACGAAATACGACTCTTACGGGTGACTTGAGCTTGGTCGCAAATTAATAGTTAGCAAACGTACCTTCGGTCTTCGAAACATGGTTTCAATTTTCATGGGAGGTAAATGTGGTTAATCTTTAACTCCAAATCTCCAAATATATCGATGAATGAATGTAGAGTTAATCTCCAAATCAAGCACAGAATCGAATTAGAACTCTCGTCTCTTCTTCCGAAATAATTATATATCAAGTAATCTGAAAAGTACCGAAAGTCTCGCGTACACGATGCCGCCAAAATCGTACGGTCTATATAAATCGATGCATGTCAACCTTAATATTATCCAACAGCTGAAATTAGTAGCTGTACAAATAGTTAAGATATTGCACCGTCAAGATGAGTAAACTTTCTGGAAAACTGCGCAAGATTTACAATTTTAGTTCAGTAATGTGAGGTTGCTTCGTAAGCACGTGAACAAAATTTGTGTTGTTTATGGCAAAGGTCGTTATCCAATGACAGGCAAAGGACACTTTAGTATGTTTCATTCTGGTAATTTTTATGGCCAAAATCCTCCCCGTAGTTGGCGTTCAATCACAGCTAACGTAGAGCAAGAATGGCAAGATAGCCACGAGTCACAGAGGCAGAGCGGTGCCAGATCTAGCATCCTTTGCATGTCTTTAGCATCTAGCATCCTGCCCAAATCTAGCATAATTTCAGGAAGTTTATCAATAAGCCTCAAAACCTGGAGATGAGAAAGAACTTGATCGTGGGAAGAAAAAGAACGGCAGAAATGTATCCTTTCCCATTGATTTATACAGTCGGTAAACCATACAGGCAGTCTTATTGTTCGAAGAAAGTTTGAAACCTCGGGAGGTCATCCCTTTACCGATGCCTTTAGAGAAGTGTCGTGGGAGTAAATTGACCCAGTCCACTCCAGAGAGCAGTTTTTTTTTCTGGCTCCATCCAGGGTTTTCTAATCCTTTGACTGCGAGGTCATTTTGTTTCAAAATATGTTAACAAAAATTTTGTATTCATTTATACGACGTATTTTTCTTTCTTTATTCTTAGAAACCAAGCTTTTTCTGCCCTTTAAATGACAGATTATTCAGAATAATCCCAAGTTGTGTGTCTCGCAACTACTGCACTAGTTTAGTTGAATTAAGGATTTGGTGCTTGAAGTATTGAATTCTATCCTCGCATTCTTGCGATCTGCATATTTTAAGTTACGTTATAGGATGTCAACCTTGATTTTATTCTTTCTTTAAAAATTCCTCAATTAGTAGTTATGAGGATCTAGCATAATTTGACCGAATGTAGCATAATTTTGATCACGTTTTGGAATAATTCCTAGCTGTGAGTCTGGCAACTCTGCAGAGCTAGTGCCCCGCACGCATATCTTTTTTTTTTTTTACGCCCGAGAATCCACATTACTCTATTCTGATTGGTTGAGTGTTCTGACGTCACAAATCACTCTTTGTTTTGATTCCGTGATTTCGACTCACAGAACTAGGTCACCGGAATAATAAACAAAAAACGAGCACTGAGCGTATTATGAATTCTCTAATTAAATAAGCGTGTTTACGGTTTACTATAGTATAGTATTGTGCTATATGCAGAGCATAATAGAGAATTCTTAATACATACATAGCATAATTCCTTGTAATAAGCACAATTCTCTCTGCCAAGTAGAATAATAGAAATACAATGCGTTTTCGTAGTGCAAGAATAAACAATAGAAACATCAAATGAACGCCAATTACTTCTATGTGCCACAAACGAATATGTTATATTAATGAGATTAACACTAAAACATTAATAAGTTATTTTTAACATTTAAAAATAAGTAACCAATCCAACATAAATAGCTTAGATAAATTCAATACAATACAACATTACCAAACATCTACTCACCTCGTTCAGTGGTCCTCTGGATGATTTAATGCTTGAAGAATCTGATAATACACTTTTTGGACTTGCTTGTCTACATTTCTAGTCCTTCGATGAACTGAAAGATCTACACTGCACTTAGATTTATTGTGTTTCCTTTGCATTAATATCTGCATTAATTAGTTCGTAGATGAACTGTGAAATAAATTCTACACTGCACTTTGTTAAACTGTACAAGACTAAACACTATCCTTATGGTTATGTACGTGTGTGTATGTATATCAATGATCAAGGAAAAAAGGACTTGTAGCAAAGCTATACAACAAACATATTAATTATTTATAGACTAACATAACAACACGGATAGGGGTGCAGTCCTTGTCTACAGCTTTACAGTGGACAGTGTAGAATTTGTTTTACAGTTTTTCTATCAACTAAGTAACGTAGATAATAGTGCAAAGGAAATACAATATCTTTGACTAAGTACAATGTAGATTTTTCAGTATGAAATGTGTTCCTGTTTGGAGCGACATTTATGAAAGGAGTTTGTTTACGTAACGAAAGCCAGATATGATAATATTGGGATTCGAACCTTGGATCTCTTTTGGAGTCTTCCTTAACATCATTCATTTGTAAAAGACTAATAGACCCAATAAGGAACTGGCAAGTAAACAAATAGTCTCACTTCTACGGTCCTAGGATTCGGGCGTCGCCCTAACTAGAGACATTTGCCGTTTACCCACCTTCGCTGCTGCGTCAGCGTCAAGGTATACCAGTTAATACCTGTAAAAGAATACAAGTGGGGCAGCAATGCATGGTTTCCGCCAGATGGATAGTGGAAGACGAAAGTAATGTTTGTCCTTCACTGCTTATAGATACCTTACCTGTTTGGTTCTAACCTAAGCCCTGCATACTATAAGAAAGTAATATTCTCCATTAGCTGAGAAAGACAATATAAATCACACACTTTGACATTATGAAAAACTGCTTTCACTGCATATTGAAAAGAGAAATATTTACGAAATCACTTATATTTAGCTTCTCGATTCCAGGAATATAAAACATTTACAAACTTATGAAAACACAAAACACAATATTTCACTAAGGCGAAAAGAATGGTGGCCCAATCACTGTGATTTACCGACCGAAAGATACCGAGATAATACGCGAAGTTTCGACCGAACGAGGATGATGAATCGGTTAGTGGCTATGCAGTCCACTGCAGAAACTTCACTTCGATCGCTGTAGAAAGTTCACAAAACATGTTTGTTTTCATTAGGCGGCGTGAAAACTACCATTTGAACCGTTGACTATCAGGATTTACGTAGTATAGATTCATTACATTCTTCCTATAAGTTGCACTTAAAGTTGATGCAAATTAATATTTGAAAATGTAAATTCGATACGTTGCACTAGCTTGATATTATGAAAGATTCTTACTTTTACATTTTGAAACTTATACTCTCTCTATTGAGAGTATATACACTAGCATCTTCACATTTTGAGAACACAAATGTCTTCGTTTGTGTAAGAGGTACTAACACATACAAACGTTGACTTTTACATAACGAGTAAGTATTCTTCTTCTGCCCTTTACATATCGAAAAAGAGAATGTTCTCTCTCACCCGATGACTCCTATCTTGCGAGAGTGAGTAATGCTCTCCTGCGCTCCTCATCGTTGCCAGCTAGCAGCGCAAGAATACACTGACAAATTAAAATATAGTTCGTAGAAAACATTAAGTTTTGCTTCATAATATTGCTAATTATATATAATGAATGATCCATAGATTAATAGAAAACACATTAAAACACTGATTGTTTGAATAAGTAGTACAATCGACGATTATTGATAGACTTCACATTGTCACGTAAAAATCTGTCATCGTCATGAGGACTTGTGCGTAGGTGTTTCTCTCGAGAGTAACGAAATTCCACAACCATATATGGGCTGACGAGAAGAAGCAAGACTGTCTGGAGAAGTGAGGTACCTTTTGGGTGACAAATTCCTAAGCATTGTTCTCTTCCAACTGTTCGCTGGCTGCTTTCATTTCTAAGAATTGAGGCTGGGGAAATACGAGGGTTGATTTAAAAATTCATGCCAATCCATACCGTTACAACTGGCGGTCAACGGACTGTCCACTGAAGGTATCACAGAAGTGGGCAAGAACCCTGGAATCCAAATCCTCCTAACCATACTGCAACACAACAGCAATCACAGCACTCCATTAGTCTGTAGAGGGTTAATGTCATTTGAAGTTCATTTTCACTGAAGAATAACAGTTTATAGCTTCACTTGAACGCACATGGTCGCGAAATTCGAAGAATAACGAACGCGAGGGCCATTTACGATAACGCGAGGGCCATTTCGTAAATGTCTTTTAAGTCCTTTCATTTTTATTATTTGTTTATATTTTCCATTTATTTCAATTATTCCTTGAAACGTAAGCACAAATATAATTTCAGTATTTGAATATAAATCAATAATTATTTGTAATTCAAAATACTGTTCAGCATTGTACTTCATACTGTCTTTCAAAATTCAAACCAAGTTACACAAACATATTAATATATTTAATGCAATACTATGTTCAATAAAACATATTGGTAAGGTATCGTATTCAATGCCATACTTAACAATGCACAATAACACAAACTAAACGTATACCAATAAGTTTAAAATAGTAAAATTGATTTAAGATTCTGCAATAATACTTTTTAATTCTAAGATAAAACACACAGAATCATTCAAAAATAGCATATATCATCAAATAATTCAACTTATCATGATTTTATTTTTCATGAAAATAAGATATTCATTCCTACTATATGTGTAGAAAATGTATTGCAATGAAAACATCAACATTATTCATAAAATTAAAAAATGTACTTTCATTGACATGCTAACACAAGACATTTATCAAGAATATTCGAAATAATTCAACACAACTAAAACATATGATATAGTGCACACGATAGGTTCACATTTTATTAAGATTACATATTAAAAACACATGTGTAAATATAACACTAAAAATATTTCATTTACTATGAAATGAAATAAACTAGGCATATGCGAGCTCGTCACACTCGAAGTATATAAAAATATACTGCCTGCATTAAATTCACAAGACCCTACTCCAATTATTTATTAATAGGTTTCCATCCCCGAAGCAAAGTGAAAAAATAGAACGTTTGGTTAAAATTCAAAAATAATATAGAGGGGACTAATAAGAAAATTGCCTACTCCGGGCATTACATAATATGGATAACCCATAATAATGGAGGGACCTTTGCTTCAATGTCTTCAAGTACTACTTGAAATGTTTTCGTATTCAACGAAAAGATTAATACAAAGTGAATGCAACAATAGTTGCTAACAATTATTACGTACACAACTTACTTGGTACTCATTTATAATAGGATGTCTCATTATATATTCGTTTCATCTGAACGACGCGTCATGAAGGTGGGTACAAGTGTAAAACACTACTACAATAACTTACCACACCAAAATTCAAGTATCCTCAGCTGATTAGTAATCCCAGAGGCATACTGATTGGTTAAAACAAATAAATTGGCATAACACATTGTAAATATACATTACTATTAATTGACGCATAGTTGTTATTTAAAAATTGAAAGATTTAACTCAGTAATTTAAAATATGATCATTCAGGTTTATTACCGAATGGTGTCTCACCAGAATATTTAAATTTGTGATTCAAAACATTTTAATTTTGAAAAATTGCAACACTGTGATGGAATACTCACTAGAGATTTTCCACATCTTCACTACGCAAATTTATTTCTTTTTACTATATTTGATAATTTTCACTACGCAAATGTACTCTTGCACTTTGAAAAGAAATACTATATTTTCTATCATTCGAAAATTTAAATTTCTGGAAATATCACGTATTCTTGAAATATCAAAATTTTAAAAATGGTATCTCTCATTCAACATTTTCAATATCTTATGAGGTGCAACAATGTATGAAGCGAAAAAATTAATATTGAAAATTTTCCTGAATCTATTGGCTACAGCCATTAACGTGATACAAACAATAAAATATTATTGTTTTTATTTAAACATGCTAAATTTTGTAAAACACTAACAATGTTGAAAAATATTTATAGTATGAAAAATAATTACTAACAACAAAAGAAATTTTGTACACAATTTTCTGCAATGTAACCAGAATTTATTTTCATTGCCATGTCAAAATATGGGAAATGGGCAATCCGGCTATGTAATAATGTCGTTTACCCAATTCCTTTTCGTATCGGATTTATTACAACATCGTAAAGTAAAAATTTCATGCAATCAAAGATTCTACGTTTAACTTCCATACTAGGCATCCACTTATTTTTGTTAATATGAAAACGCAACATTCTGTAAGCACTAGATTTTTGTACTACCTTACTATGAGAACTAGCAGTTACCTTACGAATTGCTTGTACACTCGGGACATTCACCAATTGAGTGTCATTACAAATGTTGGTAGCAAAGAATTTACACTTTCTACGTATGTGTAATATCTTACTTACTTTACGCACCTTTTTGCGAATCTTCAGGTTATTTTTCATTTTCGCACAGTGAAAAAATCTTTGCCTACTTCTCTTGGTTGCCAAATTGAAATTACTGTTCATTAATTTCTCAATAACCTTTCGAGTTGAGTACAAAGTGTTGGTTGGTGGATAATCAATCTGAACGTTTCGAGTTAGTTCAATACACTTTTTCTTACCTTTTCTGAATTTAAATTTCATCGATTTACAAGTTGCACGATGTATGCCAAGCGAACATGGAATGGTTTCATTTCTGTTAAAACATACAATTACGAATATGCATACTGTACCTTTCAGCAACACTAAAGATATATTACCACTGGAAAAATAATGCAACTCACCAATCTGAATTAGTTGCCTAATGCGGCTTACTTTAGGGTAATTTGTAACATGCCGTGTATACATCACAAAAATTACAGGACTTACAAACATTTCTTATGAACAAGTAGCATTGAGCCGGAGGGGGGAAAAAGCTGATCCACCCACTTCCTATCACATAAGGGACAAGTGCAGGCTTTATTCTTGTCTAAAAATACTACAACAGTATCACTTTTTATTTCCCTAGTGGTGGTTACGCTAACCACACTCGTACTACTATTGGAGGTAGCCTCCATGAAGTCAACCTGCACGGTGTTTACATTTACACTGACATTTTCATTACTTACTTCATTTCCCTGAATAAAGACATCATTACTCTGTAAAACAGAAATATTTTCCAGCTTGGTTGTAATGCTTTGTAATTGTACGGAATTATTTTCCAACAACTGAAACAACTCATTCCACTTACTATTTTCATTTTCGTTAGTTTGAACAAAATGTGATTCTTGGACTTCAGATAACCTACCTTTCTTAACAGGATTTGAATATAACTCAGTATCATCGGCAACATTTTCGTATTTCCTCTTACAATTTTTAATTCTAACCTCAGAAGGACTACTATGACGAACATGTGCTAACGGGTACACGTTAAATTCATCTGCGAATTTAACCCTTTTTGGAACTTTATTTTTCTTTTCGGTTTTACCCATATTACCTGACATAGTATGTAAACTAACATCCTAACTACGTTTTTTGAGGATAGGTTTGATACTACTAACCACACTTTCAGGAGAATTTTCAACATTGCTTGAAAATAATTCTTTCTCCTTTTCATTGAACGTACTATCATAATCACTAAGAGAGCTGACATCATTAGAATACTTTTTCTGTAGCCGTTGAACTATTATTTCAATAACTTTATTCTTGACATTAACGTCATCACATTGAAGTTTCAACTTTTTTGCTACATACTGAAAATATACATTTTTGCCGCGAGCACATTTCTCTTTCAATTTCTCGTATTGCTTAGTTCTACGTATACCACGTACACGGAGATTGACCTCCTTTTCTACGTTTTTCCTATATTCGCAATTAAAATTAAATACAAATTCACAAATAGCGATTTTCGCTGCTCTACTGAATCTATGAGTTTCTACATCAAGGCCTAAAACATGTTGAAACTCTTCTAAGCAAAATGGAACAGTACTATACTTATATTCATTTATTACGTTAGCGTACTCTAATTCTATCTGTGCTCTTACATTCATTAAATTCAGCGCTAGCATTTTGTACGTGGATTTATGAATTATATATTCTAAAATGAACACAATAATATAAGAATGTAAGTAACACTACATGTGAAAGAATGCAAGGATATGTTTCTTTCGCAGAACATTAATTGCTAGATTCACAATTTGCTTTTTCAATAACTGTCTCGCATTCTTGTGTGCATACACTAGGACCTACCTGCGTTTTTTCAGCAGTGTTTGGCTGATTCAACAGCTCTCGATAATTACTTTCAACCTTTTTGTGCATTTCATACTTTTCACGTACTAAAGCCAATTGTATTTTTAGATTATCAAATTGTTTGGTCAACTCATTTTAATTTGCATTTAGTATTTGGTTAGTTGCAGCCAAATCTGCGGACAATTGTTTCACCGCTTCAAGCAGTGGTTCCATTTCATTGAGCCTTGACATTGTAAAATATTATGCTTGAAAATACAACATGCAAATTAGTGGCATTGAATACAACAGTGAAGTTCAAAAATTTGCTTTCTTCCCACTAAAACATCTGTCTTTGTTTGGTGCGTCATTTATGAAAGTACTGGTCCTAGGTTCGATCATTATCTGTCCCTGTTCGGGAAAGCCATTTATGAAATGTGTTCCTGTTTGGAGCGACATTTATGAAAGGAGTTTGTTTACGTAACGTAAGTCAGATATGATAATATTGGGATTCGAACCTTGGATCTCTTTTGGAGTCTTCCTTAACATCATTCATTTGTAAAAGACTAATAGACCCAATAAGGAACTGGCAAGTAAACAAATAGTCTCACTTCTACGGTCCTAGGATTCGGGCATCGCCCTAACTAGAGACATTTGCCGTTTACCCACCTTCGCTGCTGCGTCAGCGTCAAGGTATACCAGTTAATACCTGTAAAAGAACACAAGTGGGGCAGCAATGCATGGTTTCCGCCAGATGGATAGTGGAAGACGAAAGTAATGTTTGTCCTTCACTGCTTATAGATACCTTACCTGTTTGGTTCTAACCTAAGCCCTGCATACTATAAGAAAGTAATATTCTCCATTAGCTGAGAAAGACAATATAAATCACACACTTTGACATTATGAAAAACTGCTTTCACTGCATATTGAAAAGAGAAATATTTACGAAATCACTTATATTTAGCTTCTCGATTCCAGGAATATAAAACATTTACAAACTTATGAAAACACAAAACACAATATTTCACTAAGACGAAAAGAATGGTGGCCCAATCACTGTGGTTTACCGACCGAACGATACCGAGATAATACGCGAAGTTTCGACCGAACGAGGATGATGAATCGGTTAGTGGCTATGCAGTCCACTGCAGAAACTTCACTTCGATCGCTGTAGAAAGTTCACAAAACATGTTTGTTTTCATTAGGCGGCGTGAAAACTACCATTTGAACCGTTGACTATCAGGATTTACGTAGTATAGATTCATTACATTCTTCCTATAAGTTGCACTTAAAGTTGATGCAAATTAATATTTGAAAATGTAAATTCGATACGTTGCACTAGCTTGATATTATGAAAGATTCTTACTTTTACATTTTGAAACTTATACTCTCTCTATTGAGAGTATATACACTAGCATCTTCACATTTTGAGAACACAAATGTCTTCGTTTGTGTAAGAGGTACTAACACATACAAACGTTGACTTTTACATAACGAGTAAGTATTCTTCTTCTGCCCTTTACATATCGAAAAAGAGAATGTCCTCTCTCACCCGATGACTCCTATCTTGCGAGAGTGAGTAATGCTCTCCTGCGCTCCTCATCGTTGCCAGCTAGCAGCGCAAGAATACACTGACAAATTAAAATATAGTTCGTAGAAAACATTAAGTTTTGCTTCATAATATTGCTAATTATATATAATGAATGATCCATAGATTAATAGAAAACACATTAAAAACACTGATTGTTTGAATAAGTAGTACAATCGACGATTATTGATAGACTTCACATTGTCACGTAAAAATCTGTCATCGTCATGAGGACTTGTGCGTAGGTGTTTCTCTCGAGAGTAACGAAATTCCACAACCATATATGGGCTGACGAGAAGAAGCAAGACTGTCTGGAGAAGTGAGGTACCTTTTGGGTGACAAATTCCTAAGCATTGTTCTCTTCCAACTGTTCGCTGGCTGCTTTCATTTCTAAGAATTGAGGCTGGGGAAATACGAGGGTTGATTTAAAAATTCATGCCAATCCATACCGTTACATCAGTATATTCAAAGACTAGGAATGTAGACCAGAAAGCGCAAAAAAGAATATTTAACGGCTCTGACGAAGAAGAAAAAAGGCTTCAAAATTATCAGATTGTTCAAAAATTAAATGAACAAGAGGGCCACAGTACAAGGTGACTAGAAGTTTTGTGTATCAATAAACCGAATAGCTTCATCGGTATTCACAGTATTGCCAGGGTTAAAACCGATGGTCGCTTCATTAGATTCAGCATAATTTTCGAAGTAACAAGTACAATCAGATGCTACTGGTAAGAGGACATGAATATCCAAAACTATCGATATATATTAGTGAAAGAATACGTCACATCTGGAAGCAAATTGAAGTTAGTGAAGTTTATTACGATTATAGATCGTTTATACACTTGCGAAATACATAAAAAGTGATTAAATTAGGTTCTATTATACTGAACGTAAATTTCAGACGATTAAGTTTGAACACTTCTTTCGCATCTACCGTATTAAATGTAGTTAGGCACTTTCACTGTGATAAAATATAATAGTTATTTATTATTATTTCTCTCCGATTGTTAGTAACCAAACACTGCCTAACAACTGATTCCATTTATCAAAAGGAAAAAAACAGGTAAATCGTATAGTTACTATTTAATATGTCTGTCAAGTATTGAGATAAAACTACTAACACAATAAAAAAGATGTAAGGCAAATCATCTTCACATTAGCTACAACCAGCACTAACTAAATCATTTAGATTAGTACTAATAATTAGCATGCTATAGGCAGTTATAATTAGCCACAGGAGATAAATTTCAATTATCAAATATTGTTTCACTTTCAACTATTGCAGTGCTGTTTGATATGCCACATTTGTGCAATCATTCCCTCACCCATTTATGATTTAAGCTTGGTTAGTTTGGCCACCATAAGCACATATAATATGCTTAAATCTAACACAGAAAATTCTATCTTTACATATTTTCGCATTTATTTACAACTATGTTTTCAAACGAAGGTTATGGCGAAATCAAATTTACAAGTATTCGAAGTGAAAATAAAATTGAACCTTGAAATTAATTGACAAACATATTTTCTATCTCTCACATTTACGAATTTGTAATACGTACTCTGATAACTGTTGCATACACTTATTATTTACCTGTTTCCTTTGCTTTAATATCAATATTATATTATACAAGTACATTATAATACTTGTATATTATATACAAGTACTGGGCGTTCAATATACAATGCAACCTGGAGTTTGGGGTAGTAGAACTTTTGAACCGGAAGCGATACACAAATAATGGTTATACCAAAATGAAGCCTTGTTCATGCATATATGTTTAAACTAGGAAGCAACGACTGAAGTACACTAGGAACCACACAGTGTTGCCAGATGTAACCGAAGGTGTAAATCAATTTTTTTTCTTTTAGAAGTCACGTAAATTGACTCATAACTCATACGTATAGATGTTGTGTCGTTAATTTTCAGTTTGTATAGTTGGAGTAGCTTGCAAACTATGGAATGGAAAAAAAGAATTTTTCATTTCCAAGAATAACCAATCGGATGAGGCCTCTGTAAGGGGGTTACTAGGGAAAACGTGGTTTTCATAAATTAACGTTCTGAATTGGCAACAGTGCTGATGTTTCAGTGCATCACAAGGTGTGTTAAGGATCTGTCTACATTATGCAATTCCTGAAAACAATTTAAAAAAAAAAACCTTTGAAATTATCGTGATAAAATATGCATCCGGCAACACTGCTATTCATGACGAACTGAATTGTCAGTTCCACGGCAGATTCTAGAAGTGCCCCCGTTTCGATTCAATGAATAACAGTGTTGCCGGGTGCATGTAAGTAAAAGTTTTATCGCGATAATTTCAAAGTTTCTTTTCCATTGATTTTAGAAATTGCATAATGTAGACAGATCGCATTTCCCCGATCCCAAGAGGTTCAGTCAGAACATGGCTGAAGTAGCATTCTTAATGACCACGTACCGATGACGTCACCTATTACTACTACTACTACTATTGTTTTTGCTTTGGATCTGTATAGTACAAGGGCAAACTTATTTTAATGATAATTTTAAAAAATAATCGTTAAATCACTTTCTGAATATTATTTTAACAAAAGAATTGTTATAAAAAAATTTAAAAATTATAAAAAAACTCTCCTTAGGCAGGAGGCAGGGTTTGAACCCACGCCAAAAACGATTTTCCTTACTAGCATGTTGCGCTAGTGCAATCAGCCACGGCAGCCAACAAAGCTAGCGTTTACTTTGTGCTATATGTATCTCATGACTCTTGATGTCGTATCTGTATCGGCCAATCAAATCAAAGGATATCTGAAGCTCTTGGGATCCGCGAAAATGTAGACAGATTCTTAACACACCCTTTGATGTACTGAAACATCAGCACTGTTGCCAATTCAGAATGTTAATTTATGAAAACCACGTTTTCCCTAGTAACCCCTTCCAGAGGCCTCATCCGATTAGTTATCGGTGGAAATGAACAATTCTTTTTTCCATTCCATAGTTTGCAAGCTAATCCAACTATACAAACTGAAAATTAACGACACAACATCTATATGTATGAGTTATGAGTCAATTTACGTGACTTGTAAAAAATTGATTCACACCTTCGGTTACATCTGGCAACACTGTGTGGTACCTAGTGTATTTCAATCGTTGCTTCCTAGTTTAAAAATATATGCAAGAACAATGTTTTATTTTGGTATAACCAATATTTGTGTACGGCTTCCGGTTCAAAAGTTCTACTATCCCAAACTCCAGGCTGCATTGTATATTGGACACCCTGTATAATACTATATAATACAAGATACTTGTATCTTAACAGTAAATCTTAGTACAACTTACTTTTTTTTAGTAACTTTTCCCTGCGTGTAAGCCTTTATCAAGCTGCACATTAAAACTTACATTTGAGTTAGTTTCACGACATTTTTTAAAATTTTTTTGCATGTGATTTCCCTAAGGACGCATTCTGACCTATACATTCTGACAAAGAGTGGGGAGCCACCGCTTTCTGCCTGTCACATTTTGGATGTATAAACGTGCGTTTACTTCGAGAATATCCGTACTCGAGAGTGAAACTATATTTAGGAGGACGTCCAGTTTGAAGACATTTTCTTCCTGGAAGCTGAGTTCGCCTTCGTGAAACAGCTGTGGGTTGTACAGGAATAGTGGTTGCTCTGCGTCCTGCCGATATTTTTAACAATCCCAATCCCTTTTTGCCAAACGAGTGGAGAGCTGACAAAGTGAGGATTCAGTTATAAGACGTCTATGAGCCCGATGTAAGCTTTAATAGCAGAACGAAATTTTCCGGGATTATTATCGTATTTCATCAGTATATACTCAAAAATTTCCAGAAGTTCTCCTGTGGCTTTCTCTCTCAGTTGCGCTGTGTGCTCAATCATTGGTAATTCACCAGAGATTGAGGCACGTTCTGAAACGTGTTCTTCACCATTCTTCTCTGAACTGACTATATTGCCACTTTCCGCAGATGATGGTAGAATGGTTTGTCCATTACGTGGGCTATTATACGTAAGAGACCCAAACCAATAAGGAGGCAAATCCATTTTTCCGGTTGCTACCCAATATAATTCCTCCTTGGTCTTCGAATCCTGGGGAAGTATATTAATTGAGGTTACGTTAGCTTTTATGGAAACTGCATGTTTGTGTTTGCATCGTGCACCAGATCTTCCCATCATGCAATCACACCTTCCCAAGTCCATATCAACTAGGTACGTTGTCGCCTCATCGGAAGCAGATGCTACACTATATAATGATCCACTTACGTAATGCACTGCTAGCTTCTCGATCATCTCTGGATTTGGTTTGTAGCGTGACTGCAGCACCTCATCCCATCTACCATTAGCAACATTAATGATTTTTTGTTCATAATACGATGGCATATCTCTTACCAAGAAATCTAGTAATTGAGGGATGCTGAAAGCTCTGTGCCTCATTAAAATTCTGTCCTTCAAAACTCTAAATGCTGCTTCAGTAATGTTATTTGTATTGTTTCCATGAGTTATCATAATTTTGCGTATATACAAGCTCCAAGCATCACGTCTTTCACTAAGGGTTTTGATGTACGAGACATATTGTGGATATTTTAATGAATTATACAGAGCTTCTCCAAACCATCCTCAAATTCTTTTTTGCTTGAAGCGTATACCAATTTAGAAAGCTCCTGTAAAGGTTTTGTCTGTCACTTTTGTCAATGGAGTTCGTGGCACAATATAACCAACGCCACACAGCTTGAAGGACATGAAAAATGCAAAGCATTAACAATGTTTCCGGAATGCACACAGATATACTATTCCGCAGTGCAATGCAGTCATCAGTGATAAATATTTTTGGCCCGGAAAGAGCACGACCATTAAAAGAATACTGTGTAAGTAGCTTTTTATATTCATTCAAAGCCTTAGTCAAAATATCCTCTTTCTCAGAACTTGTAACAACTACTCCTATCGGTAATTCCCCAACAATGGTGTCAACCATTAAAACAAAAATCCTACAGTTGAACCTATCAGCATTCCCTGAACTATCAACAAATGCTATGTCCGCACTACTTTTCAGACGGTTCACACGCTCCATTAATGGTGTACACAGACCAACGATAAAATTATTGTCTACCTCGCAGAAACTTATCCTAGGATTTTCACGCTTTAGATCTGCCACTTTTTTTTTTTTTTTTTTAATACTTTCCATTATTTTGTTCGAGGTGTACTCCCCATATTAATTTTTAAACACCTTATAATATAATCTATAGATCCATTGTAGGTCTGGACAAATGGAACGATCCGCTGAGACAACAGCATAGTCTTCGTGTTCCTCTATTAGTGTTCTCTTGTGGATTTCCATTGCTTGAGATGGGCTGTTACCTGCCTTGAAAAGCTCCAAAAAAGTTCTTCTTGTTTCTGTAGACGGGTCCCGAAATTTCAAAGCTTCAGATCCCGTGGTGCGATGGTTGTGGTCACCAATTATTCTAACGATTGTTGGATACTTCGGCATGTGTATGTTCTTAGACCTGAAATAATCTTAACAAAAACAATTAAATAACTCATTGTATTAAAAAGAAAAGCGAGAAAAGCTATGAAATTTAGCGACAAACACGACTAATTCTCCTACAATTATCTGACATAGAAAGTATTTAACTGTTTCATTTATATCAGCGTCTCCAAAACCATTTAATGTTGTTGACACCCTGAAACAACTATTAGTTATCTGCAGCCCCCAAGAAATAAAAATTAGTTAAGAAAGACATTACATAGAATGAAAATCAAGCAAAATTACGACTTTATAACACAAATACCCAATTGCACCAATCGAGGATTAAAACCACATAAGGCACTCCGTTATTTTTATCTTTGCATAAGAGTTGAGCTGAGTTGATTTTGAGTTTAACGTTCCTTTCAGCAGCGAATCTATAGGAAACGGAACTTACTGATTAACGTGGAATCCGAACCACATGAGCTCTCGCCGGGAATCGAACCCGGGTGTCCCACGCCAAAGGCGCGCACGCTAACAGCTAGCCACGAAGGAGCTTTCATCTTTGGATAAGAATCTTAGATCGTTGCACCAAGAGTCTGTGAAAAAGGATTAACAGGATGCTAGTGGACAAACTTTTTTTTTTTTTTTTTTTAACCCATATCAACTACTGAAAATGAAATTGCATTTCTGCTTTTTCAGAATATTAAGGGTGCCCAGTGCACTATAACGGGATTTAGATATTGAAAGAAATATCTGCAGGAAATCTGTGAGTGTACCATTTGGAGTTATTATTTGTCGTTTTATTTGCACAGTGAATAGCATGCACGAAACACTACCAAATTCCAACAGCTTCGGATCTGAAGGTGAAACATCTAAGTACCTTTTTAGGTCGTTCAAAAACTTCAGGTTTACATTCGGCCCGTCCATTGATACTTGCAGCATCTTTTTCGTATCTAAACCAATGTTTTTCAAGTTTCCAAAAATGCCATCAGATGGTCCTTAGCAGTGGCATGACCTAAAAATGCGGACATAAGATGTCTTGTTCGTCCCAAACACTAGAACTATATCCATTTGACCCTTCTGAGTGACAGGATTTAAACTTGCATCAAAAGAAATACAGATGATAGGACACTCTTTAACCACGTTTGTCAATTCTTCTTGAAAGTGTGGGCACAGTCGGTGTGCATCTTGAACTGCTTCGCAATTTCGATGAGAAACCTCACTTTAAAAAGATCACTACAAATACCAAACTTCTAGCAAAAGAAGGGTTATAACTTGATTAATAGCCCACAATATTTCTGCAGTAATAACTTCATGTTTGATGATTAACTTGTTGAGTATTTCTAGGCATAACACAAATATTGAATGTTGTGATTCTGTTATCAATAACACAAGTATGTTCGTTATTAACAACTGAAGTTCGTACTTCACGAAGTTCAGTTTTCACCGAAACAGAGTTGTAGTTGATGGAGCAGCATTCACCGGAACAGAGTCTGTAGTTGCTGCCTTAGCAGGTACCATGTGAAACAGTTTTTTGCTCAAACTTGAAGAATTTACTCTTTTAATATGCATTTTGCTTTCGACATGAGAACGAACTGAAAAATTCCCATACTGCTAATATGAAAAATTGTCATCCACAAAGAGCAATACCCATACTTATTTTCTAACCTCTGAAGCAAATTCCAATTTGAATTTATTGTTCTGTCCAACCACTCATCTCTGAAAGAAGTCTTTCCTCTTATTTCACTCATTGTCTCTGAACAGATAAGTGCAACACTAATGTAAGTAAGTAAATACATAACAATGGATGCAGTATATTATATACCGTACATAATATACTCAGGTCTGCAAACTAGCTGTAGGGTAAAATTTACTAACTAAAAATGAGGAAATGCTGACTAAACACCTGACAGTACTAACATCAATCCTCATTTAAAATATGAAGCAGGCTAGGCTACAATAACAAATCAAATAATTAACTGTTTTTAAAATTGGCCGCCACCTTCTTCTTACTAAGCAGCTGTGAAAATTGAAATTCGATCTTGAAACGACAAAGAAACGCGAAAAATAGGTAATGCTGTGCAATCAATTGGGGGCGGGGGGAAGAGAGAATCACAGCTGCTTAGGCCAATTTCGTTGCCTCCTTCTTAATATACAATATAAAAACAAAGAAGTACGTACACAAAAATTTGTGCTGCATTGTGTACGAAAAAAAAAAATATTCAACAAACACTTCGTAGACTTCACAAAATATTTCTTCAAAAATCAATAGGTAATGCGCCTTGCAACAAAAGACACTGACCTGAAACTCAATATCACTACTTCCATGATCTCTTGACCGACAACCCTACCTCATAACTTTCATGCCAGTAGACACTCTGCTCAGAGGTCTGATACAGTAAGCCTAGAGCATTATTTTTATTATATAAATGTATTATTAATTTATATTACAACTTGTATAAATAATTGTATATTATTCTATTCTACTTATAATACAACATTGTTACTACCCTGAACTTTTGGAATTCAAAAATCCAGGGTAGATTAAAAAGAATGATAATATTTGTATATTTCATAATTTTTCCAGTATGTGGATCAAAATCCCAGTATCAAAATTAAATTCCAGTATAGTTCAAATATTTCCACTATCAGTATACACCATGAAATTGGCAAGTGAAAGTGAATCACTGTGGTCCCACGAGGAATTTCATAGTTTCATTTGTACAATAGAATATGAATGTTCATAGTGTATTCTAAGTAGGATTATAGGAATATGTCTTTAAATATATATGCAAATTTAATAAAACCCAATATTGCCAAATAAAACCCAATTTTACCGAATAAAACCCACTGGCCTGGGCTTTAAAAAAAATGGGTTTTTCACAACCCTTCTTTTACCAAATGTGAGAAGAGAGCAGTCACCAAATACCTCTTCTCAAAGAATATGGGAACGAAGAAAATTTGTGATGAATTGATACAAACAATGGCCAATGATTGTCTTTCATATAGCACAATGAAATCTTGGTAGCAGAGTTTGGAGGAGCACTGAAGATAAAGAGAGATGTGGAAGACCAAAATAGTGGTGACCGTGGAAACTGTGGATCGTGTGCACGACACGAATCTTGCAGACAGTCGGCCTAGTCTTTCACGTATTGCAGAGACCCTTGGGATCAGTTTGGAACATGTGAATTACATCGTGCATGAAAAACTTTGTTTAAAAACGTGTCGCAAAGTGGGTACCCAAACTCTTCACAGCTGATCAGAAGCGGACAAGACGTGACTGTGCAGTGTTTTGCGCCTTCTTTTAGTAAGTGCTTCCAACTTTATTAAACAAATTATTAGTGCTGATGAAACGCAAATATATGTGTCTGATTGCGACATCAGAAAACAGTCTATGAAGTGGTGTCATAGTGGGGCTCCCAGGCAGAAAAAATGCCACAGAGAAAGCGAAGGATGTCGATTTCGGGAATTGTTAGGGGGTAATATTGAGCGAATAACTGGAAAATTACACACCGGATTGAAGGAAAACTGGTGAGCAAAATTGTCCAAACGCACAGTCTTCTTGCCAGACAATGCTCCTTGCCACAAAACAAGCCATCGCAATGCACAATCTGTGTAAAATGAAGTTCGATATCATTGACCATCCCCTATTCTCGAGATATGGTCCCACAGACTATTATATTTTCCGAAAACTTAACATGGACCTAAAAGGAACTGAATTTAGACAATGAAGTCATAGCAGCTGCAGAGTTGTAGTTTGTACCGCACGACAAAATGTTTTATCATCATGTGATAGATTTGCTGCAGGATCGTTCTATTAAAAGTGTCAACTTACAAGTCAAGTATGTTGGATAAAATGCTACCACTGTGCACCTAGCGTCATGTTTTCACTCTGAGGCCAGAAACTTAAGTAACCCGCTTCGTAAATGGATATTCAATAAACTACGATCTACCAGGTAGGCCAATAAGTAAAAATTCAATGATCACCTAATGTGATAGCTGATGCTGTTTTTGAGATGTCCTTTTCCGCATGTCTGGAGTAAACTGGATAATTTCAGACTCAGATCTGGCTGCATGTTAAGTGATCCTGTATTTGTTCATCTTAAGAACGAGGTGAGAAAACATTCTATCAAACAGATATGCAGTGGCAAATGGAAAGAGAAATCGTACAACCCTTTTGGAAACTTTAGGATAAACAGCCTTAGTTTGGAACCAAACTCCAGCAACGATAATACAGTAAACAGCATTTTGAACGTCGAATTACAAGGTAGCTCGACAAATCGGAATATACAGGTGTAGGTGAGACGCCAATCATCTCATTAAGATATCATAAATTAAATATCACATAATCTATAAAAATATAAGTTTGTAGACATACCAACATCTCTTGCCAATTTTCTTTATCGTTACTCTGATGTGGGACGGGGATCCTGTGTGCTTCGCTGAAGCTTTACTTTTATCTCTGGGATGTGTGTTGTGACGACACCGATAATCTGCCTATAATGAAAAAAAAAAAAAAAAAGAAATGAAATTGATGTGATAAATCCATTCTGAAGTTCTTATTAATTACTATAACAATAAACAAAATCTACTAAAACTACTTGAAGTTCAGAGATTGTAGTGCATAATTTAGTTACTGCAGTAGGAAACCATATGTATGTTACACAATGTATACTACAATAAATTAAGTTAAGCTTCTGCTCCGCCCCCAGACCCTTCGACCTATTATTACAATTTCAATTAGGGCCTACCGAAACCATGAGATATGTATTTAAAAAATCCTATTTAAATAGCATGAAGATTAGGATGGATTGACTTAAATTAGTCTGATTTAAATCACTTGATCTTTTAAATAAAAATCGTTGATTTAAAGTGAAAATAAGTAAAGTCCTGTTTCTGTTCTGTTATTTCGATTATGGAAGATGACAATCATAATACAATGAGACTCAAATGTACAGTATGTACAGCATTGTATGAAAACAAGTGTCATGCAGAGGGTGATTAGGGAAAATCCCGTTTTGAACGGGTAACAGGGCAATCCTGTTTTCTTCTCTTCGTAACATATGGTTTATATTGTAAATCGTTAACTATTCCAACGGGGAAATCACCATCGACATTTAAGACGAAGATTCTTTTGTGTGCGCGTCTATATATTTGTTCCCAGATAATAGGGCGTATTTAGAAGTGTCCTATCCCCTCTCGATTTTTTTTTTAATTTTATAACTTTGGGCAAAATTTATGTATTTTGTACCGCAAGCTAGTTACAATTTCCTTAAAAAGTATGCCTCTGCCAAATATCAGTAACTTTTGTGAAAAAAAAAAGTGTCACTTTGATAAGCGTTGCTGTGCTTTTTCCTTAACGCTTAACCTTTTAAATTGTATCACCTATTTTTAGGTGATAGGCTAAAATCTCCATTACTGGATTAAAAAAGTACCAATAAAGTTTTTTACTTCGTTTTCTCGAAGGCATTGTAGAGCATGTTACATATGCTTTCACGCCTCTCTGCGTCAAGACATAGGATTTAAAAAAGATATTTTCTGTTGTGCCTATTTTTATTATTTTTTGGCAGGCCTACATTTTGCATTCAGAAGACAAATTCCGCACACACTTTCAGTTCAACTTTAGTATTTTTTTTAGATGATTTCTGATCTCTGCGTGAAAACAGGGGGGTCTAGAGGGGCAAAAATGTAAAAAATGGATACTTTTAACAAAAAATGGCTTCTTTCGCGATTTTCCCGAATAAGATGGAGACATATGAATGGTACCATCTGAAAGGCTGTTCTATTCTGAAGAGAATGATGTACAAACCTTGATCTTAGGATAAATAGGGATGTGTCAGGAAACTGTTACCTGAGATCCTGTTTTATAAGCGAATCTGGGGATATTATTTTTCGTGGGTTTACTTTTGCGTCTAGAAGTTTGGAATTTTGGACACTCATTCACTGCAGCACCCCTTAGTATTTTTCAGATTTGTTTCAATCTTTACCTTTAACCAGAGGCGGTACAGAGAGATAAAAAGTAAAAATGGGATATTTTTTAACAGAAAATCCCTTTTCTCGTGATTTTCCAGCCCCAGATAGCCTACACGATGGAGACATTTGAATGGTACCGTTTGAAACTTTGTTTTTTTTTTTCTGAAGAGAATAATGTACAAATCATGATTCTAGGATAAATAAGAATGAGTAAATTTTTATATTACATCCTGGTCATCTGGGGATGTTCTTAGGTCATTGTTAAATATTTTCCCCGCCCTTACTATTCAAGATAGAAGCTTGAAATTTTGTACACACATTTAGTAAACTCTTAGTATTTCCCAGTTGATTTTGAGATCTGTGCGTTAACATAGGGGAGTCCAGAGGGGATCAAAATTTGAAAAAAAAAAATCAGAAAAAATCCCGACCTCTCAAAATTTTCCGCTTCAGGGACATGATAGGGAAAATGTGAATGTTATCGTTTTAAAGGCTGTTCTATTCTGAAGAGAAGGTGGTATGAACCATGATCCTAGGATAAATAGGAATGATGCTTGACGGAAAGTCTATAATTTCCCACACCCCGCCAAAAAAAGCCATAATTTAAAATTGTTAAAAATCATTGTTTGGGACTGATATAGGTTAACGATTGGGGATTAATTCAAAATTAAACCCCAATACTTTCACTTAAATGGCATAATTAACAGTTAATACTAATTCCTAATGTTTCTTCTTCAGTTCGCGACTTGTATTATACGAGGAGAATATTTAAATTAAAAAATCATCATTTAAAAAAAAAATCATGATTTTTTTCCACCCTGATGAAGATCAAACTTCCTTTAGGCACCTACAAAACTAAAAATATTCGCTTTTGGCAATTTTACTATGGATTAGTTCCAGGAAACTACAAAATTGCCAAATAGGGTCAAAATTTCTAATAAACTGACGTATTACGGTTTGATAAAGTACAACTTTGTTGAAATAGCAACACCGTTAGTCTAGTAGTATTGAATAGCATGTCAAAAATAGGTTCCCCCTGCCGATATTTTAATGGTGCAAAATGTCAATGTTTTATGTCTATTAGTTAGAAGTTACAAAAGCGTATCAAGATAAATGGTCCACCTGTATACCGCCCAAATCAATGCTGAAACGGAACGTTCCCGATTCCTGAATATTTACATAGGAGTGCCGAATCAAATTGGTAGAACTTACATCCAGTTGTTTCATACTAGGAAATCAGATTATGATTATTGTAATTTAGTAGGCATACCAACCGAAATAAGAATTTTCCATGGAAACTGTGCTGTAAGTGGGTAACGTATTGCATCAGACTGTCGAATATTTTCTTTTTATCGTTGTGTAATATATGAACAAGGCCCACTTTCATAATGTTACTCTTTCATTAGGACGTAAAGCAAAAAGGGTGTCTACTAAAATTCCAAAATGAAATTCCGTGACCTTTTCTTCCCAAACCATAAAATTTCGTAACATTCCCAAGAGCGAATTTGAATGAATTTTCATACATGTGATAGAAGCGTGCCTTGCTTGCGATTTGGTAGTATTTAAAGCCGACTGTTACAGTCTATAAAAGCAATTTGTGTTTAAGAATCAAACCACAACTTTCTATCTTTTGTCTATTTTCCATTAAACGTCACACATTACTATATCATTCTACAAACAAGACCAAAACCATACAAATTGACTGAATGTCTTCAAATATTACAATTGTTACCGGTACGCATGACTTCCACCTTTTCTCTAGCTTCTGCAGAACTACTACGTCTCATTCCAGTCAAATGTTTTTAAACTTTTCACAATGTTGCCAGATACAAACTCCACATCCTCCCACCTTTTGATTTATGACAAATCAAAACAAAATCAAACTAAGTATCGTACAGGTATCTTTATCTTTCGACGTTTTCTTGTTGTGACAACACGTTCACCCTTTTCTTCAATTTTACCTAAAATCAAGTTTTTAGACGGACATTCCTCTTCATCTTTCGCTTGCACAACACTTTCTTCAGTTTGAACAAAACTCACTTCCAAGGGTTACAACCGCTGAACAGGTCTGATAATTTCTCCACTCTCAGTCTTAATCCTAGCTACTCTTACAATATCATCCTTTCCAGGGAACACCTTTGTAATTTTTCCTAAAGGCCAGTCTAGTCTTCTCTTATTGTCACTTCCAACAAGTACAACGTCTCCTCCTTTTATTTCTCGACAAGCTTTCTTTCCGGTTTGCTTCAGTACTAACTGACTTAAATACTCACTACGAAATCTATCTCTCAATTATGTTCTTATGTATTGCAATCTTCTAAATCTTTTTGACTTGTCAACTGTCTCTATCTGAACCAGACCAGGTACTCCTATCTCCAAATTACCTTGTAAAAACATAGCTGGAGTAATGGGTGTGAGATCATTTGAATCTTCTGACAAATAAGTCAACGGACGTGCATTGATAACTGCTTCTATGTCACACAACACTGTACTCAATTCTTCATAACTTAAAGACGCTCTACCCAACGTTATACGAAGAAGCTTCTTGATCATTTGTATAATTCGCTCCCACCATCCACCCGACCAGGCAGCGGTAGGTGGAATGAACTTCCGCTGATTTCTTTCTACTGATGAGTACAAAGAAATTTGTTCCCAGTCGATTAACTTAAAGAGATTATCTGCACCGACAAAATTCGTTCCATTATCAGAATAAATGACCTTCGGCCTTCCGCGCCTGTCAATAAATCTTCTAAAAGCTGACAAAAAACTAGAGATCGATAAAGACAGTACCAGTTCTAAATGCACTGCACGATAAACGGCACAAGCAAACAAGACAATCCAACATCTTTTCCCATCTTGAAGGAAGAGAGCCCCAGCTAAACCTACTCCGGTTATTTCGAAAACTAATGCATCTTTTACTCTGTCTTCTGGCAAGGAAGCTGGTGTAACATTAATATTGTTTGCATCGTACCGTTTACATTTAACACATCTTCGAACAACAGAACTTATAGTTTTTCTCCCACGAAGGATCAAAAACCTTTCACGCAACTTTGTCAATAATACTTGAACTCCAGCATGAGATGATTTCAAATGTTCCTTCAATATCAACATCTTCACAACTTCATGCTCAGGTGGTAATACAATAGGACTCCCAAAATCATCTTCATCGAGTCTACGTGCAATTTTAGTCTTTAACCTAATCAAACCTTTACCATCAACAAAAGTACACAATTGTTTCAAACGATCTGGTTCACTAACAAAACATTCTTTCTGGATAGTTCTCATTATAACCTTCTCAGCTGATTCTATTTCAAATACCAATAGCTCACCCGTTTACCTTTCACTTTCCTTTGAACAACAATTATGGATAAAACGCAAGATCCATGCAACCATACGTATTAATTTCTCATAATTTGAAAAATATTGCATATACCACTTTGGCTCATTT
The DNA here is from genome assembly GCF_964235325.1 of Thermobia domestica. Classification (NCBI taxonomy): domain Eukaryota; kingdom Metazoa; phylum Arthropoda; class Insecta; order Zygentoma; family Lepismatidae; genus Thermobia; species Thermobia domestica. Next base: position 63,639,594 of record NC_137467.1, read on the forward strand.
GCAACACTTAATGAAACAACTGTTTTCAGTTTTTCATTATTTACTTCAAGCGCATTAGGTTTCATATCAGTCTTCGGCCAGAATTCTTCCGTCTGCCGTAACCAGTCAGGTCCTTTTCACAATTTACTCTTCAGTAACGCTGCAGCATTGCAGCCTCTTGAGGGTAGGACAGCTGCGTTCAAATTTCCCGGTACATGTCTCCAACACTTTACATCGGAGAGAGCTCGAATTTCCTTCACTGTAATCATTACAAACACTCCCCAAGGTTCATCATATTTTATCCAGTAAATCGCCACCAAAGAATCTGTCCAATAGAACACAGGAATGTCTAAATTTAAACTCTCAATCACAGACACAGCAAGTCTAACTCCGATACAACAGGCCATTAATTCTAAACGTGGAATAGTTGACTTTTTCAATGGCGCAACACGTGCTTTGCTGAATAACAACTGGACATTAACTTCTCCATTGCATTCACTTCTCAAAAACACGACAGAAGCATATGCATTTTTACTAGACTCACAAAAAACATGTAACGTCCAAGAGTTCCTTGTAACATCTTGTGCAAACTGTCTAGGAATCTTTATTTCTGCCAACATCGCCAGTTCTTTATACCACCTGTCGAATTTCCTGGAAATTTCTGAAGAAACTGGTCTGTCCCAAAAGTTGTTATTTTCCCAGCTTGCTTGAAGTTACAATTTTAGAATCAACGTCAGTTGTGACAGAAAGCTTACAGGGTCAAATAACTTATGAGCAGTAGATAAAATAACTCGTTTTGACACTGGTCCTTCTACTCTGCCTAATTCTTTGTATCACACAATAAAGTGTATGTACGTGTCCAATAGCATACCTAGAACTGGAGTGTAAACATCATTACTGCCTATAGAAGAACCACTACATACCCATCCTCGTAAATCGAATTTACCTTCACTGAGCAGCGTCTTTGATTTTTCGATTAAAGCAAACATTTCGTCTTCACTGTCAACAGACGTGATACAATTATCGACATACAGGGATTGTTTCAATTTACTAGTTGTTTCTTCATATTCACGGGGAGCATTTTCTAGATGGTAATGAAGCACGGCCAACAACAGAAAGAACTGCAATTCACACCAAAAACCACTCGCATATGTCTAAAAGTTTTAAACTTCCTTTGGTCAAAATTCTCCCACCAAAGAAATCTTAAATAATCACGATCGTTTTTATTTACCGAAATTTGCAGGAAAGCTTTTCTAATGTCCGATATAATCCCTATCTTTTTCTCTCTAAACCTATGCATAAGTGCCGGAATTTCTTCAATTAAGTTTGGACCCTTCTCTAAACAGTCATTCAATGAATATGCACCCTTTGTTTTCGAAGACGCATCAAAAACTGGCCTGATTGGGGTAGTGCAATTCTCTTTTGTCACTGCCCTATGTGGTAAATAGTAACTTCGATTGTCCAGCTCCTTCTCCGGTACTTCTTCTATGATTCCTTCTTCCAACCAGTTTCGAAAAACGTTATCATAGTCTTTGTATCTTCCTTCTTGCCACAGCTTGTCGGTGATCTTCACACATCTCTTTTCAGCTATTTCCTTGTTGTTATGTAGTTCCATAGGTTCTTCCTTCCACGGCAATTTAACTTCGTAACGACTATCTGAATTCACGCACAAAGTTTCTTCAAAATGTTTTAAAATTACTTCATGGTTTTCGTTCTTAGTCTTAACTTCTATTGGGTCAGTGATGCCTAACGTATCTAATTTCCACAAATCCGTAATACGGTCACTAATTGACAATAAAGTGATCACAACATTGGCAGACATACCATAACATCTTTTGGACGGTAACTTGCCCATTATCGTCCATCCAAACATTGTTCTAACAGCAAATAGTCCTGACTCTAACTTTAACATATCTACTGTTAAAAATTCACTAGCCATATCCGCACCGATTAACAGTTCTATTTCTCCCGTACTATCTAAATCGGACAGCCAAATTTTTCTCTTCTTCATTTCTTTTGACCACGGTCCACGTTTAAGAGAAGGTATCTCACCGCAAATCACTGGTTTCTCTAAAACTTCCATCCTACACGAATGATTGTCATTACATCAGCTACAAGTATACTACATTTGTTAAGGGACTCCTTTTGTGTTTTGACACCACCAAACAAACTATGTTCTAAAGTTTCAGTACATATTGGTTGACAACCCAGTACTTCCACTACTCGCTTAGAGACATATGATCTCTGTGAACCGCTGTCATAAATTGCACGCACTACACATTCTTTCCCGTTTGTTTTCAATTTTAACTTAAATGTTTGTAGGAGAAACTCATCCCTACCATTTTGATTCGTAAGTGTTACGTTATGCTGTTCTGAATTTTGTTTTGTTTTGTTTTCTAATTTTTCCGAGCACAAAACCGAAAAATGTTTTCCCTTACACAGAAAACAAACAACATTAAACGTACAGTTCTTGGCACTGTGTTTTTGAGGTTTCAAAAACCGAAAACAACATTTTCGCTGCATTAAAAGTTTCTTTTTCTCTTCCAGGTTCATACTTTTCGCCTTTTCACACTTTTGTGGTAAATGATACGCCTCACAAAAAACACACAGTTTGTCCTCTTTTACCTGATTTGGTCCAGAAAACAGATTATTAACAGTAGGCACCCTTTTTTTCTTCTTTATTCTTTTTAAAATTCACCATGGAAGTTTGTTTCAATTTAAACCCTGCTTGAGCTAACGGATTGCGTTCTTCTCCCTCCACTTCATTTCTCAGAAACTGTAACAACTGTTTTAGTTTCTCACTATACGTATTTGCATTACTGTCACTTACACTGGCAGTCGCTGTATGCCTTAACCAAACCCTCAAAATTTCATCAGGCAAACAAGATTCTACCAAGGGGAATAACCTAGCTGCATATTTTTCACTAGTCATGCCTATTGATTCTAGCGCACGTAAATATGACTCAAGTTTATCATATAAGGAATACAATTTTAACTTATTTTTGTCATTCGAAACATTCTGTATAACAAGTCCTAACAGTTCACGTATGTAGTACTCTATCAACAATTCTTCTCGACCAAAACGATTGCATAAACTTTCTATAGCTTTACCATAATTATTGGCTGTGAGTGGATAACTGTTCACTACGTCCCTTGCTCTGTTACCGGTACTAATTGCTTGTAGCAGGAATTGAAAGTTGTCCTCTTTCTCGATTTTATCATCGTTATGAATTCGCTTGAACTGGCTCCAGAAACTTATCCACTCACTTATTTCCCCACTGAAAGTTTTCAACTCAATTTTCGGTAATTTAAGTTTCTTTTTAGCTATATGACCACCTGAACTGCTAGAAGGAGCTACTTTTTTCAAAATGTTCTCATGCTTTACACGCGCTTCGTCGAACATTTCCCGGCAACTTTCCACGTTGTTGTACTCTTCATTGTAACGTGCTTCACTTTTTTTGCTTGTATCACTAAGAAACAGTTCAAGAATATTTTCATCATAGGTTGACAATTCGGTTATAAGTCTCTCCAACTTTATAAAATATAACTTGACACTTTCCACATTTATATTGTCTTTTTCACATTCAGCCACTAAGCTATTATAAGCCTTTGAAAACGATATCTGTACCGGTTTCCTAGCCTTTACTAATTTATCCATGATTCGTCCTTTTTTCCCGCCTCACGCTGGTGTGCCAAAATGTTACAGTCTATAAAAGCAATTTGTGTTTAAGAATCAAATCACAACTTTCTATCTTTTGTCTATTTTCCATTAAACGTCACACATTACTATATCATTCCACAAACAAGACCAAAACCATACAAATTCAGTGAATATCTTCAAATATTACAAATGTTACCGGTACACATGACTTCCATCTTTTCTCTAGCTTCTGCAGAACTACTACGTCTCATTACAGTCAAATGTTTTTAAACTTTTCACAATGTTGCCAGATACACCGACCATATAATTTTTGGCAGTGAATTTTGATGTCTTATAGGAAAAAAATCTAGTGTGTACTTACATTTGTAGGTAAAAAAAAAAAAAAAAAATGTGACTCAAACACTAAATTTCTTGATTTTTATGACCGTTTTCTGATTTCGTGAGTTTCCATGACTTTAGTGACCGACAGACACCCTGCCAAATAAACCTCTCTCTGTCCACATGTAACCTACATAATTCAACCTATTACAATAAATCTTTATAAAACACGAATTTTGGCAACCCTGAGTTAAGCTAACCAAGGAAGTCGAAGTAACCGTTACAGAAGATAAAAAAAAGTTCCTACATAACCTAAAATAATATAACTTACATCTGACCTTCAAGGGCAGAATACTTCGGATCTTCAAGTGGGTGGTTATGTAGCGCCTTCTTGGACACTACTATCATATCGGAAAGCCAAAAACGCAGTTCCATTCTTTATAAAGATATTTTGCCCTTGTAAATAAAATGTAGAGTAGGGTACAGTAATTTAACTTAGCTTGTCTTCTGTTGAGTGGTAATAGTTTAGATTAGGGCCTGGAACCTTATTGCGCAGAAAAGTATTAAATCAGCTCTTTTTTCGCCACTAATAACCCTATCAACCATAGCATTTAATAGTTTCCATACATTTTGCTTAAGTTTTCCGATGGTGGAAATTAATATCTAATATTTTCCTCTTTTGTATGCAGTCACTCAAATTAGCAATAAATTTATTGTTTTTGGCGTTTGCGTCTTTTCCATTTCAGGATTGTAAGCATGCAACCATACAAGGTGCATATTTTATTTCATGAATGTAGTGTGCATCCTTAAAATGGGATGGAGAATTTTTAACCGTTCAGGAACACTTGCTAATGTTGAAAGACTATTTTGTGAAAAAAAAAAAAAAAAAAAGATAAACGTAAGTATGCAGTCATAGAATAAGACAGTACGGAATATGCCGTGCCTACTTGTTTGCAGGGTTGGCTGGTTTAAACCACAAACCAAAAAACGAAAAATGTTCGTAAAATCTTGATGAATGCACACTTTTGGGTTATCACGATTCACTCCCGTATATTATTAGTATTATATTCAGATCTAAATTTCCCATTCATTCATTACTCAGACATTATATTACAAAAGCGTCTTTTTCTTATAAGTTTATGAATGTTTCTTTTGTGACTTTTTATAGTTGTATATTGCATTATTGTTACGCAATTCAAAAGAAAAACTCTAAATATTATTTCAGTGCTTGGGGTCCCTGGTTCGATCCCAGCCCGTCTCATCCCACTTTCTTCATTTCACTCATCACCACCTCCTTTAGCCTAACTGGCATAAACGTGGGACGTAAAACTTGGAGAGTTCATTTCAAAATACATCGAAATGCCGTACTTTTTTGGGAGGAGGGGGCCATACAAACCCCACAAGAGGCATTTTTTAAAATCAGAAGTATCTTTGGTATCTATTTATGTATAAATGGGTCAGAGCCTAAGTGAACTCAAACAATTCTTATCTTTATTCACTTCTCTTACTTATATGTAAATTAAGTCGTCGTATTTCTTTAACTTGTACTAATAAAAGTCGTAGCGAACTAACTTGCACTGAAAAAGTTTTGCACTCTCCACTATCTTGAAATTGTCCATATAATTCTGTATAATGGTTTCACTTCTGTAATTGTTTAACTTTAATCCTTCTGAAATGACTTTTGATAGTTATATTAACAAGCAGGGTTGGCAAAAATCATGGTTTTTATTGAAAAAAACAAAAAAGAAGTATTTTTTGTTTAAACTTGTTTTTTTTTTTTTTTTTTTTTTTTCGTTCGGCAGACGTATCGCATTTGTGGACGATTAGTCCCTGTTTCGAGTTAAAATGCGGGACAATTTGTCTGGGATGTAAGACGAGAAGCAGTTTGGATTCCGCTTTTACCTTATGTGATCGCTTCCTACATAACCTGATTGCTGCATAATAACACCAAGTTGAACTAAAATTATTTCTGTTCATATGTGATACAAATACATAGAGCAAATTATTAAGTCAAACAAACAAAAAAGTTTAAACCCAAAAAACCGGGTTTTAAGTGCATTGCACGTATAGGCCTAGTCGTTTTTCAGTCAATCAAAATTTACTATGTTAATCTCTTTAGTAACACACAAATGCGTAATTCAATACGTTAAAAGCATTACTCGAGCAGACGGCTCTACCAAATTTTCACACATGTTACGCATTTTCCGATTTCTTCTAGCAGAGCATGCACTAAGTGAAGAGCTAAAGCTAAAACCACGAACCAACTTGTGCTAGGTGGCCACTAAAAGCACGAATGCCATAAACCGTCAGAGCCCGAGCGGAGCGAGGAGGTACGTCCGTAGGGAGAAGGCGCGTCAGCAACGGGGGCATACACATATAAAAAGAATAGCGGAAAAATACATAAAATAACCGCAATAATTTTCAACTTTAAAAACGCTGAAATAATTGTAGTAACTCTTACTTTCAAAATGGATTCACTAGTTTTCCTGGTACAAATGGCACGCTTAGAGGAGAAATTCATTTGGGAGTATGTTTAGTACAAGGAGTCCAGAGGCAGGTAAAAAACTCAAAATTTACAGAAGAAATGAATGATGCAAGTACTTAGACGTAACATAACGTAGCCAAATCTAACCTAACCTGAACTTGCCCAAACTTCCATAATATTATAGAAATAAGGGAAATTCTATCATTTTTGGAAAATTATGCGGGACACATACACTAACATAACCCACTTTACAGTAACCGAATGTGAACAGAAATTACCAAAATTGTAACGTTTTTTAGAGAAAAGAGCTGCAGCCCTTCTGGTAAACATAGGTTTTCGTTTGTTTTGAATTTTTACTTACTTTTGCACACTTCGCGTAGTACATTTTACGTTTCAACTTACCATGACGCTGAGAAAACTTCATGATATGACGCTCTTTATCACATAGTTCTTTGTAATAAAATCGTATGTTTGCATTATATCCATCAGAAATTTCCATTGCTAACATGAACAGAACATTTCCGCCATTTATTTCTACCTTCTTCGCATTCTTGTATTCTTCCGCCTTCCGGTTCAATAAATACCGGTAGTTACACTTACAATACGTTCACTCCCACACAAAATGCATTTCAATATATCTAATGACAGAAATTATTTATGATCACATTCTACTTCTTTCACGAAAAGTGTTTGACATCGTATTTAACCTATAAATCTTGTTTTTGGTGGAGCGAACCCCGTTTAAAATACTAAATTTTCATTTGTGTGTGTGTGTGGGGGGGGGGGTTGTACGTACATAATAAGAATATGGAGCAGGCGCGTCAGCGAAGATCGGTGAACACATAGAGGATGGCGCAAGACATTGAATATGGCTTAAAATCTCTTACTTTACATATCGAATTATGCATTTGTGCGTTACTAAAGACATTACAGATTGGTGTTGCAAAGTAACATAACACATTACCAGCGTAAATTTATTAATTTCATGAATCGCTTAACTCTCGGACATTTCTATAGTAGCGCGTGATGAGTTAGTACATTGACTTCGGATACTCCATTTCGTATCCTGTGCATACTAGCTACCTTATGGGTGAACCCGTGGTTAAGATCGACTTTAATGTTTTCTACGTAGACACGTGTCTCACAGGTAAGAACACAAGCATTTAGACTTACACACTGGTCTATTAAAATATTATTACGAATTTGTTTTGTAAAGTTTACAAATATGTACAACAATTCAGCACCATTATTGTGCTGAAAATTACACTACGATACTTACGGTTAAATTTTTCCATTGCAATGCCTATACACTGCACAGTATTTGCAATGTGACGCCTGTTGAACTTGGAAATTACTCCTGTTTTAACACTACAGTACTCGCATGAAATTGTTGAAACACGAGTGCTCGCGGGGATTACGATTGTAGTACATTTGATAAATAAGGGAAAGTGGGGTACAGTGAGACACAAAATTTTTAGATCGTTGTAACCTGCTTAATATTTACGCAAACATTTTCAAAAAAAGTGTTGAACTTTATTGGTATTTCTAGTATACATTAAGACTACAATTGGTTCGATACATGTATATGTAAGTGAGTGAGTGTCACAAAAGCCTGGCAAAGTATTTTGTCTCACTGTACCCCAACCATGGGGAACAATGAGACACCTCACGTATAATGAATATCACCAATGACACTTAAATCTATCTTACATCTAACAAACTGAAGTCCACATTAAATTTTAAGTAGGACTGTTGTCTTTTTGTTTGCCCATGCATGCTGGGCTCAGGAAGTACCATTTTGATATCTTCTTCAATTACACTTGCTAAATCAGGGACACTTGGAAAAACAAACTTACCAGCTATCTTTTCACTTTTTCTTAAGAAAGAGACCTCGTAAGTCTTTCCTTCGGTACTTTGGAGAACTTTTCCAACATAGTAAACTTTCTTTTTTCCACTAAATTCGACAAGTACGAAACTATTATCACTAATATGATGAATATCTGGAAAACAGTCTGGATCAATAATTGGAATATCTTCGTCAAAAGAAAGTAAATCCACATCATCATCATCATCTGTTTCTTCAGTGGGCTCATCAAATAGACGCTTGTTGGGTTTACTAGAATTTATTTTGTTTCTACTTTTGCTTCTCCTGAGCTCCAGGATTTGCTTCTCTGGTGTGTCAGTTGCTATGATACTTCTGCCTTTTTTCTGGAGCTACCCACTGTTTTCGATTTTGATTGCCGTCTCGGATACCCTAGAAATTCCTGAGGGCTTACAATTTAGGGGGGATTACTCGATTTTCCAGAGAGTAACTTAGACACCGTTTGTGCAGTGTCTTCTCCTGAGTTTCTGGGTGGATCTTCTTCTGTTAGCAATATTATATTTGCTCTTTCAGTAGAAGCTGAAGGTGATGAATCCATTACTGAACTAGGAAGAAAATCTTCGTTGCTGAAAACATGCCTGTCGAACGGATAAATCCCAGTTTTACGAAATGCAGAGGTAATGTTTGAGATAGACATAGCTTTCTCGAAAGCAGTTCCAACACATGATGCGACTTCATAGATTTTCAGAGTATTGCCTGGATGACGCATCATCCAGCTCTCGAAAGCAGCAGTATAATAGGAATGAAAAGGTTTGAAAACACCCACGTCTAAAGGTTGGAGACGGTGAGAAGTGTGAGGAGGAATTGTGAGAATAGTAACCCCAGATTGTTTTGCTATATCTAGGGCTTCAACTGATAAATGACTTTCATGATTGTCATAAATTAGGAGGGAAGAGTTTTCAGGAGAACTACCGGAATGTTTAACAAAGTGTTCAATCACCTGCACAAACAGTTCAGTGTTCATCCAACCACCTTTCGCTGCCAAACCAAGAGTTCCTGTCGGAGCACCATGAATCATATGTTCTTGAAAATGAACTCTTGGAAATACCATGACCGGAGGCAGAGAGTTTCCACTCGCACTTACAATACAGCAAGTTGTAACCAGTGTCCCTTTCTCTGAACTTTGCACTTGGTTAACCTGTTTGATGCCTTTCTCGGTTATCACTTTTTGGTGTCTCGGAACAGTACTTGTTGCTGTTTCATCGAGGTTGAATATCCTAGTGCCGTCGGAGAAATTAGGATGTCTTTTATAGATCTCTTCTAAGTTATCAAAAAATTTGTCAACGTTTTCTCGATTAAAAGATGACGCTCGCGACAAGCTACAGCCTTCAGGTGATCGCAGACTTAAATTCTTGTGCCGCTTGAGAAATCACTGTAACCAATCTAGTCCTGCCTTCTTTCGTTCAGTCCAGTTGGCAGGTACTTTTACATTATTTCTAACAGCCATTTGAAATGCCAACGATCTACATTGAATCGATAAAAGTCCATAGCACATTTTCGAGCACATAACAATGTAATCAACTAGAACACGTTCTTCTTCATTCGTGAACACCCTCCTAACGTCGTAGTGAGGTCGCATTAGAATCTCTGATGTTGGATGTTGACGCTTCTTTCGGATATTCCTGTAAATATACGAAAAATACGTTTCCATTAGAATAAGCTTTCTGATATACAGGGTATTTCAAAACAACACCGACAACGTTTGGGAGGTAATTCCTGACACAAAGATAAGACAAAAGGTATAGACCGATCTGAGTTCACAATTGCTTCCTTTCGGAGCTACGGGCATATAATTTGAAGTACTCACCAACTACATCTATAGAAATTGTTGCGAAAATACCACAGGATTCTGGAACATGGATATTTGGATAGGAGTCTTTCTAGTTCTTAAGTGAAGTGTCGACTGACTACAGTAGATTCCATAGTTTTGGAGCCATGACCTCTAAAATTCATTTTTTCATGTTTTCGACAGCCTATAAGATCGAAAGGAAGCATTTGTGCACTCAGGTTGGTCTATACCTTTTGTCTTATCTTGGTGTCAGGAATCATTTTCCAAACGTTGTTGATGTTGTTTTGAAATACCCTTTATATGAAATTACGTTTCATAATTTAAAATTCATTTATTGAGTTGAGTTTAATGTCCCTTTCAGCAACAAGGCTATATGAGACGAGGATCTACTGATTAACGTGGAATCCAAACCGAATAAGCTCCCGCCGGGAATCGAACCCGCGTCTCGCACGCTAAAGGCGCGTACGCTAACCGCTTAACCACGAAGGAGCTCAATTTCAATTATTATAATAATACACTGCTGTTCTGTCTCCCTGAAAATCATGACTTCCTTGGTTACGAATCGGAATGAAAGTTCGCCCAAAAGTGGCTAATTGGAATACAATATGTTGCTTGAGTGTGAAAATCAGAATGATCCGTCAAAAAATTTCAAAAATAAATAATTTGCGCAATTATGAACCAATCGGAACCAAACTTAGTACAAACTTGTTATTTACAATAGCTTAGTTGAGTGTGAATATCAACACGATTCAACGAAAGCCTATAAAATGATGTCTGTTTGAAATTTTAAAAATCTACCTGTCCTTTGTGGCTCTAGCAGACTAGTGAAAAACAATATCATAGAAATATTCTTAACTTATCGCAATCGACTTGCATTATCCCAGAATACAAATATATAAAGAAACATAAGTATAAATGTAAGTTACCGGAACAATGTTTGGAAAGCTACTCCATTGATCTTAGCTGCTTGGCGAATGCTGATATTATCATTCAATACAAGATTAACAGCTTCAGACATTTTTTCTTCCGTAAAGGTACCAATATTTGTTTTCCTTGGCTGATGTCGAGGCATTCTGAAATGCAATGCGAAAGAAATCATTAGAATGTAATGATTTTATGCGGTTAATACATATTTTTTCTAAAACATTAATTTTATTGTAAGTGTACGTAACATTTTACTTCCTCTAAAGATAAAATTAGGCTTTGCTTGGATCGACTTCTTTTTTGGATTACCCATATTTTCGGTGACCCTGCGACAAATACTGCATCCAGGAAGTATAATAAAGAAATAGAAGTGAAATATTTGGGGACGTATTTTCTTATCGAACTAAACGACGTGGAACCTAAATTACGCACAGCAATTTAATTACAAATTAGATATGTAAGTTTTATTTACTTTTAGAGTAAATATAGCATCCAAAACAGAAGTAAGCTTTTCGTTATTAGAAAGAAAATGGCCAATTAACAAAGAAAGAATAAACTGTATTAATTGGGAGACACGTCTCACTGTACCCTTTTTCAGTTTGTCTCATTGTACCCCTATAGCTACCTGCAGTTATTTTTCTTATTCCAGTGCTTACAGAAAGGAAGATTTTCGAAGTAACTTGAACAATAAAATACTTTATCCTCCAATGCAAAATAATCTCATGGTTTAAAGTCTGATTCGTCAAAAGATTATGTTTTCTATGCTATGTAAAAGAACACAAATAATTTACTTTTCTTACCTGAAAACTGATGAAACGCAGCTGCTCACAAACCACCTTCAGCAACTACGACGCAACTAGCATAACAAAGTACGATCGCTGTGCGCATTATTTGAGGCTCATTGTTGCAACCTTCTTCCTATAAATTATTCACAAAATCCGTATGTCTCACTGTACCCCAGTGTCTCACTGTACCCCCTTTTCCCTTATATATATACCTATATATTAGTGGTTATTCAATTGGTATTTTTTATATCATTTTTGTGGGTTTTCACAAGCAATAAAGAACACATTTCAGCGCAAACATTTTGTTTTCTAATTCAAAAAGAATTAGAAGCCAACACTTTAGAATGCGTATGCAATTTACTATATTTATGTAAATGTTCGTTTATTTTCTTGCTATTTGATTAACAATTGAAATAAAAGAGGAAATTTGCATTTAAAGTGTTAAAAACTGTTATAAAAAATTGTAAAAAAATGTTGTTAAATTGCTTGCAAATTTAACTTTTACACTTAAAACAAGGTCAAAAGTAGTCAAAATTTTGGGTGTATCAGTTACAAGAGTCAGTGCAAAGAGTGTGCTTGTGGTCAGAGCAGTTCCACTTACTGCACTTGAAACATCTTTTTCGGGAACTCTTGTTTCTTCATCTTCCAGAAAGATGTTCGATAAATTCCATAGCCACAGATTGCAGGTAGTCTCTACGGTTGATCATAGCATCATTGTTATTTATTTATTTTATTTTCTTTTATTTATCTATTTTTGAAAACAATGAGAGCGTTTACTCCAGCAACGTTTAACACGTGGAAGAAGAGAATGAGGGGTCATCTTTGCGAATTCCTGGCTGTATCACACTGGCGACACAATTTGTCCAATATGTCAACTCCAAATTTAGTGTTGTTCTATCGAGTAATAACTATGTTATGATGCTGTGTTCGCGTATTTCTTGGGTGCACTGGATCAATATACCATCTGGTAATTCTGCCCTTTCCGATGTAAAATTCTCCGTGAAACATGTCTTCCTGGATAACACCGTTCGTTTCTTCATCTTCTATTTCTTCGAATTCGTCACTACCACTTTCTTCAAAGTCACTACTCGACAACATCTTTCTCTATTTCATCTTAGTGTTCTATACTCAGAACACTTTCGTCGTCACTTTCAGTTTCTGTTAGCTATTGTCGTATCTGTTCTTGCTCTGACATTTTAAACTAACATATATATCACATATATTTGAGCGAATAATGTGAAATAATACATTCAAAACGAGAAGAGTTAAAACGTTAGCCAGAAAACAAACTATCACGTCAGTAATCGCACGGATTACAATAGTAGTCCATACGAAAATAACAATCAGTATAAGATCAGTGCGTTGACTTTGGGTGCTATCACTTGACTAATGGTGTTCTAGAAATGGGGGAGGAAGGTAGACGACCTCTCAAGGTCACAAGTGTTGCCAACCCTCAGATACCAGAAAACTGAAACCCATTGGATTACAATAGTAATCCGCGCGAGCAGTGTAGTGTTAAATGTGTTCTTTTATAAGATATTGTCTGAAATGTATATAGCATTAGCTTATATAAGCAACTAAATTACGGAATAGATTTACAAGAGTTATAATTAATCAAATCATGGAGTTCACTTACCTTATATATTGTTTGTCTTCCATCATTGTTAATTCCTCGTTCAACTGGATAAGTAAGTGGATTTAATATTTCAAATTCTTTAAGCCAAGAGATCCATTCATCCCTTTCTCTTATACAAAGTCTAATTACATTATTTTCTAATTTCACGTATTAATATTTGTAGGTAGAATATACATTATTCTTTCTGCCATTATGTCTACCACAGCTCCACTAGTATTTCCAATCCAAGTGAACGATTCGATTTGTGTCACTACTTCTTTTCTGTCACAGGATGGAATTATAACGTATGAACAATTCACCCAATCAGAACTGCCAAATTTCTCCGGTTGTGGATTCTTGGGTGTGAAAAAAAATATTTGCTCCGCAATCACACAGCAGAAGAGACCGAAGGGGAGTTCGGCAGTGGCTGTCATAGTGGGTGCCTCGTGTCTGGAGGTGCTTCGTGAGGAAGAGGGTTAAGGGGGCCTTGCTATACACCCACACTACTCTTACACTTTCTGTTACATTTACAGGTACCCACATTCCCTTCGTTTTTACATGCTTTCTTTTTCATTTTATACCTCCCATTTACCCTTAATGTTTTGCCCTGTTCATCTTGGCTTTTCTCCCTCTTTCCCTGTCTGAACTTCTTACCCGATTTTGACCTTTCCCTGACTTTGTCTATTTTCCTGACTTGTGTCATTTCTTCCCGATTGTGTCCTGTGTTTTATTCTATTTTGCTTTTGAATCATAAATCCTCTGTTTGAGGTACACTTTTGACCATTAAGCAATTGTAGCACGTATACCTGGTGAGCTGGTGCACCTACCTATTTGACTGATAATAGTCATATGACAAGACAAGAAGAGACAGAGCAAAGCAAGGAAAGTAACGAGCAGATGCCACGTAGAAACCAACATAGTGATATCTTGTGCAGAAGACGGAACGTCAGGGCAAAAAGTTTCACTGGAATCTCGAGGAAGGGAGTTCGACATTGGCCGTTACCACGAGTGCATTGTGTTTAGGGATGGGCAGTGGGAATATTCCCGATGGGAAGGAATTTAAAAAATATGGAATATTCCCAGCTTGTTTTCCTGGCCTATAAATTTCCGGGAAGAAATTTATTTCCATTTCTTTATTTTCCAAATTATAATAACCGTATGATTAATTACCTTATTTTAATATATTATGATTTACTTCTAGGTTTTAAAGAATGTGGAGGTTAAAACAATTTTAATTATTTGACGGTACTTTATATAACTAATAATATGATTTTTTAAAGTTACATTTCCATTTGCACTAAAAGTAGGGTAATTGTTTAATATTGGGGTCCAAAACTAGCAAAAAGTAGGATGATTTACGGAAGAAATGAGTTGATAGTGATATTCAAGTAGTCAAGAGAGTATCAAACTTTTTAGGGAAGTAGGGGATTTATACAGAACTGAAAGGTAAGTGGAAGTGATTTATGTGAGAAAAGAAAGTGAATTGTTGGTAACTAAGATAGAAAACAACGTGCCATGCGGGGCTGTAACCCGCCTTCATTCCCTAACGCTCTGAATTTAATGTTGGTAACGTAATTTAACGTATGAAGCCATAACACAACCGCATAGAATGTCGCAAAAAAGTAGGTGCAAAAGCTGGCCCCAATGCTAAAGAACGGTCAAAATTAGCAAAGTACTAGTTTACAAATGGTTAAAAGGAACCATTTTGTAAAGTAACTTAGAATTATGTACAAACAGAGATGAAGTACTATCAGATGAGGTGAATTAAACCCTGAACTTCCATTAGTAATAGACGTCGGTCTGTCTCCTCTTTCTGACTCGAATTTCTGAAGATTTACTTGGACTTTTTTTTTTTTTTTTTTTTTTTTACATGTGAATTAACGAATGGAAATTCGAGAAATACGTAGAATGAAAGGTCGTGTATGGCAATGTTACGTGCTAAAACATAAGTAGGTATCTTACAAATTATGTGAACATAAGTTGGTGAGACATGTATCTTTTAGCTTTTACCCAATCTAATTGGTTTATAACATTTATAAATTTAATGTGCTTATAATATCAGTAATAGAGTCAAGATGTATCCAAAATTGAACTAGTAAAATAATTATTAAAATGTTGGTATTTATCGCTTGACTATATGGCTACAAACAACGGTAAGGATTTTTTGTACGGTACCACATATTTATTAAATGTGCAGAACAAATTTGTAATAATTTTTTAATAGACCAGTGTGTAAATAGTCAAAATATGTTGTGTTATTACCTGTGAGAAGCGTATCTACGTAGAAAATTACTAAAAAGAAAGTTAATCTAAAAAATGATTTCGCCCATAATAGGAATGTGGTAAATTGACAGTGAGTAGGTTGGTAAGCGGGGACGGTTCTAGAACACAGGTCCCACCATGTAGGTTAGTAGCTAGGTTGGTTCCTTTGTGTACCAAATTTAATATTTAAATCACATAGTATTGCCTGGCGATCGTCAACGAGTGAAGGCGGTTTAGAGCTCCGCAGGGCACCTTGTTTTCTGTCTTTATTACACATATATGGGAAGGAAGACCTGTGTTCCAGAACCTTGCCGGGTGAGCGACAGTGGGTATACGTTAAACGTGACTAATCGAATCAATATTCCATACGGCATAAGAACACACACATTGCGTGTGGCTTAGCTTCGCGACATTCCATCGTCACTTTGTAGATTGCCTTCGTGTAGCACTTCTATTTATAATATCATGGTAAGGAGCGCACACATTGTATTTCGTTTAGTATAAATATCAGAAGAAAGATCCCACTATATTTTAGTTTGTCATACAGGCGTATTTTCATGTCAGTTTTCATATTCCTTCCGCATATTTTATAAATTCATACACTTAAAAAATAGGATAGTATCGAGGTCGAAGGGCAATATGTTGTGGAGTACTCCTGAGTGTTAATCGGCATGTTTCTTTCAAATATTACATCATACACTTTCTATGTTGGTTGCTAACACAGTGAATATTTCCTCGCTACGCAACTTCATATAGTGCAGCATTAAGCTTCATTTATTTCCATAATTAGTCACCGTACAGTAATATCTTTATTACATTTTTGGTTTGTCTGATGCTTAAATTTCATACAGTTCTACAATTTTTGTCGTAATTTTCCCAAACGCCAGCAACGGAGCCTAACCCGGTGTACTGTGTATGTTACTCCGTATATGTAAGTTGCCAACACATTACTTTTTTTCTGAATTAAGAAATATTACCGGTAAATTGATATTCTCGTGTATTTTATTTACACTTTATGTAGAAATTACCATATAAAATTTGTAAAACTTGAACTTTATAATATATTAATGGGTGAGACGAAGATTATTATTTGACATAGACTGAATAAATGGTGGAAGAATTCGACTTCAGTGTTCAAATAATGTATTTCTACACTAAATTTCTCTCTGTAATCCATTTTGATGCATTAGCAAAATATAATTCCATAGTATGTCCAGGAGCAAATTGATGTGAAAACCTAAGTGCCTGCTATCGGAAGACAACGATTTTTTCCCCTTATTTTTCCAAGATGATTTCACAAGGTAAATTCTACTTTTATGCCTGCCTGATCAGTATGAAAAAAGTCTTAAGGGTCTTCATTACAGCGAAATTAAAGTACCGGTAATTTTAGAGTTTTTCTGTAATATTTTCAAAACTAAAAATATTCGAAAAACAGAAACGTAGTGAACTAAACAATACGAATTTTCATGTGATACCGTTATCACAACTCATCTGTCTGCTTTCCATTTCAAACTGTAGATAGATTTAGCATTTTTTCAGGTTCTGTAAATAATGACACACCAGAAACAGATAGGTGAGTTATTGTAAAGGTATGACTTGAAAAATTGTATTGTCTAGTTCACTACGATTCTGCTTTTCGAATAATTTTATCTGTTTTGAAGATATTACAGAAAAACTCTAAAATTTGCGGTAATTTAATTTCACTGTAGTGAAGACCCTTAATTGCATGATTGTATATATTTGATACAGTTTATGAGTCGGCGAATACGTGCTGTAGTTCTATTTAGTATGAACAACAAAATAAGGAAAATATAAATCCATTAGTAGATCATACTGCTAGTGACATATACAGTATGTACTCAACGCTTGATTTTATATTTGCTACGTACGATAAGTACGTGCCAAAGACAGTTGAAATTTCAGAGAAACACCGTTATGTTACAATTACGTACTACCGCAATTATTGTTGTTATAAAATATATTGAAGTCTTCTTAAAAAATATTCTAATGATGATTCCCCCCCTTTTTTAACATTTAGTATTTTCTCTATGGTATTTCATCCATATTCCTTCAAATCGCTTATGTGTGTCTGAAACATGATTCTTTATTATTATTATTATTTCTTACACATGCTATCCTAAAAATACAGGGTTGTATTTTTCAGTGATAGAAATGTTCTTGGAAAAGGAAGTAACTAGAAGTTGAGATGGCAAGTGATTAAATCATTTTTGGTAATTTAAGAGTTTTAGTTACATCTTAGAAAAATAGCAAATAATTCTGGCCTAGTAGCATGAATGAGCACGTATATATTCCAGTTAGTTGTAGAGATATTAAAGATGGTCGTGCTACGAAATATCGTAAGTTGCTAATACAGAATTCATGAGTTAGCTAGTATATCTGTAACCAGAACTTTAATAGTTGAACGTTGAATCTTTGTGTATGCCTAGTAAAATCAAAATTTTGGTAAGTGCTAAGAATCAGTCGATATTTCTGGAGTTAGCTAAGTGTATTGGCTTCCAAGCTTTGTTGTGTTAGTAATTTTCACTTCCCTCTAATAGTACTGTAGTTCTTAATACATATTGCAAAAAAAAAAAAAAAAAAAAAAAAAATCTCTTACTGCGATAAGTACCCCTTATCTAATATTTGCTTTGTTCTCAAATTTAATAATCGAGAGCAATATTCTTAAATTTAGGGGAAAATAGTATGTAATTATTTGAGAGATTAATTGATTGTTCGAAATTGTTGTAACCAGACAATACGTTAATACAGTAATTCTATTTTAATTGTTATTCTGGTTCCAAGAAATAATCTTTCGAATTTTCCTTGTAGTCTTGTTCACAGAGAACAAAAGCAGAGAGGAACGTGAAAAATATCTGGGAAAGTGAGAAGGAACGATCTCACTGAAATAGAGTAGTGCGTGGACCACTTTGTGCTGGCTGGTCCCTGTAACCCATTGAAGCTCCAAAACAACACACTATTGGTAAACTTGGTCAGTTTCTCTATATTTTCCAGTATTATTGTTTGCTCAAAATATAAAATTCCATTTATATGAAAATTGAATCTACTTTAACGTTCTAACTTTTCATATATGTACTTTACGGTTCTATAAGCAAAATCTAAAAGAAATTTATGAGAATAATCTCACAGATACAGAGGTCACTAATTATATGACACCCGTTTTAGTAGTATTGACATCTTAGTCCTCATATTGGGTGTTCGTTCTTTTATAGTTTTTTCAAGATTGTAGTGGCAACGTTGAGCTGTAGTTTCAGTTATGTGTAGGATCTCACATGTGCTTAAAATTGTAGAGGCTGTTGCATAACATTTCAGTTTTCGTTATCAATATCCAACCTAACAAAACCAAAAAAGTACAGTTTATTTTATTTCACTTTTTACATAAGCGGAACTATATTGAGATATTTCGAACAAAATTTATATTATCAATTACTCATATACCTAGGTGTTTAGTAAATCCTTGGAACAAAACGCAAAACTGGTAATGGAAATGGCGTACGGGCAATATGTTCCGAAATATAATGCACGACTTTCCTTCGTCAATACTGGTAGTTTTTACTTTGAGTAATTATTTTTCTGTGGTGTATACAAAAATCAGAAAATTTTGAGATAATAAAGTAGTAGTGAAAGCAAAGGAGGACTATTGTAGATTGATATATATTTAGAAAGGTTTATTGTTTTTGTCTATAAGTGTGCGAGTGTCCATTTATTTTTATTCGCTTCAGAGTATTAGAAAAATAACATTCGTCAATCATATTTCGATTTTATGTAAACAGCAAGATCTATCTAATGCCCCTTATTTGTTTGATTTTCTGTTAATACCAAGAACGATATTGCAGTTTTTAACCGTAACTTATGGGACATATACTATAAGAGAACTAACATGGCAAGAGGAAGCATGGCCAAGCTGTGACATATTGCCAGATGAATTTGCTGAACAAACATATCATTTTACTATTACAGCTTTGATAATAACTAATAATATAACTTGCAATTGATATTTAATTTTAGAGAAATGCTTGTGTTGACGTATCTAAATTGATTCTTTATCGTCACTTTCTAAAACGTATTTCGCAGTCTTGCATTTTTTTGCCATATATTTCTTTCTTCAACGTAAAGGAAAAATGAAAGACAGTTGGAATTCCTTTTACAAATGAGTGATATTTGTAGGAACAATTAGATGCTTCATTTTATCTCCCTTTGTTTTAAAATTCTGCAGTTAATTTTCGTGAACAAATTGATACCATTGTCCGGTTTTCGAAAACAGTGTATCCTTCATTCCTTGGAGAATAACACACTACGAAAACGTTTCTCGTTAAAGGTTGCAACGCAATCATAGAGAACTTAAGGTCACGTTTACTGTGTGTACTTACGAAGTAATTGATATTACATTATAAATAATTAGTTATTTTCGTTGTAGAGATTCCAAGGTGTATTTGAAGTTTTAACAGTGACGTAGTTGAACTTAATACAGCTAGGTAATCCTCTTCTATGCGTCTAGTTGAAACTTATAGGGGCGCGAATGCTCAATGCTAGAGCGTTCAGCTCTGGTCCGTTGGGTTCCTGGTTTGCTCCCATTCTACGCGAAATAGACGTCGTGGTAGACAAACATCGTGTGCGTTTTTCCTGGTTTTCTTTCGTTTCGTCCCACTCATTGTTTTTTGTAGCCTACAGACTGAAATGTGGGAGCTAATTCGTATGTTTAAACATGTAATATAATAAATTTGGTAATTCTTTCTACCATATTTCTTATGAAATTTACTTTTGTGCTTGTATCTACATTACTTTTCTTATTACAGTAAATACCTGCATTACATTCTTTTTTATACCATTGAGTCTTAATCCTCTTCCCTTCCTTACTCATTAAAATGTAAAGATAACATAATACATTGCCCTGCTCTGTCTCTAGTTCTAATTCTATTCCCTTCTCCTTATCTTCAATACTAGCAACGAACTTTATCAACTCTTCTTTTGATCCTTGCCATATCCCAAAACAATCACCAACGTATCTACATAAAAATCGAATCTTTACTTTCCCCTTTTCTACCACCCGCTTATCCTACAAATTCATAATGATATCAGACAATACCGGACTTATCTTTGATCCTAAACTTCAACCATCCTTAGTCCTATATATGCCATTCTTGACTTTACAGAATCCAAACTCCCATATTAAATTGATGGCGTTCCTAACTTTCTCCCATTTGCAGCCTTTAACACATTCTCACCGCATAACTCCCTTAATCGTATCAAGTATAGCACTTTTTTTTAGAATCGGGAACATGGCTTTAACATCTAAACGAAATAAAATACACTCATTAATTTTAGCGTTACTGGTGTAGTTTATTGCCTTTTAACTGCTAAAGTCTCTTGTCTATCTCTTACCTACTCCAACACTGGTTACAATTCACTTTCTAGCGGCTCCAAATAATTATTCCTAAAATCCATAACTGGCCTAAGCTTTACTTCTTTTTTTCTGTATTTTTGGAAAACCCTTTAACAGTGGCACTCTTCCATCTTCATTCAACAATTTCTTAAGCCCCTTCCTTTCACATTTTTCTTTAAATCCTTTTATAATTTCTTGTTTCTTCTTGACAACTAATTCATACTGTCCATCCACTAAATCCTTCACCTTGTCCGCATACCACGCTTTATTCATTACCACTGTCGCCACTCCTTTGTCAGCTATCTCTACCACTATGTCCTTGCTTTTCCTAATGCTATCATATCCTCTTCTTTCTTCTTTTGTCAAATTCGAAGATCTTCTGTTGATTTCCTTCCTTACCAAAACCACTGCCTTCCTAAGTAACGTAACCTAATGAAAAAAAGACGTCTCTTCTTCTGACACTTGCACTTCCCCAATCACCACTACCCTTTCTTTGATCTTTTTCTCATTTATGCCCAGTGCTATTAATTTCTTTTTAAGTTTTCATTATACTTTGCCACTAAAACAACTTCCTCATTGTCTTAAATATGGGCCAATGAGATAACAGATAGGGAAATGGATTGTGTATATATTCTTGAGTAGTTTTTGTATAACTCAGTGTAAGTCTGATGAGGATCTTGGCTAGAAGGTCGAAACGTCACGTGTAAATGTGTTTTTATTAAATAAGTGCAGTCTTGTTCAGCAGTGTGCTTATATTTCCTAATAAAGTGCTTCCAGTACTTTTAAATATTAACAGCATTATAGTGTTTTATTTTATTTACCATTCGTTGAAATAACATTTAATACGATTCAAACTACACAAAATATTAAATTAAAAGTGCTCAATGGAATGTAATAGTGGCGGTGTAAGTGTTCTTTAGTTAACTTTGTGCGCACTCATGTGAGAAGTTATAGTTTAATTACTTTAGTTCACCCTAATATGAAAGGTTCTTGCCACATCCTCATCAGATCTCACTAGATTATCAGCCAAACTATTCTTTAGCAATCAATATCTGTATTACACGTTTAAATTAGTGAAATGTTATTATTCTGAAAAAGAATTAGGAATTCTTTAGTAACAATAGCGGAGAAATTAAAAACAGGGTCAAATAAATTAAGTAGAATTCAAACAATGTTCAAGAAGATTAACAACCAATAGACAGAAGCAACGAACATCGCTATCGTTGTTCGCTATCGACTAAAGAAATATCCTTGTGTGTCTCTAAATCTACGAGAGCTTGAGAAACACGTTATTTTCATTTATTTTCTTCAATTGTAATGTTCGAGCAGTAAATCTTGAGGGATACAAGGCTTTAAGCATGACTAAGTCACTATTTTGTTCTAAGAGTACAGGGTGCGGCACGTAAAGTGCACACAAAATGAAATGTAATGTATTGAATATGATTAACTACAACACATAAATGAAATGTAATGTATTGAATATGACTACTCAACTAACCAGCAGCCTTCACAGCAGGTGCTGAAAGTGTCCTCCGCCCACTTCAACACACATGTGAGCACGATTGAGGAGATTCATATATACCCTTGTCAGTTCTTGTGTTGTAATGCTATTGGTGACATCCTGGATCCTAGTCTTGAGTTCTTCAATTGTGTGTGGATTTTTTTCGTATACTCTTCCCTTTAAAAGTCCCCATAAGTAGAAGTCACACGTGGACAAGTCTGGTGACCGAGGAGGCCACAAGTCTTTGCTGATTGTCCTCTCTGGTGTAAACATCTCATGCACAAGGGACAATGATGCAGCTGATGTGTGGCATGTTGCACCGTCCTACTGAAAGTAACATAACTGACGCTCCTCTTTGGTCAAGTGTGTATAAAACTACTCCAGTATTCCCATATACACGTCACTGTTCACTGTCGTCTCAAAAATATGGGCCCAATAACGCGTGTGGCATAAATGGCACACCAAACACCAATCTTCTCATCATGCAATGGTACCTGGTGGATTGCGTGTGGATTTTCTGTCGACCAATACCGGTTGTTTTGGGAATTTACGTACCCAGACAGGTGGAACCACGCCTCGTCACTCATGATGAGCATTAGTGGATCCAAGAAACCACTGGCAACATTGC
This sequence comes from Thermobia domestica, assembly GCF_964235325.1. Classification (NCBI taxonomy): domain Eukaryota; kingdom Metazoa; phylum Arthropoda; class Insecta; order Zygentoma; family Lepismatidae; genus Thermobia; species Thermobia domestica. Next base: position 63,662,824 of record NC_137467.1, read on the forward strand.
TCAACAGCCATGAACAGAAATACACCCTCTTCTGTAGGTCAGGCTTTTTCAGTTCTTGCACAACACTTATCCGGTACGGTTTTAACTTCAGTCCCCTTATAACACGTCTGCAAATTCTCTCACTCACATGAACCTGTTGACTCAATCTCCTGGTTGACTTTCAAGGACTTCTTGTCATTGTCTCCTCCACCTGCATCTTTAATTCAAGTGTGCAGACAGATGGTCGTCTGTTCCTGGGAGCATTTTGAATCGATCCTGTACGCCGCCATTTTTCAATCAATTCATGAATGGTGCTTTTTGCTGGCACAGAACGTCCTGGAAATTTCTCCGGAAACAAATTCTTTGTTTTCACAAAAGATCCAGTGAGAATGAACCCTTCAACAATGGTAACACGCTCGGGTATCGAATACGGCATTATCACACACTGACACTCACCCGGCTTAACACAACGAGGCCTTTTTCTCAACATGTTTCGACCAGTTTCACTGGCTGCGGCTGCACGTGACTGCTGCAGGTCACGTAAGTCGACCCGACCTCCACACGCCATCTCTTGGTAGGAAGGTAGATTATTTAAGTGTTGCCAAAAACACAATATACCAGAATATTACGACTTGCCGGTTTTACGTGCCGCACCCTGTATTTTTCTTTAACTGACATAATTGAATCTTTTTTGCTTCGAGTAGTAATTGTGAGGTTTAGTCAGAATTTCCGGCACTTCCATGTGCTATTACTGAGATCGTTCAAAATTTTAGTTACGGAATTACGTATACGTTTGAAATACATTTCTACCTTTATGTGCAATACATTTACACAAACAGTAGATTTAGAAAATACTGTTACACTTAGTGCAAAACCGCTGAATATGTGGTATGAACATATTCTTTTTATTTATGTCGTGTATAGTTTCCATATTTTATTAAGTTATTTATCGTTATGATTGATCATGTTGCATATTGGAAGCACATCTTTACTGTATTAATGAAAGTCAAATGTCAAGCCATTTAAAGCTTAAGGCTAATTCTGCAAATGAATTTAAATGAAAATATAGACATTACATTAGCTTTTTGCAACAGATTGACATCACTGTCTCTCTAGTCTAGATCTTGCAATTAGAGCTATATGTCAATAATTAGTACTAATACATGAGTTGTTATTTTATATCTTGGAGTTTATACTAAGTAAGTATTTCCTTCTAATATTTGAACAATAAGTGTAAAATTCTCTATTCTTATAGTAGTATTTTTATATCGACCCTAAACAGCAGACATAGATATTAAACACCAGTTAATTTTATATTACAATACTATTTACAACACTATTAGCGCACAAACTACGTCCTCGTAGTGAAAAATAATGGGGTACCCATAGAGAAAGAAGTGTGCATTGTTTAACAAGGTCGTGTAAAATACACCATGATGATGGATATGAAGCCACGAAACCATAAACAGGGCATTTTTACCCGAAATGGCGAATAAATGCACTATTAGTCGTTGCTTTGATAAATCTTGTTTTAATGTTACCGTCAAATCAGTCCACTGGGTAACAAACATTTTATCTAGATGAGATCTTAGAAACACGAAACAAATAGACCAATAGAAATATGTTTGTTCTATTGCTGAACAGTTATGAGGCGTTTACACTTAGTCGGTTTGCAATCGATTCAGTTGAATTCACGTCACTTTCAACTTAATCGACCGTGTAAACGGGACTTCAACTTAATCGCTTGTTGATCGAAGGCGACTAATCGACTGGCAACTAAATTGAAAGACGTTTTATTTTCTGTGGTTGAAATAATTGAACACATCCATCGATCTGATTCGGCCTAGTTGCTTCGATTTAGTGGCAAATGCAGCGAGTCGATTTAGTCGTACGACTAAACGGACCAAGTGTAAACGCCCCATTAGTCACACAATATGGTATATCCCTTAAGAAGCTATGTGACATGGGTAACAGGAAAAGTTTGATTCATGAATAAACGCTACAAACACGAATGAAGGTGTGTAGTTCTTTGAGTGTAAAATGTTGTTGAAGTGTTCTTTTAAAAAGTAAAGTGTTCTTCGTCAAACCGAAACGTCTGATATATATATATAAAATGAATGGATCTAATATGAAATTCAGAAAATGTGAAGGGTACTGATTTGATCATAATCGAATTCTAGGATAATTTACAAAACCACAGAAGACTTTGTTGCTGAAACAATAATCTGGAAAGCATTAATCTATGATGAGGGTAAAATATATGCAGACACAACCATTGTACAGGTACGCACTGCAGATTCATACACTCAGTTAGAATTCAGTTTGTTGCTGACTACAGTCATGTGAGAATATACAATAGAAAACACGCAGTTCAAATAATTTTTCTTTATGAGTTTCAACTGGGATACTATCTAGAACTAAGATTATGGCCTACTGAACTCGGAGGTTCACTGCGGCCTTTAAAAGACTTTCCATTTGTTCCTGTCCGTGTCAACTGGATCCAATTCGTATTTTATATTGCTATTTCTGCGAGAATCATCGTAATACCGTCCTCTCATCTGCGCCTAGATTTTCCCAATAGTCGTTTCACCATTGAACTCCCTGTTAAAAATTTCAAATCGTTCCTATTTTCTTCCATTCTGGCAACGTGACCTGCCCAGAACTTACTATCTAGAAATTACCATTAAAACATAGACGAGATTTAACAGTTTCTGTCCCAAAATATCATTTGACTCGAGTATACTGAGTTACAAGAGCTGACAACTGTGGAACCTCACAATATCATATTATTTATATGTTCAAATATTACAGTCTTTAAGTAATTTTTCTCTAAACGAACAAAAATTCCTGATATGAAGAATACTGACGGTCTTGAAATCTTCAATCAACAAGCTAGAAATCTTTATTCTTGTGATACATGATTACCATATTGCATGATCTTACACATTACTTTAATGCTTATTCTGGAGCAATATTAATTATTTCTCTATTGAAGTATGTCAAAATTATTTTTTGTAATACATTTTTTATCTTCTCATATAAAGGTATTATTTGTGAACATTGTATAAGATTTCGAAATAATAATTATATCTCGCATTTGAGATTAGTTACTATAAATATGAGATTAGAATGACTCACGATAATTGTATAATAATAAAATATTTTTTTGTATATTTCTTTTAGGAAAATTGGCACTAAAATGGGAATGTATTATCTAATTATGTTTATAATTTGGGTAATAGGAACTCGAATAAAAGCGGAAAGCAACAAACTATCAATTATGAGAATAGATGGTTCAAATACGGAATTGTTCGATTGTGTTTCATACGTTACTACGTTAGCATATATCAAAACGAAACACGATCCTTAATAATTTACGCAAATAACACAACCGTTGAACTGGTAAATATAATGTCAAGCTACAAATATGGATTTGTAATTGTTGGTAATGACTGGCAAAATGAAACAAATGCACCCAAATTGACAATGAAACAATACATCTGTCTGAAGTTAGTCAGAACTCAGCACTTTATTTGATATTATTGCGCCATAAGGGTAGATTTTCAGAATCAATTCGAAACTTAAACATCTTCTATTTAAATACTAGGAGTAAATTTGAAGTTCTTAGAAGAAATAACCGTTCAAATGAAGCAGCAAGTATTTTTGATATTGCATTTCGACGAAGTATATACAACTTGATTGTTGTAACAGCAGACAATAAGAAGTTGCTTCAACCAATAAATATATATACGTATTTCCCATTCTCGGAAACTCACTGCAAACCAGTGGGAAGAATAACACTTCTAGACCGGTGGCTTAATGGAAACATGATTAAAGGAAATCAGTCATTTCCTAATAAAATTAACAATCTTCATTCCTGTGTGTAGGCTGCCACAAAATGCCATTCCCCTACTATCACATTGGAAAATGGCAATATAGTAGCGAAAGATCCAACGCCAAACATATTCTTTACAATCGGAAAGAGGTTGAATCTTACTTGGGACATTTTTATGAGAAGTAATATAGTCGATCATTGCACACCTCTACTGAATGCAACCTTTATTGGTGATATGAAACGAATAACATCGAAAAAGTTGGAATAAAGCTTTATTGTTTGGACACCAATGTTACATCTCTGTGGACAATTTCACCTAATTATGATAGGAGACTTCTACCGTATAGTATGGATAGTTCGCCAACCCCAACATACCCTAAATGGATGCTCATACTCATTCCTTTCCAATTGCGTTGCTGCCTTTTAATCTTTATTTCTGGTGTTGTATTTATTTTCATAATACTTATGAAAGATCTTGTTATAAATAGTAATGGTTTGATGTTTCGATCTACTGTGATGCACAACTTTTCAATACTGTTAGGTATATCAGTTCCTCAGCCACATCGTATACCTTTACTAAGGCTGCTATTTTTAATATGAGTGTTTGGTTCCTTTTATTTTGAACAACATTTATCAGGCTTTGTTCTTTTCGTTTCTATCAAAGCCAGTTAAGTACCCGTTAATTAACACAATAAGAGATCTTGCGGAGTCTGGTATTCCTCTTGGTAGCTTACACTACAGTCGGCATTTTTAATGAACCTTGTGATCATCCCAGAGAAGCACATTCTAGAGAAATAGGGTGATGCTTCCAAAGATGAATTAACAGAAAACACGAATATTTCATGTGGTGAAAACTGGGGAATAGTTACTGTATCCACTATGGTTGAGTATTTATTATATTATTATTCTCTTTTTGATTCACAGGGTAATATTTAGATTCACAAAGTTAGAGATAATAGCTATAATGCCTAGTAATTATCTGTTGCGTCCTAATTCTCCTTACATGAAATCTTTCAAGAGTGTGTTCAGTCCGGGTTGCTTAAGAAATGGAAAACTGATTCTTTATTTGAATTGCTAATAAAGAAATGCCATTCCGTGTTGCATGATGAAGCTGACAACTTAGTAATTATTTCCTTAAAGAATTTAGTTCTTGTTTTTGTATTGTTTGTGCTAGCCTTGAGTGTATTGGCATTCATCTTAGAATTAATACTTAAATGTCTGCTCCGGATTAGTAAAACGTAAACACTATTCAAGGGTGTATCTTCAGTTGAGTACCTCCAACACGTTAATTACGCAAGATGTTATAATGTTTCAATGTAATATTCTGCATTTTATTAGAAACTTGTACTCTTGGAAAATGGTAAGTACGACTAATTGCATACTAAATTGTAATCGTTAATATCTATATCTATATTTATCTATCTATCTATCTATATGTCTATCTATGCGTATCAATGCTTATGTGTATATGTAAAATATACAATGATGTGATCATCTCTGATATACAATGATGTGACATTTAAAGTAGCAATTTGTAAACATTGGTCGTAAATAAAAGGCAGGTTTTTTAGAAGTTGCTAGAACATATTGTATAAAAAACTTTATATATATATATATATATATATATATATATATATATATATATATATATATATATATATGCATGCGAAAACTATGATTTCACGAACACCATACCAGCACAACTCAAGGAACATAGTTTCGGAAACATGGTATTATGAATGTGAAGAACATAAATTACTTTACACGTTGGAAAATATATTCATTTTCTACGTGAAAGGTACAACTATAATGTCAGGTCTTGATAATAAATCAATATAGAATTATGAAACATTAAAACACTGAGTATATGCTTGAATTCATGGAGAAATCAGTTAATGAGAATTATGATCACAGTCAAAAAAATGCTGGTTCTGAATATTTAGTTCTTTTTTCTTCAATAATAGCTTGATATACCGGGCGCCTACAGACAACAGAACACTATTGTACAGCTCAAAATGAAACGAAAATGCCATATGAGAGTATGCCCTCCGGGATCTCCTTCAACCGCTATGAAACATCAAAATTTAACAATGCGGAATTCAAAATTTCAAAATTTCACTATATAAACGAAAGTATTACTAATGTTGAAAGCTAAAATGCGGAGCAAGAAGCTCTGTCTGAGGTCATCAAATAAATCAGTACTCGGCACGTTGTTAAATCGAGACTTCGATATCAGAGGTTTATTTTCAGCATGAGCTTTCACCTGTTTCAAAAGCCTTATTTAAAGACATTGGAGAGATGAGAGTAGTAGAAAAATGATCGATCTGGAACATATTCACTCAATTCAGGAGCCCATGGGAAATCGAACACCTTGAACCGTCCATCCACGGTCTTTTACAACCTCCATTTTAGGGGCATATTTTTCCCTTTTATGAGCACTTTTTGAAGGTGTATTCGTTCTTTTTTATGAGTACATTTTGAGGGGTGGACTCGTTCCCTTCTATGATCACTTTTTCCACCCCTTATTTTACTATAGCAGAGAATACATGGAGACTACGAACACATAGTAGAGCAGAAACTCTTTTATGAGTGCATTTTAAGGGGTGGACTCGTTCCCTTTTATGATCACTTTTACCACCCCTTATTTTACAATAGCAGATAATACAGGGTGCGGCACGTAAAACCGGCCCGTAAAGTGAACACATAAAATGAAATGTAATGTATTGAATATGATTAAGTACAACACAAATGAAATGTAATGTATTCTATATGACTACTCACCTAAACAGCAGCCTTCACAGCAGGTGCTGAAAGTGTCCTCCGCCCACTTCAACACACATGTGAGCACAATTGAGGAGATTCATATACACCCAGGCAGTTCTTGTGTTGTAATGCTATTGGTGACATCCTGGATCCTGGTCTTGAGTTCTTCAATTGTGTGTGGATTTGTTTCGTATACTCTTCCCTTTAACAGTCCCCATAAGTGAAAGACGCGTGGACAAGTCTGGTGACCGAGGAGGCCACAAGCCTTTGCTGATTGTCCTCTCTGGTGTAAACATCTCATGCACAAGGGACAATGATGCAGCTGGATGTGTGGCATGTTGCACCGTCCTACTGAAAGTAACATAACTGACGCTCTTCTTCGGTCAAGTGTGTATAAAACTCCTCCAGGATTCCCATATACACGTCACTGTTCACTGTCGTCTCAAAGAATATGGGCCCAATAACGCATGTGGCGGAAATGGCACACCAAACACCAATCTTTTCATCATGCAAGGGTACCTGGTGGATTGCGTGTGGATTTTCTGTCGACCAATACCGGTTGTTTTGGGAATTTACGTACCCAGACAGGTGGAACCACGCCTCGTCACTCATGATGAGCATTAGTGGATCCAAGAAACCACTGGCAACATTGCTCAACAGCCATGAACAGAAATGCACCCTCTTCTGCAGGTCAGGCTCCTTCAGTTCTTGCACAACACTTATCCGGTACGGTTTTAACTTCAGTCCCCTTAAAACACGTCTGCAACTTCTCTCACTCGCATGAACCTGTTGACTCAATCTCCTGGTTGACTTTCGAGGACTTCTTGTCATTGTCTCCTCCACCTGCATCTTTAATTCAAGTGTGCAGACAGATGGTCGTCTGTTCCTGGGAGCATTTTGAACCGATCCTGTACGCCGCCATTTTTTTTAATCAATTCCTGAACGGTGCTTTTTGCTCGCACAGAACGTCCTGGAAATTTCTCCCGAAACAATGAGCACATTATTGCAAAGATTACAATCGAACACCCTGAACCGTCCACCCACGGTCTTTTACGACCTCCATTTTAGGGGTGAACTTGTTCTCTTTTATTTTTCAACCCCTATTTGAACATAACAGATTATTTTCTTTTACGGGCGTAACAACCCCCAACCCTCCTCCTTTCTCATCCAGGGCTTGGGACCGGCAATGGCGAAGTTAAACTTTTTTTACAACCAGTGTTTAAAAACACACCATTTAACAAGTCTGGTTTACGCAGAACTTAATCTCAGGCCAGTGACCACCATCATCATCATACTCTCATAAATGAATAAAGCATAATATCATTAGCATCAATAGTGGTGAGTGAGAATTTGTTTTAGAAATCGCGTTATGAATAACAAGATGCACGATATGCTAGATATAGAAAACAGTAATTTGAGATATTGAGATAAATCACCTTGAATACGTCTATTATTCCATGTATAATACAGACAGTTTCGTTTTAAAAACCTTATATGATGATATATAGGGAGGTATACCATAGCTATCGAAATACTCTCCCACACACATATTAGATATATAAACAGCAACCCAATGTTCTCCAGGCTTATCACTAGAATCAGTGTTTATAATTATGGCGGCTGGAAATGTATGAATAAACAGCGGGAGCTCATCTGCAGCATACACACGAATAAAATGATCTTTAGACACATTTTGTTGTAGTGCCTCATAAAGTTCAATTGTATTTAGCAATTTTTAAAATTAATTAATATATATTTTTCTGTGGAAATCGATTTCTAATTCTGAAGAGAATTCACCATAAATAATTGCTGTTACAGGAGATAGCAGTGCTTCTTTAAAATGAACCTCTAAACGTACACTTCCTTGCCGTTGTGGACTAGTATGAAATGCAACACTAGCGCTAGAATCGGGAGTTAAATCAAACACCAGTAGAGTATAACCATTAGGATATTCGGCAAGTGAAATATCATTACCTTGATTAGAATAATAAATACCTTAATCTGGAAATAACTTAGAATATGCTTGTATATATAGCTTATTATAAAAATCAGGCTGTAGTGGTTTGGATGGTACAGGCGTTCCATCAACATACAGTGTAAAAAACGACATTCTAAAATGTTGAAAATGGAATGGATTTGTTTGATAAGTACCATTGAAAGAAACATTTGTAATAAAACCAATAATAATACGTTTAGGCACTATGCCTAAAAACAGATCTGGAAGTGTACTATCCATAATTCCTTGTGGTAAAGTTTGTCTTCACCTTCACTTTTGTTAGAGGATATTTTATTCTAAATTCAGGAGTTTGTAATACTTTATTTTGTGCTGTTAACTGCTGGTGATACATCAACCTTTTTCACAGGCAATGTTGTATCTGTAATTACAACCTTTCCATCAGCATCTGCGTCACACATTAGACAAAATGTAGGTTTAGCTGGAACTAGTTTAATGCGCAGTTGTAAACCATTCAGTAAAAATTTCTCCTTATTAAATATATCAGCATGAATATAACCCAATAATCTAAATGTCTGACTTCAAGTAGTGAGAAGAAAACGTTTAAATCCTAAATTACCATCGGCCACACTGTCCATATGACCTGCAGTATCTTTAAACCACATTGATGTTTGAAGATGCGTTGTTTTAGCATTAGCATTATAATTTAGTAGTTTTTCAATATACGATCGATATGTATGTGAAGAGTAGGAAATACGTTGATTATTCAAATATAATTGCACTTCACTGAACATTGCATTGAGAAAATCATTTACAGGAGCAATTTTCTTATTGGCAGAAGTTAAATTAGAACCATCTGATTTAGTAATTTTACCTTTAATATGTAACATTGTATTACTTAGATCAACATAGTCATCCCCATGACCGGGGACAAATTCTATTGGTGCATTAACAGATACTGAAGCCACAGGCTTATATGGAACAATTTTATTACCTATAATACTAGTTTGAGTGGGTAAACCAGCAAATAAATCTAATTCTGATTTCATACACTCACACTGCATTTTTGTCTTTTTTCTTACTATTAATATTCACACATGGTAAAATTTACAATACCGTATTACGTCTACGAAAATGTAATTTTACACATACACTGCCATATTGGAAAGAAGTGGATTACCTGTACCATCTCTTAAATCAATAATAATTCGGTCAAATTGTTTACGTTGCACGGTGACATAATGAGGATTGTCAAAAACATGTACATTATTAATACCATTCTCTAATATTTGTATTTATAATACGTAACAATGGAGCTATAGTATCACCTACCATTTGTGGTTCTACAATATCACTGTAAAATTACATAAGTGTAGGTAGCGATTTTTGTAAATCAGGGGATAACGAGCACGATGCACAACTGCAATATCTTCCTGTTGTATATGATCAAACCCTAGTATTCTGGCTAGTTCAGGAGAGACGCGTACTTCTATATGCTTCTCTTTATCTTTTCTTACTCTATTAACCTCAATTCGTTTTACTGATGCTTTAACTTTTAATTGTAAATTTAATATATCACATTTATGATTAATTTGAGATAGAATATCATCATGATAATAGTGTCCTGGTAAGATTTTAGTTATGTTCCAGCTATTTGTATTCATGATACGGTAATAAATATTATTAGTATATTTGGAAACATTCTGAAATGAACTTGTATGATGTACTTCAACGACAGCTGTTTTTTACACTCCCTTCTCATGTTCAATAGGATGATATAATTTAGTATAACAAGCAAGAGTATTTTGAGGAAAATATTCCATAGAACTATTGCTAGGAAGTATGAGATAATAACTATCACTTTGCTCCATAATCAATCAAGAATATCTGGATCTTTTTATCCGCTTCACACCGCAACCTGTTGATGTAAAATGAACTTTCTTTTTGTTCCAGATCCTACCAACACCTGATTTAATTTGTTTTGAGCTTTATTTTTTAAATTTGTTTTAGCTTATTGCCACCGACTTTGTAAAGACTCTTCAGTAGGTATATTATTACCTAGTATATCTCCTGCTACATTAATTCCTGTACGTATCATCTCTACCAACAGTTTTTGCACCTTGTTTTAATAAAGGAAATACAGTGCGGAATAAACCTCCTAGAAAACTACCATGCCATAACCTTCTTGATATCCTGTACCTTTGTATACATTGTAACCAGTCCCTGCTTGATTAGTGTAATAATGAAAGTAAGGGTCATTCATCTTTATTGCTATATAATCAAAAATATCAATAGATTACAATATTATATTAGTATTATTGCTTATAAGTACGCCATTTGTTGATAACTTTACGTTTACGGGGTGGAGGACCATCCTCTTCGTTCTCATCATCATCATCGTCCTCTTACCCACCTTCTACTTGTGTGAGTTTTCTAATACATTCTATTCGTTGAGGATTACCGATGTACTCTAAGGGTATATTAGCTTTTGCTAATAATGTAGCAAAAGGTTTCCAACTGAAATATTTTTCTTACGACATCTAACAAAATCGGATACCAAATCCACTATATTGGCACCTGGAATTAATTTATTATTAATATTCACATTTCCATTATCATCCAATTGAATATTAGGATATTGTTTCAATTTACGTAATAAAGTTCTTGCTTTACGTTTACAAATTTCGGGGAGAGTAGATATTATTTCATCCTCCTCCTTCTCGTCCTCCTCTATCAATAGTAGTAGTTGCTGTTGTTGCTGGTGTTACTGCTGCCAGTTTTGAATTATATTTAAATATTTTTGTAAGACCTCTCTATATCGTACCCATTTTTCTTCTGCATTTAAACTTTTATTATTTAAAATTTCTTTCATTTCATCATCAAAATTAGATATCGTTTGATAAATGATGTAATTTTTCCGGTGAGATTAAAATAAGTTTTTGTGTGTTTTGCATAATTACTTAAACTTGATAATATACCTCCTAAAATAGGTGCAAGCAATGCAGTAAGAAAACCACCTTTTTGTATAATTATGGGTTTTTTCTTTTGTTTTAATGACGGACCTTTTTAACCAAATATCTGAGTTCTTTTTATATTTTTTTAATTTATTTATCTCTGTTTTATTTAATGGAACGTAATACGTTATAGGAACATTCGCAAATAGAGCGAATTAAATCAGGATCTGCATTTTGTAAAATTGCCTTACGTGCTTTCGGTTTTGACTTTGCTAAAAGTTTTAACAAATGTGCATTTTCCTTATTAATCATTTTTACGGCTATTATAGCACATAGTTGTTACCATATAAACCATACTGAATTATTTTTTACAGGCACATAAAAATAACTAAAAGAATCAGTTGGAAAGATATTTGTTCGAACTCGCTGCTGATCAGGAGTATTTTGTTTTAAATCAAAAAGTAAAAAACCATGTGCAATTCGAGTTGCATCTTGATATGCTTCTTGAATAAATTTTATATTACCTGGATACAATTGTCGTGCCAGATAATTAATTTGAGCTTGGTCTCTAGGATTTTTAAAACAAACAATATAATGACAATTTAAAGAAATATCCCACATTCCCTTTTGTTGATGAAAAATATTGTTATAAATATTACACTTATATTTCTATGATGGTTCTACAATCCGATGGTCACACCCACGCATTAAATCATCAATAATTACAAGATGTGGACCCTCGTGTGCTTGAAATTCATTATTTTGAGGTAAACCTTTAAACGCGCAGCCCGAAAGAGTATCATACAACTGCTGCCATTCACCATAACACCATTTTTTAAATAACTTACTATAATGGTCAAGAAATGTTTTAACAAAACATGATTTTCCACAGCCTGTAGGACCTGCTACCATACATGTAAAAGGAATTTTCCACTCCATATTTTTCTCTCTATTACAGATATATCACATTTTTTTAAGTAATGTTTTTAACCATTTTGCTTTATTTTCTCTTTACATAAAAACACAGCGTTTGAAAAAACAAATTTGATTTAATATACTTTTTACTTGTGATACTGATAGACCTCGTGATGATGATGACACTTTAACTAAGCAATGAAAATTTACAGTGTTGTTAGAATTTAAAATATAAAATTCACCTTTTGAAATTATAAAATCTACAAGAAATACTCGTGACGACAGGCTTATAAATTCTTGACTTTTCTTTTTTACAATAGAGTATGCTTTAAATCAATCCAAGAATTTTCACTTTAGCAGACCTAACTATTTAGCATAGGCCTTATTATTTTTCGTTCGCAAAACTTTCAATTAAATGTTTTTGGAAATTTCGTTAATTGTAATTCGTGTCCGTAATATCTTCCTTCAATAGGTTTATTATTTGAGTCTACTAAGTGATATGTTGGAAGACTAGTGAAGAAAACTTTAGCAATTCGAAAAATTTCTGTACTCCAATTGCCTGGAAAACCTCTATCAAAACCAGGACGCTTAAGTTTACTAATTCTTACATATTCACCTACCTTAAATTTACTTTTTCTTTTTATCACAGAACACTTTTGCAATAGATGTTTGTCAATAGATGTTTTTCATTTTCTTTTTTAATAGCGGTGATAGGTTTCATTTTAATAGTGGAATGAATAGTATTATATTTATTTAGTAATTCCGGCAGAATGCCAATCCATTTATAATTTCCGTGCAGTGTAAATTGTCTCCACATTAAATTACGTAATGTTCTATTAAATCTTTCAATAATACTTGCTTTCACATCACTGTACATGGAATAAATGTTATTTTGGTTCATCGCCTTCTGAAACTGATTTATAAAATTCTCGACCCCTGTCAGTTTGTAAACATTTTGGGCTTTTGTTCGCTTTTCTCAGTACTGTTATAAATGCTTGTGTAATTTCTTTCCCAGTTTTATTTTTCACAGGAATAGCCCAAGCATATTTAGAGAATGTGTCTACCACAGTTAATACATATTTGAAATTTCGATTAATGTTTGCTTGACCTTTCAATTTTCCACTATTCATTTCAACTAACTCAGCTTGCCATAGACCATGAATTCCTTTTATTATAACGGGTATTCGAGGATAGTTTCGTCTTGCACCTTTATGTAATTCTGCAACTATTTGTTGTCGAACTCATTGGAACATATTTTTGTTTACCAATACCAGTACACTATATACAAGAACTAAAATATCACATTTACAATATACAAATCCCACATGTTAATTCTATGATACCCCCCAAGGAGAAGTGTGTATGTTACAATTTAAATTTTTTCTTTTAACGTCATGCGGATATAAGGCTAATTTTGTTACCTGATTTGTTGTTAAATTGTGATGTTTACTTTTAAATTCAAATTGAGTCGAGTTTTATCAATCGTTTCGTTTTGAAATAGACATGATTTTTAGTCGTCAAACGTAATTCGTTCTTTAACATTTTACTTGATCCCTTTACATTTTTCAATTCTTCATTTTCAACAGATTTTATTGCATAATTTTTTGCTCGTAAACCAACGTATTCAATAATGGGAAGTCCACCTAATTCGTCTTTCATTTTACCTAAAGCTTTTTTATTTTTCCATGGAATATCATACGGATTAAATTAAGAAAAATTTGAGGTATCAAAATATTTAATCATGTCTTTTATATCTTTATAAATGTCGTCGGTTTTAATGTAGTAAATGAAAGTCAGTATCCATGTAAGTAATACTAATCTTATCTCCATATCGAGGTTTCATTACATTGTAATGGAATTCATACATTGCTAATTTTGTTAATTCAAAAACTGTGGCTCCTACGTAGATCGGTTTATTTAGTTACAGATTCTTTTAGCATATGGAATAATGCTAGATTATCTCCTATTTTTAACCAATTTTGAAACTGATCTTGCGCTGCTAATTTTTTACACTTTTTCCATTATTAATTAATTTTATATCAATGCGTTTTCGTACATTCTCCATTGTCTTTCCGTATACGGAATTATTTAGTAATTTATAAAAATCTGTTTCAAATTCAATTGTAGAATTTGCACGACGCTTAGTATTTTCTTCTATATAAGATGGAAGCAATTTAGATTGACGAAACTATAATATTTTATTTACTTTTACCAATATTAAACCTTGCTTTAGATAAAATTGTAATACTCTATAATGCAAGATCTAATTCGATTTCGATTTAAGTGCTAATAGTAATTCTGAGTATTTACCATTCGGTGGAATTTCGTTCGTGGGAGCACATGGAAAATCAGAATGGTATTCGTGTAAATAATTTGGATACTCTAAGTCCAATTCTAGAAAAAAACGTTCACTATCAGTGTACCAATTAATAATTTTTTTCTTGTCTTGCCAATCGTCTATTTTGTCTTCCCACCGAAAACCACCATATGGCAAATAATCAATCATTGATAGTCCGTATAGATTGTTCATGTCAATATACAGTAAATAGGATTTTTCTTTTTCCGCATCAAAAGCATGTACGTAATGATTATTATCTTTGGCATACCTTAATACAGCTTGTGTAATGCCTCCACGAATCGATTTTTCTACAAACATATACATATTAATATCTGATAAGAGTTCAAGTCAACTTTTGTTTTATATAACATGGCTTTCCATGCCAAACCAGGCGCAGGAAAACAATTAATTGAGTGAATACTAAAATCATTTAAACACGTCTTTCGAAAATTTTCTAATACATCTGCTGTGAGAAGTACATCGCATTTTAAGTACAGATCATGGCAATCCCCTAAATTTTGACAAACGTATGCCAAATCCCTTGTAGATATTGCTAGTCGGTCTCGGAAATTTGTGTTCCGTTCAATTTGCTATTAAACGTTTCTTTTACAGGTAATTCAGTTTCTTTAAATTTATCTAAATTTGTTATGTGTTCATAAGGATAAATTCCCTTACGGAGAATTAAAGGAAACTTATCGTGTGAAAAATTTTGCTTTGTATATACGAATTGCTCAGGTTTTAATTTTGACACCAAATTTTTGAGACAGTACGAAAGAAATTTATATAAGTCCACAAAACTTAACTCAATATGTATACCGTTAAAATTAAAATGTTTGGAGAATGTGATGTACATCTCAGTGCTTTCAGCAATTACAGATATATTGCCAGGTGTGCAACCTAGTTCATCTACGAATAAATATGCATCATATGCAGATAAGTTCTGAAAGAATACAGGAATAAAATTACTCTGTCCTTTAATTTGCAAATTACAGTTATTACAAACCGTGGCAATATATTTTCCAGTTAAATGATTATGGTGTTTCATTTTTCTATTATCACTCATATAATTACTATCGCAAACAGAGCATTTAGTAGATAGATTATACTCTTGTAGCTGAGAGTTAGTTAATGATATTATTGGTTTTTGTTGATCTAATATATTTATTATTTTTTTAATTCCTTCATAGCAGACGTAAAATTAATCCGTACGTTTTCACCACGATAAATACGTAGGTCTGATTTTATATATTGGTTACTCCAACACACAATGTAACTAAAGCTGCATGGTATATGTTCCTGAATTTGTTTCGTATTGGATCCAATTTTTTTATTTATCGGTTTCAGTATACTTTCGAAATCTGCAACAATTATATCATCATTTTGTAATAATAATTTTAGTTTACGAAATTTTAAAACATCTTGTTTCTTCATGTTAATTTTGGTTGAAGTGTGTTCTTTACATAATTTCTCATGTTCATCTAATTTTGATTTGTTATTAAAAGATACTAAACATCGTCTACAAATAAATGCTTGATGAGTACCTAATTGATGTCTGACTAAACCATTTAAATTTTTAATTAAACAATAATGAGAGTTTAAATACAATAAATCAATATGTTTACCTACAGATGTGTTTTTGCTTATACGTAACGGAAAAATTGTTTCATTATCATAATTAATACCATATATATTAATAGAAATTTGTTCCTTAGTAAATACGGAATTATACATATTTTCAAATTTGTTTATGTTTGCTACCTCAACGGGGAATTTTATATACGTTTTTTCAAATAACGGTAATAAAGTATTAATATATTGTATGTAATTATTTATACGCAGTGCATTATCTTTTGGAGGATGCAGTGCAGCTAGAATGCAATACATGAAACATCTATTGTCGTTATTTTGAATATTTATAACATTTTTAGATGAAATCCATTGAGGCAATTTTATATGAGTTTTTTTCTTTATGACTTCAATAAGGCATTGAAATTTCTATAAGACAATAATGACTATTGAAATTTTCTTCACAATACAATAAATCAATATGTTTACCTGCGGATGTGTTTTCGCTTATACGTAACGTACGCTTATACGTAAAAATTGTTTCATTATCATAATCAATGCCATATAGATTAATAGAAATTTATTCCTTAGTAAATACGGAATTATACATATTTTCAAATTTGTTTGTTTGCTACCTCAACGGGGAATTTTATATACGTTTTTTCAAATAACGGTAATAAAGTATTAATATATTGTATGTAATTATTTATACGCAGTGCATTATCTTTTGGAGGATGCAGTGCAGCTAGAATGCAATACATGAAACATCTATTATCGTTATTTTGAATATTTAAGACACATTTCTTTTAAATAAAATCCATTAAGGCAATTTTATATAAGATGATGCCGCCAATGAATCGTATTTACTGATTTTAATTTCTAAGAGATGGTTAGGTTGAGCACATAGAGAGATGGTTGATTTCTTAATTGCTCTGTTTTCTTGTTCAACTAAGATTTTATTAAATAGTTTTTCAATTATAGCATTCACATCTGTACTCGGTAAAATGATTTCGTTACCTCTATTTACAAAGAATCTACATGTTTCTAAATCCACTGGTTTTACAAAAGTTATAGCCAAAGAAAAATTGACTTTAAAAGATGTATTATCTTGTTCCTGTTTTAATATATCTAAAAAGTCTTTTCTTTTATTATTTAAAAAGCAACCACTATCCTCATTTAAAAAGCTATCACGTTTTAAAATGAATTTTTCAAATTATTATTAAATAGAGTATCAGTTGGTAAATTGGTAGTATTCGGTTTAACGTTTTTCATACCTAATGTTGCCATGACTATAATACGTCCAAAAGTTTGTTTTTATAAGATAGCACAACGTTACTATAATACGTTCAGAAGTGAGTTTTTATAATATGATATTATAGAGAACTGAGATAGCATAACGTTACAATAATACGTTCAGAAGTGAGTTTTCATAATATGATATCGTTATAAGATTCTTACCTATAGAGAACTGAGGGAAAGCACAGTGATACAGTTAACGAAATTTAAAAAAAATCAACTTTTAAATCAGAGCTTCACCGATAAGAAGTTTACTCTTTAAACACCAACAAGCAACTGATTAAAAAAGAACTTCTCGGTCACTCATTTATACCTTTGTAATTGCATTGCGCAATATTGTGCAATAGGGATGATGTCACCGGTCACGGTCGGGGGTTTCCCTTTTTTGTACATCAGTAGTATATATACCTAACTTTTGGTGCATTTCCCCCTCCACCCCCAGCTGTCAAAAAAAATTATGAAGCCGCCAATGACTATTGTACTTTAACACAGAGAGATACCCTAAAGTGAGATTGCACAGGCTTTTATGACATTTAAAATCATAAAACTTACATCTAAAAAACTTACAATCTAAAATTTTACATCTAAATCTACAACTCTTCTAACTTATAATGTCCTCATGGTAGGGTATTGATCCCATCCTTTAAAATACATCTCTTATCATCCACACAACTTAAAGCTAACTTATTTACTTCTATACTGTACAAATCGTGCTTATAACTTTAATCAAATTCATCTTATAATATTCTCTGTGGCTAATCAAACAATCCTTATATTCGTTAAATGTAAGTTCTTTATACACGACACTCTTCTTAACATCTTTAGCTTTCTTACAACACTTTTCTTTATCGAACTTACCTTTAAAGTCTTTATCTGCTAAATCTATTTGAGGTGCTTTTATACTGTACATCTTACTTCTTAAGCCCACAAACTCTTCTATGATTGTACCTTTAATCTCATCCTTCATCTTACCAAGTATTTTCATATTGATTTGTGGTATCTTATATTTGTTATCTGTAGGGTAGTCACTGGTATCGAAGTAATCAATGTAGTTTTTCATGTCCTCGTACACATCTTCTGTTTGAATATGGTATATATAGCTATCAGTATTTGTATAACATACTTCTATTTTGTCTTGATACTTAGGTTTCATCACATTATAATGGAAATCGTACATTAAATATTTTGACAAATCTAGAATTGACATACCAACATAAATCGGTTTGTTAAATTGCAGTTTAATCTTGTTCATGTGAACTGCTACTAAATTTTCCGTAAAAACTGTAGTATTCTTATAATTCGGTTTTGCTACAAGCTTCTCGTATTTTTTCTCATCACTTACAAGTTTAATATTAACTCTCTTTCTAATATTTTCCATAGTTTTCCCAAATACTGAATTATTCATGAGCTTATAGAAGTCTTTTTCAAAATTATTTGTTGCTTTCGTTCTCATTTGTGTGTTTAAATCAATATATTTATTTAACCAATCTGATTGTTCGAACTCTATTACTCGATGTATCTTGTTAAGTTTTAATCCAAGTGAAAGACATTGTTTTAGGTTTCGATAGTGAATTACATATTTTTCTTTGTCATATAGGGTTGTTAATAGCTTTGATTGTTTTGAACCAGGCGGACGTATGTTTTGAGGAGCTAATGGATAGTCTTTGTGATAGTCATGTAATTCTTTACGATATTCAAGATCAACTTCTGATACATAACCAGTATCAGATTCATCAGGTATATTTGTGAAATCTATTTCTTCAATCTCATCTTCACTTAACCATCTAAATCCCTTATACGGTAAATATTGACTCATTGCCCACCCATACAAGTTATTGGCATCTAGATACATTAAGTAAGAATCTTCTTTATTCTTATCATAATCTTCCATATACTTATTGTTTGCTTTTACATACCTTTTTGAGCATTGACTAATTCCACCTCATACCTTCCTCTACCATTAATACCATATCATAATCCGACAACAATTCTAACTATATATTTGTCATCTTTAACATTGCATCCCAAGCTAAACCTGGTGCCGTCATATACCAAGCAGGATCAAGATCATAAGCTTTAAGACATATTTCTCTAAAGTTCTCAAACACATCTGCTAACAATAATACATCTGGTTTCAAATATAAATCATGGTATTGTCCGAGATTCTTAATGTGAAATGTTTTCCATACTTTCTTTGCATGTTCATAATCTTCATCACTTATATGTGTATTCCTAAGCTTGGTGAAGAATACCTCCTTTAACGGTAATTTTCGTTCTCTAAACCTATCCCAATTGTTAACATAATCATATGGGTAAACACCTTATTACAAGCTGAAACTGTTCTTGATTAGGATAAAAGTGTTGGGTATGTATCATTTGCACAGGTTTCAAGTTCGATGACAATTTTCTAAACTAGAAGCCATAAATCTAAATGAATCTACAAATTTCAATAGTTCCAACCTTTTTACTGAATGATATGTATCCTTCTTCATTATTCGGTATTAGATCTATTTCTTCTTTATCACATCCAAGATCTTTTATAAACAAGTCTGACTCATATCCTGTCAAGTTATGTATGATCACTGGTACAAAGTTTGGTACTTTGACTTTTAAATTGCAGTTATTACATAAAGGTGCTATAAATTTTCCTGTTATATAATCGTGATGCGTAACTTTATGATTTTCTTTAGTATACTCCTGCTTACAGTAATAACATTTAGATTCATTGAACTCTTTTCTCTGAATTTTTGTTAATGGTAATTCGTTATTTTGTTTGTATATGTTCGATATGTGTTTGGCTTCTTTTGTTAACAACCTTATAAATTTAGTAGCAGCGTTCTTACCTCTATACAAAACAGGATTAGTTTTAGTTCCATCGCTCTTTACTATATAATAACAAAATCCAGATGGCTTATGTTGTTGATATTTTTTCGTATATGGCTCGTTATCTGGATAACATTCTTTACAACCCATAACTTTATGTAACAAACATTCAAAATCAGCATAAATCACAAATGGCATTTTCATTGTGTATTGGTAGTTTTTAAATTCAACACATTTACCTTCTTCAGGCATTATTATTTTTACTGGTTCATTTAACGAACAATCATGTTCATGTTTATTTAAATCGTCTTGTGAGTAAAAGTATAACATCTATCACATAAATATTTTTGAGCTCTCCATTTAGTTAACTGTGCACATACTAGTCTGCTTAAATCCTTAATCCAACAATAATGTGTTTTAACTTGGTCTTCATTTTGTTCTTTTATATATAATAAATTGATATGATTTTCTTTCTTGTTTTGTGTATGATATAGTATAGAAATTGAATAGTCTTTATCATATGCATAGACATTTATAGAAATATTAAGTAATTTTTCAGCTTTTGAGATGTCACTTACTTTTACAGGATAATTGATGCCTTTTAATTTCTTTTCTAAGTCTATAACAACATGCTTATACTTCGGTGGTCGTTGTGGATCTTTTTCAACAGGATGTAATGCAGAAGCGATTGAATGTAAGAAACATTTTTCATTTTCATTCTTTACATTAATTACTGCCTTTTTGTATTAATTTGTTTAGGTAATTCTATGTATGTTGATCCTCTATGTGGTGTATATTTGACGATTGCTAGTTGTAAAAAAGTAATGTTTATAAGAGCCCAGCCAGAACCTCTAGCTTGGAACTCATCCATTCTTGTTCTTAATCTTTGTTTCATCTTAGTTATTTCTTCTTTTAAATTACTTGATTGATATATTTCTTGGTTTTCAGTGTTAAAATAGAAGTTTTGAGTTTCTTTCCCTTTCTTATATGTACAACTTATATAAAGATTAGCTTTCAATGAACTATGTTTACTTAAGCTAATTTGTAATCTCTTTAATATGGCTTTAGATGTTGTAGTAATATATTGTTCAAGTGGATCTTGTGACTTATAATCTGTTGTAAATCTCCATGTTTCTAATCTTGATTTTAATGCAATGTTCTTGCGTTTTACAACGATTGGTATTCATTCAACTTTGATTTTTTGTTCTTCAATTACTTCTTGTTTAAATGGGAATATATCTCTAATCTGTCTTCTGCTTTGTTCATCATCATATTGTTCAAGAAGGTTTATTAGCTCATGTTTCCTTAATCGGGAATATCTTCTGATTCCCTTCTCTTTACATTGTCGTCTTAACTCTATTACGGTAAATCTATTGTAATTACTCATTTATTATATAGAAAATCTTACTATAACTCAATTTTTATCTTCGCCGGATTATTTTAGTTCATTTTTGTACTATTTTTACCTCTATATATCCTAATAAAACGCTTAACATTGTACACTCCTGCCATTGTCTAAATATTACGCGTTGTATTAGAACACGACTTTCATGGGAATAACCTATCAAAGTCACATATACACATATTAAAATTAAATCATTTTTGTAAACTTACTTATCATCATCATCGTCATCATAATCATCACTACCATATTTATATTCATAATCACTACTCAAATCAGATGTTTTTTGTTGCATTACTAATAATTCTTTTTCCTTTAACAGTATTTGCTTCTCTAATAGTACTGCTAAGAGTTTAAGATAATGATGAATTAGTTTAAATCTATCATGTAATAAATCAAATTCTTTCTCCATATTTATTATATAGAAAATTAACAAAAATGAGATAAATTTAAAAAATCTAAGAATAGAAACGAACATGACTAGTGCTAAGGAAATATTATCTTACAAACCTATATTTGATTGTGTATGTAAACAATTAGGTATTGGCGGCTATAATGATGAAGACAAAATAAATTTTAGCGTGTCCATAGGTATGTTAGATCATTTGTTCAAGAAGGCCACTAAAGAAAAGAACTCATTTCTTATACAAAACATTCTCTATGCAGACGTTATGAATTTGTCTGATGAAATATTAGATTCACTGACTGATGAACAATGGTTATCTATAGGTTATGATGATTATGAGAAGGAATATAACTATGATCACATTACAGAAGATTTCATACGCAAATATCAGGAGAAAGTTAATTTGAGCGAAATATGTTTATGGAAAAAGTTATCAGAAGAGTTTATAAGAGAATTAGCTGATAAAGTTGATTGGGAGATTATTTCAGGAAGCCAAGACTTATCAGAAGACTTTATAAGAGAATTTGCAGATAGAGTTGATTGGGAAGAAGCATCGTATAATAAAAACCTATCTGAAGATTTTATTAATGAGCTTATAGATAAAGTTGATTTTGATGCTATATCTTATAGAAACAAACTCTCTGAAGCCTTTATACGAGAACGTGCAGATAAAGTTTCTTGGGGGTGCTTATCTGGAACTCAACAATTATCAGAAAACCTTATAAGAGATTACGCTGACAAAGTAGATAGGGAGGCAATTTCATTGTTTCAAAATTTAACAGAAGGATTTATTGCAGAGTTCAAAGACAGAGTTCATTGGCATAACATTTCAATTTATCAACACCTCTCTGTAGAGTTTATATATTTATTTAGACATTACGTAGATTGGAGAGTTATAATAAGAAAATATCATAATAATCCCGATTTAGGTAGTATATTGAATTTAACATTCAATGTTATAACAGATGGTTTGTTTAATGTTTAAGTAAATAACTTTTATGATTATTATATCATAAAAGTCGTAACCTTTACAAATATCTAAACACACAACTTATTGTTAATTGTCTCTTATACTTAAAAACAAATCAATAATAAACTCATCATCTCCATCAACATTTTTTAGGTCTACATGGCAACCATGCGAAATTATACAATCACACTTTTCTTTTACTTTATTTAGAAGGTTGATTGAGTTTGGGTCTTTGGTTTTAGATAATACAGTCATATGGGGGTATTTTTCTTGAAGGCATTGTAATCTTGTCTTTATACTACACTCTTGAATTCTTCCAATCCAATATCTGTAACTCTCATAGATCTTTAGTTGCTCTCTTTTATCTGTATCATAGTTTTCTAATATCTTTTGTATTTGAGTAGGAGATAGATTCTTTTTAATGATAATAATTTTATGTACTTTTTGCGGATCTTCTGTATGTTCTGCTGCTATTGTTTTAAGATGTCGATTTTCTTTTTCTAGCTTCTCATTGTTTATACGTAATTGATTCATTTGTTGTTCTATCTCTTGTGCCTTTGCTTCTAATCGTTTGCTCTTATCCTTACATTGTTTAAAGTCTTTAGAGAAGTAGTCTTCAATAATGTCGTAACACCTATCATAGAAATCATCAGACAACCAAGTTGCAACATCTAAAAGAATCCTTTTGTAAACATATGTACCTGATATTTCATTATTGGCTTCTGTACCACCAAGTCTAATCTCATATAATGGCTGATGATGGTCACCGGTTTTCCGGGAGCCATGCTTTTGCTCATAATATTCAACTCGTCTCTTAGATCGTTTATTTTCTAACCAATGATCAAACCTCTTTCCTCCATCTTGACACACTTTAGTAGCATTGAAGTAACCAGTCATCTTATTAATAATTAGTTTAAAGTCACCAAACAAACCGTACCAATAATCATCTTTAATTTTTTCGTAACATATATCGTTTAAACTAAGAGAATTATCCATAGTACTCATATTTATTATATAAAAATGTTAATTTAATCATTTTCAGTTTTTACCCACACAAATAAATTCTTATCACCATCTTATCATATCAAGTATTAACTCTTTCAAAATCACTACACCCTTACATAATCATCTAACACAGAGAGTAACGGATAATGATTTTATGTACTTTTTGCGGATCTTCTGTATGTTCTGCTGCGATTGTTTTAAGATGATTTATTTCCTTTTCTTGTTTCTCATTGTTTATACGTAATTCATTCATTTGTTGTTCTTTTTCTTGTAGTCTTGTTTGCAGCTCTTCTTGGTCTTCTTGAATTTGTTTAAAATTAGAAACGAAATAGTCTTCGATAATATCGTAGCATTTGTCATAAAAGTCTTGTGATATCCATAAAGCAATAGCGCCAAATATCTTTTTATACATATATGTTCCAGATATTAGATTATTTATTTCGTTACCAGCTAGTTTTACTGTGTAAGATGAGTTTTTGAAGTTCCTAGAATCCCAGGAACTTCGAAGTTTGTTGGTAAACCCAATCTTGAAACCGCTCAGCCTCTTTCTTTTTTGACTTCATGATTAGAGAGTACAGACCCGGTCCGTTGATGAAGGTTGTGTGAGGTTCATTTGGAAGGCTATCCGTGCGGCGTATGTCTGTTTCCAGGTCTTCAAATCTACTCTGAAACGTTGGTCTTACGTTATCTTTAAGGACTTGACTTGTATTTACATAGCCTAGTATATCAGTGACGTCTTTAGCTTTGAACCACACATTGTTGTATTTGTCGAGTACGGTTGTTAGATGTTGATTGTTATAGATGAAGTTGAGGTCTTGTAATGACATCTTTTGGTTATGGGGTTGTATTTGAGCTTTGTAGTTCTTTTTTACGGAAGACAACGGTTGCTTTCAATCAATGTAGATGTAGTTTGTAAGGATTCTGTTGTTTACTTTACCGTCTTGTTGATCTAGATTGAACCTAATGAACGTACAAACAAGAGAGTCCTTGATGAGCTCTCTGTTGTTTTCATAGTCTGGGCCGTGTTTCATTACACTCAACTGCTATCTTAAGCTTAGGGAAGTAAAGTCTTTGGTCTGAGGTACTACGTTTGGCTTCTTCGAAATCACTACACCCTTACATAATCATCTAACACAGAGAGTAACGGTTCGCTAGCCTTTTATGGAATAATAACCATAAAAGACAACATTTATATTTGCACTACAACATTACTTTTATCTATCCAACTATTATGTGAATCATCAAAACCTAGCCATTTAACATATACTTTATCACCTTTCTTTCTCAACACCTTTTCTACCAAGTATTCATCTTTATGTTTCGTCTTTAATAGTTCTGGTTCGTAAAATCTACCTTGCACATCCTCTTCTTCTAAATCTTTAATTCTATATGTAGGCGGATTAGATGGAATAACTTCATTAATAACAAATACTTCTGTTGACCAATTAGGTGTATATCCTTTCTCAAATAACCCTTTCGACTTACTTATACGAACATGATCACCTAATTTGTATTTGGGTTTAACACGCTTATATTCTTTCTTAAACACTTTCTCCAATATTATTCGCTCATTCTTCTTATTAACTTCTATAGGCTTTAAACCAATTGTTCTATGCACTTTATTATTATACTCACTAACCAATGTTGTTAATATCTCTATCCATTTATAATTTCCTTGTGTTGTGAACCTTTTCCACATGTTTTGTTTAAGTGTTCTATTGAATCTTTCAACAACAGAAGCTTTCTTACCACTATAGGTTGAATAATGATTAATCTGATTTTCCTCCATTAACTTCTTAAACTCTTTATTGTAAAACTCTCTACCTTGATCAGTTTGTAAGGTACTAGGTTTTCTCGTTCTTAATATGGATTGGAATGCTTCTGTAACATTTTTACCACTCTTATCTGTATCAGGAACAGCAAATGCATATTTCGAAAACACATCTATAATCGTTAGCAGATACTTATATCCTTTATTTAATTTGGAAACACTTTTAATACTCCACTATCCATTTCAACAAGATCAGCTTGCCAAAGATCATTGATACCTTTTATAACTACACTTAATCTGTCAAAGTTTTTTCTAGATGGTTTGTGAATTTCTATCATAATGTCTTCTCTAACACCTTTACCATCATATAGTCAATCATTCTTTTTAACGAATTGAGTTTTTGTAACACCACATACAGAACAAATACCTTTCTTTAAATATTTTCCATTCTTTGTTTGTTCTATCCTAATGGTATCTTTCTCCGTATCTGTCAATTTCTTACACTTAACACAATACATCATCATTATTTATTGTATAGAAAATCAACAAAAAATTTAAAATTTATCATTACCTAAAATTATACGTCTTTAGGAAAGTTCTCTTTCTATGTACATTACAACAAACAATAATTGCTCTTCTTCCATAGCTGAATTTTTATTTGGTTTAATCGTTATTATATCATTCTTCTTAAAACCAAAAGTTATATTTTCAATCAAAGTATCGCCTAAATATATGTCAAAAAGTATTTATCCAAACTTAATCCATGTGCATTATTTTCCCATTATAGAGAAATGTGTAACCATTAGAAAGATTGAATATTTTAAAGAATGTCTCCTTAACAATCTTAGTTCTCAATCGACATGAAAAGGGTATAGTTTCTTTCTGCATAATCAATTTAGTAGTATCTATCCTAAGCTTTTGAAAATCTTTCTTGACGTATGTGTCTTGTAACGTTTCTAATACATCTTCAAATCGATTTTTTTGTTCTCTAATTAAGTTTCTATTGACCTAAGTTGACTTACGCTAACATCATCATTTAAATTCTCCAACAATTTTAATTTTTCTTCACTAATATCATCATTATCTTTTCTATCTTTAACATTACCAAATATATCCATACTAATTTATTATACAGAAAATGTCCATCCTAATTTTTCAAAACATTTCTTTAACATCTCTATTTGTTTAGATGAGTGTTTAAAATCAATATCAACATGAACGTCGTGCTTTTTCAACAGATGCTACAAAACACATTTTAAGTTAATAAACAATACTCTTTTCGGATACAGTTCTTTAAAGGTTTCGTATAAGTTTTCGAATTCATTTATAAGTGTTTCTTCCATATGACGTAAGTTTAATGGTTTTTGATCGGTAAGGTGATAGTGTATTAAATAGACATCATCATAATATTTTGTGTATTTGTTTTTCTTTAGTACTTCTAAAACATCTTTAATTGATATTAAATCTTTTGATATATCTCTAAATTCATCATTTAACACCTTGAACACCTCTTCAGGAATAATTCTATCGTGTAAAGCTTGCGAACGAGATAACTGTAACTTAAATCTTTTTGTAGTATCATACCATGGTTTTCTTACGCAAGCAACTGTCATTCCTTCACAAGTACTGTAAACAAAACCATTCTCTACAGAAAAATCATCACAAATGTACCTACTCATACCTTTTGTTAATGACTTACTAGCACAATTACTGCATTCTAATGGTCTAGAACTATAATTTGACAACTCCTCCTCTAAGGTAATTATTATTCGTAACATTTTCAACTCTTCTTCCGTATACAAAAATTTAGGTATTAACATTTTCCATAAACCAGTAACATTATATACGTTGTTTTTATCTTTTAAGTCTATCTCACTAACATGTTCAAAATACTGATAAAAATTATAACTAACTAGTGGATCTAGTTCATCCTCATGCTTCTCAAAATAATCTAAAAATCTATTGTGTATAGCTTCCATATTTATCTTAAAACAAAACTTTTATGGATATAAACCATAAAAGTACTTAAACTTAATAATATTTAATCATTTTTAATCATATACATAACATTACTAAAAGAATACCCTTGATTTAGATTTAAAACCTTAACACAAAGATGACCACATATAACTGAATTAAAGTCTTGTATTCGTTCATCATTGTAAAATAAGTTTTTGGTACCAAGATATTGTACTAGCTGCTTAGGAGGAACACCACCATAAGAATCGAACACGTACTTTATGTTGTTATCTTTCCAATAGCATATCCAATGAGTACCAATGTTTTCTGATTTATCGAAGTTAACTACACCACACTCATGTACATAGGGTTATTGTGGAAGTTCATCACTCATCAATACACCTCTAAATCGTTTTATCTTTATTTCTTTAGCCAACCTCTCTATATCGAAGTTGGTCAATGGTTTTAGTTTTTTGACTTTGGTTTACCTGCTCCCTGCTTTTCTTCCATAGCCATATTGTGTCTCTTTTGTTCTTCAAGTTCTTGTTTATTCTTAGCATCCAGTACAGTTTTAGTAATCGCTGCTGCACCACCTGCTAATGAGCCAACTGCTCCTAAAGCTGCTAAAATGGCTGGAATTGTAAAAATAAAACCACCCATTCTTTCTTAATCTTTTTCATTTGTGCAGTAGTTAAAGTTAAATCCATTCCTTCTTTAATTTTCTTAGATTTATCACTAAGTTGTTTCTTTGTTAATACATGATCGATATTTAAATCCTTTAGTTCGTTGTAAGGAACGCTAAACATACAACCTAATCAATTAAGGAATCATTCTCATCTGTTATCCTTATCTCAAAATTATCAACCTTGTCTTTAGATATAGGGAAAAATAATGGATAAATAGGCTCGTAATTGATACTATGCTATAATCTCTGTTTCTCTATGCGTGTATTCTCTACCTTTAACAAACATACCATCTGCTATATTACAGTGAACATTTATAGTATCGAATGGATGAAACTTTGGTAACTTACTTCCAGTATGTGTTTTGTTCTTTTCTAAAAATTCAAGAAAATTAAACCCGAGGACAGTACCTATACCCAAAATTGTAACATCACTACTATCGGTTTCTATTTTAACTCTATTTCTTAAATGATCTTCTGATAATGTTATGTTGATGGATTGAGATTTTAAATAATCATTAAGTGATTTTAAATTATATTGCCCTTTTGGTATAAAAACTTGTCTATCACCATATGAGAAACTGTTTTTTTCTGTTATGTTTGGAGTGAGATATGTACTGTAAAACCCAACTAGTCCTATACTTAAATAGTTGCTACTGTTGTCTAATTCATAATGAAGTTTCCTTTTTAAAACAGAAGTATCACTCGTTAACTTAAATACCTTAGCCATTTATTATATAATAAATGAATGAGTTTGATTTACCTAGAAATATTTCAAGAGAGAAAGTAATCAAGTTAATAGAAGATGTCATTCAAAAGTTAGAATACAGTTTAAAGAAAAGGAGAAAACTACGAATTGTTAAATATGCATACTACACTTTGATCACGTTATCAGTTATACTTTCTGCAACAACTGGATTTATTAATATTTTTATACCTGTAACAATTTATTCAATATTAACAACATCTCTTGCAACTGGAAGCGCTATAATAACAGGTTTGTCTTCTAAGTTATACATAAGCAAAAGAAAAGATGAATATGAAACCATTGTCACTTGTATTAACTCATTTAAAGAACAGTTAGAGATGATAATAACATTAAATGGTGAAATGGATAAAGAATATATAAAAGATACGTTGCTTAAGATCAGAGAACAACTTAAAGATATAAGATCATAAAAGAGACTATTTTCTCTATAATAAATGAGTAAGAAAACTATTAATTGGGATGTAAAAGAGATGATAAAAGAAACAACAGCTAAAAAAAGAAATGGAGAACTTATACCTGATGATATTCGATGTCTTATAGTGGGTCCATCTGGGTGTGGTAAGACGTTTTTGCTATTTAATTTTTTATTACAACCAGGTTGGTTAAACAATAATTACTTCTATATATATTCTAAAAGCATGAATCAGGCAAAGTATGAGCAGTTAAAAGATCGATTTGAGAAAGCAGAACTAAAGTTAAAAAGCAAATAGCAACGTTCTGAAGCGGTAATGAATCTATTGTACCTATTGATGAATGTGAAAAATACTCTGTAGTTGTGTTTGACGATTACATTTTAGATAATCAAGATACTGATAGAAATTACTTTACAAGAGGTAGGCATAGACATTTAGACTGTTTCTATCTTGCACAAACATATTCGAAAGTACCTGAACAGCTTATAAGAGATAACGTTAACTTCCTATGCATATTTAGACAAGATGATACTAATCATAAACATGTGTATAATGAGTTTGTTGGAGGGGATATGTCTTATGATAAATTTAAAGAGAGATGTTCAAAATGTTGGCAAAAAGATTATGGTTTTATAGTAATTGATATGACAAGGAAGGTAAACAATGGTAAGTATAGGAACAAGATAAAACACTTTATAAAAGTTTGACTTTTTTACGTTTACTGACGTTTTTCACGTTTATTGACGTTTTAACGTTTGACGTTTATTGACGTTTTTCACGTTTATTGACGTTTATTGACGTTTATTGACGTTTGTTCGTTTTCTATATAATAAATGGATGAGAAAGAAATTAATAAGAATATCAAGTTAAAGGAGTTCTTGATAAAGGGCTTCAAATCTTGGAAGAAAGAAAGAGCAGGTAAATATGATAAATTTAAGACACAAGAACAACCTGTAATTGATGCTATTCAAAACTTGGGAAGTGAGATCAAAGAAGTAGCAGAACAAAATAAAAATCTAATAACTGAACTTGTTCCAGTTGTACATAAGACGGCTTCGATAGATCCTAGTCTACTAGAAACACCTAAAAAGATAACTTATGATAGTTCTCCAAGTAGTAGTGATACACCTATAACGGGAGAAATAAAACAAAGACAAAGTGGAAGGAGTAGAGCCTTTAACAACAGCACAGTCATTTGGTAAGATTGCAACAATATATTATAGTAAAAGAAATGATAGTGTATTTTGAATAAGAACTGTAGAAGATGGAAAAATAATAAATACGTTAGGAAATTCTGAAGTTAAAGTGAATTGTGATGATTTGTTAACTAATGGTAAAACTTATAAAGGAACAGAAGGTCTATGGGAATTGTTAACGATAAATACTAATAAAACCATTGAAGATTATGATGATAACGATTTTGAACAGTACAAGGAAATAATAATAGAATGAGATGCTGCCTTCCAAAAATATAATCGAGGTAAAAAAGTAGCATCTAGTAGAGGTTCTAAGTACATTAATATTATCAAGCCTATTTGGGATAATTATATTAAACCATCTTTACCTCTAACACCACCAAGAAAGAAAACACCAATCTCTGGAGAAGGAATTAAACAATATACAGAGATACCTAAAGAATATATACGGATGGATGATGTGAGAAAGTTAATTGATCGGTTAATAGTTATAGATGGAGAAGAAAAGGCTGGAAATGATAACTTTTATTATGAGAAAGTAGGTATAGTGAGTATGATAATAATAAGCTTTCATAATTTATTCCTAATGATCCAAAAGGTATAGGTTATTTGATTAAGATCTTAAATACATTAGCACCACGATTCTGGAATGATGAGAAGGTTGGAAAAGGATTAGTAAATGATTTGATTATTAAACTTCCAGTTGAATTACATATACCAGGTTTTAGATTTTGCGGGCCTGGGACTAAGCTTCAAGAAAGGTTAGAGAGGTGATAAAGGTATTAACCCCTTAGATGAGGCTTGTAAAGAATACGATATATACTACAGAGACAATAAAAATACAGTGTCAAGACATATTGCAGATAAGGAACTAGAAACTAAAGCATAGAAAAGAGCATTTAGTAGTGATGCGTCAATTGGTGAACGACTAGCTGCTTTTGGAGTTGGTACTGCTATGAATGCTAAGGTTAATTTAGGATGGGGGTTATATATTTTTAATTGTTATTATATATGATTCTTTTATGGGTATATCCCATAAAAGCGTTGTTTCAAGATTTTCTTTATAATAAATGGATAGTGTTGAGAGTTACGAGTTACAGAGTTTTAAAGCTAACACAAGAACATTTAATAATTTGAATGAAGCTAACAAAGATATTGAGTTTGATTTCGATGTGGGGGATGGCTTAATACATCCACACAAAGCAGATTGTCATATGACTTTTGAAGTTGTTGGTGCATCAGTTCGAGGAACATTTGGTGCAAATGATACTATAAAACTTGTAGATAACTTCTTACCATTCTTCTTTTCTCAAATTGAGGTTAGAAAGCATAGAGTTGTTATAGATAAGATTGAACTACCTGGAAAAACATCTACAGCTATTGGAACATTAATGATTTCCAAACCAGAAGTTGAATATTTAAAACAAGCAGGATTTGAAATAGATGATAAACTTGGTCTAAGAAAGGACTTTAGTGTTTTGAACCCATTAAGATTAATTCCAGGCTTCTTAAGTGATTATAAAGAGGTTATGTGGAAAGGCGGATTGAGAATAACATTTACAAAAGCTAACAACAATAACGATGTCTTGTATAAATGGACTGGATCAGGAGCAGGTGCGGCAGCTCCTCATGATGGAAAAATAACAATAAAAAGTATGGAGATAAGAATGCCTATTGTTGAATACGAATCTAATTATGAAAACAAGTTAAAGTTGAATATTCTTAAAGAACCTAAAATCATGTTTTCATTCCATACTTATCAGTGTGTTCGGAAGAATGTAGTAGGTTCTTTCTTGGAGTTTGATGTTACTACTCTATTTAAATCTAGACAATTTGATATGCCTGATTTCGTAGTTGTAATGGTCCAAACTGATAGAAGTGGCAAACAAACAGCAGATGCAAGTAAGTTTGATCATTGTAAGGTAAAGAATATATATCTTAAGAATGGAAGGAATGAGGTATTTCCAAAAGAATCAAGAAACTTAGATATTGCTAACAAGGATTATTTTAAGATGTATGAAGATTATACTGCATTTAAGAGAATAATATGTGGCAATACCGAAATATACTATGACCCTAAAGAGTTTATAGATAACAGACCAATGTATGTGATTAATTGTAGTAAAAGAAAGAATGTATCGGCAAATGAGAGAACAAACATAAAGATTGTAGTAGACTTTGAAGAAGCTGTGGCTGCTGATACTATATGCTATGCGATTTTAATTGGACAAAAGAACTTTACATATGATCCCAAGAATGAGAAAGTAGTAGAAGTGTTTTAGATAGTTAAATGTAAGTTTGTATTATTTTATGGAAATTTTTCCATAAACGAAATTGATAAAAAATGATGAAGATTATATGTTGTTGCGGATTAACGCGGGGCATTGATTCAATGCCCCTAACTTCTGAAAAATTTTTCTTATCTTCTTCGTCTACATGATCTTGGATGGCGTTTGCTGTCTTCAAATGATTAAAGATTCTTTGTGAAAAGAATTGAAGAGTGTTCATTGATTTTCTATATAATAAATACGATCTCGAGTCATATTGAGCTTTTAAATAAACTTGGAAGTCTTGAACAAAAGCAAGTTATTGGATTAATAGAATTAGGATTAAATACAGAATATAAGATTGTGAAAATGGAAAAGATTAAAACTAATTTCGGAAAGAGCATTTTAGTTGAATGTGAAGAGTTTAAGGTATTTCTTCCACCTATATTTACAAAACACTTAACAGATAAAATGATTGATGAGATCGTTAAAGATGGAATAAAAATCAAATACAGTGGTTTAAAAGATAATTATCCAACAGTTGA
The DNA here is from genome assembly GCF_964235325.1 of Thermobia domestica. NCBI lineage: Eukaryota > Metazoa > Arthropoda > Insecta > Zygentoma > Lepismatidae > Thermobia > Thermobia domestica. The sequence goes on from NC_137467.1 coordinate 63,696,632, forward strand.
GTTCTGTATGTGAATTCCAAATGATCGGTTTTGTGAATCCAAAGAATAATAAAAGTGATCAAAAATATGTCGTCAGAAGTAAAAAATGGAGTGGATAGAATAGATCCTCAAAAGAAATTTATACTTACCAATAATTTCAATGTAATTGTAAAAAATTTGCAGACCGAAGTTCAAGTTGTTTTTGATATTAACGGCTGTCTATTCAGCTTGAATTATGATCGGTGGACAGAGTTTAAGAAGTCGTTGTTTCCTATTGAGAACGAGGTTAGCAGAAGATTCCATTATCAACATCCGCTCTTGTAATTTTAAGTATGTTTTAAGTGTATAAGTGTTTTTTATAGTATCAAGACTATAAAAACTAAGACCTTTGGATATACAAAACATAATGTCATTTAAATTTTAAAGATACATGTATAAATAAGATATTTATTTGAGTTTTTTGTAATTATATCCTTAGAGTTATGCAATTTATAAAACATTCAATAGATAGTCAATTTATTTCTCTATTGAATGTCGTTTGAATTTTGAAAATCGGTTAATATTTGATGAAGTTATAGCAAAATCGAAATTCGGGAATTTTTTACGGATTTATTTTTGAGTTTTCGGGAAAATGTTATTCTTTAAAAAAGTCTTAGAATTTTATTGTGATTATGGTAGTATTTTTTATTTTTCCTGAAAAAGGGAAATATATCCTGTAATTTATGCAACCATTTATGCACTTTATAAAATTGGTTATGTTATTAGTATTCATTTGCCGTTTGAATTTTTGAAATCGGTTAATTAGGGACCGAGCTATTGAATTTTAATCTTATTTGGGGGTAAGGCTGCCAGTGTTGCCAACTCACTTTTAACAATTATCACATTTATTAGTAATGGGGTGAATTCAATCCTATGTTTTAAAGCGATATCTTGAAAAATTAAAATCCTGGAAAGTTCCGAAAAAAAATAGTTGGCAACACTGACTTTTTTCTTTTATCTTGCAACTTAGGATTTAGTTCTGATATTCTGCTATCGCTGAGTGTTGATGGGAAGGAAAGAAAGAAAGAGACTCGTGAGATATTTCGTCACGGATTCAATGACGTCATGTATGATGTATTCTCCTTCGAGGTGACTACGTGACATAGAGCGCCCTCTTACAGTTGCTAGCTAAAAGTTCTGTTGAAGGAAGAGAGGCTAATGTGTATATATGTATTTTGATGTGAGGAGAAGGAAAGAGAATTTTATTAGACGATCCTGTGCTGTTACTGGAATCGTTCAAATGAATCAGTGACAGATCACCTATTCCAATAAATGTTACATTTGTTATATTCCTTCTCATCGGCTTTTTAAAGGTAATTTTTGACGGATTTTAATGATTCAAGTGTCAAATGAAAGCTTAGAAGCTGGAGATTAAGATGCAGTAAATATAATTTGTGTAGCATTCCATTGTAATATTTTAGGTGTAAGTTTTTATGATTTTAAATGTCATAAAAGCCTATGCGATCTCACTTTGGGTTATCCCTCTGTGTTAAAGTGTAAAGGTTAGTGGTGGGTTCATAATTTTTTGGTAGTTAGGGGAATGGAGGGGAAATGCGCTAGAAGTTAGGTATGTATACTACTTACATCCTATCGTTGAATGAAAATAAAAAACAAATAGCAGCCTTGCGTTTCGAATCCCTAATCCATACCGCGAGCGATCAACACATACTATTAAATCAGTATTGTCTGTTGAAAAAAAGAGGAAAAAAGTCATAATTTCCAGTCTAGTAACTATACTACGATTGTGAAATTATGTCAGCACTTTTTCATCAAAAATAAAAATTAAAAAAAACACGACTGTACTCTCTAGGCTGTACTCACTAGCACAATGTTTTAAAATCCGGACGAATGACGTAATGAGAATTATCCACATATGGCGGAAGTTATTATGTAACAGATAACAATCGACGGAAGTCTGCATTCCCTTGCAATCTTTAAACAGTTGATAAAAAGCTAATGAATATTGTCTCCCCGTAAAAGAAAATAGTCTCTGTTATGTTCAAATAGGGTTAAAAAATAAAAGAGAACAAGTTTACCCCTAAAATGGAGGTCGTAAAAGACCGTGGGTGGACGGTTCAGGGTGTTCGATTGTAATCTTTGCTATGATGTGCTCATTGTCTGCTATTTCTGTTATGTTAAAATAGGGTTTGGAACGAGTACACCCCTGCTATGTTACATAGTCTTGTGTAATTTCTGCTGTGTTAATTAAAGGGTTGCAAACGAGTACCCCCTTAGTATGTTGGTAGTCTTTGCTATAATGTGCTTATTGTCTGCTATTTCTGTTACGTTAAAATAGAGAACGAATACAGCTATAAAAATGCTCATAAAAGGAAACGAGTACATCCCTAAACTGGAGGTCGTAAAAGGCCATGGTTGGACGGTTCAGGGTGTTCGTAGTCTTATGTAATTTCTGCTATGTTAAAATAAGGGTTGCAACGAATACATCCCTGCTATGTTACGTAGTCTTATGTATTATCTGCTATGGTAAAATAAGGGGTGGTAGTGATCATAAAAGGGAACGAGTCCACCCCTTAAAATGTACTCATAAAAGAGTTTCTGCTCTACTATGTGTTCGTAGCCTCCATGTATTCTCTGCTATGGTAAAATAAGGGGTGGAAAAAGTGATCATAAAACGGAACGAGCCCACCCATTAAAATGTACTCATAAAAGAGAAAGAGTACACCCCCTAAAGTGCTCATAAAAGGGAACAAATACGCCCCTAAAATGGAGGTCGTAAAAAACCGTGGGTGGACGGTTCAAGGTGTTCGATTTCCCATGGGCTCCTGGATTGAGCGAATATGTTCCAGATCGATCATTTTTCTACTACTGGTGAGAAGTGCCAGCAAGTCCAAAATGAAAACCATTTTGACTGTAGAACATTCACAAATTTTTTACTCTGTAGTGGAAGAAGTATTCCTTGATGGTTGTGCTATATTGTTGATAGTTGCATGACCAGCAAATGGAATATTCAGAGATTGTTAAATTTTCAGAGTATCTGGAAGAGCATCTTACGCATTGAAGAGTTTGTCTCATATGTAATCGATATATTGAAGGGAGCTTTGAAAGTATGACGAGGTCCAAAAGAACGTCAGAGGAAGGGTCCAGAAAGTATGGCCTCAATTTGATGACACAGCTTCCACCACAATTTGTTATGTTGCAAGTGTACGAAAATAAAGTTCAATTCATATACATAATATGCAAATATGTAGCACAGTGGCTATTCTCTGAGAAGAACTTGCAAACACTTACTATAATTGATCAACTTGTAGTACCACTCGAAATTAAAAACAGTGTTGTGATGGAACGAATTGATCTCCGAAAAAACATGAAGAAGCTGATGTACTAATTGTTCAGATTGTTGTGAAGAAAGTACTAGATTGCAACTACAATAACTGAAAAGTGATTTGTGATGATACAGATGTATTTCTTTCACTACTACACTTTTAACATCTTTATACTTTGAAAGCAAATGTTGTTATGGAATCGACAAGACCAAACAGGATGGTAATAGACATAGGAGCATCAGTTATGAGACATAAGGACATAGTTGACCAAATGTGAGCAGCTCATGTTCTCTCAGTATGTGATAGTGTAGAAAACATTTACGGAATTGGTAAAGGTAAAACATTCAAGAAGGCAAAGAGTTACTCTTTTTAAGATTTCTGATGTTGATATGGACTCTATTACCAGTGAGGCAACACGGTTTATAGCACCATGCTATTGGAGTGCTGTTACCGGAAAGCATAAAGCAGTACTTGCTCCACCTCTTAAAACATTACCACCAACAATTTAAGCCTTTGCAGAACATGTGAAAGGAGCACACCTTCAATGTGCAATATGAAGACCTGTAATTGAACCAACTGGTCCTATTTTTGATCCTTTACAATATGGATGGTGCTACGATAGCTCAAGAAAGGCTCTCGTAACAACAAAGGTGCCGAAAGGAACAGAAATTGCTCCGCCACAGGTTCTACATATTATTAACTGCGGGTGTGGAAAAATCCGTCTGCTCATACAAGTGTAAGTTTGCGTCTTCTAACCATGTTGTACTGTTTTTGTGGCTGTCTTGGTGAAGCAAAGTGTTAGACTCCTGCAACGCGGCTCCAGAACTTAACAACTGAAAAACCAACCGCAAATTTCACCGACGAAGTCCCTGACGATGCATGACTAAATACCCAGTACGAAAGCAATCCACTTATCAGTTTGTGAAATTTCAACGCGACTGGAGCACAGTTGCCTGGAAAATAACTCATTTTGGAGTCATAATTTTCTTATCTTTGTTTTACTTAGAATCTAATAATGTGGAGTATTACTGTATGCAGAAGTTTCTGCTTTTCTTCAAAAACAACAATGATAGCACTGTTTTTCTGTTAACAAAATACCACTAAATCCCAGTAATTCTACAAATAGGTTTTATATTGATATTATTATAATGAGAATGTACTGTCTTTTTTATAAATTAGGTTAAATTTTCTTCAGCTTCCTTACTGTTTCAGATAAGATTAGGAAGGAGCAGTGTTCCTAACTGTTACTCACCCTAACTGATGAAAGCTACTCTATAGACTAAATATACTTAACTGATGAAAAATCAACCTATTTTATGAAAATAATAGATTTTTTGGTAAAGGGGGGCGCGGTGGCTCAGTGGTAGAGCGTTCACCTCTGGTGCTTGGGGTCCCGGGTTCGATCCCAGCCCCCGCCAAGTAAACTTTGTGGTGGACAAACACCGTGCTCGTGGGTTTTCTCGGGGTTCTCCAGTTTCCTCCCACTTTCTTCATTCCACCATTTCACTCATCTCTCATCATCACCGTCTCCTTTAGCCTAACCGGCATTAACGTGGGACGTAAAACTTAAAGATTTCATTTCATTTTTTTTCTTATTGGTAAAGTAGCTCTTAATTTATACTCAAAATTAATATTGAGTTCTGCTTATAGGTAATAATTAATATGTGAATGTTACTTAAAAAGGTCAGAGTCACCGCAAAACAACTGGACTGAATAATACTCTACATATTTTCATTTTTCCATCAGAAGTAAACCAAGTGTAGTGGAGAAAATGAAATGAAAACTTTGAGTTTTACGTCCCACGGTTATGCCGGTTAAGCTAAAGGAGGCGGTGATGGTGAGTAATGAATGAAATGGTGAAATGAAGAAAATAGGAGGAAACGGGAGAACCCGGAGAAAGCCCACGCACACGGTGTTTGTCCACCACAAAGTTCACTTGGCGGGGTTGGGATCGAATCCGAGACCCCAACCGCCAGAGATGAACGCTCTACCACAGAGCCACCGCGACCCGCCAAGCGTAGACGAAGGGTGGGCAATGACGTTTACCTAAGAAAAATGGGTTATTACGTAGTTTCATTTGCAAAAAAAAATGAAACAAATTTGTAAATACGTACTGCAGTCCTTGTATAATAAGTGTGTAAAATAAAAAGAGAATCATTCTTTTAGTTGGGGAACACAGTGCAGAAAACTTAAAATTGCTACTTTGGTCGCCATTCGCATCACGTGTTGGTAATGGCAATCACAATACAAGCTTGATAAACACACACAGTTTCAGAGGCAATTCAAGATTTTTTTTTTGCTACTCTGAGCCTTCGAAACACAGAAACGTCAAATGAGTGTTATATTGACGTTTCTTCAAAGACACGTCACAGATATATCCATGTTGTGAGTCCACAACAGTAGAGTCAACACAGTGAGTCCACGATCCACAAAGGTTACACCGATACCAAAGTTTCATTGTTTGACTCAAGTAGGCGTATTACCAATTTTAGTTCTAGACATCTTATAATTTCTGGCTGGAGATGTATTCCAAATGTTTTTTAGGAATGGCGACCACCATGATGGTAAACCGATCACGTTGATCGGCATTCCCAACATTGCGCCATTTTGAAAATTGAGCTCATTATGTTGTAAAACGTAGTTTATTTAAAAAATAACTATGTGCCGTGCATTAGACGTAAATATTACTTATTTTTAATCTTAGTAACTTCAAGATCTTACAACTTACAATTGTACGTATCGTGAATTGAAATATGCAGGTCCTTATAAGAAAATCAACAAAAACAAGTTTCAGCACGCTGTAGACTTCAGTCTGATCTGACAACTTCCTCAACAAAACAAGAAACCTTGTTACAAAATTTGGTACAAAATTCAATAGGCAACTTAAATGTGTTTGAGTAGCTCAAATGCTATATCAAGCTGAGCCAGTTAAAATGGCCTTTCTTCGCTTTTTGTGGTTATTACAAATTGATATCGTTGTTTATTTGTGTAGGTTTTTTCTGTTTGGTACAAATATTACGAAAAGGCATAAAAATCTAAGTCTGTTATAAATGGTTCTCGTTGGTACTAAAGGAATTAGGACACCCACATTTATTTATTCCCCTACTTAAATAGGAAAAAAGGTATAGACTGGTTCTTTTTCGCTTTTCTTCGAGTGAGTACAAAAACTTAGACTACTCAAGTTATCCTCAGTGTTTTAATGGTACAAAAAAGTATAAAATGGCCCTTCTTTGCTTTCCTTCTGTCTGGTACAAAAATAAGACCACTGAAATTTGATCCCTCTATTATTTGAATAGCACAAAAAGGTATAAAATGCTGAGCCAGTTAAAATGACCCTTCTTTGATTTTCTTCTGATTAGTACAAAAATAAAATAGATTATCCAAATTTATTCTTTCCTTTATTTGGGTTGTACAAAATTGTACAGAAATATTGACCTAGTTAAAATGCACCTTCTTCACTTTTTCTGGTTCGTACAAAGCTAAATACTCCATCCAAATTTGAGTATTACCAAATGAAATGAAATTCTGAGTTAGTTAAAAAAACTGGTCCTTTGCTTTCTTCTTCTTGCTGCAAAATTGTCAAGCTCACTCAAGAGACCTTCGTCTGTTTAAATAGTAAAAAATAGTATTGAACTTCTGAGCCAGTTAAATGGTCCTTTCTGGTCAGTACAATTTTATCCGATTGGTTATTTAAATAGTGCAAAATGGTTTAAAATACGCAGTTAGTTATGACATTTCTAGGTGGTGCAAAATAGGTCACTCAGATTCACCCCTTCGTTTGTTTAAATATTAGACCATGGTCTAGAATAATGGCATTTCTCATTGAGACAAAATTGAATAGACGACTCAAATATATTCCTTCGTTTATTTATTAGTACAAGAAGAGTTAAAAGAGACCTTAGCACATAAAAGTACATAAATTATGAGCTAGTTAAAAGGAAATTTCTTCTTGCTACAAAATGGAATAGATCACTTAAATTTATCCCTTCATTTGTTTAAATAGTACGAGATGATATAAAATTCTCAACTAGTTAAAATGGCATATCTTTGCTTTCTTTCTTGTTAGTAAAAAAATAAATACTCCATCTTAATCATTTTTCGTGTTTATTTGAATAGCCCAAAAAGGTACAGAAATTCTGCGCTAGTTGAAATTGTTTCTTTGATTTCTTTCTTATTAATACAAAAGTAAAGCCACTCAAATTTATTCCTTCTTCACTTTTTCTGCTTGATACAAAATTGAATAGATAACACAAATTTACTGCGGTTAAACAATAACTGAAATATTGATTTTTCAAGATTATTTCTGGACTGTCAAAATTCGAGGGGGTGATTTTTAAGTATTCCTCATACCCGCACCAATGATTGATTAGTTTTGAAATAAACGTTGTGTTCAATATGTTCATGAAAACCAGAGTTCGCTGCGTATGTATCTTCGTTTACGAGTTATTATGTTTTAAGTATTTGACCTTTGATCTCGATGGTCGGGATTTTTGGAACTTGTAGCAGTTGATGACCAATTACTAAATGTGGAAACCACCTCAATACGTGGATCCGTTTCCGAGTCATTAGGTTTTAAGTATTTTGACCTTTGACCTCGATGGTCATTATTTTTGTACCTGTAGTAGTTGATGACCAATTACGAAATGTGGAGACAACACTTCTATATTTGACTCTGTTTCCGAGTTATTAGGTTTTAAGTATTTCGACCTTGGATCTCGATGGTCTTTATTTTGGAACTTCTAGTAGTTGATGACCAGTTACTAAATGTGGAAACAGCACTTCTATATTTGGCTCTGTTTCCGAGTTATTAGGTTTTAAGTATTTTGACCTTGGACCTCGATTGTCAGTATTTTTGGAACTTGTAGTAGTTGATGACTAATTACTAAATGTGGAAACACCACCTCAATACGTAGATCCGTTTCCGAGTTATTAGGCTTTAAGTACTTTGACCTTTGACTTCGATGGTGATTATTTTGGAACTTGTTGTAGGCGATGACCAATTACTTCTATATTTGGCTCCGTTTTCGAGTTATTAGGTTTTAAGTATTTTGACCTTTGACCTCGATGGTCAGTAGTTTGGGGATATGCTTATGTCATTTCCGCTATGTTAAATTAGGGGTTGTGAACGAAATCAGTGCTACGTTAAAATACGGGTGGAACGAACACACTCCTGCTGTGTGCTAAGTTAACGAGTACATCCTCATTATTCTCATAGTAGTCTTTTCTGTGTTACATAGTTATGTGTTCGTAGTCTCTGTGTAATTTCTGCTATGTTTAAATAGGGGTGGAACGAATACAGTTGTGTGTTCGTATTCTTACGTATTCATAGTCTTAAAATAGGGGTTGAAATAAATACATCCCTGCTATGTTCGTAGTCTTTTGTAATTTCTACTATTTTAACATAGGGGTTGGAAAATAAGACATGTTTTGTATTAGCTCTGCTATGTTACATAGTCTTATGTAATATGTGCTATGTTAAATAGGCCGTTGGAAGATGTGTTATCGATCTGCTATGTTAAAATAGAGAACGAGTACACCCCAAAAATGCTCATAAAAGGAAACGAGTACACCCCCTAAACTGAAGGTCGTAAAAGACTATGGCTGGACGGTTCAGGGTGTTCGTAGTCTTATGTTAAAATAAGGGTTGGAACTGCTATGTTACGTAGTCTTATGTATTATCTGCTATGTTCAAATAGGGGTGGAAAAAGTGATCATAAAAGGAACGAGTCCACCCCCAAAAATGTACTCATAAAAGAGAACGAGTACACCCCCTAAAAAGTGCTCATAAAAGGGAACAAATACACCCCTAAAATGGAGGTCGTAAAAGACGATGGGTGGACGTGGGTCGTAGCGTATCGTGAGACACTGGAAAATTGAGTCCTTGATCTCAGGAGACCCTGGAAAATAGGCTATTTTCAGCTACTGGGGGTCAGGTATCGCCACTCTACTGGCAACACTAGTTTGACTTCTTCTCGGGTCACGCAAGAGGCAAAGTAGGCCGATCTTCATTCCCTTCCTTTACTAGACAGTTTTGGTAATATCTTATTTAGCATGTATCTTGGATTATGCTTCAACTTTACAAAACTCTTTTCTTCTTTACAGGATTTGGCCCCAATTTGGCCAATTTCTGCTAGAATAATATAACTGACAGATTAGTAGATCTAATCTATGGTTCTTTATTTGCGGCGTTGCTACGTTGTGCAATTTATGTCAACACTCTCAACATAAGGACTTATATAAATATGTGCTTCATTTTGACTTGGAGAATAATGCTCAGTAGTCTGTGGGCGTCAGTTTTAGAACACCCGATAGATATATATATATATATAATATGTGTGTTCGTATCCAAAATAAAGATGTTTAATTATCACATTCTCACAGTACTGTTTAAACAATAATTATAGTTATTAGTATTACTAACATGAAAAAACAAGTTCCAATATTATGTTTACTAGTTAAAATAGTAATGATACATCTTAGGACACTAAATACGTTATTGTTATTGCAAATAGTGCAATGTGTAAGATTACATAGACTGTTTTGGAGTCTGTCTAAAACATTAATTTCGCAACAAACAGTACGTAATTTAATGGTACATGTTTTATAGCCTTGAAGGCAGGCTTCCGACTTCGAATGTAGTAGTCTTGGGCCTCAGCTGAACGAGAAGGAGAGAAGTGAAAAAGATAAAAATGTTAAATCGGAAAGAGGGGATGTGCCCCAGAATGTGAAAGGCAAGGAAAAATTCACTTTCTCAGCTGTTGTAACATCTATATCTTTGACAGTTTTCCTGTAGCTATAAATGGTTCCAAAATTTGCTTCTGTGGAGTCGTGTTTAGCTGTAGTGTATGCAACCCGCATTGTACAATCCTGGAGAAAAAATATTTGTACCTTCTTCTTCGGAAACAACTAAATGGATTTGCATGAAGTTTGCAGGTTTTGTCAAGGACGACGTTGTGTCTATTGTTAACTAAAATTAATTCGAATGCTTTAGTGTGTGCTTAGAAATAATGTGTGGTATTTTACGTAGTACTAAGATTCACACAACAAATAAAATTAACCATCACCGTCACACAATCAGTAGTAAGCTATCAAAGTAATTCTAGTTTATAAACATTATTTTCAATGTGACTAACATCACAACAAATTTCAGAACGAAAGACCCTATCGTGTCTAAGCCAAAGGTACACTCATATCCAAAATTATTGTCGCATGTCTATAAATATGTTGTTGTAAAAATATAATTTGATAACGAATTCGCCCGGTATTTCTTAAAATGTTAGTATCTGTATAATCGGTAAAGACATGTATGTGCAAAATTTCATGTGAAAAGAGCAGTAAATAGGAAAGATAAAACGAAAATAAAACTTTCTGTCCATTTAGCAACATTTTGTTTTATTCATTCTGATTTTCGTGTTTATAATTCTTTTCCTATGAAATCTACCACAAATATACATTACCCAATTGTACATATAGTATCGTTGTTAAAAGTAGCCTGCAAAATCATTATCAAACTATATCCTTAGAAGAAGACAGTTATAGATATGCGACAAATATTTTGGACATAACTGTATTATCTGTCAGGAAAGTAAATGTATACCTATTTATCGAGTCTGGCATTCCTGCGCTCCATCCGTGGAGAGTATGAGAATTAAATCAATCAAATGTTTACTGAGGGGCAAAAAGAAAAGTTTAATCTGAATAAGACATTGCAGAGGAGCACAAGCTGTGAATACGAATAGTGCATAGTGTAAATAAAGGACGACACCGAAAGAGAAAGCCAGAAACAGCTGTTAAACTTAAAAAAAAGAGTAAAAATTGTCGAAGTTGGAACATAAAAAACAATTACAACAAATACGCCGACAACTAAACGTTCACCACGCCATGATCTTGGTGTAGTGGTTAAGGTGCTGGCTTACAAATGAAAAGGACGCGAGTTCGAATCCACGTCAAGGACGTTTTTAAAAATTTTGTTAATAATACATACAGCTCATGACAGATGGTAAAAGAGGTCGTATTTAGTTGTTGTAGCAATTATTATTGGTAATGTTTAGTACTGATAATACTTTTTGTCTTTGCGTATTGCTTTTCTTCTCTTCTTAATTTTGAAAGAGAAGAATATCCGAACAAATGCCACCAAAATTCCTCATATTTTGAATGTAAACGCCATTTGCAACTAGTAAAGAATAAAAATTGAACGTTCCGATGTAGCTGCAAAAAGTAAAAAGAAAAACATGGAAGTGGAGTGTTCGAATCCATACTCATGGTTATTAAAAATACAATTTCTACATGCTTTACACCTCCCGACCACGTTTCTACGTTAGCAATTAAGAAGTTTGTGTTTAGGTTAGGCTGGTCAATACGTTTTGCAAAGGGGCCCGGTTTAGCTCTGACGCACCACAGGTGCGAGCAGGGAGCAATGCACCTTTTCTCTCTCCCTCTGTGTGTCTATTTATCTATCTATCTGTATGTATGTATATATATATATATATATATATATATATATATATATATATATATATATATATATATATATATATATATATATATAACGCTATTTTTGAATGCCATAGCCACCCTAATTTTCAGCGGATTGAGACGAAACTTGGCACAAACATTAATTGTTGAAATATCTTGATGAGTTCGTTAACAAGAATAAACAGATGAAAATGTTCAAAATGGCGGCCTTTCAAATCCTTAAAAACTTCCAAGGGAACCAAATCTCGCCCATAAATAGGTATTCAGAAAGTTTGAATAACTTTTCCTCTTTTACTGAGATATTTTTGTGCACGGACTTATTGAAATATTGGAACCGATTAATCGCATAAAGAAGGTTCACGCGCTTTCGCTACGGTCAGGCTTTTTTCTTGCAGGAGAGTTATTTTCGAATCGGAACAAGATGATTGTTAGTGATGATATGACATTACACATTGAAAGTGAAGTAACTTGTGAAACGTGTTATTTGAAAAAATAATATAATAAATGTGCTTTTCCCTAAAACAGAAAACTGTAAATCATGTATTTCAAGTTCGGGACCGTGAATGGCGAGGAGTGTTACTTGATTTGCTTTTTAGTAAGACCTTGCATTGCAAATAAAGGTAGGCAACATTAGTGGTAAGTAAATTATTATTATTATTATTATTATTATTATTATTATTATTATTATTATAGGTTTTGTTTGTGGCAAGGCAATATCTTCCTCAATTCTTCTTCAAAGGTAATAAATGTAACGCCATATCTCCCTTACAAACAAAAATATTAGCAATTTATATCTAGAGAACGGGAAATTGTAGAGTGATGGGAGCAACGTTGGACAGTATGCACTCATAGTAATCAGAAAAATAAGCGATTTCAATACAAAATGAACGAAGAGTCATTTTCATGGGTAGTCATGGAGCCACAGCAGAGCCCTCTTTAGGCAAAATGTCGATAACTTATATCGAGAGAACAGGAAATGATAGTGAGATGGGACCAACGTTGGACACTGTGGACCCATAAGGCTCATCGAAAAAAATTAGTGGCGGGGGGCGTCAGCCAGCCTTACTTATTTCCACATAATAATATAAAATTATATTGTCGAAATACACACACGAGTTAGCTAGTAATATTTGATTTTATTATTATTATTATTATCATCATCGACAGCGTCTTTTCATTACGTGTGCATGTTTCATATGAAGCCAAAGAGAAGTTCCATCATTCGTAGAAAGAATAAGAATAGTCAGTTACTTGAACTGTGAACGACAGCGAAAAATACGAAAAGAGTGATTAGCTGTAGCGAAAAGAAACAATCCTTTCTATCAAATGGATAAAAAACCAAGCCGAGATTGATTCGAACTCGCGTGGACCGCGTGAAAAGTCAGTGCTTTGTCCACTTTATTTTAACTGACTCACCGAACGTGTTTCAGTAACTTACTTATTGCTAATTTTACTTGCTTCACTCGTTCAACTTGCTTTTTCTAATAATTTATAACGACAGAGACACGAACACAGAAACATAAGGAACAGTTAAAAATCATAGGTGCTCTCCCGCCGGGAATCGAACCCGGGACACCAGAAAACAAAGTCACACGTGCTAGCCACTAGACCAGAGGGAAAGATTTCGACCACTGTATTGCCAGCTATCACTTCTGTGGGTTCTATACTATGATCACATGTCTCTTCTTTCCTGGAAGAGTTAAACCTACATTGTGTGTAATACATGAGGTATTTAGACCTACATGCTCTTCATATAATGTAATAAAAGGGTCATGCTGGGAATGAGAAAAAGAACATTCCTTGGACAAAACGGAAACTAAGCTTTAGTAACACGATAATATAGACACAAATGGATGTAACTGTGAGTGCTACAACTTGGATTTAACGAAAGCCGTTTAGATATTCAGTGGTTTGCAGGGTTGTATAAGACACAAAAAGTTAAGACAATACAATTCTTCATACCTGAGCATCCAGTAACTAGATACATGCAATTTCTGGTTAGATACTGAAACTGCTGTCGGATTTTAATACATGACGTATTGCAGGATACAAAATGCTTTGCATTATTTGTTTGTTTGTAGACACCTACTAGCTTAGTGTTCTGAAAGGTGTATAAACTAGGGATAGCCAATTCCGGAATTATTACTTTCCGGACTCCCGAAGGTAAAACCGGACAAATTCCGGAATTCGGAAAATTCCCATTTTGGAATAATTCCGGAATTCGGAAAATCCGGAATTTAGAAATTTCTGATTTGGTTAACGTTCCGGAATTGGGAACAATTCGGATTTTTTCGAAATCCGGAGTTTTTTCAATTCCAAAATTTTCTAAATTCCGGATTCTTCCTGAGTTCCGGAATTTTTCTGAATTAGCGAGTTTAACTGAATTCCATAATTTTCCGATATCCGGAAAGTGAAAGTTCCGCTTCCAAAAAATGAATTTATTTTGGTTAATATGAATCGTGGCGGAATTAAGTCTTTGACCAGGTAAAGGCGACTGCTTTGAAAGAAATGGGGTGTATGAGAATTCAATCTGTCATATTTGTAGTTTCTTGTGGAGGAAAAGCAAACTTGTGAACCAGCGGTTTAAGAAAAACTCAAGTTATTAATGTAAACTTTGCCGACATCATAAAAGAAATACGAAAGACATTTTGAATCGAAGAAATATAACATACAAGTTTGCAAGCGGAGAGAAAGAAACCTAACGCAACCAGACTAAAGACGAATCGTTTACCGCGTAGCGATCAAGGTCAAGCTGTTTTCGAGGGCAAGTTTCGAGTTGAGTCGAGTTTGACAATGGCTCGTTCGCTCGTTCAGTTCGTTTTAACTCGTTTTGAAATAATGGCCTGATTAGACTGAAAAGCGAAAGCCATAGAAATGTAAACAGTAATGTTGAATACTTTAGTGTTGCTCACGACAGAGGTGCGTCTCGTCTTGTAATTTTAGTTCATCTCGTGGGGCAATTTTAGTGTTTCTCGTGGGGCCATTTTAGTGTATCTCGTCTCGTATAGATAACGAGAAGACAAGAGTTTTTTTTTTACGAGACAGCCTCGAATGTCGTAATCACCAATATAAGTATATACTGTAGTTCTTAAAAGCAAGGCTGAGACCTGCACTGTCGAATTCTTGAGCCCAAGCAGACCAACTCGGGTAGTGATATCAACCGGCTCGGCTCGTATCAACTGAGCGAACAGCTCGAGTCAGCTTGGTTGGGATGAACCGATGACCCGAGCCGGCTCAGTTAGAACGAGTCATCGACTCAGCTCAATTGAGCCGATGGCTCGAGTTTCTCGGTTAGGATGGGTCCTCTACTCGGCTCATGTGAACCGGTTCAAGCCAGCTAAGTTGAAACCAGTCCATCGGCACGTTTCGATTCAGCTGAACTAAGCCGATGGCTCAAATCGTCTCGGTTGGGTGAGCTGTTGGCTCGGCTCACTTCTCAGTTCGGTTCGATAGTGAATGAGCTGTAAGCCGAGCCGCTCGAGCCGTTGAGAAGCCTAAACCCGGTCCCAGCTGTTTTGAACATGTTTGCCTGAACCCTATAATTTTTTACAATTTTTGGCTCGAGCCCGAATACTTGCCCCTTCGGAACTCAAACCCAGAACGTGACCGATGTCCTTCCCTTCTGAAGACTTCTTGATGACCGAGATTGACAGTCAATTGGCTTTTACTATTCAGATACAAACCGTGTATCTTTTAAAAATTATACACGGTGTTGATATAATAATAATAATAATAAAAGTAAACTTGCCGTTGAAATTTGGCAAAATTTACTTAAAAGTAGAGATTTCGGGGAAAGGATTCCGTACCTTCAAGACACACCTCTGCAACTACCAACATTTTAAACTACAACGTTCCGTTGAAGTTTTATGTAGAAAGTATTCTACTGTATGTTTTAAGGAAAATAACTGTAATAAATAAAACTGAATATCACGCAACAGTAAGGCATGTAACAAACTAATTTTTAGGATATGCAGAGGTAAATATAAAAGCTTTGCTACAAAATACCTACATAGAGCATAATTCAATGAGCTCTGAAATATAATGTAACGAAATAGCCTATGAGATTCAGTCTACAGAGCAATTGTTACTTAAAGAATGGACATACACTATTTCGAGAATCGAGAAAGACGGGAAATGTTTACCATACTTTTCGTCTCGTCTCGATTCTCATCTCCAAAGAGAGACGAAAATTTTGAGTTAGCCTTGACCCGTTTCGAATGTAAAATGTTAATTCCCATGTTATTTTATTTGTTTTAGGAACGAGATAAGAAACTCCTCTTCTCGTGAGCAACATTAAACCAAACCGAAATATTCTTTCCAAATGTCACGTTTCTGCTTGTAATGGTATGACCTGAGCGATAATTAGCTCCTAGCTTTTAATCTTCTACGAGATAGTAATAATTATTATTAGTTTATTATTATTACTATTATTATTCCTGAAGATTTGATAGTTCAAGTATTGAAACATCCGAGTATTCAAATATCTGAATATAATAAAACGTATGTTATCGCCGATCAATCGCCATCAAAAATCCTAAAGTAAAAAAAAATACAATGTGTATTCGCACAAGCACCTTGACCACTAAACCGCGATCGCTACGCGGTAAAAGATTCGTTTTTAGTCTGGTTACGTTCGGTTCCTTTGTCTCCGCTTGCAAACTTGTATGTTATATTTCTCCGATTCAAAATGTCTTTCGTATTTCTTTTATGATGTCGGCAAAGTTTACATTAATAACTTGAGTTCTTAAACCGCTGTTTCACAAGTTTGTTTTTTCTCCACACGAAACTACAAATATGACAGATTGAATTCTCATACACCCCATTTCTTTCAAAGCAGTCGCCATTACCTGGTCAAAGACTTATTTCCGCCACGATTCATATTAACCAAAATAAATTCATTTTTTGGAAGCGGAACTTTCACTTTTCGGATGTCGGAAAATTATCGAATTCAGTTAAACTCCCTAATTCAGAAAAATTTCCGGAACTCGGGAAAAATCCGGAATTTAGAAAATTCCGGAATTGAGAAAAACTCTGGATTTCGAAAAAATCCGGATTGCTCCGAATTCCAGACTTATTCCAAAATGGGAATTTTCCGAATTCCGGAATTTGTCCGGTTTTACCTTCTGGAGTCCGGAAAGTAATAATTCCGGAATTGGCTATCCCTAGTTTATACACAACCTGTCAGAACACTAAGCTAGTAGCTGTCTACAAACAAACAAGTAATGCAAAGCATTTTGTGTCCTGCAATACGTCATGTATTAAACTCCGACAGCAGTTTCAGTATCTAATCAGAAATTTCATGTATCTAGTTACTGGAAGCTGAGGTATGAAGAATTGTATTGTGTCTTATCTTTTTGTGTCTTATACAACCCTGCAAACCACTGAATATCTAAACGGCTTTCGTTAAATCCAAGTTGTAGCACTCACAGTTACATCCATTTGTGTCTATATTATCGTGTTACTAAAGCTTACTATATGACACCGTTAGTAACTCTTTCTCTGCTCTCCTGTAAAGTTGTGATACGATCTACTGCAGAATAAAGAACCAATTATCAATTTAACCAAGTTGTTGTATTACTACACATCTGCTCCCTCCTCTGTCAACTCTGATCGATCTCGTTGACGCGACATATTTGCTTTTTTACACCCCTTTTTCCATTTACTGAACTAAACAGTAACTATTCTGAAATATACTACTGCGCATGCCTCGTAGATAAATATTTCTGATGCCAATAGTTTCCGCTTTGTCCAAGGAATGTTCTTTTTCTTATTCCCAGCATGACCCTTTTATTACATTATATGAAGAGCATGTAGGTCTAAATATCTCATGTATTACATAGAATGTAGGTTTAACTCTTCCAGCAAAGAAGAAACATGTGATCGTAGTATAAAACCCACAGAAGTGATAGCTGGCAATACAGTGGTCGAAATCCCTAACGACACAAAGCGTGAGCAGTGCCCTCCCTCTGGTCTAGTGGCTAGCACGTGCGACTTTGTTGTCTGGTGTCCCGGGTTCGATTCCCGGCGGGAGAGCACCTTTGATTTTTAACTGTTCCTTATGTTTCTGTGTTCGTGTCTCTGTCGTTATAAATTATTAGAAAAAGCAAGTTGAACGAGTGAAGCAAGTAAAATTAGCAATAAGTAAGTTACTGAAACACGTTCGGTGAGTCAGTTAAAATAAAGTGGACAAAGCACTGACTTTTCACGCGGTCCATGCGAGTTCGAATCAATCTCGGCTTGGTTTTTTATCCATTTGAGAGAAAGTATTGTTTCCTTTCGCTACAGCTAATCACTCTTTTCGTATTTTTCGCTGTCGTTCACAGTTCAAGTAACTGACTATTCTTATTCTTTCTACGAATGATGGATCTTCTCTTTGGCATCATGTCAAACATGCACACGTAATGAAAGAACGCTGTCGGTGATAATAATAATAATAATAATAATAAAATCAAACATTACTACCTAACTCGTGTGTGTATTTCGACAATATAATTTTATATTATGTGGAAATAAGTAATGCTGGCTGGCACCCCCACCACTAATTTTTTTCGATGAGCTTTATGGGTCCACAGTGTCCAACGTTGGTCCCATCTCACTATCACCTCCTGTTCTCTTGATATAAGTTATCGACATTTTGCCTAAAGAGGGCTCTGCCGTGTCTCCATGACTACCCATGACAATGACTCTTCGTTCATTTTGCATTGAAATCGTTTATTTTCCTGATTACTATGAGTGCATACTGTCCAACGTTGCTCCCATCACTCTACAATTTCCCGTTCTCTAGATATAAATTACTAATATTTTGTTTGTATGGGAGATATGGCGTTACAATTATTACGTTTGAAGAAGAATTGAGGAAGACATTTCCTTGCGACAAACAAAACCTATTATTATTATTATTATTATTATTATTATTATTATTAATAATAATAATAATAATAATTTACTTACCAATAATGCTGCCTACCTTTATTTGCAATGCAAGGTCTTACTAAAAAGCAAATCAAATAACACTCCCCGCCATTCACACTCCCGAACTTGAAATACATGATTTACAGTTCTCTGTGTTAGGGGAAAGCACATTTATTATACTATTCTTTCAAATAACACGTTTCACAAGTTACTTCACTTTTAATGTGTAATTCCAAATCGTCACTAATAATCATTTTGTTCCGATAGAAAAATAACCCACGAAAGAAAAAAAGCCCTACCGTAGCGAAAGGGCGTGAACCTTCTTTATGCGATTAATCGGGTCCAATATTTCAATAAGTCCCTGCACACAAATATCTCAGTAAAAGAGGAAAAGTTATTCAAATTTTCTGAATACCTACTTATGGGCGAAATTTGGTTCCCTTGGAAGTTTTTAAGGATTTGAAGGGCCGCCATTTTGAACATTTTCATCTGATTATTCTGGTTAACGAACTCATCAAGATATTTCAACATTTAATGTTTGTGCCAAGCTTTGTCTCAATCCGCTGAAAATTAGGGTGGCTATCGCATTTACAAATAGCGTTATATATATATACATACAGATAGATAGATAAATAGACACACAGAGGGAGAGAGAAAAGGTGTTTTGCTGCCTACTCGCACCTGTGGTGCGTCAGAGCTAAACCGGGCCCCTTTGCAAAACGCATTGACCAGCCTAACCTAAACACAAACCTCTTAATTGCTAACGTAGAAACGTGGTCGGGAGGTATAAAGCATGTAGAAATTGTATTTTTAATAACCATGAGTATGGATTCGAACACTCTACTTCCATGTTTTTCTTTTTACTTTGTGCAGCTACATCGGAACGTTCAATATTTATTCTTTACTAATTGCAAGTGGCATTTACATTGAAAATATGAGGAATTTTGGTGGCATTTGTTCGGATATTCTTCTCTTTTAAAATTAAGAAGAGAATAAAAGCAATACGCAAAGACAAAAAATATTATCAGTACTAAACATTACCAATAATAATTACCAATACGAAAGACTAAATACGACCTCTTTTACCATCTCTCATGAGCTGTATGTATTATTAACAAAATTTTTAAAAACGCCCTTTACGTGGATTCGGACTCGTGTCCTTTTCATTTGTAAGCCAGCACCTTAACCACTACACCAAGATCATGGCGTGGTGAACGTTTAGTTGTCGGCGTATTTGTTGTAATTGTTTTTTATGTTCCCACTTCGACAATTTTTACTTTTTTTTCTAAGTTTAACAGCTGTTTCTGGCTTTCTCTTTCGGTGTCGTCCTTTATTTACACTATGCACTATTCGTATTCACAGCTTATGCTCCTCTGCAATGTCTTATTCAGATTAAACTTTTCTTTTTGCCCCTCAGTAAACATTTGATTGATTTAATTCTCATACTCTCCACGGATGGAGCGCAGGAATGCCAGACTCGAAAAATAGGTGTACATTTACTTTCCTGACAGATAATACATATACGTAGAAAAATGTGCTTCTGAGAAAAACGTATGTAAAGGTTAGCAGAGTTTAAATGAATTACTGCTTACTTGCAGCACTTAGAACGTACCATAACCATATTTTTCGTTGTCGTCTGTGTCTGTCTCGTCTTTCTTCTCTGCTTTTGTTCTTTTTCTTGAGTTTTTCTCTGTCTTTCTATTGATATGTGTGCTTCTGCAACACGTTTCAGATCAACGTCCTTCAGAATTGCTCCTGTCTACTTGCCTGACGCTATTCATAACTTCTTCAGAACCTCACACCTGGTCGAAGAACCAATATTAAAACAATACAATGGACCATACGACGCTATATTTACCACTCTTGCACTAGCAAATGACGTTTTTGGACAGCGTTGCAAATCATGCTATTGAAAGTTTCATTTGAATTTTGAGTCTTGCCGCGAAGATAGTTCTTTCTTGATGAGCTCTGGGGCAGCAAATGCTCCAAAGGTTGACTTAATATGATTCATTTCTGTTTCAGGTAAAAAGTGTTTGTGCTTGTAATGCTTCCCTGTAACTTTGGTTTCTGTTGTCACCACACCACCAATTTTCTTCTTTTGGACACAGCACTTACATACTTACTTTGGTTTGCTTTCGGTTGATAATTTATGAAAATAGATTGCCCACATAGCCTTTCGCATTGCTTGAAAATCACGCAAGTTTTCTCTTGTGGCTTTTCTATAATATACTTGTAGAGAATCGATTTCCTTTCCCGTAAGTCGTCCCTTACCTCCCAGCGGTTTTCCATTTTTAAGTTTCTGTATTTTGTTATCTTTGAGTAGACGCCATTGTCTGCCATTCATCCTTTTCTGTACATGACCAGTACAATCTAACTTTACTATCTCACAGTTTTCGCCATATGGTTTATTATCAGCCATTAACTTGAACGCACTTGTCACCATCGCCAGGATATCTTGTATATCCTACACAAAATTTATTCTCTGAACTGTTGAAAATGATCTTCAAACCCGCAATCTCCATGCGTCCACTCGATTCACTGTAGTTTTGGAACATGATGACATATGGCTTTTTTTTTTAAATTCTGCATTCGCTTTGTGCAATTTTGATGTAGTGGAACATGTATGACAATATTTCGACATGCACTGCATATCTAACACCTTGCCTGTATCAATTGTGATAACTGATGTTACACCATACAATGAAGTATGGCCTCTTTTCATCCACGTCCGATCTACACTTGCACAAATATCAGTTCTACATTCCACATCTTCATTTAGTTGATTTGCTTTTACAGCTTCAGAACAAGCTGCTTTCGTATTTTCTTCCACTACATGCTCAAGAGCTGAAAGAAGAGATTTGTTTATTTTGTCAAATTTCTTTGCAGGTGGAGATATATTCATCAAACTACAAAACATTTTAGCACATTATCGTCCTTTACCTAAGCAACACATTCCATTAAACTAATCTAATATTAGACTCAAGGCCTGATGTTTTCTTGTTTGAAACGTAGAAATTAGTCTTGGCTCCACAAGTTTGGCAATGTATTTCCATTGGAAATGTAACACCACAACGCTTATTCTTGTACTCCACTAAAGACATCTGACCAGAGGTAGTACAAGACACACAGATACATGCATTTCGAATTGCTGCACGCAACGATGTTAAGTCAATGAGGCGAAAATTACTTTCATTGTAGAACAATCAAAAATGCCAGAACAACTATCGAGAGTTGCTGCGACTTTACTCATGGAAGCAGTTGCACGTCCGAAATCAAACTCTATTTTCAAAGAGAGGCCGCGGTAGAGCTCAGAGGCTCAGTGGTAGAGCTTTCACTTCTGGTGCTTGGAATCCCGGGTTGGATTCCAGCCTCCGCCAAGTGAAATTTATGGTGGGCAAACACCGTGTGCGTTGATTTTCTCGGGGATCTCCCGTTTCTTCCTGCTTTATTCATTCCACCATTTTCATTCATTAATCATCTTCACCGTCCCCTTTAGCCTAACCGGCATAAGCCTGGGACGTAAAACTCAAAGATTTCATTTCATTTCATTTCTATTTTCAAAGCTTTTCTGGACACTGGTTTATCTACCAAATGCGATGTAAATCTGCTTCCACAGAATTTACGTTTTATATACACTCTTTCACTTCTTCCCATAGTCAAAGAAAATAAACTAGCACCACAGCAAAGTAAACAGCAGCCAGATAGAAAAAATCATGGAGTATATATAGGGAAAACAACATTCGGTGCAAACACGCATGAAGTAAGTGTTCCTTCCAGACGTTTTAATTTTCGAGTTAGCACTGCCCTCCGGAGCTCTGAGAGTGTACCTAAGGAAGAGACCAAAATAACATGTCTATAATATAATAATAAATAGAATAGTACCAGCAATGCCCTTCCGAATACTGTGTGTACCCCCGGGAACATTTTTTTCTGAAACGCTGCATGACATACTACATGCTATTATTTTTAATGAGAACCCGCTGACTAGAGGCAAACATGAAGGTGCTGTCAACTCTTGACATCAACAATCCCTAGACAGACGTGAAAAATACATCTTTAGTAGGAAAAAAATATAAGGAAAGAACCATGCAAAAACTGAACACAGGGGCAAATTAAATAAAAATTACATTTTACGTTCGTCAAAAATCTCACATGCAAAATAAGGTTTTCCTATCTTGGACTCCCAATAGCTTCATAAAATTTACAGGCTGAAAAGTGGAAGTTACTTCCAGGAAATACATATTTTGAAAAATTGAAATTCCCGCGAATTTCCCCGCGAATAAAAGCTTTCTGGCAGTTTTTCTCAGTCACAGATCTGGAAATAATTGTATGCATATAATGGGTATATAAAAAGAAAATAAACTTGTGCTACAGTCTCATTTCCAAAATAAAAAAGAGAATAAATAAAAAATTAGTATTAAAACAATTCTCCCAGCGTGATCTTAAAACTTGCAAAATGTCCGCTAGAGGCACTATTCCACCTGACTGCAATTGGTGTTAGAAGCGAACGGTGCAAAACAATCTCTCAGTCTCTTCCCTCTCCCTCCATCTCCTCCAAGTCCAGAGAATGGGACGTAGCACACTATAAAAGAAGGTGGATTTGGCCTTGAAACGGTTCTTCGATCACTTCAACTCCTGTGCTCAAAAACAGGCGCGCAATAGCCACAGAAGCCGAAGCAGAAAGAACATACAAAGAGCTTAGAAACATTTTTAGTATCTTAGCAACTATGAAGTTAACTTAGAAAACTCGGCGGGCAGCGTAGCACTAAGACTTGATGAGTCTTAGGAGGCTTATATCAGCGTAATATTCTACTCGAGTCTGAATTCCTTTTTTCGAATTCTTCTCTTTCGTTTACTTCATCATTCACAACTAAGTGTCTTTTTATTAACTAGAGCAAAAATTATCACGTCTTTGGTTATTCAGCAGTCTGACGTATAAACATTCTCAATATTACTCTCGGAGTTATTCTCGTTCAATTATGTAACAGATTTTGTAACGAACATTTTTTACTAAACTTAATGTAAATATTCCTATCTTTTGATAATCTACATTATTACGAAAAGGAATAATCACTTCAGTGAATTCATATTCCAAACCCTGTTGTTTTGAGCAAAGAGTGTAGGAATCGAGTAGAAAATTGTACCGAATTTTCGGGAACCTCATTTCTGATACTTCTATTTCCCTGAAATTTCTATTCAATTGGAGTACCAGATATCTTAGATCAATTTGAAACCATCGAACTAATGAAGGTGTTCTTGTCTGAAACTACACTGCCACTAATAAATTAAGCAACAAAGACAAAATGTGCAATAAAAATAAAGGACGGGGCGGAGGTGGTGAAATGCACAGAAAAAGGATGTCAATATAACGACCATTGACGAAAATTGTTGAAAGATTGTGTGGAAGAATTTGAGATTATGTTCTCCTCATACGACATCGTAAAGTATTAGGTACTGGCGAGGACTGCATGAACTCACGGACTTGGCTGACTGTGTGTAGAGTGCAGAGGCAAATATAGTGGAGTGAAACACGCGAACATGACGAGGAGGCATCATTTGCCGAATGAATTACGCTAGCGTGCCATCGGTTGATTGGAAACAGAGCGGCGTGGCCCGGTGGCTCAATGTCGATCGAGCAGTTCTCAGCAGGTTATGTAGTATGTTCCGAAGAACGCAAATTGATCCGAGACGTTACATTGTTGGTCGTTTGTGTGTGATATCAGAAAGTATGATCGGTATATCCGTTTGACAAGTCGTAGAAACAGGTCTGCAACTGCAAATCAAGTGCGTGTGGAGACTGTTGTTGCCACGGGACGTCCTCTTTCAACGAGTACAGTACACTGACATCTTCACGAACTTGGGTAGAATGCCAGAAGACCAGTGTGTCTATACCCTTTACCGGTGTCACAACAGGCAGCGATTCAATTTGGATAAGAGCTCATGTGAATTAGACCCAGGAGCAATGGTTGTCAGTTCTCTTTAAGGAAGAGTAGATTTTCTCTACACAGTGATTCTTGATGCAAATTTGTCTGGCGAGAAATAGGAACCCATTACCATGCATCCAACGTTCTCGAAAGGGAAAATTATGGTGGTGCAAATTTTCTTTTGTGGAGTGGCATCTCGCTTAGAGCACGTACTGATTCTGTGTTCTCCTGCGTGACACAATGATAGCTCAGCACTGTAGGGATAATGACCTGAATCGTCAAGTTGTACCTCTCGAACGTGCTAGAGGTCAGAAATTTATTCTAAAGGACGATAATGCTCGTACCCATAAAGCACAATTGGTCGATCATCACTTCGAGCAATACCATATTCAACAAATAGAGTGGCCATCGAGGTCCTCGCACCTGAGCCCTATTGACCATATGTGAGATGATCTAGGGCAACGCATTGCAAGCCTTATACCCCTCTACAAACTTTCCGAGATCTTCAATGGGGTCCTTGTTAACAATATACCCAGATACCAAATGATCTGGTACAAACACTTACTACCAGCAAGAGACGACGTTGTGAATCCTGTATTGTTATGCTCGGTTAGCATATCGCTTAATGGTGTCAGCAAACTATCTTTTTGTGGCTTCAGTGTTTTTCAGTTTGAGTGCAACCTACGTCCAAAATTATTTTCTCTCCACGATCGTACTTTCGTTTGGTAATTTTTCTTGCTGTACGACGTAAAATAGATGCTTCTTTAATTTCAATAACAGTTTGTTCCCCAGCATGCGTTTACTTTCCTTATACTCCTAAGTATCCATTTGTTGCTTAATTTATGACGGTCAGTGTAATAGGGAATTATTCAAACCTGTCAACTGCAAGGAAGACACGGAGAAGGAGTTGTCGTACTAGCATTTCTCGTGAAAAGAGCTATACACACAGAAAAAAATTCTTCACTCAAAATCCTTTCTAAGTGGAATAGTGTGGCATTCCAAGTAATGATCCCATACTGTTTGATAAACACATAGTACGTCATAACTAGTTTGGTGGATTGATACCGAGTAAAAGCGGAGCAACACGTCTACACTACATCACCTAGTTTTCGTAAGAAAACTGATGGGATTGCGCCGCGTAAAAGATGTAAAAAAAATCCTTATACATATATCTTCTTAGAATAGGATAACATATATGTACTATTTCTTGTTGTAAACGAATATTTTTCATTTGTTTTATTCCAAAAATGGGTTTTGGGTCATACATTACATTCAGTAATTTCCGTTTATCTCACGTCAGAGCATGTAAAATTATATATAATTATTACTTACGTTGTTCTTTTTTTTTTGTGCATTTCTTATTCCTATATTGGCTTGCTTTTTTAGATAAGAATCGTCTTTAACTATAAACTAAAATGTGTACATACTTGAAAAAGTCAACTTGAATTCCAAATACATAACGTTCTTGGCATATTATGATAAGTAGACATTAGTATTGTCAGTTTCAGAAAACATACAGTTCCCAAGTGTGTAAACCATGTATTGTACCAACTGGTGAATATGTAACTCTTCTTGATATTTACAATGTTTGTATCAAAATAATGTTTTGCCCTTCTATTGTTTCAGCCCTACGTGAATTAAACATTTACACAGCTTTACACTTCAATTATTTAATACGCAATTTATATACGGACGAGAATAATATATATTGGTGAAAAAATACTTGAATACGGAACAAATTTTTGAGGTAAAGTAATGTGTTAATGAGAATTTTTCATTACTTAATTAAATAAGGTATTATTTTACAACTAGAATAACACAATTCAAGTTATTGCAAAATATCCATTTTGATGTGTCGTTCACATACGGATTAACTATTGCACCACTTTCTGTGAGAACTGAAGCATTTTGTAGATACAACACAGTTGTACTATTTAATTAATATTTCGTCATCATTCACATATGTCATTTTAAATTATCATTCAGCATTTTATATCTTTGTAGTAGTACATTAACATAGACCAAGACACGAAACTACCCGACATCAAAGTTAGTGTATCAAATTTTGTTCTGTCATAACAGTTTTCGAAAATAAAATGTCGTATAGATATTGTCGGTTTTCACAAAATATAATAATTATACGTAATTTTCAATGTGTAGTCTTCAATTATTAATGACACAACTGTTAATTACAATGCGGAATTTGATTTAATATTCACATATAGTATTCAAAATTAGAAGCAAAATCGAACTAATTTCTTCGAGTACACTATGTAAAATATTTTCTCACATTCAACTATCTCATTTCAGTCAGTTTTGCAAACATTTTCCTCTCTCTCTACTCCGTGAGGGATGTCGTACGAGTAATCAGACATCTTACTCCTTTCGGCAATTAAACAAAATATTTAGAAAGCGCGTAATTTATCTGCCAACAGATTACTAATATACGCAATTTCTAAATAGTTAATTTTAAGTGTTGATCAATTAATTAAAATAACCTTCTAGATCCCCGATATTAGAAACCAAAGTTCTGATATTGAAGTTCTACTTATTTTTATCTGATATTTGAATAGATAAAAATAAGTTTAAACAGCGTAGCTAAGATATACCATATCAAAATATACGAAGATGCTCCTGATACTATAGTTTTGTTTAGAATTATTTTGTTTAAAATACACTTGATAAATATGAAATTTAATTATATATTTTCTTTCAATCTCCCTTACACTTGATCAATACATAATTACTTCTATTTTATATATATGTAAGTGAGCACCGTCATTTCAGTCTTCGTTTGAGGGGGCCAAGAGCATCATCGACATAAGACTTTCGCGTTTTGTACCAGTACATTAGTAGACAATCGATTAAAATATATGTATTACTCAACCTGTTGGGGAAGCAGTTGCCCCCTCCTGCCCTCCCTAAATGGCAACCATTATACAAGTTTGATTCAACTTACTTAAATTTTCTTTTATGTTAATGCCGTAAGGGATCTAATATGCATTTCATTAAGTAACACATATGTATTAATTAATGTTACAATACATAACTTCAAAAAATATAAGTCCAAGAATATAATTAGGTATTATGCTTTAAAGTTGCACAATAATAATAAAGGCAAATAATTTCATAACGAATTCGGCCGATATTTCTTACAATGCTAGGATGTGTATAATCGGCAAAGACATCTATGTGCAAAATTGCATGTCAGAAGAGCAGTAAATAAAAACGATAAAACGAAAATAAAACTTTCTTGTCGATTTAGCAACATTTTGTTTTACTCATTCTAATTTTCGTGTTTATAATTCTTTTCCTATGAAATTTACCACAAATATACATTTCCCTATTGTACACATAGTGTCTGCATTAAAAGGCCTTGCAAAATCATTATCAAATTATATCCTTACAAGAAAACAGTTTTAGATATGCCACAATCATTTTGGACATGACGTAGAAAAAATGTGCTTCTGAGGAAAACGTAGGTGAAGGTTAGCAGAGTTTAAATGAATTACTGGTTACTTGAAGCACTTAGAATGCACCGTAACCATATTTTTCGTTGTCTTCTGTGTTTTTCTCATTTTTCTTCTCTGCTCTTTTCCTTTTTCTTGAGTCTTTTGTCTGATGTTATTCCTAACTTCTACTCACCTGATGTTATTCCTAACTTCTTCAAAAACTCACACCTGATCGAAGAACCAATATTAAAACATTACAATGCACCATACACAGCTGTATGTACCACACTTGCACTAGCAAATGACGTTTTTCGACAGCGTTGCAAATCATGCTATTAAAACTTTCATTCGGATTTGGAGTCTTGCCGTGAAGATAGTCCTTTATTGGGGAGCTGTGGAGCAGCAAATGCTCGAAAGTTTGGGTTAATATGATTCACTGCTGTTTCTGGTAAAAAGTGTTTGTGCTCGTAATGCTCCCCTGTAACTTGGTTTCTGTTGTAACCACACCACGAATTTTTTCCCATTTGGACACAGCACATTCATAGTTTAGTTCATATGATTTCTTTCGGTTGATAATTTATAAAAACAGATTGCCTACATAGCCTTTCGCATTGCTTAAAGGCCACGCAAGTTTTCTCTTATGGTTTTCCCATACTATAGCTTTAGAGAATCGATTTCCTTTCCCGTAAGTCGTCCCTTACCCTGCAGTGGTTTTCCATCTTCAAGTTTCTGTACTTTGTTATCTTTTAGTAGACGCCGTTGTCTGCCACTCACCCTTTTCTGTATATGACTAATACACTTTAACTTTACTATTTCACAGTTTTCGGCATCTAGTTTACACTTAGCCCTTAACTTGAACGCACTAGAGTCACCATCGCCAAAATATCTTCTATATCGTTCACGAAATTTCCTCCCTGAACTATTGAAAGTGATATTCACAGCCAGACGCAACCTCCATACTTCCACTCGTTTCACTGTAGTTTTGGAGCATGATGATAGATGGTTTTCCTTAAATTTTGCGTTCGCTTTGTGCAATTTTGATGTAGTGAAACATGTATGGCAATATTTCAACATGCACTGCATATCTAACACCTTGCCTGTATCAATTCTGATAACTGATGTTACACCATATAATGAAGTATGGCCTCTTTTCATCCACGTCCCATCTACACTTCCACAAATATCAGTTCTACATTCCACATCTTCATTTAGTTGATTTGCTCTTAAAGCTTCAAAGCAAGCTGCTTTCGTATTTTCTTCCACTACATGCTCAAGAGCTGAAAGAAGAGATTTGTTTATTTTGTCGAATTTCTTTGTATGTGGCGATATACTCATCAATCTACAAAACATTTGAGCACTTTATCATCCTTTACCTAAGCTACGCATTCCATTAAAGTAATATAATATTAGACTCAAGGCCTGATATTTTTTTGTTTGAAACGTAGAAATCAGTGCTGGCTCCACAAGCTTGGCAATGTATTTCTAATGGAAATGTAACACCACAACGCTTATTCTTATACTCCACTAAAGACATCTGACCAGAGGTAGTACAAGATACACAGGTACATGCATTCCGAATTGCTGCAGACAACGATGTTAAGTCAATTACAGGAAAATTACTTTCATTTTAGAACAATCAGAAATGCCAGAAGAACTATCGAAAGACGCTGTAATTTTACTCATGGAAGCAGTTGCACGTCGGAAATCAAACTTTGTTTTCAAATCTCCTCTAGGCACTGTTTTATCTACCAAATGCGATGTAAATATGTTCCCACTGAAATTACGTTTTATATACACTCTTTCACTTCTTCCCATAGTCAAAAGAAATAAACTAGCACCGCAGCAAAGTAAACAGCAGCCAAATTTAAAAATTATTGGAGTAAAATTAAGGAAAACAACGTTCGTTGCAAACATGCATGAAGACGGTGTTGCTTTTAGACTTTTTTTTTTTTTTTGCTGGGGAGCACTGCTCCCGAGGCTCTGAGAGCGTACCTCAGGAAGAGATCAAAATAACATGTCTGTAATGTAATAATAAATAAAATAGTACCAAAATTCACAGAAGTAAATCCCCACGTTAAGCGGGTTTGCATATCCAGGTCCCTAACTATGAAAACATTTTCGACCACTCCAACCCCAATCACTTCACAGGTTCAACCTGTTGTATATAAGTTATTAGGACGTAAAATTGAATGTAGCTTATACAATAAAGACTTTTATGCATTGCAAGACCTGTAACGCCCAAATATTCGCCACAAACTTATGGTCGTATCTTAATAAAAAAAAAAAAAAAAAAAAAAATTGGAGCAGGAAACTACATTACACAAAAGTCTAAAGAAGTTCAGTGAAGACGTACGAACTGGTCGAGCGGTTTGGGTGAATAGTCTATAAATCATAAGTATATGTGTTCAAACCCTATAGGTATTATTCATTTTTTCTTTCTTAAAAGTGTGTTCCTATTTTCATCAGAGCACTGAGAACATTTCTTTGAATAAATCTTTGGCAACTACTTTTCTCTCAAATTCGATTAGAAAGGAACATTATATAAATTGCAAATCTAAAATCCAAAGCTGAAAACAAAATATTAAGTATTCCAAATTTCGTAATCCTTTGATTTGTAATGAAAAGCTAATTATAACAATTGATAATTTCAGAGGATTCTCCCCGGGTAATGGTCAATATATGAATGTGAGAAAACTGATAAAACATTATTAGTCCACTTTGGGCATGATCGAAAATGTGGCCACAAAGGGGGAAATTTATGTCGACAAGGTCTCAAATTCTCCCACAGGCCATGCCCTGAAATCATCACTGTTTGAAAGGTTTCCTTAACAAATACCTAGCTAGAATCAGGGGCGGATCTAGGGGGGGAGGACGGGGGATCGCCCCCCCCCCAAAAGAGGAAACTTTCTTACTTTATATATATAAATAAAAGTTATCACAGTTTGGAGCCCTTAAAAGTTGCATTATTACAACCCACCATGCCCCCCGAATCGGTCTTGAATCTGCACCTGGGTAGAATATTACATTTATTTCTCGTTCTACGTTTTGACATGACAAAATCATAATTTTAAAGAGAATTATAATACGATAAGCATAAATATTTATAGAACTAATGAAGTAAATAGTATTGTGTAAGTTATAGAATTCTAATCGGATTAAAACTAGAATATTCGTTTGCATGCACTTTAAAGTAAATCCTCTCTATATGGTAATTCTTACAGGAAAGCATGTTTAACTACAATTACTTAATCAATATTTTTAATAATATATTTTTATTGTAATATTTTTACTATTCAATGTCGTATACACTTCATTTCTCAAAGCAAAACCTCGCAAATGTATACTGGGCTAGTGAATATTGTCAAATAAATTATCATTTAGTTTACGTAAATACTGCATTGCCTGATTTTGAACTTCGTACTTTAACTAATAATAATAATAATAATAACAATAATAAAAATCAAAATAATAATAATAATAAAAATCATAGCCATATTTAATAAGAATTTCAGGCTTACTCAATAAATAAATTCAACGTGGTCTCTATTCGAAGTTCTATTTGTTCGAATCCGATAAAAATACAAAGAGAAACTTCGACAACAGGTAAAAGAAAAATGTTACATTGGTGGGACTGGAACTAACGTTTAAGAGTTTCTTTCAATTTACAGACAAATGCCTTAGACACTTTGTTTATTTTCTTTAAGTTAACTGATTCACTGAACGTATCTGAGTAAGTTGTCCCTATTTTCTACACGGTTATACAATCATTTCCTTTAAGCTTGAACGACAGGAACACAAATTCAAAAAACATATAAAACAATTAAAATTCCAAAGTTCCCCCACCGAGAATCGAACCCGTGACCCCGTACATTAAGGCACACGTGCTAGCCTCTAGACCAGCGGTAAGAACGAATGAAGTGTATTTTGAAGTGTCTGAAATTTATACCTATTTCACCCTGATGTAATATGTATTGATTGTTTTTAAGTTTACTGTATTCGTTACTTTGCGGAATGATATGTTATTCATATAGGTTCTATTACGTATTCGTCCATAAATATTATATAAATTATCAGAATTATTCATGATCTTACATGGAAATTCGCTCGTGCATGCAAGGTAGACGGACAGTGTAATTGGAAGGTGAGTTCAACAGAGATTTTCGCCGACATTATTTAATAGCTATATAGAAGAGAGAACGAAAAAGAGTCTACCTAATAAAGATGGAATTTCGGTAGGAGATAAAATGATGAGGTGTATACGGTTTGGGGTTGATATGGTTGTTGTTGCAGAATCTAAAATGAAAATGAATAATATGTAGGAAACTTGAGAAAAGCTTCTGAAGAATTGGGATAAATGTTAGAAAGACAAAATCCATGGTGATTGAAACGAAGCGATCGGTGTGAAATATGGAAGTAGGAGCGGAAGAAAACAGCAAATGACTAGTTTTCGATATCTGAGTAGTATTATTGATGATATGACAGGGGAACGTGAAATAAAAGCAAGGATAGAAGTGGCGAAAGACGCCTTTAGGATGAAGAAAATACTATTTTGTGGGACCTTGAATAGAACTGAAAAAAAGCTCATAAAATGCTTCGTGTACTGTATTTTACTGTATTTATAAGGCAGAATCATAGACATTATGCAAAAATGATGAGAAACAATTGAAGGCTTTCGAAATATGTGCGTGGAGAAGAGTGGAGAGAAATAGCTGGGTCGAGAGGAAAACGAATGAGAGGGTATTAGAAATGGAAGGAGAAAAAGAATATTATTAAGAAGAGGAAGAGAAACTGGTTGGGATTTTGGTTAAGTAGGAACTGTATCATGAAGGATGTGCTAGAGGGTATGGTGGCAAGAAAGAGAGGGAGGGGATTAATTAGACTATATATAAGCAGAATTAGGCTATTGGCGATATCAAAACAGAAAAATCGTATGTGAAGAAGGAAATTTTAACAGAAGCTTGTAGTGCATGGCAGTTTCTCAGTAGCGGTAAGTTACCCACTGGTAATGCCGGAATACTTCTGACATAATGATGCTGATGATGCACAGTAGAAAAATCCACTTTACTGTCATTACTAATGCGAATCATAATGCAAATTTCTACAGGCTGTCAAAATGCCTTGCTCTAAAGGCTGTAGAGAGCTATCTGTTATTATGCGAGGGGAAATCATAGGTCGTTTAACTATGGAACAAACTGCCATTCAGATAGCTAGGGGTATAGGCTGTGACAAGAAAACAGTGAAGAAATTGATTTAGTGGTATGAAGAAAGTGGTGAATATTTCACATCTCAGTCAAGAAGTGGGAGACCAATAATAATAATAATAATAATCTCAGGTATTTATATTTATTTCCAGCAAGTCTTTAGCATACCCTCCTAGTTCAATATTTTTTAAAGGGTCATTATAAAATTGTCAATCTAAATTTTAGAGTCATTATAAGTGGTGATTTATTTACTTATTTCACAATTCATTTCTGCCAGTAGCTTTCGCCCCCTTCATGCTTAACCAGGAGGAAGCTGCGCGTCCTCAGGTTGGGAACAACTGCTTTCATTAAGGAATTCTGACAGCCTGTTAGCAATTTGCATTCGGACTAATATCAATAAACTGCATTCTTCTGTTTCTACTGCGCATGCACCAGTGAATTTCCATGAAAGATCATGAATAATTCTGATAATTTATATAATATTTATAGACGAAAACGTAATAGAATCCATATGAACAACATTTATCATTCCTCAAAATAACAACTACGATAAACATTAAAAAGTCAATAGACATATTACATCAGGGTGAAATGGGTATAAACGTCAGACACTACAAAATACGTTTCGTTCGCTCTTACAGCTGGTCTGGTGACTAGCACGTGCGCCTTTCGTGTACAGGGTCACGGGTTCGATTCCCGGTGGGGGAAGTTTGGAATTTTAATTAATATGTTTTTGAATTCGTGTTCCTGTCGTTCAAGCTTAAAGGAAATGATTATATAACCGAGTAGAAAATAAAGAAAACTTACTCAGATACGTTCAGTGAATCAGTTAACTTAAAGAAAATAAACAAAGTGTATAAGGCATTTGTCTGTAAATTGAAAGAAACTCTTAAACGTTAGTTCCAGTCCCACCAAAGTAACATTTTTCTTTTACCTGTTGCCGAAGTTTCTCTTTATATTTCTATCGGATTCGAACAAATACAACTTCGAATAGAGACTACGTTGAATTCATTTATTGAGTAAGCCTGAAATTCTAATAAAATATGGCTATGGTTTTATTATTATTATTATTATTATTATTATTATTATTATTATTATTATTATTATTATTATTATTATTTAATGTACGAAGTTTGAAATCAGGCAATGCAGTATTTACGTAAACTAAATGATAATTTATTTGATAATATTCACTAGCCCAGTATACATTTGCGAGGTTTTGCTTTGAGAAATGAAGTGTATACGACATTGAATAGTAAAAATATTACAATAAAAATATATTATTAAAAACTAGCAGCGTTCACCCCGCTTCGCTGCGGTCACCCCGGAACGCAATAAACTTTGTTACTTAGATAATTTTTACTTTTTCGCTTTCAAATTGCATCGCCTGTCATTTATGTTAACCCGCCGAGTCACGTGGTCATGCGGGTTGCATATACATACGTTTATTTTTACCTATGATGAACTATGGAGACTTGAATGGTCCATTATCTCAAGACACTGGTAATTAAAAATTAAAGTGATATGATAAAAACCATCTAGGGTCCAAATCCTAACAACCCCCCAAAAATGAAAGAAATCGGTTCAGCCGTATTAGCGTGATGAGTTCACAAAGGATTTGTACGTTCTCTTTTATATATATAGATATTGATTAAGTAATTGTAGTTAAACATGCTTTCCTGTAAGAATTACCATATAGAGAGGATTTACTTTAAAGTGCATGCAAACGAATATTCTAGTTTTAATCCGATTAGAATTCTATAACTTACACAATACTATTTACTTCATTAGTTCTATAAATATTTATGCTTATCGTATTATAATTCTCTTTAAAATTATGATTTTGTCATTTCAAAACGTAGAACGAGAAATAATTGTAATATTCTACCCAGGGGCGGATCCAGGACCGACTTTCGGGGGGGAGGTGGGTTGTCATAATGCAACTTTTAAGGGCTTCAAACTGTGATAAATTTTATTTATATATATAAAGTAAGAAAGTTTCCTCTTTTGGGGGGGGGGCGATCCCCCGTCCTCCACCCCTGGATCCGCCCCTGATTCTAGCTAGGTATTTGTTAAGGAAACCTTTCAAACAGTGATGATTTCAGGGCATGGCCTGTGGGAGAATTTGAGACATTGTCGACAAAAATTTCCCCCTTTGTGGCCACATTTTCGATCATGCCCAAAGTGGACTAATAATGTTTTATCAGTTTTCTCTCATTCATATATTGACCATTACCCGGGGAGAATCTTCTAAAATTATCAATTCTTATAATTAGTTTTTCATTACAAATCAAAGGTAAATAATGAAATGTTGAACATACTTAATATTTTGTTTTCAGCTTTGGATTTTAGATTTGCAATTCATATAATGTTCCTTTCTAATCGAATTTGAGAGAAAAGTAGTTGCCCAAGATTTATTCATAGAAATGTTCTCAGTCCTCTGATGAAAATAGGAACACACCTTTAAGAAAGAAAAAATGAATAATACCTATAGGGTTTGAACACATACACTTATGATTGATAGACTATTCACCCAAACCGCTCGACCAGTTCGTACGCCTTCACTGAGCTTCTTCAGACTTTTGTGTAAAATAGTTTCCTGATCCACATTATTATTATTATTATTATTATTATTATTATTATTATTATTATTATTTGTTTATTTCGATACGACTATAAGTTTGTGGTGAATATTTTGGCGTTACAGGTCTTGCAATGTATAAAAGTCTTTTCGTATAAACTACATTCAATTTTACGTTCTAATAACTTATATACAACAGGTTGAATCTGTGAAATGATTGGGGTTGGAGTGATAGTAAATGTTTTCATAGTTAAGAGCCTGGATATGCAAACCCGCTTAACGTGGGGATTTACTTTTGTGAATTTTGATACCGGCATTGCCCTTCCGAATATTATGTGTAACCCCCGGAACATTTTGTCTGAAAGAAACACTGCATGACATACCATTTTTAATAAGAACGCGCTGGCTAGAGGCAGGAATGAAGGTGCTGCCAGTTCTT
The DNA here is from genome assembly GCF_964235325.1 of Thermobia domestica. Classification (NCBI taxonomy): domain Eukaryota; kingdom Metazoa; phylum Arthropoda; class Insecta; order Zygentoma; family Lepismatidae; genus Thermobia; species Thermobia domestica. The sequence goes on from NC_137467.1 coordinate 63,732,918, forward strand.
GACATCAACAGACGTGACGTGAAAATACATTTTTAGTAGAAAAAATAATATACTGAAATAACCATGCAAAAACTGAACACAGGCGGCAAATTACATAAAACGTACATTTTACATTCTTTAAAAATCGAACATCTTTACTCATACAAAGTAAAGTGTTCCTATCCTAGACTCCCAATAGCTTCATGAAATATACAGGCTGAAAAGTGGAAGTTACATATTTCCAGAAAACACATATTTTGAAGAATTGAAGTTTTGACTCTTCATCGGGTACCATCCCCGCGAATAAAAGCTTTCCGGCAGTTTTTCTCAGTCACAGATCTGGAAATAATTGTATGAATATAAGGGTATATAAAAAGAAAATAAACTTGTACTACAGTCTCATTTGGAAAAGAAAAAAAGACGAGAGAGAGAATAAATAAAAGTTAGTATTAAAACAATTTTCAAAGCGTGATCTTAAAACCTGATAGAGGCATTATTCCACCTGACTGCAATTGGTGCTAGAAGCGAACGGTGAAGAACAATCTCTCAGTCTCTTCCCTCTCCCTTCATCTTCTCCAAGTCCAGAGAATGGGACGTAGCACACTATGAAAGAAGACGGATTTGCCCTTGAAACGGTTCTTCGATCACTTCAACTCCTGTGCTCAAAAACAGGAGCGCAGCAGCCACAGAGGCCGAAGCAGAAAGAATATACAAAGAGCTTATAAAAATTTTTAGTACCTTAGCAAGTATGAAGTTAACTTAGAAAACTCGGCGGGCAGTATCGTGCTAAGACTTGATGGGGATTAGAAGTCTTATATCAGCGTAATATTCTACTCGAGTCTGCATTCCTCTTTTCGAATTCTTTCTCTTTCATTTTGTTCATCACTCACAACTAAGTGTGATCTTATTAACTATTGCAAAGACTATCACGTCTTTGGTTTTTCGGTAATCTGGCGTACAAACATTCTCAATATTACTCTGGGAGTTATTCTCAGTCAATTATGTAAGTTAGCAGATTTTGTAACGAACACTTTTTACTAAACTTAATGTAAATATTCCTATCTTTTTATAATACATCTACTTTATTACGAAAAGGAATTATCACTTCAGTGAATTCATATTCCAAGCCTTGCAGTTCTCAGTAAAGAGTGTAGGAATCGAGTAGATACTGCTAACGAATTTTCGGGAACCTCATTTCTGATACTTCTGAGACTTTCCTTCAATTGGGGTATAGTCCGCGGCTTAAAAATTGTTACAAAAATTTTAAGTCCAAATTAATAACAAACGCTTGCCCCGTTTTCTAATGCAATCCAGAAATACGTGTCTCGATCGATTAGTTATTTCTTATCTTCAATCCAACTCCCTCCCTCCTTTACCTCTCCTTGACTATAGCAGTGTGTGTGACGTTGTACATTCTTACCATTCAGACGAAGAAAAAACAGGAATCAAGTTTATAATATTATAACTCTAGAAGAGCCTTTTTCATTCGTTTGTTCGGAAATATCTTTAAAGATCCTTTTTTAAAAAAAAAAAAAAAAAGTCATACAATCTTCCCATATCTTCATTAATACCTTCAGTTTCATTCTTTCCCTTCTTCAGAGACTACAAGCTAGTAAAATGCTCCCTAAGAAATCTATGGAAATTGCCAATAACGTCAGTAAGTTTTGTGCTTCCTAAAGTCTGTAATTTACGCAGAGAGCTCGAAAATATCTACTGACAGGAATGAATGTTATTCAATGATTCATTTCATTTTTTTTTTTTTTTTTTTTTTTTAGTAATTGCGAGCAAATGTTCCAAGAGAGTAATTTGGGCAGGAGAAGAGGATATAATGTCCCGTCCCTTGAGTTTCATAAATAATATTATTTGAGCAAATATATAGTAATACACTAATAAAAAAGTGAAAAAAATTGTCGGCGGAGACCCTCCCCCCGAATAAAATCTAAAATGACGCTGCTTTTAGCAACAAACCTATAGAGTTACGATAGCACATTGCTGGAGAATTTACATTTCGTTTCAAGAGTCGAAGATTTGATCTCAACCAATATCAGTTCCTGGGCGACATTGAGAGAGACAGACACAGAGAGAGATCGAAATATGGAGACAGAGAGGAATGATTTATATACACAGATTTAGAACTGGGGAAAAATGATCGGACATCATTCGTATTAAGACTAAAATTGTGATTTTGTAAAACAGAAGAGGAGAAGGTTTCGAACTGCAAGGATCACATTAGGCAGTTGTCTAATTAAGGTGGAGAACACCTTTGAGAGCATTAGATGATTACGAATTTAAAAAATATGAAGCTTCCGAGACGGGTTTCGAACCGCGAACCTTGTAGTTATCGAACCAAGACTTTATCCACTCTGCTACGGAGAACTCTATACTCTTGCATATACGTTTCCTTTAGCTACGTTGAAAGCTAGCTTAATGCAATATTTCAAAAGTTGACTTGGTGGATGGGCCGTTCTGATAAGATATAAACATCTTGTAACTTAGTTACAATGTACATAATGAACTTCTTGTTCAGAATACTTTTTAGGGCAGTAAAATTTGTTACTATTGTATTAATTAGGTTACATTTGATAGAACCATCTGATAAAGTAGTGCCAAACCCTTTGCGTCATTGTCTGTTAGGTGAATGGTTAATATAAGTTACTCCTACGTGTACGGTCCGGGCTTCAAATCAAGACCATTCTTATTGATTATTTTCTTTGAGCTACGCTCATACTGTGCATTCCACAAGTTCAATTTTGAAGTAATGTAGTTACAGCTAGTTTAATTGCAAATTATTTTCAAATATGATATTTGTTATTACATGCGTTTCTTTAACTTGCGATGTTTCAAACTTGATATTAAATCTTACAACCTTAATGTAACTCATTTCCCTACGGCATATCATCATAAATGTTTGCACAACGACGACAGTCAGGTGTTAATACAAAATTCACTTCTTACTGGAATGTATGTATATATATTTAGAGAGTTTGACAGAGAAAAAAACGTATAGTGCAACATTGACTCTTGGAGGAATTTCAAACGAATTTACTATACGTATAAATTACCATCACAACAATTAACTATGGTGCTGAGACACTGAAATCATTCCAGGGAGCGAAACGGGTTATAAGTATAAAAAATAATAGAATACGAAAAATATTGATATCAAATTCATAGTTTTCTGATTCGAAGAAATGAATAGTGGCTACCAGATGACACTCCTAACTTGTTTGTAGCCTTGAATAAATGGAAAATTGTTTTAAAATATATTTTACATTCAAGTATGATTGTTTAGAAAAAGGGGTTGTTCTTCATCATTATGTTTTATAATTATTTTCTACTATATTTCTTATTTATAATAACATATTTTCTATATATATATATATATATATATATATATATATATATATATATATATATATTGTATTCTATGTTATAAGTTTCTTAATTACATTTTACGTCTTACATTTGAAGAGTAGCTTATGGCAATTCAGAGCATCTGGGACATACACAGAGTTCAGGCCTTGGCAATTCAGACCTCCTGCCCAACAAAATCACTACCTTTCTGTAAATTATATCTAATTTTGGCGATGATGATACACATTTTAGTAAAACATGCCCTCAAAAAAAGCCTTGTCTACGCCCCTACAAACAGTGAAAATTTTAGAGTGCGAGCAGTTAGTAATGTTTCCCCAGAAGTTATATCTCCGATAATTCCGAGTGTAATATCAGTATTTGTGCATTATCACTTTTCGCCCGCAGTGTATTGAAACGCACTAAAAACGAACAGTTCTGAATTCCTCACTAGTTCCCCCCATGACCTCATGCCAATAGCGTCAACCTTTGACATATTCACATCTGAAATATCACGTTTTATTTCAGTGATTCCAAAAACTATGCATTCGACACAAATATAGGATATTTTCGATTCTTTTTGCCTGCAACTCTCCCATTGTCAACTCTATGCCAACCAAGGCTTGATTTGGACTTACACAGCATCCGCAGTGTCACTATTCATCTTTGCACATGAATTCGACACTAATATTGTTCGTATTTGATATCTTGTACATGTGTTGTTCACCTCTTGGTAACGGTGGTTTCTGTGTCTCGCCCCCATAACTATGGTGAAATTTCAACCAACGTAAGTATAATTATAAATTACCATCTGAAAAAAATGAAATGAAATCTTTGAGTTTTACGTCCCACGGTTATGCCGGTTAGGCTAAAGGAGACGGTGATGATGAGTAATGAATGAAATGGTGGAATGAAGAAAGTGGGAGGAAACGGGAGAACCCCGAGAAAACCCACGCACACGGTAAAATTACCATCTGAAAAATAAGTGTACAGGTGATGTTTGTCGGAGAGGAATTCGTTAACTACTTTTTCGATATCAATGTATTGCTTTTTTTCTTTCCATGGTAAAAATTGCCAAAAGGCTCAACTTCATCTGCACAATTGTGCTATGAATATTGGTTTTAGTGATTTCATTCACTGAATGCTCGCTTAGATGTTGCTCTCGTCACAGGAAAATTGAGATACAGTTATAAAAGAAAAATGAAATGTAATATTTAAGTTTTAAGTCCCACGTTTATACCGATTACGCTAATGGTGACATTGATGCTGAGAAATGAATGAAATCGCGAAATGAAGAAAAGGGAGGAAACGGGAGAAACTCGAGAAAATTCTTGCACACAGTGTTTGTCCATAATAAAGTTCATTAGCCTCCAGCGGGGATCGAACCAAGGACCCCATGCACCATAGGTAAAGTTATAAAAGAATAGGCTTCTAAACAAATACGGAACATTACTATCAATGAGAGGTATATAAGATTAGATCTTTAGTTATTTCATTGTAAGGTAAACTTTCAATCAAACTTGTTCATTATTGTTCGAAAACGTAAAGTTGTTGCTGCAAACACGTGGTAAATCTTTTCAGTAGACTTCACAGTCTATAGCTCCTTCACAACTTCTTTCTCATCTATGGCTAAAATAGTTGCATTTTAGACATTGAGGAAAAAGTGTGAAATTATATAAAAACCTCCAAAGTGGAATTACGAAACTTCGGGGGGCCCCTTTTCGCTGTAGGACTCTCTCACGACACTCCCGTTAGTTACGCCGAGTGCATGATACAGTTTCGCCTTTTAGGAATATTTTCTAAGGCAGTATGAGTTTTTTTTTACTGTTGTGTGAATAGAGTTGTACTTGCTAGAACTTTTTATAAAAGGAGACGAAAGATCCTATACTCAAAAACAAATAATGTATTTCAAAGCTCTAATGGAAAACGAAAACGAATCGTTGTATACATGTTGCGTTTTTGAAGAGAAAAAGAGCAAAACATTGATTGCACAAACGTGTAATGGTATCATTTGCATGCAAATTTATAACTTATAAAACATGTTGGCTTCTTAAATGAGGGGTTAGTAAAACGGATTCTACTGCTGGTGGTCTTACTTTCGAATCTCGTCCATTCTTGTTGCGTTTTTCTTTTAGCTACACTGAGTTTGTGCATTCCAGATCTTCAAGCTTGAACCAAATTTAATACCAGTTAGTAAATTAAAAGTAGCTAACACTATTTTCAAGACGTTATTACATGCTTTTCATTAGCTTACAGTATTCAACTTTGATATCAATTCTCCCGTCCTTAATTTAACTCATTTCTTGACGTGTTTTGTTACAAAATGATGAGTGCTGACGGAAAAATTGCTTTACCACTTAATAGTGATTGCTTTGAAAGCAAGTGCAAAATATGAGAATTAAATGTCATATTTGTAGTTGCGTGTGGAGAAGAAACAAGCTTGTAAAACAAAGGTTTAAGAACAACTCAAGTTATTAATATAAACTTTGCCGAAGATTATTCATTTATATGATCATAAAAGAAATACGAGAGACGTTCTGAAACGAAGAAATACAACATACAACTTTGCAAGCGGAGGCAAAGAAACCAAACGTAACAAGACTAAAGACGATTTAATTACGGCGTAGTGATCGCGGTTGAGTGGTCAAGGTACTCGCAAACTAATCTTGAGATTTGTGGTTCGAATCCGCGTCGGGCACCTTTTCTAACTTTAGGATTTTTGATGGCGATTGATCGACGATGACACAAGTTTTACTATATTCAGATATTTCAATACTCGGATGTTTCAATACTTGAACTACCAAATCTTCAGGGATAGTAATAGTAATAATAATACTTATTTTTATCTGATAGAAGATTAAAAGCTAGGAGCTAATTATCGTTCCGGTCATACCGTTACAAGCAGAAACGTGACATTAGGCAAGAATATTTCTGTTTTGTTTAATGTTGCCCACGAGAAGAGAAATTTCTCATCTTGTTTCTAAAACAAACAAAATAACATAAGAATTAATATATTACATTCGAGACGGGATAAGGGTAACTCAAATTATCATGTCGCGTTAGAGATGGGAATCGAGATGAGATTAAAAGTATCGTAAATATTTCTCGTCTTGTTACGATTCTCGAAATAGTGCTAAGTAACAATTGCTCTGTAGACGGAATCATAAGCTTTTTGTTACTTTGTATTTTACAGCTCATTGAATTATGGTCTGTGTAGATATTTTGTTTTAGCAAGACTTTTATACTTACCTCTGCATACCCTAAGAATTAGTATATTATATGCCTTACTGTTGAGTGATATTCAATTATTTCTATAACAGTTATTTTTCTTAAAACATACAGTAGAACACTTTCTACAGGAAACGTTAGTGGAAAACTTTTGTTTAAAATGTGGGTAGTTGCAAATGTGTATCTTGAAGGTACGGAAACCCTTCTTTGAAATCCCTACGTTTAAGTAAGTTTTTCCAAATTTTAGACCTACTTTAAACCTTTTAATACCATTGTTATTATTATTATTATTATTATTATTATTATTATTATTATTATTATTATTATTATTATTATTATTACTGACGTGTTGTTAATTTAGTGGTTCACCCTATTCCAGTCAGCTCCCGTCTAGTGGGCATTGTGCTGAATAAACACCGTGTGTGTAGTTTTCTCCGGATTTCGCTTCCTCCCAGTTTCTGTATTTCAATATTTCTTTCATTCTCATAATGGACTTCTTCTGTAGCTTAGCCGGCATAACCATTACTTAAAAACAAATTTTTGTATGGCTTTTCTGAGTTCAGTACCCGTACTTTCTACATGAAATTGGCCTGGAAAGATTCCGTTTAACATTTAGCTACTTGTAGGGACGTATGCAGAGGGTATGTCCTGATGGTCCTTACAATTGTCTCCAATCCCGACTATTTTCTAACTTTTGCCTAACGCTAGGGTCGATTTTACAGAATTTAATATAATCTATCCTCACACGGAATTTGTCTTCTATATTATTATTATTATTACTGAATATTTGAAACCTAAATATTACGTCCTATTCCAATGCAAATAAGCATACTGAAGTTATGAAAAATCAGAAGAAATTTTTTGGACCCTCTATAAGGATGAATTGCTTTATAAGAGATACTTTGGAAGGAAAAGAGGTTAAGCAAAGAAGGTGTTAGCTACTGAAGAATATGAAAATCGAACCTTCGGATGCCTTAACAGGAACTAAGTAGGATTTGTCTTCATCACGATACATAGTAGCGCTCTTTCTTTGGGTAAAATTCGTTGGATTATGTTTGCGTTATATTGGTATTTTAACAATATATATATATACAAAATATAGTTCGTATTTACCAATTTTGGTTGAACGAATATATGGAACGTGTTGAAAATGAACGGAAATATTATTATTACTTTTAGTAAGAATGGAAGAACGTAGAAACAATTTCACAATGTCGTTTCAGTCAAATTTATGACTCATACTAGACCTTAAGTATGACCGTTTTGTATTCATGAACACACCTTTTTCAGACTACATGAATCGAGAGTGTAGACTGTGACGTCATGTGACTTTTCACCCTGTGAAGGAAGTCGTTTCAACTCTAACTTGTAAGAACGAGAAAAATTGACTATTTTTATGTTATACATCAGAAATACCTACTTTCTAAATTATAAAATATTTCGGAATTTTGTTGGCTGGACTCGAACCGCGGACCGCTGACTGACGAAACGACTGCTCAAGCCACTACCCTAAGTCTGCTCTTCTAAGTAAGAGTAAAGAAACACTCGTCTATATAACAAATTGCAAACGTTTACGATTGCAATATTGTAGTAACGATGAAACACTGATTTCGGTCATGATAAAATACTATAGTCCAGAGAATTTAAGTTTAATTTATTTTTTTTTAAAAAAAAGACCGAAAGTATCTCCGTTACTTACCTCTATTATATTCGGTTATTCTCGTTTTATATTTATTTTCAGTAACTGGGTCTTCTCGGGACACTCCCACTTTCTCATTCTACCAATTTGTCCATCATAGTTCAGTTGCTTTAATCATAGTCTTCCTCAACCTAACATGCATAATTGTGGGACATTAAACGTAAAGATTACATTTTCTAGCTGTTAACCCAAACCAATCCGAATCAAAAAGCAGTTGCATATTATTGCTCATTAAAATGTTTTCACCAAAAATATGTAGAAAAAAACGGGGAATCGTAATTGTGTTTCGTTTTAGGTGAAGGTATTATGAGTCTGCTGTTTCACTTTTGAATGGAATTAGAAATATTTTATAATTTACAAAGTTGGTATTTCTGATGTATAATAACATAAAACATAGTCAATTTCTCTCGTTCTTACAAGTTAGAGTTGAAACGACTTCCTTCACAGGGAGAAAACTAACACGACGTCACAATCTACAGTCTCGATTCCTACTGTCTGAAAACGGCGTGTTTCGCAAACAATTCGTGAATACAAAACGGTCATCCTTAGGGATTAATATAAGTCATAAATTTGTCTGAAACGACTTTGTGGAATTGTTTCTATGTTCTTCCACTCTTACTAAAAGTAATAATAACATTTCCGTTCGTCATTTTCAACACGTTCCATGTATTCGTTCAACCAAAATTGGTAAATACGAACTATTTTTTGTATATATATATAAATATATATATATATATATATATATATATATATATATATATATATATATATATAATGTTAAAATACCAATTTAACGCAAACATAATCCAACGTATTTTACCCAAAGAAAGAGCGCTACTATGTATCGTGATGAAGACAAATCCTACTTAGTTTCTGTTAAGGCATCCGAAGGTTCGATTTTCATATTCTTCAGTAGCTGACACCTTCTTTGCTTCCCCTCTTTTCCTTCCAAAGTATCTCTTATAAAGCAATTCATCCTTATAGAGAGTCCAAAAAAAATCTTCTGATTTTCTTAACTTCAGTATGCTTATTTGCATTGGAATAGGACGTAATATTTAGGTTTCAAATATTCAGTAATAATAATAATAATAATAATAATAATAATAATAATAATAATAATAATAATAATATAGAAGACAAATTCCGTGTGAGGATAGATTATATTAAATTCTGTAAAATCGACCCTAGCGTTAGGCAAAAGTTAGAAAATAGTCGAGATTGGAGACAATTGTAAGGACCATCAGGACATACCCTCTGCATACGTCCCTACAAGTAGCTAAATGTTAAACGGAATCTTTCCAGGCCAATTTCATGTAGAAAGTACGGGTACTGAACTCAGAAAAGCCATACAAAAAATTGTTTTTAAGTAATGGTTATGCCGGCTAAGCTACAGAAGAAGCCCATTATGAGAATGAAAGAAATATTGAAATACAGAAACTGGGAGGAAGCGAAATCCGGAGAAAACTACACACACGGTGTTTATTCAGCACAATGCCCACTAGACGGGAGCTGGCTGGAATAGGGTGAACCACTAAATTAACAACACTTCAATAATAATAATAATAATAATAATTATGGTTTTAAAAGTTTTAAAGCAGGTCTAAAATTTGGAAAAACTTACTTAAACGTAGGGATTTCAAAGAAGGGTTTCCGTACCTTCAAGATACACATTTGCAACTACCCACGTTTTAAACAAAAGCTTTCCACTAATGTTTCCTGTAGAAAGTGTTCTACTGTATGTTTTAAGAAAAATAACTGTTATAGAAATAATTGAATATCACTCAACAGTAAGGCATATAATATACTAATTCTTAGGGTATGCAGAGGTAAGTATAAAAGTCTTGCTAAAACAAAATATCTACACAGACCATAATTCAATGAGCTGTAAAATACAAAGTAACAAAAAGCTTATGATTCCGTCTACAGAGCAATTGTTACTTAGCACTATTTCGAGAATCGTAACAAGACGAGAAATATTTACGATACTTTTAATCTCATCTCGATTCTCACCTCTAACGCGACATGATAATTTGAGTTACCCTTATCCCGTCTTGAATGTAAAATATTAATTCTTATGTTATTTTGTTTGTTTTAGAAACAAGATGAGAAATTTCTCTTCTCGTGGGCAACATTAAACAAAACAGAAATATTCTTGCCTAATGTCACGTTTCTGCTTGTAACGGTATGACCGGAGCGATAATTAGCTCCTAGCTTTTAATCTTCTATCAGATAATAATAAGTATTATTATTACTATTATTATCAATGAAGATTTGGTAGTTCAAGTATTGAAACATCCGAGTATTGAAATATCTGAATATAGTAAAACGTGTGTCATCGTCGATCAAACGCCATCAAGAATCCTAAAGTAAAAAAAAGTGCCCGACACGGATTCGAACAACAAACCTCAAGATTACTAATCGAGAGCTTTGACCACTCAACCACGATCACTACGCCTAAATAAATCGTCTTTAGTCTTGTTACGTTAGGTTTCTTTGTGTCCGCTTGCAAAGTTGTATGTTGTATTTCTTCGTTTCAGAACGTCTCTCGTATTTCTTTTATGATGATATAAGTGGATAATCTTCGGCAAAGTTTATATTAATAACTTGAGTTGTTCTTAAACCTTTGTTTCACAAGCTTGTTTCTTCTCCACACGCAACTACAAATATGACATTTAATTCTCATATTTTGCACTTGCTTTCAAAGCAGTCACTATTAAGTGGTAAAGCAATTTTTCCGTCAGCACTCATCATTTTGTAACAAAACACGTCAAGAAATGAGTTAAATGAAGGACGGGAGAATTGATATCAAAGTTAAATACTGTAAGCTAATGAAAAGCATGTAATAACGTCTCGTATTTGAAAATAGTGTTAGCTACTTTTAATTCACTAACTGGTATTAAATTTGGTTCAAGCTTGAAGATCTGGAATGCACAAACTCAGTGTAGCTAAAAGAGAAACGCAACAGGAATGGACGAGGTTCGAAGGTAGGACCACAAGCAGAAGAATCCCGTTTACTAACCCCTCATCTAACAAGCCAACACGTTTAATAAGTTATAAATTTGCATGCATATGATAACATTATACGTTTTTGCAATCAATGTTTTCCTCTTTTTCTCTTCGAAAACGCAACATGCATACGACGATTCGTTTCGTTTTCCATTAGAGTTTTGAAAGACATGATTTGTGTTTGAGTATAAGATCTTACTTAAGGAAAGGGCAATACATTGATAACGAAAAAGTAGTTAACGAATTCCTCTCCGAAAAAGATCACCTGTACACTTAGTTTTCAAATGATAATTTTTAATTATACTAACGTTGGTTGAAATTCCTCCATAGTTATGGGGGCGAGACACTGAAACCATTCTACCAAAAGGTGAAGATGACATGTAAAAGACGTCAAATACGAACAATATTAGTGTCGAATTCATGTGCAAAGAGGAATAGTGACACTGTGGATGCTGCGTAAGTTTAAATTTAGCCTTGGTTGGCGTGAAGTTGACAATGGGAGAGTGACAGGCAAAAAGAATCGAAAATATCCTATATTTGTGTCGAATGGATAGTTTTCGTGATCTCTGACATAAAAGGTGATATTTTAGATGTGGATATGTCCAAGGTTGACCCTATTGGTATGAGGTCATAGGGGGAACCAGTGAAGAATTCAGAACAGTTTCTTTTTAGTACGTTTCAATACACTGTGGGTGAAAAGTGATAATGCACAGATACTGATATCGCACTCGGAGAAATCGGAGTTATAACTTCTGGGGAGACATTACTAACCGCTCACTTTCTAAAATTTTCACTGCTTTGCAGGGGCGTAAGACAAGGCTTTCTTGAGGGCATGTTTTACTAAAATGTCTATCATTATCTATAAAATTACATATAATTTACAGAAAAGTAGTGGTTTTGTGCGGCAGGATCTCTGTATTGCCAAGGCCTGCATTCTGTGTATGTCCCACATGCTCTGAATTGTCATAAGCTACTCTTCAAATGTAAGACGTAAAATGTAATTAAGAAACTTATAACATAGAATACAATATATATATATATATATATATATAGAAAATATGTTATTATAAATAAGAAATACAGTAGAAAATAATTATAAAACATAATGATGAAGGACAAGCTTTCTTTTAAACAATCATACTTGAATGTAAAATATACTTTTTAAACAATTTTCCATTCACGCAAGGCTACAAACAAGTGAGGAGTGCCATCTGGTAGCCACTATTCATCTCTTCGAATCAGAAAACTATGAATTTGACACCAATATTTTTTGTATTCTATTACTTTTTTTTTTTTTTTTACTTATAACCCTTTTCTCTCCCTGGAATGGTTTCAGTGTCTTAGCCCCTACAGTACATTGTTGAGATGGTAACTTATACGTATGGTAAATTCGTTTGAAACTCTTCCAAGAGTCAATGTTGCACTATACGTTTTTTTCTTTTCGAGTCAAACTTTCTAAATATATATGCATACATTCCAGTAAAGAATGAATTTTGTATTAACGCCTGACTGTCGTCGTTGTGCAAACATTTATGATGATATGCCGTAGGGAAATGAGTTACATTAAGGTTGTGAGATTTAATATCAAGTTTGAAACATCGCAAGTTAAAGAAACGCATGTAATAACAAATATCATATTTGAAAATAATTTCGAATTAAACTAGCTGTGACTACATTACTTCAAATTTGAATTTGTGGAATGCACAGTATGAGCGTAGCTCAAAGAAAATAATCAATAAGAATGGTCTTGATTCGAAGCTCGGACTATACATGTAGGAGTAACTTGCATTAACCATTCACCTAACAGATGATGACGCACAGGATTTGGCACTACTTTATCAGATGGTTCTATCAAATGTAACCCAATTAACACTATAGTAACAAATTTTACTGCCCTAAAAAGTATTCTGAACAAGAAGTTCATTATGTACATTGTAACTAAGTTACAAGATGTTTATATCCTATCACAACGACGCATCCACCAAGTCAACTTTTGGAATATTCCATTAAGTTAGCTTTCAACGTAGCTACAGGAAACGTATGTGCATGAGTACAGAGTTCTCCGTAGCAGAGAGGATAAAGTCATTGTTCGATAACTACAAGGTTCCCGGTTCGAAACCCGTCTCGCAAGCTTCATATTTTTTTAAATTCTTAATTCCTCAGTTCTCAAGATCTTTCTCTCCGTTCGTAATCATCTGATGCTCTCAAAAGTGTTCTCCACCTTATTTCGACAACTGGCTAATGTGATTCTCGCAGTTCGAAACCTTCCCTTCTTCTGTTTTACAAAATCACAATTTTAGTCATAATACGAATGCTGTCCGATCATTTTTCCCCAGTTCTAAATCTGTGTATATAAATCATTCCTCTCTGTCTCCATATTTCAATCTCTCTCTGTGTCTGTCTCTCTCAATGTCGCCCAGGAACTCATTGAGGTCGAACTTTCGACTCTTGAAACGAAATATAAGCTCCCTAGCAATGTGCTATTGTAACTCTACAGGTTTGTTGCTAAAAGCAGCGTAATTTTATATTTTATTGGGGGGGGGGGGGAGTCTCCGCCGACAATTTTTTTTCACTTTTTTATTAGTGTATCACTATACATTTACTCAAACAATATATATTTATGAAGCTCAAGGGAGGGGAAATTACATCCTCCAGGCCCAAATGACACTCTTGGGACCTTTACTTGCAATTACTGAAAAAAAATTAAATGAATCATTGAATAACATTCATTTCTGTCAGTAGATATTCTCAAGCTCTGTGCGTGCATTACAGACTTTAGGAAGCACAAAACTTACTGCCGTTATTGGCAATTTCCATAGATTTCTTAAGGATCATCTTACTAGCTTGCAGTCTTTAAAGAAGGGAAAGATGAAACTAAAGGTATTAATGAAGCTGTGGGAAGGTTGTGAGATTTTTTTAAAATAGGCTCTTTAAAGATATTTCAGAACAAACGAATTCAAAAGACTGTTTTAGAGCTAAAACATTGTAAACTAGATTCCTGGTTTTTTTTTTTTTTTTGGTCTGAATGGAAAGAGTGTATTACGTCGAACACGCTGCTTTAGACAAGGAGAGGAGGAGGAGGGAGGGAGTGGGATTGAAGACAAGAAATAACTAATCGATCGAGATACGTATTTCTGGATTGCATTAGAAAACGGGGCAAGCGTTTGTTATTAATTTGGACTTAACAATTTCTAACCCGCGGACTGTACAACATATCTCAGATCAATTTCAAACCAGCTAACTAATGAAGGTGTTCTTGTCTGAAACTACACTGCCAGTCATAAATTAAGAAACAAAGTCAAAATATGAAATAAAAATAAAAGACGGCTGAGGGGATGGTGAAATGCAGAGAAAATGGATGTCATAATATAACGAGCATAGACGAAGATCAGGGAAAGATTGTGTGGAAGAACTTGCAATTATGCTGTCCTCACACGACTTCGTAAAGTATTAGGTACGGGCGAAAATTGCATGAACTCACGGACTTTTTGGCTGACAGTGTGTGTAGAGTGCAGAGGCAAGTCTAGTGGAGTAAAACACGCGAATATGACATTGAGGCATCATTTGTCTAATGAATTACACTAGCGTGCCATCGGTAGATTGGAAGCAGAGCAGCATTATTCCGGCGTGTCCCGGTGGCTCAATATCGATCGAGCAGTGCTCAGCAGGTTATGGAGCATGATCCAAAGAACGCAAATTGCTCCAAGACGTTGGAATGCTGGTCGTCTGCGTGTGACATCAGAAAGGATGATCGATATATCCGTTTGACAAGTCGAAGAAACGGGTCTGCAACAGCAACTCAAGTGCATGTGGAGGCTGTTCTTGCCACGTGACCCTTCCTCTTTCAACGAGTATAGTACACTGGCAACTTCACGAATTTGGGTCGTATGTCAGAAGACCAGTGGTTTCTATACTCTTTACCCGGTGTCACAAGAGGCAGCGATTCAATTTGAACAAGAGCGCAGGTGAAATAGACCCAGGAGCAATGGTAGTCTGTTCTCTTTAAGGAAGAGTAGATTTTCTCTAGACAGTGTTTCTTGAGGGAAATTGTCTGTCGAGAAACAGGAACCAGTTACCATGCATCCAGTATTCTTGAAAGGGAAAATTATGATGGTTCATATTTTCTTTCCTGGGGTGGCATCTCGCTTGGAGGACGTGCTGATCTGTGTTCTCTTGCGTGACACAATGACAGCTCAGCACTATAGGGATAATGTTCTGGATCGTCACGTTGTACTTCTCGCACGTCCTAGAGTTCAGGAATTCATTCTAAAGGACGATAATGCTCGTACCCATAAAGAACAATTGGTCGATCATCACTTCGAGCAATACCATATTCAACAAATAGAGTGGCCATCCAGCTACCCGGACCTTAACCCGATCGAGCATGTGTGAGATGTTCTAAGACAACACATTGCAAGCCTTATAACCCTCCACAAACTTTCCAAGATCTTCAATGGTCTCCTTTTCAACAATGGAACCAGATACCAAATGATCTGGTACAAACACTAATTGCCAGCATAAGACAACGTTGTGAATCCTGTATTGCTATGCAAGGTGAGTATGTCCATTATTGGTGTCAGCATACTATATTTTTGTGTCTTCAGAGTTTCCAGTTTGAGTGCCACCTACGTGCAATATCATTTTTTCTCCCTTACTTTCGTTTGGTAATTTTCCTTGTGCGGTGTAAAATAGATGCTTCTTTAATTAAATTAACAGTTTGTTCACCAGCATGCGTTTACTATCCTTAAACTCCTGAGTATCCATTTGTTACTTAATTTATAATGGTCAGTGTAATAGAGTTTTATTCAAACCCGTCAGCTGCAAGAAACAGACGGAGAAGCTGAGGCTGAGAGAAACAGAGAGTTGCCATACTAGTAGTTATCGTGCAAAAGAGCTGTACACACATAGAAAGGAATTCTTCACTCGAAATCCTTTCTAAGTGGAAGAGTGTGGCATTCGAAGTAATGATCCCATTCTGTTTCATAAGATCGCACATAGTACGTCATAACTAATTTGGTGGATTTGCACACCGTAACAGCGGAGCCACACGTCTACACTACATACACCTAATTTCCGTATCAAAACTGGTGGGATTGCGCCGCATAAAAGCTTTAAAAAATTCCTATACACAAATATTGTTAGAATAGGTTAACATACATGTAATATTTCTTGTTGAAAACCAAAATTTTTCATTTGTTTTATTCCAAAAATGCGAATAGGGTCATACATTAGCTTCAGTAATTTCCGTTTAGCTCACGTCAGACCATGTAAAATTAAATATAATCATTACGAACGTTGTTTCTTTTATTTCATGCATTTCTTGTTCCTATATTGGCTTGCTTTCCTGGATAATAATTGTCTTTAAATATAATTAAAATTGTACATACTTGAAAATGTCAATAGAACTAAGTTATTGTCTACTTGAATTCCAAATACAGAACGTTCTTGGAATTTTGTAATAAGTAGACATTAGCACCGTCAGTTTCAGAAAACATACAATTCCCAAGTGTGTAAACGATGTATTGTACCAACTGGATAATATGTAACTATTCTTGATATTTACAATGTTTGTATCAAAATAATATTTTGCCCTTCTATTGTTTCAGCCTTACGTGAATTAAACATTTACACAGCTTTACACTTCAATTATTTAACACGCACATTATATATGCAGAAAAATTAAGCGTTGGAGCGCATTTTGCAATAGGAGTTTAATACATATAGGAAAAAATATTTGAATACAGAACACATTTTTCAGGTAAAGTATTAATGAGAATATTTGTTTACTTAATTAAATAAGGTATTATTTTACAACTAGAATAATTCAATTCAAGTTATTGCAAAATATCCATTTTGATGTGTCGTTCACATACGGATTAACTATTGCACCACTTTCTGTTAGAACTACAGCATTTTGTAAATAGAAGACAGTTGTACTATTCAATTAATATTTCCTCATCACTCACATATGTCGTTTTCAATTATCATTCAGCATTTTATATCTTTGTAGTGGAACATTAACATAAACCAAGACACGAAAATACCCGACATCAAAAATTAGTGTATCAAATCTTGTTTTGTTATAACAGTTTTCGCAAATAAAATGTCGTATAGATATTATCAGTTTTCTAGAAATATAATAATTATACGTAATGTTCGATGTGTAGTCTTCAATTATTAAAAGTGTTAATGACAACTGTTAATTACAATCCAGAATATAATATAATATTTACTTATATGTTCAAGAAGAAGAAGCAAAATCGCACTAATTTCTTCGAGTATACTATGTAAAATATTTCCTCACATTCCACTATCTCATTTCATGCAGTTTTTAAAACATTTTCCTCTCCTTCTACTCCTTGAAGGATGTCGTACGAGTAATCAAACATCTTACTCTTTTCGGCAATTAAACAAAATATTAAACATTAGAAAGCGCGTAATTTAACTGCCAACAGATTACTAATATACGCAATTTCTAAATAGTTAATTAAAATTGTTTATCAATTAATTAAAATTAACATACTAGAGCCCTGAAATTAGAAACCAAGGGCGACGGGATTGAAGTTTTGCCGTAGGTATTTGAATAGATAAATACAAGTTTAAACAGTGTAGCTAAGAAATACTATATCAAAATATACGAAATATGCTCCTGATACTATTGTGCTGTTTAGAATTATTTTGTTTAAAATATCCTTGATAAATATGAAATTTAATTATATTTTTTTTCTTTCAATTTCACTCTGTTGATGAATACATAATTAGTTCTATTTTATATATATATGTGAGCACCGTCATTTCAGTCTTCGTTTCAGGGGGCCAAGAGCATCATCGACATAAGACTTTCATGTTTTGTGCCAGTACATTAGTATACAATCGATTAAAGTATATGTATTCCTCAACCTCTTAGGTGGAAGGGAATTGCACTCTCCTGCCCTCACTAAATGACACTCATGATTCAATTGTCGTTTAACTCACTTACTTCCATTTCATTGAATGTTAATGCCCGTAAGGGACCTAATATGCATGTCATTTAGTAATACATATGTATTCATTAATGTTACAATACATAACTTTAAAAAACATAAGTACAAGAATATATTTAGGCATTATACTTGTTGCACAATAATAATAAAGATAAATGATTTGATAACGAATTCGTCTGGTATTTCTTAGAATGCTAGTATGTGTATAATCGGCAAAGACATGTATGTGCAAAATTGCATGTTACAAGAGCAGTAAATAAGAACGATAAAACGAAAATAAAACTTTCTTGTCTACTTAGCAACATTTTGTTTTACTCATTCTAATATCCGCATTTATAATTATTTTCATACGGAATTTCCACAAATATACATTTCTCAATTGTACACATAGTATCAGTATTAAGAGTACCCTACAAAATCATTATCAAATTATACCCTTACAAGATAACAGGTTTAGATATGCTACAATCATTTTGGACATGAGTGTACATATACGTAGAAAAACTGTGCTTCTGAGAAAAACGTATGTGAAGGTTAGCAGAGTTTAAATGAATTACTGGTTACTTGAAGCACTTAGAATGCACTGTAACCATATTTTTCGTTGTTTTCTGTGTATTTCACATTTTTCTTCTCTGCTCTTTTCCTTTTTCTTGAATCTTTTGTTTGATGTTATTCCTAACTTTTACTCACCTGATGTTATTCCTAACTTCTTCAGTAACTTACACCTGATCGAGGAACCAATATTAAAACATTACAATGCACCATATACAGGTATATGTACCACTCTTGCACTAGCAAATGACATTTTTGGACAGCGTTGCAAATCATGCTATTGAAACGTTCATTCGGATTTTGAGTCTTGCCGCGAAGACAGTTCTTTCTTGATGATCTGTGGGGCAGCAAATGCTCGAAAGTTTGGGTTAATATGATTCATTACTGTTTCTGGTAAAAAGTATCTGTGCTCGTAATGCTCCCCTGTAACTTGGTTTCTGCTGTAACCACACCACGAATTTTCTCCCATTTGGACACAGCACATACAGAGTTTGGTTTGCTCTTTGTTAATAATTTATAAAAATAGATTGCGTAAATAACCTCTCGCATTGCTTGAAGATCACGCAAGTTTTCTCTTATGGCTTTCCCATAGTATAGCTGTAGAGAATCAATTTCCTTTCCCGTAAGTCCTCCCTTACCCCCCAGCGGTTTTCCATTTTCAAGTTTCTGTACTTTGTTATCTTTGAGTAGACGCTGTAGTCTGCTATTTATCCTTTTCTGTACATGACCAATACACTCTAACTTTACTATTTCACAACTTTCCCTACATGGTTTACTCTCAGCCACTAACTTGAACGCACTAGAGTCACCATCGCCAAATATCTTGTATATCGTACACAAAATTTCCTCCCTGAACTGTTGAAAGTGATCTTCACAGCCGTAACCTCCATGCTTCCACTCGATTCACTGTAGTTTTGGAGAATAATGAAAGGTGATTTTCCTTAATTTTTGCATTCGCTTTGTGCAATTTTGATGTAGTAGAACATGTATGACAATATTTCGGCACGCACTGCATATCTAACACCTTGCCTGTATCAATTGTGATAACTGATGTTACACCATATAACGAAGTGTGGCCTCTTTTCATCCACGTCCCACCTACACTTGCACAGACATCAGTCCTACATTCCTCATCTTCATTAGGTTGATTTGCTTTTACAGCTTCAGAGCAGGATGCTTTCGTATTTTCTTCCACTATATGCTCAAGAGCTGAAAGAAGAAATTTGTTTATTTTGTCAAATTTCTTTGCAAGTGGAGATATATTCATCAATCTACAAAACATTTGAGCACTTTATCATCCTTTACCTAAGCTACGCATTCCATTAAAGTAATATAATATTAGACTCAAGGCCTGATATTTTTTGATTGAAACGTAGAAATCAGTCTTGGCTCCACAAGTTTGGCAATGCATTTCTATTGAAAATGTAACACCACAACGCTTATTCTTATACTCCACTAAAGACATCTGACCAGAGGTAGTACAAGATACACAGGTACACGCATTCCGAATTGCTGCAGACAACGATGTTAAGTCAATTAGAGGAAAAATACTTTCATTGTAGAACAATCAGAAATGCCAGAACAACTATCTAAAGACGCTGTAACTTTACTCATGGAAGCAGTTGCACGTCCGAAATCAAACTTCGTTTTCAAATCTCCTCTGGGCACTGTTTTATCTACCAAATGCGATGTAAATATGTTCCCACTGAATTTACGTTTTATATACATTCTTTCACTTCTTCCCATAGTCAAAAGAAATAAACTAGCACCGCAGCAATGTAAACAGGAGCCAAATTTAATAATTATTTGAGTAAAATTAAGGAAAACAACGTTCGTTGCAAACATGCATGAAGTCAGTGTTTCTTCTAGACGTTTTTTTTTCTGGGGAGCACTGCTCCCCGGAGCTCTGAGGGTGTACCTCGGGAAGAGACCAAAATAACATGCCTATAATAAATTAATAAATAGAATAGTACCAGCAATCCCCCTCCGAATACTGTGTGTGTCCAACGGAACGTTTTATCTGAAAGAAACGCTGCATTCCGTACTATTTTGAATGAGAATGCGCTGACTAGAGGCAGAAATGAAGGCGCTGCCAGTTCTTGACATCAACAACCCCCAGACGGACGTGAAAAATACATCTTTAGTAGAAAAATATATTATACGTAAAGAACCATTCAAAAAGTGAGCACAGGGGCAAATTACATAAAACATACACTTATGTCCAAAATCGTTGTCACATGTTTTTAGACATTACATAAATAGAAATAACTCTGTTTCTTGTGAGCCGCCCCAAGACAGAAGACTATTGATATGCATATATGTGTTTGCAACGTCTTGCGTTTTAGTAATTGTTAGTTACAATAATTTTCTTTAACAGCACATTGCTCAGCAACAAATGTAATAAAAATTAATTGATGCTTCCACATCCCAGGCCGAGAGAGAGGGAGAAACCCTCTAGTGGCAGTTTTTCATATTTCCAAATATAATGCGACAATAAAGATTTCAATCAATCCTGTCTCCCTCAAAAAAAAAAAAAAAAAAAAAAATCTTGTGATAGAAAATGTAACATTTCTTCTTGGAAATAAGCAGAAGAACAAAACACATATTTCCAAAAACTATTTCAATAAAAGTTAAGAAATAAGCAAGTTATAGTTAAGAAAGAAGTCTCCAAAACTTTCATCAAAAAATTTGAAGTTCCATTTTCCTAACCGTGGCAAACGCACAGCAAAATTTACAAAGAGAAAAGGGAATTTTATCCTTTGTTAGAAATACAACGTAAATCTGTCATAAGGTTAGTTACTATACATTTGGCACAGCTCTAAGAATCATTGCTATTAAGCATTTTACATTTAAGCAAAGGACTAAATAGAAATGAGCTACAAAATGTGTGAAGCGATCAAGCATTTTGTGTTAGTGGTTTCCTTATATGTGTCTGCCAAGGTACAGTCCTTATCGTGCCTTTGTAGAATAGTCGGTTAAAGCTTGCTCTTTACATACTTTATTTTTCCACGACCATCACTTTGAATTCCCCACCATACAGTAACGCTTTTTTTAAAAAGAAAAACTTGATTCTCTGAATTCCTTAAGGAACATTGTTTTGTTCTAATAATGCTCCTTAGTATTATCCTCTTCATTCTAATTTATCTGAATATTTCCAAAGAATTTAGAATTATGTCTTTAAAAACATTAAAATATTTAAGAATTTTATAAAGAGCGGAAGCTTCATTTATAATCATTTTGATAACCGAATTGAGAAACTTACAAATAGTTGAATTTTAATTAACATATGCCTAAACTTTTATAAAACAATAATTAAATAAAGCATTTACTCCCCATAGTTTCTGCAAGTAAGATGAAGGAAATAGACAGTAATAATGAACTAAACTATTAATGTCGATTGAAAATTAGTAGGGATAGTAGAAAACTCACTACTAAGCCAAGTAGAAAATTCAATGCACAGGGTTAAAGTAGCACTGCAAAAATACTGTTTTCTTCTGAAGTTTGGACGGGACTGGTATGAATTTCATTGGCCCAAGGAGAAAATGTGCCCCTCTGTTACCCCCTGAAATCATCAGTACGTGGTGATGAGGCAATTAACATCAACTTTAGTTTTACAAATTGCCCTTTTTCCTTTTAAAAGCCAAGCTATGATAAAAGCTGGGATAAGTCTTCACTTACTTCATTGACGAATTTATATATGTAGATTGAAGTCCCTAATGACGGACTGGCAGGAAACAGTATTTTTCACATGTATTTTGAATCTTCTTCCTCTTTATGATATATATTTTGGCGACAGTGAGGTGGTGAAATCACGACTCTAGCCAAATGATTTGGCGTGGGAGACCTAGGTTTGATTCCCGGATAGAGCTCATGTGGTTCGGATTCCACATTAATCAGTAGGTCGCGTCTCATATAGCCTCGCTGTTGAGGCTTAAACAAGGGACCTTAAACTCAAAATCAACTCAACTCTAGCCAAGTGATTCTAATTTTCAAAAATTCGTTTTACATAGTTCAGCGTTTACCTGTGATCAGGAGACAGAAAACTTCCATTCATATTTATATATTTAGAAAGTATTATTTAAATTACCTTTATATTTTTTCCTGTAGATGCTGAATATTCGTAAACTCGATTACTCCGAACCGTTTATTTTAGTGAGGAGTTTATACATCAAATTTCTTCTATCTAACGTGAGGGACTTTCGAGATACTTTATTTATAAGTTAAATTTTAAAATTCCCTTTCCCCTTAGGATGCAAATTTTAACAAAACATTTACAAGAAGACAATGCTAATTATGTTCAGAAAACCATTAAACTAAACTAAAAAATGAAACAACCACCCCTTTTCGTGTAATTTGTTTATATGTGTTATCTATATGTATTTAATAAGCTAGCAATCGTAGAGCAGACAGTTAATGCACACTCACTAAATGTTCATGTTAGGTGATGATCAGCAGTTCAAATCCGGTATACTAGTTTTTTTTTTTAAATATATTATTGTTTTCATTTTGTTAGTGATATTTTGTTAAACAACTCTCTTTTAATCCAGCGTGGGAGGCCCTGGCTCGATTCCCTTCGGGAGCTCATGTGGTTCGGATGTCACGGTAATCAGTAGGTCTACGTCTTACATGGTCTCGCTGCTGAACGGGACGTTAAACTCAACTCAACAATCTCTTTTAATCCAAAAATATTTCTCAATATTACTAATATAATGCTACTCAATTTGAAAATGTGCATAAAGTTTAATTCAAACTTTTATATTTATCAAATATTACAATTAGCAAGATTTCAACAAAATGAAGGAACTTGATTGTAACAACCTGAAAATGAAACTTTAATAAAAGTTTAGCCAATATACCCGCAACTTTAATAAAACATTACTTCCCTATTTATTATTCATCACGTAGTGCTAACTATATTTGTTGTATAATTTCTCAATACAAATTAATTTAAATATTCTAGAAAAAGTAAATACATTAGTTAATTCATTTTGTACACAATGCTGTGATAAATCGTTACATTACTACATAAACAAGTATGAAAGTATCGAAATTATTTTATCGATTTTTTTTTCTAATTCAATGCAGAATATTTTAAAATCATCATTCAATGTTTTGTAGCATAAAAATGACCATAATAGGATTGATTATTTTGTTTACTCTACATATGCACTGCAAGTTATACGCAAAAATATATATCATTTTTTGATTGAAAAAAGTGTCCGTCAACATGAAGATCTACAAGTATCATTTTACGCGAAGTTGTCTAATATATATGTGAAATTAAATTTAAATATTTTTAAAGACAGCACTCCAAGTTAACTTGTTTGATTGTAAATGCAATATTTAAAAAAAAAGCGCTTAATACTCTTTGATGAGTGTGAAAAGGCGACGTAAATAAGTTTTCGGTTTGATGGCTGATCTTGAGTTTGTCGTCTCTTTGAGCACTGAGGCTATATGAGACGTATATCTACAGCTTAATGTAGGTTCCGAAACACATGCGCTCTCACCGGGAATATGAACTGGATCTTTTGCGTCGAAAAGGCGTACGTGAACCTTATAATCACGAAGGAACAGTTTTCACTTCAAGAAGAAATCCCAATCGGAGGTAACTTGAAAGAGTTTGTTTCGGAAGAAAGATTAAATATTTGCATGAATTTCAGAAAGGTTAATTTTTCAGGCCTGAAAATCTATTTAGTTGCGTCTGAACTTTTGGAAAAGTAATTTTGAAGGTAGATTGAGTCTTGAGTGTGTGTGTTTTATATTGTATTTTACAGTGACCTTATTGTTTCTTATAGTCATTCTCTGAAATGAAGTTTCTAAAGTGGCAATTTTAGTCGAAATAATCTACTTTAAGGAATGTGTAAGAAAGTAAGTTAAAACTCCCCTTCAGTAGTGTTTGAAGGTTGATCTTAAACGTTTCATAATTAACACGTTATATTTCACCTAGTGTTCTTCCGGGCAAGTCCTGACATGCCTCCCCCCGTAATACTGACAAGAAGAAGACGGTTTTTCTCCGTTATCTTTGACCATTGCGCTCTCCCAGTTTGCAATATTAATTATTTAAATATTCTAAAAGTCTGTCTTCTCCTTGTGAGTGTACCCCGCAGGAACATTAATTCTGAAAGAAACAGTGCTTTCACGGAATACTGATTTTTTTTCTAATCTTGTAGACATATCTGCTGAGGCGGTAGTCATAATTTACGTTTTAGCGAAATATTTTTGAATAGAATTTCGTTCAGACAAAGGATGACTTCAAACGAATACTTCTTTCACATTATGGATTAGAGGTGATATGTCGTACTTTGCCGTACTATGTAAGGTATGCCGAACAATTGTTCGTAAGGAGAGTGCACAAGAAAGTAAAAACGCAGTGTCATCTTTAGATTTTTATTCAAAACTTTCAATTGAAAAATAATTCGTTGAGAATTGAGACAATTTTAAACATATTCAAAATACTTTGATAGATTCCTAATTGAAATTCCTAATTCAGAAATTTGAGGACATTTATATTCTAAGTGACAAAAATACCAGAGGTTCTTGACTAACGAGTTAATTGGCTTCCTAGCGTAATTCTTTATTTCTTTTCTGTACACGAAAATACATAGATTAATACCTATGATATTAATCAAAGAAACGTCATTCTGACGTACCAAGCAATTATTACAACCACACTTATTTCTAATTTAATATATTGTATAACTCTTGGTATAGATGTTATATCAGCTTGAGAGTTTACACTGTAAAAGTTATAGGAAGAAAGTCCTTAGCTATCTGATGATTAGGCTGCTCTAGAGTGTATTAACTACTAAGGGGTGCGGGATTAAGCATTGTCCTATTGTTAAATTATTATTTATTATTTAACACTATTTAGAAGAGGAAACATAATTATGTTAACTCTCGCAGAAAGTAATAAACATTTTACAAAAACAATTGTTTCAAAAACTTTATCACATGAATGGTAACTAATGAATGTAGGTGTGCAGTTAGCACTGGCGCTTCAAAATCAGGAGTCTCCGTGTTTTAATTAAATATATGCCTTCATGGCGAGAGATTCTCCATCCCATTACGCGGAGGGAAGGATACATATTTTTAATATATAGGCCATGGCTGAATTTATAAATATTCTGTTCATTTTTGTTAATGTTTTAGTGCACCTGGATGTTTTGGGCTATCAATTTTATCTAAAAAAATTTTTAATAAATAAAACACATAACGCAATCACCATAATTTGATCCCACATTGAATACAAAAGTGAAGTCAAAGCATACTCTTACAAAACATTATACAGCTCAATGAAGACAGTAAACATAAATTATTTATTCTAAATGAACGTTTAAAATAAATGTGAATACCATATTATATGTATACTGATAATCAAACAATTTCTCTAATTTCAGAGATTCAGTTATTCATATATGGTTAAATACTAGCATGTGCAATCCTTCTAGTTGATTATTTTATAAAGGGTGTTTCAAATAACACCGACAATATTTGGGATGTGATTAATGACACCAAGATAGGACAAAAAGTGTAGACCAATCTGGATGCACAAGTGCTTTCTTTCGGAGTTATAGTCTGCCAAAAATATGAAAAATGAACTTCAAAGGTCCATAGGTCCAAAACTATAGCACCCACCATAGTCGGGTCAACACTTCACTAAGGAACTATGTGTGCTCTCTCCAAATATCCAAGTTTCACAATTCTGCGGTATTTCCACAACAATTCTTATAGAGGTAGTGTGTGAGTACTTCAAATTATATGTCTTTAGCCAAACTCCTTCTATAAAAATTGTTGCGTGAGTACCTTAAGATTCTGTAACATGTAGTTTTGGGTAACGCACATATTAGTTTCTCAGTGAAGTCTTGACCCGACTACGGTAGGTCCCATAGTTTTGGACCTATGGACCTTTAAAATTCATTTTCTTTCCATGTTTTAGGCAGCCTATAAATCCGAAAGGAAACATTTGTGAATCAAGGTTGGTCCATAATTTTTGTCTTGTCATGGTTGAGGAATCACCTCCCAAACGTTATCTGTGTTGTTTTGAAACATTCTGCATATTTGATACCAAATAATAGATATGGTTCAGAAGTATAAAAAACATAATAATCAAAATTCAGTAAGGTTTATTAAATTTGTTTTGGAAACACACGAAATTCTAGTTAAGAATTTCAAAAGTATTTTAAGAAATTTATCCTAATTTAGAGATACGAATCCACTTTATTTTAATGGCGTACAGGACAAGGATTCGATTCACGGTGGGAGCTAATGTGGTTCGGATTCCACATGAGTTAGTAGGTCCACGTGTAATATAGCCTCGCTGCTAAACTGGACGTTAAATTCAAAGTCAACTCAACTCAATCCAACTTCATTTCAAGTTTGGTTAGCAATACGAATTTGCTTTAAATCACTTGCAAAGAAAATACAATTTTCGACTATTTCATTTTCCTTTCATCAGTCAATAATGAAGCCCTACGTTTCCAATGCAAGAGACGTCTTCTTAATAATGGCAGTAATTAAGTATCTCTCTTCTACATAATTTTTAATTACGAAGGAATGTTACGTATGAAATTTCGGCGACTTGGTAGCAATTGTGCAAGGTGTTGGTAGGCAGTAACCGCTAGTGAAAGGGTAGAGTAGAGGTAGTATTTCGGCTTTACGTAATGAGGGTTGTGAGATCGAATCCCAATTAAAGCACATTTTATTTTTTTAAAAAATATTTCGAATAAGCACTTTTCTTCTGCGTGCTCAATCTCACATTCACATAACATTTTTTGGATGAAATGTAGCCCTTAGAAGGGCTGTTTGAAACTACACACGTTGTTAATATTATGTCCAATGACCACATGCTTCAACAACCGCTAACATTCGCCGAGGCATTCTTTCGACGGACATAGTTCGTGCCATTCGCAGCAAGATCTTCATAAGCATCAACGACCGAATCCCAGAGCTCATTGGAAGTTCTAGGAACTTCATTAGCCCATTTCTCCCTCAAACACCTCTTTACCTCTGCCCAGACATTTTCTATTGGGTTAAAATCTGCTCCGCGTGGAGGCCAATTGATTAACTCGACATTATTTTGCTCTGCCAGCCACTCTTGGACAACTCGTGACACATGGACAAGTGACCGATTGTGTTGAAAGTAGATTGCTCCCTCAGGATAACGTTCGCGAACAGATGTCACCATAATATTCTCCAAGATAAACTTATACTGCGCACCTGTAAGGCGCCCATCAATCCTGTGAAGATACCCAAATCCATCTGCAGAGATCCAGCCCCAGACAGCCACTGATATGCGTTCGCTGGAACGCTACTGCCATATGTATCGATGATCGAACCTGAAACCTCTCTCACGAAAGACACAGACTGGTCCATCATTTGCAGAAGAAAATATACATTCATCGCTGAAAATGACACTTGTCCAGTTCCGATGCATCTTTTCCTCTGCAAATTGACGTCGACGTCTGATGTGTTCCGCAGAAAGAAATTCCTTAACGGCTGCACGCCAAGCGAAGAGATTGGCCTCCCTGAGTCTCCTAATAGTTGTTTGACGTGATCCAGGAAACTCAGCAGCTTGTCGGAGTTGACGCGAACTTGAATGGGGGGTTTCCTTGGCTTCTTAAGCCGGACGACGATCTAGCTCGTTTGTGGTAACTCGCCGTCTCCCATTACCACGACCACGAATTGTTTCTCCGCTAACACGGTATCTATGTGTCCACCGCTGTCCTGTTCTAGGATGAATGTCTACATGTTCTGCGGCTTGCTTTGCGCTGTGACCTTCGTCAAGAAGCGTTATGAAACGAATTCTTGCTTCCTCCATGACGCCTACCATTTTAGGAATGATCACAGGAATGATATTGGCCAATAATTATTTTCTGAATCAGAGGCACAAAATTTTTGAATGGTCCCTAAATCAAGCGTTCGTATTTTCGACGGAACAAGGACATTGCACCGAGTTACGTGATAGTTTGTGTTTGGCTACACTATATGTAGAACTCAAGATATAAGGAGTACAAGAAAAAAAATTGATTGAATGAAATATATTATATTTCTCTTATCAAGGGTCACAATTTATGAGCGGCCTCAAAATCGATTTTTTTTTTTTTTTTTGGCGAAGTAAGCAAATGATACTGAGTTGAATGATAGTATGAGTTTGGCAACACTATATGTAGTTCTTTAGGTATAAAACCTACAAGAAAATTTTGCCTGGAATATATTGAATCTTTTGATCCAATAAAAAATATTAAAATAGGTAATTTTTAACAACGTTCTGTATTTTTTACTTTAATTAACGCGCGTATATTAAAGGTTATAAAGGATTAAAAAATTAATCTAATAATAATATACCTCAGAGCCTCTCAAGTTACGGCAGTAAAACTCGATACAAATGTATTATTATAAATAAGTAGACATATATCCTTACATTTTCGAAAATTCCACCTGTAAGAAGTAGTAGAGGGGATTTCTTCAATTGTTTTACTCATATTATTTTTTTTATCTATCGCATCATCATTAAAAAAATTCAACCGTTTTAAGTTAGTTTTTAAACATAATTATCAGCGTTTTCGAACGAAGGCTTTATGTTACTTTCGTCTAAAGTCCATAGAGAAAGAGGGTGTAAAAAATTATTCTTAAAAAGCAGTGTGTCAAGAGACTAATAAGGGGAAAGCAGACTTTGGTAAATAAACTTCGGGTTCATCCTTCGCAAGGTAGTAGTGCACATTTACGTGTATATATTACAAACTGGGAGAGCACAACAGCCAGAAATAGTGGAGAAAAGGCGCCTTAATGATTCCGACTCTCGCATACATGATGCGACGCGTAAAGTTATCAAGTGACGACGTGGCAGAGTTAGGAGAATCTACGTCCCCGTGCAAATGGTCCGAGTTAAAAAAGCTCGATTCAACTTTTTTTTTTTTTTTTTTTTTTTTGCTTTTTGCCTTAACCAATAAAGTAGCAATAAAATATTAATTCACCATATGCTTATAATGCATAAAACGATAGAAATATTCAAATCAGTTCTAAAATCTTTCAATGTTCTGTGTTAACTAGCAATCAAATGTAACTTATTCCGCGTTGTTCATTGATATCACGCGTTATATTATGGCTAGCACAGTCGTTGTGCAAATAATGTTCTTTTCGCTTCGTGTCTATATTTGTGGACAGTGTGCGAATTACAAGTGGGATGAGCGAGAAATTCCCTCTGGTAATACTGGATGTATACTGTAATCAGCGGCGTAATTTTAGACTTCAACAGAGGGGGCCAAAGCACCACCGACATTAAGGGTTCCACTTTTAGTATTAGTATATTAGTAGACAATCGATTAAAGGATATCTATCCCTCTAACTCTTGATGGGTAATTGCCCCTCTTACTCTCCCTAAATGACGCCCCTGGATACAACTGTCATACTTTGTCATGTCATTGTCGTCTAAAGTACAATCCATCCTCCCTTACAAATGTCTGGTCAATTCTCACACTGTTCACAGATATAGACACGAAGCGCCAAGAACATTTTTTACACAACGACTCTGCTAACCATAATATAACTCCGGACCGCGGTGGCTCAATGTTAGAGCCTTCATCTCTGGTGCATGGGGTTCCGGGTTCAAAACCTGCTCCCGTCGAGTGAACTTTGTGGCGGACAAACACCGTGTGGATGGATTTCGTCGGAGTTCTCCCGTTTCCTCCCACTTCCTTCTTTCTACCATTTCATTAATTTCTCCTCTTCGCCGGCTCCTTTAGCCTAGCCGGCATAACGTGGGACGTAAAACTAAAAAATTTCATTTTATTTCATAATATAAACCAGGATCCTTTCCGCGTGAGTCCTGAATCATCCTAACTCAGCCACGCCCTCACTTGAGAACGTTATACGTCGTGTCATACATGCGCTGAGTTAGAATCTTTAGGACGCCTTTCCCCACTATTTCTGACTATTGCGCTCCTCCAGTTTACAATATTAACATTTTAAATGTGCACTACTGCCTCGCAAAGGATGGCCCCAAAGTTCATTTAATTAAAAATTTCCTCCTGTTACTTAACTCTGGCCGGACTTTTCTCATGTTACTTTCATACATGTTCTAAGCGACGAAAGAAAATATTAAAAATATACACCAAAAGATACTTTCTGATGAATGTCTCATCACAGAGAGATGAAACTTGGCATTTAAACTCCTCTTTACAAATCTGTGACCATGTGATCCATTGTTTTTGGAAATTACAACTGTAGCAAAGAAAGTAAGGCTACTGCTACAATATCTTAATTTCCCATTTTGTGTTATTAAACTGGCCAAAGTGAGTAATCATTTTAGCTGTTTAAATTAAATCTAGATGATAGTTAGCAGTGGGATTCACTAGGATCTTTTTCATTTCACTTGGATTGATATAGTATTCTATTGGGGAACAGGTTTGAATATTTCGAAAATAATATTTCCATAAACATATTCTTTTCGTTCGATGAATGGCTATTTCACTAGTTCGAAACTGACCTTGAAAGATTGCTCCAGCCTATATTTTTAAACGAATTATGAGATCTATTTTTGACTTTTAGAATATACGAGTATCAATTATCCGCTTCCCTGGAGTAAATTCAGAAATTATAGTTCCGCTAGTCAGTCACTTTTTACTAATTCTAATGCGCTCTTTTATATTGGTCATTTTCGATGGGTTTTATATACCCCCTTCTCTCCCCATGTTGCGGTGCACGGGATCAGAAGTGTCACTGTTCATCTCAACAACCTGGAAATCTATAGATTCAGCACTAATTTCTGTCATTTTTATCGTATTTATGTATCTCTCTCTCTGTTCCCTCTTTCAAACTGGGGGCTAAATTTGGATTTAAACAGCATCGGAAGTGTCACTGTTAATCCCAGCTAGCCCAAAAGCCATTGATGACTAATATCGGTCATTTTAGATCATTTTTAAATGTCTCTCCTTCTCCCTAAGGTTACACCATCAAAGTGATATGGCAAAAAACATCTCAGTTTCGAACTTCATGTAGGTTGGAAATTTGATCGAGATCGGTCCGGTGGTTCAAGTGTTATTAAGTTTTGTTTACTTTAGGTATCTCCTCCCCTCCCTTAATTTCTACTGTCAAAGAGAAATGATAAAAAAAATCTCAGACCCTAACTTCATCTATGTTTAAAATTTGATCGAGATTGATCGTTTCTTTCAAGAGTTAAATTTTACTTACTTTTTAACTCCTTCCTCCCCCTCCCCTAATTTTTATCGTCAAAGTAAATAGATACCGGTAAATACTGTACCTGGCCCAAACCGCATCCATATTGAAAATTTGATCGATATTGGTTGGGTGGTTCAAGAGTGATGAAGTCACAAAGACAGCCAGATTCATTCTTATTTTTTTTTACATATCTCCTTTCTCTCCCAACTTGCACCGTAAAAGTTAAATTACAAAAATTATCCAGTGTCAGAACGTCATTTATCTTGAAAATTTGATCGAGATCAGTTGGGTGATTCAAGAGTTATTAAGTTTTGTTCATTTTCATACATTTCTACCCTCCCCCTAACTCTTTGTTCTACCGTCAAATTGAGATGATAAAACTACCCCAGATCTCAACCTCATCTATGTTGAAAATTTGATTAAGATCGGTAGGGTGTTTAAGCGTGCTGAAGTCACAAAGACAGTCACTTTTAATTTCCTTTTTTTAACATATATCTACCCCTACCTCTCCCTTTCGTTGCATCGTAAAAGTAAAATGGCAATAACATCCGAGGTCCGAACATAATCTATGTTGAAAGTTTGATCGAGATCGCTTGGGTAGTTCAATAGTTACTAAGTATTATTCTTTTCCATATATTTCCCTCCTGCTCTTCCCCTTACTTAAATCTAACGTCAAAGCAAAATGATTAAAAAAAACTTCCCAGTTCCAAACCTCATCTAGTTGAAAATTTGATTGAAATCCGTCGAGTTGTTCAAGAGTTACTAAGTCATAAACCTAGTTACTTTTATTTTTATTTATATTGGTGTTTATATATCTCCCAGTCCTCACTCTCCTCTAGGTTGCTCCGTCAAAGTGGAATGACAAAATCCATCCCAGTCCAGAACCTCATCTATGTTGAAAATTTGATCGAGACCGGTCTGGTGGTCCAAGAGTTATTAAGATTTATTTATTTTTCTATCTCCCCCTCCTCCCTCTCCACTAAGTTCTACCATTAAAATGAAATGCTAACAACACCCCCAGTCCACAACCGCATCTATGTCAAACATTGATTGAGATTGGTCGGGTGGTTCAAGAGATTAAGGGTCACATAGTGAGTTTCAATTTTATAATATAGATTTACTGATCTTTTGAACCCTATTAGGAACCTAGAAGCACAATTTTAAAAAGCTAAAAATCAAGTTTAATTATGTGTCAGAATAGTTCTGCGAGTGATCAACTTCTCTACACAGATTTGTGACTTTAATCTATTGCGGGTTACGCGGAAAATCCTCCGTGCACGGCTTGTAGATTAATATAGAACTTTTACAGGTCACAAACCAATAATTTTCCCTCGAACTGATAGTTATAAGACTGATCAGTTGGTTCACTGGGAGTGTAACATCACTTTCAGCACCGAGACTATATGAGACATGATTCAACAACTTAACTTGGGATCCTAAACTAAATGAATTCCCATCACGATCAATCTCTTGATAGGGTTGATTCCATAAATGTCGCATTCTTTTCATTCTCACGTGAGTATTCCAAAATAGAAAATGACTCTCCAGAATACATATTGTCTTTCCACTCGGTATAAACACTAGTTTATTAACCATATTCTCCTTAAATAGCGAACATGGTCTCTTTTTTCAACATACCGAAACATATAATAATAAACAAATTTACTAATATTGTTTCTTTTTCTTCTCTTTATGTTTCCACAAAGAGAAGTATTTCATTGATAACATTATTAT
The DNA here is from genome assembly GCF_964235325.1 of Thermobia domestica. Lineage (NCBI taxonomy): Eukaryota > Metazoa > Arthropoda > Insecta > Zygentoma > Lepismatidae > Thermobia > Thermobia domestica. Next base: position 63,766,626 of record NC_137467.1, read on the forward strand.
TATTTTTCAAAAAAAAAGTTTGTTCAGTTCACACTTAAAACATAGATAAGAGAGACACTTTAAAGCGACTCAGGTTATTTGCTTTGCTCCTCTCTTCAGTGGTGGTTCACTAAATTTTCTACTTTCATTTCAATTACTTGTATATTTAGTTTTGGTTGTAAGCTTATTTTGATATATTATTAATGGAAAAAATCTACAACACCGTTACTTTTGATCTACCTAGGTATAATCATATTTTCAGCCTTATATTATTACCTTACACAAGAACAAGAAAAAATCAAACGGAATGAAACCATATACAGGGTATTAATGAACTATACCGACAAACTGTAAGAGGTGATTCCTCACATCAATATAGGAGAAATAATTCATATGGATCTATGGCGAAAAGTGCACATTTTTAGAGCTAGGGCTGACCAAAATCGGGAAAAAGCCAAATTTAAACAGGCCCTATCTCGAATTTCAGAAACTGTGGATCGCGGTCCTTATCAGCGTAATGAAAGCCACGCTTACACAATCCAAAAGTGCATATTTCGTCAATTTTTAATAGGTATACAAGGTATTCCTTACAGGTTGTAATTCTCAGATATGCTCTCAATAGTTTTCATATTTACGCTGATTTCAAAGAGGGCCCAATGTAGGCAGAAGGTAAGCCTTAACAATAATGGACATCCAATGCCGCGGAAAGAAGTCGGAAGTGTTAAGAACCGGCAGCTCCATGTTTATTGTGTTCGCAATAATGTGTGATGCAGTGTATTTCTTCACGGTATAATTCACGTTGTCTTCACTTATAAGTGTGAAAGAAAACATTGCAGCATGCGTTTTCCCAACACGACAACCGTGCTGCTGACGATCCTTAACACTTCCGACATCGCGCTAAAGGATTTTGTGTTCACTGCTATCAAGGCTTATCATTTGCCTACCTTGGACCGATCATGAAGTCAGAGCATACCTCAAAATTCGGTTGATGGTAAGTCTGTGAATTTCACCCTGTATGGAATACTCTGTACACCCACTGAGAATTAATGAAATATGCATTTCTGGATTGCGTATGCGTGACTTCTTTACCTGATAAGACCACCATTCACAATTTCTGGAATTCGAGATAGGGCCTGTTTAAATTTGGCTTTTTCCCGATTTTGGTCAGCTCTAGCTCTGAAGCTATGAACTTTTCCCCACAGGTCCATATGAACTTTTCTCTTATCTTGATGTAAGGAATCACGTCTTAGAGTTTGTCGGTATAGTTCATTAACACCCTGTATAAAACTCTAATACTACAAGTAATGACTGTTTCTTTGACGAAAAGATAAAAAGTAAATATTACAAGTAATGGCTGTTCCTTCGACGAGAGAAAACAAAATACACTTGACGAAGACTCGAACATGGATCAACTGATTGGTAGATTCGAACCTTATCTACTATACCACATATACAGGTATTTGTTTTTTTTTTTTTTTTTTTTTGCTATAACTTTAAACATCCAGTTTGTGATTTTTGTTTCTGTTGTTTTACCATATAACGGTTTCTCTGCTTTCCCTGCTTGTCACACTATTCGTGTTATTTGTTGTGTAAATTGCATCTGCAAACGCAATATACTTTGTTGATTTACCAGCATCCACAACTTTTAAAAGTTTTTATGGTCATTTACTTTAACTGAACCGTTTTTCTCGTATCTTCCATCAGCGAGCCAGCAATTCTTATCAGGCCCTGAGTTCCATTACATCTTTCTACACCCTTCCCTTGGTTCAGATCAACTTCGTGTTCCTTCGTGTGCTACGAAGAAAGTCGAAGGATCGCGCCGACACAGTGTCTCTTCAAGCTATCGAGTCAGTGATTGAAATATATAATTGTATTTTATTTATTTATTTACTAAACAAATTTCCGATACACCAAAAACACCATTATTTTTGTAAAATGTTTATAATTTTCATGAAGTACAAAGAATTTTCTACTTGGCTTTCGAAATCCCTACTAATTTTTAATCGACATTTAATAGTTTAGTTCATTATTTCTGTCTATTTCCTAGATATTACTTGCAGAAACTATGGGGAGTAAATGTTTTATTTAATTAATTTTTATAAAAGTTTAGGCATATGTTAATAAAAATTCCACTATTTTTAAGTTTCTCATGTCGGTTATCAAAATGATTATAAATGAAGCTTCCGTTTTTTATAAAATTCTTGACAATTTAAATGTTTTTAAAGACATAATTCTAAATTATTTGGAAATATTCAAATAAACTAAAATGAAGAGGATAATACTAAGGAGCATTATTAGAACAAAACATTGTTCTTTAAGGAATTCACAGAATCAAGCTTTTCTTTAAAAAACGTTAATATAGTGTGTGGGATTCGAAGTAATGATTGTGGAAAAATGATGTATGTAAAGAACAAGCTTCAACCGACTACTCTACAAAGGCACGGTAAGGACTACTCCTTGGCAGACGCATATAACGAAACCACTAACACAAAATACCAGATTGCTTCGCACATTTTGTAGCTCATTTCTATTTAGTCCTTTGTTTAAATGTAAAATGCTTAATAGGAATGATTGTTAGAGCTGTGCCACATGTATAGTAACTAACCTTATGACAGATTTACGTTGTATTTCTAACAAACCATAAAATTCCATCCCTATTTGCAAATTTCGCTTCGCGTTTGCCACGTTCACGGAAATGGAACTTTGAATATTTCGATGAAAGTTTCGGAGATTTTTTTTAATTATAACTTCCCTATTTCTTAATTTTTTATTGACATTTTTTGGAAATATGAGTACTTTTCTGCTTATTTTCAAGAAGAAATCTGACATTTTCTATCACAAGAAAAAGAGTTATTTCTATTTATGTAATTTCTAAAAACGATCCACAACCATTTTGGGAACAAGTGTATATTTTACAATCGCTAAAAATCTCACATCTTTACTCACACAATATAAAGTTTTCCTATCCTAGACTCCCAAAAGCTTCTTGAAATTTACAGGCTGAAAAGTAAATTTCAGGAAACACATATTTGAGGAAATCAAATTTTGGCTCCTCATTCGTAACCATCCTCGCGAATAAAAGCTTCCTGGCAGTTTTTCTCAGTCACAGATCTGGAAATAATTGTATGCATATAATGAGTATACAAAAAGAAAATAAACTTGTACTACAGTCTTATTTTCAAAAGAAAAGGAGAGAGAATAAATAAAAATTAGTATTAAAACAATTCTCCCAGCTTGATCTTAGAACCTACAAAAAGTCCGATAGAGGCATTATTCCACCTGACTGCAATTGGTGCTTGAAGCGGACGGTGCAGAATAATCTCTAAGTCTCTTCCCTCTCCCTCCATCTCCTCCAAGTCCATAAAATAGGACGTAGCTCACTATAAAAGAAGGTGGATTTGGCCTTGAAACGGTTCTTTGATCACTTCAACTGCTGTGCTCAAAAAGCAGGCGCGCAGCAGCCACAGAGGCCGAAGCAGAAAGAACATACAAAGATCTTACAACAATTTTTAGTATCTTATCAACTATGACGTTAACTCGGCGTTCAGCATCGTTCTTAGACTTGATGGGAATTAGGAGACTTATATCAGCGTAATATTCTATTCGAGTCAGGATTCCTTTTTTCGAATTCTTTCTCTTTCATTTTCTTCATCATTCACAAGTAATTGTGTTCTTATTAATTAAAGCAAAGATTATCACGTCTTTGGTTTTTCGGCAATCTGGCGTATAAACATTCTCAATATTACTCTGGGAGTAATTCTCAGTCAATTATGTAAGTTAGCAGATTTTGTAACGAACATTCTTTACTAAACTTAATGTAAATATTCCTCTCTTTTTATAATAAATCTACTTTATTACGAAAAGGAATTATTACTTCAGTGAATTCATATTCCAAGCCCTGTTGTTCTCGAGAAGATACTGGAACCGCATTTTCTGGAACCTCATTTCTGATACTTCTATCTCCCTGCGATTCTCTTCAATTGGGATACCAGATATCTCAGATCAATTTCAAACCATCGAACTAATGAAGGTGTTCTTGTCTGAAACTACACTGCCCGTCATAAATTAAGCAACAAAGACAAAATGTGTAATAAAAATAAACGATTGGGGCGGTGATGGTGAAATGCAGAGAAAATGGATGTCATAGTATAACGAGCATAGACAAAGATCGGGGCAAGATTGTGTGGAAGAACTTGCAATTATACTGTCCTCACACGACTTCGTAAAGTATTAGGTAGGGGAGAGGATTGCATGAACTCACGTACTTGTTGGCTGACAGTGTGTGTAGAGTGCAGAGGCAAGTCTAGTGGAGTGAAACACGCGAATTTGACAATGAGGCATCATTTGTCTAATGAATTACACTAGCGTGCCATCGGTAGATTGGAAGAGAGCAGCATCAGGCCGGCGTGGCCCGGTGGCTCAATATCGATCGAGCAGTGCTCAGCAGGTTATGGAGCAAGTTCCAAAGAACGCAAATTGCTCCGAGACGTTGCAATGTTGGTCGTCTGCGTGTGACATCAGAAAGGATGATCGATATATCCGTTTGACAAGTCGAAGAAACAGGTCTGCAACAGCAACTCAAGTGCATGTTTTAACGTACTTACTACCTGAACTACTTAGTCTTCGGTATCGTCGCTGGGAGAGAGAGTATAAAATTCTCCCTCCATTTTATTTTATATAATAAAGGCAGGTTTTATTGGGAAGGTAGCGCATAAAAATTCCGATATTACCTTAGTAGTGGAATCGAACCCAATAATTTTCTACAATAAGCAAATATGATAGCTCTTATCTTCGCATTCATCTATCCGTAAAATATAGGTATATTCCAGGATACAAAAGTGAAACTCAATGATTATAATGAAATAACGATTTATGAAAAATCTCAACTGCATGAAAATCATGAACAAGAAACAATTAACCAACTGAATATCGGTTTTGGACCTTGCATACTGCCATAAGTACTTTAGACTACATTGATTAATCATAAGCAATTGGTCGAATAACCAAAATAAATAATTAATTGTAACTCACCAGTTTGAAGATTCCGAACCATAGACATCAAATATAGCTGGATACAACAATATATAATATATCTCACCAATATATTGATAACACATTAACAACTCAGTTTTCCCAATATATGCCATTATCGATTAGACTTTTTACACTACTTTAACAATATATCTGGGAAAATTTAAATCACTTCACTTAAAAAAAAAAAAAAAAACTATTTGAAAAATACACTTATCTTTTCCAACTTTCGTTAATATTTTAATATCCCAGACTAAACCATTGGTATCAATCGGAATTATAGCGACGTACATTCGATATGTAACTTGAAAAATTGACTTATTAAATGAACTATTCCTATAGTTTCCAGTACACTTTTTCCCAGTTTGGCTTTCAGGATGATTATGACCCTATCGCCTGTAAAGCGCTATAAGTACAAAATAATTCTACCGGTCGCCACTAATGGCGCCACTAGTAACTAGTGCTTAACAGCTGACAAAAATTCCATGTTTTTTTTCCGAATCCTAAATAAATGTAACTCATTACAACAACTAACACCCCCCTTAAAATCTTATGATTTTCCGACGAGATAGATTAGTTTGCCCATTGTCAATAATTCTATATTTCCAGGAACATCTATAACTAAATAATACTCGTAGTACACCAAACATCCAACCATTCATTCCAAAAGAAAATAAAGAAACTAAAATAATCCCTCCTATAATCCAGTCATTCATACATTCATTCTTACTACCATACACCATCTACACCAAATACAACTATTCTCTAGTATTAGCATTAAACAAGTCGTTACGTCATAGCCTTCTGGAAATTCATAAATTTACATTATTGAAGATTCATCATCATTCATCATATATAAACATAATAAATAAGTCACTTACTTCATAAGTCCACAAGTTGACAAAATAATGGAAAACTCCGAATTATCATGGTTACCTTCATACGATCTTGAATGATTACATAAACTGGTACAATCTCCATATAACAAAATAATAGGCATCTTCGCGTATCAATTGGTTAACCAATTCCATATAACAATTGCATAAATGTTTCCGCACAAAATACTAACGATTTCCATACAATACTTGACTAACGAATTTTTCATACAACATTTGACAAACGATTTCTTTCCAGGCATGGAATTTAAAAATATCTCGATTAGCACAAACATAACACAATTACACAATAACAATAACAATATAAATATAATTTACAATTCTTTTAAAATAAGTAACACTTTAAAATGTCTAAACTATTTGACTTGAAAGAGACAAATAAAACAGGCTATTTAACGCCAACATAATTCGGTTGTAGAATTAATAATATACAATATCTTAATGCGTTATATTTTACAAGGTATACCTTTTAATTACAATCTGTATAATTCACCTTAAGTTACACCCAAATTACGTGGTACCCTATACAATTTAGTTTGAGAAACGTGGGCTTTACGAATGTCAGATGGATTATTTTAAACGGACGATTTTATCAGATTTTAAACGGACGATATTGATACCTAAGAAAGCCTTGACCTTAAATGACCCGTCCAACGAGGACATAATTTACGAGTTATTTTATCTACCAATGAAGACTTAAACTGAGATTTTAATAATACTTGATCACCTATAGAATATGATGTCTGCACTCTGTTCTTATCGTACATACGTTTTCTTCTACACCACGCTAATTCCATGTTCTTCATAGCATTTGCCCAAATATTTCAGTCTCTCCTTCGTATATCTAACTCGTCTATTTTCCAGCGAATATCTAAAGGGTCACATACATTATAATTAAAAGTCATCTTCATAGGAGTACATTTTAACTCAGAATGTTCAGCTGAATTAATAGCAAATTCAATTTTATGTAGACCCGTGTCCCACATCGTCTGTTTATTGCTAAAATATATCCTAAGACTATCACCAAGCACTCTTAAATATCTCTCGGCATTATTAGATGCACAATGATACGGTGAACTCCGGATATCTTTTATACCATGACTATATAGAAAATCTTTAAACTTAGCTGATACATAAACAGACCCGTTATCATGACTAACTCCGTATGGGAAATGGGAATCCGAATCTACACAAAATCTTATACAATTTATTTATTATAGCTTGGCTCGACAATAGTGTTATTGGTTCCAAACAAACACGCTTGGAACAGGATTCTAATACAATGAGACAATACCTGCCCGAACGAGACGGAGCTAATGGTCCATATATATCCATTTATGATTTTATCAAAAGTAGACACTAATTGACCCATCTTTTCTGATTATCACTCTTGCTTAATTGACACAATTTACAACAATGTACGTATTCTCTAACATTTTCCACTAAAGAAGGCCATGTATATCTACTAGAGATACGCGCAATTGTCTTCTGCGCTCCCATGTGATTTCCGGGTAAAATGGAATTATGGTAAAATTCCATAATAGGTACCGTTAGTTTCCTAGGAATACATACTTTCCAAGGATTTTTAATTGCTCTCGTTTCCTTACACAATATACTTTTTATTAACTTATAACCCTCAACATTTTCTCTCTTCTCTAGCCTCTCAATTATACTGTTCAGTTCTACATCTTTCCTCTGATGTTCTTTTATGGACAAACAAGCATAAGGCATATTCCACATATTTACTAACAATAAATTCTTTACCGCATTATCGTGGGTTTGTTCTATCTCCACAGGTTCAAACATATTCCGATCATAGATCCTTGAAATATAATCTGAAGATATATTCAAATTAGATGGAACATGTTTAACATCAAAATCGAACGAAAACAATCGATATAATAAACTCCCATATTTCTTAATTCGTTTCATGTTCCTTATGGCATACATTAACCCTAGAAGATCTACCCGTAATTCAAATTGTGCATGCAAATATGTTCTAAACCTTTCAATGGTTCCAACCGCGGCCATCAATTCAAGAAGATAAATGGGTTTATTTAAGTCATAAGGTCGTAAACGTCTAGAAAAGAATACCACTGGTCTCAACACATTATCTTTATCATATTGCAGAATCGTTCCCCCAAGACTTTTCAGTGTTGCATCTGAGCTGACTATAAACTTCGCGTTCATATCAGGTAATTTTAATAGTACATGAGTTTCAAATAACTCTTTAATCTGATCTAATTACCTTTGCTCCTCTTTTCCCCATTTAAATGGCACCTTAGGGGACCTCATCCTATTCAAAGGTTCCACAATTTCTTGAAAATGAGGTACAAATTTTGCATGATATTGTAGAAAACACAGTAAACTTATTAAACCGCGCCTATTGCGGGGTGCTGGTAACTTCCTGATAATATCTACTCTAGAAGCTAAATACATATGACCATCTTCTAATATATATCCTAAATATGGAATCTTTGTCTGAAATAGCTTTGATTTACTTAATGAAATTGTTATTCCATATTCCTCAAATTTCTTTAAAACTTTATCTAACAACTTTTTATAACTATCTACATCTGAACTATACAACAAAACATCATCATAAAACCATTCTAGACCCTCATCTTTTAATGAATACAAAATATCCGTTAATACTTTTGATAACATAAAACTTGCAGAAGAAAGTCCGAACGGTAAATATTTAAAATCAAATAGTCCTCGATGAGTCATAAAAGGGGTATACTTATAAGAACCTTCTGTTAAGCGTAAATGCAGATATGCTTTTTTATATCAATGGCAGAGAATATTTTCCCACTAGATACACTAGCTAACACATCCTCAATACGCGGTGTAAACTGAGGATTTAGGTATAGTCTCTTGTTCAAGGATTAATATTTAATTACGAGCCGCTTCTCATCTGTCTTTCCTTTCACTAAGAAACAAGGGAATGACCAATTACTATTACTTTTTGTATTATACCTTGTTTTACATTCGAGACGGAGCCCGTCACGTAGGCGGGCTATATTTTCTTGTTCAGTGGACGGAGCCCGCCTACCCGGCGGGCCCAAGGTTTCGTTACTTTGAATGGCAAACGCATGTCCGTAGGTGGGTTTCGGCTTCTCAGTTATACTTTGTGATGCCTCAAGTACTTGTAAAAAAATCGATAGTGCGACCAGTCCAGAATGAGAGACTGTTTCCGCGCGAATTTGTCAATTGTGCTTCAACCGAAGCAGCTGTGAATGAGTCATCAACATACATAACTTCTATATCTTGGTTTTATCGGTTTGATTGATTTGCAGCACAAATCAGCCTTGCACTAAATTCTTAGTGTAAACTAATATTTTGCAATTTCATGATATCCAATCACTCTGTAAGATTCTTCTATTTCATTATCAACGATGTAACTGCTTGTGAAGGTTATTATATGTACCTCAGTATTCAATTGTATTGTTCGTCGGACTTTTTTTATAATTGCAAAACGGCTCATTTATAACAAATAAATAAAAATATATAGAAATGAACAAATGATTTGAGATTTGTGTATTGAATAGTCCTAAGTATATATGCTCAGAAATGAAAAATTTTTTAATTGTATTCTTTGTAGTAGATTTTTTACAAAATTCCAAAACAACATGGTAAAACCGCCGTCCTGAGGGAGAAACCACGCAAAGAGGGCCTCCGACTCGAATGTGTTAACCAGTCATCCAAAATTAAATCTTATTGTTTTTGATCGGATCGTGCCATAGGGTATGCTTTCATTCTAATTGGCTCTTCATTATTAACTTTTATTTCATACTGGTAACCCTTAATCTCTCCTATCTTATCCCTAAATACATTAGGAAACCTGTTAGGAAGATCCTCAACATAACTTTGTAAAGAGGGATCTCCTTCAGCAAGCAGTGGATCAACTGGTATTCGACATGCTGACACTTTACTATCCATGTTCTGACAAAGGAAATAACTGCGGTTCGCAACGCTGTTCATCTGATCACCCTCTCCTTCCATCGTAACAGGTTCAACACTCATACCACCGTCTAACGTCTGAGAGTAATAGGGGGTACTACGAAATGAAAACTTAAGGGCAAAATCATCCATCTTATTAAAGTCACCGGCTGGGAAATAACTAATAGGTATCACCACTTTTTCACTAGTCAAAACAAACTTATTTTCCACTAAGTCAGTGTGTGCTCTCATATACTTTAACTGTTGAATTCCTATTATAAATGTGGGTTCTAAATATTCCATCAAAAAGAACTTGAGTCTATACACCTTAGTTCGAAAGCGAATAGGTAGGATAACATACTGAGATAATGATATGGTTTGTCTATTAACACCTGTTCCCGTAAACAGTTCTTCATTCACCTTAATGGGAACCTTTAATCTCAAGTTCCATTCTTGAAACTTAGCGCTATTTATTATCGAGACAGATGCACAAGTGTCTATTCCTCCAGTATAATCCTTTCCCAAAATATATCCTTTTATAAAAACCGCTACAAGTCTATCTGAACCACCACTGGTTTTACCACTAACCTCAAATAAGTTTATGTAATGTAGGTTTACGAACGCTCATACGGTGTAAGTTCGTTCGCCGTCTTACTGATTGAACCACCTTTTCATCAACATGAGCACTAGACCTTAATCGTTGATCTCTATTTTGACGGAATGGTGATCCCTTTTGCCAACTAGTACGTGATAGTCTGTCCATATAACAGTCTTTTTCCCTGTGGTTGCCCCCACAAGAATAACACTGTAACACTTCTTTTTATGTGTTATTCGTCTTCCTGTAGAAAGTGCATTATATACCTGAACGTTTTTCTGAAATAGTTCATAACGTTTTACTTTGGATATTAATTTATCCAAGGATGTAGGTTTAGAATAATGAAATAGTTCATGTTGGATATCGGGTTTGATCCCCTTCCACACATATTCTAGTATTTCATTCTCAACTCTTACTCCCATACAAACGGAATAACTACCAACTACACTATTAATATAATCCGATGTTGATTTTTCCGGTAATTGCAATCGATCCACACATGGGCGGCGATTAGCGGGGCCAAAGGGGAGCAGTTGCCCACGCACTTTTTTGAAGTAACCCATTAATGTATATAGTTTCATTTAAAAAAGTAAAGTTTTTGTATGTATTTACTGGTTCATAGAAGAAAATGGTGCCATATATTTGCCGTTCCATAAGTATGGTTGTCTTGGTATCTTTTTGTATTGGTTGTCTTCTTGTGGAGTAGAGAAAACTGCGGGAATTGCGTTTTAATTGCTACAGATAGGGATGCGCTCGAGTCGAGACATGTCTCGAATCTCGACTCGACTCGACTCGAGATTCGAGTCGAGACACGCTTTGTAAATTTCGAGACGAGTCCAGACAAACATATTTCTCGACTCGAATTTTCGAGTCGAGACACGAGTCGAGTCGAGACGGCTCTTAAAAATCTCGACTCGACTCGAATGTCTCGAAAATTTTTCTATAATTTTTAATATTATTTTGAAGAAAGTATTCACTCAGAAACAGCCTTGAAACCAATTCCAGCTTTTATTCCTTCAGAAAGGTACATAACGCATAAAATTAATAGTTAAAGATCAAGATTTAATTTTCATCTCAATTCAGTTAATTAGAACTAATAGTTAATGTCGTTGTATTTGGTTGTACTGCAAATATAATAATAATAATAATAATTGATTATCTAGTTTGTATAAAACGATTATCCGTAGTCTAAATCTAGTTTGTATAAAACTATTGCGATAAGGTGAACTTCATAAATTCTCTGAATGAGCAGTTGATAGTCTATAGTAATTTAGCATAGTTATAATTAAGGTATTGTTTTTGTTCCCATGAACGCAATAGGGTTACGTAACTTCTAGATTATTCGCTTGCCCAACTATTTTGAGGCTTTAATATGTTGCAGCATGTCAAGAGCTACGGATAATATATAATGTAACATTTGTTGTACATCACATATTGTGATACGAGACTATTTTACATAGTATATCTTATCTAATATAAATAAAATAAAGAGTTTGTTTGTGTGTTTGTCTGTCTGTTTGTGTGCGACCTGGGGACCAGACGAGTGGACCGAGAGTTCCCAAAATTTGGTCACGGGTACCTTGGTCCAGGCCCCAGATCAAGACGAAGCGTTTTTTTTTAAATTTCGAACCAGAGGGGTCTCGGGGGGACGTTTACTGGGACCGACCTGGGGACCAGACAAGTTGACCGAGAGTTACCAAATTTTGGTCACGGATACCTTGGTCCAGGTCCCAGTCTAAGGCGAAGCGTTTTTGTCAAAATTGGAACCAGGGGGGTCTCAGGGGGGCGTTTACCGAGACATGTAGTAAAAGTAATCCAAATTGATCGACATTAGTGTCAAATCCATAGTTTTCACGGTCGCTGAGATCAATGGTGACACTTCCATCAGCGATGACTTGCAAATTCAACTACCACTGTATGCGGGACGGGTGTCAGCGGGTGAGGAATACCGAGACATGTATAAATAGCCCATATTGATTGATACTAGTGCCAAATCCATAGTTTTCGCGGTCGCTGAAATGAATGGTGATACTTCCACAGGTGTTGACTTCCAAATACAGCCCCCATGCGAAGAATGGGTATATTAAGCTAGTATTACAATAAATGGACTGCTTGGATGCCAAGAACTAGTACAGATAAGTACCTTTCACTTCTGTGAATAGGTATTTTTTAAAAGGATTTTTGTAAACACTAAATTATAAAACAATGAACTACATAGAGTAGTTATGGTTTTGGTTCCCAACACAAAAGAAATATGGATTGTTCATGAGATATTGAACTTTAACTTTCACTCCTGGAAAATTTCAATTTTATGTATATGTATCCACATGGCTGTTCTTCACTTTTCTTCATTAACGCTCCGTTTACAAAGGGTAGTAAGGGACTTCTGTAGTAATCTCTAATATCCACATCACAACTCTTAAAAGTTATAAAAAAAAAAGAAAAAAAGAAAAACATGCATCATGGCAAAAATTTGTCATCATAAGTAATGCACACATGCCTTCTATCAGCAAAAAAAGTTTCATTGAAATCGGAGCCGGACATTTGAGTGATGTCCCTTGTGGAATGTGATTGAATTTGACGTCAGAACGCATCGCTCACCTTCTCGGAATTTACGGGAATTAGGTGACCTGAGTGTGCACATGTGGTGTCAGCTCTCTCCAGCGACCTATCAAGGATCATTGCGTGTATGCCAAGACGTGTCGCCGTTTTTATCCATGCCAAAAGTCGACATACTGACAATTAGGTAGGTAGTCATAATGGTCTGGCTGATATGTGCGTATATTTTAACTCGTACATTTTGTCTCGACTCGAATTTCGAGACGTCTCGACTCGAATTCGAGTCGAGTCGAGACAGAGCCTGTCGAGTCGAGACACGAGTCGAGACAGAAACATATTTTCGAGTCGAGACAACATTTTCTCGAGTCGAGTCGAGACAGGCTTAAATCTCGACTCGACTCGACTCGTGCGCATCGCTAGCCACAGATTATAACCCCAAAATTAACCTATTGGAGCACAACAATTTCAGCATACTTTCACTTCTTACAAGGGCTTGATATATTAGTCAGCCGCTTTGAAACTAATTCAGAGAGCATTTCGCGAAAGAAAGAAAAAAAGTCTTTCACAAGTTATTTTTTAATTGCACAAAAAGTGACAGTTCCTGAAGTGTCTTTTCTTCTTTCTAAAGTAAGGGGGAAAACCGTAATAAGAAACAACTTCTATCTTTTCCATTGTTTTGTAGTGCAATATATGAGTGAAGTTGTGTGTTAGGGGTGTACGAGGTTTTAGTGTTATATTGTATAACTGGATTATGGAGTGATTCTAACACGGATTCTACTTGAACCTGAACCCACAAAGTGGGGGTGATGTGTATATTTCCTGAAAGCTTGGGTCAAGGTAAGATCAAAACCAGTTACCAAAATTGGGGAGCCCTTAAGCATTCCGCTGGAGGGCAGCACGTTACTGATTTTTCCGTTGCAACCCCGAAAAATCTGAAATAATGGGACAAATATGAGAACAGAAAAACATGTCTTTCATCATTTCAAAAGTATAACGTATCAAAGTAAAATAAATTGTCCCAGGGTCCCCCGCAAGGTCCCAGATGGGGTACAATTCAAAATTTTTTAATGGAAAGGTGGGTCAACTTGCATATCGTATGAAAGTTGGTGTTAAATGAAAGAAGATAAATAAAGTCGCGACTCTCTACGATAAGCCTGTGCAAAATAGTGGTGGGTCAAAATATCAATACAATCTTTATTGCAAAGTCTATGGCCACTCGAATGAATCTGAAACGGTGGAATAGGTGTAGAAACAAAAACACGGATATGTCATTATTCAAAAGTATAATGATTCAAAGTAAAAAAAAAAATCCAGGGTCCCTCGCAGGGTGTCAGACGAGGTCCAACTCAAAATGTTGAAATGTAAATGGGTTCATGTTGAGTATCGTATGAAAGCTTATATTAAGTGAATGAAGAGAAAACAAGTCTCGACTCTTGATGAAAAAGTCTATTGCCACTCCTATTAATCTGAAGCGGTGAGACAGGTACAAAAACAAAACAAAACAAAAATTAGAATGTATCAAAGGAAATGACTCGTGCCATTTTGCAATGCTTATCGACAGTCGAGACTTGTCCACAATTTTGTATCATTTAATACGAGCTTTCACATGATGTGCTTATTTACTCCCCTTGGCACTTGAAACTTTTGAGTTGGACCCCGTTTGGGAGCCTACAGTTGAAACTGGGATATTTCTTTTTCCTTTGATACATTCTAGTTTTTGTTTTGTTTTGTTTTGTTTCTACACCTGTCTCACCATTTCAGATTAATAGAAGTGACAATAGATTTTTCATCAAGAGTCGAGACTTCTTTCCTCTTCTGTCACTTAACATAAGCTTTCATACGATACTCAATTTGAACCCCTTCCTATTTCAACATTTTTAGTTTGACCCCGTCTGGGATCCTGGAACATATATATATATATATATATATATTTACTTTGAATCATTATACTTGTGAAATAATGACATATCCGTCTTTTATTTCTACACCTATTCCACTGTTTCAAATACATACGAGTGGCCACAGACTTTGCAATGAAGATTGTGATAATATTTTGACCCACCGCTATTTTGCACAGGCTTATCGCAGAGAGTCGCGACTTGATTTATCTTCTTTTATTAAACACCAACTTTCATACGATGTGCAAGTTGATCCCCCTTTCCATTTAAAAATTTTGAGTTGAACTCCATCTGGGACCATGCGGGGGACCCTGGGACAATTTATTTTACTTTGATACGTTATACTTTTGAAATGATGAAAGACATGTTTTTCTGTTTTCATATCTGTCTTACCGTTTCAGATTTTTCGGGGTTGCAACGGAATTTAAGACACGCTTAAAGGTGTTAATAAAAATGAGTAACGTGCTGCCCTCAAGCGAAATGCTTGAGAGCTCACAAATTTTGGTAACCGGTTTTGATCTTACCTTGACCCAAGCTTTCAGGAAATATATACATCACCCCCACTTTGTGGGTTCAGGTTCAAGTATATCCCGTGTAAGTATTGTTGTGTTTTGATGTGCTCCCTGAAAGTGAAAACTGCACCTAATGGCAACGAGCATGTTTCGGGAAGTTGCAAAAGCAAATATTTCTTTAAATGTCGTAGCATATGCTTGTAGTATTTACTGTCTTTCATTTCCTAAGAGTAATAACATACATTTAATAGCATGTGTGGAATTAAAAATTAAGTTGTTCATTAATCCCTGTTTCAATATGACTTTTGCAAAACAAGCATCATTCTTTATTACTATGATTAATATTATACTTTCTATTTATTTGTTTTGGAAATTTGTTATTCAATAATCTGATCACACATTTTTCCAGACAGAATTTTAAGATGTTCATGAGCAAGGAATCAAATCTCTTCTTACACTTTTGTTGTTTAAGAGTACAAAGGGCTACTACCTACTGGAGTTGCTCTTGTCAATTTACTTAATAAAATATGAAATACTATATACGGTATTTTAACTGAAAAAGTAGTATCCTATTAGCTATACAACATTTTGTCAAACAAAATATTAGAAACAACAGGAAAACTAACATTTATATGCAAATATTCAGATTATGTCTTGCCCCCCCTCCACTTTTAACGTCCAACCGCCGCCACTAGATCCACATAACTATGTATTAATCCCCTGTTTGCCAACGGGGACACAAATTTACAAAATAAATGTCTACATATTTCTATCCAATCGTGAGTAATTGCAAAAAGACTCAACAACTCCTCACGTAAACAATCGCTAGTTTTACCTAAGGCAGCGATTAATACTGATTCCACAGGGAATAAATTTAATTTTGTTATCTTATATACTTCAATCCCAAACATAAACAAACTAGGGTGGTTGTGCCAGCCTTCGACCACCCCCTAGTTGCCGACCACTTTTCACTTTAAACCATATATTAGGCTTATTTTCCGATAAAAAAAGCATGCTTTTCCGTTATAATTGAATTGCAGCTTATTCGGAACCAATCACAAAGATACTGTCAAAATAGATTGCACATGAATTCGGTAATAGCCGATCAAATGTATGCCTACGGAAGACGCACTGAGTTTTCGACAACTTTAATCTGTTGCAAATGGCAACGACAGCGCCCTGTTTCTCGTGCTTTTCCATAGTTTTATCTCACCAGGTAAGAAATGCACATATTATTCTGTTACATGGAACTGTAGAGCACATTTCAGTAATTAAATTTTAGTGATAATTGTAAGGTATGAAGAATAAATCAATAAAATGTAGTGGTCGGACAATGACTTATGAAATATTCTTTGTTAACTAGTGTTCGACCACGGGGTGGTCGAGCACTGAAAAATTGTAGAAATATCAATAACGACTAACTTTCGATTTATCTGCATGAAATGAGTACCTAGTTACCAATTCTGACGTTATAATGGAATACGAAAACATTTACTAGTGTTCGACCACTACTTTTCGTAATACATTTGTACTGGTCAAAGATTAGCTGTTTCTTTCTCAGTGTCCGACCATGCTTTGTGTTTGTATTTTCTCGCAGAATTTCTTGATTCAAACACTAATTCAGTGATCAATTTACATTTGTATAATCATCTGCTGAGTCTTACCGTTAATACACGAATATTCGCCGAACGGTCGTGGCTCAGTGGTAATGGTGAAGAGGCAATCCACTGAGGGTTCGAATCCCTCTCAAGAGCAAGGGTATAATTGTCCTCGATATTTCTGTGTTCGTGTCCCTGTCAGGATTGGATTACCTCCAATTGGCTCGAGGAGCTTTCAGGCTTAATGTCTCGGGTGAGACGAACTTTGAAAAAATAGTAAAGCGTTGGCTTAGCATTCGGAATGTCCTCGGTTCGATCTCAGCGGTCGACCATCTTGACTGAGTTCTTTCGGATTTTTCCTCAGTCACACCAGGCAAATGCTGGGATGGTATCTTCAAAATAGGCCCTGGCCGTCTAACTTCCAACATCCTCTCCTCCACCCTATCCCGGTCAGAACCGTAGATGCCTGAAGGCCATAAAATAAATTCAAATTCAAGTAACTGAATATTCATGTAGTTTTCCAACATTTTCATGGAAAATTAACGGCACTGTTAAGGTATGACATTTAATTTGAATAATAAATTTATTATATTTGGTCTAATTCGTTTAATACTGAACTACACTATTCTCGCTTCGTCGTGGAACGCATTCAAATAATGTTAGCGGCATAGCTACTATCAGCTTACGTCTGGAATACATCTGTTTTCCTTGCATGTTCTTAAGAATTTTTGTTTCTTTCAGAGATAATGAGTGAGTAAGCCTAAGCTTAAACTGCCAACTTATTCAAACGAGGATCTACAAAAAGCTCTGGATGCTTGTCGCAAAAGAAAGAAAGAAAGAAAAAAAAGCGCTCCATACGAAAGCATCAGTAATCTATGGAATTCCTCGGGTAACGCTGATGGATAAATTTCATGGTCACATTCCCAAAAAGCGAAAAATAGATCCAGAACCATACGTAATACAGAAAGAAGAAGAAAGTTTAGCAAACTGGCTCCTTAATGTGAGCAAAAGGGCTTTCTACAGAAGAAATACCATCTTCTGAACAGTGTTAAAAAATGTCGATTCAGAAAAACGCAAAACGCCGTTCAAAGACAATCGAGCTGGTGAAACCTGGTACTACACCTACTTGAGGAGACACCCACAAATCCTGTCCCTAAACATTGAACAAGGTGCGATACGATGTAATCGAGGGAAACATTCGCTTGTGGTTTTAGGACCTTGAGAAATACTTGAAAGAAACGGGACAGTCTGATATTCTAAATGATTCTGAGCGAATTAATGCTGATGAATCCAACTTTCAATTGTGTCCCAAATTAGGAAAGGCGTTGGGGTCTAAAGCGTGGAAAAATATGTACGAGGTGAAGGGCAACGAGAAAGAAACATTAACACTGCTTTGCACTTTTTCCACAGCAGGAGAAATTGTATCCCCAATGGTCGTATACCTGTATGTAAGAGATCTTCCAAAGAACGTCATAAGTGGAGTTTCTTTAGAGATTTTCATAGGCAGGTCAGGTCAGATAGCGGCTGGATGCTAAGTGAAACACTACGAATGGATAGCAAACGACTTCCTAAATAGGGATGCGCACGAGATAAGATTTGTGGCTGTCTCGTCTCGAAAATGTACTGTAAAAGTGATGTCTCGACTCGAAAAATGTATATTTCTCTATTGGAAGAGCCGTGTCTCGACTCGAATTTTGTCAGGAAAATCCTGTCTCGACTCGTCTCGTTCGCATCCCTGTTCCTAAAATGGGTGAATGATCCCTCTATTAAGAAACCAGTCCTTCTGCTCATCGACGACTACAAGACTCACTTGGCAATAGAAGTCAGCGAAATTTGTTCCAGCCATGCTATAGTACTCTACTGCCTTCCACCAAATAGCACACATATTCTTCAACCCTGCGACGTATCAGTGTTCAAATCGTTTTCGAGAATTCTATATGGAAACTGAGTAAAATGTTACACGTGTTATTTCTGCACCACTAATTAAAAGAGTGATATACAACGTAGTAACACAATTAGTAATTAAAAACGAATTTAGAAGATGGGGTTTATACTCCTTTAACCCAGAGAAGATGAAGCTTGTTTGGTGCTGCATTCCACTGAACCTTAAATGAATTTGGTTGTCCCTTTCTTGACAAAACTATCACAAAATTACTTAATCTCGGCGACTATTGTGCGAAACTGCGAAGTGATACCTGAAAAACTAATGATGTAACATCTACAGATGCTATTAGTTTGGTAAAGTTATGCTTTAGCCTTCAGACTGTAATTAAAAACACATTAACCGAGTAGTGGTCGATGACTAAACAGTAGGCGGTCGAACATTAACGAAAAATGGTCGAACACTAAAAGAAATCGATTACTGGTGTTTCTCCGACTAATATTACATAAATGGTATAAGTTATCTCAGTTTTGGTTCAAGTATAGATAAAATATAGTTTTAAGAACACATGTGAGCAACTTGCATCCTCCTAAGTTGTTCCATTGAGTGAAAAACGATTAAGAACCATAAGAAAATGAGCTAGGTGGTCGAGGACTAGCACATTTACCCTATGGTGATTGCTCCCATTACATACTGGAATTCTATTTACATGCTCTTGGAAATTACCTTTGGCGGCATCTACAGTTAATTTTGAAACAGAAGTACAAACAGGAAGAAATTGGTTATGTTTATTACTATTGTTAAATTCCTTATCTTTTTCTCTTTCATTAACACAAGCTACATTCGGCTGGCTATCAGCTATTTCCCCTTCTAAAATGCACCTGCTTTGGTCGCCTTCCTGACCTACATTACAGGGATTATCTAAACCACCTGCTCCCAAGGTCATTGCACGCTGAGTTGTATTTGTAACAACGAAAGGACTGCCACTCGAAGCAGGCATTCGTCTAACTTCATTTTCTACCCCTAAGGTGTTTTCTTGCAAAAATAACAAGTCCAATGATTCATTATACCTGTTTATAAATAATCCCTCGTCACCATTATCAAAATGGTTTAAATGTAATTGCCAATTAGCCATGATAACTAAATATATGTATATAGTCCCACAGTCTATACTTATCTTTACGTTCCTGAAAAATATATACTAAATAATGATAAATGATATCAATCACATAAATACACTGCTGCATCACAAAAACTACAACCGAATAGAGAAATAGTCCCTTCCTATTTTTCTTGCCTTATTATCACTAAATGCAAACACCATACTATGAAATATATCGGCTTTTAATGGAAACCTCTGAAACCAACCCAACCTGCTTCTAGCTGCAGAAAATTAAAATTAAATCTCACAAGCAATATAGAAATATAATCATTCTGAAAGTTTATGTAACGTACTTACTACATAAACTAGTTAGTCAACGGTATCGTCACTGGGAGAGGGGGTATAAAATTCTCCGTCCATTTTATTTAATATAATAAAGGCAGGTTTTGAAGGTAACGCATAAAAAATACGATATTACCTTAGTAGTGGAATCGAACCCAATAATTTTCTACAATAAGCAAATATGATAGCTCTTATCTTCGCATTCATCTATCCGTAAAATATAGGTATATTCCAGGATACAAAAGTGAAACTCAATGATTATAATGAAATAACGATTTATGAAAAATCTCAACTGCATGAAATCATGAACAAGAAACAATCAACCAACTGAATATCGGTTTTGGACCTTACATACTGCCATAAGGACTTTAGACTACATTGATTAATCATAAGCAATTGGTCGAATAACCAAAATAAATAATTAATTGTAACTCACCAGTTTGAAGATTCCGAACCATAGACATCAAATATAGCTGGATACAACAATATATAATATATCTCACCAATATATTGATAACACATTAACAACTCAGTTTTCCCAATATATGCCATTATCAATTAGACTTTTTACACTACTTTAACAATATATCTGGGAAAATTTAAATCACTTCACTTTAAAAAAAAAAACTATTTGAAAAATACACTTATCTTTTCCAACTTTCGTTAATATTTTAATATCCCTGACTAAACCATTGCTATCAATCGAAATTATAGTGACCTACATTCGATATGTAACTTGAAAAATTGACTTATTAGGTGAACTATTCCCATAGGTTCCAGTAAACTTTTTCCCAGTTTGGCTTTCAGAATGATTAAGACGCTATCGCCTGTAAAGCGCTATAAGTACAAAATAATTCTACCGGTCACCACTAATGGCGCCACTAGTAACTAGTGCTTAACAGCTGACAAAAGTTTCCATCATTTTTTCCCGAATCCTAAATAAAAGTAACTCATTACAATATGGAGGCTGTTGTTGCCACATGACGGCCTCTTTCAACAAGTACAATACACTGACAACTTCATGATGTTGGGTCGTATGCCAGAAGACCAGTGGTTTCTGTAATCTTTAGCCGGTGTCACAAGAGGCAGCGATTAAATTTGAAAAAGAGCTCATGTGAATTAGACCCAGGAGCAATGGCATTCAGTTCTCTTTAAGGAAGAGTAGATTTTCTCTAGACAGTGATTCTTGAGGGAGATTGGTCTGGCGAGAAAACGGAACCCGTTACCATGCATCCAGTATTCTTGAAAGGGAAATTTATGATGGTTCAAATTTGCTTTTCTGGGGTGGCATCTCGCTTGGAGGACGTGCTGATCTGTGTTCTCTTGGGTGACACAATGTCAGTTCAGCACTATAGGGATAATGTTCTGGACTGTCACGTTGTACCCCTCGCACTTGCCATTGTTCAGGAATTTATTGCAAAGGAGGATAATGCTCGTACACATAGAGAACAATGGGTTGATCATTACTTCGAGTAATACGAATGGAATGGCCGTCTAGTTCCCCGGACCTTAACCCGATCGAGCATATGTGAGATGATCTAGGGCAACGCATTGCAAGCCTTATACCTCTCCACAAACTTTCCAAGATCTTCAATGGGCTCCTTGTCAATAATAGACCCAGATACCGAATAATCTGGTAGAAACACAAATTGCCAGCATAGGCCAATGTTTTGAATCCTCTATTAGTATGCACGGCGAGTATATCCCTTATTGGTGTCAGTAAACTATCTTTTTGTGTCTTCAGTGTTTTTCAATTTGAGTGCCACCTATGTCCAATATCATTTTTTCTCCACGAGCGTACTTTCGTTTAGTAATTTTCCTTGGTGTACGGCGTAAAATAGGTGCTCCTTTAATTTCAGTAACAGTTTGTTCACCAGTATGCGTTTACTATCCTTATACTCCTGAGTATCCATTTGTTGCTTAATTTATCACGGTCAGTGTAATAGACTTATTCAAACCCGTCAGCTGCAAGGAAGAGACGGAGAAGGAGTTGCCGTACAAGCATTTCTCGTGCAAAAGAGCTATACAAACATAGAAAGGAATTCTTCAATCGAAATCATTTCTAAGTGGAAGAGTGTGGCATTCCAAGTAATGGTCCCATACTGTTTGATAAGATCACACATAGTACGTCATAACTAGTTTGGTGGATTTGCACACCGTAACAGCGGAGCCACACGTCTACACTACATACACCTAGTTTTCGTAACAAAACTGGTGGGATTGCCCCGCGTAAAAGGGATAAAAAAAATCCCTATATACATATCTTGTTAGATTAGGTTAACATATATGAACCATTTCTTCTTGAAAACCAAAGTTTTTCATTTGTTTTATTCCAAAAATTCGATTTGGGTCATACATTAGCTTCAGTAATTTCCGTTTATCTCACGTCAGAGCATGTAAAATTATATATAATCATTAAGAACGTTGTCCCTTTTATTTCATGCATTTCTTGTTCCTATATTGGCTTGCTTTTCTAGATAATAATTGCTTTTATATATAATTAAATTGTGTACATACTTGAAAAAGTCAATAGAACAAAGTTATTGTATACTTGAATTCCAAATACATATTGTTCTTCTCATATTGTGATAAGTAGACATTAACATTGTCAGTTTCAGAAAACATACAGTTGCCAAGTGTGTAAACCATGTATTGTACCAACTGGTGAATATGTAACTCTTCTTGATATTTACAATGTTTGTATCAAAATAATGTTTTGCCCTTCTATTGTTTCAGCCTTACGCGAATTAAACATTTACACAGCTTTACACTTCAATTATTTAATACGCAATTTATATACCGACGAGAATAATATATATTGGTGAAAAAATACTTGAATACGGAACAAATTTTTGAGGTAAAGTAATGTGTTAATGAGAATTTTTCATTACTTAATTAAATAAGTATTATTTTACAACTAGAATAACTCAATTCAATTTATATACAT
Source organism: Thermobia domestica (assembly GCF_964235325.1). Taxonomy (NCBI): domain Eukaryota; kingdom Metazoa; phylum Arthropoda; class Insecta; order Zygentoma; family Lepismatidae; genus Thermobia; species Thermobia domestica. Next base: position 63,789,909 of record NC_137467.1, read on the forward strand.
TTTGATGTGTCGTTCACATACGGATTAACTATTGCACCACTTTCTGTTAGAACTGAAGCATAACTGTTCAATTAATATTTCGTCATCATTCACATATGTCATTTCCAAATATCATTCAGCATGTTATATCTTTGTAGTAAAACATTAACATAAATTAAGACTCGAAAATAACCGACATCAAAGTTAGTGTATCTATTTTTTTATAACAGTTTTCACAAATAAAATGTCGTATAGATATTATCAGTTTTCTCAAAATATGATAATTATATGTAATTTTCAACGTGTAGTCTTCAATTATTAAAAGGGTCAATGACATAACTGTTTATTACAATGCAGAATTTGATATAATATTTACTTATAGCATTCATAAGAAGAAGCAAAATCGCACTAATTTCTTCGAGTATACTATATAAAATATTTTCTCACATTGCACTATCTCATTTCATTCAGTTTTGAAAACATTTTCCTCTCTTTCTACTCCTTGAGGGATGTCGTACGAGAAATCAAACATCTTACACCCTTCGGCAATTAAAGACAATATTGAACATTAGAAAGCGCGTAATTTATCTGCCAACAGATTACTAATATACGCAATTTCTAAATAATTAATTTCAATTGTTGATCAATTAATTAAAATAACCTTCTAGAGCCCTAAAATTAGAAACCAAAGGCGACGGGATTGAAGTTCTGCCGTAGATATTTGAATAGATAAATACAAGTTTAAACAGCGTAGTTAAGAAATATTATATCAAAATATAGGAAGATGCTCCTAATACTATTGTTTTGTTTAAAATACACTTGATAAATATGAAATTTAATTATATTTTTTCTTTCCGTTTCCCTCACAGTTGATCAATTCATAATTACTTGTATTTTATATTTATGAAAGTCAGCACCGTCATTTCAGGCTTCGTTTTAGGGGGCCAAAAGCATCATCGACATAAGACTTTCGTGTTTTGTACTAGTACATTAGTAGACAATCGATTGAAGTATATGTATTCCTCAACCTCTTGGGGGGGCAATTGACCCCATCTGCCCTCACTAAATGACATCCAAGATGCAAGTTTGATTCAACTCACATTTTCTTTAATGTTAATGCCCGTAAGGAATCTAATATGCATGTCATTAAGTAATACATATGTATTAATGTTACAATACATAACTTCAAAAAACATAATTCCAAGAATATAATTAGACATTATACTTTAGAGTTGCACAATAATAATAAAGACAAATAATTTCATAACGAATTCGACGGTATTTCTTACAGTGCTACTATGTGTATAATCGGCAAAGACAGGTATGTGCAAAATTGCATGTCAGAAGAGCAGTAAATAACGATAAAAAGAAAATAAAACTTTCGCACTAATTTCGCGACATTTCGCACCAATTTCCATTATCAACATTTTGTTTTACTCATTCTAATTTTTGTATTTATAATTCTATTCCTATGACATTTACCACAAATATACATTTCCCAATTGTACAAATAGTATCAGTATTAAAAGTACCCTGCAAAAACATTATTAAATTATATCCTCATAAGAAGACAGTTTTAGATATGCCACAATCATTTTGAACATGAGTGTACATATACGTAGAAAATATGTGCTTCTGAGAAAAACGTATGTAAAGGGTAGCAGAGTTTAAATGAATTACTGGTTACTTGAAGCACTTAGAATACACCGTTACGATATTTTTCTTCTCTGCTCTTTTCCTTTTTCTTGAGTCGTTTGTCTGATGTTATTCCTAACTTCTACTGACCTGATGTTATTCCTAACTTCTTCAGAAATTCACACCTGTTCCAAGAACCAATATTAAAACATTACAATCCACCATACACAGCTATATGTACCAATCTTGCACTAGCAAATGCCTTTTTTGGACAGCGTTGCAAATCATGCTATTGAAACTTTCATTCGGATTTTGAGTCTTGCCGCGAAGACAGTATTTTCTTGATGAGCTGTGGGGCAGCAAATGAAAAAAATGAAACGCAATCTGTGAGTTTTACGTCCCATGGTTATGCCGGTTAGGTTAAAGGAGATGGTGATGATGAGTAATGAATGAAATAGTGGAATGAAGAACGTAGGAGGAAACGGGAGAACCCCAAGAAAACCCCCACACACGGTGTTTGCCCACCACAAAGTTCACTGGGCGGGGGCTGGGATCAAACCCGGGACCCCAAGCGCCAGAGGTAAACGCTCTACCACTGATCCACCGTGGCCCCTAGGGAAGCAAATGCTCGAAAGGTTGGGTTAATATGATTCATTACTGTTTCTGGTAAAAAGTGTTTTGCTCGTAATGCTCGCCTGTAACTTTGGTTTCTGTTGTAACCACACAACGAACTTTCTCCCATTTGGACACAGCACATACATAGTTTGGTTTGCTTTCGGTTGATCGTTTATGCTTTCGGTTGCAATTTTGATGTTGTGGAACATGTATGGGAATATTTCGACATGCACTGCATATCTAACACCTTGCCTGTATCAATTCTGATAACTGATGTTATTCCATATAATGAAGTATGGCCACTTTTCATCCACGTCCCATCTACTCTTGCACAAATATCAGTCCTATATTCCACATATTCATTTAGTTGATTTGCTTTTACAGCTTTAGAGCGAGCTACTTTCGTATATTCTTCCAGTACATGCTCAAGAGCTGAAAGAAGAGATTTGTTTATTTTGTCAAATTTCTTTGCAGGTGGAGATATACTCATCAAACTACAAAACATTTGAGCAATTTATCGTCCTTTAACTAAGCAACGCATTCCATTAAACTAATATAATATTAGACTCAAGACTTTATATTGTCTTGTTTGAAACTTAAAAATCAGTCTTTGCTCCACAAACTTGGCAATGTATTTCTAATGGAAATGTAACACTACAACGCTTATTCTTATACTCCACTAAAGTCATCTGACCAGGCGTAGCACAAGAAACACTGGAACGTGCATTTCGAATTGCTGCAGACAACGATGTTAAGTCAATTAGCCGAAAATTACTTTCATTTTAGAACAATCAGAAATGCCAGAACAACTATCGAGAGACCCTGCAACTTTACTCATGGAAGCACTTGCACGTCCGAAATCAAACTTTGTTTTCAAAGCTCCTCTGGGCACTGTTTTATATACCAAATGCAATGTAAATCTGTTCCCACTGAATTTACGTTTTATATACACTCTTTCCCTTCTTCCCATAGACAAGAGAAATAAACTAGCACCGCAGCAAAGTAAACAGCAGCCAAATATAAAAATTAATTGAGTATAATTAAGGAAAACAACACTTGTTGCAAACATGCATGAAGTCAGTGTTTCTTCTAGATGTATTTTTCGCGGGGGAGCACTGCCCCCAGGAGCTCTGACAGTTTCCCTCGGGAAGAGACCAAAAAAACATGCCTATATTATAATATTAAATCGAATAGTACCAGCAATGCCCCTCCGAATACTGTGTGTGTCCAACGGAACATTTTGTCTGAAGGAAACACTGCATGACATACTATTTTTAATGAGAATGCGCTGACTAGAGGCAGAAATGAAGGTGCTGCCAGTTCTTGACATCAACAACACCTAGACAGACGGGAAAAATATATCTTCAGTAGAAATAATAATATACGAAAAGAACCATGCAAAAACTGAACACAGGGGCAAATTACATAAAACGTACTCTTATATCCAAAATTATAGTCGCATGTGTTTAGAAATTACATAAATAAAAATAACTCTATTTCTTGTGATAGAAAATGTCACATTTCTTTTTGGAAATAAGCAGAAGAACGAAACACATATTTCCAAAATCTATTTCAATTAAAAATTAAGAAATAAGCAAGTTATGATTAAGAAAGAAATCTCCGAAATTTTCGTCGAGAAATTGTAAGTTTCATTTTCGTAAACGTAGCAAACGCGAACCGAAATTTACAAAGAGGGAGAACATTTTATGCTTTGTTAGAAACACAACGTAAATCTGTCATAAGGTTAGTTACTATACATGTGACACAGCTCAAATAATCATTGCTATTAAGCATTTTAAACAAAGGACTAAATAGAAATGAGCTACAAAATGTGCGAAGCGATCAGGCATTTTTTGTTAGTGGTTTCGTTATACGCGTCTGCCAAGGTGCAGTCCTTACCGTGCCTTCGTAGAGTAGTCGGTCAAAGCTTTTTTTTTACATCGTTGATTTTTCCACAATCATCACTTCGAATCCCACACCCTATAGTAACGTTTTTTTCTTTTTAGAAAAGCTTGATTGTGTGAATTCCTTAAAGAACAATGTTTTGTTCTAATATAGCTCTTTAGTATTATCCTCTTCATTCTAGTTTATTTGAATGTTTCCAAATAATTTAGAATTATGTTTTTAAAAACGTTAAAATTGTCAAGAATTTTATAAAAATCGGAAGCTTCATTCATAATCATTTTGGTAACCGAAATGAGAAAGTTAAAAATAGTGGAATTTTAATTAATATATGACAGTAATTAAATAAAACATTTACTGCCCATAGTTTCTGCAAGTAATATGTAGAAAATAGACAAAAATAATGAACTAAACTATTAGATGTCGATTAAAAATTAGTAGGGATAGTTCGAAAGCCAAGTAGAAAATTCTCTCTGCTTCATGAAAATAATAAACATTTAAAAAAATAATGGTATTTTTGCTGTATTGGAAATTTGTTTAGTAAATAAATAAATAAAATACAATTATATAATTCAATCTGTGTGACTCGATAGCTCGAAGAGAAACTGTGTCGGCGCGACCCTTCGACTTTCTTCGTAGCACACGAAGGGACACGAAGTTGATCCGAACCAAGGGAAAGGCTGTAGAAAGTAATAGTGGCACGCCACAGAACGGCATGATATGTGTAAATGGTCACGTCAGTGACACATTCGGATGATAACAGGGGAATGACATGGGCATGATACACTATGTGTGAATTGATCTTTAACTGAAAACTGGCACATTCAGTGCACGAGGGAGTCAAGTTCACTTTTAATATTTAAGACATGTTTTATCTTTAAGATCTCTACTTGAATCTCCTTTCAGAGAGCATAAGGTTAAAAGATTCATGTTCAGAAATTGTAAAAAATGCAAAGTATATCTGTCATAATGATAATTACTATGCACATGGAATAGCTCTGATAATGATATCAGACATTTTACACGTAAGCAGACGAACAAATGCAAATAAGCTACAAAATATGCGAAACGATCATTCATTTTGTGTTAGTGGTTTTCTTATATGCGTCTGCAAGTAGTCCGTTTTTAACTTACCTTTGTAGAGTAGTTAAATAGAGCTTGCTCTTTATGCTTTATTTTCCCATAATCATCAGTACAAATCACATACCCTACGTTTGTTTTTTTTTTTTTTTAAGAAACGCCGGTTCTGTCTATTCGTTATAGTGTTGTTCAACAAGTAGTAGGGTGATTTTTAAAGCATAATTTAGTGCCCCCATTTTTTTCGATGATCATTAGTTCCAGCTCCGTGCCTACAGTATTTTTAAAATTTTGTTCGCGAGATTTCGTTATACAGCTCTCTTCTATTAATAAAAGGTATTTGATATTAATTTTTATATGTTAGTAATTTAAATATGGGCAAGCAATTCAACGTGTTAAAATTATCAACAGTTTTATAAAAATTAGCAGCTTCATTCATAACGCGAATATGAAACTTTAATAAAACTTAATCAACATATCATTAATTTTAATAAAACAATACTTTCGATTTTATCACGAAGGTGTTAAACCATGGCTATACAGATGATGGCCAAGAATTTCCCATATCTGTCATACCCCTTTATTATTACAAGTGTCATCTTACTTTTCGAAAGGAGTTTATGAACAAAACTTAATCTGCCTATTTTAAGAGTTTCGGAAGATATTATATTTTTATCAAAAATTTGGAGCCGATTTCTCTCTTAGGATACCGATTCTAATGGAAGCAATATGATAAAAAAGAAAACTGATTCGACTATCTTCGAACTTTTATTTCAAACGATTCAACAAACTATTTCTCCCGAGGGATAATTTCAATACACAGGGGTAAAGTAGCACTGCAAAAATACTGGTTTCTTCGGAAGTTTGGACAGGAGTGGTAAGAATTTCATTGGTCTCAGGAGAAAATGTGGCCTTGTGCTACCACCTGAAATCATTAGTACGTGGTGATGAGGCAATCAACATCAACTTTATTTTTACAAATTGCCCCTTCTCGTTTTAGAAGCCAAGCTATCGTAAACGCTGGGATAAGTCTTCACTTACTTCATTGACGAAGATTGAAGTCCCTACTGACGGACTCGCAGGAAACAATATTATTGTCATGTATTTTGAATCTCCTTCGCTTTAGAATATATATTTTGGCGACAGTGAGGTGGTGAAATCACGACTCTAGCGAAAATATTTGGCGTGGGAGACCTGGGTTCGATTCCCGGAGGGAGCTCATGTGATTCGGATTCCACATTAATCAGTAGGTCGCGTCTCATATAGCCTCACTGTTGAGGCTTATCAAGGGACATTAAACTCAAAATCAACTCAACTCTAGCCAAGCGATTTTCAAAAATTCGTTTTACATACTTCAGCGTTTACCTGTGATGAGGAGACAGAAAACTTCGATTCATATTTATATGTTGAGAAAGTATATATAAATTACCTTTATACCTTTTCCAGTAGATGCTGAATATTCGAAAACTCGATTACACTGAACCATTTATTTTAGTGAGGCGTTTTTATGTAAACTTCATGTATCTAACATGAGTGACTTTTGAGATACTTTATTTATAAGTTAAATTTTAAAATTCAATTCCCTTTAGGATGCAAATTTTAACAAAACATTGACAAGACGACAGTGCTACTAATGTTCTAAAAACCATTTAACTAAACTAAAAAAATGAAGCAACCACCCCTTTTCGTATAATTTGTTTATATGTGTTATCAAGGTGCATTTAATAAGCTAGCAATCGTAGAGCAGCCAGTTAGTAGACACTCACTAAATGTTCAAGTTTGGTGATGATCAGCAGTTCAAATCCGGTATACTAGTTTTTTTTTATTTATTATTATGCTTACATTTTGTTAGTGATATTTTGTTAAACAACTCTCTTTTAATCCAGCGTAGGAGGCAGGGTTCGATTCCCTTCGGGAGTTTATGAGGTCCGGATTTCAAGTTAATCAGTAGGTCTACGTCTTATATGGTCTCGCTGCTAAACGAGACGTTAAACTCATCTCAACAATCTCTTTTAAACCAAAAAAAAAAATCTCAATATTACTAATTTAATGCTATTCAATTTTGAATATGTGCATAAAGTATAATTCAAACTTTTATATTTATCAAATATTACAATTAGCAAGATTTGAATAAAAACAAGGAACTTGATTGTAACAACCTGAAAATGAAACTTTAATAAAAGTTTAGCCAATATACCCACAACTTTATTAAAACATTACTTTCCTATTTATTATGCATCATGTAGTGCTAACTATATTTGTTGTATAATTTTTCAATACAAATTAATTTAAATATTCTAGAAAAAGTAACTACATTTGTTAATTCCTTTTGTACACAATGCGGTGATAATCGTTACATTACTACACAAACAAGTATGAAAGTATCAAAAATTTTTCTAATTCAATGCAGAATATTTTAAAATCATCATTTAATCTTTTGTTGCATAAAAGTGACCATAATAGGATTTTTTTTTGTTTTTGTTTACTCTACTTATGCACTGCAAGTTATACGTAAATGTGGTTGAAATAATTAATATAATATAAAATATATATATCAATTGACGATTTAAAAAAGTGTTCGTCAACATGAAGATCTACAGGTATAATTTTACGCGAAGTTGTCTAATATATATGTGAAATTAAAATTAAATATTTTTAAAGACAGCACTCCAAGTTAATTTGTTTGATTGTAAATGCAGTATTTAAAAAAAGCTATTAATACTCTCTGCTGAGTGTGAAAAGGCGACGTAAATAAGTTTTCGGTTTGATGGCTGAGCTTGAGTTTGTCGTCTATTTGAGCACTGAGGCTATATGAGACGTAAATTTACAACTTAATGTGGGTTCCGAAACACATGCGCTCTCACCGGGAATCTGAACTGGATCTTTTGCGTCGAAAAGGCGTACGTGAACCTTATAATCACGAAGGAAGTTTTCACTTCAAGGTGAAATCCCAATCGGAGGTAACTTGAAAGAGTTTGTTTCGGAAGAAAGATTAAGTATTTGCATGAAATTCAGAAAGGTTAAATTTTTCAGGCCTGAAAAAACCTATTTAGTTGTGACTGAACTTTTGGAAATGTCATTTTGAAGGTAGATAGAGTCTTGAGTGTGTGTTTTTTGTAATGTATTTTACAGTGACCTTATTGTTTCTTATAGTCATTCTCTCAAATGAAGTTTTTAAAGTGATAGTTTTAGTCGAAATAATCTATTTTGAGGTATGTGTAGGAAATTAAGTTAGAACTCCCCCTTCAGTAGCGTTTGATGGATTGATATCAAACGCTTCATACTTAATACGTTATCTTTCACAAACTGTTTCTTCCGGACAAGTCCTGACAGTGCCTCCTCCTGTAATACTGACAAGGACAAGGGAGACTTTGGTAAGTGAACTTCGGGTCATTTTTGAAATTTGGTAGTGCAATTTAAACAGTTAATATTACGAACTGGGAGAGTGCAATGGCCAAAAATAACGGAGAGATACCGTCTTAATGTTTTCTACTCGCCGCATATATCGTACGACGTACGAATCTACCAATTGACGGGATGGCAGAGTGAGTAAAATCTGTAACTTATGTTTAAAGTGTCCCGGCTTCGATTCCTGTTCGAGTCACACATCTTTTTTTCTTCAACCAATAAAGTAGGCATATGTAAATATAAATAAAATATTAATTCCTTATATGTTTATAATGAATAAAACAATAAAAATTTTCAAATCACTTGTAAAATCTTTCAATGTTCCATGTTCACTGGAGAGGAATATAATATATTCCGTAAATATACTGATATCACAAGTTATATTATAGTTACGACCAGTGCTGTATATGCGATTTTATTTCGGGGGGGATTTGCCAACTTTATTCCTGGAAATGTGAAAATTCTCGAAGATATTTCATTTACTTTAATATAGTAAATAACATTTCGGGTGGCTTAAGCGCGGAAGCGCCCCCAATAAATACGCCAATGGTTACGACAGTCGTTGTGTAATAAATGTTCTTGGCGCTTCGTGTCTATATCTGTTAACAATGTACGAATTGCAAAAGAGTTGAAGGGGAAATCTCCTTTGCTAATACTGGATGTTGCTGTAACCAAAGGAGATTTCCTCCTCATTCCCTTTGTATTTCGCACACTGTCGACAGATGTAGATACGAAGCGTCAAGAACATTTGTTTACACAAGGACTGCGGTAAAAATAACATTTACGGAATAGATTAAATTTTGTTTCTACTGTAGTTAAAATGGAACATCGAAATATTTTACAAGTGATTTGAAAATTTCTATTGTTTTACTCATTATAAACATATAGTGAACTAATATTTTACTTATACTTACAAATTGATACTTTATTGGTTGAAGCAAAAAAAAAAAAAAGATATATGACTCGAACAGGAATTGAATCCGGAACCCTTTACGCATGAGTCAAAGTTTTTCCTCACTTTGCCACGCCAATACTTGTCAAATGTGTGTTTCGTACAATATATGCAGCGAGTAGAAAATTTTAAGACGGTTTTTCTCCGTTATTTTTGGCCATTGCGCTCTCCCAGTTTGCAATATTAATTCCTGAAACGTGCACTAACAACTTGCAAAAAATGGCCCCGAAGTGCACTTACCAAAGTCTGCCTTCTCCTTGTGAGTGTGCTCCCCGGAACATTAATCATGAAAGAAACAGTGCTTTCACCGATTACTGATTTTTGTTTCTAATCTTGTAAACATATCTGCTGAGGTGGTACTCATAATTTACGTTTTAGGAAAATATTTTTGAATAGAATGTCGTTCAGACAAAGGATGACATCAAATCTATACTTCCTAAACATTATGGATTAGAGGGGATACCTAGTACTTTGCCGTACTTTGTAAGGTATGCCGAACAATTGTTCATAAGGTGAGTGCACAAGAAAGTACGCAGTGTCATCTTTAGATTTTATTCAAAACTTTCAATTGGAAAAATAATTCGTTGAGGATTGAGACAATTTTAAACATATTCAAAATACATTGATGGATTTCTAATTGAAATTCTTAATTCAGAAATCTCAGGACGATTATATTCTAACTGACGAAAATAGCAGAGGTTCTTGTCTAACGAGTTAATTGGCTTCCTATCGTAATTCTTTATTTCTTTTCTGTACACGAAAATACATAGATTAATTCCTATGATATTAATCAAATATACTTCTTTCTGACGTAACAAGCATTTATTATAACCACACTTATTCCTAATATAATATGATGTGTAACTCTTGGTATAGATGTTATATTAGCTTGAGAGTTTACACTGTAAAAGTTATAGGAAGAAAGTCCTTAGCTATCTGATGATTAGGCTGCTCTAGAGTGTATTAACTATTAAGGGGTGCGGGATTAAGCATTGTTCTATTGTTAAATTATTATTTATTATTTAACACTATTTTGAAGAGGGAACATAATTAAATTAACTCTCGCAGAAAATAACAAACATTTTACAAAAACGATTATTTCAAAAACTTTATCACATGAATGCTAACTAATGAATATAGGTGTGCAGTTAGCACTGGCACTTCAAAATCAGGAGTCTCCGTGTTTCAGTTAAATATATGTCTTCTTGGCTATAGATTCTCCATCTCATTCGCGGAGGCAGGGATACATATTTTTAATATATAGGCCATGGATGAATTAATAAATATTCTGTTCATTTTTTGTTAATGTTTCAGTGCACCTGGATCTTTTGGGCTATCAACTTTATCTAAAATCTTTTAAATAAATTAAACACATAACGCAATCACCATAATTTGATCCCACATTGTATACAAAAGTGAAGTCAAAACATACTCTTACAAAACATTATAGAGCTCAATGAAGACAGTAAATATAAATTATTCATTCTAATTGAACGTTTAAGATAAATGTGAATACCATATTGTATGTATACTGATAATCAAATAATTTCCCTAATTTCAGAGATTCAGTTATTCAAATAAGGTTAAATACTAGCGTGTGCAATCCTTCTAGTTGAAAGTTTTATACAGGTTGTTTCAAATAACACCGACAATATTTGGGATGTGATTAATGACACCAAGATAGGACAAATGTATAGACAATCTAGGTGCACAAATGCTTCCTTTCGGAGTTATAGTCTGCCAAAAATATGCAAAATGGACTTAAAATATTCATAGGTCCAAAAGTATGGCACCCACCGTAGTCGGGCCAAGACTTCACTAAAGAAGTATATGTGCTCTCTCCAAATATCCAAGTTTCAAAATCCTGCGGTATTTCCGCAACCATTTTTATAGTGGTAGTGTGTGAGTACTTCAAATTATATGCCTTTAGCCAAACTCTCTCTATGAAAGTTATTGCGTGAGTACCTTAAGGTTCTGAAACATGTACTTTTGGATAACGCACATATTAGTTTCTGAGTGAAGTCTTGACCCTACTACGGTAGGTCCCATACTTTTGTACCTATGGACCTTTAAATTTCATTTCTTTTCATGTTTTCGGCAGCCCATAACTCCGAAAGGAAACATTTGTGAATCCAGGTTGGTCCATACTTTTTGTCTCGTCTTGGTTCAGGAATCACCTCGCAAACGTTATCTGTGTTGTTTTGAAACATTCTGCATACTTGATACCAAATAATACATATGGTTCAGGAGTATAAAAAAGATAAACTCAAAATTCAGTGAGGTTTCTCAAATTTGCTTTGGAAACACGCGAAAATCTAGTTAAGAATTTCAAAACTACTTAAAGAAATTTATCCTAAATTAGAGATACGAATCCACTTTATTTTAATGGCGTAGAGTAGTAGGATTCGATTCACGGTGGGAGCTTATGTGTTTGGGATTCCACGTGTGTTAGTAGGCCCACGTCTAATATAGCCTCGTTGCTGAACGGGACGTTAAAATCAAAGTCAACTCAACTCAACTCAGCTTCATTTTAAGTTTGGTTATGAATACGAATTTGCTTTAAATCACTTGCAAAGAAAATACAATTTTAGACTATTGCATTTTCCTTTTCATCAGTCAATAATGAAACCCTATGTTTTCAATGCAAGAGACGTTTTCTTAATAATGCAAAACAATGGTAGTAGTTAGGTATCTCTCTTGTATATAATTTCTAATTACGAAGGAATGTTACGTATGAAATTTTGGCGGCTTAGCAGCAATTGTGCAAGGTATTGTTATGCAGTAACCGCTAGTGAGAGGCTAGAGTAGAGGTAGCATTTCGGCTTTACGTAGAGATGGTTGTGAGATCGAATCCCACTCAAAGCACATTTTATTTTTTAAAAATATAAATCTATGGTTGCATCTTATTTTTTTTTCTGCGTGCTTAATCTCATATTCACATAACATTTTAAGGATGAAATGTTTCCCTTAAAAGGGCTGTTTGAAATTAAACACGTTCTTAATATGATATCTAGTGATTACCTGCTTCAATAACCGCTAATATTCGACGAGGCATCCTTAGTATCATTCGACGGACATAGCCCGTGCCACTCGCAGCAAGATCTTCCCAATCATTAACGACCGGATCCCAGAGCTCATTGGAAGGTTTAGGAACTTCATTAGCCCATTTCACCCTCAAACACCTCTTTACCTCTGTCCAGACATTTTCTATTGGGTTAAGATCTGCTCCGCGTGAAGGCCAATTGATTACCACTACATCATTTTTCTGCCAGCCACTCTTGGACAACTCGTGACACATGGAAAGGTGACCGATTGTGTTGAAAGTCGATTGCTTCCTCAGGATAACGTTAGCGAACAGATGACACCATAATAATCTCCAAGATGAACTTATACTGCTCACCTGTAAGGCGCCAATCAATCCTGTGTAGATACCCGAATCCATCTGCACAGATCCAGCCCAAGACAGGCACTGACAGGCACTGGAAGGCTTCTGCCATATTTATCGAGGATCGAACCTGAAACCTCTCTCACGAAAGACACAGACTGGTCCATCATTTGCAGAAGAAAATATACATTCATCGCTGAAAATGACACTTGTCCAGTTCCGATGTATATTTTCCTCTGCAAATTGACGTCGACGTCTGATGTGTTCCGCGGAAAGAAATTCCTTAATGGCTGCACGCCGAAGAGGTTAGCCTTCCTGAGGCACCTAATAGCTATTTGACGGGATCCAGGAAAGTCAACGGCTTGTCGCAGTTGACGCGAATTTAAATGGGGAGTTTCCTTGGCTTCTTAAATTAGACGACGGTCTTGCTCGTTTGTGGTAACTCGCCGTCTCCCATTACCACGACGACGAATGGTTTCTCCGGTAACACGATATTTATGTGACCTGTTCTAGGGCGAATGCCTATATGTTCCGCGGCTTGTTTTGTGCTGTAACCTTCGTCAGGAAGCGTTATGAATCGAATTCTTGCTTCCTTCATGACGCCTACCTTTCAAATGTAAATGAATGTCTATCTATAGGAAATCTCATGTATTACTTGGCATTTGGTAGACACGAACTCCCTTTTATCGAATTTTGATTGATTGTCATATCAGATATTTGGTAGTGTGAATTGAGTCCTTACTTAATATTCCTACATTATCACACGAACCACAGCAAGAGGCGTTTTCTTTCAGCTTTACCTTTGAATGTGCATAATGTAACTTGTATTCTCCAGGCGTTTCAATAACCAAACACACATAACTTCAGAACTAGTAACAGTATATATGTATATACCTCAGTTTCATTCAATGACATCTGGAATACTTCTTACAGCACTGAGGTTATGAGGTTATATAAGACGTAGACTTACAGACTAGCGTTTAATTTAAACGAATGCACATTCACCGATAATCAAGTCCAGGGGGTCTAGGGGAGGGGCCCCCCTAAATTTTTTGCTGCAACCTAAAATTTTCACCGTAGGCTTGCAAATGAACTATAATATGGTTGCATCGGGCCTCCCCTAACTTCAGCCGTTCCCGATCCAACCACATTTTTGAGCCGGCTACCGACCTGAATCCAATCCAAAGTACCCCATTCCTTTCTCAAGGATATCCCTTAGCCGCAAGTAAACACAACATTCCTTTAAATTATATATACTTGAACCACTTTAAATCACACACAGGCCCTATTTGCTTCACTTTTAATTTACTTCGTAACAATAAATTCTATTTAATGTATGGATACAATTTACCGGTAAAATAAGTAGAACTGATATAAGAATTAGGGATGGCCAATTCCAGAATTTTTATTTCCCGAAATCCGGAAGGTAAAATCGGAAACATTCTACATTTCGGAAAATTCCGATTTTGGAAAAATTTCGGAATTCGCGAAAAATCCGGATTTCAGTAAAATTCCGATGTCAGGGAAGTATCGTATTCTTTCCGAAGTCCGGAATATTTCTAAATTCCGGAATTGTTCCGACATCGAAATTTTTTCTGGATTCCGGATCGCGTAAATGTTTGGCCATCCCTAGGAAATAGTAGGCTGTAATCTAAATATCAAGGGTGCACTTCGTAAAATTTCTACATTTATTTCTTTAATAGCAAAGATGTCCCTTCATTCTAGGAAAGAGTAGTTTTATTTGAAAAATATTTTGAAGGTTGGATTGAACCTTGTTCCTCCTCTCAGAATACAGTGAACTGATAAAAAGTAAGCTCGACTCAATTGCTTACTATGTGCACAAATTCATTTAAAATGGTTAAGTCGTTTTTCGTAGTGAAACAGAAAATATCGACGCAATTTTATACTGTTTACTGAGAAAACAGAGGAATAGTTGCGCTTCCTCCTAAAAGTGAAAATTTCGGAAACTTTGGATTTTGTGTCCATCGAGTTTTAACAAGGATTTTATATACCAGATTCCATGTTGCAATCATTTGGGGTTCGTGAGATACTATATATATACATAATATGTATTCATAATTTTTAAACCGGCTATCCCCCTAAAGCATTTTAATGAAATTGACATAACAAAGGCAATGTCGAGTTAATTGTTCATAACTTAAATTTAAACCCTAGAGATTACTCCTTCCCTCCTACGTAAAAACGGAATTGTTCAAAATACTAGAACGAATGCCTATGTATTTTAAGTTAGGGATCTATTCGGTGACTTTCATATTCTTTACTTAAAGATCTCGTAAGATACTCTATTTTTATGTATACTTTGAATCATGTTTTCCTTCTTAGTATATGTGTCCGTCCTTATTAATGTAAAATAAATAAATAAAACATTGAAGTGGAAGACAGTGCTAATTATGCCTAACTGTTATCATGTTACCTTCATTAAAATATGTTTGCTAAAAGATTAGAGAAATTCAAATTGTATGCCAAAAATATATCTTGGAAATCACTCAAGTTTAACAGATGAAACTCAGTATATAATTTCCTTATTAAATCTAAGCTGGAATGAGTCTCAGCGCTTTCGAGCATTTCGATTTATGGGTATGAGGATATCTATTTCCATACTATTCTAGTTTTCCATAATCTATTCATAAAATAACCAAAATGTGAAAATGATTACCTCGTTTTAATTGAGTTTGAGACTTGCGTCTACCTGAGTTTTTATCATCTCACTTTAATTCATAGGGGCATCCCAAAGGGGGAAGAGTGCCCAAATATACCTTTCAAATATGTTCCATACATCTAATGTTCCCCTGACAAGACCGGCATTTCAACTAGTATACTGCATAAATGAAATCAACCTTGACAATATCGTCGAAACGAAGAAAATTAAAGAAGAATTTTAGGAGTGATCAAAAAAATGAATCAAAATATTGCGATCTTGGCCAAGAATTTTATTAATGATAAAATAATTATCAAAAAATTGAGATCTTGGCCAATAATTAGTTTCTGAATCAGAGGCACAACATTTCTGAATGGTGCCTAAATCAAGTGTTCGTAATTTCGACATAATAAGCACATTACACCAAGTTACGTGATAATTTGGGTTTGGCTACACTAGATGTAGAACTCAAGATATAAGGAGTAGAAGAAAAATTTTGATTGAATGAAATATATTAATTTCTTTTATTAAGGGCCACAACATTTGTGAGGGGCCCCTAAATGGAGTTTTCGTTTTTTTTTTTTTTTTTTTTTGCGAAGTAAGCAAATGATACTGAGTTAAATGATAGTATGAGTTTGGCTACACTATATGTAGTTCTCCAGATATAAGGCCTAGAAGAAAATTTTGCCTGAAATATATTGAATCTTTTGATCCAATAAAACAAAAATATTAAGAGAGGCAATTTTTTACAATGTTATGTATTTTTTTTTACTTTAATTAATATATTAAAGGTGATGAAGGATTAAAATAAATAGGCCAATAATAAAATACCTCAGAGCCTCTCAAGTTATGCCTTCGAAACTAGATAAAAATGTCTTATTATAAATAAGTAGACATATATCCTAAGATTTTCGAAAATTCCAGCTTTAAGAAGTAGTAGAGGGAATTTCTTCAATTGTGTTACTCGTATTATTTTTTTTATGTATTGAATCATCACAAGAAACATTTCTACCGTTTCAAGTTAGTTTTTAAACATAATTATCACCGTTTTCGAACGAAGGCTTTATTATGTTACTTTCGTGTAAAGTCCATAGAGAAAGAGGATGTAAAAATTTGTGCTTAAAAACAGTATCTCACGAGACTAATAAAGGGAAAGCAGACGTTGGTAAATCAACTTCGTGTTCATCCTCCGCAAGGTATGAATGCACATTTAGATGTATATATTGCAAACTGGGAGAGCACAACAGCCTGAAATAGTGGAGAAACGCATCTTAAAGATCCTGACTCTCGCATATATGATGCGACGCGTAAAGTTGTCAAGTGATGACGTGGCAGAGTTAGGAGCATCTACGTCCCCGTGCAAATGGTTCCGGGTTGGATTGTCGCTCGATTCAACTTTCTTTGCTTTTTGCTTTAACCAATAAAGTAGCCATAAAATATTAATTCACCATATGCTTATTATGCATAAAACAATAGAAATATTCAAAACAGTAGTAAAATCTTTGAATGTTCTGTGTTAACTAGCAATCAAATGTAACCTATTCCGCGTTGTACATTAATATCACGCGTTATACTATGGGTAGCACAGTCGTTGTGCAAAAAATGTTCTTGTCGCTTCGTGTCTATATTTCTGGACAGTGTGCGAATTACAAGGGGGTGAGGGAGAAATTCCCTTTCGTAATACCGGATGTATGCTGTAATCAGCAGCCTAATTTCAGACTTCAATTGAGAGGGCAAAAGCACTATCGACATAAGGCTTTCACGTTTAGTACTAGTATATTAGTAGACAATCGATTATAGGATATCTATTCCTCAAACTCTTGAGGGGTAATTGTTCCTCTTGCTCTCCCTCAATGACGCCTCTGGCCATAACTGTCATACTTTGCCATTCTGTTGTCGTCTGAAGTACAACCTATCCTCCCTTGCAAATGTGCGGTCATTTCGCACACTGTTCATAGATATAGACACGAAACTTCAAGAACATTTTTTAGATAACGATTGTGTTAACCATAATATAATTCCGGACGCGGTGGCGCAGTGGTAGAGCGGTCACCTCTGGTGCATGTGGTTCCGGGTGCAAACCCTGCTCCCGCCAAATGAAATTTTTGGTGGACAAACACCGTGTTCGTGAATTTCGTCGGAGTTCTCTCGATTCCTCCCACTTTCTTCTTTCCACCATTTCATTAATTTCTCATCTTCACTGTCTCCTTTAGCCCATCCGGTATAAACGTGGGACGAAAAACTAAAAAATTTCATTTTATTTCATAATATAACCCGTGGCATCAATATACTACGCGGAATAGGTTACATTCAATTGCTAGTTAACATGGAATATTCAAAGATTTTACAACTGATTTGAACAATTCTATTGTTTTGTGTATTATAAACATATGATGAATTAATAACTTTACTTGTAGGTAAAAATGGTTACTTTATTGGTTAAAGCAAAAAAATACACTTGAGCAGGAATCGAACCCGGGACCCTTTGCACGTGAGTCGTGCATCATCCTAATTCGGCCACGCCCTCACTTGAGAACTTTATACGTCGTGTCATACATGCGCTGAGTTAGAATCTTTAGGACGCCTTTCCCCACTATTTCTGACTATTGTTCTTCTCCAGTTTGTAATATTAACATTTTAAATGTGCACTACTGCCTCTCGAAGGATGGCCCCGAAGTTCATTTACCAAACTCTGCTTTCCCGATGTTAGTTAACTTTGCCCGGGCTTTGCTTGAGTTACTTTCATACAATACATGTTCTAAGCGAGGAAAAAATGAAATATTAAAAATATACTCCAAAAGAGACTTTCTGATGAATGTCTCATCATAGGGAAATGATACTTGGCATTTAAACTCCTCCTTACAAATCGGTGACCATGTGATCCATCGTTTTTGGAAATTACAACTCTAGCAAAGAAAGAAGGAAACTGTTAAAATATCTTAATTTCCCATTTTTTATTCATAAACTGGCCAAAGTAAGTAAGAATTTTAGCTGTTTAAATAAAATCTAGAATGGGTATTTCATTAGTTCGTAATCGTAACTGACCTTTAAAGATTGCCCCAGCCTATATTATTAAACGAAATGTGAATTATATTTTTGACTTTTAGAATATACGAGCATTAATTATCCGCTTCTCTGGGGTAAGTTAAAAAAACATAGTTCCGCTATTCAGTCACATTTTACATTACTAATGCGCTCTTTTATATTGGTTATTTTTGATGGTTTTTATATATCCCCCTTCTTTCCCCATTTTGAGAAGCACGGGACCGGAAGTGTCACTGTTCATCTCAAAGACCTGGAAATCTATAGATTCGCCACTAATATCGGTCATTTTCTATCGTATTTATATATTTCCCGCTCATCTATCTCTCAAACTGTGAGGAGGCTGAATTTGGATTTGATCAACATCGGAAGATTCACTGTTAATCTTAGCTAGCCCAAACGCTATTGATGACTAATATCGGTCATTTTCGGTCATTTTTAAATTTCTCTCCTCCTCCTCTCTAAAGTTACACCGTCAAATTGATATGACAAAAACCATCTCAGCTTCGAACTTCATTTAGGTTGAAAACTTGATCGAGATAGGTCCGGTGGTTCAAGTGTTATTAAGTTTTATTTACTTTAGGTATCCCATCCTCTCCGTTAAGTTCTACGTTCAAAGAGAAATGCAACAAAAAAATCTCTGACCCTAAATTCATCTATGTTCAAAATTTGATCGAGATTTATCGTCAAAGTAAATAGATACCGGTAAATACTATCCCAGGGCCAAATCGCATCTATGTTGAAAATTTGATCGATATATGTTGGGATGGTTCAAGAGTGATGAAGTCACAAAGACAGCCAGTTTCATTTTTATTTCTTACACATCTTCCCTCTCCCCCACTTTGCACCGTCAAAGTTAAATTATAAAAATTGTCCAAGGAGCGAACGTCATCTATCTTGAAAATTTGATCGAGATCAGTTGGGTGGTACAAGAGTTATTATGTTTTATTCCTTTTTATACATGTATCCCCCCTAACTCTTTGTTCGACCGTCAAATGGATATGATAAAACTACCCCAGGTCTTAACCTCATCTATGTTGAAAATTTGATTAAGATAAGTAGGGTGTACTAGTGTGATGAAGTCACAAAGACAGTCACATTTATTTTCATTTTTTAACATATATCTACCCACACCCCTCCCTTATGTTGTATCATAAACGTGAAAGGCAATAACATCCCAGGTCCGAACCTCATCTGTATGCAAAGTTTGATCGAGATCGCTCGGGTAGTTCAAGAGTTACTAAGTTTTACTCATTTCCATATATTTCCCCTTCTGTCTTCCTCCTTACCTAAAAGCTACCGTCAGAGCAAAATTATAAGAAAAACTTCTCAGTTCCAAACCTCATCTAGTTGAAAATTTGATTGAAATCGGTCGGGTGGTTCAAGAGTTATTAAGTTTTATTTATTTTTTCTATCTCCCCCTCCTTCCTCTCCCCTAAGTTCTACCATCAAAATGAATTGATAACAACACCCCCAGTCCAGAACCGCATCTACGTCAAGAATTTGATTGTTATTGGTCGGGTGGTTCAAGAGATTAAGAGTCACATAGTGAGTTTCAATTTTATAATATAGATTTACTGATATTTGAACCCGTATCACGAACCTAGAACCACAATTTTTGGAAGCTAAAAATCAAGTTTAATTATGTGTCACAATACTTCAGCAAGTGATCAACTTCTCTACACAGTTTGTGACTTCTCTACACCATTTCGGTTTACGTGGAAACTCCTGCATGCATGGCTTGTAGACCTTTCACAGTTCACAAACCAATCATCTTCCCTCAAACTGATAGTTATAAGACTGATCAGTTGGTTCACTGGGAGTGTAACATCCCTTTCAGAACGGAGACTATATGAGACATGGTTCAATAACTTAACTTGGCATCCTAAACTAAATGGATTCCCATCAGAATCAATCTTTTGATAGGGTTAATTCCATAAATGTTGCATTCTTTTCATTCTCACGTGAGTATTCTAAAATAGAAAATGACCCTCCAGAATACATATTATCTCTCCACTCGGTATGAACACTAGTTTATTAACCATATTCTCCTTATATAGTGAACATGATTTCTTTTTTTAACATACTGAAACATATAATAATAAACAAATATACTAATATTGTTTCTTTTTCTTCTCTTTATGTTTCCACAAAGAGAAGTATTTCATTGATAACATTGTTACTTTTTTTGAAAAAAAAAAGTATGTTCAGTTCACAGTTAACACACAGATAAGACAGGCACTTTAAAGCGCCTCAGTTTATTTGCCTTGCTCTTCCCCTCAGTGGTGACTCACGAAACTTTCTACTTTCATTTCAATTACTTGTATATTTAGTTTTGGATGTAAGCTTATTTTAATATATTATTAATGGAAAGGAATCTACAACACCGTTACTATTGATCTACATAGGTATAATCATACCTTCAGCCTTATATTATTACTTTAGACAAAAAACAAGAAAAAATCTAACAGAACGAAACCATATACAGGGTATTAATGAACTGTACCGACAAACTGCAGGAGGTGATTCCTCACATCAAAATAGGGGAAAACGTTCATATGGACCTATGGCGAAAAGTGCATAGTTCCAGAGCCAGGGCTGACCAAAATCGGGAAAAAGCCAAATTTAAACCGGCTCTATCTCGAATTCCAGAACCTGTGGATGGTGGTCCTTATCAGCGTAATGAAAGCTGATGTGTTCGCAACAATGTGTGATGCAATGTATTTTGTCACGGTATATTTCACGTTCTCTTCGCTTATAAGCGTGAAAGAAAACATTACAGCATGCATTTTCCCGATACGAGAAACCATGCTGCTGACGATCCATAACACTTCCGACATCGCGGTAAAGGATTTTGTGTTCACTGCTATCAAGGCTTATCATTTGCCTACCTTGGACCGATCATGAAGTCAGAGCGTATTTCAAAATTCGGTTGGTGGTATGTCTGGGAATTTCACCCTGTATGGAATATTCTGTATACCCACTGAAAATTAATGAAATATGCACTTCTGGATTGCGTATGGGTGACTTCCTTTACCTGATGAGGACCACCATCCACAATTTCTGGAATTCAAAATAGGACATATTGAAGTTTTGATTTTTCGCGATTTTCGACAGCACTAGCTCTGAAACTATGCACCTTTCTCCACAGGTTCATATGAAATTTTTCTCTTATTTTGATGTAAGGAATCACCTCTTAAGAGTTTGTCGGTATAATTCATTAACACCCTGTATAAAACTCTAATACTACAAGTAATGGCTGTTCCTTTGACGAAAAGATAAAAAGTAAATATTACAAGTAATGGCTGTTCCTTCGGCGAGAAAAAACAAAATACACTTGACGAAGAGTCGAACATGGATCAGCTGATTGGTAGATTAGAATGTTATCTACTATGCCACATACTCAGGTAGTTTTTTTTCTATACACTTTAAAGATCCAGTTTGTGATTTTTGTTTCTGTTGTCTTACCATATAACAGTTTCCCTGCTTATCACACTATTCGTGTTATTTGTTGTGTAAATTGCATGTGCAAACGTAATATATTTTGTTGATTTACCACCATCCACAGCTTTTAAAAGTTTTTATTGTCAATTACATTAACTGAACCGATTTTCTCATATCTTCCATCGCGTCAAGAAGCAACAGATACTACCCTGCGGAGAACATGCATTTTCCTATGCGACAAACAATACCTAACAGGCCGAGAGTGCCATTACTTCTTTCTACACCCTTTCCCTTCCTTCGGATCAACCTTGTGGTACGAAGAAAGCCGAAGGTTCGAGTCAGAGTGATTGAGTTATATAATTGTATTTTATTTATTTATTTACTAAACAAATTTCCGATACAACAAACATACCGTTACTTTTGTAAAATGTTTATTATTTTCATGAAGCAGAGAGAATTTTCTACTTGGCTTCAGAACTATCCCTACTAACTTTTAATCGACATCAAATAGTTTACGTTCATTATTTTCGCCTATCTCCTACATATTACTTACAGAAACTATGAGGAGTAAATGTTTTATTTAATTACTGTTTTACTAAAGTTTAGTCATATGTTAATTAAAATTCCACTATTTGTAAGTTTCTCATTTCGGTTATGAAAATGATTATAAATGAAGCTTTCGCTTTTTATAAAATTCTTGACAATTTTAATGATTTTAAAGACATACTTCTAAGTTATTTCGGAATATTCAAATAAACTAGAATGAAGAGGATAATACTAAGGAGCATTATTAGAACATAGTAATGTTCCTTAAGGAATTCACAGAATCAAGCTCTTCCAAAATTGAATAAATGAATAAATAAAGAAATAAAAACGTTACTATAAGGTGTGGGATTGAAAGTGATGATCGTGGAAAAAAAGTATGTCAAGAACAAGCTTTAACCGACTAGTATACAAAGGCACGGTAAGGACTGCACCTTGGCAGACCCATATAACGAAACCATTAACACAAAATCTCTGATCGCTTCCTACATTTCGTAGTTTATTTCTATTTAGTCCTTTGTTTAAATGTAGAATGCTTAATAGCAATGATTGTTAGAGCTGTGCCACATGTATAGTAACTAACCTTATGACAGATTTACGTTGTATTTTTAACAAAGCATAAAATTCCCTCCCTCTTTGTAAATTTCCCTGCGCGTTTTCCACGTTTACG
This sequence comes from Thermobia domestica, assembly GCF_964235325.1. Classification (NCBI taxonomy): domain Eukaryota; kingdom Metazoa; phylum Arthropoda; class Insecta; order Zygentoma; family Lepismatidae; genus Thermobia; species Thermobia domestica. Next base: position 63,813,220 of record NC_137467.1, read on the forward strand.
AAAATGGAACTTAGAAGTTTTCGATGAAAGTTTCGGAGATTTCTTTTTTTAAATTATAACTAGATTATTTCTTAATTTTCTATTGAAATAGTTTTTGGAAATATGAGTTTTGTTTTTCTGCTTATTTCCAAGAAGAAATGTGACATTTTCTATCGCAAGAGAGAGAGTTATTTCTATTTATGTAATTTCTAAAGACATGCGACAACAATTTTGGACATAAGGGTACATTTTACATTCTCACAATTTCACTCATCTTTACTCATACAAAGTAAGGTTTTAATATCCTAGACTCCCAATAGCTTCGTGAAATTTACAGGCTGAAAAGTAGAAGTTACATACTTTGAGGAAACATATTTTGAAGAATTGATATTTTAACCCCTCATCGTGTACCATTCCCGCGAATAAAAGCTCAATGGCAGTTTTTCTCAGTCACAGATCTTGAAATAATTGTATGCATATAATGAGTATATAAAAAGAAAAAAACTTGTACTACAGTCTGATTTGCAAAAGAAAAAATGAGAGAGAGAACAAATAAAAGTTAGTATTAAAACAATTCTCCCAGCGTGATCTTTACCAGTAAACTTGCAAAAAGTATGATAGAGGCATTATTCCACCTGACTGAAATTGTTGCTAAAAGCGATCGGTGCAGAACATTCTCTCACTCTCTTCCCTCTCCTTCATTCTCCTTCAAGTCCAGAGAATGGGACGTAGCACTCTATAAAAAAAGGTGGATTTGTCCTTAAAACGGTTCTTCGATCATTTCAACTTCTGTGCTCAAAAAGCAGGCGCGCAGCAGCCACAGAGGACAAAGCAGAAAGAACATGCAAGGAACTTATAAAAAATTTCTAGCCTCAGCAACTGTAAAGTTAAGTTAGAAAACTCGGCGGGCAGCATCAAGCTTAGACTTGATGGGGATTATTAGGCTTATATCAGCGTAATATTCTACTTGAATCTGGATTTCCTTTTTTGAATTTTTACTCTTTCATTTTCTTCATCATTCACAAATAGGTGTGTTCTTATTAATTAAAGCAAAGATTATCACGTCTTTGGTTTTTCGGCAGTCTGCCGTATAAACATTCTCAATATTACACTGGGAGTTATTCTCAGTCAATTATATAAGTTAGCAGATTTTGTAACGAACATTTTCTTACTAAACTTAATGTAAATATAATAAATCTTATCTTTATTATATAATGAGATATATAATGAATCTTTTTATAATAAATCTACTTTATTACGAAAAAGAATTGTCAATTCAGTGAATTCATATTCCAAGCCCTGTTGTTCTCAGTAAACGGTGCAGGAATCGAGTAGATACGGGTACCGAATTTTCGGGAACCTCATTTCTGATACTTTTATGCCCCTGAGACTTCTCTTCAATTGGGGTACCAGATATCTCAGATCAATTTCAAACCAGCGAACTAATGAAGGTGTTATTGTCTGAAACTACATTGCCCGTCATAAATTAAGCAACAAAGACAAAATGTGTAATAAAAAAAGACGGGAGAGGGGATAATGAAATGCAGGGAAAATGGATGTCATAATATAACGAGCATAGGCGAACTCGGGGAAAGATTGTGTGAAAGAACTTGCGATTATGTTGTCCTCACACGACTTCGTAAAGTATTAGGTATGGGCGAGGACTGCATGAACTCACGGACTTGTTGGCTGTCAGTGTGTGTAGAGTGCAGAGGCAAATCTACTGGAGTGAAACACGCGAATATGACAACGTGGGATCATTTGCCGAATGAATTACGCTAGCGTGCCATCGGTCGATTGGAAGCAGAGCAGCATCAGGCCGGCGTGGCCCGGTGTCTCAATATCGATCGAGCAGTGTTTTGCAGGTTATGGAGCAGTTTCTAAAGAACGCAAATTGCTCCGAGGCGTTTCAGTGTTGGTCGTCTGCGTGTGACATCAGAAAGGATGATCGATATATACGTTTGATAAGTCAGAAAAACAGGTCTGCAACAGCACCTCAAGTGCGTGTGGAGGCTGTTGTTGCCATGTGACGTCCTCTTTCAACGAGTACAATACACTGGCAACTTCACGAAGTTGGGTCGTATGCCAAAAGACCAGTGGTTTCTATACTCTTTACCCGGTGTCACAAGAGGCAGCGATTAAATTTGGACGAGAGCGCATGTGAATTAAACCCATGAGCAATGGCAGTCAGTTCTCTTTAAGGAAGAATAGATTTCCTCTAGACAGTGATTTTTGACGGAGATTGGTTTGGAGAGAAACAGAAACCCGTTACCGTGCATGCAGTATTCTTGAAAGGGAAAATTACTATGGTTCAAAATTGCTTGTCTGGGGTTGCATCTCGCTTGGAGGACGTGCTGATCTCTGTTTTCTTGCGTGACACAATGACAGCTCAGTACTATAGGGATAATGTTCTGGATCGTCACGCTGTACCACTCACACGTGGTCAGAAATTATTCTAAAGGACAATAATGCTCGTACCCATAGAGAACAATTGGTCGATCATTACTTCGAGCAATACCATATTCAACGAACGGAGTGGCCATCTAGGTCCCCGGACCTTAACCCGATTGGGCATCTGTGAGATGTTCTAGGGCAACGCATTGTAAGCCTTATGCCCCTCCACAAACTTTCCAAGATCTTCAATGGGCTCCTTGTGAACAATGGATACATATACCGAATGATCTGGTACAAACACTTATTGCCAGCATAAGATAACGTTGTGAATCCTGTATTGCTATGCACGGTGAGTATATCCCTTATTGGTGTCAGAAAAAACTTTTTGTGGCTTCAGTGTTTTTTCAGTTTGAGTGCCACCTACGTCCAATATCATTTTTTCCCCACGAGCGTACTTTCGTTTGGTAATTTTCCTTTCTGTCCGGTAAAATAGACGCTTGTTCAATTTCAATAGCAATTTGTTCACCAGCATGCGTTTACTTTCCTTATACTCCTGAGTATCCATTGTTGCTTAATTTATGACGGTCTGTGTAATAGAGTCTTATCCAAACCCGTCAGCTGCAAGGAAGAGACGGAGAAGAAGTTGCCGTACTAGCATTTTTCGTGCAAAAGCGTTATACACACATAGAAAGGAATTCTTCACTCGAAATCCTTTCTAAGTGGAATAGTGTGGCATTCCAAGTGATGATCCCATACTGTTTGATAAGATCACACATAGTACGTCATAACTAGTTTGGTGGATTGGAAACGAGTAACAGCGGAGCCACACGTCTACACTACTTACATTTAGTTTTCGTAACAAAACTGGTAGGATTGTGCCGCGTAAAAGCTGTAAAAATAATCCCTATACACATATCTTGTTAGAATAGGTTAACATACATGTACTATTTCTTGTTGTGAACCGAAATTTTTCCTTTGTTTTATTCCAAAAATGCGAATTGGACCATAGATTACCTTCAGTAATTTCCGTTTATCTTACGTCACAGCATGTAAAATTATATATAATCATTAAGAACGTTGTTCTTTTTATTTCATGCATTTCTTATTCCTATATTGGCTTGCTTTTCTGAATAAGAATCGTCTTTAGCTATAAACTAAAATGTGTGCATTCTTTAAAAAGTCAATAGAAGTAAGTTATTGTATACTTGAATTCCAAATACATATTCTTCTTTGCATATTGTGATAAGTAGACATTAGCACTTTCAGTTTCAGAAAACGTACACTTACCAAGTGTGTAAACCATGTATTGTACCAACTGTGGATATGTAACTATTCTTGATATTTACAATGTTTCTATCAAAATAATGTTTTGCCCTTCTATTGTTTCAGTTTGTTAGAATAGGTTAACATAAATGTACTATTTCTTGTTGTAAACCAAAATTTTTCCTTTGTTTTATTCCAAAAATGCGAATTGGACCATAGATTAGCTTCAGTAATTTCCATTTATCTTACGTCAGAGCATGTAAAATTATATATAATCATTAACAACGTTGTTCTTTTTATTTCATTCATTTCTTATTCCTATATTGGCTTGCTTTTCTGAATAAGAATCGTCTTTAACTATAAACTAAAATGTGTACATTCTTTAAAAAGTCAATAGAAGTAAGTTATTGTATACTTGAATTCCAAATACATATTGTTCTTTGCATATTGTGATAAGTAGACATTAGCACTGTCAGTTTCAGAAAACGTACAGTTGCCAAGTGTGTAAACCATGTATTGTACCAACTGGTGAATATGTAACTCTTCTTGGTATTTACAATGTTTGCATCAAAATAATGTTTTGCCCTTCTATTGTTTCAGCCTTACGTCAATTAAACATTTACACAGCTTTACAGTTCAATTATTTAATACGCAATTTATATACGGACGAGAATTCAGCGTTGGAGCGCATCTTCAAATAAGAGTTTAATATATACTGGTAAAAGAGAAAAATATTTGCATACAGAAGAAATTTTTGAGGTAAAGTATTAATGAGAATTTTTCATTACTTAATTAAATAACGTATTATTTTACAACTAGAATAACTCAATTCAAGTGTTTGCAAAACATAAAATGCTGAATGGTATTTGGAAATGACATATTTGAATTATGAGGAAATATGAATTGAATAGTAGAACTGTCTTCTATCTACAAAACGCTTCAATTCTAACAAATAGTGGTGCAGTAGTTAATCCGTATGTGAACGACACATCAAAATGGATATCTTTGTAGTAGAACATTCACATAAACCAAGACAGGAAAATATCCGAAATCAAAGTTAATATATCAAATCTTGTTTTCTTATAACATTTTTCGTAAATAAAATGTACAGATATTGTCAGTATTCTCAAAATATAATAATTATACGCAGGGTACGAATTAACGGGGTGATGAGGGGGATTTTTCCCCTCAATCACATTTTGTTCCCTCCCAAAGAAGTCAGCTGAAGTATCCCCACCGGGGATGCTGGCTTTCCCTCCCAAACTATGCTTAATATAACGCCAAATTTCACTGATTTTTGTCATTTCTTGCAAGTTTAATCTTCTAACTGTATTTCGAAATGAACGATGTAAACTATTCAGTTTTGGTCATTTCTAAATTTTCACCGTTGTTTTGAACTATATTACTATGACTACAGTTGTTACTTGCAACCGTATCCTCGTACCCTTCAGTTTATCGTCGTTCGTGAATTTGAAAGTACTAATTGCGCATAACAAAGTCACATATGGATTTATAAGTGCTCTTAGCGGCTGGCCAAGAAGAAGTAAACAAATAGCTTCTTCCACCATACTTAGCGAAGTTCAGACATGTCATATTCATTCTCTACATTTGTATCGATTGTCATCTTATTTTTATTTTTGTAATATTTTTTTCATTTTCCAGTGTATTCTTTGTTAGGATATGGTCCTCATTTCCTAGTAGTTTGTGTGTATGCAACTCAAAAGTTGCGTTTAATTTGTGATAATTAACATAGTAATCACTGCCTCTTATAGTTTACGGAAATGAGCTTTTGAAACTGTACTCAAAATCTGAAATATATTCTCTCGTGGTCATAATATGTTAACATGCATGCTGCGGATGCGCCCCTAGTGAGCAGACATGTGAGGGTGAGTAAGCGCATAATTGAAGATTTGTTTCAAGATTTGCTAATACAACTGGTTCTCCGTGTCATTGTCCATGTCTGTATAAGTACTTCAATTGGAGCGGGCTTTTTAAAATTAACTCTCCATTTTTCCATCTTTCTTTTCGCTGTACAGTTTGCTGTCCACGCCAATAATGTTGTCTGGAAAACTTCAATGTAATGTTTTACTTTATTTGAATAACGTAGCACATAGTGAATCAACTCATCTGTAACCTAACAGTAAAGTAATTGTAAGTGTTGACTTCTTGAGCTGTCATGGAATCGACATTAAAAAAAAAAACAGGGATGAAAAGCGCATGTCAGACAATATATACGTACATAGTTATTGACAGTAGATTATTGAATAAATAAATCTCTTACTTATTAAAGATGCCATATTTATGTGTGTGTGGGTGGGGGGGGGGTTAAGACATTATTGTTTCCTTTTGAAGTATTGCATCTTCAGTCTTTACGTCCTGTTGGTCTAATTTTATCCCCCTCAATATAGATTATCTAATTCGCACACTGATTATACGTAATTTTCAATGTGTAGTCTTCAATTATTAAAAGGGGTAATGACATAACTGTTAATTACAATGCAGAACTTGATATAATCTTTACTTATAGTATTCATAAGAACAAAATCGCACTAATTTCTTCGAGTATACTATGTAAAATATTTTTGCACATTCCACTATCTCATTTCATGCAGTTTATAGACATTTTCCTCTCTCTCTCTCTACTCCTTGAGGGTGATTTCACGTTGTACGAGTAATCAAACATCTTAATCCTTTCGGCAATTAAACAAATTATTAAGCATTAGAAAGCGCGTAATTTATCTGCCAACACGTCACTAGTATATGCAATTTCTTAATAGTTAATTTCAATTGTTTATCAATTAATTAAAAATAACCTACTAGAGCCCTGAAATTAGAAACCAAAGGCGACGGAATTGAAGTTCAGCCCTAGATATTTGAATAGATAAATACAAGTTTAAACAGCGTAGCTAAGAAATACCATATCAAAATATACGAAGTTGCTCCTGATACTATTGTTTTGTTTAGAATTATTTTGTTTAAAATACACTTGATAAATATGAAATTTATTTTTTTTTTTCAATTTCCCTCACAGTTAATCAATACATAATTACTTGTATTTTATATATATGCAAGTCAGCACCGTCATTTCAGGCTTCGTTTAAGGGGACCAATAGCATTATCGACATAAGACTTTGACGTTTTGTACCAGTACATTAGTAGACAATCGATTAAAGTATATGTATTCCTCAAACTCTAGGGGGTGGCAATTGCTCCCTCCTGCTCTCTCTAAATGACATGCTTCAAGTTTGATTCAACTCACTTACTTACATTTTCTTTAATGTTAATGCCCGTAAGGTACAAATCACCTACCCTACAGTCTTTCTTTTTTTTTAAGGAAACGCCTGTTCTCTCTATTCGTTATAGTGTTTTTCAACAAGTAGTAGGGTGATTAGTTAAAGCATGATTTAGCGCTCCCCTTTTTTTTTCGATGATCATTAGTTCCAGCTCCGTGCCAACCGTATTTTTTTAAAATTTTGTTCGGGAGATTTCGTTATACAGCTCTCATCTATTAATAAAAAGTGTTTGACATTATTCATTTTATGTTAGTAATTTAAATATGGGCAAGCAATTCAAATTGTTGCCTTTCAACGTGTTAAAATTACCAAGAGTATTATAGAAACTAGCAGCTTCATTGTCATAACGCGAAAGTGAAACTTTAATAAAACTTAATCAACATATCACTAATTTTAATGACGAAGGGACTAAACCATGGCTATACAGAGGATGGCCGAGGATTACCCATGTCTGTCATACCCTTTTATTAGGACATGTGTCATCTTAGTTTTCAAAAGGACTTCATAAACAATACTTAATCTGCGTCTTTTAAGAGTTCCGGAAGATACTATATTTTTATCACAAATTTTGAGCCGATTTCTCCCTTAGGATACCGATTCTAATGAAAGCAATATGATAAAAATGAAAACTGGTTCGACTATCTTCGAAGTTTTATTTCAAACGATTCAGTCATTATCCGTGATGAAAGTGATGAGTACAAACTATTTTTCCCGAGGGATAATTTCAATAAAAAGGGTTAAAGTAGCACTGCAAAAATACTGGTTTCTTCGGAAGTTTGGACGGAAGTGGTAAGAATTTCATTTGTCCCAGGAGATAATGTGCCCCTGTGCTACCCCCTGGAATCATCAGTACGTGGCGGTAAGGCAATCAACATCAACTTAATTTTTTACAAACTGCCCTTTCCCCTTTTAGAAGGCAAGCTATCGTAAACGCTGGGATAAGTCTTCACTTACTTCATTGAGGAATTTACGAGGGTTGGAACTTAAATAGTGGCAACACTGCTGTGGAGACACTATGCAATGAAATGTACTAGTAATGCTGATAGCGCACGTTGTTGACATACTTACCTAACCTCCGAGCAAATAGACTCGCCCGTCGCACGTCACCGGCAGGCGCATAAGCGAGGGAAGCGAGTACAGGAACCCATCATTATTTGCGCATGCCCAGGCGTTCCTTCAGGATGCGAAGCACAGTCGTATGCGCTAAGGGCGAGCTCACGAATCGTCAGGCGTCGATCACTGTCCACTAACGCGGTAACAGCTTGCACTTCTTCTTCAGAGACGCTAGGATGACCTGCCCGATGCATGTCTGCCACAGTTTGCCGACCTTCGTTGAAGGCTTTTACCCACCGTGCCACTGTTCAGTACGGCAATGCCGGTTCCCCACACGCCTCTTGAAGCCCTTGATGACCTTCGTACTGTATGACCTCTGGCACATTCAATCTTGATCCAACTCTGTTGTTCCTGTTTCGAAAACATACTGACACCATTACGTTAGACCGCTCGCTCACAAGTGACTGTGCTTCCCTCGCTTGTGCGCCTGCCAGTGACGTGTGACGGGCGAGTCTATATGCTCGGAGGTTAGGTAGATATTTCAACAACGTGCGCTATCAGCGCCACTAGTACATTTCATTGCATAGTTTCTGCACAGCAGTGTTGCCACTATTTAAGTTCCAACCCTCGTATATTACTGGATTCAAGTCCCTAATGTCGGACTCGCAGGAAACAATATTTTTGTCATGTATTTTGAATCTCCTTCCGATTTAGGATATATATTTTGGCGACAATGAGGTGGTGAAATCACGCCTCTAGACAAATGATTTGGCGTGGGAGACCTGGGTTCGATTTCCGGAGGGAGCTCAACTGGTTCGGATCCACATTAATCAGTAGGTCGCGTCTCATATAGCCTCGCTGTTGAGGCTTAAACAAGGGACTTTAAACTCAAAATCAACTCAACTCTAGCCAAGCGATTCTGATTTTCAAAAATTCGTTTTACATAGTTCAGCGTTTACCTGTGATGGGGACAGAGAAAACTTCGATTCTTATTTATATGTTGAGAAAGTATTATATAAATTACCTTTACACCTTTTCCTGTAGTTGCTGAATATACGAAAACTCGATTACACCGAACCATTTATTTTAGTGAGGAGTTTATATATCAAACTTCATCTATCTAACATGAGGTACTTTTGAGATATTTTATTTATAGGTTAAATTTTAAAATTCCATTTCCCTCTTAGGATGCAAATCTTAGCAAAACATTGACAAGACGACAGTGCTAATTATGTCCAGAAAACCATTTAACTAAACTAAAAAATGAAGCAACCACTCGTTTTCGTATACTTTGTTTGTATGTGTTATCAAGATGTATTTAATAAGCTAGCAATCGCACAGAAGTCAGTTAATGGACACTCACTAAATGTTCAAGTTTGGTGATGATCAACAGTTCAAATCCGTTATACAACTTTTTTTATTTATTATTCGGTATACAACATTTTTTATTTATTATTATGTTTACATTTTGTTAGTGATATTTTGTTAAACGACTCTCTTTTAATCCAGCGCGGGAGGCCCGGGTTCGATTTCCTTCGGGACCTCATGTGGTTCGAATTTCACGTTAATCAGTAGGTCTACGCCTTATATGGTCTCGCTGCTGAACGGGACGTTAAAAAATTCAAAAATCTCTTTTAATCCAAAAAAATATTTCTCAATATTATTAATTTAATACTATTCAATTTGAATATGTGCATAAAGTATAATTCAAACTTTTATATTTATCAAATACTACAATTAGCAAGATTTCAATAAAAAGAAGGAACTTGATTGTTAAAACCTGAAAATGAAACTATAATAAAAGTTTAGCCAATATACCCGCAACTTTAATAAAACATTACTTTCCTATTTATTATGCATCACGTAGTACTAACTATATTTGTTGTATAATTTTTCAATACAAATTAATTTAAATATTTTAGAAAAAATAACTACATTTGTTAATCCCTTTTGTACACAATGCTGTGATAAATCGTTACATTACTACATAGAAAAAATAAAAGTATCAAAATTATTCTATCGAAAAAATTTTCTATTTCAATGCAGAATATTTTAAAATCATCATTCAATGTTTTGTTGCATAAAAATGACCATAATAGGATTCCTTTTTTTGTTTACTCTACATATGTACTGCAAGTTATACGTAAATGTGGTTGAAATAATTAATATAATATAAAAATATATATATCAATTGGCGATTTAAGAAAGTGTTCGTTAACATGAAGATCTACAAGTATCATTTTACGCGAAGTTGTTTAATATATATGTGAAATTAAAATTAAATATTTTTAATGACAGCACTCCAAGTTACTTTGTTTGATTGTAAATGCAATATTTAAAAAAAGCGCTTAATACTCTTTGATGAGTGTGAAAAGGCGACGTAAATAAGTTTTCGGTTGGATGACTGATCTTGAGTTTGTCGTCTCTTTGAGCACTGAGGCTATATGAGACGTCGATCTTCAGCTTCAGGTGGGTTCCAAAACACGTGTGCTCTCAGCGGAAATAAGAAGTGGATCTTTTCAGTTGGAAAGGCGTACGTGAACCTTATAATCACGAAGGAACAGTTTTCACTTCAAGGAGAAATCCCAATCGGAGGTAACCTGAAAGAAAGATTAAATATTTGCATGAACTTCAGAAAGGTTAACTTTTTCAGGTCTGAAAAACCTATTTAGTTGCGGCTGAACTTCTGGAAATGTCATTTTGAAGGTAGATAGAGTCTTTAGTGTGTGTGTTTTATAATGTATTTTACAGTGACCTTATTGTTTCTCATAGTCATTCTCTGAAATGAAGTTTCTAAAGTGGCAATTTTAGTCGAAATATTCTATTTTAAGGTATGTGTATGAAATTAAGTTAGAACTCCCCATTCAGTATTGTTTGAAAGATTGATCTTAAAACCTTTATACTTAACATGTTATCTTTCACCCAATGTTTCTTCCGGACAAGTCCTGACAGTGCCTCCTCCAGTAATACTGACAAGGAGAAGGCAGACTTTGGTAAGTGAACTTCTGAGCCATTTTTGCGAGGTGGTAGTGCAATTTAAACAGTTAATATTACAAACTGGGAGAGCGCAGTGGCCAAAAATAAGGTAGAAAAACCGTCTTAAAGTTTTCTATTCGCCGCATATTTCGTACGACATACGAATTTACCAACTGACGGGGTGGCAGAGTGAGTAAAATCTGTAACTTAGGTGTAAAGTGCCGCGGGTTCGATTCCTGTTCGAGTCACACATCTTTCTCTTCTTCAACCAATAAAGTAGGCATTTGTAAATATAAGTGAGATATTATTTCACTATATGTTTATAATGAATAAAACATTAGAAATTTTCAAATCACTTGTAAAATCTTTCATTGTTCCATGTTAGCTGGCAAACAAAATTTAATCTATTCCGAAAATATACTGATATCACGAGTTATATTATCGTTACGACCAGTGGCGTATTTGCGATTTTATTTCGAAGGGGGATTTGCCAACTTTAGTCCTGGAAATGTGAAAATTCTCGAAATATTTCATTTACTTTACTTTCATAGTAAATAACATTCGGGAGGCGTAAGCCTGGAAACACCCCCAATAAATACGCCACTGGTTGCGAAAGTCGTTGTGTAATAAATGTTCTTGACGCTTCGTGTCTACATCTGTTGACAGTGTACGAATTACAAAGGAGTTTAGGGGAAAATCCCGTTTGCTAATACTGGATGTTGCTATAACCAAAGGAGATTTCCTCCTCATTCCCCTTCTAATTCGTACACTGTCGACAGATATAGATACGAAGCGTCAAGAGCATTTTTTACACAACGACTGCGGTAACAATAATATTTACGGAAGACATTAATTTTTTTTTCTACCGCAGTTAAAATGGAACATTGAAATATTTTACAAATGATTTGAAAATTTCTATTGTTTTACTCATTATAAACATATAGTCAATTAATATTTTACTTATAGATACAAATTGCTACTTTATTGGTTGAAGCACAAAAAAAGATGTATGACTCGAACAGGAATTGAATCCGGAACCATTTACGAATGAGTTAAAGATTTTTCTCACGTTGCCACGCAGACACTTGGTAAATGTGTGTGTCGTACAATATATGCAGCGAGTAGAAAACTTTAAGACAGCTTTTCTCCGTTATTTTTGGTCATTGCGTTCTGCAACTTTCCAATATTAATTCTTTAGACGTGCACTAACAACTCGCAAAAAATGGCCCGAAGTTCACTTACCAAAGTCTGCCTTCTTCTTGTGAGTGTGCCCCCCTCCCCGGAACATTAATTCTGAAAGAAACAGTGCTTTCACCGATTACTGATTTTTGTTTCTAATCTTGTAAACATATCTGCTGAGGTGGTACTCATAATTTACGTTTTAGCAAAATATTTTTGAATAGAATGTCGTTCAGACAAGGGATGACATCAAATCTATACTTCCTACACATTATGGATTAGAGGGGATACCTAGTACTTTGCCGTACTATGTAAGGTATGCCGAACAATTGTTCGTAAGGTGAGTGCACAAGAAAGTAAATACGCAGTGTCATCTTTAGATTTTATTCAAAATTTTCAATTGAAAAATAATTCGTTGAGAATTGAGACAATTTTAAACATATTCAAAATACATTGATGGATTCCTAATTGAAATTCTTAATTCAGAAATCTGAGGACGTTTATATTCTAAGTGACGAAAGTAGCAGAGGTTCTTGTCTAACGAGTTAATTGGCTTCCTATCGTAACTCTTTATTTCTTTTCTGTACACGAAAACACATAGATTAATTCCTATGATATTAATCAAAGATACTTCTTTCTGACGTAACAAGCAATTATTATAACCACACTTATTCCTAATTTAATATGGTGTGTAACTCTTGGTATAGATGTTATATCGGCTTGAGAGTTTACACTGTAAAAGTTATAGGAAGAAAGTCCTTAGCTATCTGATGATTAGGCTGCTCTAGAGTGTATTAACTACTAAGGGGTGCGGAATTAAGCATTGTTCTATTGTTAAATTATTATTTATTATTTAACACTATTTTGAAGAGGGAACATAATTAAATTAACTCTCGCAGAAAATAATAAACATTTTACAAAAAACATTGTTTCAAAAACTTTATGACATGAATAATAACTAATGAATATAGGTGTGCAGTTAGCACTGGCGCTTCAAAATCAGGAGTCTCCGTGTTTCAATTAAATATATGCCTTCTTGGCTAGAGATTCTCAATCTTATTAAGCGGAGGCAGGGATACATATTTTTAATATATAGGCCATGGATGAATTAATAAATATTCTGTTCATTTTTTGTTAATGTTTCAGTGCACCTAGATCTTTTGGGCTATCAACTTTATCTAAAATCTTTTAAATAATTAAACACATAACGCAATCACCATAATTTGATCCCACATTGTATACAAAAGTGAAGTCAAAACATACTCTTACAAAACATTATAGAGCTCAATGAAGACAGCAGGTATAAATTATTTATTCTAATTGAACGTTTAAAATAAATGTGAATACCATATTGTATGTATACTGATAATCAAATAATTTCCCTAATTTCAGAGATTCAGTTATTCAAATAAGGTTAAATACTAGCGTGTGCAATCTTTCTAGTTCAAAGTTTTATACAGGTTGTTTCAAAGAACACCGACAATATTTGGGATGTGATTAATGACACCAAGATGGAACAAATGTATAGACCAATCTAGGTGCACAAATGCTTTTTTCGGAGTTATAGTCTGCCAAAAATATGAAAAATGATATTCAAAGGTCCATAGGTCCAAAAGTATGGCACCCACCGTAGTCGGGCCAAGACTTCACTGAAGAACTATATGAGCTCTCTCCAAATATCCAAGTTTCACAATCCTGCGGTACTTCCGCAACAATTTTTATAGAGGTCGTTGGTGAGTACTTCAAATTATATGCCTTTAGCCAAACTCCCTCTATAAAAATTATTGCGTGAGTACCTTAAGATTCTGAAACATGTACTTTTGGATAACGCACATATTAGTTTCTGAGTGAAGTCTTGACCCGACTACGGTAGGTCCCATACTTTTGGACCTATGGACCTTTAAAATTCATTTTTTTCATGTTTTTGGCAGTTAATAACTCCGAAAGGAAACATTTGTGAATCCAGGTTGGTCCATACTTTTTGTCTTGTCTTGTTTCAGGAATCACCTCGCAAACGTTATCTGTGTTGTTTGGAAACATTCTGCATATTTGATACCAAATAATAGATATGGTTCAGAAGTATAAAAGAGATAAACTCAAAATTCAGTAAGGTTTATCAAATTTGCTTTGGAAACACACGAAAATCTAGTTAAGAATTTCAAAAGTACTTAAAGAAATTTATCCTAATTTAGAGATACGAATCCACTTTATTTTAATGGCGTAGAGGAGTAGGATTCGATTCACGGTGGGAGCTAATGTGGTTGGGATTAAACATGTGTTAGTAGGCCCACGTCTAATATAGCCTCGCTGCTGAAAGGGACGTTAAACTCAAAGTCAACTCAACTCAACTCAGCTTCATTTTAAGTTTGGTTATGAATACGAATTTGCTTTAAATCACTTGCAAAGAAAATACAATTTTCGACTATTGCATTTTCCTTTTCATCAGTCAATAATGAAGCATTACGTTTTTAATGCAAGACACGTCTTCTTAATAATGGAAAACAATGGCAGTAATTAGGTATCTCTCTTGTATATAATTTTTAATTACGAAGGAATATTACGTATGAAATTTTGGCGGCTTGGCAGCAATTGTGCAAGGTATTGGTAGGCAGTAACCGCTAGTGAGAAGCTAGAGTAGAGGTAGCATTTCGGCTTTACGTAGTGATGGTTGTTAGGTCGAATCCCACTCAAAGCACATTTTATTTTTTAAAAATATAAATCTGATTGCATTACAATTTTTTTCTGCGTGCTTAATCTCATATTCACATAACATTTTAAGGATGAAATGTTGCCCTTAAAAGGGCTGTTTGAAACTAAACACGTTCTTAATATGATGTCCAGTGATCACCTGCTTCAACAACCGCTAATATTCGACGAGGCATTCTTACTATCATTCGAAGGACATAGCCCGTCCATTCGCAGCAAGATCTTCCCAAGCATTAACGACCGAATTCCAGAGCTAATTTAGGAACTTCATTAGCCCCTTTCACCCTCAAACACCTCTTTACCTCTGTCCAGACATTTTCTGTTTGGTTAATATCTGCTCCGCGTGATGGCCAATTGATTACCACTACATCATTTTGCTCTGCCAGCCGCTCTTGGACAACTTGTGACACATGGACAGATGACCAATCGTTTTGAAAGTAGATTGCTTCCTCAGGATAACGTTAGCGAACAGACGGCACCATAATAATCTCCAAGATGAACTTATACTGCGCACCTGTAAGGCGCCCATCAATCCTGTGAAGATACCCAAATCCATCTGCAGAGATCCAGCCCCAGACAGCCACTGATATGCGTCCGCTGGAACGCTTCTGCCATATTTATCAAGGATCGAACCTGAAACCTCTCTCACGAAAGACACAGACTAGTCCGTCATTTGCAGAAGAAAATATACATTCATCGCTGAAAATGACACTTGTCCAGTTCCGCTGTATATATTCCTCTGCAAATTGACGTCGACGTCTGATGTGTTCCGCGGAAAGAAATTCCTTAATGGCTGCACGCCAAGCGAAGAGATTACCCTCCCTGAGTCGCCTAATAGCTGTTTGACGAGATCCAGGAAAGTCAACGGCTTGTCGCAGTTGACGCGAATTTGAATGGGGAGTTTCCTTGGCTTCTTAAATTAGACGACGGTCTTGCTCGTTTGTGGTAACTCGCCGTCTCCCATTACCACGACGACGAAATGTTTCTCCGGTAACACGATATTTATGTGACCTGTTCTAGGGCGAATGCCTATATGTTCCGCGGCTTGCTTTGCGCTATAACCTTCGTCAAGAAGCGTTATGAATCGAATTCTTGCTTCCTTCATGACGCCTACCTTTGAAATGTATGTGAATGTCTATCTATAAGAAATCTCATGTATTACGTGGCATTTAGTAGACACGAACTCCCTTTTATCGAATTTTGATTGGTTGTCATATCTGATATTGGTAGTGTGAATTGAGTCCTTATTTAATATTCCTACAGTATCACACGAAACACAGCCAGAGGCGTTTTCTTTGAGCTTTACCTTTGAATGTGCATAATGTAACTTGTATTCTCCAGGCGTTTCAATAACCAAACACACTTAACTTCAGAACTAGTAACAGTATATATGTATATACCTCAGTTTCATTCAATGACATCTAGAATACTTCTTACAGCACTGAGGTTATATAAGACGTAGATTTACAGAGTAGTGTTAAATTTGAACAAATGTACATTCACCGATAATCGAATCCGGGGGGTCTAGGGGAGGGGCACCCCCTAAATTTTTGCTGCAACCTAAAATTTTCATGGTAGGCTTGCAAATGAACTATAATATGGTGATGAACTATAATATGGTTGCATCGGGCCTCCCCTAACTTTAGCCGTTCCCGATCCAACCACATTTTTGAGCCGGCTACCGACGTGAATCCAATCCAAAGTGCCCCTATTCCTTTCTCAAGGATACCTCTTAGCCGCAAGTAAACTCAACATTCCTTTAAATTTTACTTTTAATTTCCTTCGTAACAATAAATTCTATTTAATATATGGATACAATTTACCGGTAAAATAAGGATATAGGAATAAGGGATGGTCAATTCCAGAATTTTTATTTCCCGAAATCCAGAAAGCAAAATCGGAAACATTCTAGATTTCGGAAAATTCAGATTTTGGAAAAATTTCGGAATTCGGAAAAAATCCGGATTTCAGTAAAATTCCGATATCAGAAAAGTATCGTATTCTTTCCGAAGTCCGGAATATTTCTACATTCCGGAACATCGGATTTTTTCCGAAATCCGGAAAATAAACTTTCCGACTCCGGAAAATATATTTTCTGGATTCCGGATCGCGAAAAATTATGGCCATCGCTAGGAAATAGTAGGCTGTAATCTAAACATCAAAGGGTGCACATCGTGCTTGTGTTTTAACCTGCTTCTGATTGCTTCAGAGAAAATCTTAAAATTTCTACATTTATTTCTTTAATAGCAAAGATGTCCGTTCATTTTATAGGAAGAGTAGTTTTATTTGAAAAATATTTTGAAGGTTGGTTTGGACCTTCTTCCTCTTCTCAGAATGCAGTGAACTGATGAAAAGTAAGCTCGACTCAAGTGCTTACTATGTGCACAAATTCATTTCAGATAGTTAAGTCAATTTTCCTAGTGAAACAGAAAATATCGATGCAATTTTATACTGTTTATTGAGAAAACATAGAGGAATAGTTGGGCTTCCTCCTAAATGTGAAAATTTCGGAAACTTTGGATTTTGTGTCCATCGAGTTTTAACAAGTATTTTATATACCAGATTCCATGTTGCAATCATTTGGGGTTCGTGAGATACTATATATATATATTCATAATTTTTAAACCGGCTATCCCCCTAAAGCATTTTAATGAAATTGACATAAAAGCAATGTCGAGTTAATTGTTCATAACTTAAATTTAAACACTAGAAATTGCTCCATCCCTCCTACGTAAAAACGGAATTGTTCAAAATACTAGAACGAATGGCTATGTATTTTAAATTAGGGATCTATTCGGTGACTTTCATATTCTTTAAGATCTCGTAAGATACTCTATTTTTATGTATACTTTGAATCATTTTTCCCTTCTTAGTATATGTGTCCGTCCTTATTAATGTAAAATAAATAAATAAATGAATAAAACATTGAAGTGGAAGACAGTGCTAATTATGCCTAACTAGTTTCATGTTACCTTCATTAATATATGTTTGCTAAAAGATTAGAGAAATTCAAATTGTATGCCAAAAATATATCTTGGAAATCACTCAAGTTTAACAGACGAAACTCAGTATATTAGTTCCTTATTACATCTAAGCTGGTATAAGTCCCAGCGTTTTCGAACATTTCGATTTATGGGTATGAGGATATCAATTTCCATATTATTCTAGTTTCCCATAATCTATTCATAAAATAACCAAAATGTGAAAATGATTATCTCGTTTTAATTAAGTTTGTGACTTGCGTCTACCTGAGTTTTTATGATCTCACTTTAATTCATAGGGGCATCCCAAAAGGGGAAGAGTGCCCAAATATACCTTTCAAATATGTTCCATACACCTAATGTTCCCGTGACAAGAGCGGCATTTCAACTAGTATACTGCATAAATGAAATCAACCTTGACAATATCGTCGAAACGAAGAAAATTAAAGAAGAATTTTAGGAGTAATCAAAAAAATGAATCAAAATATTGCGATCTTGGCCAAGAATTTTATTAATGATAAAATAATTATCAAAAGATTGCGATCTTGGCCAATAATTAGTTTCTGAATCAGAGGCACATTTCTGAATGGTGCCTAAATCAAGTGTTCGTATTTTCGACGGAATAAGCACATTACACCAAGTTACGTGATAGTTTGTGTTTGGCTACACTATATGTAGAACTCAAGAAATAAGGAGTAGAAGAAAAATTTTGATTGAATGAAATATATTAGATTTCTTTTATCAAGGGTCACAACATTTATGAGGAGCCCCTAAATCGAGTTTTGGTTCCTGTTTTTTTTTTTTTTTTTTTTTTTTTTTTTTTTTTTTTTTTGCGAAGTAAGCAAATGATATTGGGTTAAATGATAGTATGAGTTTGGCTACACTATATGTAGTTCTTCAGGTATAAGGCCTAGAAGAAAATTTTGCCTGAAATATATTGAATCTTTTGATCCAATAAAACAAAAATATTAAGATAGGTAATTTTTAACAATGTTCTGTAATTTTTTACTTTAATTAATGCGCGTATATTAAAGGTGATGAAGGATTAAAATAAATAGGCCAATAATAAAATACATCACAGCCTCTCAAGTTACGCCCGTGGAATTCGATACAAATGTCTTATTATAAATAAGTAGACATATATCCTAACATTTTCGAAAATTCCAGCTTTAAGAAGTAGTAGAGGGAATTTCTTCAATTGTGTAACTCATATTATTTTTTTTATCTATTGGATCATCACAAGAAACATTTCAATCGTTTCAAGTTAGTTTTTAAACATAATTATCACCGTTTTCGAAAGAAGGCTTTATTATGTAAGTTTCGTGTAAAGTCCATAGTGGAAAAGGGTGTAAAAATTTGTGCTTAAAAACAGTATCTCACGAGACTAATAAGGGGATAGCAGACTTTGGTAAATGAACTTCGGGTTCATCCTCCGCAAGGTAGTAATGCACATTTAAATGTATATATTACAAACTGGAAGAGCACAACAGCCAGAAATAGTGGAGAAAACGCATCTTAAAGATTCTGACTCTCGCATACATGATGCGACGCGTAAAGTTATCAAGTGACGACGTGGCAGAGTTAGGAGCATCTACGTCCCCGTGCAAATGGTTCCGGGTTGGATTGTAGCTCGATTCAACTATTTTTGCTTTTTGCTTTGAATAAAGTCGCCATAAGGTATTAATTCACCACATGCTTATTATGCATAAAACAATAGAAATATTCAAATCAGTTGTAAAATCTTTTAATGTTCTATGTTAACTAGGAATCAAATGTAACCTATTCCGCGTTGTGCATTGATATCATGCGTTATACTATGGTTAGCACAGTCGTTGTTCAAAAAATGTTCACTTGACGTTTAGTACTAGTATATTAGTAGACAATCAATTATAGGATATCTATTCCTCAAAATCTTGAGGGGCAATTGGTGCTCTTGCTCTTCCTAAATGACGCCCCTGGCTAAAACTGTCATACTTTGCCATTCTATTGTCTTCTGAAGTACAATCCATCCTCCCTTGCAAATGTCCGGTCATTTCGCACACTGTTCACAGATATAGACACGAAACGTCAAGAACATTTTTTACACAACGATTGTGCTAACCATAATATAAGTCCGGACGCGGTGGCTCAGTGGTAAAGCATTCACCTCTGGAGCATGTTGTTCCGGGTGCAAACCCTGCTCTCGTCAAGTGAAATTTGTGGTGGACAAACACCGTGTTCGTGAGTTTCGTCGGAGTTCTCCCGTTTCATCCCACTTTCTTCTTTCCACTATTTCATTAATTTCTCATCTTCACTGTCTTCTTTAGCCCAGCCAGCATACACGTGGGACGTAAAACTAAAAAATTTCATTTTATTTTATAATATAACCCGTGGCGTCAATATACTACGCGGAATAGGTTACATTCTATTGGTAGTTAACATGGAATATTCAAAGATTTTACAACTCATTTGAACAATTCTATTGTTTTATGTATTATAAATATATGATGAATTAATATTTTATTTGTAAGTAAAAATCGTTACTTTATTGATTAAAGAAAAAAATACACTAGAGCAGGAATCGAACCCGGGATCCTTTGCACGTGAGTCGTGGGTCATCCTAATTCTGCCACGCCCTCACTTGAGAACTTTATACGTCCTGTCATATATGCGCTAAGTTAGAATCTTTAGGACGCCTTTCCTCACTATTTCTGACTATTGCTCTCCTCCAGTTTGTAATATTAACATTTTAAATGTGCACTACTGCCTCGCGAAGGATGGCCCCGAAGTTCATTTACCAAACTCTTCTTTCCCGATGTTAGTTAACTCTGGCCGGGCTTTTCTCAAGTTACTTTCATACAATACATGTTCTAAGTGAGGATATGTAATATTAAAAATATACTCCAAAAGAGACTTTCTGATGAATGTCTCATCATAGGGAAATGATACTTGGCATTTAAGCTCCTCCTTACAAATCGGTGACCATGTGATCCATCGTTTTTAGAAATTACAACTCTAGCAAAGAAAGAAGGAAACTGTTACAATATCTTAATTTTCCATTTTTTGTTCATAAACTAGCCAAAGTGAGCAAGAATATTAGCTGTTTAAATTAAATCTAGAATGGCTATTTCATTAGTTCGTAACTGACCTTTAAAGATTGCCCCAGCCTATATTTATAAACGAATTGTGAGTTATATTTTTGACTTTTAGAATATACGAGCATTAATTATCCGCTTCCCTGGGGTAAGTTAAGAGAACATAGTTCCGCTAGTCAGTCACATTTTACTATTACGAATGCGCTCTTTTATATTGGTAATTTTCGATGGTTTTTATATATCCCCCTTCTCTCCCCATTTTGCGAGGCACGGGACCGGAAGTGTCACTGTTTATCTCAGCAACCTTGGAAATCTATAGATTCGCCACTAATATCGGTCATTTTCTATCGTATTTATATATTTCTCGCTCCTCTATCTCTCAAACTGTGGGGCTGAATTCAAATTTAAACAGCATCGGAAGTGTCACTGTTAATCTCAAAGTGATATGACAAAGACCATCTCAGGTTCGAACTTCATTTAGGTTGAAAACTTGACCGAGATCGGTCCGGTGGTTCAAGTGTTATTAAGTTTTATTTACTTTAGGTATCCCCTCCTCTCCCTTAAGTTCGACGGTCAAAGGGAAATGATACAAAAAATCTCTGATCCTAACTTCATCTATATTTAAAATTTGATCGAGATTGATCGTTTGGTTCAAGTGTTAAGTTTTACTTACTTTTTAATTCCTTCCTCCCCCTCCCCTAATTTTTATCGTCAAAGTAAATAGATACCTTTAAATAGTATCCCAGAGCCAAATCACATCTATGTTGAAAATTTGATCGATATTGGTTGGGATGGTTCATGTGTGATGAAGTCACAAAGACAGCGAGTTTCATTTATATTTTTTACATATCTTCCCTCTTCCCCACTATCCACCGTTAAAGTTAAATTATAAAAATTGTCCAAAGACCGAACGTCATCTATCTTGAAAATTTGATCGAGATCAGTTGTGTGGTACAAGAGTTATAAGTTTTATTCATTTTCATACATATCTCCCCTCCTCCTAACTCTTTGTTCTACCGTCAAATGGATATGATAAAACTACCCCAGGTCTTAACCTCATCTATGTTGAAAATTTGATAAAGATGGGTAGGGTGTATAAGAGTGATGAAGTCACAAAGACAGTCACTTTTATTTTCATTTATAACATATATCTACCCCTACCCCTCCCTTACGTTGCATTGTAAAAGTGAAATGGCAATAACATCCCAGGTCCGAACCTAATCTATGTTGAAAGTTTGATCGAGATCGCTCGGGTAGTTCAAGAGTTACTAAGTTTTATTCATTTCCATATATTTCCCCTCCTGCCTTCCTCCTTACCTAAAATCTACCGTCAAAGCAAAATGATAAGAAAAACTTCCCAGTTCCAAACCTCATTTAGTTCAAAATTTGATTGAAATCGGTCAGGTGGTCTAAGAATTATTAAGTTTTATTTATTTTTTCTATCTCCCCTCCTTCCTCACCCCTAAGTTCTACCATCAAAATGAATTGCCAACAACATCCCCAGTCCAGAACCGCATCTACGTAAAAAAATTGATTGATATTGGTCGGGTTGTTCAAGAGATTAAGAGTCACATACTGAGTTTCAATTTTATAATATAGATTTACTGATCTTTTGAAATCGTAATACGAACCTAGAAGCACAATTTTCGGAAGCTGAAAATCAAGATTAATTATGTATCACAATACTTCAGCAAGTGATCATCTTCTCTACATAGTTTGTGACTTCTCTACACTATTTCGGGTTACGTGGAAATTTCTCCGTTCATGGCTTGTAGACCTTTCACAGTTCACAAACCAATCATCTTACCACAAACTGATAGTTATAAGACTGATCAGTTGGTTCACTGGGAGTGTAACATCCCTTTCAGAACGGAGACTATATGAGAAATGGTTGAATAACTTAACTTGGGATCCTAAACTAAATGGACTCCCATCAGAATCAATCTTTTGATAGGGTTGGTTCCATAAATGTTGCATTCTTTTCATTCTCACTTGAGTACTCCAAAATAGAAAATGACCTTCCGTAATACATATTATCTTTCCACTCGGTATGAGCACTAATTTATTAACCATATTCTCCTTAAATAGTGAACATGATTTCTTTTTTTAACATACTGAAACATTAAATAATAAACAAATATACTAATATTGTTTCTTTTTCTTTTCTTTATGTTTCCACAAAGAGAAGTATTTCATTGATAGCATTATTACTTTTTTTTAAAAAAAGAAAGTACTTTCAGTTCACAGTTAACACACAGATAAGAGAGGCACTTTAAAGCGCCTCAGTTTATTTGCCTTGCTCTTCCCCTCAGTGGTGACTCACCAAACTTTCTACTTTTATTTCAATTACTTGTATATTTAGCTTTGGATGTAAGCATATTTTGATATATTATTAATGGAAAGGAATCTACAACACCGTTACTTTTGATCTACCTAGGTATAATCATACCTTCAGCCTTATATTATTACCTTAGACAAAAAAAGGAAAAATCTAACAGAATGAAACCATAAACAGGGTATTAATGAACTATACAGACAAACTGTAAGAGGTGATACCTCACATCAAAATAGGAGAAAAAGTTCATATGTACCTATGGCGAACATACATAGTTTCAGAGCCAGGGGTGACCAAAATCAGAGAAGAAGCAAAATTTAAAGCGGTCCTATCTCGAATTCTAGAAACGATGGATGATGGTCCTTATCAGCGTTACGCAATCCAAAAGTGCATATTTCGTCAATTTTTAATAGGTATACAAGGTATTCCTTACAGGCTGTAATTCTCAGATATGCTCTCAAT
This sequence comes from Thermobia domestica, assembly GCF_964235325.1. Classification (NCBI taxonomy): domain Eukaryota; kingdom Metazoa; phylum Arthropoda; class Insecta; order Zygentoma; family Lepismatidae; genus Thermobia; species Thermobia domestica. The sequence continues at coordinate 63,836,915 of NC_137467.1, forward strand.
AGAGTTTTCATATATACGCTGATTTCAAAGAGGGTCCAAAGTAGGCAGAATGTAAGCCTTAACAATAATGGACATCCAATTCATCGGAGGGAAGTCGGAAGTGTTAGGAACCGGCAGCTCTACGTTTTTTTCTTTTCGCAATAATGTGTGATGGAATGTATTTCTTCACGGTCTATTTCACGTTCTCTTCGCTTATAAGCGTGAAAGAAAACATTGCAGCATGCGTGTTCCCGATACGAGAAACCGTGCTGCTGACGATCCATAACACTTCCGACATCGCGGTAAAGGATTTTGTGTTCACTGCTATCAAGGCTTACCATTTGCCTACCTTGGACCGATCATGAGGTCAGAGCGTATTTCAAAATTCGGTTGGTGGTATGTCTGGGAATTTCACCCTGTATGGAATACTCTGTATACCCACTGAAAATTAATGAAATGTGCATTTCTGAATTGCGTATGGGTGACTTTCTTTACTTGATAAGGACCACCATCCACAATTTCTGGAATTCGAAATAGCACATATTGAAGTTTTGATTTTTCGGGATTTTCGACAGCACTAGCTCTGAAAAAATGCACTTTTCTCCACAGGTCCAAATAAACTTTTTCTCTGATTTTGATGTAAGGAATTACCTCTTAGAGTTTGTCGGTATACTTCATTGACACCCTGTATAAAACTAATACTACAAGTAATGGTTGTATCTTTGACGAAAAGATAAAAAGTAAATATTACAAGTAGTGGCTGTTCCTTCGACGCGAAAAAACAAAATACACTTGACGAAGACTCGAACATGGATCAACTGATTGGTAGATTACATCTACTATGCCACATACTTAGGTACTTTTTTTGCTATACACTTTAAACATCCAGTTTGTGATTTTTGTTTCTGGTGTCTTACCACATAACAGTTTTTCTGCTTTCCCTGCTTATCACACTATTCGTGTTGTTTGTTGTGTAAATTGTATCTGCAAACGTAATATATTTTGTTGATTTACCACCATCCACAGCTCTTAAAAGTTTTTATTGTCAATTACATTAACTGAACCGATTTTCTCGTATCTTCCATCGCGTCAAGAAGTAACAGATACTATCTTGCGGAGAACATTCAATTTCTTATATGACAAGCAATACCTATCAGGCCGTGAGTGCCATTACATCTTTCTACACCCTTTCCCTTGGTTCGGATCAACTTCGTGTCCTTTCGTGTGGAACGAAGAAAGCCGAAGGTTCGCGCCGACACAGTTTCACTTCAAGCTACCGAGTCAGAGTGATTGACTTATATAATTGTATTGTATTTATTTATTTACTAAACAAATTTCCGATACAGCAAAAATACCATTATTTTATTATTTTCATGAAGCAGACAGAATTTTCTACTTGCCTTTAGAACTATCCCTACTAATTTTTAATCAACATCAAATAGTTTACGTTCATTATTTCTGTCTATTTCCTACATATTACTTGCAGAAACTATGCGGAGTAAATGTTTTATTTAAGTACTGTTTTATAAAAGTTTAGTCATATGTTAATTAAAATTTCACTATTTGTAAGTTTCTCATTTCGGTTACGAAATTGATTATAAATGAAGCTTACGCTTTTTATAAAATTTTTGACAATTTTAATGTTTTTAAGACATATTTCTAAATTATTTGGAAATATTCAAATAAACTAGAATGAAGAGGATGATACTAAGGAGCATTTTGAGAACAAAACATTGTTTCTTAAGGAATTTACAGAATCAAGCTTTTTTTAAAAAAAAAACTACTTTAACCGACTATTCTACAAAGGCATGGTAAGGACTACACCTTGGCAGACCCATATAACGAAACAATTAACACAAAATGTCTGATCGCTTCGTATATTTTGTAGTTTATTTCTATTCAGTCCTTTGTTTAAATGTAAAATGCTTAATAGCAATGCTTGTTAGAGCTGTGCCACATGTATAGTAACTATCCTTATGACAGATTTACGTTGTATTTCTAACAAATCATAAAATCTCTCCTTCTTTGTAAGTTTCGCTGCGCGTTTGCCACGTTTACGAAAATGGAACTTGATGAAAGTTTCGTAGATTTCTTTTTTTTTTTAATTATAACTTGCTTGTATCTTATTTTTTTATTGAAATAGTTTTGAAAACATGAGCTTTGTTTTTCTACTTATTTCCAAGAATGAATGTGACATTTTCTATCACAAGAAAGAGAGTTATTTCTATTTATGTAATTTCTAAAGACATGCGACAATAATTTGGACATAAGGGTACATTTTACATTCGTTAAAAATCTCACATCTGTACTCATACAAAGTAAAGTTTTCTTATACCAGACTCCGAATAGCATTGTCAAATTTACAGGATGATAAGTGGAAATTACATACTTCAAGGATCACATATTTGAAGAATTGAAATTTTGACCCCTCATCGGGTACCATCCGCGCGAATAAAAGCTTTCTGGCAGTTTTTCTCAGTCACAGATCTGGAAATAATTGTATGCATAATGGGTATATAAAAAAATACACTTGTACTACAGTCTCATTTGCAAAAGAAAAAAGAGATAGATAATAAAGAAATATTAGTATTAAAACAATTATCCCAGCGTGATCTTAAATTCTGCAAAAATCCAATGGAGGCATTATTCCCCTTGACTGCAATTGGTGCTAGAAGCGATCGGTGCAGAACTATCTCTCAGTCTCTTCCCTTTCCTTCCTTCTTCTCCAAGTCCAGAGAGTGGGTCGTAGCACATTATAAAAGAAGGTGGATTTGGCCTTGAAACGGTTCTTCGGTCACTTCAACTTCTGTGCTCAGAAGCAGGTGTGCAGCAGCCACAGAAGCCGAAGCAGAAAAAACATACAAAGAACTTATAAAAATTTCTAGTACCTTAGCAACTATGTAGTTAACTTAAAAAAACTCGGCGGCCAGCATCAAGCTTAGACTTGATGGGGATTATTAGGCTTATATCAGCGTAGTATTCTACTAGAGTCTGGATTCCTTTTTTCGAGTTCTTTCTCTTTCATTTTCTGCATCATTCACAACTAAGTGTGTTCTTATTAATTAAAGCAAAGATTATCACGTCTTTTGTTTTTCGGCAGTCTGGCCTGTAAACATTCTCAATATTACTCTGGGAGTTATTCTCAGTCAATTATGTAAGTTAGCAGATTTTATAATGAACATTTTTTACTAGCTTAATGTAAATGTTCCTATATTTTTATAATAAATCTACTTTATTACGAAAAGGAGTTAACACTTGAGTGAATTCATATTCCAAGCCTGTTCTCAGTAAAGAGTGTAGGAATCGAGTAGATACGGGTACCGAATTTTCGTTAACCTAACTTTGATACTTCTATCCCCCTGAGACTTTTCTTCAATTTGGGTACCAGATTGGGGTACCAGAACTAATGAAGGTGTTCTTGTCTGAAACAACACTGCCCGTCAAGAATTAAGCAACAAAGTGTGTACCAAAAATAAAAGACTGGTGAGGGGATGATGAAATACAGGGAAAATGGATGTCATAATATAACGAGCATAGACGATGATCGGGAAAAGATTGTGTGAAAGAACTTGCGATTATGCTGTCCTCACACGACTTCGTAAAGTATTAGGTACGAAGAAGACTGCATGAACTCACGGACTTGTTGGCTGACAGTGTGTGTAGAGTTCAGAGTTAACTCTACTGGAGTGAAACACGCGAATATGACAACGAGGGATCATTTGCCGAATGAATTACGCTAGAGTGCCATAGTCGATTGGAAGCAGAGGAGCATCAGGCCGCCGTGGCCCGTTGAATCACTATCGATCGAGCAGTGTTCATCAGGTTATGAAGCAAGTTCCAAATAACGCAAATTGCTCCGAGACGTTTCAGTGTTGGTCGTCTGCGTGTGATATCAGAAAGGATGATCGATATATACGTTTGATAAGTCGAAAAAACAGGTCTGCAACAGCAACTCAAGTGCGTGTGGAGGCTGTTATTGCCATGTGACGTCCTCTTTCAACGAGTAGAGTACACTAACAACTTCAAGGAGTTGGGTCGTATGCCAAAAGACCAGTGATTTCTATACTCTTTACCCGGTGGCACAAGAGGCAGCGATTAAATTTGGACAAGAGCGCATATGAATTAAACTCATGAGCAATGTCAGTCGGTTCTCTTTAAGGAAGGGTAGATTTTCTCTAGACAGTGATTCCTGACGGAGACTGGTCTGGCAAGAAACAGGACCCCGTTACCGTGCATCCAGTATTCTTGAAAGGGAAAATTATAATGGTTAAAATTTGCTTTTCTGGGGTGGCATCTCGCTTAGAGGACGTGCTGATCTCTGTTCTCTTGCGTTACACAATGACAGCTCAGCACTATGAGGATACTGTTCTGGATTGTCACGTTGTATCCCTTGCACGTGCTAGAGTTCAGGAATTCATTCTAAAGGATGATAACGCTCGTACCCATAGAGAACAATTGGTCGATCATTACTTCGAGCAATACTATATTCAATGAATGGACTGACCATCTAAGTCCCCGGACCTTAACCCGATCGGTCATATTTGAGATGTCCTAGGGCAACGCATTGCAAGCCTTATACATCTCCACAAATTTTCCAAGATCTTCAATGGGCTCCTATTCCACAATGGACAAAGATACCGAATGATCTGGTACAAACACTAACTGCCAGCATAAGACAACGTTGTGAATCCTCTATTGCTGTGCACGGTGAGTATATCCCTTATTGGGGTCAGAAAAAAACTTTTTGTGGCTTCAGTGTTTTTCAGTTTGAGTGCCACCTACGTCCAATATCATTTTTTCTCCACGAGCGTACTTTCGTTTGGTAATTTTCCTTGCTGTACGGCGTAAAATAGACGCTTCTTCAATTTCAATAGCAATTTGTTCACCAGCATGCGTTTACTTTCCTTATACTCCTGAGTATCCATTGTTGCTTAATTTATGACGGTCAGTGTAATAGAGTCTTATTCAGACCCGTCAGCTGCAAGAAACAGACGGAGAAGGAGTTGCCGTACTAGCATTTCTCATGTAATAGCGCTATAGACACATAGAAAGGAATTCTTCACTCGAAATCCTTTCTAAGTGGAATAGAGTGGCATTCCAAGAGATGATCCCATACTATTCGATAAGATCAGTCATAGTACGTCATAACTAGTTTGGTGGATTGGCAACGAGTAACAGCGGAGCCACACGTCTACCCTACATATACCTTTGTTTCAAAACTTGTGGGATTGCGTCGCGTAAAAGCTGTTAAAAATACCTATACACATATCTTGTTAGAATAGTTTAGCATACCTGTACTATTTCTTGTTGTAAACCAAAATTTTTAATTTTGTTTTATTCCAAAAATGCGAATTGGGTTATACATTAGCTTCAGTAATTTCCGTTTATCTCACGTTAGAGCATGTAAAATTATATATAATCATTAAGAACGTTTTTCTTTTTATTTCATGCATTTCTTATTCGTATATTTGCTTGCTTTTCTGGATAAGAATCGTCTTTAACTATAAACTAAAATGTGTACATACTTGAAAATGTCAATAGAACTAAGTTATTGTCTACTCGAATTCCAAATACAGAATGTTCCTAGCATATTGTGATAAGTAGACATTAGCATTATCAGTTTTAGAAAACATACAGTTCCAAAGTGTGTAAACCATGTATTGTACCAACTGGTGAATATGTAACTATTCTTGGTATTTACAATGTTTGTATCAAAATAATGTTCTGCCGTTCTATTGTTTCAGCCTTACGTCAATTAAACATTTACACAGCTTTACACTTCAGTTATTTAGTACGCAATTTATATACAGACAAGAAATCAGCGTTGGAGCGCATCTTCAAATAGAAGAAATTTTTGAAGAAATTTTTGACACAGAAGAAATTTTTGAGGTAAAGTATTAATGAGAATTTTTCATTACTTAATTAAATAAGGTATTATTTTACAACTAGAATATCTCAATTCAAGTTAATGCAAAATACACATTTTGATGTGTCGTTCACATACGGATTACCTATTGCACCACTTTCTGTTAGAACTGAAGCATTTTGTAAATAGAAGACAGTTGTACTATTCAATTAACATTTATCATCATCCACATATGCCATTTCCAAATATCATTCCGCATTTTGTATCTTTGTAGTAGAACATTAACATAAACCAAGACACGAAAATATCCAAAATCAAAGTTAGTGTATCAAATATTGTTTACTTATAACAGTTTTCGCAAATAAAATGTCGTACAGATATTGTCAGTTTTCTCAAAATATAATAATTATACGTAATTTTCAATATGTAGTCTTCAATTATTAAAAGAGTTAATGACATAACTGTTAATTACAATGCAGAATTTGATATAATATTTACTTATACTAATCATAAGAAGAAACAAAATCGAACTAATTTCTTCGAGTATACTATGTAAAATATTTTCTCACATTCCACTATCTCATTTCATGCAGTTTTAAAGACATTTTCCTCTCTCTCTACTCCTTGAGGGTGATTTCACGTCGTACGAGTAATCAAACATCTTAATCCTTTCGGCAATTAAACAAAATATTAAGCATTAGAAAGCGCGTAATTTATCTGCCAACAGATCACTAATATATGCAATTTCTAAATAGTTAATTTCAATTGTTTTTCAATTAATTAAAAATAACCTACTAGAGCCTTGAAATTAGAAACCAAAGGCGACGGAATTGAAGTTCATCCGTAGATATTAGAATAGATAAATACAAGTTTAAACAGCGTAGCTAAGAAATACCATATCAAAATATACGAAGATGCTCCTGATACTATTGTTTTGTTTAGAGCTATTTTGTTTAAAACACACTTGATAAATATGAAATTTAATTATTTTTTTTTTCAATTTCCCTCACAGTTAATTAATACATAATTACTTCTATTTTATATATGTGCAAGTCAGCACCGTCATTTCAGGCTTCTTTTGAGGTGGCCAATAGCATCATCGACATAAGACTTTGACGTTTTGTACCAGTTCATTAGTAGACAATCGATTAAAGTATATGTATTCCTCAACCTCTTGGGGAGCAATTGCCTCCTCCTGCCCTCCCTAAATGACATCCATGATTCAAGTTTGATTCAACTCACTTAATTACATTTTCTTTAATGTTAATGCCCGTAAGGGATCTAATATGCATGTCATTAAGTAATACATATATATTAATTAATGTTACAATACATAACTTCAAAAAAGATATGTCCCATTATATAATTAGGCATTATATTTTAGGGTTGCACAATAATAAATAAGACAAATTACAGAAAATATGAATTAATATGGAGCCACTTATGAAGAATCATTTTTTATTGGACTCTCCAATTGAAATAATACACTAACAAAGATCCTCAGAATAGAGTTTACCCTAGTTTAACGCTCTTCTAGAAATTTGTATACATATAGGCTGTACCATATGTCTAGGACGGATCGAAAGCGGTCTCCTCTTTACGGTAGAAGGAGTTCAAAAATATTCAAGGGCGCTGATCTAATGCCAAATATATCAACACGGAAATATATTGGTGCCGGGTGTAAATACTATACATAAAGTGAACTCCGATAAATGCAATGATAAAAGGGGTGGTTACTCCTTTATATGGACCTCTAAAAAACAGATGGAACATTCATACACTTTTTCCTTCCGTGGTAATCCTTTAGTACAACGACTTCTTCGCTTCTATCGATACATCATTGCATTAGTCTAGATCGACTTTCTTGTATAATATGTTGACCCGACAGAGTTGTCATTTCCTTAACAAAATACTGGACATTATATCAGTTCTTTCGTCATTTTCTGAAGGCCTCCGACGGTAAATGTGTGCCTCCTTCCGATCCTTGTCCATAAGACATTTTTTCCTAATTTCTTTCATTAGCTCATAAAGTTTGTCAATCCATTATCCTAAAAAATATGTATATACGGTAGTTGCGCCAAATATCAGCGTACCTCTTATCTTCAATGGTCCGTGTAAATTTGAGAGTAAGATGATTTTGTATAACAACATGTCGTTATATAACTGCAGTTCTAGTTAATATGAACTTCGTATTCCTTTTACCGCGATTGAGCTCCTTCGTGGATAACCAGTTAGCGTACTCGCTTTTGGGCGTGGGAGACCCGGATTCGATTTCCGGAGGCATCTCATGTGGATCGAATTCGATGTTAATCAGTAGGTCAAATCTCATATAGTCTCGCTGCTGACAGGGACATTAACCTCAAAGTAAACTTAACTATTTTACCGAGGCTGAATTGTTTTATGTATCATGTGTTGTGTCAAGAGTAGAAAAGAGATGAATCGTAGAAAGCGGTAATGAGCTTCTTTTATTTTGATTTTATTAAGTTGAATGCTGATAGTTCTATATTATCGCCTGCGTATTACTAAAATTGTGAAACAATTGCATGCAACTTTACTATCTTAACGGGAGTGACGAACAGAATATGTGTATAGTTTATATCTTCCTAATTTGGTCATGTATGACTGCAATTGGTATTTTTTTAAATTCCGGAATTATAATAGAGTGTATTTCATGTTAAGCATATGTTTTATTCTGGTTGTATACACAAGTTTGTTTCCAATACGTGCAGGGCCGGATTTAGCATTTTGGCGCCCCTAGGCCCAATATTTTTTTCCGCCCACTAGTCTGGTTAAACTTACTTTCCTAAAAAACCTTTATTAAAAAATTACAGCCAGTTCTCCCGTGTTTGAGATCAATGTTCTAACGAAGTTTATGCATAATGTTGAAAAATAGTTTAACTTTACCAACAATTATTTGTTCCAATGAACTTCAAAATCAGAATGTTTATTAGCCTGATTTTTAAAAATCAATTCAAAAAATTTGTTAACTTATGGCTATTTATTTTTATTTCTAGATATTTTTCTTCTTTTTTTCTCTCGGTCGTGCGCCCCCTTGGAGCTTTCGCCCATAGGCCCGGGCCTACCGGGCCTATTGGGAAATCCGGCCCTGAATACGTGAATACTTTTCAAAGGAAAAAAAATTAATGAAATTTTTGAGTTTTACGTCCCACGGGTATGCCAGTTAGGCTAAAGAAGACAGTGATGGTAAGAGATGAACGAAATGGTGGAATGGTGAAAGTGGGAGGAATCGGGAGAACCCCAAGGAAAACCCACGCACACGGTGTTTTCCAACACAAAGTTCACTTTGCGGGAGCAGAGTTTGAACCCGATACCCCAAGCACCAGAGGTGAACGCTTTACCACTGAGCCACCCGGCCCCTACTTTTCAAATGCTATCATACGGTTGATGCCTGTTATGTTGTGCATAACGTCCAATGAGCACAGCTATTAATTAGCGAACATTGCTCTACTTATGCATATTATATTGTTAATTGCATACACTGGAAAAATCAGAAAAAATTATTGAATGATTTTGTATGTGTCCACTATAAGTACCAATGATTTATTTAGTGTTATGTTTAGCTTACATTATTTTATTACGTTGCAAATTATCAATGAGCTGGTAAAGAAGAACTAAACATATTGTAATACCCAGAGAAGATACAAAAAAGTATGCTTCTCAACCGAAGAATGCAAATGAACTATTAAAAAAGTATCGATGCTTTTTTGGTGTTTCTCGAATGACTTGGTCCGACCAAGTAAACAGAAAGGTTCCGAAAAAATACAATTGGGCAATCAGAGAATTCTTACACCGTAAGAGGAAGACAGTCGTATGGTCACTGACTGCTTTAGTGAAATCTGATTTTTAATAAATATATTTTATCTATTAGATATAGATAAGAAGAGATATACGCATTTATCTTTCGTTGCTATTATTGTTCGTGTACACCATTGTACCAGGAGATAAGAAACACTACCAAATCAATTACATTCTTGTGAAGCAACATTTCAAGACGAAGACACTCCCAGGAGCGGACATTGATTTGGATCACAATCTCCTGGTGGTGGAAGTGCAAGCTTGGTTAAAGTCGATCAAGAAAAATGGGAGGAGAAATCGAAAATGGAACTTAGAGCGACTAAGATACATCGACGACGATGTGAAAGAAGAGACTGAAGAATAATTTTGTACAATGGTAGATAATGATCGACAATATAGAAAATAACTGGGGAAAGTTAAATTCTACTTGACACACTCGACAATAACATTAGCAGAATGGAAAGGGCACTGAGAACACCATGGATAACGGAAGCAATGCTTAAGAAGATGGAGGAACGCAGAAGGGCATAAAACATGGACATCAAAGAATACAGAAGGCTGAATAATGAATTGAGAAGAGAAAGGGAAAAAGCCAAAGAAAAGTACATGGAGCAGATATGTGAAAAATAACGGAACTTAAAACACGCGACAGATATGATCTGATGTACCAGAAAGCATAAGAATTAGGAGAAAAAGCTAAGAAAAATATACGAACATGTGGCATCTCAGATCAACAAGGCAATGTAATCACTGACTGTCAAAAAATCTTTAGAATTTGGAACGAATTCATAAAAGATCTTTATGATCAGAAGAACAGTCAAACAGATATTGCGATTGAAGCAGAGAAATGGGTGGATGATGATGATAAAGGATCTTGTTTATTGAAAAGTGAAGTAATACATGCAACCAAAGACATGCAAAGCTGGAAAGCCACTGGAGACGGCGACGTAGCAGTAGATTTGCTCAAGGGATTAGCAGACAATGCAATGAAAGTATTGACTTACCTGAGTGGAGAATGGCCAAAGGATTTTCTTTATGTTACTATAATTTCATTGCTCAAAGAAAAAGCAATCACAGGAGTGCAGCGATTACAGAACCATTAGCCTGATTTCCCACACTGGAAAGTTTATGTTACGCATACTGAATGGAAAATAAGATAGATGAGAGGTTAGAAGAAGACCAATTTGGAATTCAGAAAGGAAAAGGCACTAGAGATGCTACTGGATTCATGAGAATTATATCAGAAAGGAATTCTTGATGTAAAGGTAGAGTTAGTTGTGTTTGTGTTTCATCGACTGGCGAAAACCTTTCCGCCAGATAAATTTTACTTCGAAAATACTTAAAGAAATTTGAGTCAACTGGAGAAATCGACGACTTATTCGAAGCCTGTACATAGGACAACAAGTGAAGTTATGTTTGTATGTAGCAGAAACTAATAGCGTGCAGGTTTGAAGAGAAGTCAGAGAAGGGTGTAGTGTGTTGCCCCAATTATTCAACATTTACGGTGAATGTCTAATGGGGGAAGCATTAATGGGAATTAGTGATTTCAAGATTGGAGGGCATATCATTAACAAGACCAGATATGCAGATGATACGGTTATTATCACTAAAACCGAAGAATTACTACAGGAGATGATTGACAAAATAGTTGGCACAGGAAAACTATATGGAATGGAATCAACATCGTAAAGTCGAAAGTCATGAGAATATCCCGTGGAAACACGCCATTATGGATGAGAGTAGAACAAAGAGAATTTGAAGAGTTCGATAATTTCAAGTATCTGGGGAGTATTTTGACTAGAAATGCTTACTGCACCAAAGACATCAGGTAAAGAATTGCCATGGATAAAGAAGCATTCAACAAGAAAAGATCACTCTTAATTAGCATTCTCAATATTGGACTTAAGAAGAAGTTGGTCAAGTGCTATATGGAGCATTGGAACTGTATGGTTCAGAGACTTGGATATTACGGAATTTAGAGAAGTATTTGGAGAGCTTCGAAATGTGGTGTTGGAGGAAAATGCAAAAAACAAAGTGGACAGAGAGGGTAACAAAAGAAGATGTTTTAAACCAGAGAGGAGAGAAGATGACACTTCTATTAAGTTCTTTGATAGGAAAGCCAATTGGATTAGACACATCTTGCGAAGAAATTGTCTTCTTCACACCGCCATAGAAGGAAAGATGCAAGGGAAGCGAGAAATAGGCAGAAGAAGAACACAGCTGGTGTGATTGAAAAATGGAACAAAATATTGGAAGTTAAGAGAGCAAGCTGAAGATCGAAAAACATGGAAGAAACATTTCCAGGGCCAAATCTAAAATTGGAAAAATAAAAGAATAATTCTCATTACTACCAGGACCTGCCGAAAGGCGTGCTAATAATAGTAATAAACCATCGTTATATTGTTCTCATTATACAGTAATAGATTATTTGTTAAGAACTTCAGTTTTTCAAAAAATAAGTAGAGGTCTCCTATTATTGTTTAATATAATTCATTTTCAGAAATCATAGAATGTGAAAAGATATTCAGTAATATTATCAGATACATTTTATCGCAAATCAATAGAAAATGGTGCAGTTGTCGTTACTATATGCTGGCAAAGTATATATGAAGACTTTCAACAAAGCGGAAACGATATCATAATTCTTAATTGCTCCTTTACTACTGTCCTTGAAGTAATATTAGAGCTTACTGAATACCCTTACACTCAAGCCCATCTATTGTTTTAATCCTGTCTTATACAATCCTATGTAATAGGTATTTCACAATAGTAAGAGACATCTTAATGAATTTTTAGTGCATAGCAAATGATTTTCCCCTTATTTGAGAGAATCTAATGGATTGCTTTCTTATACGTTCGACGGATATTGGTCACATAATAAAGGATTCTGATTTCTGTATGACAAGTGTGTCGATATCGCATTCATAATATCCAAACGTGAATCGTATGCTGCAACTAACAAATGTTCGTGTTCATAAGATCATTAAAGGACACTGGAAGAAGTTACAGAGATACTTTATTTTCAGGCCAGTCCGAAAGGAAACGTTAAGAATACAGAATTGCCACTTATAATAAAAGTTATGAAGCTAAAAGCTACTCTCGAAAGCATTAAAATATTTTCGAATGTTTGATCTTCCCTTCTTGATCTAAAGGCTGTAGATTAAAGTAAGAGCCTGAAATAATATGTGAATAAAATGGAAATAGACAATATTAATCAACATATAAGTGGTATAAGCCTACTTCGAATACGGAAAAGAGTGTCATGTGAAATTATTATTTTCTTTTTCTAGAACAAGTAAATCCAACACTAGAAATACTAGAAAGTTCACAAAAATTCAACTGTCAAAATTAAACATGTGCTAAGTGTGAATAACTACTTAAACAAAATCAAAATACCACTTGTTTCAAGTAAAAAAAATGTTTAGATGTATTGCAAAGTGAAAACAATATCAGAGCTTCTTCTGCCTTGATGATTGTATTTCAACAAAATAGTTTTTGTACAGTCAGCGACAGTAGAAACTGGAGGTTGGATACATAAGAAATGATAGCTTTTTCCAGTAGCAGAATAGTTTCACTCGATGTCTGATAGTTGGACAACCAACATGACAGCAAATACGTGCCCGAAAACATAACATACCAGGATATTACTCCATTTGGAGGAAAAAGTATTACTATCTGAGAGCATCACTTAGAGAAACAACCACGAGATAAATCTGCAGAAAATCTATTCACTTTAAGATCAAAGAGATAGGAATTAATGCAAAGGAAACGAAAAGAATTATACGCATCATGCAGAGACCGAAAAAGTATGGAAAGCTAAACAAAATGAGAAAAGAAGGCAAGAAAGAAAGGAAAGAGCAAAAGACATGGGAATAAATTAAATTTTAACACTTAAGGATAAACAGTGTCCGTCTTTCCTCCTGCCCGCTGTATCCGTCCTAGTTTTTCTCCCTTCATAGGATAAATCTCATTCTGCATCAAACGCGAACATCATTTATAGTGTTTAATTCCTTGAAAAAAGTTAACTCCATCCAGGCCGAGACTCGAACCCCGGACCCTTAGAACGACAGTCAGACGCTGTAACCACTTACCTACACACGCTACGTCAACTCCGTGTGTTTATAAACCAGCCATTACCCGCGCTGTTATCAAACGTCTTAAATCAGCCAATGTCGGGAGCTACCCCAGTTACACTTGAAGTTTGAATTTTATTTACGGCCTTTAGCCATCTACGCCAACAGGCCCCATGTTTTCATTAAACGCATTTGTTCTGTAGATTAAAATCAAGAATAACTTAATCTATACTCTTACTTACTGTTGTCTATATATATATATATATATATATATATATATATATATATATATATATATATATATATAAAGAGAGAGAGAGAGAAAGAGAGGTATATAAAAATCGGATTAATGGGGGTTAAAAGAGTGATTTCGTAACCTCGAAATGGGTCTTCAAGACGGTGATCGCACCATTACTGACATCTGGTAGCCGTGTTACGTAACACACACATTAGAAATAAAGCTTCGAAACGATTAGTTGCACGTTGTGCCGTGCATAAATCGGTAAGGTGACTGCATATTGAGTAGGCAACTCGAGTTCGAGTCTCGAATACACCATTTACTTTTTCCTTCAAAATACTTTTCTATATTTTTATATATGTTATTAATAATTGCTTTCTTGCATTTTTGTAAATTATCTTAAATTAGTGAAGGTTCAGTAAAGTCAAGAAGGTTAAAATACATATATATGATAGTTTTATCCGTATGTACAGTCCAGAGAGGGAGAGGTCCGGGGGCCGCGGGTCAACAGAACGTGACCCACTGCAAACTCCCACCCACTAGGATCCACTCTGACTTAACAACGTATAACGACCCACAGACTCATTCTGCTCAGTGCATTGTAGACAGCTTCTGAACACTGGTGAACTTGTCTACTTTCAAGGCATCCTTTTTCTTTTCATTTGTTTCCATTGACAAAAGAACTTCAGGCAATTTTAGATATTGATATTTGCAATTGTAATAATAGCAATAGGACTTATTTGAGATTCAGCCTGTGATTTCGTAGAGGAGCTAACTACTGGGAAAAATGTTTGAATCATGTGTAATATATGAATTATTATATAAAAAATTTAATGTGACTATGTGTGCATGATCATCATATCCAAACTGCAAAGTCAAATGAAATGATTTTGGTATATAACTAGGCCTCAATCTCAACTAGGAAGTATCATACATGTATCGGTTTCATTATATTACATATTCCAAGAGGGACCGAATTTTTGCGAAAAATTTTGTATCTCGCAAGCCGTTCAAGTTGGAGAGCTGATATTCAGTATATTAATTCTTTATCTAATATAAATAAAATAAAGAGTTTGTTTGTCTGTTGGTCTGTCTGTTTGCCTGTCTCTCTGTGTGCAGCCTGGCAACCAGACGAGTGGACCGAGAGTTACCAAATTTTGGACAGGGGTACCTAGCCCAGGCCCCAGATCAAGACGAAGCCGTTTTTTCAAATTTCGAACCAGGGGAATCTTAGGGGGGCTTTTACCGGAACCGGCTTGGGAACCAGACAAATAGACCGAAGGTTACCATATTTTAGTCACAAATACCTTGTTCCACGCTCCAGATCAAAGTTAAACGTTTTTCTCAAAATTCGAACCAGGGGGTCTCAGGGGGACGTTTATCGGGACATGTAAAAGTAGTAGAAAATTTCCGATATTAGTGTCGAATTCATAGTTCTCGCGGTCGCTGAAATCAATAATGAAGCTCCACTCGCAATAAACTTCCAAATTCACGCTATTCGGCTCCTTGCCAGTGGTCACCGGGGGAGGGGGCTGAAATATCGAAACATATAAAAGTAATCCAAAATGACCAATATTAGTGTCAAATACATAGTTTTCGCGGTCGCTAAGATCAATGGTGACACTTTTATTAGCGATGACTTGCAAATTCATCTACCATTGTATGCGGACCGAGGGTCACATGTGTGTGTGGAGGGGGGTGGTTACCAAGATGTAAAAATAATCCAAAATGACAGATATGTATCAAATCCATAGTTTTCGCGGTCGCTGAGCTCAATGGTGACACTTTCATTAGCGATGACTTGCTGATTCAGGTGGAATTGTATGCGGGCCCGGGTCACATGTGGGGGGAGGTTACCGAGACATGTAACAATTATCTAAAATGACCGTTATAAGTGTCAAATCCATAGCTTTCGTGGTCACTGAGCTCAATGGTGAAACTCCGAGCACATTCACCCCATTCGGCTAAGGGCTGGAAGTCACGGAGGGCGACACCGAGACACGTAAAAGTAATCCAAAATGACCGATATGAATGGTGATTCTTCCAGAGGCGTTGACTTCTAAATACAACTCCCATCAACTGGGGACCAGAGACGTTCTTTTTAAATTTCAAACAGGGGTGTCTCAGGGCGTGTTTACAGTGATATGTAAAAGTAGTAGAAAATTACTGATATCTTTTAGTTGTTCAGTATGTTTACATAGATATTTTGTCTGACCCTTGCGAAAAGTGGGTATTTCAGCTAGTTATTAATAAATGCATGGTACAAATTATTAATAATATACAGGGATAAAATTTTTAAAGCTGACGCCCGAAAGGCAAGAAGAAATGAACCGAAGTGATTGAAATTGTGAACAGAGATTGCAGACGTAAAATGAGGGTACGGGTTTCGTATTTTCATAAAGAAAAACGGTTGGGTGGTGCACGAACCCCTCCAAACCTTTGACCACGAAATATGACAAGTGTTAGTAACACTAGGTCAAATGTGTAAAGGACATGAAGAATTGCAGGGAAACTTTACGTGTTGACAATACGCAAGAAATAAATGAATTCTGGTTTTTATTTTCTGTGGAAAAACGGTTTCAGAGGGCAAAACTATCACAGAAAATTTTGAAAGTTTACGCCCGAAAAGCAAGAAGAAGTGAACCGAAGTTAATGAAATTATGCACAGATATTTTACACACAAAATAAGGGAATACGAATTTCGTATTTTCCTGCAAAAAAAGATGGTTGAGTGGGGCACGGAGCCCTCCAAACATTTGATCACAAAAACATTGTAAGCGTTAACGAAGCCTCCCGAAATATTATAAAATACTATATATACTGTTTGTGCTTACTGTTGATCTTCCAAATTTGAAAAATCGGATGGATACACTTGTGAAACACGAAAGGTCTTATTTTACATATCCAATATCTACACACAATTTATTTCGCTTCTGTCCACTCCTTCCGCCACCAGACGCCTCGGTCCACCCAAAATTTTTTTCTTTGCAGGAAAATACGAAACACGCATTCCTTCATCCTACCTCTACAATATTTGAGCACAGTTTCATTCACTTCGGTCCACTTGTTTTTGCCTTTTGGGCGTCAATTTTCCAAATTTTGTGTGTGGGCCTTTCCCCCTTTACCGTTTTTCCACACAAAATAAAAAAATGCATTAGTTTTTTTCGCATATTGTCACTACGCAATTCTTCATGTTCTGTAGGCACTTCTAAGATATGTTATTAACACTTTTGATATTTCGTGATCAAAAATTTGGAGGGTTCTGTGGCCCACCTAACCGTTTTTCCAAGAAAATACGAAACCCGTATTCCCTCACTTTATGTCTACAATATATGTGCACAATTTCATTCACTTCGGTTCACCTGTTATTACCTTTCGGGCGTCAACTCTCAAAATTTTGGGTCTGGTTTATCGTCCCCTGAAACAACTTTACCACAGAAAACAAAAATACACGTATTAGTTTATTTTATGTGTAGTATCTACCTACCAAATTTTATCAAAATCGGAGTGTTACACTTGGGAAGTGTTACTCGTCAGTCATTGTAAAACTATTTTCCTTGTTTTTCCATCAATAAGAAGTTGCCTGACAAGTAAAGGGTCCCAATGGATGAATCGAGTTGCGGGATGACACTTAGTGCGACTGATAGAGGATATGGAAATATGTATATGTGCAAAGTTATAAGGGCTGAACGCCATAAGAAACGAATGGGGGTCAAAATTGATGGGAGGAGGGCTATGCTATGTTATTAAAATACATCAAATAAACTATTGAATCATGAAAATAGTGAAAGATAGACAATGCAAACGGTGATAGTTTCTCATATTGACAGAAGAAAAATGGGCAGAGTAGATCGCGAAACCTCTGGCGGAACCTTCAAATCCGCCATTTTGAAATCTGTGATAATTTTAGAAATGGAAAGGTAGTGATGTGATATATCAGTTAGGGCCAGCATGTTCTCAAAAGTCAATTATGAACTTAAGTGATCGGTATCTGTACTTAGTTGTTACATTTAGGATAATCTTCATAGTTATTTACGAAAATCTAGGAGACTGATACTCGTATGTTGAAAGTTTGGACTATCACGAAAACACATGTAAGTTGAACATGTCTAAAGCCAGGAAAACTAACCTCGAAATTTGATATCCAAGTTGTATATTATTATATTTCACTGTCGAATATCAAATTTCACTGTTAGTTTTCTTGGTTTGTACATATGACTTATTTTTTGTCCATAATACGACTAATAATGCTAAAAGACTCACAAATCAAATTTAGTTCGCACCTTTAGCATTTCTTACAATCAACGTTCAATTGTAGTTCTTAGCCTTTCAAAATTATGAGCCTCATAGACTCCTTCTTTCTTACAAATATTAGTATCAATAATATAACCTATTGAAAAATTATCTTAACGGTAACCCACCGACAAACTGTAAGCAACCCCTGTAAAATGAAATTAAGTATTTCATTTTAACGAACCACGATTATGCTCTTTAGGCTAAGGGAGACAATGATAAGGCAAGTGAATGTTGATGGAAGATATGATGGAATGAGAATGTGGAAGGAAATTAAAGTATCCCGAGAAAACCCACACACGATACGATGGTGTCCACCACACAGTTTCTTGGCTGAGGATCGAACCAGAGGCCCCACGTACCAGAAACAAGTGTTTACCACTGAATCACCGTGTCCTCCCCCAATCCCTAAGAGACGCGGGCATCCAGTTAAGAATAACTGACATAAAAAAACGTACTTACCATTTTCTCACAAAGGAAACTCCACGAATCCCACATTCTGGCCGTTTGTACTTCTTGTATGTTGGTTTATCACCAACATTATTTAGTATATACATCTGTCAGAATAATAGTGTTTCCTCCAAAGTAGGGGCAGATTACTTAGTGATAGAGCGCTTACTTTTCTTTTCCATTTAGCAACATTTTGATGTACTCATTCTAATTTTCGTAATTATAATTTTTTTCTATGAAATTTAGCATAAATATACATTTCCCGATTATACACATAGTAACAGTACTAGAAGTACTGTACCTTGGGAGTTTATTATAAAATTGTATTCGCACAACACGACCGTTATAAATATGCGACAATCATTTTGAACATGAGTGTACATTGACCAGCAATTGTTCAAGGATTCAGCGTTTGATTTACTATTATTATTATTATTATTATTATTATTATTATTATTATTATTATTATTATTATTATTATTATTATTATTATTATTATTATTGTAAAACCGTCACCTTCCCGCCCATTGTCAGTTTCATTTTACTTTCAACCATGCGCGTCGACTACTTGGGTGCTCCAGGGCTCCGGCACCAACATAAATAATCTTATGGGTGCGGCGCACCCAGAAGATTTTTAGCTTGAACCCGGGTTTGAACCAGTTTCTCTTGCGTTTAAATCAGTCATGTTACCGACTGAGCTAGGGCAGCCCCAATTTATCCTTATAGTACCGATATATTTTACTTTCTCGCAGTTCAGGCCTTTATGACAATGTTCATAAAGTATTTTAACTAAAAGTAAATCAATCAAACATCGAGACTTCCCTGAAAACATATAGGCTAATATGACCTGCCATTGATATGCACCCACATAAATCTTGGAAAGTCTGCGCCATTGCTTTCAACGTACTTAATGTTTTTAATTGGACATCGGCCACTGTCGTTCATCTGTTTGCAAAATGGCCTTTTCTTCACAAGTGGTGAGAAGACAAGACTTCTTACCACCTCCGCCTCATGTTTTGGCCAACATCAAGGGACAAAATTCATTCACATTGCTTGCTTGAACAAAGCGTCTTTGCTTGGGGATGTCATGACATCCGCCTCTGAAAAACAAGAAGTGAGGTACCAAGGAAGCAAGATAGGTTTCATCATACTATAGAGAAAATAAGAAGAGATTAACAATTATAACAAATAACTTGTTATTTTCTCTGTAGTTTTATTGCGCTGGCCTGGAGTCAGGCGTTGGAGCTTTTAGTAGGCAATTTTCAGAAAAAAAAAGAATGGTGGAAATAATGAATATTTGAATGAAAGGAACTTCGTAAAAATCAACAATGATCAAAATTTTTAATTGTGCCGAATTACACACAAAATGCACACAGATTGGCATTACACACAAAATGCACAAACAGGCCAAAATTGCACACATTTTGTGCAAATTCACACACATTGGCAACGCTGTTCGTAGCATTAGAGTATAAGAAATTCCTACTTCATCTGTTAACAAAACCTCGAAGTTCATCTTTGTGAATCAAAGTTATACTTTGGCAACTGCGCTTTCATTGTTTAAAGCAAGTTTTATTTTGTAGTTTTGAGATAAGGCGTCTTCGAAATTGCTACCAATTTGGACCATATGATCGATCGATTGACAGTACCTTCAGTAACAAATTTGCATTGAGATCATTTTCGGATGTGCTGCAAAAGACTGGTGACAGGGAAACTGATAATCTAACCGCCTCCGAAGGAGATTTGGATCCGCCCCTAATTAAGATGGTAGATAAAGATAACTTTCTCTGATATCTAACCTGTCATTATTTAGCATAGTTTGGTGATTTAAAAATCCAGTATTTCTACCATATTTTGAAAAATTTATTTAAAAGAAATTAACCCAATGTTACATTTGGGGCGGTAGGGGAGCGATTAAAATTTAAAGTGGGGAGTCTGACAATTGATTTCTTCAGAAATTCAGAAAAAATGAATTTCATATTAAAAAAGAAATACAAAATACATTTTCATGGTAACTCTTACATTCATTATGTTATTATAAAGTTAATGGTACTTTTGAAATTGATTAGATAGAATAGATATGTATTTAAGTAACAAAACCACTTGCGTAAGTTTTTCAAAATATCAAGTTAGAAGAACGAAGTTTGTCTTCCACTGCCATCTCATTGCTCAAAGATACCGGCGATGAAACAATTGGCCGGAAATCATGCGGCCGCTTCTTACATCAAATCATGAAAAAGAAGATGAGTGCCAATGTTAGGTACGTAAGTTCAGTTTTATTTCTTTCTTTTCTCCTCTTGGAACTATACGTAGCACATTTGAATACTTCACTTGAAATAAAAATACAGCTGTTTAAAGACAATTGATTGCCTTTGTCTTTGAATTTCATATGTGCACACAGAATTTGTTAAACAAGACCGTACATCTGATATGTTTGAACTATATGCAACTTATGCTCACGGGCTAAACTCAGTCTTCTGAAGTCAATCGACAAATGATTATGTATTACAGACACTAAGACAACACTAGGCTCCCAAGTTTCAAAATTATATTGTGTATGAAAACAGATAGTAGAATTAATTCTTTGTCACAAGAGACCTAGGGTCTGAAAGAAATTCAGAGGGAGTTCAAAGGAAATTTCTATACTCATAAATAAAAGTTGTGAATTTATTGTGTATTGAACCAATAATATTTATGCTTACATTACCCATACGCTGATATTTTATCGATACTTTTATTTCACATTTACCAAAAGGCTGGATTACGATAATAATCCTAAAAGAAAGATGCATTGTAATCAGGTTTTACAAGGCAATCCCGAAAGACAAGCTATCCAATCCCGTAGCCCTTTAAAAAATTAAGAAAAAATTCTTCTTCACTTCCTTTTCCCCCAAAGGGTTCACATTCATCGAAAAAATGAAATGAAATTTCTTTAGTTTAGCGTCCCATGATTATGCTGTTTATGCTAGAGGAGACAGATGATTAATGAAAGTGAAAGATTGTAAAATTAATTGTTGGGCTCTCACAGAACCACGTACAACAAAGACACATGCGCTAGCCAATAGACCAACGAAGAGAACTTCCACAGTTCTCGAGTGGAAACGTGTCGGAATTCTTTCTTGGCTACAACTCAAGAAAATAATTTAGTTGTCAATCGATAGATCTACATTAAAACAAATACAAGCATCGCGAGCCTTAACTTGATTTAAACTTACAGTTACAAGATATTGCGCAAGTATCTAAGCTACCAACCCATAATTAATCTTTTAGTCATTAACATCTTATTACTGAGTTTTACAGATTTCTACTGTTTTATAATGAAATCAAATATAACGTAATCATTTTTTATATAATCTGCTTAATACACTGTAGAAATTCACTTGTGTGCTATCTTGTTCTTAAATTGTTAATTTCCATGCATATGCCATTATCCACAATACATCTGCATTACTGCAGGAATAACCATTACTGCATTTAATAACAACTATATAATTTATGGAGTTCTTTATTAAGGGAAACAGATTAGGCTACTAATAACATGCAAACTGCAACTTTTGAAAATCGTTGGATACACTGCAGAGTGACGCTCACCGTTCCCCTGTCCCACCGCGCTTACCTAGAAACTGATGTAAACACAACACTAGCGCCCTCCACGAAAAACCGCACTAATATCCTGGTCAGGTAATAGCATATATTACCCGCTTTGCTAAGTTGAAATGAAAATTTAGAAGCACAACTCCGTATTTCATGTGTTTAGTACCCGTGAAATATGCTGTTTTCGTTTTTAATGGCATCGATTTAAACAGCATCGGAAAGATCATTGATTATCTCGGCGACCCCAAAAATCATGGATTCGACACCAATAATGGTTATTTTCGGTCATTTATATGTATATTTCCTCCTCCCCCATGTTGCTGGCCATGTCACACGTTGCCCCCTCTGAAAATATCTAGATTCGACACTACTAATATATATATAATTAAGAAACAATATGTTTGTGACTCTAAATCTCCCGAACCACCCCACCGGTCTTGATCAAATTTGTAACATGGATGAGTTTTACGGCTGGGCTGGTTAAAGGCTAGTCACTTTGAAGGTAGAGCTTAGGGGGAGGGGGTGTAAAAATAAATAAAACTTAATAACTCCTGAACCACTCTACCGATCTTGATCAAATTTTCAACATACATGAGGCTCAGGCCTGGGATCGTTTTTGTAATTTTAATTTAACGGAGCAACGTGGGGGCGGAGAAGGAGGGGAGATATATAAAAATCAATTTATATAAGACTGAAAGTGACTATTTTTGTAACTTAATAACTCTTGAACTATATCTTGAAAATCCGACCGATTGCAATCAAATTTTCAAGATATATGAGGTTTGGATCTGGAAACATTTTTGTAATTTCACTTTAACGGTACATCCTAGGGTTTGGGGAGGAGAACATATATATAGAAATTAATAAAACCTAATAACTTTTGAACCACCCAACCAATCTCCATCTAATTTTGAACAAATATGAGGGTCGGGCCTTGGGTGTTTTTTTTATCGTTTCACTTTGACGAGCCAAGGTAGGTGAGGGGGAGGGGGAGATATATGTAAAAAAAATATGACTGCCTTTGTGACTTCATCACTCTTGAACCACCCGACCGATCTAAATCAAATTTTCAACATACATGATTGTAGGGGCAGGGATTACTTTAGGCTATTCACTTTGATAAAGCAACGTAGGGGAGAGCGAGAGGAAGTGAAATTTAAAAATTATGAAAAATGACTGATATTAGTGTTGAATCCATAGTTTTCGGGCCCGATGAGACAAACAGTGACACTTCTGATGCTGTTTCAATGCAAGTCCAGCCCTAATAGTTGGGAAGGGGGGTACAATGGAGGAGAGGGGTATAAACATTTAAAACTGATCGAAACTGAGTAATATTAGTGTCGAGTCAATAGTTTTAGGAGTAGCTGAGAATAACAGTGACAATTCTGATTCTGTGTGCCACAGCACGGGGGAGGGGGAGCTGTATATAATAATAATCAAAAATGACCAATATTAGTGCCTAATCCATAGTTTTCGGGATCACTCTGATGAACTGTGACATTTTCGATCCGGTTTAAATGCAAAATCAGTTCCGCCACTTGCGGGAAAAGGAGAAAGTGAAATATAAAATGATCGATAATGGCCACTATCATGTCAATTTTATAGTTTTCTGGGTCGCTTAGATGAACAGTGGTACTTTCGATCCCGTTTAAATTCAAATTCAACCCCACAACTTGGGGGAGAGGGAGGAAAAGATATTTAAAAATAATGGAAAATGACCGATAATTAGTGCTGAATCCACATTTGTGGGGGGTCGCTGAAATGAACAGTGACACTTTCGATGCCTTGGCCCGCAACATCGGGGAGGAGGAAATATACATATAAATGACCGAAAATGACCATTATTGGTGTCGAATCCATGATTTTTGGGGTCGCCGAGATGATCAATGATCTTTCCAATGTTGTTTAAATCGATGCCATTAAAAACGAAAACAGCATATTTCACGGGTACTAAACACATGAAATACGGAGTTGTGCTTTAAATTTTCATTTCAACTTAGCAAAGCGGGTAATATATGCTAGTAATACTAATAAAGCTCAGGTATTGTCCTTTCTCTATTTCAAAACCACCTATTTTTTAAATCTCTTTCCCATAATATCTATTACTGGAGCTATCAGTATATTTTTGTTTTTCGTCCTTATACAACACCAAGGTTATAAAGGAAGGTCTTTTTAATGTGGGTTCGGCACTTGAATCTGATTGGCCGTTCCCAACCATACTATCTCGCTCCAGAAAAACTGGATTACAGGGCAGAGTCTAAAGCAAGAAATTTCTCTTTTTTGCTAAAAAAAAACTAGTTCGCATACTAGTCATAGCACATGTTTAGAGGTTTTTCAGCAAATCTGTATGAAACGAGCCCTGCAAATGACACAGGACAAAGTTGAGCTTACACCAGGAGTCGAATCTAGTATCATCCTAAAACAAAAAGAAAAAATCTAAATGGCTGACTACTTTAATGCTCATAAATCATTCTCATGTAAAAATTTAGGGTGAACCCTTCCCCCTAGACTCCCCATGGATACGGGCCTGTGTGACCCCCCACCCTCGAACACAATTTTCTAGAAGATAGCCTCTATTCTTCCTTTTGTCTGTCTAGTTTACTGAAAACATGAAAACCAAACTAGGTCACAGAACATAGAGTTGGAAATGATTGACATCTTGCATTGCAGACATATTTCGTACCGTTGATGATCTTGGGAGGTTTTTCAGGGACAAAATTCCCCTCGGAGTTTTAATTCTTATGGTGCTGCATATGAGTTGAGTTCATTTTGTCGTCCCTTTCAGCAGCGAGGCTATATGAGACGGTACCTACTGTTTTACCGTGAAATCCGAACTACATGAGCTCTCACCGAAATCAAACCCAGGTCTCCCACGCCAAAGACGAGTACGCTAACCACTTAGCCACGAAGAAGATCGGAGCTCATATTAGCAAAGAAGAAAGCACATTATGGGAATTTCAGTGCAGACAACTAAGTACGACGACTGTTAAATGAATATTTTTCATCTTGAATATATTGTAATAATGTTCAATCTTATTCGATAATGTCATTTTAAAAAAAATAGCATTCTTTTTTCTGTAACTTACTACAGTATACAAGTTAAATTTCACAGAGTGGGCAAAAGAGGGGAAGGGATTACAACGTACGATGGGCTTCGCTTCCTATCCGATGAACAAAACCTTTCTTGTAACATTCAGCGTTGCAAAGAACCTGTGTGACTGACTGATAGCTACACATAAATTGACAGAATGAAAGTCTTAATTTTAGTACTGAAGCTGCCTGAGGCAAAAAAAGCAAGCACACCGCAGTCGTGGTGGCTTCTGTGCCTCGTAACATTGTGTTTAAAAAAAAACAGACAAGGTCAGTTGTGAGTTTATAATACTACTGATAAGGTTTTTTTTTCTTTTATACAAATCATATTGTTGTTTGAAGCCTCTTTATTCCTTCCAAAAACAATATAACCAGATTCACGGGAACAGACAGCAATTGTAATAAAAGTTGAAAAATGTATTTATCATTCAGTATTATTATTATTATTATTATTATTATTATTATTATTATTATTATTATTATTATTATCAGATAATATTTTTCGTTAGTCCTCACAGCAATTAATACTTAGCAGCAGGGGTAAAAGTGCGTGGGAACGCGGGGGACCCTATCCCCACCTCCAAAAAACTGGGTATGGCGATCCCCCACTTCCTAAGCATTTACAATGGACAAAGATAGGCATGGGGTACGGCGTGACGTCAAGCCGCTACCTACCGTCCCCCTACATTTTCAGATGATTCCATCCCATCTAGCCTAATCCCACTTAGCCTAACGATTTATCAGCCACTTATATCTCCAAGATAAGAATGCCTATCATTTTAGGCGAGATGAGAATTCCCATCTTACTTAATCCCATCTCGCCTAAAATTGCGGTAGGATGCAAGGAGGGAATTTCTGTACTGAAGAGGGAATTCCTCTACTAGCATTTTAACCAGATATTTCAATCAATATTGGCAATCTCTGTCAACTAAAATATAAATATATAAGTATTATACAAGAAGAAAGCATACGGGGTAGGCGATTTAGTGAATTTAGTTCACTTTTGGTTTGTTTTGGGAATACTGGAAATTGATTGGCAAAGAGAAGCTAATCAGAAACAGGATAGAAATATAGAGCGTGTTTCAAAACAACACTGACAACGTTTGGGAGCTGATTCCTGACACCATGATAAGACAACCTGGGTGCACAAATGCTTCCTTTTGGCGCTATGACCAGCCAAAAACCAGTTGCAAAAATGCTGAAAACAGCGATAACTCGAGAACAAAATGTCGGATCGAAGTCTGGGGAAAGGAAATGTATATTATTTTTAGCCATGGCTTCCATTAATGCACAACTCGATATGGTACAGGAGCAGCACAAAGGTCACCGCAAAGAAATTGAAGAATTATGGGGATATTTTATGAAACGTTGACCGAGGCAAGTTAACTACAATTAAATACGATATTTCAACGAACAGGAATCTTAGAACACGGTGAAAGTTACAAGAACATCATTAAAATTATAAAAAAGGGAAGATGGACACATTTGATTGATCTACTCTGTCTCAGTATAGAATTCGCTATCAAGGAAGAACTGAATTTATATGAAGTCC
Source organism: Thermobia domestica (assembly GCF_964235325.1). Classification (NCBI taxonomy): domain Eukaryota; kingdom Metazoa; phylum Arthropoda; class Insecta; order Zygentoma; family Lepismatidae; genus Thermobia; species Thermobia domestica. The sequence goes on from NC_137467.1 coordinate 63,863,866, forward strand.
ATAAAGTTTAAATGTTATGCCTTCTAGGCTAATGAAGTCAGAGAGATCACGCATGGATATTGGGTAACGTCTGCGACTTTAGCATAGGAGACCCGGCTCCGATTCGCGGCGGGAGCGCAAGCATTTCGGATCTCACGTTAATCCGTAGCTCCATATCTCATGTAATTTTGCTACCCAAGGGATGCGAAACTGAAATCCGATCCAATAATAAAGAGAGGTAATGGATGGGAGCTAATTTTTGGGAAATAATTTGTGAAATGAGAATGTAGGAGATATAGGATAATTCCGAGAAATCTCACGGGCACGATGGTATCCACTACAAACTTTAAGTCTGGGATCGAACGAGGTCCATCCCGCACCAGAAGTAAGCGCTCTATCACTAAGTAACCTGCCCCTACTTTGGAGGAAACACTATTATTCTGACAGATGTATCGATATACTAAATAATGTTGGTGATAAACCAACATACAAGAAGTACAAACGGTCAGAATGTGGGATCCGTGGAGTTTCCTTTGTGAGAAAATGGTAAGTACGTTTTTTTTATGTCAGTTATTCTTAACTGGATGCCGGCGTCTCTTAGGGATTGGGGGAGGACACGGTGATTCAGTGGTAAACACTTGTTTCTGGTACGTGGGGCCTCTGGTTCGATCCTCAGCCAAGAAACTGTGTGGTGGACACCATCGTATCGTGTGTGGGTTTTCTCGGGATACTTTAATTTCCTTCCACATTCTCATTCCATCATATCTTCCATCAACATTCACTTGCCTTATCATTGTCTCCCTTAGCCTAAAGAGCATAATCGTGGTTCGTTAAAATGAAATACTTAATTTCATTTTACAGGGGTTGCTTACAGTTTGTCGGTGGGTTACCGTTAAGATAATTTTTCAATAGGTTATATTATTGATACTAATATTTGTAAGAAAGAAGGAGTCTATGAGGCTCATAATTTTGAAAGGCTAAGAACTACAATTGAACGTTGATTGTAAGAAATGCTAAAGGTGCGAACTAAATTTGATTTGTGAGTCTTTTAGCATTATTAGTCGTATTATGGACAAAAAATAAGTCATATGTACAAACCAAGAAAACTAACAGTGAAATTTGATATTCGAAAGTGAAATATAATAATATACAACTTGGATATCAAATTTCGAGGTTAGTTTTCTTGGCTTTAGACATGTTCAACTTACATGTGTTTTCGTGATAGTCCAAACTTTCAACATACGAGTATCTGTCTCCTAGATTTTCGTAAATAACTATGAAGATTATCCTAAATCTAACAACTAAGTACAGATACCGATCACTAAAGTTCATAATTGTCTTTTGAGAACATGCTGGCCCTAACTGATATATCACATCACTACCTTTCCATTTCCAAAATTATCACAGATTTCAAAAATGCGGATTTGAAGGTTCCGCCAGAGGTTTCGCGATCTACTCTGCCCATTTTTCTTCTGTCAATATGAGAAACTATCACCGTTTGCATTGTCTATCTTTCACTATTTTCATGATTCAATAGTTTATTTGATGTATTTTAATAACATAGCATAGCCCTCCTCCCATCAATTTTGACCCCCATTCGTTTCTTATGGCGTTCAGCCCTTACAACTTTGCACATATACATATTTCCATATCCTCTATCAGTCGCACTAAGTGTCATCCCGCAACTCGATTCATCCATTGGGACCCTTTACTTGTCAGGCTATTTCTTATTGATGGAAAAACAAGGAAAATAGTTTTACAATGACTGACGAGTAACACTTCATAAAATAAACTAATACGTGTATTTTTATTTTCTGTGGTAAAGTTGTTTCAGGGGGTGATAAACCAGACCCAAAATTTTGAGAGTTGACGCCCGAAAGGTAATAACAAGTTGACCGAAGTGAATGAAATTGTGCACATATATTGTACACATAAAATGAGGGAATACGGGCTTCGTATTTTCCTGGAAAAACGGTTAGGTGGGCCACAGAACCCTCCAAATTTTTGATCACGAAATATCAAAAGTGCTAATAACAGTATGTCAGAAGTGCCTACAGAACATGAAGAATTTCAACGAAATTTTGTGTAGTGACAATGTGACGCCGGATTCAAAATATGGTTACATTGCTCTTTATTGAAGGAATTGAAAAAGGCTATTTTGGATTAATGTGCAATTACAGGACGGTTTTCTCCTTTAGCTTATCATGAGCTGGTAACAGAGAACGGAACTACGCAAAACCTCGAAGGTGATTGTAGTTGTTTTACTGCGCAAAAATTCATAGGATGTTTACTTATGCTTGGTTACTAACAGGATGAACAATTACGATTTTGTCAACGTGACCCCGCATTTGCGGAAATTTTGGTTAATAGTTAAGAATCTCTGGATAAGTCATAGATAGATGTGGATAATTCTGGAAATCCTGTTACTGAAATCTTCCGGCGGTAACAGTCACGCCATCCACGTGTGTGCTGGATCACACCATAATTTTGGGTGCGGTTACTTGCTAATAGCCAATCAGAATGCAAGAGCAACAAGTTTCCATATTTGTGAATCTGACGACCAGGATGTGATGACTGATGTGAGGTTTGGGAGTGGCCCTTGCAAAATAATAAAAAGGGACCTCAAGGTCTAGATTGTTGTTATTCAGGCGGCAACGACGTAGTGACTAGGAGTATAGGAACTCAGACCTTCGGGACACCAAGTTGCAGGGTGTAACAAGACTTCTATTCAAGGTATGTACATGCACAATTGCTATTTTGAGTTCAAGTAATAATATGTCAGTCAGCACTGCAAAATGATTCATCAGTCGATAGTAAAACTCTCACGACTAAGACTAAAAGTCGCATACTCGTAATTCATCTTCCATCTCCAATAACTAAAATATTTCAATACCTAGCCTGTTAATCGAACTAAATTAAGGTATCAATCTATCAAATGAACTATCAGATATTCCATTACTTTTGTTGAATCACTAAATTAAATATTGTTGTATATTACCATTTTAGTTATGTAATAAACTTACCTTTTATAAATAATATTGTCATTCCCCTAGATTAAACCACTTTTCCCATGAAAATCATGGTGTAATTTAAGTATATTTCTTTGTGACATCCGCTACAGAATTAGCGTGAGCAGATCTCTACATTATGGTGGAATAAAACGAGCTAAATAATTAAAAAGAGTCTGCACATTGTCACAAATGGGGGCTCGTCCAAAGCTTTTTTTTTCTTTCTGTTTCATTTTTCGGGACGAAAAATTTTGTGGTGCTGCTATGACATCTTCCTTTTCTATTCTATGTCTTATGTTCTGTTTTGATATTATGTTCATAGTGCATGTTAATTTAAGTGAATTATGTAAGTTGTCGCATTACTGCAATTGTGTTATTGTGGATTATAATGGCAATTAGTAATCTGATTATATTGCTTATAGTGAAATACCTCCCCCCATTATTTTTTTTCGATTAGTGAGAACAAAAAATTAATAAGTAATTCGAAATGTCTTTCCATTGGTTCCCCTTTTTCAAACCTAAGAAATCCCCACCAAAAATTCATGAATGGTATATTGCAAAATCGGGGGAAGCAAGTTGCAAATATTGCAGAAAAATTCTTGCTGAGAACGCCGCGCTTACGCAGGCTTTGCGCTCCGAAGTATGTCCCTTGGCAAAAGAAGCAACAGATCTGCCCGTGCAGCAAGCCAGTTTCCCAGTAGCCAGTTCGCCTACTTTACTTGAACCGCGGATAAACCATCCACAGCAGTATAGTTTACCGGATCCTGTGGATAAGCAACCGATAAAACAAACGCAGCGTTATAAAGAAAATTTAGCTAAGTTTGAAGAAACTTGTAATAAAATGCCATCCTTGACTCCTTTGGACAGTACACAATATAAACCAGTGGTCGCGAAACGCACAATTTTTCTTAAGCCAGAACAATTGACTAACCCTTCTAATGAAGGTGCAGTTAGTTCTTCCGAAGAATCCCCTGGTATTATGACGAGTGACTTTCAGTTCGATCCTAAGTTAGCGTCAACACCTTTAAAGAAAGAAGAACAGCGGCAAGTAGTTGCTTCAGAAGCAGTCAAAGATGAAGTTTATTTTCCATTTGACATACCGCCTCATGTGGGCGACCCCTTGAAAAGTAAACTCCCAGAAAATTCACCACCTGAATCAAGTAAATATGATTCAGAAGACGAAATTAAACAATTGGCAAAGAAGGAGCTCTATCAGGAAAAGACTGCACGTGACGTACTAACACCAAGTCCCTTCTCATATGACTCAGGTGAAGAACTCAAAGAGTTTATAAGTGAAGAACCTTGTATTGAAAATCTAAGTTTTCTTAAATATCCGCAAATTGCTTCTCACCCTCCTCAAGTGAAATATTCCCCCACTGCCGATAACGCACTTGCACTTTTGTTATATAATAATATTAGGCAAGAAATTTTAGATAATCAAGAAGTGAAGACTCCCTCAGAAGATTCATTACCCTTGGACGAGAATAAGGCAATAAATGTTAATTTACTCCCTCCGAAAGGACCCCAAATAGAAAATAGACAAGATCCTGATGAATCAAGTGCACAGGAAGAAACTGACGACCGAGTAGCCAGTTTACCGGTATTGAAATTGCCGAAATTTAAAGGAAGCCCTAAAGAATCTGTTACCAGATTCCTTGATGAATATCAGATCATATCTCGTGCCCTCAATTGGCTCGACCAGGAGCAATGTATATATCTAGCGGCCTGTCTCGAAAATTCGGCCCTTGATTGGTTCATATGTCATAAGGATGCCATCCAACAGTTGCAGTTTCGAGAATTAAAGCAAATGATTTCTCGAGCATTTCCTGACGATTTATATAAAGGACAGCTTGAACAAAAATTAAATAGAAAACGACTCCCTCCTCGTTTCCCACCTGATAACTTCGCATATACTTTAATACGAGACTGGAAGTTCGTAAGACCTGAAATGGGAGAGAGAGAATTGTTACGCCTATTGTATAAAGCGTTGCCTTCAAATTATGTCCAGGCCTTAGTATTAAAGGAAGTATCGACAATAGATCAAGCTATTCATGTGTTGCGTTTATTGTATTTAGCTGACATTTATACTGAATCTCATCGGGAAATGAAGAGAAAATGTAGAGAATTAAGACCACATCATGTAAAACCTTATATGGGTGCTAAAAACAATTCGTTTGTTAAAAGAATGTGGACATGTAGACGTGAAATCGGGAGAGATGGTAGGCCAATTGAAGTGAAAAGAGCTCGAATGAATTTGTGTGATCACAGATTGCCCACGATACCAATTCGTATTTTTAATAAAAAGGTAGATGCCTTATTAGACAGTGGTTCCCAAATTTCGGTTTTAGCTGAAGAAATGATCCCTCAAAATTTTCCAATTGCTAAGCGAATGCGTGCCACTATTCGTTTGCGCACATTAGGGGATAAGTTAACTGAACCACTCCCAGTGGTTCGGTTAAGTTTCCAAGTTGGAACTTATGGTCGAAGATCGCGTCGTTTATGGTTAAATGTGGCATTAGTTAAACAGTCTCAATTAGACGAGAAAATGGTTCTAGGAATAGATTTCATTCAGCGTTACACATACGGTATAGGGTTACAGTCTATAACTATTAATGGCAATCAAAGACATCCTAACATGAAGTTTTATGTTCAGTATTTGCCAAGTCGTAAGGAGCAAACAGTACTTAATTTATCGCATGTTCAGTTTTACAACAAAAATGGTAACCCTAGGACGAATAGAAACGTTAGCTCAACATCAGTATCACCTACGAAAATTGACGTGCCTCAAAGTAGTTTAGAACTTCATGATTCAATCTCCCTTTCTGAAGACGCACATTGTGATTCCCAACCTGAGGACGAATGTCCTATATTGAAAATCAACTGTATTGAGCAGCAAACATCTCGTAACTTGATCACAACTGCCGAGCGCATGCAAATACCTGCTGGGAAAGTTGGTTTAGTGCAAGTTAAGCCATGTTATCCTATAACTGGAGATCATTATGTTGAACCGAATGATGTTTTGCATCGAACTTACTCATGTTTAATACCACCTACAATGTATGTAGAAGAAAATGGGTATGCTAAACTGCCTGTGTTTAATTTGAGTAAGCGGGACGTGACTATTCCAGATGCTCAAATCATAGGACATTTGGAGAAATGTATTCCTACACCAGAGATAAGAGTGAACACGGTTAAAGCCAGCCCACTCTCCGCTGAGAAAGTCGAAAATTCGAAATCTAAATTACAATACGATGTTGGCAAAGAAATTGACATTTCCCCTGACCTTTCGTCTGAAGATCGAAAAAGGGTAGTAGATCTATTGAATGAATTTCAAGATATTATTGCGTGGACAATAAATGATATAACTGTAACACACGAATATGAGCATAGCATAGAATTAATTTCAAACATTCCTGTATCTTCACCACCCTACAGAGAGACTTTAGAGACAAAAAGAGCCATGAAAGAAGAGATTGACAATTTGCTTAAACAAAACATCACCTCTAGTTGTCGGTCTTCATACGCATCACCAGTTATTTTAGTTAAGAAGAGAGATAATTCTAAGAAACTCATAGTGGACTATAGAAAATTGAACTCCGTCATATCTCCTGACAGTTACGCTCTTCCATCACTCAACGACCTAATAGATTTATTCACAAATATTCAATTCATAAGTTCAATAGACCTCAGATCTGGGTTTCTACAAATTCCTTTAAAGGAAGAGGATAAATTAAAAACTGCATTCATTTGTAGTGCCGGTTTGTTTAATTTTAATGTTGTCCCAAAAGGTCTCTCCACTTCCTCCGTAGCATTTCAAAGAATGATCGACAAAGTGTTTGCAGGGTTAAAATTCAATATTATGGCATGCTTCGTGGATGACTTGATTGTCTTTGGAAAATCTATAGACGAAAAGTTAGATAGACTTCGGAAAGTATTCACTCGTTTGCGAGAAGCCAATCTAAAAATAAATCCCTCAAAATCTCACTTTATGTATGCTGAACTACCAATCTTAGGATTCGTCGTAGGACGCGAAGGGGTTAAGATAGATCCTAAACGAGTCGAGGCTATCACTAACTTGCCCGAACCAAAAACAGTTCGTGATGTACGCAGTTTCGTTGGATTGGCTAGTTATAATCGAAGATTTATTAAAAACTTTTCAGTTATCGCGAAGCCCTTAATAGATTTGACTAAGCCTGATGTAATCTTTCAATTTGGAGATAAAGAACGTCAAGCCTTTAATATTTTAAAGGAGAAGCTCGTTACTGCCCCAGTATTAGCCATCTTTGATCCTGAAGCAGATGCTACCGAATTGTATGTAGATGCTTGTGAATACGGAATTGGCGCCGTATTAATGCAAATCAAGAATGGAGAGAAGAAACCGATTGCTTATTATAGCAGAAAAATCTCAGACCATGAAGCTAAGTCCTTAACGATCCCAGAAAAAGAGACAATGGCTTTGGTACAGGCCGTGTTACACTTCCATGAATATCTAATAAGAGTGCCTCACTTCACTGCATTTACTGATAGTTGTTGTGTTTGCTATTTAAGGAACATGAAAAATCTAAAAGGCAAATATCTTCTTTGGTTAATCAGGTTGCAATCTTATAACTTCTCGATTAAAGCGATAAGAGGTAACCCCTCTAATCGACATTCGGACTGCATGTCCAGATATCCGACGCAAACCCTAAGTGTGGAAGAAAACGCCAATCGCGACGAAGGGCTGTGTATAAACATGATGAAAATTGACGCGACTGATGTAATCAAGGCACAGAAAGAAGACGAATATTTTGGTAGAATTCGTGATTTAATAAGGTCTGATCCTACTAATAATGAGGCTCGTCCTTATGTATTAGTAGATGAGGTGTTATATCGTAAGTCTAATAATGATTTAAAACAATGTGTTCCTCGAAGTCTGGTTCCTGAGGTGCTATATGCTACACATACTTCATGTCTAGAAAGCGGACATCTTGGAGAGAGCAAAGTGTTTTCTCGTGTAAATGAGCGATTTTATTGGCCTCGAATGGGATTTGATATCAAACAGTATATTAAGACATGTCGCGAATGTCAAGAACGTAAAGACTCAACCACTACACCATTAGGGTTGCATGAACCAATTAAACCACTAGCTCCTTTCCATACCTTAAATTTGGAAGTATTTGGCCCACTGCCCCCCTCTAATGGTTATAAGTATGTCATCACCGCTGTAGATATGTTCTCAAACTATGTAGTGGCACGACCATTAAGAACAATAACAGCCAAGAATGTTGCAAAGTTTTTATTGGAGGATATTATTTGTTATTTTGGTCCACCCCGCCATATATTGTCAGACCTTGGTTCTAAATTCCACACACAAGTAACTAGCGAAATTATGACTGTACTCGGTATACATCAAAAGTTTAGTATTAATTACCATCATAGAATAAATTCACGAATGGAGAAATATGATCAAGCTTTGGTAAAGTATTTGAAGAAATATGTGTCAACTTCTCAGAAAGATTGGTCTCTATTTGTTAGAACTGCTTGTTACTCTTATAATACTATAAAACACAAACACCATCCTTGTTCTCCTTTTGAATTGGTGTTTGGTAGAAAGGCTGAATTAAGACTCGAACTCGAGACTCCATGCCGAACCCCGTATGGAAAACTCGTGAAAAAGAATCTTGATCGTATAAAGAAAATTAGCACAAAGGCCTAACTAGTCAGCAGTAAAAACAAAAAGCCAAAATTGATAAGCGTAGGAAAGCCCATATGTAAAAAGAAAATGATTAGACCTCATTACAAATTTGGTAACTAAGCCGGGGTTATTTCCTAAATGTATGCAACGTGCATCATTAAGAAAGTTAATGTTGAACGAACGAAGTTATGTTGTCCAAGTTCTCTATTTTCAACCTGATCAAATTGTTCGATCATTTCATAGTTAAAAAAAAAAAAAAAAGTTATCGCGATAGGCGTAGGAACTTCTAACGTGAATTCAATGTTGATGCAGGCTTTCTGAAAGAAATGTTATATTAATACCTAAATAAATAATTAAGTAAGTAAATGGGTACCCAATCAAATATTTAAATGTATAGAAGGAATACATAGAGAAAAGAGTAGTTTAGAGAAGTACAAGATGGTTTTAAATCCATGCATGGTCGGAAACCCTGCTATAAAAAAAGGAGAAAAGAGAATAAGAAGAAAATATAAATATACAACTAAGGAAACAACTTAATTCCTTGCGTAGGTATTATATTCCTGGTGTTGGCAGATAGACCGATGGCCAGACAGACAGACAGACAAACAAAAAGAAAAACACCAAGAGAAAGAAAAGAGAGAAGTGGTTAGAAAAACAAAAGTTATTTTTATTTGCTAAAGGTAAAACTTCCGTTAGAAGAATTGAGAATCGCATTAATGAGAATATAATTACAAAGAGAGAATAATAATTAAAAAACAGGATACGCCTTTGTATTTTGTAGGTAAAGATAGGCTCTTGCCTTCGCAGCCTCATTTGAGCTTAGTGAACCACTTGCCTTGATTGGCAAGATGAAAAAAAAAATGTCATGAAAGTTTTTCGAATTATTTTTGCAGTTCAAGGAGTATGTAACAAACTAGATTTAATATGAGTGAAAACGATAAATATTAGAAGGTTTGGACCCCGCGCGTTGGAAAATATCTTACTCTTAAGCCAGGTAGTGTATAAATAAAGTTGATTGACTAAAGTTGAATGGATCTGCTAAGGTTAAGTAGGTTTACGTGTTCTTTCTGGTGTTCCCTTGGAACTCAATAATGTGAAATACAGTCAACCCAAATTAAAATCAATCGACAGAGTGTACTGATAAATCATGGAGGACAATGATTCTATAATAATAGAGGCCGTGGTATAGAAGGTCATTATAATAATAGAGGCCAGCCGTGATAGACAGATTAACAATAAGGATAGAACTCTCAAAATGTAAGACCTATAGATAAAACTCAAAAATAAGCGAGCATTGGTATTTTTTTAAATCTTATTCATTGTATTTCTTTCAACCTTATTTTCTTTTCTTTTACTGTTTAAATTTCTGCGCAGGTAATTAGTAGTTAGAAGAGATAGCTAAGGAAATAAAACTATATAAAAGGGACTGATATAATAATTTATATTCCCTTATATCATAAGATAACCAATCATGAAT